>NC_073723.1:14739225-16005590 GCF_023634155.1 Falco peregrinus
CGGTGCCCTCCGCGAACAGCCATGCCTTTGTTCCTGCCTCGGCATGGGGAGCCCTCCGGCCCCGCCAGGCCAGGTCTGGTGGACACCAGCACCGGCACTGGCACCAGGAGGGGAGAGATGGGCCCATGGCCAGGAGCTGCTGGCTGCAGGGTCCTGCCGCTGCCCACCTGCCCGCCCCAAGGTTTGGGGGTCTGCAACCCGCCCAAGGTCTCCATGCGGCAAAGCCCCTGCTGTGGGTCAGACCCCTGGCTGTGGGTCGGAGGGGTGGGGGGCACGGCAGGACCTGAGGGGGGATGACCCCAGGCACTGCATTCTGGAAGCTGCTGCCCCCCTGGAACCCCCGAGGTGCAGTGCTGGCGCTTCATGGGCACGTGCTGGAGCATGTGGTGAGGCGGGGGGGTGCGAGTGGTGGGGCCAGTACCGGTGGCGGCGGGGCCGGTGGTGCCGGGGTGGGCTGAGCTGGTGCTGAGCTGGGCTCGGGGAGGGCAGAGTGGTGCCTGGCCCCCGGGGTGCACCCCAGTTTGGTGGGTGCAGGGTGGGTGCCGGCACTGTGCCTGGTGTCCCTGGCGGATGGGGGGCACGGGGGGGAGCAGCTGGATGCCGGAGCCGGCTCCACTGTCACATCGTGTTGGATCACTGCGGCAGGCGCTGACTCGGCACTTCCCGGTGGGCAGCCGGATGGCGTGGCCATGACCTGTCTGGGGGGTGCGATGTCCCTGGGGGGGCGGGGGGGGGGGCGGGGGGCGGGGGGGGGGGGGGGGGGCGGGGGGCAGCCCCATGAACCAGCCGTGCCCACGCTTGCATCCCTGCACCCACTGATCTGGGGACGGGGACCTGGTGCTGGCGAGGTCTGGCTGGGGGCAGCAGGTCGGGGGCCAGCGCTGGTGAACATGTGAGGCAGGAGGGGGCTGTCTGGGGGGCACGTGGGCCTCCCCCACCTGCAGGGAGCCAGGTTGTGGCTGCGGCGAGGCACGGGGAGCACCGTGCTGGCTGCACCGGCCCTGCACTGCAGCGTGTGCCCCACAGCGTGGGCTGGGGCCCCAGGTCCCTGCTCCCCCCGGGGAGCCCCATCCCTGCTCCGGAGGGGTGGGACCGGTTGGTGCAGGCACTGGGGGAGCTGTGACCCCCCCGGCACTGTCTGTCTGTCTGTCTGTGCTGGGTCGGTTGGCGCGTTCCCTCCCCTCCGGGCCTCCCTGAGGCTGTGGGGTGGGGAGCATGCTGGGGGTCTGGGGTGACTTGGGGTGTCATGGCTCCTGTCACCATCTTTGGGGGTGCCCTGCCCTGCCTGGAGGTCCCGGTTTCAGCCCAGGCCTGGCTGTGGTGAACTCGGGCCCTCCCCACGCACGGGGCTGGCTGCCCCCCATTGGTGTCCCCCATCCTTCCCACCCCCTGCGTGGGGTGCTGTGTTCCGGGGGGCACCGCAGAGGTGTGGGGTGCTAGGGGGGTGCTCCGTGGGGACGGGCACACGAGTGGGTGCTTGGGCAGGCAGCGAATGCTTTCCCAGGGGGGTCCCTCCGTGTGCGGGCGGTGGGTACCACAGTCCTGCATGGGGTGCGGGTGGACGTCCTGGTGCCCCCAGCTCCTGTGCCGGGGGTGCCTTGTGTTGGGGGCCCTCAGGGAATGGGGCTGGGGGCTCTGCTCCTCCCAGCCCCCGCTCTCCCCTCCAGGATCAGAGGGATGGGGAAGTTGTGCAAGTCGTGGTGTGGGCCCCCCCTGCCCGGCCATGCCGGCGTGACTTACATCACCCGTTCCGGTGGGTTTGGGGCGCGTGGGGCACAGCAGCTCTGGGGTGGGTGCCCCACCAGCATGAGCATGGCCGGGGGCTGCGCAGCCCCTCGTGCTTGTGCCGGGGCCGCTGCTCCCCACTGGTAAATCTCAGCGCGCCACATTGCTGCTCTGCTCCCGGTAGCGGCGTCAGCAGGGGAGGGGGGTGCCAGGGATGGTGCCACTTCTGCAGCTGATGCTGTCCCCAAAGCCACAGCGTCCCCCAGACCCCCGCATTGCCCCACTGCTGCCAGGGCATTCCTGCTGCGGCAGTCGGAGCCTCCTGGTGCCAGGCTGCCCTGGCCCCACCGCACTGGGCTGGGGGGGCTGTTGGAGCCCTGGCTGAGGGGACACCAGGCTTGGTGGTAGTGGCGGCCCTGTTTCAGGGCTGAGGGGGTGCGACCCCCCCCATTGTGGGGCAGCCCCCGGTGTGGGGGAACCCCCAGGCTCCCAGGGGGTTGCTGCCAGCCCAGCACTGGTGCCGGTGATGGGTGAGCCCCAGGCACCCCGGGCCGTCCCCAAGCCCATCCTGCTCTTGGCACCAGCGCTGGCATGTGACAGGAGGAGGAAACGGTCCGGGTGCCCACAAGCTGGCTGCTAGCACCCACCCACCCGTGATCTGGGTGCGGCCGTGGGGTGGGGACCCTGGGTGCTGGGGCTGTCCCCGCTGTGGTGCTCAGGGTCCCCAGCTGGCGTGGCAGGGGCCGTGCCGGGGTCCCCGTGGTGCTGGTGTGTGGGTGGCAGGCAGTTGCTGGTCCTGGTAGGGCACGGGGGGGGTGGCTGTGGGTGGCAGCTGCCTCATCCCCACCTGCCAGCCCTGGGGACAAGCAGGCGGCGGGGGGTGTGTGGGGGGTAGACGAAGCAGTGCCAGTGCCGCGGCCATGATGCCATGGTCCTGCGCTTGTGCCGCCTGCTGCGGGGCACCCGGGGTGGTGGGGATGGGGGTCCGTGGGGGCTGTGGGGACGGGTGGGTCCCTGTGGGGTGTGGCCCTCCCCAGCCAGCACGGCCCCCCCGGCGCTGCTCAAACAGGGGCAGGAGTGGAGCAAATATTGACGTTGGCAGGATGCGGCCGCTGGAGCCCTGCCTGCAGCTCTGCCGGATGGGATGCTCCCGGGGGGGGCGCGGGGGCCACGTCCCCGGGCAGGTGGTGGCCCCGCCCGGGGCTGAGGGTCCCTCCCCGAGCTGAGGGTGTCTCCCCCCCCCCCGTGCTGACGGTGCACCCCCAAGAGCTGAGGGTCGTCCCCCCCAGGCTAAGCTGTGTGTGCCCCTCAGGTTGAGGGTCTGTCTCCCCCGGGGCTGAGGGGGTCCGTCCCCCACAGGGCTGAGAGTCGTTCCCCCGCCGTGTTGAGGGTTCCCCCCGGGCTGAGGGTCACCTCCCCATGCCGGGCCCCTCCCCCCCCCGGGTGGCGGCGCCCCCGGGGATGGTTCGGGGGGGCGGTCCCGGTGTCCGGGGCGGGGCGGGATCGGACCCGCGGAGGTTCCCACGCGGGAACCGGCCGGGTGGGTCGGGGCGGGGGGGGAGCGGGCCCGGCCGTGGCTCCCCCCGGGCGGGTGGTGGGGCCGGGGAGGGGCCACTGAGTCAGGGCTGGCCCCGGTCCCCCCACGGCCCCCCCGGCCCGGGGGTGGAGCTGCCGCCAGTCTGCCCGCCGCAGGCAGCCAGCGCCGTGCCGAGCCGTGCCGGGCCATACTGGGCTGTGCCGTGCCATACCGGCCTGTGCTGGGCCATACCAGGCAGTACGGAGCCGTGCTGAACTGTGCCGAGCCACACTGAGCAGTGGTGAGCCGTGCCAGACTGTACCGAGCAGTGCCGAGCCGTGCCAGACCACACCGAGCGGTGGTGAGGCGTGCCAGGCCATACCGGCCGTGCCGAGCCGTAACTGAGCTGAGCAGAGGCGTGCCGTGCCGTGCCGTGTGTGCAGTGCCGTGCCGAGCCGCACCATGGTGGCCGGGATGCTGATGCCGCTGGAGCGGCTGCGTGCCATCCTGGAGCTGCTGTTCCGTGAGGGCGTGCTGGTGGCCGAGAAGGACCCCCGGCCTCGGCGTGCCCACCCGCAGTTGCCTGGTGTCCCCAACGTGGAGGTGCTGCGTGCCATGGCCTCCCTTCGGTCCCGCGGGTTGGTGCGGGAGACCTTCGCTTGGCGCCACTTCTACTGGTACCTGACGGACGAGGGCATCGCCTACCTGCGCCAGTACCTGCGCCTGCCACCCGAGATCGTCCCGCTCTCCCTGCAGCGCACCCGCCGTCCCGCCATCCCCACTCGCCGCACTGCTGACACCGCCAGCACTGGCAGGCCACGTCCCGCCGGTGGTGACCGGCTTTACCGAAGGAAGGACGAAGGCGAGCAGCACGTGGAGCCTGTCGTTGCTGCCACCGCTGTGGGGGGAGTGTCCCAGCCGCCCCCCCAGCCCAGCCCGGCCCCAGGTATTGACCCGCATCCGTGAGGGGGGGGACCTTCAGGCTAGGTGCAAGGAGGGTCCCCAACCCTCGCCCCTGGGTGCCCCCCAGGGGGCAGGGGCACCTTAACCCTTATGCTTCTGGGGGCTTGCTGCAGAGCGCTGAGTTGACGCCATGCCCCCCTCCTCAGCTCCAGGGGCAGCCCCCCCACCCTCCCATCCCGCTGCCAAGGGCAGGGGGCACCTGCAGCCCCTGTGCTGTCCAGGGGGGTGTTGAGCCTGGGGAGGAGGGGTGCAGGGGGGGACTTGGGGGCTACTATGTTCCCCATGCATCCACAGGGACCCCATAGTCAGGCAGGGCTCTGGGTGTCCCATGGCGTAGGCGGAGGCTGTGCCTTGCTGGTGTACCTGCCCTTGGACCGGGTGTGACAGGGGCACACAGTACTGGGGCTGGGGTGGTCCCTGGGAGGCTGTGCGGGTCCCCCGGGCCCGGGTGTGCCGCTGTGCAGCGGAGCAGCATCCCGTGATGCTCGGGGTGTGTGTGTGGGTGGGCAGGTGGGCTGCTGAGTACCTCCAGTGCTGCTGGGGATCTCACTGCTACTGACCCCCCTCCCCCACGCTCCCCGGGGCGGGCAGAGGGCTGCACTGGGGCAGGGGGGGGCTGTGCCGTGGAGTGGCCATGCAGTGGGGTGGCTGTGCTGGTGAGGTGGCCGTGTCATGGGGGGGCCGTGCTGTGTGTGGGGGCTGAGCCCTGCCATCCCGGCTGTGCACAGGATGGGTCTGGATGGATGGGCAGCGGCAGCTGGGGTGGGCAGGGCTGTGGCTGGGGAGGGGGGCTGCCTGCGGCGGGGGGCTGCGGGGGCGTCCCTGCCCTGCCCTGCCCACGGTCCTGGCCCCCTCCCCCCCCCCCAGCGACATGCGATCCCGACACAGGATCGGTGGCAGCTGGGTCCGGCAGGAGCTGCGGGGCTGCCGTGTGTGTCCCCCCCCCACCCCGGGCGGGGCAGCTGCGGCCGGCGCCCCGAGGCCGCGGTGAGGGCCCCCCCCGCAACCCCCCCCCCCCGCCCCCTGCACCCCCCCTCCCGCTGCTGGCCGTGACTCAGCCCCGCAGCTGCCGCCGCTCCAAGTTTCCAGCGCGAAGGCGCCGAGCCCGCTCCCTGCCAGCGCCGTGAGTCACCAGGCCGGCGGGGGGGCGGGGGGGGGGGGCGGCCCTCGGCCCTGCAGCTCCCGGGGCGTGCTGCGTGGACCGGCCCTGCCACAGCATCCCTGCAGCCCCTGCTCAGCCCCCTGCCCGCCCCTGGGGCACCGTGCCCCCGCATCCCGCGGGGGGGGTCCCCGAGCTGTGCCCGGGGGTCGCACCCTGCGCTGGGTGCTGCGGCGCGAGGGGACGGGCCGTGCGGCTGCCCCAGCCCCACGGGGTGCGTCCCCGTGGGGCGCCGCCATCCCGCCGTTCCGTGTGTTCCGGACCGGGTTTTGCCTCCGCTCCGGGGAGCCGCTGCGGGAAAACCCGGCCGGGATTCCCGGCTGGCGGGGACGGGGTCGCGCCGGCGGCGGGTGCTTGCGGGGGTCCCCGTGGGACGGAGCGGGTCCCGCCGCCCCCCGCGCCCGGTCCCCGGCCCGACGGGGGGGGCTTTCTCCGGCCCCTGGTCCGTTCCTAGGCCATTAGTGCCGCTGTAATTAACTCCCCGAGGTGGCGGCCGTGTTAACCCCCCCGGCGCCGGGGGGGGTCCGAAGGGTCCCGGGGTGTCTCGGCCTCCCCGTCCCGCCCCCGCTCGTGTCATGTTCTAACTCGGGCTCGGTGACGGGCACCGGTTATTTATATCGGCGCCCGCTCCCTGCCCGCCCCCCCCCCCCCCCCGGTGCCCCCGCCGCCGCCGGCACGGCGCTGCGCCCTCGCTCTGCGCTGCCCGCTCCCTGCCCGCTCCTGCCCGCTCCCTGCCCGCTCCCTGCCCGCTCCCTGCCCGCTCATGAAGGTCGTGCCGGGTAGGTGAGACCCGCCGGGCCGAGGCGGGGGGGACATCGGGGGGGTGGCGGGGGGAGGCTGGCGCCGCTCGGGCGGAACATCCCGGGATATAAAAAGCCGGGATGTGAGTGATGGGGGCGAGCGGAGCGGGCTGGGGCGGGGGGGGGGCAGCCTGCCGGTACGGCGAGGGGGGGGAAGGCGTCTCCTCGCCGCGGACCGGGAGGGGTTAAGGCGGAGCGGGAGCTGCCCCGGGGGGGCGGGCGCTGGTGCGTCCCTGCCCCGCCGAGCCGAGCCGAGCCGAGCCGTGTCCCCATGGAGGACACCGGGTCCCTCTTCCCCTCGCTGGTGGCGGTGGGACACGCAGCATCCCTCGCCCTGGTCTGGTACTGGCGGCGGCGGGCCGAACCGGGGGATGCAGGTGAGTTCGGCTCGACTCGACTCGGCCCCTCGCCCCGCCCATCCGCGGGGGGGGCAGAGGGAGGAGGGCCCTGCCGTCCCGATGGGGCGGGGGGTGGGTGGGGGCTCTTGGGGGGCTCTAGGGAGGACCCGCCTGCCCGGGGAGCATCGCGGGAGCGGGATGCAGCGCATACCGGCACCCCCAGTGAATCAGCACTGCCGGCTGGGCCCCCCGGCTGGCCCCCCCCCCCCCCGACACCCTGCGGGGTGGGAGAGGCCAGCAGCAGCCCCTCCACGCACCCACGCCGCAGCACCCCCAGCATCCCCATCCCCCTTCCCCATCAATTTTGGGTATCCGACAGCCGAAATCTCGCTGCTGGCAGGCAGCAGGTGTTTTCCCGAGGCGTGAAGGTGCCAAATGTTTTTGGGGACAGGGATCTGGTGACAGAAGGGGGGGTGGGGGCTGGGAGGGGACATGGCAGCTCGCTGGTTCGGGTGGGAGCATCTCAGCGGATCCTGGTGTTGGCAGGGATGTGTGTCCTTGCGGGAAGGACGGGCAGGGCCGGCTGGCGTGCAAAGAGCTCCTGATGTGGGCAGGTTATTTTGTGGGTTCATCACGGAGCCCCCCCCGCCTTTGTACAGGGTTATCTTCACCTCTGTGCCATCATCTACCTGCTGGTGGGCAGCGTCCTCACTGAAACGCTGTGGCTGCTGGGGGCACTGTGCTCAGCGCAGGCAGCAGCGCAGGGGCAAAGCCGCCGGCTGCCAGGGTGTGGGCAGGGGCTGCCCGCGGTGCGGCACACTTGTGCTGCAGAAGGGCTGGGCCGGCAGCGGCTGGGCTGGTCAGGGCCTGCGGTCGGAGCGCGGCTGTGGCCGATTGCCAGCGATGCCCACATAGCCCCCTTGGCTCTTGCCGCAGTCCCCGTGGGCACAGCCAGGCCCTGGGCCCCCAAGAGACCCCTCACGCCCAGAGCTGCTGTGGCTGAAGCCACGTGCATCCCTCCTGCCAGTGCCACATCCGTGTCCGCCGTGATGCTGGCAGCTGCGGGGCGAGCTGCTTTGGTCCTGGCCCCCCGCCGCAGTCCTGCTCCCCCTCCCTCGGCGCTTTCCAGGGCGTTGGCTGTGGTTTCCGTCGATCTGTGTGCGGCACTGGGCGCTGTCACGCTGCCTGCTTCGCGCTGCCTGCTCAGGGAGTGCCCTGGTCCCCTCCGCCGTGGCAGCTGAGCTTGGGAAACCACTGGTGTGCGCTCCCCTGTGCCGCTTGCCACTGTCACCTGTGCCGGTGGGAGATGCTGCGGCCATCCTGGCAGCGAGTGGCTTGGCCTGCCTGTGCCACTGCTTGCAGCCGGCCCGATAAGGCAGGCAGGGCACCTTGACAGGAGCCCCGGGCTGCTCCCCGCTGGGGGGGCCGCTATCCCTGGCACCTACCCAGGGCTGCCTGAAGGGCACCCCCAAGGTCACACCTGCCGGGGCCCATCATCTTGGCCGTGCCGCACTGTGCTGTCGCTCCCCTGAGATGGGGGGTGCTGGGGGGCTCCAGCAGTGCTGGCCATGCTCAGTCCTGCCTGGCTCTGTGCCTCCCTGGTCCCCCCTGGGCTTAGGGGGGGCTTCTGCCTGGGGTCCCTGTGCTGTGCCATGGTGTGGCAGGCAGGCCAGGATGTTGGGGGGGTGAGAGGGGTTTATTTGTGAGTATTGTTGCTGGAACACGTGTGGGGCAGGGGGGGCTGCCTTGGCACTCACGTGGCCACTCTCTGTTGCAGTTTCGGCACAGTGTTGGGGTGGATGTTTACCCTGGGCACCATGGCCCAGCTGGTGCTCATGTCTGGTTTCTCCAACCCCATCCCCATCCTCATCCCCAGTTAGATCTCCAGCTGTACCCAGCTGTTTCGGGTGGGGGTGTGGGCATCCCTGTCCTGTGGCTGCCACTGCCCTGGGGAGAAGCCAGGGTCCTGGGGGGATGCTCCTGGAGAGCCTGGGGTGCTGCTGAGAGCTCAGTGCCCCCACTCCCCATGCTCCAATCAGGGCTGCCCTGGGGGGCAGCATGGTGGGAGCCCCTGGCCCATCCCTAGGTGGGGCCAGAACCCAGGTGCTGCCCCCGCCAGGTGCTGGGGGACCAGGATGGAGCCAGGACTGGGAGCAGGTGGGTTTGGGGCTGTGGAGGGGTTGGGGCCAGGCTGGGAGAGGAGACCTGGGGGCTGTGACAGAGCGCGGAGGCTTGGTGGCGGCAGAGCCCGGCTGGTTCCGGCGGCAGCAGAACTAGCTGTTTCGGCAGCAGGATGCTGGCTGTTTGTTTGGGCCCTGCTCCGGTTGCCAAGGCTGCCAGAATTGTGGCCAGAGACGTGGCGGCAGCAACAGCGGGGTGGGGGAGGCCCCCAGAGCTTTGGGAAACCCCCCCCCGGCCTCGTCTTCCCCCCCCCCGCCCCGTCTTCCCCCCTCCCGCCCCATCCGCTCCGCTCAGTTTTTCCACCACCCTGGTGGTTCTGGCTGTGCCAGGCCAGGGGCCGGGGGGGTCGGACGCTGCTGCCGGTGGCCGGTGAGTCACCAGCATCGGGGGAAATGGCCATGCTGTGGCTCAGGGCTGTGGCTGGCAGCAGCCGGGCTCCCTGGCACGGCGCCCAGCCGGCATGGGGAAGCTTTTCCCGGCACGGCCCCACGGTCTCCATCTTTCTGCTGGCGTTTGAGGGGCTCGCCATCAGCTGGGGGCCAGCCGTGGCAAGTGTGGTGGGGCCATGGCAAACATGGTGCGGCTGTGGCAAACGTGGCAGGGGCTGTGGCAAGCCTGGTGGGAGCAGCACACACATCCCGAAGGAAACGCGTCCCAGTTCCAATTGGTGTTTCCTGCTCACCAGGCGCTAATCGCCCCGGCCCGGCCCTCCCCACTGCTCCCCCAGTTCCTTATCTCTGCAGCACAGATGGGCCACACCGTGCCGTGGGGCAGAGCTGTGGGATGTGGGGCGGCACTGTGCTGTGCCGTGCTGTGCCCAGCCCCCACACTCGTGGCCGATCTGGTTGCGCCACAGCTGGGGTTTGACACGACACCCCCCCACCCCCCGCCCAGCTCCCCGGTGGGGAGCAGGCTGATGGGAATGTGCCGAGCTCTGGTAGCCCCCCCTGGCTGCCACAGACCCCGTGCCACCTGGACTTCTGCCTGCTCGGGGGTCCCATGCCATGGCCATGCCCATGCCCATGCCAGTGCCTGCTGGTCTGAGCCCCGGCTCCCGCGTGGCCTGGCCAGCTGCCGCGCTCAGCCCACGGCTGCTCTGGGACAGAAAGGTTCCCAGCCGGAGCGCTCCGGGGGTGGGCTCCATCTCTGGCTTGGGAGCAGGAAGAGCCGGGCCTGGCAGAGGCCGTGGGCTGTCTGAGTCACCGGCCGCAGCGCGGCTGTTGTCCAGACGCGGGCCGAACGCCGAGCGGGGCGGTGGGAGCAGGAGCCAGGGTCCTGCCGGGACTGCGCCATGCTGTGCGAGCTCTGCTGCTGGTGCTGCTGCGGGCCAGGAGGCAGGTGTCCCACGCGTGCCGGGGTGCTGGTGTGGGTGGCATCCCCTGGGACCACCGTCCCCGCGGGATGCTCCTTCCCGGCAGGCTCTGCATGCCCGCGGTGCTCGTCCTGCTCGTGCCAGGGGGGCTGCAGCCAGGCACCCCGAGTGGCACCGGGGCTGTGGGGCTGGCGGGCTGGGGGGCTGTGGGATGTGGCGTGGGGCGCAACCTGCTGTGTGGGTGCGGGTGCAGGGAGTGCTGGCAGCTTGTGCCCAGGGGTCCTCTCTGCACTGAGACCCTGTGGGTGCCCCTTGCTGTGGCCTTGTCCGGCCAGTGGCATCCCTGGCGTGGTGGGGTGGAGGTTGCAGGGGGTGCTGCCGGGGAGGGGTGGATGCTGGAGCAGGCAACGCAGGGGGGCAGAAACCGCTCCCCACCCACCCTGGCAGCAATGTGCATGGGCAGGGGGTCTGGAGGTGGGTGCTGCAGATCTTGGGGTGCCCTGTGGCTGCAGTAGTGGGGGGCATCCCAGGGGCTTGTGAGAGGCAGGGGAAAGTGTGGGCAGCTACCCTGCCTGCAGCGGTGGGGAGGAGGGGGCTGCTCCCCTGCCTTCCTGGGCAGAGGGGTGCAGGGAGGAGTGGGGGGAAGGGGGGTGTTGGGGTGCAGCAGGGGCAGGGGTGTGGAGGCTGGGTGCAGTGGGGAGAAGGGCATTGGGTGCTGCAGGCATGGGAAGGTTGCAGAGGGGAGGGGATGCCTGGGTGCAGGGGCAGTGGGTGCGGGGTTAGGGGTGCTGGGGTGCAGGGGAGGCAGTGCAGAAGGGAGGGGGTGTCGGGGTGCAAGGACACTGGATGCAGAGGAGGGGGTGCAGCATTGGGGTGTCAGGGTGCAGGGGCACTAAGTGCAGGGTTAGTGGTATTGGGGTGCAGGGCAGGGGGTGCTGCGTTAGGGTGTTGGTGTGCAGAGTTAGGTGTGCAGGTTTAGAGGTGTTGGGTGCAGCGTTGGGGTGCCAGGCTGAGATGTTGGGGTGCAGGGGCACTAGTTGCAGGGTTGGGGTGCCAGGGCGCAGGGGCATTGGGTGCAGGGCTGGGGTGTCAGGGTGTAAGGTTAGGGGTGCAGGGTTAGAGGTGCTGGGGTGCTGGGATGCAGGGGCACTGGGTGCAGGGCTGGTGTGTTGGGGTGCAGGGTTAGAGATATTGAGGTGCAGAATTAGGAGTGCAGGGTTAGAGGTGTTGGTGTGCCAGGCTGGGGTGCCGGGGTGCAGGGACACTGGGTGCAGGGTTGGGTTGGGGTGCTGGGATGCAGGGTTAGAGGCGTTGGGGTGCAGGGTTGGGGTGCCGGGGTGCAGGGGCACTGGGTGCAGGGTTGGGGTGCCGGGGTGCAGAGCAGGGGTGCGCAGGAGAAGGGGGCCGGGGGCCGGCAGCGCGTTCGCAGCCTCCCCAGCGCAGGGGGTGCCGCGGCCGGGTGCGGGGGTCCGTGCCGGGGCCGGGGGGGGCCGGGCCGGGCGGAGCCGGGCCCGCCCTGGGGGCGGGCCGGGGCGGTGGCGCGGGGCGGGCCCTGCTCGTCCCCCCAGGTCCCTGTCCCCGTCCCGCCCGGTGCCGTCGGGTGCGGAGCGAGGATGGCGGGCAGCCCGGCGGGCCCCGGCCCCGGCCTCGGCGGGGGGTGGCTGAGCAGCGGCTCCGAGCCCGAGCGGCGGCGGTACCTGAGCGACCGGCTCTGCTGCGCCGGTGCGTGGGGCGGCTGAGGCAGCGGGAGCGGCAGCGCGGCCGGGCTGCGGGGGGGCGGGGCGGGGGGTGGTGGTGTCCGGGGCCGGGAGCCCCGTGGGGCCAGGACCTGCTGTCGGGGGGGCACCGCGGCCGCTGCGGGTCGAAGGGGACCTCCGAGCCCGGCGGGAGCCCCGGGACGGGGGGGGCGAGATGTGGGAAGGCGGGGGTGGCGGGACCTGGCTCGAGAGCCCCGCCCCCGAGAGCCCCGCCCCCGAGAGCCCCGCCCTCGAGAGCCCCGCCCCCGAGAGCCCCGCCCTCGAGAGCCCCGCCCTCGAGAGCCCCGCGGCTGGACGGTGGGGGCCGGCTGGGGCCGGGACCGAGAGTGCCCGTGCGCTGCGGGGGGGGCTGCGTGTGCCCGCGGGGGTGTGTGTGGGGGTGTGCCTGCATGTGTGTTTGTGCGTCCCACATGTGTGTGCATGCCTGCATGTGTGTGTGTGTATCCCGTATTTTTGTGTGTGCCTGCATGTGTGCCCGCGCCCCGCGTGTGTGTGCACGCCTGCATGTGTGTGTGTATCCTGCATTTGTGTGTGTGCCTGCATGTGTGCCCCTGCATGTGTGCCCATGCCCCATGTGTGTGTGCGTGCCTGCATGTGTGTGTGTGTATCCCGTATTTTTGTGTGTGCCTGCATGTGTGCCCATGCCCCACGTGTGTGTGCGTGCCTGCATGTGTGTGTGTATCCTGCATGTGTGTGTGTGCCTGCATGTGTGTGTGCCCCGCATGTGTGTGTGCATGCCTGCATGTGTGTGTGTGTATCCTGCATTTGTGTGTGTGCCTGCATGTGTGCCCCTGCATGTGTGCCCTTGCCCCACATGTGTGTGCACGCCTGCATATGTGTGTGTATCCCGCATTTGTGTGTGTGTTTGCATGTGTGCCCCTGCATGTGTGTTTGTGTATCCCGCATTTGTGTGTGTGCACGCCTGCATGTGTGTGTGTGTATCCTGCATTTGTGTGTGTGCCTGCATGTGTGCCCCTGCATGTGTGCCCATGCCCCACGTGTGTGTGCGTACCTGCATTTGTGTGTGTGTACATCCTGCATTTGTGTGTGTCTGCATGTGTGCCCCTGCATGTGTGTGCCCTGCGTGTGTGTGTGCGCCTGCATATGTGTGTGTATATCCTGCATACGTGTGTGTGCATGCCTGCATGTGTGTGTGTGCATCCTACATTTGTGTGTGCCTGCATGTGTGCCCGTGCCCCATGTGCGTGTGTGCATGCCTGCATGTGTGTGTGTGCCTGCATGTGTGTGTGCATCCCATGTGTGTGTGGCCTGCATGCGTGTGTCTGCATCCCACATGTGTGTGTGTGCCTGCATGTGTGTATCATTCCTCGTGTGTACTCCCACATGTGTGTTCTCTACGTGTTCTCCACATGTGTGCCCCTGCATGTGTGCTCATGCATGTGTATCATCCCTCATGTGCACCCCTACATCTGTGTGTTCCACTGCGTGTTTGTGCATCCTGCATGTGTGTTTGCATGCCTGCATGCGTGTGCCCCTGTGTGTGTGTGATGTGTGCCCTTGCATGCGTGTGCCCCCCACACGTGTGCCTGCATGCGTGTGTGCTCACCCTGTGTTGCGTGCCTGCCCATGTGTATGCTGGGGTCTGTGTCTGTCCCATGTGTGTGCCCTTGTGCATGTGTGCATGAGTGTGCGTGTGCACACATGTTTATGCCCCTCTGTGGGTGCGCACCCCGTGTGTGTGCTGGTGGACGTGTGCCCGTGGGTGTGCAGCCCCACGTGCGATGGTGTGCCAGCCTGTAGGTACGTGCACGTGTGCGTGCACTGGCACGCCTGGGCATGTGTCCATACATGTGGCTCTCCGTGCCCCCTCCACACACCGGGGGGGGTGTCCTGCAGTGGCATCTTGCCGGGCTGTGGTGACCCCACTCCCCAGCGCTGCCAGTGCGGACGCCCCGGCTGCTGTCAGTGCCTGTGGCTGTGCTGGTTCTGCCGCCCTGCCAGCACCATCCTGCTGATATGAGGCACGAGTGTCACTGAAGGGTGACCCAGGCGCTGGCACCGAGCTACCAGTGCTGGGCACCTGCAGCCCTCGGCGCCCTGCCAGCATCCCCACGCGCGGCCATGGCACTCCTGGCAGGAGGGAGGCTGCTGGCGGGACCGGCTCGGTGCCCCCCACCCCTGGGTGCAGCTGGGTTCCTCCCGGGCCGGCGGCAGGAAGCACCCACGGCGTTATGCGACGCTTTCACTGCCTCATCATCGCGGTTGGGGTGCGACGCGGCATGGCGCGGAGCTCCTTCCTGCTGGCTGCCTGTGCCAAATGTGCAGGCGGCAGCGGGTGCAGGGCCCCAGGCCTGGCAGGGGCCTCCCGCCCTGGGCCGTGCTGGTAATCCCCCTGCGGCGCTGGGTGCCAGCAGCTGTCTGGTGGCAGCACCCATCTCCTGCCCGCAGGCAGCTGGCTCAGGCAGGCAGCGCCCGTTGCGGTGCGCAGGGCTGCCATGCCCTGGCACAGGGAGACGGCGCAGAGATCAGCTCGGTTGGACCACGTGTGCCGGTGCTTGGCGGGGTGCCCAGGTGCTCTCCTGCAGCCCCTCGCTGTCCCAGCACCTGCAGAGGCTGGTGCCAACCTGGAGGTGCCGGCGTGCTCTGGGGGCTGAAGGTTGGGGGGTCACCTGTGGTCTTGCTACTGGGATGGGCGGCGAGGGCAGCTGGCCCGGTGGGTGCCGCAGCCCCGGCTGGTGGGGAGATGCTGTGGGAAGGAGCTGGGCCGGCCTGGCTGGGTGCTGCACCCGCAGGGGCTCGGAGCTGAAGGTGAGGCAGCTCCTGCCTGTCTGGCCCGTCTGGGCAGCTGCCTGCGCCGGGAGCCCTGCCTGTCCCAGGGGCTGTGCCGGGCCTTTCGCTTCTTCAGATCTTCAAAGTGCCCGCGCCGCGCCGCCGCCTGCCATGTCTGCTCCCACGCTGCCTGCCGGCCTGCCTACCGGCCCCAGGTGCCTCCTGCCTGCGGTGGCAGCGTGGAGAGGAGCCTGTGGCCCCGTGCCCAGCATGGTGGCTGCCAGGGACAGCTGCTGGGGTCCGGTGACTGAGGCAACTCGGCTCTGCCGGGAGCTGTGGCAGCCCTGGGGACACAGGTGGTGCCTGTGGGAAGCTGCGGGGCTGTCACCAGCTTGGGGCCGTGGGTGCCAGGGCCGCGGGGTGGTGTTGGGGGGACTGAGCTGGGGCAGGGGTGTCCATCCTGGTGCCTCATCCTGGGAAGCACTGGTTGTGCCGGGATGTGCTGGAGCTGGCGGTACCTCCTGTCCAGCCCTTGCTGGCAGGCTGCACTGCTTAGGTCTAGGTCCCCCACGGTGCTCTGCCAGCATCGCGCTGGTGTGGGCCACGGTGGGAGCAGTGCCGGTGGCTGCCAGGGTGCCCATCTGGGCCATGGCCCTTGGGGGTAACTGCTGCAGCAAGGGGGGCTCAGGGCCACACTGCCCTGATCCCTCCAGAGCCAGCACTGGTACGGCAGCAGTGTCTGTGCTGGTGGAGCAGGTCAGTGGCACATGTGAGCGTGGTGCCAGCCCCGGCCCTGCTGTGCCAGCACCTGGGCGCAGGTGGAGGAGTGTGAGGCACCGCTGGCTTGGCACGGTGCCACCCCAGTACTGCCACTGCCCCGGCCCCTCTCTTGCCCTGTGTCACCCCATTGGCAATGCCATCGCCCCTGTGCCAGTGCCCCTGTGCTGGCTGCGATGCGGCGAGCTGTAGCTCTGGTATGTCCCTGCCCCCTGACGTGCGCTGGCGTCAGCTGTGCTCCCGTTGTGGTTCCACGGGCCAGATGTGCTCTGCGCCAGATGTGCTCTGGGTGGAAAATGTGCGTGTGGAGCCCGTTGCCGCCCGCATTCCTCAGCGGCCGCCCTGGCCCTGCCCCCGTGGGCAGCGGGCCGGCAAAGCGGTGCTGCCTGTACCGAGCTGCCTCCTCCCCGGCAGCGGGCAGCTTCTGCCAGGCCTGGCCACCCGCAGCCCCCTGCCACCCGGCTGCCCGAGGGTGGGGGTCGCAGACCCCCAGGCCACTCTCCCGGCGCTGCACAGTGGCTCCCCATACCGCCTGGCTCATGGCCCCACGCTCTGCCTCCCACAACCCAGCTGCTGGCCGCCGGCACGGCAAAGGCTGGGCAGGGCTGAGCCCCCCCGCGGCACCCGCTGCCTGCGGAGGTGGGTGCCGGTGGGCACACCCCATGGCGCCGCTCACCGCGCCGGAGCCTGGGGCAGGGCGCGCCAGTCGGGCCATGAGTCATGGTGGGACGATGCGTCGTCCCCCTCCCCGTGTCCCTTGGACTCCATGCAAGGGTCAGGCTGCGCCTGCCGACGCCGGCGCTGGTGCTGGTGCTGTGTGTGCGGGATGTGGGCGCCGGCCTCTGCGTGGTGTCATGCCAAGCTGGCAGCGCTCAGGGTGCCTGCGGCTGCACTTTCCCTGCTGCCCGCACCCCTGTGCTGGGTGGTGACATGGGCGCTGCCACAGTCAGAGCTGCCAGCCCTGTGCCACCCCGAGGTCCCCGAGCTGTGGGGGGTGCAGGGCAGGGAGCTGAGCAGCTGTGGGCTCCCACCCTGTGCCAGACCCCCGCTTGGGGGTCCCCAGGGAGGGGCGTGTGGCCAGGCCAGGTCCTGCACGGTCCCAGCTGGGATGTTGCACCTGATGGGGCACAAATGCTGAATCCCCAAGGCTGGTGGTGTCACCGGGCAGCACGGCGTGTGCCCGATGGCTGTGTGGCATGAGATGCTCCGTGGTGCGTCCCTGGGCAGGGGGATTCCTCCTGGCATCCCACCCCAGCACTGCCGGTGCCCCCATCCCATGCGAGCACCCGGTGGACGCAGGGGTGGGGGACTCCTCGGAGTGCTGGGCTGGGAGCAGACCGGCTGGCGGGATGCGTGGGTCTGGCCGTGCTGGAGGCGGCACAGGAGCGCCCGGAATGCATCGCCGGGAGCGCTGGCTGGGGTGGAGAAGCCTGGCCTGGCTCCCCAAGCCGGCGTGGGTGTGGGGATGGCACCTCCCTGCCCGGGGGTCCTGCGGCCCTGGGGATTGGGAACCCGACCCCACTGGGAGGTGCACTGAGCCCCCCGAGTGTGGAACCTGGGGCCCAGGCTTGCAACCCTGGGGGTCCTGAGCCCCCAGGTTGTGGGGACCATGGGTCCTACAGCACCAGGGCATGGGGCTGGGGGGTCCAGAGGGCCCTGGACTTGGGAACCGAGGGGTGCCAGGGTCCCTGGAGATAGGGCCTGAGTGCTCTTGGGGGTCCCAGCAGGGGACTGGGGGACTGGGGAGCTGTGGCCCCTGAGCACGGGGATGGGGTGTCCTGAGGACCTTGAGCGGTGGGACAGGATGTCCTGAGCTTGTGAGCCTGGGGGTCCCGAGCCTCCTGGGCTTGGAAACCTGGGGGTCCCGAGGTCCCAGGGTGTGGGGACCAAGGGTCCTGCAGCTCCAGAGCATGGGCCTGGGGGTTTCTGAGTATGTTGGGGTTGCAGACCTGGGGGTCCTGAAGCTCTGGGGTATGGGGATTGGGGGTCCTTCAGCTCCAGGGCTTGGGTCTGGGGGTCGCAAACCACCCAGGCTTGCAGACCTGGGGGTCCTGAGGCCCCAGGGTGTGAGGCTGGGGGTGTGCCGGCTCCCCGTGGTGCGCTGCGGGGACCCCCTGGGGGGTGCGTGGGGTCCCTGCCCCATCCCCATGGCCCCCGGGGCAGCTCCCGGGGCGCGGGGAGGAAACAGTTAAGCAGAGCCGTGGGCTCGGAGGTTTCCTGTGGGCAGGATTCGTGCCCGGGTGGGGAGGGAGGGAGGGGAACCCCAGTCTCCTCCCTGGGGCCGCCCCACACCTCGGCGGGAGGAGGCAGGGCAGGGACCCGGCTGGCAGCAGAGCCAGAGCGAACGGAGCCGTGTGGGTGCTCAGCGAGGCTGGCGGCAGCGGCCACCATGTCCCGGCAGCGGCTGCGCAGCCAGGAGGAGGGTCTGTCTGGGGGGCAGAGGACGGGCTCGGAGGACAACCTCTACCTGGCCGTGCTGAGGGCCTCCGAGGGCAAGAAAGGTAGTGGGACCCCGCGGTGGTGGGGACGGTGTGGGGGGCGGTGGCTGCCCTCCGTGGGACCACCCCGCCATCTCGCTGGTGTTGGATGCATCCTGCAGCACAGGGGGTTGGTGCCTGCACCCTGCACCAGAGTGGACCCCAGTGCTGGGGCGGTGTCCCCAGGCAGGCTGTGGGGCAGACCCCCACGCTGGGGCAGTGTCCCCGGGCAAGCTATGGGGCAGACCCCCACGCTGGGGCGGTGTCCCCAGGCAGGCTGTGGGGCAGACCCCCACACTGGGGTGGTGTCCCCGGGCAAGCTATGGGGCAGACCCCCACGCTGGGGCGGTGTCCCCGGGCAAGCTATGGGGCAGACCCTCACACTGGGGCGGTGTCCCCAGGCAAGCTATGGGGCAGACCCTCACACTGGGGCGGTGTCCCCGGGCAGGCTATGGGGCAGACCCCCACGCTGGGGCGGTGTCCCCGGGCAGGCTATGGGGCAGCACCGTGGGGTGCTTATGGGCCAGGACCAGCAGCCCCCCCACAGCTGGGCAGTGGGGGAAGTGGGGTCCTTGTGTCCCATGCTGGCACCTGTCCCCGTCCACGCCATGGCAGCACCAGGCGCTGCCCGCAGTGAGTGCGAGAACTTCCTACCACGCCCTGCCCATCCTGCCTGCGGCCCAGCCACAGCCCGTCGCGCAGCCTGCCGCGGCATGGGTGCCGCCGGCTGGGGCTTGCCTGGGTGTCGAGGACTTCTCATGTGCGGGCCCTGCTGGGGTGAGCGGCGCGGGTGCGTTCCCCCCTCGGTGCACCCATGCCCGGTGAGCGTGCCCCACGCTTCCTTCCTTCCTCCTGCGCCGCTGCTGCTCACCAGCCCTTGCTTCCCTGCCCGTCACACCCCAGCCCTGCTGCCCAGCTGCCCGTGGGTCCCGCTGAGACGGGACCCCTGGTGTCCCCAGGTGCCGGTGTGCTTTCCCTGGGACGGGTGGGCGTGGGCCAGGCGCTGGCTGCAGGGTGCTGGGTGCTGCATGGGCAGATCCCGGCACGCTCCAGCGGGGCAAGACATAGCATGCACCACCCTGGCCCTGCTGGATCGCCGCGGCGTGGGCAGGGAAGGTGTTGTGGAGGGGCGGCCATGGAGCTGGTGGCATCACCCCATGTGCCTAGGGTGTCGCCTCCTTCCACCAAACCCTCCTTGGCACTGGGCTGAGTTTGGCACTGGTAGGAATGGGGCGAGAAGAGTGGGCTGCTCCCCGTAGGGAGTGGTGATGGGTGGGATGGGTGCTCGTTAGTGGGATGCATGGGATGCGTGCTTGTTATCGGGGTTCGGGGCCACCCAGCTGTGGGCAGTGCCAGCCTGGGTGCCCAGCCTGCTGTGTCAGCTGTCTTCGTCCCCTAATGACAGGGCAGCGGGCAGGGAGTGCCCGTGAGTCACTGGCCCCGCAGCGCTGCCTGCTCGGGGCTCTGCCCGCAGCTGCCCACCAGAGCTGGAGGGAGAGTTGTCAGGGCCATCACCCTGGGACGGGGCCTGGGGGGTCCCTGTGGGTGCTCCAGCCCCAGGAGGAACCCCCAGGGACAGGACTGGCACCCCCCAGGCCTCTCCCCACCCCACGGAGCAGCATCTGTGCCCTGAGGCTGGTGCTGGGCAGGCGGCGCTGGGGCTGTGCCAGGGCAGACGCCCCGTGGGCTCATCGTGATCCCATACGTGTCTTGCTCGGGGAGGACGTGCCGTGCCTGGGGCTGCACCGGGGCAGACGCCCCGTGGGCTTCGTGTCCTGCTCGGGGTGAACGTGCAGTGCTGGGGGCTCTGGGGGTGCAGACTACCCCTGGGCTTGTCCTGGTCCCGGACATATCCCACTGGGGCCGGCAGTCATCCCGTGCTCGTCCCTGTCCTGTACACATCGAACCTGGTCAGGACACATGGTGCCTGGGCAGCTCCCCTGGCTCCCAGCCGGGGTACAGGGTAGGGGGGCTCAGGGCAGGGCAGGGCTGGGCAACCCCCCCCTCCCCGCTACAGGCATTGCTCAGCCTGGCTGGGGCAGGGTGCAGGCACGCAGGAGCCGATCCACGTTAACTGTTTCCTTCCCCTCGCACGCACGCCCTGTGACTCACCGCGGCTCACCAGAGCGGTTGGCTCATCACTTCCTGCACCGGTGTGCCCGCCAGCCGTGCTGCCTGGCAGCACCGCCGCGCTGGGACCCCCTGTGCCCCCTGCTCACCCTGCCGTCTTCTCTCTTACAGATGAACGAGACCGGGTCCAGAAGAAAACTTTCACTAAATGGGTCAACAAGCACCTCATCAAGGTACGGGCACGCGCCGCCTCCCGCAGCCACTGGCCATCCTGATGGAAAAGTCCCGGTGAGGCTGTGCCGGTGGCAGCACCCGGTCCCTGGCACTGGAGCATCCCCAACTGCGTCCCCCCCAGGGCACCGTGGGATGTGGGCAGTGGAGGCTCCTGGCAGCGGCTGTGCCAGCACAGCCTCTCCTGGCTGCCTGTGCTGGTGCTCCCGCTGCCTCGGCACCAGGCAGGCAGCAGTTGAGGCTGCTCAGTTGTATCTGTGATGGGCTCTGCAGGGGCCTGAGGGCAGCACCGGGGGTCTTTTCAGGCAGGAGCTGCCTGCCCTGCCTCCTGGCTTCCCCTGCCCAGTTATGTTGAGGGGCTGTGCCATCCTGTGGCCATGCCAGGGCATCTGGCCAGACTGGGAGCTGCCGGCCATGCCCTCCCACCCACGTCGGGAAGGCCATGCAGGCTCTGGGAGGGGATGGTGCTCTGGCTCCAGGCACGAGAGGACCTTTCGAGGACTTTGATGCCACAGAGCCTGGCAGCTCTGCTGGGCTCCCTGCCCGTTTCCCCTCTGCCCTGGCACCACCGTGACTTCCTTTAGGCACGGCAATGCCCGCACCCTTCCTGCCACCCCCGGGGTGGCCATGCCCACTGTGCTGCCTGCACTTGGCAGTGCCTGCCCCATGCCCTCCTGTCCTGTCCTACTCTCCCATCTCCAGCTGTCCTTCTCTCCCCACTCCTGCCCCATGCCGCGCTCCCAGCCGAACCCCACTGGGGCCCTGCCAGTGTGGGCAGAGCCCCAAGTCAGTGCCTGGCATGTGCCAAGACGTCTTCCTGGCCCCCGCGCGCAGACATGTCCCCACATGCCAGGCGCCCAACCCCGCGGCGTCGCTCCTGCGGCATCCGTGCTGCCGTGGGCTGCCACTGCCTGGGGCTGGTCCTGGCTGCCCCCTGCCCGCCACAGGGCTGTCTCCTCTTTGCTGGCTCCCCTAACATCTCTCTCTTCTCTCTGCCTCTCCCCGCACAGCACTGGCGAGCAGAGGTAGGTCTCTCCCTCCCTGGCTGCCTTCATCATGCTCTTTCTTTTCTCATGCCTTCCCCTCCCTGTGCCGGGGCTGGACCCCGTGGCTGCCGGCATGGTGGGCCGTGGGTACTACTCCCCCATGGTTGCTGTCGTGGTGGGCCATGGATCCAAACCACCATGGCTGCCAGCATTGGTGGGCAGTGGGTCCCCGCACATGGCATTGTGATGCCGGATCCAGCGTGGCTGCTGCTCCACGGGGGCATGGGGGAGAGCTGCTGGTGTGCACTGGCAGGGGGGACACAGGGCTGGGGGACTGGGCTGTGTTTGGGGATGTGTGTGGGCACCTGCTGTGCATGGGGGAGTCACTGGGCTCCCACCCTGGCTGCCCTGTTTTGGTGTTGGCTGGCGTGGGGCAGGGGGGCACTGGGGCTTTGCAGGGCTCAGCTGCCCGCCTGGTATCCCTGTAACACTGTCGCCATCCCCACAGGCGCAGCGTCACGTCAACGACCTCTATGAAGACCTGCGAGATGGACACAACCTCATCTCGCTGCTGGAGGTGCTCTCGGGGGACACGCTGGTAGGTGCTGCGCCGACCTTGCTGCTGCACCGCTGCCATCCTGCTCCCCCTGCGCCGGTTCTGCGTGCCGGCACCCCCGACTGCCATCCATCCCATCCTCTGCTTCCCGCATCTGCATCCCACTCCTTCTCCTGCTTGGGCTCTCCCCTGCCTTCGGTCCCATCCTGGCGAGCTGCCCGGCACCATGCTGGAGCACCCCGAGTCCCGCTGGTGCGGCCGCCCCTGCTCTGTCCTGCAGCCCCCCCCAGCCCCACCGCAGCCTCTAACGCCCGGACGTCTCTTTGCTTTGGTGAACTCTCTGCTTCTCTGCGCTGGGCTCCTGTCGGCGGCTCTGCCCTGACCGTCCCCCTCCGGCCTTTGCCTCCTTCCTCTCTTTGCTCTGGCCGGGCAGCCGAGGGAGCGCGACGTGATCAGGAACTTGCGGTTGGTGAGTGGTTCTGCCGTTTGCTCTCCGCATGGCCCCGCGTGGTGAGCGCCCGCCGCGGCAACTGGGAGACGCTCCGCCACCGTCCAGTGTGGCTGCACCGTCCCATCCCGGTGCGGGTGCGGAGGAGAAGCGCCGCCGCATGCTGTGCCGGGGGGAGGCGTGTTGGCACCCACGGGTGCTCCAGCAGCAGGGTCCACTGGGGCGGCTGAGGCCAAGTGTCAGCTGGGGCGGGTTTCCCCGGGCCAGGCCTGCAGTGGCGAGATAGGAGCGCAGCATCACTGGGAGCAGTGCTGCTGCGTTGGGACTTGCGGCAAGATGTGCCACATGACCCCTGTCTGGTTGGGGCTGCTGGAGGTCCCAGGGCACCTGGTGAGGGGGATGCCCCTGCGGCCGCTGACCCCCCCAGCTCCCCTGTTGGGGCCTGGCTGTGCCCCAACCAGCTGCATTTCCCCTGTGCCCCACACCTGTGGGGCAGAAGAGACCCTGGTCCATTGCTGAGCGGCAGACGGGGGACTCGGGGGGCTCCCTGGCCCTTCTGGCAGCCATTGCCAGGCACAGCCACTGCTGGTGAAGCATTTGGTTTCATCGCTGGGCCGGTGGCTGTGGGGGAGTCTGTCCAGGCAGGAGCTGCCCAGGGGACCCCAGCTGGGGACCCCTGGGGTGGGGAGGTTCCTGCTGGGTGAGTTGCCCAATGTGGTGGCACTTTGTCCCTGCCGTGGGTTGAAACTGGAGCGTGCTAGGGAGCTGCATGCTACCTCCAGCGCGGCCCCACTGTGGGCAGGATGGGCTGCGAGGATCTGGCGAGGGCAGGGTGAGCGGTGCTGCTGGGATGCTGTGGGCAGGGGTAGAACAGGGCTGGGCTGTGCCTGTGCTGTGGGGCCAGCACTGCTCTGTGGCCAGGGAAGCGCAGGCACAGGATCCGGTGGTGAGGCCAGCCGTGCTTGCCATTG
Source organism: Falco peregrinus (assembly GCF_023634155.1). Classification (NCBI taxonomy): domain Eukaryota; kingdom Metazoa; phylum Chordata; class Aves; order Falconiformes; family Falconidae; genus Falco; species Falco peregrinus. Next base: position 14,762,223 of record NC_073723.1, read on the forward strand.
TTCGGTCCGGCCGTGCTTCCTGCCCACGGCCCCATGGGACGGGCAGAGGATTTCCTGACGGGTCCGTGCTGCCCGCTTCCACGTGCACTGCCTGGACAGGAGTGCAGGGCATGGTGGCACCTTGGCCGGGACCGGTTTGGTAGAGCTACCTTGGGCAGCAGCTGCAATGCCCGCCCGCAGTGGCAGGGGACACAGGCCCCAGTGCTGCACCCCCTGTGGCAGTGGGGTGCCTGATGCCTGCGCTCATCTTTGCCTGTCCTGCCTGCACAGGCAGCTGCCGTGTTTCAGGCAGGGGCCGGTGCTCGGTGGGGTGTGACGGGAAGCAAGGGTGCTGTGGATGCTGCTCTCGCACCATGCCTGGTGCTTGGCTTCCCTTGACACGGCAGCTGGCGGCCCCGGCACTGTGTGGACAGCACGGCCCTGCTGGGGCTGGGGACAGTTTTGGCTAGACTGGCCCCAGCTGGCAGCTTTGTGAGGGGAGAGTCGGGAAATGTCCCCTCCCCGGCGGCAGCGTGGGGACAAAGTGCAGAGGGCGTGTGGCATCGGCATGTGTAGCATTGAGAGGGGCTGGGACAGTGCATGATGGGGACGCAGTGCTCGGTGCCAAGCATCCCTCGCATGCGTGGGGGAGCCAGGGTGGTGGGTTGGTGTCCTGGTGGGGCTGTGCCTGGTGAGGGCCGTGGCTCATCACCCCCCGCTCTCCCCACAGCCCCGGGAGAAGGGCAGGATGCGCTTCCACAAGCTGCAGAACGTGCAGATTGCCCTCAACTACCTGAAGCATCGCCAGGTGAGGGGGGGATGCGGGGCTGCCGGTCTGGTGGGACACCCCCCAGGGACCCCTGGGGCTGGGGCATGCTCCCTGCCCTCCCTACAGCTCCTGTGTGTCTTGGCCTCGCAGGTGAAGCTTGTCAACATCCGCAACGATGACATTGCTGATGGCAACCCCAAGCTGACACTGGGGCTCATCTGGACCATCATCCTCCACTTCCAGGTGAGCCCAGAGCCCTGGGGCCTGTCTCAGCTGCGTGCAGTGGTGGGACTGGGGGCAGTGGTGGTGGTGCTGGTGATGCTGGGAGGCTAGGGCTCTGCAGTGCTGGCGGGGGTTCCTGGTGCTGGTTTGGTCCCTGGAGCAGGGGCATCACCAGCACAGGCTGCGGTGGAGAAGGTGGCAGCCCCCATGGAGTGTGCATGTGCATGATGGATGGGCCAGTGTAAACCTCCCTGTCCTGGCAGATCTCAGACATCCAGGTGACGGGGCAGTCAGAGGACATGACAGCCAAGGAGAAGCTGCTGCTCTGGTCCCAGCGGATGGTGGAGGACTACCAGGGCTTGCGCTGTGACAATTTCACCACGAGCTGGCGGGATGGGCGCCTCTTCAATGCCATCATCCACCGGCACAAGTAGGTAGAGCGGAGCCAGGTCTGCTTCTGGCTGCTGTGTGTTGGGTCAGCGTGCTGGGCTGTGCTGTACCCACAGTGGGCACAGAGCTCCTGTCTCCCCAGCAGGGACCCAGCACCGCCAGCCCTGTCCCCATGGTGCCGAGCCTCCCTTGGCACAACCATCCCCTGGCTTGGGCTGCCGGCTCTTGGGTGAGCCCAGGCTCCTGGCCGCTGTGGTGGGGACAGCAGCTCCGGTGCTGGCAGGATTTGGCTCCTTGCAGCAGCCAGCAGTGCAGGGTGATGCCACGCGCAGGGCAGGCGCGTGCTCACTGGGACCAGCTGCTGGCAGGGCCAGCTGCGCCAGTCCCGCTTTGGGGCGATGCAGGCACGTGCATCCGACAAGTCCCAGCCCATCAGCCTGTGCCAGCAGTGCCATGGCGGCACGGGGAGCCGTACAGCTCAGCTACCTTCCCACGCTCCCGCCCGACCTGCCGACCTGCTGCCTGTGCGGGCAGGCGGGTGCTGAGCTCCCCAGGCGGTGGGCGCTGTGCCCTCCGCAGCGTGCCGGGGCGCGGGCAGGCAGGCCCCCGTGGGCTCTGCCGGGGCCGCCACATGCCTTTGGGGAGCACAAGTACGTGCAGGCGTGCCACGCAGGGTGGGAGGAGGCACCTGCGCTGTGCCGCACCACGCCACACCGCACTCGGCACCAAACTGCCGCCACAGCAGGAGCTCACCGACTGCTGCGCCAGGCTTGGTCCCGCCATGGAGCCGAGCGGGCGACATCGGGCTAGGAAGCAGCTGCGGCGGCACGGCACAGGGAGCTTGGCACGGGCTCTGCCGGGGGCGGAGGATGGGGTGGTGATGGTCTGCGAAGACGTCCCCGAGTGCCCGGTGGCCCCCGGCATCAGCGGCTCCTTCTACTCCATCCAGCGCAGCCTGCGCCTCAGGGAGCTGTAGGCATGGGGCTGGGGGCTGGGGCCCCCAGTGGGCTGGGGGGGCGGGGGCTGCTGCCTGTGCCACAGGGACACTGCCTGTTCCGGGGCCCATGCTCGGGGCCATCAAGGTGTCCCTGGCTCCCACTGCCTGTGGGCAAGGGTGCTGGGGTCTCGCCAGCCGCCGGTGCCCCTGTGGCACGGTGCGCAGGGTGTGGGGTGACCCCTCAGGGGTGCGGGGGGCTCGACCCGCTGTCCCCAGGGGTTTTTTCAAACAACCGGCACCCATGCCTGCTGGAAACCTGTGCTGTGGGGCAGGGTGGGTGGAGGGCGCTGCCGGCAGCCCCGGCCCGGCTGTCTGCCATGTGTGGCAGGAGAGTGCCGTCAGTGTGGACCCTGCCCCAGCGGCAGTGGGGTCCCCAGCGGGACCTGTACAGACCAGTCCCTGCTGCCCGCAGGCCCATGCTGATCGACATGAACCGAGTGTACCGTCAGAGCAACCTGGAGAACCTGGACCAGGCATTCACCGTGGCGGAGCGGGACCTGGGGGTGACGCGCCTGCTGGACCCCGAAGGTATGGGCTGGGGCACCCAGCTGCGAGGGTGTCACAGGGGGGTGTCACCTTCCCTGCAGAGCTCCCATCCTTCCCCAACCTGGGGTCACATCTCCCCCCACCTGACCGCCCTCCGTCTCTGCAGACGTGGATGTGCCACAGCCAGACGAGAAGTCCATCATCACCTACGTCTCCTCACTCTACGATGCCATGCCCCGCGTGCCCGAGGTGCAGGACGGCGTCAAGGCCAATGTGAGTCTGGGGGCCGGGGCGTGTCCACCTCCCCCTGTGGTGGGCACCCGGCCCCACGTGCCTCCCCCCCCTGCCCAGGAGCTACAGCTGCGCTGGCAGGAGTACTATGAGGTGGTGACGATGCTGCTGCAGTGGATCCGTCAGCACACCGTCCTCTTTGAGGAGCGCCGCTTCCCCGCCAGCTATGAGGAGATTGAGGTGAGGGAGCTGGGACAGTGTTGGCAGGGGATGAAAGTCCCCCGTGAGCCATGCCGGTGCCCGGGGAGGTGCTTGGCAGTGGCTCAGTTGGCTGGTGGCCTGGCTGTGGGCTGGCTCATGCTGTGGCGAGTCCTCCCAGTGCGGCAACCCCGGGCCAGCACACACCCAGCCGTGCCGCGCTGCAAGCTCATGCTGGCCACTGGGAGAACACGGAGACCCAGCTGCAGCCATGGCAGTGCCCATCACTGAGCCTGCCACCAGCCCCAGCTGGGTCCACGCAGCCTGACCCTGGGGGATGTGAAGCAGAGGAGGGCTCGGTGCCAGTGCTGGTGCTGGCCAGGAGGTGCTGGGGAGCAGGCAGCCGTGCCGTGGCAGAGCTGGGGAGCCCTGGGTGGGAGGGCCTCTCTGACTCACTCTTTCCAGGCTCTGTCTGAGTCACCAGTGGCAAACACCAGCTCCCCACCCGGTCCCTTCCTTCCCACTGGCCTCACATGCATGGAAAAATAGGGGGGGGGGCGCGGCGCAAGGGGGAAATGCCCAAAAGGGAGTCGTGACGCCTGGGGATCCGCACTGCCTACCTTAGCTGCCCCCCATTTGGCAGTTTCTCTGGCGTCAGTTCCTGAAGTTCAAGGAGACAGAGCTTCCAGCCAAGGAGGCCGACAAGAATCGCTCCAAGGCCATCTTCCAGTCCCTGGAGGTGAGCAGCACCCGGTGCCAGCCATGCCTGGGGGCCTGAGGGTCCTGGGGGGCTGGGGGCCCCAGGGGTCTGGGGTCCCAAGGGGCCAGGGTCCTGAGGGCTGGGGGGTCACAAGGAGTGGAGGTCCCGGGGGTCTGGGGTCCCAAGGGCGCTAGGGTCTGGAGGGGCCGAGGGTCCCAGAGAACCGGGGTTCTGGGGGGCTTGGGGTCCCAGGGGTCTCGGGTCCCAAGGGGTGAGGAGGGCCAGGGTCCTGAGGGTCTGGGAGTCCCAAGGGGCAAGTGTCATGGGATCTGGGCTCCTGGGGGTCCCGGCGTTAGTGGGGTCCCACAGCAGTCCTCAGCACGCTGCGCCACGTCCTGCTGGGGCAGAGGCCATCCCGTGCCTCTCCCACCTCCCGCAAAGCTTTGCCTCCAGCATGAAGCAGCGGAGACGTGGCACCCGCAGCTGGGGCTGCTCTGCCAGGCCCCCCTCCACCGGCTGCCTGGGGGGGCCGGGGCCGGTGGTCTGACCGTCCCGGGGGGGTGGGGGGTGGGGCTCAGGGCGCTGTGCAGTCCGGGCAGCTGAAGGTGCCCCCCGGGTACCACCCGCTGGACGTGGAGAAGGAATGGGGCAAGCTGCACGTGGCCGTCCTGGAGCGGGAGAAGCTGCTGCGGGCCGAGTTCGAGAGGCGAGTGCCGCGGGGGGGGATCGGTGCCGGGGGGGCTGAGCTGGGCTGGCACGCGCTCCCCGCCCCGCGCTGCCAAACCGCTGGGCTGGGCCGGGGTGGGGTGTCCCGGCCCCCCCGTCCCGTCCCGCCGGCGATGGAACCGCGGTGCGTGAGTCATTGCCCGGCTCCGGGAAGCTGGAGCAGCCGCTGGCCCCGAGCGAGGCGCCGCACGGCAGCCGGGCGCTGGTGCCTCTGCCACCAGCTGGGCTCTGCCCTGTCCCCCCGGGGGCTCGCACGGCAGCAGGGGACACCAGGCCTCGCCGGGGCAGCAGCGCGGGCAGGGAGCGGGGCTGGAGCTGGCAGCGCAGGCAGGAGTGGGCAGTGGGCGGGCAGGCAGGGTGGGGCTGGAGCGCTGCCTGTGGGCGGGAGCGGGATGGGATGGGAGGGGGGGCGGGGCTGGGAGCGGGATGGGATGGGATGGGATGGGATGGGATGGGATGGGATGGGATGGGATGGGGAGTGGGCTGGGGAGCGGGCTGGGCTGGGGAGTGGGACGGGGAGCAGGCTAGGATGAGGAGTGGGATAGGGAGCCAGGACAGGGCTCCTGGCCCAGAGAGGGATGAGATCCCAGTCTGCAGGGGCGGGATCAGAGTGGAGCTGGCACAGAGTCCCTACTGGATGTGCAGGGATGGATCCATGCTGTGTGGGGATGGGATCTGTGCTATGCAGGGACAGGATCTGTGCCATGAATGTACAGCATCTGTGCTGGCACAGAGTCCTTGCTGGGTGTGCAGGGATGGATCTGTGCCATGCAGGGATGGGATGGGTGCCCCACAGGGCAGGACCTGTGCTGTGCACGGGTGGGATTGATGCCCGTGTGCTGACCCCAGCCCTGCCATCTCCCCACGCAGGCTGGAGCGGCTGCAGCGCATCGTCAGCAAGCTGCAGATGGAGTCAGGGCTCTGCGAGGAGCAGCTCAACCAGGCTGACACCCTGCTTCAGTCGGTGAGAGGCGGCTCCGGCTGCGGGAGTGCAGGGGGGGTGCTGAGTGGTGCATGGGGTGCTGACCGTGCCCTGACTGTGCCCCTGACCATGCCCTGTCCCCAGGACATCCGACTGCTGAATGCGGGGAAGCCACCGCAGAAGGCAGCTGAGATCGAGCGGGACCTGGACAAGGCAGACGCCATGATCCGGCTGCTCTTCAACGATGTGCAGACCCTCAAGGACGGCCGGCACCCGCAGGGGGAACAGATGTACCGCAGGTATGGCCACATGGGGTTTGGTGCCTCATGCAGTGTGCCCCACGCAGGGCACCCTGGCACTTGCCTGGCTGCAGGAACAGCCCACGACCTCTACCCACCATGTCCCCCTTGCCCTCCATGTTCCCTGTGACTCCCATGTCCCCCATGTCCTCTTTGCTGCTCACGTCCTCTGAGCCCTCCATGTTCCCCTTGTCCTCCACGTCCCTTGTGCCCCCAGTGTGCCCTGTGCTCCCCAACGTCCTCTATGCCTCCATGTCCTCTGAGCCCTCCATGTCCTCCCTGTCCCCTGTGTCCTCTGAGTCCTCCATGTCACCTGTGGCCCCCGTGCACCCTTTGCTCCCTGTCCCCCCCGTGCTGATGTGCCGCCTGCCCACAGGGTGTACCGCCTGCACGAGCGCCTGGTGGCCATCCGCACCGAGTACAACTTGCGACTCAAGTCAGGTGCGCCAGCTGCAGCAGTGTCAGTGCCACTGGGGCAGCGGCCACGGCAGGAGCTGGATGAGGCCACGCTGCGGTACCTCCAGGACCTGCTGGCCTGGGTGGAGGAGAACCAGCGGCGGCTGGCAGCGGCTGAGTGGGGCGTGGACCTGCCCACTGTGGAGTCCCACCTGGGCAGCCACCGCGGCCTCCACCACTCCATCGAGGAGTTCCGTGCCAAGATTGAGCGGGCACGGGCTGATGAGGTGAGCCACCCCCCATGGCCCCTGCTCCTGGGGGTCCCCCAGGCACTGTGGCTGCCACTGCCCACTCTGGAGCTCCTCTGTGCCCTGGGGTGCCCAGGTCAGGCAGGGGCTACATGCCGCTGCCCTTCTGGCACCCCTCCTGCCCCAGGACTGGCTCCTCCGCTGCCCACGCGCTGCCCCATACCCAGCCCCTGTGGGTGGGGGGACATGGCAATGGGGGTGGGCGCTGCTACCTCCGGTACCCTGCGGAGCCCCACACGGCTCTGGATGCTGCTGCGGTGCTCCTGGTGTTAGCATTCCTTCCTGGTCCCTACCTTTGCGGGGGTGGGGTGCTACCGTCCCCAGGAGGTGGGTCGGGAGGACCCCCAGCTCACAGCACATTTCCCCCAGGCACAGCTCTCCCCTGGCCCCCGTAACGCCTACCAGGAGTGTCTGGGCAAGCTGGACCTGCAGTACGGCAAGCTGCTGGTGAGTGCCCAGGTGGGGGGCGACAGGAGCAGGTGCAGGACATTCGAGAGACCTGTGGGGAAAGAATGTGGGGGGAGATGTGTGGGGAGGAGGATGTGGGTAGATGTGTGGGGAGGAGGATGCAGGGGGGAGATGTGTGGGGAGGAGGATGCAGGGGGGAGATGTGTGGGGAGGAGGATGCAGGGGGGAGATGTGTGGGGAGGAGGATGCAGGGGGGAGATGTGTGGGGAGGAGGATGCAGGGGGGAGATGTGTGGGGAGGAGGATGCAGGGGGGAGATGTGTGGGGAGGAGGATGCAGGGGGGAGATGTGTGGGGAGGAGGATGCAGGGGGGAGATGTGTGGAGAGGAGGATGCAGGGGGGAGATGTGTGGAGAGGAGGATGCAAGGGGGAGATGTGTGGGGAGGAAGATGTTGAAGGAGACGTGGGAAGGAGGATGTGGACACAGCCCATCCCTGCGTCCGTCCCCAGAACTCCTCCAAGTCCCGGCTGCGGCACCTGGAGAGCCTGCATGGCTTTGTCAGCGCTGCCACCAAGGAGCTGATGTGGCTGAACGAGAAGGAGGAGGAGGAGGTGAACTTTGACTGGAGTGACCACAACCCCAACATGACGGCCAAGAAGGAGAACTACTCGGTATGGAGAGAGCCTGGGGAGTGCGTGTCCTGTGTGGTACCTGTCCCTGCACACAGACATCCTGCATGGTCCCCATCCCTGCGCACGGCCATCATGCCTGCTCCTTGTCCCTATGCACGGCTGTCCTGCACAGTCTCTGTCCCTGCATGTGGCCATCCTGCACGGTCCCTGTCCCCCTAGCCTGGTGGTGACAGATTTTCAGAGGTGCTCCCTGCATGCTGTGGCAGAGGATGCTCTTTGGCTGCTGCACAGCCCTGCCGTGCCACGCTGCTGCTTGCGAGGCTCTTATCTCCTCCTCCTCCTAACTCTGCTTTCGAGGCTCTTATCTCCTCCTGCCAGCTCTGCTTCTTCAGCTCCCTGATCCCTATCGCTACCGAATCTGTGCTCTGCATCGCTCAGCACCCTCAGTCCCTTAACCCTGCCTCTGCCATGGCTGCTGCTGCTGCACTTGCACTGCCACTGATGGTCACACGGCCCCGCAGCTGCATTTGGAGTGTTGCAAACCTCTGCACGCCTGTCCCGCCCAGCAGTTTCTGAGCACCCCTTGTGTCCCCCCTGCGAGCACCCTGCAGTCCCCATATCCCATCCCTGAGCACCCCCAGCCCCCATGTCCCCACCTCTGAGCACCCCCAGCACCCACGTCCTTACACTGAGCATCCCCAGCCCCCACATCCCATCCCCGAGCACTCCCAGCCCCTGTGTCTGCACCCAAGTACCCATGTCCCGTCCTCGAGCACCTCCAGACCCCTGTCCCCACTCTGAGCACCCCTAGCCCCTGTGTCTCCCCCTGAGCACACCCAGCACCCATGTCACATTCCTGAGCACCCCCAGCCCCCATATCCCATCCCTGAGCACCCCCAGCACCCATGTCCTCCCCCGCCCGATCACCCCCAGCCTCTGTGTTTCCCCCACAAGCACCCCCAGCCCTGTCCCTCATCCCCCCTGATCCTGTCCCCCCAGACCCTATCTCTGCCCTGCCCCATGCCTGCCAGCCCCGCGCCCCCCACCCCAGCAGGCTCCTCTGATGGGTGCTGGACCCACCCACACTGCCCTGGTCATCCTCCTCCTGCTGGTCCCCAGCAGTTTTCTGGGGTGGGGGCAGGAAGGTGCCTGCACCCCAGGCACATGCAGACGCAGACACGCACACACACGTGTGTGCTGGCGCTGCGGGGGTGGGCACTCACCCCCACCCCCACCCCCAGGGGTTGATGCGGGAGCTGGAGCTGCGGGAGCGCAGAATCAAAGAGCTGCAGAGCACTGGGGACCGGCTGCTGCGGGAGGAGCACCCGGGCAGGCAGACCCTGGAGGTGAGGGGCAGCGGGGGGAGCACTGGTGTGGGGCACAGGGTGTAGAGCACTGTGGGTCACTGCTGTGGGGTGCAGCGTGGCTCATTGGTGTAGGATGTGGAGTGCTGTGGGGCACAGCCTGTGGGGTGGTGGGCAGTGCACGGGGGGGGCTGTGGCAGTGCAAGCAGCTGCCTGGGCTGGGTGGGGGCTGGCAGCGGGCAGAAGCAGCGATGCTGGTGCTGATGTGGGCAGGGCAGGGTGACACATCCCTGTTTCAGGCGTTCCAGGCAGCCCTGCAGACCCAGTGGAGCTGGATGCTCCAGCTCTGCTGCTGCATTGAAGCCCACCTGAAGGAGAACAGTGCATACTTCCAGGTAGGGGGGCAGGGAGGGAAGGGGGGTGGGCAGGAAGGGCCCTCCCTGGCCCCACTGCCCATGGGCACCCACCCCTGCTGACTCCTCCACCTCCCTCCAGTTCTTCGCCGAGGTGAAGGAGGCTGAGGAGTTCCTGAGGAAGACGCAGGAGAACATGAAGAAGAAATACTCGTGTGACCGCAGCATCACGGTCACGCGCCTGGAGGACCTACTGCAGGACTGCATGGTGAGGGACCCCCACCTGCCCCACAGAAGCCCCTGGGGTGTCCCCCAATGCCTGAGCCCCACTGCAGCCCCGGGGTGACCCCCCAGTGTGTGAGCCCCACTGCAGCCCCAGGAGTGACCCCCAGCGCTGCAGTGACCGCTACACACCCATGCAGACCCTGTTGCAGGAGTGACCCCCTCCACCCTCCCCTCCAGTGCTCCCCCAGTAATCCTCTTCCCCCTTGCAGACCCCACTGCAGTGACCCCCCTCCACACCCTGGGACCCCTGTGGGGTTGGGCAACCTCCCACCCCCACCCTGCCACCAGCTCCCCACCCCCCCCAGCTGTGGGGCCCAGTGTGGAGGGGAGCACCCCAGTGTGCCCCTGACCCTGCTGCACCTGCAGGAGCAGAAGGACCAGCTGGCCGAGTATGAGGGGCATCTGGCCGGGCTGGCCCGCCGCGCCAAGACCATTGTCCAGCTGAAGCCCCGCAGCCCCAGCACGCCCCTCCAGGGCCGCCCGCCCATCCAGGCTGTCTGTGACTACAAGCAAATGGAGGTGCGAGGAGAAACGGGGAGCAGTGGGGGGGTGGGGGGGCTGCGCGGAGACACCTCACCATGGGCTCATGCCGCTCTGGCCCTGCAGATCACGGTGCACAAGAACGATGAGTGCGCCCTGCTCAGTAATGCCCAGCCCTACAAGTGGAAGGTGCTGAGTGCCGCTGGCAGTGAGGCCATCGTTCCCTCCGTCTGCTTCCTTGTGCCACCCCCCAACAAGGAGGCACTGGATGCCGTACACAGGTGAGCGCCAGCTGACCCACCAGTGGCCCCACCTTGGCTCCCTGCCCTACCATGGAGTCCCCGCCACTCTACTCCCTTGCCCCCTACCTCACACCATGTCTCCCCAGGCTGGAGACGACCCACCAGCACCTCCTCGTGCTCTGGCACCAGCTACACTTGGACATGAGGAGCCTCCTCTCCTGGCAGTACCTTATCCGTGACATCCAGCAGATCCAGTCCTGGTCCCACCTGACGGTGAGTCCCTGGTCCCGATGCCAGCATGGGGCAGTGCCAAGCCCAGCACAGGATCCCTGGAAGTCCTGCTCAGGCAGCGAGGGCTAAAGGTACCCTTTGTCCCCCTCCAGTTCCGCACGATGCAGGTGGAGGAGTGCCGGCAGGTCCTACGCAGCCTGGAGACCCACTACCAGCAGTTCCTGCGGGACAGCCAGGACTCACAGAGCTTCCAGCCCGACGACCGGCTGCAGGTGGAGCGCGAGTACAATGCCTGCACCCAGAAGTACGAGCTTCTGCTGCGCAGCCAGGAGAAAGGTGAGCCCCCTCCTCCCTGCCATGGACTGCTCTGTCACCCCATTCTCTCAGGGGTGTCCCCTCCATTCCTGGGGATGCAGATGGCACAAAGGGAGTGGGAAGATGCTAAGCTGTCCCCGGTGCACCCACAGGAGAGCAGGATGAGTCCCTCTGCAAGAGCTACATCTCCCACCTGAAGGACATCCGTCTGCAGCTGGAGAGCTGCGAGACCCGCACCATCCACAAGATCCGCCTGCCCCTCGACAAGGACCCGGTCAAGGAATGCGCCCAACGCATCACCGAGCAGCAGGTACGTGTGTGCAGGTGTGCAGCGCATGTGGATGGGGACCTTGGCACCCAGGACGGGGATGGTTCTCCTCTGCTCTGCTCCTCTGCTGGGGTTGGGGGTGACTGGGGGGGCCTTGCAGCCCAGGTCCTGGCTGGCAGGATGTGGTCTTTGACATGGTGTGACGTGGGAGATCAGCCACAAGCAGGGAGTGTGGGACCCTTCTCTTTCCACAGCAAATCCACCTGGAGCTGGAGGGCATCAAGAAGAACCTGGACAAGGTCAGTGAGAAGACAGAGAAGGTGCTGGCCCAGCCAGAGCAGGCCAGCTCAGCCCCCGTCTTGCGTTCAGAGCTGGAAATCACCCTGCAGAAGATGGACCAGGTGTATAGCCTCTCCAGCATCTACCTGGAGAAGTGAGTGCCCAGTCCCTGTGCGGCTCCTTGGTCATCCTGGGCTGGGGAAAATGATCATCAGCTGGGATGAGCCTGCTCTGGCTAGGGGTGGGCTGATGAGGTCTGGAGGAAGCTGGCTGTGCCAGCGTGTCCTTCCCTTCCTGTGAGCTCGTGGCCGTGTGCCAACTGATGCTGCTGCTCAACACTGGCTGAGCCCATCTTCTCTCTCTGCAGGCTGAAGACCATCAACCTGGTGATCCGCAGCACTCAGGGGGCGGAGGAGCTGGTCAAGAAGTATGAGGACCAGCTGAAGGATGTGCAGACCGTGCCAGCTGACCTCAGAGAGCTGGAGGCCAGCAAGGCTGAGCTGAAGGTAGTGGCTGGGGCAGCACCGTGCCCAGTGGGGGGGAGTTGGTGGGGGCTGGGGCCAGGGCTGACCTGTTCTCGCTTTGCTGCAGCGGCTGCGCACGCAGGCGGAGGGGCACCAGCCCTTCTTCAGCACGCTGGAAACTGACCTGAGCAAGGCCAAGGATGTCAACGAACGGATGGTCAGGGGCCACAGCGAGCGTGACGTGGACCTGGACCGCTACCGAGAAAGAGTCCAGCAGCTGCTGGAGCGCTGGCAAGCTGTCCTCACCCAAACAGACCTGCGCCAGCGTGAGCTGGACCAGCTGGGACGCCAGCTGCGGTACTACCGCGAGAGCTGTGATGGGCTGCTCCAGTGGATCCAGGATGCAAAGCAGCGGCAGGAGAAAATCCAGGCAGTGCCCATCACCGACAGCAAGACTGTGCGGGAGCAGCTGCTGCAGGAGAAGGTACCGCGCACAGCGGGGCGAGTGGGGCTGGCTTGACTAGTGATCGTGGCTGTCCCTGGCTGCAGCAGGGTGGCCACGGGGTGCCTGAGCTCACCCCAGTGTCTTTCCCCAGAAACTCCTGGAGGAGTGTGACCGCAACAAGGAGAAGGTGGAGGAATGTCAGCGCTATGCCAAGCAGTACATCGATGCCATCAAGGTGTGCCTGCCAGCTGCGCGTGCCCTCTCTGGGCTGCCTTTCCCTGGGGTGCCGGGGCAGATGTGGGGCTGGGGAGTGGCAGCCTAGTGCCAGGCAGCCCTGAAGGGCCTAGGGGGGCTCGCCAGGGAGGCTGGCCGGCATGCTGAGGACCTCTCTCCCCGGCAGGATTATGAGCTGCAGCTGGTGAGCTTCAAGGCACAAGTGGAGCCAATGGCCTCTCCAGCCAAGAAGCCCAAAGTGCAGTCTGCATCCGACAGCATCATCCAGGAGGTGAGGGGGGGACCTTCCACGCCCGTGCCTGGGGTGCCTGCTTCCCCAGGAGCAGAGGGCTGCAGCCCTTTGCTGGAGGGGTGGGCACAATGGGGGGCTGGCGCAGAGGCTTGTCTCCATCTGGCCCCTTCACCGTTGGAGTGCCAGGCAGCTGGGTTGGGGTGTGCCATGGGTGTGCTTCCCTCCTGCTAACCCCTGCTGTCTGCCGCAGTATGTGGACTTACGGACGCGGTACAGCGAGCTGACCACACTCACAAGCCAATACATCAAGTTCATCACCGAGACGTTGCGGCGGCTGGAGGAGGAGGAGGTAGGGGAGCGGCGTGTGGGCACGTGGGGTGGCATGAGTCCGGCTGCATTCTCTTTCTTGCATAACAACGGGGAACATGGTTCATGATTACTGCCGGCCCCCCATCACTAACGCTGGCCTGCGGCCTCTAACCCTGCTCTGATCTGGGCTCCTCGGCACTGAAGCCACTGGCTCTGGGTACAGCAGGTCTTTGAGCTGAGAGGGCTGGCCGGGGCAGCATGCAGAGCCAGCTCCAGGCACCACCGGGCTCTGGTGTGACTGGTGGTAGTAGGCACTTCCCAGATACACGTAGTGCAGTCAGCATCTGCCTTCCGCATGAAAGCTGTGCTCGGGCGCCGCGGGACCGGAGCCCTCGGGTGTTCTGTCTTGGTAACCTTTCTAACTCTTGGTTTCTGCCCTTGGAAGTCGAGCCGCTTTGCCAGTGCTTTGTCTTGGGGGATGTTTGTGTTGGTGGGGATCTAATGGAGGGTAAAAAACCAGGATGACTCTGGCATCCCTGCACCAGGTACTCACTCTGCGCATGTCCCCTTCCCCACGGCACCCCTCCGCCTCACCTCATGGCTGCCAGCAGCCTGCGCGCCCCTCCTGCCTGCTGCACCCCTGCCCTTTGGAGATCTACTCACCCCCATGCTCCTCGCCCTTCTCTGCTTCTGTTCCTGGGCCCTTGCTGCAGGGCCTGGGGTGGTGCGAGGGGACCCAGCCCCACAGCGCAGGGGTCCGGCTCACCTGCACATGCACTGCCTGTGCCTAGGCACTGCACGGAGTGTATGCCTGCCTTGCTTGTGGTGCATGCAGCGCAGAGTGCTCTGTGGCATGGCCCCAAGCCACGCACAAGCCACATCAGCCCTTCAGCAGACATCTGGCTGGCTGGCTTGCCTGGAGGAGGCCCAGTGTGTGGGGGATTCAGACCAGGTGGGGCCGCACGGGCCGGAGCTTGGATTGCTCTCCACGTCGTTGAGGCTTTCCTGGCAGGGAAGGCTCTGCTGGCACCTCTCTCACACCCGCTCCCCTCTGTCCTGCTGACCTCCTGCTCCAGCCAGGTCTCTCTTTTTCCCAAGGTGGTGGCTCTCTGTGCTGGCCCTTCTTGCATGGGGAGCCCCGGCAAGCATGAGAGGAGGCTCCCCTCTGCGGGGGGCCAGGGCAGGGCTCTCCCCAGGCAGCACTGGGCATGGTGGTGGTGTGCAAGCTGCTCGGGTTCGTCTCCATCGCTTCGGGCTTTGCTCGCGCTCCATTCCTTGTCTGTGGTACGTGGGCCATCCTGCTTTCCACGCTGCTGTTCTCAGTCCTGTCTCCCGTCCGCCCGCGCTGTGCTAAGTGAGACACAGTAGTCGTGTGTCCCGTCTGCCATACGTCTTCTGGAAGCTGGCGTCACCGCCTCCAGCTCATGGGGAGGCCCAGGGACACGAAGCCATTCCATGCGCATCCTCCACCCCTCTGCCCTGGACCGTCCAGTCTCTCGGTGGTGCGTGGTTGTGGCTGGCATTGGCACCATGGCTTGGTCGCATCCCTTGTGATTTCTCTCTCTCTCCCCTCTCTTGTTTTCTCTGCACCTTCTTTCCCCTCCAGAAAGCCGCCGAGAAGCTGAAGGAGGAGGAGAGGAAGCGGCTGGCGGAGGTGGAGGCCCAGCTGGAGAAGCAGCGGCAGCTGGCTGAGGCCCACGCCAAAGCCAAGGCGCAGGCGGAGGCAGAGGCGCGGGAGCTGCAGCTCCGCATGCAGGAGGAGGTCACCCGGCGGGAGGTGGTGGCTGTGGATGCCGAGCAGCAGAAGCAGAACATCCAGCAGGAGCTGATGCAGCTGCGGCAGAACTCCGACCACCAGATCAAGTCCAAGGTCAAGCTGATTGAGGAGGCCGAGTACAACCGCAAGAAGGTGGAGGAGGAGATCCGCGTCATCCGCCTCCAGCTGGAGAACACCGAGAAGCAGCGGGCGAGCGCTGAGACGGAGCTGCAGGAGCTGCGGGCACGTGCTGAGGATGCTGAGCGGCAGAAAAGGCAGGCGCAGGAGGAGGCTGAGCGCCTGCGCCGGCAGGTGAAGGAAGAGAGTCAGAAGAAACGGGAGGCAGAGGAGGAGCTGAAGCGCAAGGTGCAGGCTGAGCGGGACGCAGCACGGGAGAAGCAGAAGGCAGTGGCAGACCTGGAGAAACTGCGGCTGCAGGCAGAGGAGGCTGAGCGGCGGATGCGGCAGGCGGAGGTGGAGAAGGAGCGGCAGATTCAGGTGGCCCAGGAGGTGGCCCAGCGGAGCGCTGAGGCTGAGCTGCAGAGCAAACGGCTGTCCTTTGCTGAGAAGACAGCACAGCTGGAGCTGTCTCTGCAGCAGGAGCACATCACGGTGACCCATCTGCAGGAGGAGGCTGAGCGGCTGAAGAAGCAGCAGCTGGAGGCCGAGCAGTTGCGGGAGGAGGCTGAGAAGGAGCTGGAGCACTGGCGGCAGAAGGCCAATGAGGCACTGCGGCTGCGGCTGCAGGCAGAGGAGGTGGCCCACAAGAAGGCGCTGGCACAGGAGGAGGCTGAAAAGCAGAAGGAGGATGCAGAGCGGGAGGCCCGCAAGCGTGCCAAGGCAGAGGAGTCAGCCCTGCGGCAGAAGGAGCTGGCAGAGGAGGAGCTGGAGAAGCAGCGGGAGCTGGCGGAGGGCACAGCCCAGCAGAAGCTGGCAGCAGAGCAGGAGCTGATCCGGCTGAAGGCGGAGATGGAGAATGGTGAGCAGCAGCGCCTGCTCCTGGAGGAGGAGCTCTTCCGGCTGAAGAAGGAGGTGAGCGAAGCCATCCAGAAGAGGAAGGAGGTGGAGGAGGAGCTGGCCAAGCTACGGGCCGAGATGGAGATCCTGCTGGAGAGCAAGGCCAAGACAGAGGAGGAATCGCGCTCCACCAGCGAGAAGTCTAAGCAGCGGCTGGAGGCCGAGGCCAGCAAGCTGCGGGAGCTGGCCGAGGAGGCTGCCCGACTGCGGGCCCTCTCTGAGGAGGCCAAGAGGCAGCGGCAGCTGGCAGAGGACGAGGCTGGCCGGCAGCGGGCTGAGGCTGAGCGCATCCTGAAGGAGAAGCTGGCGGCCATCAACGAGGCCTCACGGCTGAAGGCAGAGGCGGAAATCGCCCTGAAGGAAAAGGAGGCAGAGAATGAGCGTCTGCGGCGGCTGGCGGAAGATGAGGCCTACCAGCGGAAGCTGCTGGAGGAGCAGGCTGCCCAGCACAAGCAGGACATTGAGGAGAAGATTGCCCTGCTGAAGCGCTCCTCAGAGAACGAGCTGGAGCGGCAGAAAAACCTGGTGGAGGACACACTGCGGCAGCGGCGCCAGGTGGAGGAGGAGATCCGTGCCCTAAAGGCCAGCTTCGAGAAGGCCTCAGCAGGCAAGACTGACCTGGAGCGGGAGCTGAGCCGCATCCGTGGGGAGGCAGAGGAGGTGCAGCGCAGCCGGGAGCAGGCTGAGCGGGAGGCTGAGCGGCAGCGTGCGCTGGCACTGGAGGAGGAGGGCCGCCGGCGGGAGGCGGAGGAGAAGGTGCAGGCTATCCTGGCAGCTGAGGAGGAGGCCGGGCGGCAGCGGCGGCTGGCCCTGGAGGAGGTAGAGCGACTGAAGGCCATGGTGGAAGAGGCCAGGCGGCAGAAGGAGCTGGCAGAGAAGGAATCAGAACGGCAGATCCAGCTGGCACGGGAGGCAGCACAGAAGCGGATCGCAGCGGAGGAGAAGGCCCACCTGGCCGCTGTGCAGCAGAAGGAGCAAGAGCTGCTGCAGACACGGCAGCAGGAGCAGAGTCTCCTGGACCGGTTGCGGGAGGAGGCTGAGCGGGCCAGGCGGGCGGCAGAGGAGGCTGAATTTGCGCGCAGCAAGGCTGAGCAGGATGCCAGCCTCTCTCGGCAGCGGGTGGAGGAGGCTGAGCGGCTGAAGCAGCGGGCGGAGGAAGAGGCACAGGCTAAGGCGCAGGCGCAGGCGGACGCGGAGAAGCTGCGGAAGGAGGCTGAGCTGGAGGCGGCGAAGCGGGCACAGGCAGAGCAGGCAGCCCTGCGGCAGAAGCAGCTGGCAGATGCTGAGATGGAGAAGCACAAGAAGTTTGCTGAGCAGACGCTGCGGCAGAAGGCACAGGTGGAGCAGGAACTGACCAAGGTGAAGCTGCAGCTGGATGAGACTGACCACCAGAAGGGCATTCTGGATGAGGAGCTGCAGCGGCTGAAGGAGGAGGTGACAGATGCTGTCCGGCAGAAGGCCCAGGTGGAGGAGGAGCTCTTCAAGGTCCGGGTACAGATGGAGGAGCTGGCGAAGCTGAAAAGCCGGATTGAGGAGGAGAACAAGGCGTTGATCCTCAAAGACAAGGACAACACACAGAAGTTCCTGGCGGAGGAGGCTGAGAAGATGAAGCAAGTGGCAGAGGAGGTCGCCCGGCTCAGTGTGGAGGCCCAGGAGGCTGCCCGCATGCGGAAGCTGGCTGAGGACGACCTGGCACAGCAGCGGGCACTGGCGGAGAAGATGCTGAAGGAGAAGATGCAGGCGGTGCAGGAGGCCACACGGCTGAAAGCTGAAGCGGAAATGCTGCAAAAGCAGAAGGACCTGGCGCAGGAACACGCCAAGCGGCTGCAGGAGGACAAGGAGCAGATGCAGCAGCGCCTGGCTGAGGAGACTGAGGGTTTCCAGAAAACCCTGGAGGCTGAGCGTCGGCGGCAGCTGGAGATCACAGCCGAGGCTGAGCGCCTCAAACTGCACGTGGCGGAGATGAGCATGGCCCAGGCCAAGGCTGAGGAGGAAGCCAAGCGGTTCAAGAAGCAGGCAGAGGAGATCAGTGAAAGGCTGCATGAGACTGAGCTGGCCACGCAGGAGAAGATGACACTGGTGCACACTCTGGAGATCCAGCGGCAGCAGAGCGACCAGGATGCGGAGAAGCTGCGGAGGGCCATTGCCGACTTGGAGCAGGAGAAAGAGAAGCTGAAGCAGGAGGCGGCATTGCTGCAGCAGAAGGCGGAGGAGGTACTGGGTCCCCCTTAGCGGTGGTGGTATGCAGGGAGGCCCTCCCTCTCCCCAGCCACCTCGCCCTGTGTCCTGGGACAGCAGGTGCATGGGTGGCCGGCCAGGGTCTGGGAGCCATGCTGGCCGGTCTCCAAGGACCGTCACTGTAGCACAGGCATGCAGCCTCTGCCCCTGGAGCTGCACCCTGCTCTTGGTGGGCGCAGAGCTGGCTGTTGGCACCATCCAGGAGGTGGAGGCATCACTGAGTCTCCCACCCCAGTGTCTGTCTCCCCCTGCTGGGGTCACAGTGAGTGGCCACTTGTGGGGAAGGACCCCCACGTGGGGGTCAGGGGTGTGAGCAGAGCCAACATCAGGTGCAGTGAGGCAAACCCTGCAGTGGGGTGTTGGAGCAGGACCTCCCACTCCCTGCCCTCTCTTGCTGCCGGCACCTCCTGCTGTGTAGGGTGATCCCCACCACCCATGCCATTTATTTGGCCCTGTGGCACATCCTGCTGTATTTCGTTTCCTTATACAGGAGCCGTCCCCAGCTCCCAACCTTGGTGCCAGGCGGGGGTCCCTGGCCCCCACAGAAGAGCTTGTGTCTTTTCCCTGCTCATTCCCCCCACGTGTTGTTTGCTGTGGCTCCCTAACCCCAGCTCCCTTAACTCTTTATCTGACACAGCAGAGCGGTTGGGTGACTCTGCAGCCCTGCCAGCCCAGTGCCAGCCCTGCTGCCTGTCCTCCTGCCCCAGCCTGCCCCTGCAGTCCCACCAGCCCTGCCCTCGTGGGCATACAGTGCCTTCTGACCATGCTGTTCTCTCTTCCACCCCAGATGCAGGTGGCCCAGGAGGCACAGCTCCGTCAGGAGACACAGCTCCTCCAGCAGACCTTCCTGACAGAGAAGGATGCCCTGTTGCAGAAGGAGAGGTTCATCGAGGAGGAGAAAATGAAGCTGGAGAAGCTCTTCAAAGATGAGGTGAACAAAGCCCAGAACCTGAAGGCGGAGCAGGAGCGTCAGCAGAAGGAGATGGAGCAGGAGAAGCAGCAGCTGAAAGCCATGCTGGACGAAGCCAAGAAACATCAGAAAGAAGCAGAGGAAAACGTCCGGCACAAGCAGGAGGAGCTGCAGCAGCTGGAGAAACAGCGACAGCAGCAGGAGAAACTCCTGGAGGAGGAGAACAAGAAGCTTAGGGAGAGGCTTGAGCAGATGCAGGAGGAGTACAAGGCTGCCCTGGCCCAGACACGAGAGATCATGATCCAGACAGATGACCTGCCCGAGGAGGCCACGGTTACAGCAACGCAGCTGCTGGATATCAAAGCTGTGCCCAATGGCAGAGATGCAGTGGATGGCTTAGCACAGAATGGGGAGCCAGAGTTTGCGTTTGATGGCATCCGTCAGAAGGTATCTGCAGAGAAGTTGGCTGATGCTGGCATTTTGAGCAAGGAGAGCTTAGACAAGTTGGTGAAGGGTGTTGTGAGTGTTGGCGAGCTCTCACAGCGGGAAGACATCAAGAAGTACCTGCAGGGCAACAGCAGCATTGCTGGTTTGCTAATCAAACCCACCAATCAAAAGATGAGCATCTATGAAGCCATGAAGAAGAAGCTGCTCAGCCCAGGCACTGCGCTGGTTCTCCTGGAAGCGCAGGCTGCCTCCGGCTTCATAATTGACCCTGTGCGAAATGTGAGGCTCTCGGTGAATGAGGCGGTGAGAGAGGGCGTGATTGGCCCAGAACTGCACAATAAGATGCTGTCTGCTGAACGGGCAGTAACTGGCTACAAGGATCCTTACACGGGCGACAAGATCTCCCTCTTCCAGGCCATGAAGAAGGAGCTCATTGTCAAGGAGCACGGCATTCGCCTGCTTGAGGCCCAGATTGCCACTGGTGGCATCATCGACCCCGTGCACAGCCACCGCCTGCCTGTAGAAGCTGCCTACAAGCGGGGCTACTTCAACGAGGAGATCAACCAGGTCCTCTCTGACCCCAGCGATGATACCAAGGGCTTCTTTGACCCCAACACACAGGAGAACCTCACCTACTTGCAGCTCATGGAGCGGTGCGTGACTGACCCAGACACAGGGCTGTGTCTCCTGCCACTCACTGACCAGGCAGCTAAAACAAGAGAGCTGGTCTACACCGACAAAGAAGCTAAGGATGTCTTTAAGAAGGCCACGGTGACAGCACCGTTTGGCAAGTTCCAAGGGAAGACAGTGACCATCTGGGAGATCATCAACTCTGAATACTTCACTGAGGACCAAAGGCGCGACCTGATCCAGCAGTACAGGACTGGCAAGATCACAGTGGAGAAGATCATTAAGATCATCATCACAGTTGTGGAGGAAAGCGAGAAAAAGAGCCAGATGTGCTTTGAGGGCCTCCGGGCCCCTGTGCCTGCTGCTGAGCTGCTGGAAAGCAAAATCATCAACAAGGACCTCTACAACCAGCTGCATCAGGGCAAGAAGTCTGTGAAGGATGTGGCGGAGATGGAGTCTGTGCGGCAGTACCTGAAGGGCACGGATGCCATTGCTGGTGTCCTAGTGGAGTCCACTGGCCAGAAGCTCACCTTCTATGACGCCCTGAAGAGAAACCTGCTGAAGCCAGAGATTGCCCTGTCCCTGCTGGAAGCACAGGCTGCTACCGGCTTCATCATCGACCCTGTGAGAAACAAGCTGTTCTCTGTTGATGAGGCAGTGAAGGCTGAGGTGGTGGGGCCAGAGTTTCATGAGAAGCTGCTGTCTGCAGAGAAGGCAGTGACTGGCTACAAGGATCCCTATACAGGCCAGACGGTTTCCCTCTTCCAAGCACTCAGGAAGGGCCTCATCCCCAGCGATACAGGGGTTCGTCTGCTGGACGTCCAGCTTGCCACTGGAGGCATCATCGATCCTGTGAACAGCCACCGGCTCCCACTCGAGGTCGCCTACAAGCGGGGCTACTTTGATCCAGAGATAAATGAGGCTCTGACTGAGTTCCGAGATGATGCCAAGGCTTTCTATTGTCCCAACACCCAAGAGCACCTCACCTATGCCCAGCTGCAGAAGAAGTGCCACCGTGACAAGCAGACGGGCTTCTGCCTGCTGCCTCTGTCAGACAAAGCCATCCAGTCGCAGCAGGAGGAGGTCTACACAGACAGCCAGGCGAAGGAGTGCTTTGACAAGGCGACTGTAGAGGTCCCAGTAGGCAGCATGAAGGGCCAGACAATGACCATCTGGGAGCTGATCCACTCCGAGTACTTCACGGAGGAGCACAGGCGGGAGCTCCTCCGACAGTACAAGACCGGGAAGGTGACCATCGAGAAGATCATCAAGATCGTGATCACCATCATTGAGGAGGCAGAGACCAAAAAGCAGGAGAAGCTGACCTTCAGTGGTCTCCGGGCACCTGTACCTGCCAGTGAGCTGGTGGAGTCCCGCATCATCAGCAAAGCCCAGTATGAGCAGCTGAAGGAAGGCAAGAAATCAGTGAAGGACCTCTCTGAGACAGATGCGGTGAGGCAATTCCTGCATGGCAGTGACTGCATTGCTGGCGTCTATGTGGAGGCAACCAAGGAGAAGCTGAACATCTACGAGGCCATGAAGAGGAACCTGCTGAGGCCCAGCACTGCTGTGGTCCTCCTGGAGGCCCAGGCGGCGACCGGGTTCTTGATTGACCCTGTGAAGAACCGGAAACTGTATGTCAATGAGGCGGTGAAGGCTGGTGTCGTTGGGCCTGAACTGCATGAGAAGCTGCTGTCTGCCGAGAAGGCTGTCACTGGATACAAGGACCCTTACTCGGGCAACACCATCTCCCTCTTCCAGGCCATGAAGAAAGGACTTATTGTCAAGGAGCACGGCATCCGCCTGCTCGAGGCCCAGATTGCTACTGGTGGCATCATTGACCCTGTCAATAGCCACCGTCTCCCCGTGGAGGTGGCCTACAAGCGGGGCTATTTTGATGAGGAAATGAATCAAACCCTCTCTGACCCCACTGATGACACCAAGGGCTTCTTCGACCCCAACACCCATGAGAACCTCACCTACAAGCAGCTGAAGGAGAAGTGCATTGAGGATCCTGAGACGGGCCTGTATCTGCTGCCTCTGCGGGAGCCTGAGAAGCCTGCAGTGGTGGAGACCACCCAGGTGTACACAGAGGCAGAGACACGGAAGGTGTTTGAGGAGACACAGGTGGACATCCCCGTGGGCAGCAGGGCAGGCTCCTCCATGTCGCTGTGGGAGATCATGCACTCAGACCTGCTGCCTGAGGAGCAGCGGAAGCAGCTCATGGAGGAGTTCCAGTCAGGCCGTGTGTCCAAGGAGCGTATGATCATCATCATTATTGAGATCATTGAGAAGACTGAGATCATCCGGCAGCAGAATCTTACATCCTATGACTATGTCCGGCGCCGCATCACAGCTGAGGACCTTTATGAGGCCAAGATCATCTCTCTAGACATCTACAACCTGCTGAAGCAGGGCTCCAAAACCTTCCGGGAGCTCCTGGATGTGGAAACTGTCTGGAAGTACCTCTACGGGTCGGGCTGTGTGGCTGGCATCTACATCCCTTCTTCCAAGCAGAAGCTCAGTATCTACCAGGCACTGAAGAAGGGGCTGATCAACTCTGAGGTGGCCCGCTCCCTCCTAGAGGCCCAGGCTGCCACCGGTTTCATGATTGACCCCACAAAGAATGAGATGCTGACTGTTGATGAAGCGGTCAGGAAAGGTGTGGTGGGGCCCGAAATCCATGACCGGCTCCTGTCCGCAGAGAGGGCCGTGACTGGTTACAGAGACCCATACAGTGAACAGAAGATTTCTATCTTCCAGGCCATGAAGAAAGACCTCATTCCTAGCGAAGAGGCCCTAAAGCTCCTGGATGCCCAGATAGCCACTGGTGGCATCATTGACCCGCACCTGGGCTTCCATCTGCCCCTGGAGGTCGCTTATCAGCGGGGCTTCATCAATAAGGACACATATGACATGCTGTCTGAGCCCAGCGAGGTGCGAAGCTATGTGGACCCCTCCACGGAGGAGAAGCTCAGCTACACACAGCTCCTGAAACGGTGCCGAAAGGATGAGAACACTGGGCTCCTCCTGCTCCCACTCTGTGACACAAGGAAGCTCACCTTCCGGGGGCTGCGGAAGCAGATCACGGTGGAGGAGCTGGTTCGTTCACAGGTGATGGACGAAGCCACTGCCCAGCGCCTCCAGGAGGGCCTCACTTCCATCGAAGAGGTCTCTAAGAACCTGAAGAAGTTCCTGGAGGGCACCAGCTGCATTGCTGGTGTCTTTGTGGACTCCACAAAGGAGCGGCTGTCTGTGTACCAGGCCATGAAGAAGGGTATCATCAGGCCAGGCACCGCATTTGAGCTCCTGGAGGCACAGGCAGCCACAGGGTACGTGATTGACCCCATCAAGGGCCTCAAACTGACAGTGGAGGAAGCTGTGCGGATGGGCATTGTGGGTCCTGAGTTCAAGGACAAGTTGCTCTCCGCTGAGAGAGCGGTCACTGGCTACCGGGATCCCTACTCTGGCAAGCTCATCTCCCTATTCCAGGCCATGAAGAAGGGTCTGATCCTGAAGGACCATGGGATCCGCCTGCTTGAGGCCCAGATTGCTACAGGAGGTATAATTGATCCTGAGGAAAGCCACCGCCTCCCTGTGGAGATTGCCTACAAGAGGGGCCTCTTTGACGAGGAGATGAATGAGATCCTGCTGGATCCCAGCGATGACACCAAGGGCTTCTTCGACCCCAACACGGAGGAGAACCTCACCTACCTGCAGCTCATGGAGCGATGCATCACTGACCCAGAGACCGGCCTCTGCCTCCTGCCCCTGAAGGAGAAGAAGCGGGAGAGGAAGACCTCTTCCAAGTCCTCCGTCCGCAAGCGCAGGGTGGTGATTGTTGACCCAGAGACAGGCAAGGAGATGTCCGTGTACGAAGCCTATCGCAAGGGCCTCATCGACCACCAGACCTACCTGGAGCTGTCAGAACAGGAATGCGAGTGGGAGGAGATCACCACCTCCTCCTCTGACGGTGTGGTGAAGTCGATGATCATTGACAGGCGCTCGGGACGCCAGTATGACATTGATGATGCTATCAGCAAGGGCCTGATTGACCAGTCAGCCCTGGACCAGTACCGCTCAGGCACCCTTTCCATCACCGAGTTCGCAGACATGCTCTCTGGCAACATGAGCGGCTTCCGGTCACGGTCATCCTCTGTGGGATCATCCTCCTCCTACACCGTCAGCCCAGCCCCAACGCGAACGCAGATATCCATGTGGAGCGACCCAACTGAGGAGACTGGGCCAGTGGCAGGCATCCTGGACACGGACACTCTGGAGAAGGTCTCCATCACAGAGGCGATGCGCCGCAACCTCGTGGACAACATCACGGGGCAGAGGCTGCTGGAAGCCCAGGCATGCACCGGGGGCATCATTGACCCCAACACCGGGGATAAGTGCTCCGTTGCTGATGCAGTGAACAAGGGTCTGGTTGACAAGATCATGGTGGACCGCATCAACCTGGCACAGAAGGCCTTCTACGGCTTTGAGGACCCGCGGACCAAGACGAAGATGTCGGCAGCCCAGGCCCTGAAGAAGGGCTGGCTGTACTACGAGGCCGGGCAGCGCTTCCTGGAGGTGCAGTACCTGACGGGGGGCCTGATCGAGCCCGATGTTGAGGGCCGTGTCTCCTTGGATGAGGCTCTGCAGAAAGGCACCATCGACACACGCACAGCCCAGAAGCTGCGGGATGTGAACACCTACTCCAAGTATCTCACCTGCCCCAAAACCAAGCTCAAGATCTCCTACAAGGACGCAATGGACCGCAGCATGATCGAGGATGGGACTGGCCTGCGGCTGCTGGAGGCTTCCTCCCAGTCGAGCAAGGGCTACTACAGCCCCTACAATGTCAGCAGTGCTGGCTCCACCTCTGGCTCACGGTCAGGCTCCCGGACTGGGTCCCGGTCGGGCTCCAGGCGAGGTAGCTTCGACGCCACCGGTTCTGGCTTCTCCATGACCTTCTCTTCCTCCTCCTACTCTTCCTCGAGTTTTGGGCGCAGATACGCCATGGGTCCCCAGAGTGCCGTGGAGGTGGCTGCCCTCACCCTTGCCTTGTCCCTCGCAAGCAGTCGCTGTGGGCCGGAGGCGAGCAGGGAGCACCTCGGGCTGTGTGGGCCCCTGCTCCGCGTGGCGTGAAACCTGCCGGCCCCTGCCCGAGGAACCCACCACCTCGCCTGCTCCGCATGTGGCAACACTGCTGGCTAATCACTAGTATTTTTTTTAATTTTTAAACTCCATTTTTCTTCCAAAGCAGTGCCTAAAGTTTAACCAAAAAGACTAGACTAATATATTAATATATACAATTGTTCTGACAGTATTTGTATATTAAGAGATGAGAGAGAAAACACACTACCCTCCCAGATCTGCTGCCCCGGGAGCCTGCTGCTGTTCCTGTCCTCTGCAGAGCCGGTCCCACTTAGCTGCTCGGACATGGCTAGGCAGAGCCAGAAAACAGGAAAACAGTTCAGTCTTTTTGATCTAACCACTTAGTGACTCTTTTGTAATTAACCCTACCGGCTTCATCCCCTGCACCCCAAAGGAGGAGAGGACCCTGTTCCCATGGTGCACCACAGCCGGCATGCTGGCAGGACAGAGGAGGACACCGTGGGCTCCCCGCTGCTCGGTGCCGGACAGCCAGACACTCTGCACCGGCCCCAGAACTGTTGCCTGGACCCCTTCCACCCACCCTCAGCATGGCAAGGAGGGGGCTCTGCACCCTGGCTCCCAAGCTGCCCCAACTCCCCAGCTTGGCCTCCTGGCACAACCCCACCACCGCACCGCGGAGCCGGTGCCCCGACCGTAAGTGCGCGCTGATGCTGCCCGGTGCTTCCGCGCCATGCGGAGGGACCTGCCTCCGCTCCGCCGCTTCGCCCACCGAGGGGCTTTGCTGCGTGTCCACTGCCACCTCCGCCAGCCCGCCCGCCTGCTCGCTGGGACACACCAGCCATGCTTGGCTCTCCCTGCCCACGTGGCTCGTGTCGCAGCCAGCTGGCGGCCGCACCTGCTGCTGCCTGCCTGTCTGTCTGCCTGTCTGTCTGTCTGTCTGTCTCTCCGTGTATCTGGGAAGTGCTCCGCACAAGGTTGATTTCTTAACACTCATGTAGCTTAACGAATTGACAGGCCTTCACCAGAGCCCGTGCCTGAGCTCAGCAGAGCCCTGCGCTGCCAAAATCAGCCTGGCTCCGTGCGCGGTTCCTGCGCCCAGACCCCAGCCACTGCCTGGCCATGCGTCCCTCCACCTTGCCACGGGGGTTCTCCAGACCTTCTTGAGGGGTGCGGAGGCCATGGGACCCTCTGAGCACAGGGTGGGTCATGGGACGCTGAAGCAGCCTGGTGTGCTCTTGTGTTAGAAAAGAGGCGGATCTCTGTAAAGCCGGACTCTTCTTTTCTTCCTCGTGGTAACTCCTTTCCTCTTGGTTTTCCTCCCCTTCCCTTCACCCGCAATAACGCACTCTCTCTCTGGCAGACATCTTTTTCCAGTCCCACCAAAGAAGTCCCCTTGCCGCTGGGTGAGTTCCTTAGCTGGGTCTCCGACGTCAGCAAGTCGTGGATGGGCTTGAGGGGAGCCCGGGACGCGGCAGCTCCTCGGCCGTGCTCACCAGCACAGGTAATGCCAACCTTTCCAGTCTCACTCTTTGGAGCCGGGGTTCCCTGCCGTTCCCTGCCGGGGCTGGCGGGGCTGATGCTGGGGCTTTGGCTGGGTACTGCGCTCTCCCAGCGGTGACGCTGAGATGTCCAGTGGGGGTATCGTTTTCCTCCCATGTGCAGTTTGGGCTACACTTGCCCATGGTGAAGGCTTTTCAGCCACGGCTGCACCCAGCTGCTCCGGCTGCGGGAGGGCTGGCCCTGGTTAGGAGTTGTGGCTCGCCGAGGCAGCGTGGGGGTGAGCAGGCTGGTGCAGGGCGGGTGCGCAGCGCTGCCGGCTGGGCTCAATGGCTTCATCTCATGGACCAGTCTCCCTGTCTCATCCCATCTTTTCTGTTCGCTTTGTTTTAGTGTTGCTGGATGTCCATCCCAACTCCCCTCACCGCTGCCACGGAGCCCGTACCCCCGTCCCGGGGCAAGTGGGACCGCATTTGAGGACACTGGGACGTGCTCCCTCTCCCTTTGCACTTGCCAGAGTCCCCGGGCAGAGACTGGGGGCCACGCTGCCTGGGTGTGGGGGCTGCCCTGCAGCACCGGAGCCCCCCCACCAGCAGCGGGGTGCCCTGGCCCACCCGCTGCCCCTGCCCCCTGGCAGCACACAGCCCCCCGTCCCCCTGCCATGCCACGCTCCACCAGGGCCCCGGCCAGGGGCTGAAGCAATAAGTGATGCAGCGGAGGGGCCGTGCCGGCTCGGGCTGTTGGCGCCAAAGCCCCCACAATTGTCCTGGCTGACCCGGTCCCCCCGAGAGGCACCCGTGCGGTCGCCTGGCCCTCCCCTTGCCCCATGCCAGCATGCCTGAGGTGCACCCCCTCCTTCCCAGGGAGAGCCGCCTGGCACAGTGCCATGGCTCGCCCACGGATCTCCACAGCACCTCTCCTCTTTTCTGCCTGCTCTCATTTGCCACGTGTAAATCGAGTCATGTTATTCCTCAGCATTCGTTATTATTATTCTCATTATCCAGTTTTGCTTTTGCATGACATGCTAATGTGGGCAACTGTACTGTAGCCCAGCCTGAGCCAGGGCTCCCGCTCCGTCGGGGCCCTGTGCTCCCCTGATTTCCCAGTCATTTCTCATCAGGGCAGCAGGGGCTGATCGATAATCCAAAAGCATCTCTTTTTGGGGGCAAAACACTAAAACCTGACTTGTATATACCGTGAAGTGTTTGTAAAACATGCAGTATGGACCCATGGCTCTCCCCAGCGAGGTCAGTAAAAGAGATCCTATGAAACCAGCCGGCAGCTCCGCGTGGTCTGTTCGCCCTCGCTGCTCCCCACCGGTGGCCATGCCCCGGCCTCGCCACTGTAGGTGCAGGCTAGGGGCTGCCAGTCACCTCCCACGCCTCCGTGCCACGGGCCGTGCTGTCCAGGCCGTGTGCCGCTGCGGGTCATGGTGGAGCGTGCTGGGGCGCTGGAGGTCTGACCAGCTCCTGGTGCAAGCACTGCACCATTGTGCTGGCCTCATGCGCTGCTGTGCCTGGGCATCCCCCCAGCCCTGTGCTGCTGAGCACGGAGCAGGGCTGTGGGGTTGTCACCGGGACTGTCCCCAGAGCTGCCCAGCTGCCCTGGATGGGCAGTGGTGTGTGTGGGTGTAGCGGGGCTGGGGTCTCTCCTGTGCTGGGAGGCTGCAGCCTCATGCTGGTGGGTCCCCAGTTTTGGGGACAGGGAGCAGCAGCAAGCAGGCACTGCTGGTGGTGTGGAGGCTTCTGAAGCTGTGTCCTTTGCACAGGGACTGATCCATCCCTCTGGCAGCCGGGCTCCGGGCTTGCTGTCCGCCAGGGCGCTCATATGCTGTGCCAACATGTGCTGCTGCTGGGCTGGGGCTGTACCTGCGGGTGCCTCTGCACGGAGCGGGCAGTGCGCCGTGGGCACTCCCTTAGCCTGGCAGTGCTGGAGCCGTTGTGGCTGGGATGATGGTGAGGGAGAAGGGCAAGCTGGTCGGGCAGCCAGCTGGTGGCGGCCCCAGCGGGGTTTGTTAGGGGCAGCCTGGGAAAACCTGGGAGACGTCAGCACAGACGCCCACGCAGAGGTTCACTGGCGCTGGCTTGGACGGCTCAAGGAGCCTTTTCCAGTGCTGTGAGCCACGTGCCACTGCTCTGTCCAGGTTGGGACTCCCTGAGCCAGGAGGCTCGTCCTGTGGCAGTGCCTCCCACCAGGCACCATGCCGGGAGCACCGGAGCTGCGTGGGACCTCGCGGGACCCGTGCAATGTCTTGAGGCCAGTGGGAGTCTGCCTGGGAGCAGCGGGACTGTGCTGGGAGCAGCTGAGTGTGTCGGCACCTGGGTAGGGAGCCCAGGCTGGCCGGGACAGATGGCAGCAGCTTGGGAGCACGTTAATTGCATTGTGTGTCTGCAATTAGCAGTGGCGTCCCTCCCTGCTGGCCAGCCTGCAGCAGGACGTGGCCGTTGGACACAGCTGGGGTGGAGGGGTTGTGGGGGACGTGCATCCCCTGTGCTGGGATGGACAGGCTGCTGTGACTCGGGATGGCTCCATGGGGCGACAGTGAGGATGGCTCCCTGGGGAGGGCACAGGCAGCCCAGGTCTGTGCTCCACCTCAGATAACTCCCTGATCCCACCCTCCAACTTCTTGATCCCCCCTCAAGGTTGGACACTTCCCACAAGCCTCATAAGATCCCTGAGACCCCTCTGCATCCAGGGCTAAACCCCATGGTCCTGGCTAGAAGCCCCCCACCTACCCACAACATCTGTGGGGTCCAGCTCCCTTTCCCCGGGTGCGAACCCCCCCAGTTCTTGAACGAATCCCTGGGGACCAGCACCTGTTTGCTGGAGGGGACCCCCCTCCCCACACACCCCTCAGCTGTGTGCCCACCTTGGCCCCAGCATGGGGACCCTCCCCGGCCTGGCGGGGTGCTGGGTGAGCCAGGCTCATGCTGAGCAGGAACTGCTCCACCCGCAGGGGCAATGGGTGAGCTGGGGATGGTGGCATTCCACCGTGGTGGCTGGAAAAGGGGCACAGGAGGGTGAGGTGGAGAGGGACACGCCGTGCATCCAGGCTGGCTGCTCCCCGCTGCCTGCTGGGCATGTGGGGCCACCAGCGGCCTGGTGTCGTGGGGCCAGCCGTGGGGTGAGCTGTGTGGTACATGGGGACAGTCTGTCCTCCCACCTAGCATGATGTTCCTCATCCATCTCCAGGCATCCCTCACCTCCAGCTGTCTCACACTGCTTCACGTCACCTTCCTGATCCCCTGGGACCCCCCAGTTCCCTCCCAAAGCCCCTTCCCATGGGCAGCATCTGCCTCCCATGCGCTCACCCTAGAGCCGCCTGGCTTCCCATGGGCAATGGCAGTAATGGTGTGGAGCCAACAAGCAGCATCTGGCAGGGCTCAGCATCAGCCAGGCATGGCACAGGCAGCGTGACGGCAAGTGGCAGTGCCAGGACAGTGGCAAGTGGGGCATTTGCCCTGGGGCTGGCAGTGGCTTCGCTGCTTGCTGGTCCTCAAAGCAGTCACAGGCCGAATCACACAGCACAGCACTGCCGATGGCTCAGGGAGAAGAAATGCGCCATGTAGGGAAAACAGCCCCCACTCCCCATGCTGCCATACCTCTGGGTGGTGGGAGGGCTGGTCACAAGGGCAGCTGGAGTCTGTGGGGCAGAATGCAGCTGATGCTCCAGGTCTGCCACACCGGGGTGGTTGGGTGAGCAGGGTCTGGGGCAGAGCAGTGGCAGTGGCTGGCAGCGCTGACCTGTCCCATCACTCCTTCCGAGTCGATGTGGCGGAGAAGGCCTGTGTCTGTCACCCTGCTGGCTTTGGCACAGCTGGCTGAGGCTGAGTGCCGTGTGAGGAACGACGGGGGTTGGTGACCAGGCAAGAGGGAGCAGCAGCTCAGCCGTGAGCAGTGTCGGCAGCCATGAAGCTGCACTGCACACCAGCAGCGATCTAGTGAGCATGTAATTGGGCCAAGCTAATTGTGAGGGATAACTCTATTATATTCCCGTTTTTACCGCACTGCAGCTTAGCTTGCCCCTCTGATGCATGGGCCAGAGTTCTCCCCTTTCAGGCCCTGCAATCTAAACTGTCACGCAGCGTTAAAACCGCGGGGCAGTGGCAGGCGAAGCGCTGAATGGCGCGCTGGCGTGGCTGTCAGGCAGCCCTGGAAGGGCTCCCTCGCCCCTGGAGCAGCCACCCGGTGCTCACTGGTGTCCACAAATAGCCTGTCTGGCGGGACTGGTGGGATACTTGCCGGGTGGATGCACCACATGGTGCTCCCAGGTGTGCCGTGGCCAAGCCAGGCTGTGCCCGGGCACCCTGCAGGCCATGGCCCTGCTGTGAGGCTGGTTCTCACACCCCAAGTGCGTGGGTGCTTGCCCATCACTGCCTGAACGGTAGCACTGTCAGCTGTACTGCCCTGTCCTGCAGTAGCCGCCTCTGACCGTGGCCTGGCACATGGGACCTGTGGCTGCTGTCACAAGCAGAGCCGCAGCAGCCAGCTTGGCCCTGCTGGCACACACCAGCTGCCAGCTCCGCGTGCCTGCCGCCCCGGGCACTGCTGGCTCCAGCCCGCAGTGTGCCGCTCTGGGAACTCTCTGTACAGCTTACCCAGCAGCCACAAAGCTGGACCGGCCTCTCCCACGCCCCCCCCTCACTGGGGCACTAAACCTTTCTTTAGGGAGATCAGCTGCCTAGGGGACAAGTGCAGGGACCTGAGATCCCTGCAGTGCACAGAGCCCATTCACTGCAGGCGGGGTCCCTGCCTCTCCCCAGCAAAATCCCGACGTGCACTGGCCAAGGGCAAGCACTGCCTCGCAGTAATGTGCCTGCGTTTCTCTGTGCCGTCAAGGAGCACAGCGTGGTCTGTGCCAGGGGCTGGTGCCAGCTGGGCTGGTGAATCCACCCCTGTCCTTGCTGCAGGTCCTGGAGTGATGGCGCTGCTTGCTGGGGAGCCTGGCCCAGGGCTGCAGCCATTGCGTTGCCCATCCCACCGGGCACCGGGCAGCTCTGCAGGTAGTGGTGCTGCTGGGCACATGGCCAGGGTGCCCACGGTGGGGATAGCGATGGTGCTGAGCAACCTCGGGGTGCTCTGAGATGTGCAGCCGCCAGTGGGACCGTGTGGGCAGTGTGGTGTGGGGACCTGTGCCTCCCTCCTGAGGCACCGCGTTGCTGCTGTCAGGCAGCTGCAAATCCATTTGTTCCGGCTGTCATGTCCCAGGGTGTAACTGGCTGGCGCTGCCCACTGTGCCTGGTGGCTGTCCCGGGCCGGCAGCTGAGCTGGGGCTGGGGGCTGCTCCAGATCTGACGTGCCGGGGCAGGCGGCAGCTGTGGGGAGCCTCATGGCTGTTGCCATTGCCAGCACAGGCAGCACCAAGCATGTGGGCATCCCTGAACTGGTTTGGGGTTTGCTGCTTCTCGTTGTCTGGTGTCTCTTGGCATGTCCCCAGGACTCAGGTGGCCAGTCCTGCCTGTGCAGGTGTGATGCCGTGCTGTGTCTGGGACAGGCTGGCAGCAATAGCTGGGGTTCCATCCCCACCAGCCTGGGCTGGGTTTTGGGCTCTGTTGCTGAAAGACCATTGCCCACTGCAGAC
The DNA here is from genome assembly GCF_023634155.1 of Falco peregrinus. NCBI lineage: Eukaryota > Metazoa > Chordata > Aves > Falconiformes > Falconidae > Falco > Falco peregrinus. Next base: position 14,794,509 of record NC_073723.1, read on the forward strand.
GCTGTGGTCATCAGGCCTCCCTGTGCCATTGTCCACCACCCAGCTGTGGCAGCATCCTCCAGCTCCCCGGCAGCACGGGTTCCCTGTGCCCAAGCTCCAGCAGCAGGGCTGGTGCCATGCACTGCAGGCATTGTAGTCCTGCCCTGGGGTGAGGGCTCACCTGTGGGGCACACGGGACCGGTGGTGTGGGGCAGGAGTGCTGCAGAACCACAGCAAGTGATTGCACCGGTCTGCACCAGAGCTGCCACGACCTCTCATGCCTCAGTGCCCCCCACCGCACCACCCTGCTCCCTCCCCTGGACACTCGCCTGTCCCCAGGGGAGGAGGGAGCTGAGCCACAGCCTTTGGCTTGGCCAGCCGGCGAGGAGCACCAGTGCCAGCTCCAGGGGTGAGCAGCCACAGCTGCAGTGTACGTGGGGCTGCGGGACCCCACTGCAGCATATGGCATCGTGCACGCAGGGTCTGCAGTGAATGCACATGCCCGGGAGCATCTCTGATGCCCTGCTGGCACTTCAGCTAATGAGAGGCTGCTACACTCCCTTCCTAGCACTGTGGAATATGGTCCTTTTCCTGTATTTACTCAGGTTTTGGGGGGTGAACAAACATCCGTCTCTTCCTGACCATGTTCTTGGTGAGCATCCCCCTGCGTCTGGAAGACATAATCCCTGGGGAGCTCATTGCTTCTTGCAGCCCCTTTCGCAGGCGCTTTGGTTTAGCTCTGAACTCTGCAGCCAAGGACAAACTTTGCCTTTTCCCCACGACCTCATTTGCCCCGTGCCCCGGTTTGCCCTGTGACTTGCTGCCCTGCACACCCAGCACCAGGTCTTGCTCCCACCCTGGGAACCTGGCTTGTGCCTACGGGAGGCAAAGTGTTGCCAGGATGTGACCTCACATCACCTTTGCATCCCAGAGGGGTCTTGTCCTGTCCTGTTGTGCATCCCCAGGGCCCTGACTATGTTTGGTAGGACCTGCCACTACCATGAGCCCAAGAGATGCAAATTTACTGGGGCCGGATGCTGCAGCTCTTGTGGTTGCAGCTGGCATAAAGCAAATTGCTCGGTTACACCGGCAGAAGGAGCCGTAATGGTGTGCTGCAGCCCGCACCCTGAACCCTGCAGCCGTGAGGAGGCTCCTGCAGCTGTGACCCGCATGCCAGCACAGATGGGCACAGCACGGCAGCTCTCGGTGCACAGCCACGCCTGACCTAGGTGGGCTGCAGGAGCAGGTACCAGGCACCAGCCTGGCTCTGCTTCCCCTCTTCTCAGCAATTTGCTGCTTTTTCTGGCATGGTTTCTGACCAAAGCCCTGCCTGCTGCTCCTCCTCAGCAGCTGCATCGGTAACCGCTTCCTCCCAGTGACCCCCAGCCTCATCCAGCCCCATTTTCTGCCATGTACCTGGCTGTGATGCTCAGCTGTGTTACCGGTGCCTTGTACAGGGCTGCTGCCATTGCTTCTGCATCGAATCAGTTTTATTTCCCTTTTATCAAGCCCACGGTCCTCAGCTGTTTCCCCTTGCAGGCAGAGCCTGCGAACATCATGGCACATGGTCAACCTATCCTTGATCAGGTCTTGTGGTCATCACCATCTTCATGGCACCACCGTAACCTGTGTTCAAGCTTTGCCTCCTGCTCCTGCCGCCTTTCTGGCAGCGCCCACACTCTCGTTCCCACGCCTCAGCAGCCGCCCTCGCTGCGCCCCAGCTAAAATGAACCAGGGGTCCTGAGCACCAGGCTCCCTTGCTCCTCTGATGAAAGCCTCGGAGCTGGCTGCATCTCCCCTTCCTCCTTCCCCTCCCTGGGCATGCTTCTGCAGCTCTTCATGCTGGATGCAGTCCCTCGCCGCAGGCTGGAGCTTGTCCCAGACCCTGCTGTTCGCTGTGGCATGTGCATTGCTTGCTCTGGCCTCCTCCAGCCTCTCCAGGGCTCTGGCCGCTGGCACTGTGCGCTTTCCCATTTTCCTCCATGGGATTCCCAGTGGCATCTGCAGCATTACAGGCTGCTCCCCCTCGTTATGCTCAGCCAGGTGACCTGGCAAGGCATTAGCAGGGCTAATGACAGGTTAATTGCAGGGCTCTTAGGACTGTGTAGGAGTGTGGGCATCTCCCTCAGCCTTTGGGTACAGGCATGGTGTGATCCCTCCTGCAAACCCAGCTTCCCAGTTGGGGCATGGAGCAGCCACTGGCATCTTCTTCCTCCCCCTGTCTTCGTGCCTGTGCGAGCAGCGTTGCTCCTAGGCTCGTTTTCACGTAGCATCTCCTTCCACTTGTTGCAGCAACGCAGCTGAGCTAACAGCACCAGAGCTGGGAACAGCTGCAGGCTCTGCACAAGGTGTGCAGGCTCTGAGCTTGCCAACAGCTTGGACGGCTGGTCACAGCCAGAGGAGATCTTGGGGATGTCTCCAGGGGTTCCTGGGCTGGCAGAACTCAGGCAGATGCCTCTTGCCACAGGGCGGTGATCTGCAGCAAGGGAAGGGCTCGTAGGGATGGTAATGTGTTATCATTCTTACCACGGTGGCCATACCATCCCAGTCTTTCTGACACTGGCACAGAAGCAAAGGAGGTTTCCGCTGGGAAGACCCTGGTCCCTGTGGGAGCTGGTGGGGAGGGAGGCAGGGGGCAGCCACCTGCATCTCCCTGGGCCAGGCTGCAGCCTGAGGTGCATTTCGGGGGGAGGGGCATGCAGCTCAGAGGATGCCATGAGGGGCTGCTCCTTGACCCCACCAGCCCCACACAGCCCATGCCCTGGCCAGACCCTTCTGAGGTGCCCCAGCCAAGCTCTGCCAGTGTCCCAGCCTGGAGCAAGTCCAGCCCCACCGCTGGTGCCCGAGGGTGGCAGACTGCACTGTACCTGCAGGCTCTTGGCAAAGCATGCCGAATGGCCTTGCCACACCGTGCTCCCCACAGGGCCCTGTTAACATAGCCCCTTTTTTGCCTCGGCACGTGCTGGAGTGGGTAGTATGTTGCACGTGGACACGCATGCCCAGAAACACGTGCTGTCTGCATGGGACCACGTGTGCTGCTGGCATGCAACTGGGTGCCACAGGCTGCGTGGGCTGCTCCGAGACGCTGCCTGCTGTGGTTCGAGGGGCACTGCCCAGCCCCATGCCTTTTCTTCTTGTCCAAGGTGCTGTTGCTCCGTGCCTCCACAGTGGGCTGGCTTTGCCTTCTGGGGTGCTCCGAGGGCATGCAGGGTGCTCAAGGCAGGTTTGGGTTCAACTCATAATGCTGGAAAAGCCGCAAGATCAGGATGATCCCCTCCCACTGCCCCTGCCTGCCTAAGCTCTGCTACCTCCGGCACATAGTGCCTGCCCCCAGCGAAGGCACCCGCTGTGCTGGGGCAGAGGGGCCTGATCCTCGAAGAGGGTCCCCCGTGGAGAGTCGGCCAAGTCATGACAATCACACCAATAAATGCCGTGCTCCCTTTATTAAACAAACAGGTCATATTTATAACTTAAACCGACTGCTCACCTGACTTTACACACAAGTGATTGGATAAAAGTCTCTGGGCCACGTGGGGGTCCGTGTCGCTGATCGGTGAGCATGCTGCAGGTGCCTTATCAGAGTGTGCCGATGAGAGTGCGTTGATTTCACGGTTCCCAGGACTTGCTCTGCACCTGGCTTCTTCTTTGTGCATAGCTTGTTTTCCTTCTCTTTCCTTCTCCCACTGCTTGTTCCCAGGACAATTTAAAACTGCTCTGCAGCTTCAACTAACAGGCCTGGGTTGTCCAACCCAGACAATGGTAACATATGTCCTCGGTCCTTTAAAAATCCCTCTACAGATCCTGTGCATGGGGCTAGGGAAATGGAGTGGTTGTGGGGTCAGTGGAAATATGAGGCAGGCAAGCGGTGCAGCCCCTGGCCGGGTTGGGAAGAGCCGTGGGTCAGTTTGCCATGGCTTGGTTTGGGCTCAGCCAGGCGCTGGACCATGGGCTCTGCAGTGTGTGGCCTTACGAGGGACAGATGTAGGGACACCAGGGACCAGCAACCAGAACAAGCTGAAGGGGCTGGAAGGTGTAGCTGGCAGCAAGTGAGATCTGGGAGCAATCCCAGGTGAAAAAGGGTCAGGAAATTCAGGAGAGCTGCAGGAATCACTGTGTCGAGTGGTGCTTGTCCCAGCAGAGGAGACAGAGATGAGCAGAGCCGAAACCCACAGGTACTGGCGATGGTTGGTGGGCCAGTGCCACAAGGCTGGAGCAGAGGATGGAGGTCGGGTGTCCCGGCCAGGGGTGCTCTGTCCTGCCTGGTGAGGATGGGCCAGCAGCTGCCCCTCTGTGGGGTTGGCAGTCCCTGCGGGGGGACACAGCAACACCCCCAGACATCTGCACTGGTGTGCTGGCGGGGTGGCGGAGCTGCCAAATCCCCACACCCTGTCCCTCTCCTGCTCTCCTTGCAGAAGCGCTGTGCTGCAGATGACACCAGTCTCTCTGGACAGAGTGTGGAGGAGTCGTCGCAGGATGGGGAAGAGATAGAGAGGTACGGGCAGTGCTGGTCACAGCGGGGTGTGCCAGGGCTCCTCGTCAGGGCAGGCCAGGGCTGGGGTCTGCATGTGTGCGTTTGGAAATCTGCACTATGAGGAGGGGAACTGGGCCAAATCCTGCACAGCCCCGGGGGGTCTGGGCCAGCTGCTGTGGGATGGGGAGGGTGCAGGTACATCCCCCATGTGGCGAGCAGGGATGGGACCAGGCGCAGCTGTGAGCGCTGGGTGCTGGGCGCTGGGTTTATCTTGCCAATGACACGGACATGAGGAGAGGTACTGCCTGCAAACCTGGCCGAGGCACCCTTGAGGGGCGTCCCCTGCCGAGGGGCATGTGGGGCTGGGGGCGGCTCGGGGATGCCTGCCCGGTGGCATGTAGGCAAGGCAGGGGAGGTATGGCTGAGCCAGCACTGGCCACACCAGTGGGATGGGGTGCAAGGCTGGTTACGGGAAACCTGCGAGGTTGTCCAGGGTCTCCTGGGAGCGGAGCTGCAGAGCTGCCTTCCCTGGCATCTGCGGTGGTCGTCGGTCAGCTGCATGGGGTGCTGAGTGGGGTCACCTCTGTGGTCCTTATGTCCCCTGGTCCGCAGACTCCTAGAGCCATCCTCTCCCTGGAGCAGCACAGGGGAGAGGTGGGCGCTGTGGGCAGAGAGATGCTGGCAGCCTGGGCATCATTTCATCCCTCTCCCATGCAAGAGCAGCCAAGGGGGTCCCAGGCAGAGATGCCCGTGGCAGAGGTGGGCAGGGCAGGTGGCAGCCGTGCAGCCCAGCAGCCCGGTGTGTCCCTGCTGTCTCCCCAGAGCGTGGCAGCAGGGCGAATGGATGGAGCGGAGGCTGGAAGTGCACGAGCAGCTGCTGGCCCTGCGGCACTGGCTGGATGCGGTGGAGAAGAGGTTGCCCACCCTGCCGGAGCCTGGCCATGCCCTGCAGGTAATGGGTTCACCCCCAGGTGCATGGCAGCTGGCAGAACCGCTCAGAGCCAGGCAGGACCCAGGCCACGTCTCCACCAAGGCTGGTGAGGTCTTGGTCCCTGAAAGGGATGATGGTGTTGGGCCATGGCCAGCTGGGAGGCCCTGTGGCACAGCCCTGCAGATCTGCTGGTGACACGTGAGCCAGGCAGGGTCCCCTGTTCCCGGTTGCTGCTCCCCAGCCTGACAGTGCTCGCCCAGTCACGCCTCCGTCCCCACCAACGGCACCTTCGGCTGCTGTGGGCTTGGAGCCTGCTGTACCTGGGGTCCTGCTGGTACTGGTGGCATCGCTGCCTAGGTGCCCTGCTGGTGCCACGGCCACCTTCCACTCCAGCTCAGCCGTGTCCCACCGCACTGCTGCCCAGTTGGCATGTGCAGCTGTGCACAGGGTATGTGCAGCCATGCAAGGTGCATGCAGCCATGTCCCCCTGCTTAGGCAAGGGGTGTGCAGCCATGCACAAGGCATGTGCAGCCATGCACCGGGTGTGTGCAGCCGTACAAGGTGTGTGCAGCCGTGTCACCCTGCCCAGGCAAAGTGTGTGCAGCCATGCTCAGGGCCATGCAGCCATGTAAGATGTGTGTAGCTGTGCGAGGGCTGCCCCCTGCCCGGACACGTGCAGAGGCGTCCCTGCTGCCCAGACCCCTCTGCTTGCTGCCCACCCACCTGCCTGCAACCGGCAGAGCACTGGCGTGTCCTTCCCCCAGCCTCGGGCCAGCACAGGCCACCAGCTCCCACCACCCCATCTACGCTAAGCCACGGCGGGAGCACCCGTGGTGGGGGCTGCCCTAGCCGGCCCCCTCCTCGCCGCCCTGCAAACAGTCCCTCGCTGGCTCCTTTTGTTCCGGGCCTGGCCAGCACACGGGCTCCCTCCACACACATGACAGCACAAACTGAAAGGGCCATTCATCGCGGCCTCGGCGCAGACAAAGCCGAGGCCGAGGAGAAACCCACCCCACTCCCGGGATCTGAGGCTACGGATTCCAGCCGACTGCTCTCGCCCGGTGCCCCGCACTGGGCTCCCTCTGCCTGGGGCGCCCGTGCCTACCCCAAGCCCGGTACCTGGGGCTGTGGAGCGTGCCAGGCGAGCTGCCGGCAGGCGCACAGGGCAGGAGGCAGCCAGTTGCTCTGCTGAGGGAGTCAGCTTGTTGCCCCCCTGCCCAGTCCCTGCCACGTGGGGTCCCAGATAGGTGCTGTGGGGCACCCAGGGTGCTTTGCCAGCATGGTGGCTGAACCCAGGGGTCCCAAGGCTGGTGCCTGCTTGCCGTGTGGCAGCAGGGAGGAGCGTGGTAGCTGCACTGCTGGAGGGGGTGGCTGCTCCAGGGGGCTCAGGGTGGCAGGCAAGGGCAGCAGCCCCCCAGGTCAAGCCCGCTGGTGCTCAGTGGAGCAGCATGTTCCCCAGCACACTGGCACTGGCACCTGATGATGCTCAGCACCATCAGTGAGGGCTAGGTCCCACCTGCTTGGCCCCTGGGTCAGTTGGGGATGCCCAGAACCCCCTGAGGGAGCTGGTGCCTGGGCAGGGCACCCACGCACAGATCCAGCGCTAGGTGCTGAGCTCCCAGCTGTGGGCATTGGGAAGGTGCCAGAGCGGAGCGGTGAAGATGGTGCAGTGCCATAGGAGAGCCTGGGATATGCTAATTCCCTGCAGCATCTCCAGCAGCAGAGCAGACAAAGCCCCCGGCCCCTCCGCCTGCTGCTTTCAGGAGACCCCAAGGGAGCCCCATCCATCAGTGCAGCGCGACACTCCTTGCAGCGGCCCCTGGGCTCCCCGGGGCCCGGTGAGGGGCACCCACTCCTTTGTGCAGGGCAGGACCCCCCACCCTAGAGGGCCTCTCTTGCTGGCTGTGGGGCCACTGTGTCAGAGCTGGGTCCAGGCAGGCTGAGGATGGGGCTCACACCACATACCCTGCGAGCAGGAGCAGACCCCCCCCCCGCCGGCACCTCTGGCAGCCCCTTGCCCACCCCCCTCAGGCTCTCCCACACTCAGGGCAGGGGCAGAATGGGGTCCCTGAGCTCAGGCCTGGGGGACCCTGGCTTGTGGGGTGTGGTGGGCAGTAGCATCTCTCAGCCCTGTCCAGCCGCCGTGTCCCTGCCATGTCCCACCGAGCCTGGCTGAGGACACCCAGCACCTGCAAGAGCTCTGGGGAGCAGGGCTGTGCCCCCTCTGCGGCCGCAGCAGCCTGCTGAGACTCTGGCTGGCAGCACCAGGACTGGAGGGGCTGGAGCCAGGTGGGGGGCCAGACACAACAATATGCCCCGGAGGGGTGCAACCCCAGAGCCAGAGGGGCTGGGCTGCCGTGGGGCTGTGCCTCTGTGGTGCTGTGCTACTGTGGGACTGTGCCTCTGTGGTGCTGTGCCTCCGTGGGGCTGTGCCTCCGTGGGGCTGTGCCACCGTGGGGCTGTGCCACTGTGGTGCTGTGCTGCCATGGGGCTGCAGGTGCAGACACGCCGGGGATGCAGTGGGTGCACAGGTCCGGGGCAGCACAGCTCGGTGCGGGAGCAGGTGCCGTTGGCAGTGGCGGTGCCAGTGCTGGTGCGGGAGCAGGTGCCGGTGCTGGTGCTGGTGCCGGTGGCGGTGCTGGTGCAGGAGCAGGTGCCGTTGGCAGTGGCGGTGCCAGTGCTGGTGCGGGAGCAGGTGCCGGTGCTGGTGTTGGTGCCGGTGGCGGTGCCGGTGCGGGAGCAGGTGCCGGTGGCAGCGGCGGTGCCGGTGCCGGTGCCAGTGGCGGTGCGGGAGCAGGTGCCGGTGGCGGTGCCGGTGCGGGAGCAGGTGCGGCGGTGGCCGGTGAGGGGGGGCCGGGCGGCGCGGGGTGGGCGGTGGGAACCGCGCTGCTCCCCTCCCCCTGCCCGGGATGGCTGCGAGTCCCCGGGGGTTTCCCCGGTAACGGCGCCGTTCGGCGCGCAAAGAGTTAACGCGGGCGGCCGCATTGTGCCAGCGGGGGGTGCGGCGGGGTCACCGAGCCGAGCCGAGCCGTGTCGGGGCAGTGCCGAGCCGAGCCGAGCCGAGCCGTGCCGTGCCGTGCCGCAGGGTCCCGCCCGGTGCCGCCCCGTCCCCCGGGCGCAGTGCACAAAGGCGGCGGCGGGGCCGGGGCGGGGGATGCCCGGGCGGCGGTAACGGGGAGAGGCGGGGGGGGGCCCAAGCCCCGAGCCCCGAGCCCCGCTCCGCTCCGCCGGCTTGTCCCCCGCCATGGCCCGGCGGTGCGGCGGGTAGCGGGGGCGGCGGAGCCCCCCCGGGCCGGCCCCGGCCCCATGGACGCCCGGCTCCGCCGAGGGGTGAGTGCCCGGGGCGGGGGGCGCTGGGGAGGCTCCGGGGCGGGGCGGGCGGGGGGCTGCGGGCAGGGCAGCCCGGGGCTGGCGGCCGGCGGGGGAGAAGCCCGGGGTGCCCCGGCAGCGGTGGGATGTGTGGGGGGTTTGACTCCCCGGTTCAGCCCGCGCCTCCCCCGGCGCTGTGGCTCCTCCACCCGTGCTGCCCCGTGGGAGCCCGTCCACGCAGGAGGGTTGTGGGGGGCCAGGGCAGGGGCGTGATGCCACGCGTGGGGCCACACCGGCTCGGGGGTGCGGGGTCTGCTGCCTGCTGCAGCCGCGTGTCAGCACGTACGATGCCCTGCTGCACGAGGATGGTCCCTGTGGCATGTGCCACGGTGTGCCACGGCGTGTGTGTGATTGCTGGCCAGCGCTCCGGCCACGCAGGAGTGTGCACCCTGGGGTGTCCGGCCGCTGTGGGTGCGTGGGGCAGGCTGGCCCGTGTGCTCCTGGGCCACGGCTGCGTGTCGTGTGTAGCCCCGTGGCCGCAGGTGTGCGTTGGGGTTTGGGGATCTCTGCCAGTGGCCCGGTGTGCAGCAGAGCAGGGTGTGATGTGTGGTGTGCATGTGGCCCCAGGTGCGTGGGTGTGGAGGGTGTGCAGCGCTGCGTGGCCCTTGGGTGGGTGCCCCCAGCACCCCGGCCCACGCCGGCAGTGGGATGCCCAGCCAGAGAGGTGTGATGCCCAGTGTGGAGTGTGGGTGCACCGTGCCAGTGTGGGTGCGTGTGAGTGCACGTGGGGGTGTGTGCGTGTGCACATGGGCACAAGGGTGTGCACCCAGCGCTGGGCGTGAGGGCTGGGCACTGGCAGCGGTGGGTCTGGGTGCGGGCAGGCGCTGCGGCTGCAGCCAGGCTCTGGCAGGGGGCTGGCGTGGGAGGGTCCTGCTGGGTGGCGCGGGGGGATTTATGGCTGCGGCAGGGCTGGCAGGGTGGGGAGGCTGCCTCCCTGCCTGGGCGGGTGGGTGGGTGCTCCCAGACGGATGGCCCCCAGCCCCGCTCCCCCCAGCAGGTCCCCAGGCCGCCTTTGTCAGGCCCTGCAGACAGATGGCTCTTTTCTCCCAGCTCTGCTGGCCTCTGAGTTAATCTAATGGCACAAAGCGATGCCGGTCAGGAGCATCTGCTTGTCTGCCGGGTGCCCTGCGCTGCTTCCCGGTACCCTTCATTTACATGCCTGCTGACGAGACGAGACGCGCGCCTGACGTGCAGGGCCGTACGCCCCACCATGAACCCCTTGGGGTCCCCTCCTTCCACTTGGTCCTGGGTGACGGCCAGCGCCTTGTCCCTCCCTGTCCCCAGGGCCCCGGCTCTCCGTAGTACTTTGTGGGGGGAGGGGGCTGGGAACCCCCAAAGCCCGTGCAGGAATTTGGGCAGCACCAGCAGCCATCCGAGGCAGAGGCACAGCTGGGAGCAAGGGCAGGAGAGGATACAGGGTCCAGGCACCGTGCAGCCCTGCCGTGGCTCCGGTAATGTGCATCCTCCTGGCTTGTTTCAGGCCGGGATTTGAGGCGGGGGCCCGGCGCCTGTGCCCATGCCATGGGGAACTCGGTGAGCCGGCCCAGCTGCCTGGGCGAGAAGAGCCGGCGGTCAGAGGAGCTCCTCCGGGAGCCGCAGCTCCGGGACCTGGGGCTGGACGTGGGGCAGCCGCCCACCAGGAGCATCGCAGAGGCTTGGCTGGGGCCACCGGAGAAGCCACTGGTGCCAGTGGAGAACGGCTGGAGCCCGGTGCCCAGCGCCAGCTGGAGCCGGCCGGGCAGCCCCGTGCTGAAGCGCAGCCAGTCAGAGATGGCGGTGCAGAACGGGAGCACGGCCTGCATCCCGCTGAAGGGGCAGGTGGGGGGTGCAGCCTGGACCCCACCCCGGGCCAGTGCCCCCCGGAGCACCTGGTCCTGGAAACCTGTCACCACCCGGGAAGTGACGGAGGTGACGGAGGTGACTGAGACCATCGTGACAGAGATTGTGGAGGTGACCGAGTACCCGGCTGGCGAGAAGGGTGGGGAGCCCCTGGTCACCCGGACCGTCACCGTGCTGACGGAGCGTGCGGGGGAGCTCGCGGCTGGCAGCCGCGCTGGACACACGGATGCCGTAGAGGTGACTGTCGGGCAGGGACCCTCGCTGTGGAAGACGCTGTGCCAGTGGGGCTGCTCTGCCAGCACAGTTGTCTCCGTGAGCGAGTCTTGGCTTTTGTCTCTCTTGGCTTGGGCTCATGTGGGGCTGTGCGCTCCCGCCGCTCTCCTGTGCCAGGGGATCTGCGGCCGGGGCATGCGGCCCTTGATGCCCTGATGTGGGCCCAGCTGGCAGCACCCCCCACCTCATTGCTTTGGGGCATCTGGGTGCCAGAGGATGAGACAAGCCCCCTCCTTTCTGCTGCGGCTGATGGGGGATGTGTGTCTGCAGGGGGTCCGCATGGCACGAAGCCCTGGCTTTGCGGAGCCCTGCGGGCAGTGCCCGGTCCTTCTGCCCTGAGGAGGAGTGCAGGTCTGCAGAGAGCCCATCCCCACACAGCCCTGCCGATGGGGCGAGCAGGGGTTGTGGGGGGATGCTGGGGAGGACCTGTCCCCCGCATCACCTCCTGGGCAGGGCATGGTGGGGAGGGGCATACCCCAGCCCCACAGCTGCCCCATGGCTGCCTCCTGCCCAGCCAGGCGGCTCAGCCACCTCTCTCCCCAGGTGTCCCTGCGGGCCGTCCCAGTCCTGGAGGAGTTGACGGGCACAGAGCGAGCCCAGGACACACTGGAGTGCCTGCTGGCCTGGGTGGCGGACATGGAGGAGCTGGTTAGCAACCAGAAGCCACCCTCAGCAGAAGTGAAGGTGGCGAAGGCCCAGCTGGAGGAGCAGAAGGTCAGCAGATCCAGGCTGGCGTGTCCCACCCACGCTGCTCTCCAGCCAGGGATTAGGGGGCCGGGGGGCAGAGCGGCTGTCCCAGGGCTGCTGATTCTCCAGGCTGTGCCGAGGTGGCGTTGGAGGTAGGGGGGTCCCCAGCACAGTGCTATGCCCCACTGCCTTGCAGCTCCTGAAGCGGCTGCTGGAGGAGCGGAGGCCACGGGTGGAGCTCTTCCTGCAGGACAGACCTGGGCCACCAGTGCACGGCTCTGACACGGCGGTGCCTGAGGAGAATGGCAGCCTCTCTGGCCTTGGGGAGAAGTGGGGCAAGCTGATGCAGGAGGCTGAAGCCAGGTGGGTCAGGGCTGAGATCTTCATCAGCTGGGGTGGCAACCCCCTCCCTGCCTGCACGGGCTCTCCCAACAGCTGGCAGTGGGGCTATGGTGCTGTGACCCCCCTGCCATCCCTGTGTGCAGCAGTGGCATGCTCTGCCGGGCTTCTGCCAGGGCTGCCCTGGCAGAGGGACTGTCCCCATCCCACTCACACCAGGGCTGCACCGTGCCCTGCAGACTGTGCTGCCTCCAGCTGTGTGTGGTGCAAGGTTGGTCCCTGCAGCCTCTGCGGTGCTCTGCCAGCCAGGGATGCACCATTGCCTCACAGCAGCGCCCGGCCCTCCCCGCTGCCCGCAAGGGGCTCGGTCTGGAGCGGTTCAGGCCGGCACTGTGCAGGGCGGTGGGTGACAGTTCTGCTTTGGGGCAAGCGCTTGCCATGCCTCTTGCGTGCTTTCCTGGCCCTGAGGTCAGCAGGTTTGTGGCTCTATGGCTGCTCCAGCATGAGGCTGTGGAGCATCAGGGCAAGAGCTGGCCCTTTGCTGCAGGAGGCAGGGGAGCTTGCTGGGGTCTCGCTGGGCTTGGAGCGGAGCGGCACGGCCAGGTGCCCCAGTGTGGCCATGCCAGCGCTCAGCCTGGTTGGCAGGGTGATACCGGGGCAGGGAGGTCCTGGACAGGTCATGGAGTAGAGCCGGGGCTGGTGCAGCCGGGCAGGGGCTGCCTCCTCCTGCATCCCTGTGTCCTGTGTCCCTGCTCAGCCCAGGGCACCTGCCACGTGTCCTTGGAATGCTCGTGGTGCTGCCTGGGCTGAGCAGAGGGATGCTGGCCTCGCCTCCCCCCTTGCATTCAGGGTGGGAAGTTTTGGGGTGGGGAGCACAGGGCAGGGGGACCCTGGATGTGGCTGTCGGCCACCCAGCCCCAGTGCCAGGGGGAGAGGGGGCTTTGGCCCCTGGAGCCAGGGGCTGTGCCCTCCCTGGCTCACCCAACCTTCCTGGCACAGGTACGGCCACCTGGAGCGGATCCTGCCGGCAGCACAGGGCTTCCAGGAGGCTGTGGACTCCTTCCAGGAGTGGCTTGGCACCACGGAGCGGCAGCTGGCTCAGCTTTGGCATGCCAATGGCTGCGTCAGCCGTGTGCAGGACGCCCACCGGCAAACCCAGGTCGAGGCTGGGCTGAGTGCTGGGTGGGCTCGGGCACCTGCTGCAGCACAGGGTGGGGGGCGTGAGTGGGGCTCAGTGGGGCAGGGGAAACCACGAGCGGGGCCATGGGGAGGTCTGGGGTTGGCGGTGGGGACGGGAGGCATGCCGGTGGGTGCAGTGGGGATGTGTGGGGTGATGTCTGCGGCAGCCGCTGCCACGGGAGCCTCTTGCCCAGGTCCTCTGCGAGGAGATTCGTGAACGGCTGGGAGAGCTGGATGGTGCCCTGGAGAGCGGGCAGCGGGTCCTGGAGATGGTGACAGGCGAGTGGGGTTGGCTGAAGTGGTGGCTGCAAGGTCGGGACCACAGGATGTGGGAGGGAATGAGCACAGCGTGCTGCTGCTGTGCTGGCACCAAGGCATGTCCTGGGGAGGTGGCAGCCCACACCAGTGAGGGGACACCTGGTTCTGGGTGTCTTTGGGGCCCTCTGCTCCCCACCGGGTGCTGCTGGCAGCTGTGGGAGGACAGTGTTGTGTGATGGACGTCGGGTAGAGAGGGGCCAGGGGTGTGGTGGGAAATTTTGCCTCCAGTGGGGATGAGGGACTGGAGCTGGGTCCAGGAGAAGCAGGGCAGGGGCAGGCACAGGGGAAGATTGGACAGAGTGACTGTCATGGGGGAGGAAGGGCATCAGTGCTGCAGGTCCCCGGCTGCAGCAGCGCTGATGCTGGCTGCACTGCTGCTGCCGCAGGGGAGGAGGCCCAGCTGGCACAGGAGAAGATGGAGTCCTTGAGGATGCGGTATCTCATTGTGGGCCAGAGCAGTGCTGACACCATGCACCGGCTGGGGCAGACCCTGGAGGCCTCATCCCGTTTGGGCACTGCCCAGGAGGACCTGGCACTTTGGCTGGGCCGCATGGAGAAGGAGCTGGGCTCCTGGGACAGCCAGCATGGTGGCCAGGAGCCCCCGGTCAGCACGAGCGACAAGGAGAAGGTGCGGGACATGGGGCTCTGAGCAATGTCACCCTCTGCCCCCTTCACCCCTCCCTGGCTCCATGGCATTGCTGCCTGCAGCATGAGATGGGGGAGTTGAGTCTGGAGGGATGTGGCTGAATGGGCTGCACCAGGCTACAGCAGGAGGTCCGGTGCTAACCAGCAGCAGACACACAGGGGGTAGGGGGTCTGTGTCCCGGCAAGGCTGCCCTGGTACGTGTGCTCTCCCTGCCGGCACATTGACAGGTCTCCTCCTTTCTGCAGTTCGAGCAGATCCTTGACTCCCAGCTTGCGCGCTTGGCTGGGCTCGGCGAGCGGCTGGAGGAGATCGGGCGGGTGCAGCTGGATGCCCAGGCCCTCCACTCGCAGCTCTCTGATCAGAAGGTGGGTCTGCAGTGCTGCTCTGGGCCAGGGTGCAACCCACTGGTACCCCAACGCCAAAGGGAAATCCCCAGGGACACTGGCATTGTACCCCTACTCTGCTGGGCTCCTGCACTGACCCCCCAGATCACATGCGCATGGATCTGCTGACGTCTCTGCAGGACCTGACACCCACCCACCTCTGTCTTCCAGCTGCTCTCTGCTGAGATCCTGCACCACCGGGGGCTGGTGGAGCGTTTGCTCGGGATCTCAAACCTGCTGCTCCAGTCCTGCCCCGAGCCCCTGCGGCAGCACCTCCAGGTGAGCAGCTGTGCTGGGGCTGCACCCAGTGGGTGCTGGGTGGGATGCTGCCACAGCAGGGCCCCTTGCCCCAGGGGCCGGCCATGCCCCATGTCCCCTGGTGAGCTATCTGTCTTCACAGCCCTCGGTGCAGGCGCTGCGGGAGCGCATGGAACAGCTTTTCCTGCGCAGTGGAGCCTGCACCGTGCAGCTGGAGCACGCCCAGTCCCTGCTTGCCCAGTTCTCTGAGGCCCACGAGGAGCTGTTGCCCTGGCTGGAGGAGACACAGGTCATCGGGGTGCAGATTTCCCCCAACGCCATCAGCTATGAGGCCTTCAAGGAACAGCAGGCACTGCTGCAGGTGAGGGAAGATGGATTCAGCTGGGGCATGGCGAAGGTGAAGGCGAAGGCAGGGACGTGCTTTGCCATCCCACGGGGTTGGGAGCATAGGACAGAGGTGGCAGCACTGCAGGGACCTGGGTACATGCACAAGTACTGAGCCAGGGCAGCAGCACCAGGGCATGTCCCCGTGTGCCCTGTCCTGGACCTGCGTGTGCCCACAGCCTTTCCTCTGCCCTCAGTGCCTTCGGGAGGCCATTGCTGAGCACCGGCCCCTGATGGGGAAGCTGCAGCGTGTCTCAGCACAGCTGGTGGAGCTGAGCCCGGAGCAGGGCGCCCCATTCCAGCAGCGCTGGCAGGAGGCAGAGGAGCAGTACGGCTGCATCCGTGAGCGTGTGTGCCAGGCAGCTGCCCTGCTGGAGGATGCCCTGCCACGTTACAGCCAGGTACAGAGCCAGCACCAGGAGGGCTGGTGTTCCCTGAGGCTTCCCCTCAAGTGACCGGGCTCGTCCCCTCCTACACCTTCCCCAGCTGACTGAGCGCATGGACCTGCTGCTGGAGTGCCTGGAGCGGCTGCAGAGCCGCCTGCAGAGCCAGCCCTCCATCCGTGGTGATGCAGCCCACCTTCGGGAGCAGATCCGTGAGAACAGCCTGGCCCTGGGAGAGCTGGAGAAGCTGGGGGTGGCCCTAGAGACCATCCAGGCGCAGGGCAGCGAGCTGCTAGCCAGCATGCAGGCAGCAAACTCCGATGCTGCTGCCAGAGGTATCGGCATGGAGGGGCAGGCATGGCACCATGGGTGGGTGCGTGTGCATGGCCACGCGTGCCGACACACGGGCGTCCCAACGGGGCCGCGTCCCTGCTCGGGGCTGTGTTGGGGTGACTGGTCCTTCACAGCACTTCGAGGGTACCCAAGCTGAGCCCTGTCCCTCTCGTGTCCCGCAGGGATCCAGGAGCGGACGGCGCAGTTGCTGTCCCAGTGGGGCTGCCTGCGGGGCCGCTGCCAGGAGCAGGAGCGCTGGCTGCGGGAGCTGCTGGCGCTGGCCGACCGATTCTGGCATGGTCTCTCCGAGCTGGCCCTGACTCTGAGCGACACCCAGCAGCTGGTGCTGGGGCTGGAGGAGGCCGGTGGTGAGCCTGAGATCATCCGCACACAGCTCCGCACCATGCAGGTAGTGGCTGGGGAGGGGGCTTGGTGGGCAGCCCTGTGGCACAGGCAACCCCGTGGCACAGGCGGCACTGAGCCCCGTCCTGTCTTGCAGGCACTGCGGGAGGAGATTGACTCGCTGCAGGGTGAGCTGGACACGCTGGGCAGCCTGGGCGTGGAGCTGATGTCCTCTTGTGGGGACCCCGACAAGCCCGATGTCACAAAGAGCCTGGACGATGTGAGTGCCGATGGGTGTGGGTCCAGTGAGGGACGGGGTCCTGGGTGCGTGGGGAGGGTGCTTGTAGGGATGGGAGGTCCCTGGGGCGGTGCCTTAGTGGGATCCTGGAGAAGGGGCAGATGTGCCCCCAGACCCAATGTCCCCTGGATGTCCCGGGGCTGGGCTGGATGGAGGGTGGCTGTCCCAGGCTGCTGTGCCTGCACGAGGGACCGCGTGCCATTCCTCACACCCTGTACTGGTGCCTGCTGACCCCTGCGCGGTGCCACTGCCCCTTGCACCCCACACACTAGTGCCAGGCATGGTGCTGCTCACCCCCGTGTCCCGGACCCCTGACCCTCGTGCCCCTGACCCCCCGCGCGGTGCCGCTGACCCCCGCGCCCGGCCGCAGCTCTACTCCTCCTGGCACAGCCTGAACAAGGTGTGGACGGAGCGGTATGCCCGCCTCGAGGAGCAGCTCCAGACCTCTGTCAGCTACCAGGAGACCATGCAGGTGGGGTGCTGGGGGTTCGCTCGGGCAGACACCCCACATAGGGGCCTGCCCCGCAACCTGCATCGCCCTCCCGTTCCCACTTGGGGGTGTGAGGGGCTGTGGGGCCACCATGGTGGTCCCTGGGCATGGCTGAAGGCAGGACCTGGCAGTGGGGCCTGCAGTGGAGCTATGTGGCGGTGCAGGACTATCGGAGCATGGAGCTAGCTGAGCTATAGGGTCATGATGCTGCTATGGGTGGGGGGCTTGCTGGGGGGGATGGGCAATGGGGCGGGCTGTGCCCATGTCCTGGCCCAGTGTGGCATGCTCAAATCCCTCAGTGGGGCTGGGGATGGAGCACACCCCTGCCCTGTGCTCCAGCCCTCCTTGGGGACCACGGTGGGTACCAGCCCCACTCCTGGCCATGGAGCTGCAAAGCGCAGGGGGCAGCATGCCTGTGCCCCTCAGGACGCAGCTGGCATTGCAAGGCTGGCGTGTTTGGTGTGTGGGGACAGGGATGGGGGCTCAGGCCTCCCACCCTCCCTGACCCCATGATCTCTGTCTGTCCCCAGCGGCTCTTTGAGTGGCTGGACACAGCTGAGCTGCGCATGGCGGAGGAGTTCCTTGTCGGCGGGGACCTGGACCTGGTGCAGCAGCAGCTGGCGGAGCTGAAGGTGGGCTGTGCTGCAGGATGGGGCCCTGAGCCCTGGGGGCAGGCAGGGGGGCAGTGGCGAGGGTAAGCGGGATGGTTGGGGCAGCAGTGGGATGAAAGTGCGGCATGTTGGCCAGTGCCCCCATGGCACCTGTTCATGGTGGGCGCTGGGTGGCCAAGTCCCACCTGGGGTGGTCAAATCCTGCCCCTTGCCAAGACGCCCCAAGGGGCAGGGCTGCCTGCTTTCCATAAGGAGGAGTGCTGAGCCAAGGTGCCTGTACCAAGCTGTGCCGTGCTGTGCCGTGCCATGCCAAACAGTGCACTGCATGTCACACCCAGCTCTGCCGTTTCATGTCATGCCATGCCATGTCATCCTATGCCATGTTGTGCCAAACCAGACCACGTTCTGCCATCCCGTGCTGTGCTGTGCCATGCGAAACATGCAGTGCATGGCAGACCCAGCTCTGCCATGCCATGCTATTCCGTGCCAAACCAGACCCAGCTCTACCATGCTGTGCCACGCTGTGTTATGCCATGCCATGCCATTCTGTGCCAAACCAGACCATGTTCTGTCATGCCATGCTGTGCCATGCCAGACCATGCAGCTTGTGCCAGACCCAGCTCTGTGCCATGGCATGTCATGCCATGCTGTGCCATGCCTGTTGATGTGGCAGATCCCCATCTCCATGTGTGGGGCTGGGGTCACCCACTCATTGCCATCCCACAGGAGTTCAAGAGGGAGCTCTACCAGTGCAAGGTTGACGTGGAGAGCCTGCGGCACCAGACCAGCCTGGGGGGCGCAGGGCAGGGGGACCCCCCGGCTCTGCTCAGTGACTTCCGCCAGCGCTGGGACCACCTGGAGGAGGAGATCGTCAGCCGCCAGGTGTGGGGGCCAGCCATTGCAGGGGCATCCCAGGCGTGGGGCAGGGCTGGGTGTGGGGCACTGCTGTCCTGGGCACGGGGGCTTGGGGGCTCTGGGAGGTGGTGGTGGCACCTGAGCTGTTGAGCACATCTGCCACTGGCGCAAGGCAAGAGCCATGGCGGTGTGGGTGCGTGGGGTGCTGTGTGGGTACTGGGTATGTGGGAGCTATGTGGGCGCATGGGGTTCCATGTGGGTGCTGGGTGTGTGTGGGGCCGTGCAGGCTCTGGGCACATGGTGCTCAGGGCACTGTGGGTGCATGGGGCCACACGGGTGCTGGGTGCGTGGTCCGGGCTGACATTGCTCCCACCAAACGGGTGCCCAATTCCACCCTTGCTGGGACAGCACCAGCTGGAGGCGGCTCTGCTGGGCCTGGGGCAGTTCCAGCACCAGCTGGAGGAGCTGCTGCAGTGGCTGTCCCGCACCGCTGAGCAGCTGCAGGGCCCGACACTGCTACGCCTCGACCTGCAGAGCTGTGAGATTGAGCTGGCCAAGCACAAGGTGAGGGCAGCGGTGGGATGGGGCTGCCCACATGGTGCATCCTGGGCTGCTCTGACAGCCAGGTGTCTGTGTGGGGACATCTCACCCAGGGGATGTGGCACAGTCTTGCTGTGGGGCCACAGCCTGGTCCCATTGCACAGGAGGTCCTGGTCGTGGTCCTCCTGCTGTGGGGATGCATCCTGGCTGCAGGGTGCTACCCAACCCCCACCTCCTGGCACTGCCACCGAGCCCCAGGGCAACAGCGGCCGGGTTGAGCAGGCTGTGGCTTGAGGTGGGCGGCGTGAGAACGCGTCCCCTCCCGCGGTGACAGCATGGAAGGAATGAGCTGTCTCCATGCCTGCCGGGAGGCGGCTGAGGCCACGGCCAGCCCAGAGCCGCTTCCCCTTGCCTGGGCACGCTCGTGCAGTGACGCAGGTGAGGTGCTGTGAGGTGCGGGCTGGCCCTGTGCCCAGAGGGGGTCACACACAGGGGGTGGCCTTGGTGTCCTCTGTGCCCTGTCATGGCAACCTCCCCACGAAGCAGCAATTTTGGTGCCTCACACCTGCCCCATGCCATGCTGAGGACAAGAGCCAAGGTGCTGGCTCTGGGGTATCCCTGGCTGTCGTCCTCCCCTGGCGTGGCACTTCCCAGACCCCAGCCCCGTGGGGCTTCTGGTGCCACGATGGCAGCATTGATGTGGGCAGCAGAGGTGGCCCAGGGTGAGGGGCTTGGCATGGCATAGCATGTGGGGTGCTCCCCGCCATGGCACTGCCTGTGATCACGGTGCCCCATCCCCAGGTGCTGCGGAACGATGTGATGTCCCATGCTCACACAGTGCAGTCTGTCAATGAGGCTGGGCAGGGCTTGCTGCTCTCCAGCCTGGGGGAGAGCGTGGAGGGGCTCCAGCGCAGCCTGCAGCAGCTCAACCAGCGCTGGGACCTGGTGCAGAGTGAGACCGAGAGCCGCCAGCTGGAGCTGGAGAACAACCTCAGCCAGGTATGGGGCACTGCATGCTGGGGCTGCCCACCGTAGTGCTGCCAGGGGCAGTGCTGACCCCCTATGCCGCCCCCAGGTGCAGGACATCACGCTGGAGATCACGGAGCTGCTGCAGTGGCTGGAGCAGGTGGAGCTGCAGCTCTTCTTCTCCAAGCCGGCATGGGGCCACCCGGACACCACCAAAGAGAAGCTCACCGCACACCTGGTGAGCACCAGGGCCATGCAAGACCCCCCCTGCACTGCAGGGCCATCCCTGAGTGTTCCTTGGGAGGTGTATGGGTGCCCCAAATCCGTCCCTGTCCCCATCCCTGTCCTTCGGGGCAGTGACCCCGGGGCTCCCCGCCACCTCTCGGCAGGAGCTATGCAAGGAGATGGAGTCCAAGCAGGAGGCATACAGTGGCGTGCGGGAGCGGCTGCAGCGGCTTCTGGCCTCCTATCGCGCCGGCCGGCCCTGCAGCACCGAGCACAGCCTCCGCATCCTGGAGCAGAAGTGGGAGAGCGTTCATGCCGAGGCCCAGGAGAGGAAGGTGTGCAGGGCAGGGGGTGTGCTGCCTGCCCAGGGGTGCTGACCCTGCCCCGGCTCTGGTAGCTGCGGGTGCCTGTCCCCATGAGCACCGTCCCCCTGCCTGCAGGAGCGCCTGTCCGAGGGGCTGACGGTCACCACTGAGTTCCACGGCACCATGCAGGACCTGCTGCGCTGGGTGGCTCACACGGAGGAGCTCCTCAGCTCCCCTGCACCACCCAGTTTCGTCCTGGACACTGTCACCGCGCAGATCCAGGAGCACAAGGCAAGTGAGGCTGAGCTGGTGCAGCGGCCTCCCGCCTGCTGCCCAGGTGTGCCCCCACGCTGCCCAGCACCGTGCCCTGAAGCTGGGGCTGATTCCCTGGGGCTGGGTCAGCCTCGAGGGGTCCCGTGTGGCGGCAGCAGTGCCAGCGGCATCGGCAGCAGCGATCTCCCTGGGCTGGCAACGGGACGTCTCTCCCTGCAGCAGCAGAGTGAGGCGGCTCAGCACCCTGTGCAGGTGCAGGCTGTGCTGGGAGGCTCCGCTCCTGTCCTGGGGCTGTCTGCATGCCCCCAGCTGCCTCCACTCTCCCACAGGCCCTGGTGAAGGAGGCGAATGCCCACGGGGAAAAGCTCAGTGGCCTGGAGGCTGTTGCATCTCGCTTGAAGGACTTCAGCAGGAAGCAGGATGGTGCCGTCATTCAGAACCTGGTGCTGACGGCCAGGGAGCGGCTGGGGAAGGTGCTGCAGCGAATGTCGGAGCGAGGGGCGGCACTGGAGGAGGCCCGCAAGCGCACCAAGCAGGTACTCAGCTGCTGTGCCAGGTGCCAGGGGATGCAGGTCCTGTGGGGAGCTGTGCTGGTGCAGGGGCCATGCAGCTCCAGCTTGGGGACCATGCTGTGCTGGTCCGTGGCTTGTGCTGAGGTGGTGCACGGGCCATGCAGCCCTGTTGTGTGGGTGCTGTGGCTCTTTGCCCGGGTCGCCCTGGCCCTTGTTTTGCACACAAGAGCCCCTCTGCACCCCTCTTCTCCATTTCAGTTCAGCGAGTCCCGGCGGCTGCTCCTGGACTGGATGGACGAGGTGGAGCAGAGCTTGGAGGTGCCGCAGGACACTGCCACAAGCCAGGAGGAGATCAAGTGCCAGCTGGCTGAGCACAAGGTGGGGGGTCTGCCCCACTCCCCGGCCCTGCGGAGATGGGGAGGGGGTCCCAGCGGGCGTAGCTGCGTAGCTGTGGGCAGTGGGGAGCAGAGCTGGAGGGCTGTGGGGTGGCCAGGGAGGGGGCTCCCCAGCTCCCAGTGAGACAGCAGTGCCCCGATGCACCCAGAGCTGTGGTGGTCAGATGCCTGTGGGGACACCTGGGGTGGGGAGAGCCCTCCACCGAGGGGCAGCAGCACTCCAAGCTGCCCTGCAGCACCTGGGGAGGCAGGAGTCTCCCCGCAGCCTGCCCACCCTGGGACCAGCACCCACACGCCGGGGGTCCAGGTGGGATCACCCCCTCTGCCCATAGGCTTTCCAGAAGGTGCTGCGCTCAAAGCGGCCGGTGTATGAAGCCACGCTGCGGAGTGGGCGAGCGCTGCGGGAGAGAGCCCGTCTCCCTGAGGACCTGCAGCCGCTGGAGGAGCTGCTGGGGGAACTGAAGGAGCGCTGGGATGCGCTGTGCAGCCGGGCTGTGGAGAGGTGAGGCTGGGATGGCACGGGATGGCACAGGATAGGGTGGGATGGTCCCAGACGGTGTTGTGGCATTGCCCTTCCTCCTTGTGTATCCCACTCCCTGCTTTGGGACCCCTGTCCCAGCACCACAGGGCTCTGGCTGTGTTGGGTGCAGCTGGGATCCACCCCTGGCCATAAGTGAGCCCAGGCACTTACAGCCACGCTGCTGGGCTCCCCATGGGGCGGCTGTTCCTGGCACCGCGGCGCTGAGTGGCACTGGGGCACTGCTGGCATTGCCTGCACCCGTCCTTGCAGGCAGCACAAGCTGGAGGAGAACCTGCTCTTCTCGGGCAAGTTCACAGATGCGCTGCAGGCTCTCATGGACTGGCTGTACCGGGCCGAGCCGCAGCTCAGCGAGGATGTGCCTGTCGGAGGGGACCGGGACCTGGTCAGCGACCTGATGGACAAGCACAAGGTGGGTGTCCCCAGCCACGTGGGGAGGTCCCTGCCCTTCGTCGGCCCCTGGGCAGCCCCGGGCTCTGCACCAGCCCTGCCCACCGTCCATCCTGGGGCAGGAGCCGGGCACAGGATGGGGCTTTGCCCACCGGAGCAGCCCCAGCTTTACCTGAGCCTGCGCTCCCAGTCCTTGGGGCAGTGCTGGAACACCCCATGTACCCCACTTAACGGGCCAGGCAGGGTGCTGGCTCCCTCCTCAGCATCTCCCACCCCATCCTGCCCTCCCCTGCTTAGGTCTTCCAGAAGGAGCTGGGCAAGCGAGCCAGCTGCATCAAGATGCTGAAGCGCTCGGTGCGGGACCTGACCCGTGGCAGTAGCAGCGTCGATTCCCAGTGGCTGCAGAAGCAGATGGAGGAGCTGAGCACCCGATGGGACCTGGTCTGCAAGCTCTCCGTCTCCAAGCAGGCTCGGCTGGAGGCCGCACTCCGGCAGGTGAGAGCCAGCTGAGCCAGTGGGGTGGCAGGGGGGCAGCAGCTGGTCCTGAGTGGAAAAGTCAGGGCTGCAGCTGGTGCATCCTAGTGGGAAGGCTCTGCAGGCAGCCCTGGGCATGTGGAGTGCCCGGGGCTGTGTGTGGCTGTGCTGTGGGGTGCTGCATGGGATGCCCAGGCTCTGCGTGTGGCCGAGCCGCAGGGTGCTGCATGGGGTGCCCGGGCAGTGGGTGGCCGTGTGTTGCAGGGTGCTGTGTGGGGCTCTGTGTGGCTGTGTTGCAAGGTGCCGTGGCCGGGTGCCAGGCTGGTGCCTGTTGTAAGTGTGCCTGTGTGTGGGGTGCCCGGGGCAGGACGGCTGCACGTCGCAGGGTGTGCTGCTCGGTGGGGAGGTACTTGAGTCCCAGGTGCCAAGCTGGGGTGAAGAGCATCCTCTCTGTCCTGCTGTGGGGTTCGAGCTGGGCTGGCAGCAGCTTTCTCTCAGGGGCCTGGAGCTGCACAGTGAGCTGCCAGTGCTGGGTACTTGTCTGGCCCTGGGCAGGAACAGCAGCTGCAGGGCTCGAGGTCTGGCTGGGGGGCTCAGGGGCTGGGACCTAGGGCTGCAGCTACAAAGTGGGTGCTGAGCAGGTCCCTGGCTGTCCATGGCAGGCAGAGGAGTTTCACACCCTGGTGCACTCCTTCCTGGGTCGCCTCTCCGAGTCAGAGAAAACCCTCAAATATGGTGTCTTCCCCGAGGAGGAACTGGCTGTACAGGAGTGCCAGAACCAGCTGCAGGTGGGTGCCTGTCCCCACCAGCCCCCACCTCCAGGTTGGCTCCATCCTTGCCCTGGGACATCCTGTTGCTGGGGTCAACTAGGACATTGAGAGAGTGTGGGGTGCACCACGCTGAGACATGTTGGGTCCCATCACACCAAGACATGGGATTTGGGGCACGAAGCACCCTGAGGTGTGGAGATTTGGGGTCCTCAGCACCCCATGCAAAGACAGCTATGCTCAGGGAATGTGCCCGCTCAGCCCAGTGCCCTTGCCCTGCCTTTGCACCCATCTGGGTGGAGGCTGGTCCCTGGAGTGCTGGAGGGTGCAGTGGGGTGCAGGGAGCTAAGACCCGGCAGTACCACAGTCTGTGCACCCTGCAGGAGCTGATGAAGTCCCTGCAGTGCCAGCAGCTGGAGCTGGAGTGCATCACCTCACTGGGGGAGGAGATCCTCTCCACCTGCCATCCGGACTCTGTCATCACCATCAAGTCCTGGGTCACGGTCGCCAAGAGCCGCTTCCAGGAGGTGAGCAGGGCACCCCTTCTCCATCCCTCCCTGGGCGGGGAGCAGATCTGCACCTGTGCCTGGGACTAGCACAGCCTCCCGCCTTTCCCACCGCCGGTGCCTCTTTGTCACAGCCCTCCTGACTGGTGCATTGTGAGAGGCTGGGAGTGCTTGGTCCCATCCCTGGCCGACACATACGGTCTTGGTCTTGCCAGTGACCAGCTGGCTCTTGCTTGGCTCCTCTTGGCCTTCCGTGAGCTGCTGGGATGTACTGCCCCTGCCAGCCCTGCTTGCCCATCCTGGGGCCATGCCGGGGGTCACCAGGCACCTCTGCAGTTCCACCTGTGTGGTGGTGGCTCACTGCTGTGTGATGGCAGATGCCATGCAGCCCAGGCAGGGAGTCCCCTGGGAGCAGTGTCCTGAGGAATCCCCATCCCAGACTCCGCTCCTGCAGTGGCTTGGAGGCTCGCCCCAGCCATTGTGGGTTTGCAGGTGAGAGTGCTCCTGGCTCCCCCTGAACGGGTCTGACAGGTTCAGCCGATCCCTCGACCTCATCTACACAAAGCCCTTAGTGAGCAGAGATTTTTGGTATCTGATCTGGATCTGCCTTGGGGTCTGGCCTCCCTCAGGGCTGCTCTTCTCACCCCTCACCTGGATAGCAAGGATGTGGCCCAGCCCCGCTGTGAGGGTAGCCACCACGTCCACTGAGGCACAGACCTGGGTACTGGCACGTTCGGCCACTGTCTGCAGGGACATACCAAGGACTGGTGCTCAAAGCAGCGGCAGCAGCACCCCAGAGCTGCAAAGGCCCCTCAGCAGATGAGGGGCAGCACTGGCAGCCCTGCAGGAACTCGGGCCTGCCCCATGGTCACGGGTGGGCCATGGAGCCCCCATGTCCCTGCCCCATAGTCACTGGGGCTGCTGCCTGGGGGTCTGTGTGCCTGCCCCATGGCAAGGGTGGGCCAAGGCTCCCCGTGCAGAGGCTCGTCCCCACTGAAGCAATGGCCCTGGGATGCCCGCTCGGGGCTGCAGGCGCTGGGGTCCATAGCAAGGCAGCTGGCCCCGTGCCCCCCGCTACCAGCCCCCGTGGCCCAGCTCCCCTCGCCATGCCCACAGGTGCTGAGCTGGGCCCAGCAGCAGGGCGAGCGGCTGCAGGTGCAGACGGCCAGCCTCGCGGCTGAGCGGGAGGAGATGGCTCAGCTCATTGACTGGATCACAGCCGCCGAGGAGGCGCTCAGCCTGCGGGACCAGGAGCCGCTGCCGGAGGAGGCTGAGCAGCTGGAGGAGCTCAATGCCCAGCACACGGTAAAGGACCCTGTGCCGGGGGCTATGCTTGTCCCCCCTAACCTGCGTGGCCCTGGGCAAACACTCAACCCAACCAAGGACTTTCAGGTGCACCAGGCTGAGGCTATGGGTGCAGCTTCTGCATGCAGCCGTGATGTGGAAGCACCTTTCAGGCGTGGCAGCAGCCACATCCCAAGCCCACTGGGTCTGTGGCAAGGACTGCTGATGCAGGAGGGTCCTGGGGAGGGGGAAGAAGGGCTGATCTGTGGGTGACTGTGCTCCCAGCTTCAGCCCCCTACCCCAGCTGTGCTGGCAGGGCATGCCTAGGGGACATGCTGGTGGGCACTCAGCGCCGGTGCTCTGTGGCAGGTCTTCATGGAGGAGCTGAACCGTAAGCAGCCTGACGTGGAGAAGGTCACCAAGAGCTGCAAGCGGAAGCTGGCCACGGAGCTGGGCCCGCCAGCTGCACGCCGGCTGGCCACACGTAAGGATCCCCCTGCCTTGCCCCCTGTGCTGCACCATGCCCTGGGACCCATGGCTGTGCCCTCACCGCATGTCTTCGCTGGCTGCAGGGCGCCGCAGCACAGGGAAGGCACAGGGCACACCGGTGGTGCCGCTTGGGGGGCTAGAGCCCCAGACACCCCTCATGGCCCAGCTCCTGCACCGCTGGCAGCAGCTCTGGCTTCTGGCCCTGGACCGGCAGTACCGGTTGGAGACAGCCCTGCAGCACCTGCGAGAGGTAGGGGCAGCCCTGGTGGTTCTGCAGCCCCAGGTGGGTGTGGACAGCTTGTCTCACCTTCTGCTGGTGGGAGCCTCTGGCCTTGGGTCAGATGCTGGTGGGGAAGGTCCTCAGGGTCAGTGGGATGGAGCAGGCATCTTCCCAGATCCTGTCCCTGCAGCTGGGAGTCCTGGTGCATCCCTGTGGGCTGGGGTGAGTGCACCCCTGAGAGCCAAGAGCCAGCTGCTGGAGCCAGCGCTTCCCTTTGCAACCCAGAGCTGGGCTCCTGGGCAGAGAGACCCCTCTGCCAGCCTCAGTGGTGTCAGGGCTGGGAGCAATCCGGCTGCACGGCAGCGAGGCTGAGCCTGAATGTGGGTCCTGCGAGGGGCATAGCACGGTCACCCAGGCTGACATGATGGGGGTTTAGGGGGGTCTGTCCGGCTGGTGCGTTAATTCCTGTCTGTGCCTCTCCGAGCTGGAGGAGTTTGCTCACTTTGACTTTGGGGTCTGGAGAAAGCGTTACATGCAGTGGATCAGCCAAATGAAGTCCCGTGTCCTGGATGTTTTCCGAGGCATCGACAGGGACCAGGATGGGCGCATCAGCCAGCGAGAGTTCATCGAGAGCGTCCTCTCCTCCAGTGCGTGCCCCCGGGGCTGGGCTGGGGTGGGCTGGGGCTGGCTCGTTGGGCTCCTGCACCCCACAGGGCTTCCCCCCTCCCTGAGAGCCTGGGAAAGGGCACTGTGGGGAGAGGGGGGGCAGTGCTGGCAGAGATGGGGAGGGACAGGGTCTGCCAGCCAGGATGCCCCTTGGAGGGGGCCAGGATTTGGTGCTGACACCAGCTAGCTTTGGTACAGGGGTGCACAAGGCATGGTGGTCCCCTTCCCCCCTGCAGAGTTCCCCACCAATGTCTTGGAGATGAATGCTGTGGCGAGCATCTTCGACATGAATGGTGACGGCTTCATCGACTATTATGAGTTTGTCAGCGCCCTGCACCCCAACCGGGACCCACTGCGCCGGATCGCTGACGCTGACCAGATCCAGGATGAGGTATGGCAGCAGGGCTGGGCCTGGGGCTGGGCAGGGTGGCGGGCCCCGCCGTGGGCCTGAGCCAAGTGTGCTGTCCCCAGGTGAACAGGCAAGTGGCCCAGTGCAACTGTGCTAAGCGCTTCCAGGTGGAGCAGATCAGCGCCAACAGGTACCGGGTAAGTGCCAACCCACACCACTGCTGCCACCTCCTGCTCTGCCACCATGGCCAGCAGCCCCTGTTCCCCAGCTGGGGTCCTGGGATTGCTCTGACACCTGTGCACAGCCTGCACCATGCAGACATCCCACAGCTCCCTCTGCGCTGTGACTCCCTGCCCCAGACCCTTTGCAGCAGTGGGGGGAGGGCACATCCCCGTGTCCCATGGCATCCCTGGCCACAGATGCTGCACACTGTGGCACAGCAGGAAGGGTAGTTGTGGTGGGAACGGAGGTGCCACAGGGGACCCAATGGGCTGGTGATGGGCAGATCTGGGTGCTGGTACCTGCTCTGGCACCCCCTCCCTGGCTCCCAGCCCTGCCAAACCCCACTGGCCCCTGCCTTGCCCTGACATCCCTCTCCCCCACAGTTTGGGGAGTCCCAGCAGCTGCGGATGGTGCGGATCCTGCGCAGCACCCTGATGGTGCGAGTCGGTGGGGGCTGGATTGCACTGGACGAGTTCCTGGTGAAGAACGACCCCTGCAGAGGTGGGTGTGGATGTCCCACACTGGGCATGGGGCACCCATGGCCAAGGGTCTGCAGTGGACTGAGGCCAGGAGAGCCCTGACGTTGGTGTGGTGGGCATCCCTGGGCCCAGGTGGGATATCTGTGGGGCCATGTGGGTCGGTGGTGTCCATGTGGGACACAGCGCACTGGGCTCCCCAGGCTCTCGCACTGCCCGGCCTGGGGCCGCAGGACCTCCAGCACCAGCCCCACTCACCACCTCTTGTCATCTCCAGTAAAGGGAAGAACCAACCTGAAGATCAACGAGAAGTACCTGTCCCCAGACGCCTTCGGGGCCGCTGCAGCTAAGTGTGCGGGGAACCAGTCGGCCCCTTCCTCCAAAGTGCTGTCCCCTAGCCGCTCCAACTCCAGCCTCAGCCTCTACAGCAGTGCCTCGGCCCCCAGCAGCCCCCTGGCCAGGAAGGTAAGGACTGGAGAGCCCCTCCAGAAGTCCTGAACCCCCCCAGCCTGGCCACCACAGGTGCTGACCCTCTCCCTCCCCAGTCGGTGCTGCGGAGGACGCGCTCTGGAGATCGGTGCCCCCGCTCCCGTGGCTCCCTGCTGCCTGACGGAGGTGAGCTGCAGTTCACCGCAGCCGAGGAGAGCCTGGCTGTGGCACCCCCAGGTGAGAGCCGTGCCACTGTGGGGGGTCCCCTGCCCGCCCTGGCCAGCCTGCTGCAGGCTGCACCTTGCTTGCCCCACAGGGCAGGGGACTGGGGGGCTGCGGGGGGCCGTTGGGCCTGGGGAAGCACAGAGTCAATGGGGTGATGTGGGACAGGGCAGTGGGGCTGTCCCCCAGCCCCTGGAGCGCCAGTGCAGGAGGGCATGCTGCTCCAGCGCTTCCATGCCCTTGCAGAGCCGCCGGAAGGGTCCCCGCCAGAGCGCTGCAGCCCCTGCCGCTGAGCCCCCCCAGCTGCCCACCCTACGCCCAGCACCCTTGGCCGGCCCCACTCAGGACTCTCCTCCCTGGCGGCTGCCCACCCCGAGGCTGGAGGTTGGCAAAGCCGTGGCCATGCGCCCCAAGGGTCTCTGGCCCAGCGCTGCGGCCCCCCAAGTGGGCACCCACCTGCAAGGGCTGAGCTGTCTGTCCGTCAACGACTCCGCTGGGCCTGGCCCCAGCCTATATGCAAGCATCCCCTGACACACACCAAACCGCCCCTGGGCTCTGGCTGGCACGGCCCCATGCCCCACCAGGCACCGCGTGGGGGGCCAAGCCCCGGTACCCCACTCCAAGCACCCGGGGCAGCTGCCGGCAGCATCCTGCAGCTGGAGGGTCAGCCAGGGCTGCGGCAGCCCAGATGCTCCTGGGCTGGGCCCTATCCTTCTCCCCTAGGTTCCTGCGCTGTGGGGGTGACTGCTGGTGGCCCCGGGCACTTGGCATTGCTGGCGAGGGGGTCCCCTGTCCTGCCACCTGCATCCTGGTGGGAGGTGGCTGGGCTTGGTACCTGGGCACCAGGGCCCCTCGCTGGATGCAGAGCCCCGTTTCTGGTGCTAACCCTCACCCCTTGGGCCTTCGGTGTGTGCACACGGGGCCCCGGCTACAGCTGCCCCCACAGCCCCCGGCAGGGTTGGGGCTGCCACAGGCTGGGGGTCCCTCGTGCCTGTGCCCCCATCCCGCCTGCAGCACCCGTGGGTGGTGGGACCCCTGCCCCGCTGACGCATGCTCACGTCACCCTGCTAACCGGACAGCAGTAGAGCTGAATGTAACCCTGGCTGGGCACAGCCCTGCCAGCCACAATAAAGAGTAGGTTTCTTTTTCTATGAGCACCTGGGGCTTGCTGCAGTCTGTCAGTCTGTCTGTCTGCTCATCGCGGCTGCTGCGGCCAGGCGCTGCGGGGCCAAGTAGCATTGCCAAAGCTGATGCACATATGGCCCAGCATGGTGGCACGCAGTGGCCAGGGATGGCTGGGTGTGCCTCCAGCTGGGTGCCACCAGCAGACGCCTGGCGCCATGGCTGGCAAGCCCGGGGTGTTGCAGCGGGTGCCAGCGGGCACCACGCCGTGTTGCCTCCTTTCTGAGGAAAGCATTGCTGGGATTCCTGCTGTGCCCCAGCACCTCTGCCTGGGGCTGGGAGTCCACACCCACAGTGGGCAGCTCTGGGAGATGCCATGTCCCTGTCCCTGTGTGCTGGCTGCCCTTCTGCCACCCTGTAGCTCTGAGGGCACCGGCAGTGTCCATGCGGTCCCTGGCCAGCGTGGTCCCCTGTAGCACTGTGTCTGTCTGCCCGGTCCCATGCTGGCGCAGCTGGGGGACAGTTGGGATGGGGTATGGCTGCAGGTTGGGGTGGGGTGAGGTGTCTGGAGACACTGGCTGTGTCCCGACTCCAAAAGGTGGGGACATATTGTGTGCGGGGACTGTCCCCAGGTGTTGCAGCAGCATGGCCCTTGTATACCAAGACCCCTGGGTACGAGGGCTTGCTGCAGTCCTCTGATCTCCCCTGCGGGGCTGAGGCTTTGCGGGTTGCCTCCTCCCTTGTCTCAGTCCTGTTGGCTGGCTGACCATGCCTTCATGGATTTTGGTCCCATGTCTGCACTGTTGTCCCCTAAAAATGTCTCCACGCTTTATTTTTTTTATCTGAATAAACACTTCTGTGTCAGAGAGTAGCCAAAGGAGGCCAGGTTTGGAAACACAGCAGAGAGCCTGTGCTGGGGCATGTCCCCATCCATGCACAGAGAAGCATGTGGGTTGAGGCCCCTCGCTCTGGCACCGCTGGCAGCCCCCTGAGAGCGGTGCTGAGCCCCGCCGCTCTCCACAGAGCAGAGCATCCGCCAACATGTCCTGGGATGGTCTGTGCAGCGCTGCCAGCACAAGCTGGGACCGCTGGTACAAGTTGCGTTGCACATTCCTCTGCTTATGGAAATCTCTTCCACCACTCCCAGCTGGGGCAACACACCCGGCACCACTGGCACCACCAGCCTGTGTCAGCCACATCCAGAGCCCTGGGCAATGACTCCAGCTCGGGAAGCAAAGACAACAGGTGTGGGGTGGCTGGGGTGCGTGCACACAGTTTGCAAAATGTTTGCGTAGCCATGCAAACCTTGGCAATGCAGCCTCCCCAGGGCTGGAGCTGGGGATGGGCGCCATATGATGGACAGACAAACAGACCCAGGGGATGGGGGTCCAAGTGAGACTGCACTGTCTTCAGGGAGATGTGGTGCAGAGGGGGATGCTCTGGGGGAGCCTCCACAGCTCACAGCCTGTGTTGCGGCTGGGAGAGGAGAACCACATGGCTGCAAGCACGTCGCTTTGCTGCACGAGTGGCTCCTCGGGCAGCGAGTGAGCAGACAGAGGGGGGAGAGCAAGGCTGGAGGCTTGGTCCCAGGCAGGCACCATCATGGCTGGGCATTTGGACCCAAGATCCCACAGCTGTGCTGTCTGGTGGAGCCGGGTTGCGTGGGGCCCTGCGCACACGGCAGAGCAGCCCTCTCGCCGGTGGGAGCCCTGCAGAGCCAGCTGGCCCCCGCCACAGGGAGAGGGAGGCGGGTGCCACCCTGTTGCCCAACCACCCCAGCACTTGCCCCAGCTGTGGGAACCCCGGGAGCGGGGCCTGCCCTGCCTGACGGGCCCACCCTGCACACCCCACACAGCCGTCCCAGCCCCGGACTGGAGCCACACACCCGTGGTGGTTGCTTCATCCCCCTTGATAGACACATCCAATCCCCTCTCCAGGGGCAGCGTGGAGTGTGAACCCCAAGGCTCCCAGCCTGCTGAGCAATCCCCCAGCCTGTGCCGCAGCTCCTCCAGCCCTGGGGCACACAGCCCCAGCTCCAGCTACTCTGTTCCTGGCTTTGCTGCTTCCAGCACGGGTGTCTCCAGGATACTCTGGCTTCTGCCTGCAGGCTTGGGTGCTCCTGCCTGCAGTTTGCACCCATATCCCACTCCAAGCCCTTGCCCAGTGCTGGGGTATGGTGCTGCTGGGCAAGAAGCGAGACCCCGGAGCCCTCCAGGACCCCCATCTTGCCCTGTGCACCACCATCTGGGCATGGGGTTGAGACGCCTGCAGGGCTGGAGGCAATGGCACGATGGAGATGGAGGCTGGTTGGGCTGGAGGCTTCGGTGCTGCACAGGTTGGTATCGGCACGCCTGCTCTGCTCTCAGGCTGGGGCCAAAACACGTACAAGCACAAGCGCGTGAGTGCGCAGAGCCGCTTGCACGACAGATGCATGTGCGCAACTGTGCCTCTGTGTGTGTGAGCAACTACAGTCACCTGTGCAAGAGCATTTGTGTGTGTGGACATGGGTATTGGGCAGCAAAGCCCCAGCAGGCATCTCCTGGCACTGAGCTCAGTGTCTGGCCCGAGGCTTAACGTGGTTTGTCCCAGCCAGTGAGGGGCTGTGCTCCTGCATCGTGTCACCCCTTCCTCAGTGCTCGTCTGGAGAGACGGGGAGCACGGTGACTTGCACCCAAACTGTCCCATCCTCCTCATGCTGCCATTGCAATCTCATCGGTGCCACCAGCAGCACTTGTCTCCCCCCCGAGCTACTGGAGCCATGGAGCTGTGCCCTTTGCTGCAGGCACATCCAGAATAGCTGGACCTCAGGGTGTCCATGGGCCTGGACTGCTTGTGGCTGGGAAAGCCCAACATGGCACAGGGGGACATGCAGCCTGGTGATGTCTGGCAGTGTGGGTGAGCACAGCAGGCTGCTGCACACCAGGGATGTGCTGGAAGTACTGGATGGCATGTCCCTGTGTAAAGGGAACCCGGCTGGTGGCAGCAGCGTGGTTTGCCGTTGGGAGACTGGCAGCCGCTGAGCCCCACGACAGCAGCACACAGTAGTGGTGGTGAGCTCCCTGTCTGCGACACATTGCAACACCCTGCCAGCTTGACCCAAGCCCCTGCTGCTCCTGCTCGGGCGCAGCACCCTTTCCACAGCTTCCATCAGTAGCCAGGCATGGCTGGGTCTGCCAGCGCACCCTGTGACACCCAGCTTGGTGAGCCATCCCCACCAACCCACCCACGTGGGGTTTCCCGCTCTGGGACAACTCCTGCAATACTGAGCAACCGCATCCCGATGCCTGTGCCTCTGGGCTTTCCCCTCTCCTGCAGCAAATGGCTCCATGGCCCCGCTGGCTCAGCAGCCAGCACAGCAGGCGTGTCACCAAGGCTCGCGGCAGCCAGCTGCCACCTCCAGCCCCAGCCACGGCCGCCCACGGGCAGGGGAGAGGTGCCCAGGCCGGTCCCCTCCTTGTCTTTGTACGTAGCTGAGATGCTTTGGTTAAGCCACATATGGTTAGTTCCAATGTATACCCATGAATTGCAGCCTCACATTACTGCTAATTACTGTAACCAGACCCTTTCCTCTGCCTTTGGGCGGCGTCCCCAAGAAAGCAAAAGCAAAACAGTGTCGGCAGGCACAGCACTGAACAACACAGCCCAGCCCAGTATGGCCCAGCACAGTGCGCCAGTTCCTGCCTGACCCAGGGCAGGGACCCAAGGTCCCGTCCCTGCAGGGAGATGATGCCCCATCAGCCACCCGTGTCAGGCTCCCCAGTCACTGGCTGGCTGTGCCCATGACTGGCCCCACTGTGGCCTTGGTGCTGTCCTTGCCCCCTGTGTGGGCTTGCAGGACCCCGAGGAGGCTGCAGGTAGGCACTGCTGGCCCAGACCCCGCTGGTGGATGAGAGGATCAGCACCTCCACAGCCTTGCCAGTGGAAAGCTCTGCGGTGATGGCACCGCTCCAGCACACTGGTGCAGCGTCCTCTGCGGTGATGGTGACGGCAAACGCTTACCCCTGTTTGCCTTTGGATTAAGGCTCCTTAGGACCTTCCAGGAGTGACACCTCTGTGACATCTGTTGACAATGCCTGTGCAGCCGTTGGAAATCGAGGCTGGTTTCTGGGATGCAACCTCCTCTCCATGTGCCACAGGAACAGGGACAAGTATGGGGGCAGCTGCCAGGGCGGACACAGCCCCTGCCCCTCTCACCAGCCCCACCGATGCTGCCCCTGTCCAGACATTGTCCCACACGTCCAGGGCATTGTCTGCACCAGCCCCTCTCTTGACCCTGTAGCTCTGGTGTGGCACCCTCCCGAGGGTCCCTCTGCCCTCCCATGACTACCAACACAGTGGTGCCCCAGCAGCGGGCACATAGGGGGCTCCTGCCTGGTGCTCGGCCATGCCATTCCTGGCGCAATACCCCTTCACATGGGGTACACCACACTGCTGGGGTTAGCCGCACCCGCAGCAGGTGCCAGGGCTGTGTGCCCACTGGACCACACCGTGCCATGCCACAGGCTTGCCCAGCCAGCCCTGTGCCTGGATACCGGCAGCTCTCCAGACAACACACTCCCACATACCATAAACATCTTGCCCAAGCCATGTGCATCCCTTCCTCAGTGCATTGCCCTGCGGGTCTGGCACCAGGAGGAGGCTGTGGCACGACTCTGCAGCGTCCGGTGGTCCCAAAGGTCCCTGCCCCTGTGCACAGTGCTTGCTGTTCTTTTGGGGCTCATTGAGCACTGATGGCAGCAGGGAGAGGAGAAGGGGTGCTCAGGGGGAAGGGGGGAGCTGGGTATGGGTATGGGTGCAGGGTCCAGAGGGAGGGTGTGGAGCTGGTGACAGAGGCAGGGCAGGGGTGTTTGGGTGACTCAGGTGGCAACGGGGTGGCTTGGGCATGTTTTGAGCAATTCAGGCTCTATGTACACATCCAAGAATGTGGGCAAGTTTGGGGGTGGGGTGGGTGGGAAAGGATCCCCCTCTCCACCCCAGCTGCCATGGTGCCAGGGGCAGGCCCACAGCTGCAGGTCTGGGGTCTGTTAGCCCTGCAGCTGCAGCCCGGCATCGGGCCAAATAGCCACGGCAAGTGCAGCCAGTTTGAGGGGAAATGGACATACAGCAGGCTTGGGTGGCAAGGGCTGCAGGGGCTGCCCTAGGAGAGTGCAGGGGGGGAGCTGCCACCAGGATGAGGTGCGGGAGCATTGCTAGGACTGTGGGCATGGGGCATGGGGTGTTAATGGGATGCTGGGGAGAAGGGATGAGAGGCTGCTGTGGATGGAAGCAGCATGGGCACGCTGACCTTGTGGTCTCTCCTGGCTTTTTCTCACCTCCTTTGTGGAGGGTGCTACCCGAGCAAAAGGTTGCCTGCTGGGACAGGGCCACTTGCCCACACTGCAGCCATTTTGGGACCAGCAAACCCCTCGCCCTGCTTACAGCTCTGCCCACCAGGCCGACCTCAGACAGACCCCTTGCAAGGGGGGACCCTGGCGCCCAGAGGGAGCCGTAGGGAGGGCTGGCCCACATGTTTCTGGCAGGGCTGGGCTGGTGTGTCATCCTCAGGGGCGGGGAAGGGCAAGGTTTTAAACGTGCTTTGGTCCCGGGCAGGAAGCAGCGGCAAAGCAGCGGGACTGCAGGCACCTGCCGGGCAAGCCCATCCTGCGACCACTGCGGACAGGTAGGAGAGGTCCAGCGGAGAGGGGCTCGGCTGGGCATCATGGTGTTGTGCTGGGGGCCACAGCGGTCAGAGGCACTCACCTGGGTCCCCAGTATGCAAGGAATGCAGCATTGCCTGCACCGGCTGCTCTGGCTGGGCTGCAGCCAGGTGCCGGGGTGGGACAGTGGGCGTAGGGCAACAGCCATGCGGTGCTGCAGCGTGCCAGGCACCACCAGCCCTTATGGCTGAGCACAGTGGGAGGACGGTGGTCCATGATCCTGGCATGCCCCGGGACTAGGACAGGAGGTGATGACTGTCTGGGCAGGACAGCTCCCAGAGAAAAGCCCGGGATGCCTCAGTGCTCCAATGGACACAGCGGGGCTCATCAGGGCAGTGGGTGCCTTGCAGAAGGGTCAGGCAGCGGGGCAGGGCACAACGGGGACTGGCAGCACTGTTGCACAGTACCCAGTGAGGTGGGTGCACGGTCCTGTGGGATTGCCCCACCATGGGCAGGGTGCGGCCCCATCTCACAGCTGCAGCGGAGGAGCGGTCCTGCTCTAGGCACCTCATAGGGCACGTCAGCAGGTCCTGCCACTGGCCATCGGTGGGACCCAGGCACTTCGTCCCCTGCTGCATGGCAGCAGGGCAGGCAGCGCCATCTGGGAAGGAGTACTGGGCCCCCCCAGCCCCGCTTAGAGCAAGGACCCCCGAAGTGCCCCACCTACCTACCCTGTCCCTATCACTCTTCCGTTACTCCCTCAGACAACTTCTCTACTGCTCTCCCTCCCCCTGAAACACCCCCAGCTTCAGCCTGTCCCACCCGAGACCACCTCACAGACTTCCTCCGGCCCTGCCAGGCTCCCACCCACCGCCCCAGCCCCTCTCCAGTGCTCTGCTGCCCCTTCCCTGGCAGACACTCCTCCACCACCCTCTCCCTGAAACCACGTACCCCACTCTGCCAGTAAAACCTGTCCCTTCTCCCCGTCCCTCCCAATGGCCCCCAGCAGCCTCCCTCTCCCCAGCCACCACCAGCCTACTGGTGCACCCTGTGGGTGCGGGATCATCCCACGGGACGTGGGGCAGCCGTAGCTGTAATGCTTTCCCGTGTGCTGGGTGTACAAGGAAGAGCCTCCTGCAGTGACTCAACGCGCGGGTGCTGGCGGCACCAGTGGGTGTGAAGAGGCTGTGGGTGCACGCGTGCAACGCCGTCCAGAGCCGTGGTTTGCACCAGCATGTTTCCTGATGCAGCCAGCAGCAAAAGGCGTGGAGCAGCAATTGCTGCTGCCAGGGAGAGCTGCCTGCGTCGGGGAGAGACTGTGGCCCCGGGGGGGGCTGCAGGTGCCAACACCTGAAATTCCGCCAGGAATCTCCCTGGCTTTGTAGGCAGTGCTGGTTACTAAAAGTTTCCACGGGGCTGACGCCTTCTGACTAAAAGGAGAAGAGTCCTTCCCCTGTCCGCATGGCCGCTGCTTCCTCCTCTGCCCGTGAAGGGCAGGGGGCTCCACCTCAACTCCGGGGGGAACCTGCCCCTGCACCCCTAGCCCCGATGGGAATTGGGCTTTCCAGTTAGGGGTGGTAGTGCACAAACACCTTCTGCACTCTGGTGCCGGTGGCCAGCTCAGGTCTGGGACATGATGAGATCTGCCTGGGGCTCTCTGGATACTGCAGCCACACTGCTGCTGCCCACCTTTCTGCCCATGGCATGGCTGGGCTGAGCCCAGCTTCCCCCAAGCACAGCACAGCCTGCACCATCTAACCCAGAATCTCTGCCAGGAAAGGGCTGCAGGGCCAGGAACAGCTTTCCCAGCCCTGCAAGGTGGCATGGTCGCAGGACTGGAGTGGGCAGAGGTGGTGGTGAGGTGCCGCCAACCCTGTCGTGTGTTTTGCATGCACACGGCACCAAGCACAGGGCTGCCCAGCACCAGCACATGTGGGTGTGTGCACCCAGCATGAGCCCACAGGATGGAGGGGACAGCCCTGCAAGGCAGGGGACCCCCTCACTCCTAGCCCACAGCCCACAGCACAGGACAGAGTGACTCCCCCAGCTCTCAGCCAGCAAGACGGGCCCCTCACCCCCCTCCAGCAGGCAGAGACACACACCCTGGAGTCCTGACTCTGTTCTCCTCCCCTTGCCCAGTGTGGCTCAGGACGGCCCTTCCCAGAAGCAGGAGCAACACCCGTAGCCGTCCCGCCCGTCGTCCCCACCTTTTGGCTCCAGAGCCAGACGCAATCCTGAACCTGCAAACACAAACAGCATTGCCTGGGCAGATCCAAGCACACATGGCTGCGCTCACACTGACATCACGGGCGGATGGAGCCAGTGCCTGTTGGGACTTCTCCCCCGAGATGGGCAGCCAGCCTGGAGCAGGGCTGGGACAGAGGAGCCCTTGCGAGGAAAAGGTGCTGGCCTGGCTCGGAATGAGCTGGAGTGGGCACACAGGGATGGGGCCGCTGCACATAGCCTCGTTGGAGAGGCTGGTCCTGTGGTGAGCATGGCCATGGGCACAGTGTGCACCGGCACCAGCACGCTACTTTCACTCCCTGGTTTCTTTATACTGGGGATGTGGGGAAGGTTGTGGGCTGGTCCACACCAGATACAGCTGGTCCGTGCTGTCCCCACTCAGTGTGATCGTTGCAGGAGGGTCAGCAAGGCACTGTCTCTCTCTGGGGCTGCTGTGCCAATGCCCTTCCACATACAGTGGTGCATACCACGGGGTAGCTCTGCTCTGGTTGTGTCCTTGCAGCTGGGTCTAGAGATGCTGGTGGTCAACAGCATGACCCAGCCAGCTCCACCCCAGAAGCTCAGGCAAGCAGGACTCCTCAGCATGCTGCAGAGCTTCGTGCTCTCTCCCATGGCCTCACCTGCCTCTGTAGGGCTGGTGCAGCCCTGGCACACCCCACTCTGCACTGGTGCCAGGGGCTGTGCGAGGGAATAAGGAGCCATCTCTGCTGCCCTGATGTAGCAGAGCCAACCCCCTCTCTTCTCAAACCGGCTCCAAAACTGCAGCCTCCTGCTGCAGGACTGGCTTCCAGCCAGAGGACGTGGACGCCCCACTGTGCAAGGTTGCGGGCAGTGAGGCTTCTCTGCAGCAGCGTGTGCCACAGTTATAGCCCAGGGGCTAATGACAGCTCCCAGACCTCTGCACAGCCCATACTCAGCCACAAGCACCCTCCAGCCTTTCAGTGTGCACAGCCCAGCACCCAACGGCCTCATACTCCCTCCAGCACCATAATTTGACTGTATAATGGCTGTGCTGTGGTTGATCCCAGAGTGTCTAGGAGCTTTTCAAAAACAGGAGTGTAGGCATGCAGGTCCATGTGGCCTGCTGCACCCAACCCCTTCTCTTTCTGCTGGTCCCCCCTTCCCATGCTTCCTGAGCAATGCAAGGGGGGAAGATACCCCATCTCACTGCAGCAGTGGGCACCAGGCAAAGAGCCTCCAGAGCTTCTTTTGGGTGCCTGGCAGTTCCAGCCCCTGCTGACTGGTGTTGCTGTGAGGAGTGTGCCAGGGGACCAGGCTGACCCCCTGTAGCAGCCTTTCCACCCCGGCTGGGGATTTGCTTATCCCTGTGCCAGTGCCAGCAGCAGCCCGAGTGAGTGCTGGTACTCCCTGGTAGCTGCTGCTTTTGGATGGTGCTTTGCCCCCAGGGCCTGATGTCCTTCAGGCCTTTGAAGCACTGCACAAGGTTTTTGTGCAGAGATGATCTCTGCACAAACTGGTGGCTAAATTCATGTGGCGAGGGCTTTACTCCTCACAGGAGCCAAGCCTTCCCTCAGCTCAGTGCTCCACAGGTCCCACTGGTGCCTCTGCTCTGGTGTCCTTCTCTCATGCTGAGATGTCCTAGTGCAACCGGCAAGCCTAGCTCAGGAAGCAGAGGGTGCTTGCCTCTGCCAGGCCTGACTCAGCATGTCAGCTTCAGGGATAAGCACACTGCCCTGAACATGCTCAGCCTTTGGCCGTTACTTCCTACTGCCTCTGAGGCATTTATTTTTCTTTTTTCTCCCTGTATTTAGCATGCAAACTATAGAGAAGCTGATTTCTCACTGAGCTTTCCCGTTCTCTCCCCTTTCTCCAGAGAGGCTTGACAGCTGTGAAAGGAGTGCAGCGGGAGGATGGAGAGCAAGCCAGCAGTGAATGGCCATGCTGCCCTCATCTCTCACCAGGAAAACATGCCAGGAGCAAACCACTTGTGCCAGGACATAATGCCTTGCAAACAGAAAAAAGCAGCTGACAGGGATGTGACAGTGATGGATGCTTCTAGCGAGCCCTCTAAGGCAGCTGGCAGCGTTGCTGGAGTGTATGTAGAGGTTTCAAAGAAGATAATGAGCTTTTATGATGCCACCAGAGAGCACCTCCTGAGTCTGGATTCAGCACTCTGTCTTCTCGAGGCCCAGGCAGCCATGGGCTTTATCATTGACCCGGTGAAGAACAGGCATGTCTCCGTGGCAGAAGCTGTGCATCTGGGGCTGGTGGGGCTGGAGCTGAAGGAAAGGTTGCTCGCTGCAGAGAAAGCTGCTACTGGCTTTGTGGACCCCTACACAGAAGAGAAAATCTCCCTCTACCAGGCGATCCAGAAGGACCTGATCGGGAGGGAGCAAGGAACCCGGCTGTTGGAGGCCCAGATTGCAACCGGAGGCATCATTGAGCCAGCCACTGGCTGCCGGCTCCCCGCAGATGTTGCCTGTGAGAGGGGATATTTAGATGAAGAGATGAGCCAGCTCATCTCTGACCCCAGCAATGAGGCCAGCAAAGGATTCCTCAACCCCAGTACTATGGAGAGGGTCACTTATACGGAGCTTATAAAGAGGTGTATTGTTGATCCAGCCTCAGGCTTCCTCCTCTTGCCCCTGCAAATCACGTTCCCAGGTCTGGGAGGGAGGGTGAGCAGCAGGGATCTTTTTGACTCTGGCATCATCAGCTCTGACATGTTCAGAGGTCTTGAGGAGGGAAGAGTTTCTGCCCAGGAGGTAGCAGAAAATGACTCTGTTCAGCAGTTCCTGCATGGGACAAGGAGCGTGGCTGGTGTTGTCCTGCCTTCCGGTGAGCGGAAAAGCCTTTACCAGGCACTGAGAGAGCACCTCCTGGTGCCTGGCACTGCTCTGATGCTCCTGCAAGTCCAAGCCTCCACGGGCAGCCTAACAGACCCCATAAAGAACAAAAGCTACTCAGTTGATGAGGCTGTCAGGGTTGGTCTCATCGGCCCAGAGCTTCACGAGAAACTGTCTTCAGCTGAGAGAACCATCACTGGATACAGGGACCCTTACACTGGAGAAATGCTGTCTCTGTTCCAAGCCATCAGGAAAGGCTTCATCCCCAAGGATCATGGCATTTGCCTTCTGGAGGCTCAGATGGCTACAGGGGGTATAATTGCTCCAGGCAGGCACCTCCGTGTCCCTACAGAGACAGCTTGTAAGTGGGGGTACCTGGACGAGGCCACAAGACAGCTCCTCTCCAGTCCTACTGATGACATGAAAGGGTTCTTTGACCCCAGCTCCAAGGAGAAGCTGACCTATGCAGACCTGCTCAAGCGCTGTGTCACTGATCCCAACACGGGGCTCCTTCTGCTGCCGATTGGTGGGGACAGCAGAGAAGAATCCAAGGGAACCCACCTCTTTTTTGACCATAGGACCCAAACAACTCTGGAAAACACACAGGTATCCGTTGCTTTAGGTAAATTCAAGGGAAAGTCAGTGTCTCTCTGGAAACTCCTCTTCTCAGACTACATCCAAAGTGAGCAAAGAGCTGCTCTCACTCAGCAGTACCTTGCAGGAATGCTCTCTACACAAGAATTGGGTAAGGTAGTCAGTGCCACCATTGAGGAAATGGCTTC
Organism: Falco peregrinus; assembly: GCF_023634155.1. Classification (NCBI taxonomy): domain Eukaryota; kingdom Metazoa; phylum Chordata; class Aves; order Falconiformes; family Falconidae; genus Falco; species Falco peregrinus. The sequence goes on from NC_073723.1 coordinate 14,835,716, forward strand.
CACTGCTAATGTCACTTTTGAAGGACTGAGGGACCGTGTGACAGCTGACCAGCTTCTGAGCTCAGAAATTATCAACAAAGATTTGTTTAAGAAACTGAAGGAGGGAGAAACATCAGCCAAAGAAGTTGTTGGCATGGACACTGTCAAGAAGTACCTGCAAGGGACAGGTAGCATTGGTGGTCTGCTGCTTCCTGACTCCCAGGAGAAGATCAGCATCTACCAGGCAAAGCGGAAAGGACTTTTAAGGCCAGGAACATCACTGATCCTCCTGGAGGCACAGGCTGCCACTGGATTTATCATTGACCCAGCTGCCAACAAAAGGTACTCTGTAGATGAGGCTCTAAGAGCGAACATCATTGGCCCAGATGTTTACAACAAGCTACTGACTGCAGAGAAATCAGTCACTGGCTATAGAGATCCTTACTCAGGGAACAAGATCTCCCTCTTCCAGGCCATGAAGAAAGAGTTCATTGTGAAGGAACATGCTATCCGCCTGCTTGAGGCCCAGATCGCCACCGGCGGCATCATCGACCCTGTCAACAGCCACCGCATCCCTGTGGAGGTGGCCTACAAGCGCGGCTACTTTGACAAGAAGATGAATGTAATCCTTTCTGATCCCAGTGATGATACCAAGGGCTTCTTCGACCCCAACACTCACGAGAACCTCACCTACCTGCAGCTGAAGGAGAAGTGCATCACAGAGCCCTCCACAGGGCTCTGCCTCCTTCCCCTGAACAGCAGGAAGCGCCAGTTCATCGATGATGACACCAGACGGGTGTTCAGGAGCTCCTGGCTGCCGGTCAGGTTTGGGCGGTTACGGGGGGAGAAGGTCTCTGTGTGGGACCTGCTGAACTCCGAGTACTTTAGCGAGGGCAGGCGCCGAGAGATATTCAACCACTACCAGCTGAAGAAGCTCACCCTGGAGCAAATTCGAATCATGTTAGAGGAGGAAATGAAAAAATGGGCCCCCATCAAGTTCCCAGCCATGAGAGGCAGTGTCAGCGCTTACCACCTGATGGAAACAGGTGTCATTGACAAGGCCCTGTTTGAGAAGGTGTTGGAGGGATCCATCACACCTAAGGAAGTTCTGCACATGGACTCTGTCAGAAAGTATCTCTACGGCTCTGGCAGCATCGGAGGTGTTGTGCTCCAGCCATCAAACCAGAGGTTAAGCATTTATGAGGCCATGAAGCAAAACATTGTTGTACCAGGAGTAGCCCTCCCATTGCTAGAGGCCCAGGCTGCCACAGGCTTCATCATTGACCCAGTGAACAACCAGAAACTCTGTGTGGATGATGCTGTCAAGGAGGGAGTCATTGGGCCAGAAGTCCATGAGAAGCTGCAGCATGCAGAGGGGGCTGTAACAGGCTATAAAGATCCTTTCACAGGCAAGAAAATACCCCTCTTCCAGGCAATGAAGAAGGGCCTGATTGCGGACAGCCAAGCCATGCAGCTGATGGAGGTGCAGATGGCTACAGGAGGCATCATTGACCCAGCATGTGGCCACTATATCCCCATAGAATCTGCCCAGAAGCGAGGGTGCCTGGATGAGGATACAAGCAAAGCCCTTTCTAAACCCAGTGACAACAACAGAACCTTCTGTGTCCCCGACAGCAAAGAGACTGTGACCTATGCGGAGCTAATCAAGCGCTGTCAGAAGGATGAGATCTCTGGCTTCCACTTGCTGCCTCTGCCACAGACAGCTGCTCCTGCCTACACTGATGAACAAATCCAACAGATTTTCAAGGAAACTGTGGTGAAGGAAAAAGGGGTCTCCCTCTGGGAGCTAATCCACTCTGGGTATTTCACTGAAGAGCAGGGAAGACACTTCGTGGAGAGGTTCCGGTCTGAGGAAATGTCGCTGGAGCAGCTGGTTGCTCTTGTGCTCAGACTGGTTGAGGAGATGGAAATGAAAGCCCGCACCCAGATCACCTTTGAAGGTTTGCGGGGCAGTGTCCCTGCAGTATGGCTGCTGGATGCTGGCATCATTACTGAGAAGATGTTTGAAGAACTGGCTCAGGGCAGAAGAGCTCCAGAGGAAGTGGCTGCGATGGAGAGTGTGAAGAGGTACTTGCAGGGCACAGGCAGCATCGCTGGGGTATTCATAGAGGCATCCAAAAAGAAGATGAGCTTTTACGATGCCATGAAAAACAACTTACTCCTCCCTGGGGCTGCTCTGAGACTGCTAGAAGCTCAGGCAGCCACAGGATACTTAACTGACCCAGCAACAAACCAGAGACTCAGTGTGAGGGATGCTGTGAAAGCAGCAGTTGTTGGAGAAGAACTCACTGAGAAACTCCTTCTTGCTGAGAGGGCAGTGACCGGTTACACAGATCCCTACACAGGGAACTCCATCTCACTGTGCCAAGCGCTCAGGAAAGAGCTGATTCCCCTGGAAGATGCTATTCCCTTCCTAGAGGCCCAGTTGGCCACAGGAGGGGTCATTGATCCCATTCACCATCATCACCTTCCACTCCAGGCTGCATGCAGGTACGGCTTCTATGATGAAAACCTGAACCAAACCCTCTCTCGGATGAATGACAGCACCAAAGTCTTTTTTGATCCAAACACAAAGGAGAACGTGACCTACCAGCAGCTGAAGGACAGGTGCATTCACGAGGCTGAGTCAGGTCTCTGGCTGCTTCCTCTGTCAGAAAATGTGATGTTCTGTGTGGATGAACAAACCATGGAGGTGATGAAATCTGTGACTGTTTGTGTCAATGTAGGGCGGTTCAAAGGACAGACAGTGTCAGTCTGGGACCTTCTTAACTCTGAATACCTCTCAGACGGCAAAAGAAGAGAGCTAGTGCAAAAGTACAAAGACGAAAATACTGAAGTGCTGCAGGAAATTGTAACAAGTGTCACCACAATCATCAAAGAGACTGAGACACAGGGCAAGAAATTTGCATTCAGGGGCCTGAGGAAAAGAGTATCTGCCAGTGACCTCTTCCAGTCTCAACTGATAGACAAAAAAACCCTTGATGAGCTCAACCAGGGGAAGAAAACAGTCAAAGAAGTGACTGAAATGGACTCTGTCCGCAGGTACCTAGAGGGCAGCAATTTCATAGCAGGGGTCCTTATACAGCCAAGCAATGAGAAGATGAGCATCTACCAAGCCATGAGGAAGGGCATCCTGAGGCCAGGGACAGCACTGGTGCTGCTGGAGGCACAGGCTGCCACTGGCTACATCATTGACCCAGAGAAAAACAAGAAGTTTTCAGTGGAGGAAGCATTAACTGCAGGCCTAATTGGAGGGGAGATTTTTGAAAAGCTACTCTGTGCAGAAAGAGCTGTGACAGGCTACACTGACCCCTACACAAAAGCCCCGATGTCCCTATTTGAAGCTATGAACCAAGGACTGATTGTGAAGAGCCACGGCATCCGCCTGCTCGAGGCCCAGATCGCCACCGGCGGCATCATCGACCCCGTGCACAGCCACCGCCTCCCCGTGGAGGTGGCCTACCGGCGCGGCTACTTTGACCAGGAGATGAACCAGATCCTCTCCGACCCCAGCGATGACACCAAGGGCTTTTTCGACCCCAACACCCATGAGAACCTCACCTACATGCAGCTACTGGAGAGATGTGTTCAAGATTCAGAGACTGGGTTGTACATGCTGCAAGTTGTACAGGAAGGAGGGAAGTACTTCTACATTGATGAGCTTACAAAACAGGTTTTGCGCTTAAAGCCCCTTAAAGTGAAAGTTGGAAAGTTTAAAGACCAAACAGTTTCTATCTGGGAAATTCTCTGCTCTCATTACATCTCCGAGCAGAAAAGGAAAGAGCTAGTGATGCAGTACAAAAGCAAAACCCTAACACTGGAAGACCTTACAGCACTGATCATGAAAATAATTGAGGATACAGAGCAAAGAGCAGAAGGCCTCAAGGTTAAAGGACTCCGAGGGTATGTGTCAATATCAGAATTGTTTAACTCTGAGATAATTGACAAGAAAACTCTAGATCAGCTGCAGGATGAAAGTCTCACACTTGTGAGCCTCACAGAGAGGGACACCATCAAAAGGTACTTGGATGGCACTGGATGTATTGCTGGGGTTCTACTCCCATCAAGGAAAGAGAAGATGAGCATCTACCAGGCCCTAAACAAAGGCCTCCTCACAGAGCAATGTGCATTGGGGCTGCTGGAGGCGCAGGCTGCCACTGGTTTTCTCATTGACCCACTGAAAAATAAGAAGCTATCCGTGGATGAGGCTGTCTCATCTGGGCTGGTGGGGAGAAACTTGCACAAGAAACTCCTGTCAGCAGAGAAAGCCGTGACAGGATATGAAGATCCTCATACAGGAAATAAAATATCTCTCTTCCAGGCAATAAGGCAAAAGATAATAGTCAAGGAGCATGGCATCCGCCTGCTCGAGGCCCAGATCGCCACCGGTGGAATCATTGACCCCGTGAACAGCCATCGCCTCCCCGTGGAAGTGGCCTACCGGCGCGGGTACCTAGATGATGATATGTTTATCCTGCTTTCTGATCCAGATCATGGTACAAAAGGTTTTATAGATCCTAATACTCATGAGAAAATCAGTTACAGCCAGCTCCTGCAGAGATGTTCCAAAGACAGAAATACTGGATTGTACCTGCTGCAGGTCATGGAAAAAGATGATGACTATTTCTACATTGATGAGCATACAAAAACTGCCCTATTATGTACAAAGGTGGAAGTGCCTTTTGGAAAATATAAAGGACAGGTGTTGTCACTGTGGGAACTTCTCTGTTCTGAGTACATAACAGAAGAAAAAAGAAAAGAACTGATAAAAAAATATAAAGATGAATCCCATAACATTCTACAAGGAATCATTGATATAATATTAAATATAATGAAAGAAAAAGAAGAGGACAGAAATGATGTCTGGTTCCAAGGAATCAGGCAACAAATAACAGCATCAGAACTTCTAAGTGCAGGAATCATTACAGAAGAAACAATGGAAAACCTGCATGAAGGAAAAGAAAGGGCACAAGATATAGCAAAAATGGATACTGTGAGAAAATACCTAGAGGGAACCGGAAGCATTGCTGGTGTGCTGGTACCCTCTAAGGCTGACCCCACCAAGATGGAGAAGATGAGCATCTACCAGGCCATGTGGAAGGGCATCCTGAGGCAGGGCACGGCTCTGGTGCTGCTGGAGGCGCAGGCTGCCACCGGCTTCCTCATTGACCCATGCAAAAACAAGAAGTTCTCTGTGGACGAGGCGGTCTCATCTGGGCTGGTGGGCAGCGAGCTACAAAAAAAACTTCTTACTGCAGAGAGAGCTGTGACAGGCTACACGGACCCCTGCACAGGAAAAAAGATGTCCCTCTTCCAGGCCATGAAGAAGGAGCTCATTGTCAAGGAGCACGGCATCCGCCTGCTGGAGGCCCAGATCGCCACCGGCGGCATCATCGACCCCGTGCACAGCCACCGCCTCCCCGTGGAGGTGGCCTACCGGCGCGGCTACTTTGACCAGGAGATGAACCAGATCCTCTCCGACCCCAGCGATGACACCAAGGGCTTCTTCGACCCCAACACCCACGAGAACCTCACCTACATGCAGCTCCTCCACCGCTGCGTGCCCGACCCGGACACGGGGCTGCTCATGCTCCAGCTGATGGACAAGGGCTCCGTGCTCTACCAGCTGACAGAGGATGCCCGCAAAGCCCTGCAGGACGCCCGCACCACCCTCAGCGTGGGGCTCTTCCAGGGCCAGAGCGTCACCGTCTGGGAGCTCCTCTTCTCCTGCTACGTCCCCGACCACCGGCGCCAGGACCTCCTCCGGAAGTACAAGGCGGGGACGGTCACCATCTCGGAGATGATCACCCTCCTCACCGCCATCATCAGCACAGCTGAGGGCCAGGGCCACGGCACCGCCCTGGCCCGCAAGCCAGTGCAGCGCGAGACAGCGCCGCTGGCCGAGAACGGCGAGGCCACGGGCCCCTGGCAGGAGCAGGAGCAGGAGCAGGAGCAGGAGCAGCAGCTGCAGCGGTCCCTGAAGTCCCACACTGTCGAGGTGTCGGCGGGCGGCTTCCAGGGCAGGAAGGTCTCCCTGTGGGAGCTGCTCTTCTCCAAGTATGTCTCCGAGGCAAAGAGGCAGGAGCTGCTGGGGCAGGCCCGCGCCAGGAGTCTGGCGCTGGACGAGCTGGCAAGGCTCCTCACCGTGCTCGTCGAGGAGGCGGCAGAGCAGAGCAGCAAGATGAAATTCCCGGGCCTCAGGAGGCAGGTGACTGCCTCGGATCTGGTGGACTCGGGCATCATCGACAAGGACACGCTGGCCGACCTCGTCCAGGGCTCCAAGACCGTGGAGGAGGTGACGGAAATGGCCTCCGTCAAGCGCTACCTGGACGGCACGGGCTGCATCGCCGGCGTGCTGGTGCCCTCCAAGGCTGACCCCACCAAGATGGAGAAGATGAGCATCTACCAGGCCATGTGGAAGGGCATCCTGAGGCAGGGCACGGCTCTGGTGCTGCTGGAGGCGCAGGCTGCCACCGGCTTCCTCATTGACCCGCTCACCAACGAGAAGCTCTCTGTGGACGAGGCCATCTCGTCCGGGCTGGTGGGCAGCGAGCTGCACGAGAAGCTCCTGTCGGCCGAGAGGGCCGTGACAGGCTACACGGACCCCTACACTGGCGACCAGATCTCCCTCTTCCAGGCCATGAAGAAGGAGCTCATTGTCAAAGAGCACGGCATCCGCCTGCTGGAGGCCCAGATCGCCACCGGCGGCATCATCGACCCCGTGCACAGCCACCGCCTCCCCGTGGAGGTGGCCTACCGGCGCGGCTACTTTGACCAGGAGATGAACCAGATCCTCTCCGACCCCAGCGATGACACCAAGGGCTTCTTCGACCCCAACACCCACGAGAACCTCACCTACATGCAGCTCCTCCACCGCTGCGTGCCCGACCCGGACACGGGGCTGCTCATGCTCCAGCTGATGGACAAGGGCTCCGTGCTCTACCAGCTGACAGAGGATGCCCGCAAAGCCCTGCAGGACGCCCGCACCACCCTCAGCGTGGGGCTCTTCCAGGGCCAGAGCGTCACCGTCTGGGAGCTCCTCTTCTCCCGCTACGTCCCCGACCACCGGCGCCAGGACCTCCTCCGGAAGTACAAGGCGGGGACGGTCACCATCTCGGAGATGATCACCCTCCTCACCGCCATCATCAGCACAGCTGAGGGCCAGGGCCACGGCACCGCCCTGGCCCGCAAGCCAGTGCAGCGCGAGACAGCGCCGCTGGCCGAGAACGGCGAGGCCACGGGCCCCTGGCAGGAGCAGGAGCAGGAGCAGGAGCAGGAGCAGCAGCTGCAGCGGTCCCTGAAGTCCCACACTGTCGAGGTGTCGGCGGGCGGCTTCCAGGGCAGGAAGGTCTCCCTGTGGGAGCTGCTCTTCTCCAAGTATGTCTCCGAGGCAAAGAGGCAGGAGCTGCTGGGGCAGGCCCGCGCCAGGAGTCTGGCGCTGGACGAGCTGGCAAGGCTCCTCACCGTGCTCGTCGAGGAGGCGGCAGAGCAGAGCAGCAAGATGAAATTCCCGGGCCTCAGGAGGCAGGTGACTGCCTCGGATCTGGTGGACTCGGGCATCATCGACAAGGACACGCTGGCCGACCTCGTCCAGGGCTCCAAGACCGTGGAGGAGGTGACGGAAATGGCCTCCGTCAAGCGCTACCTGGACGGCACGGGCTGCATCGCCGGCGTGCTGGTGCCCTCCAAGGCTGACCCCACCAAGATGGAGAAGATGAGCATCTACCAGGCCATGTGGAAGGGCATCCTGAGGCAGGGCACGGCTCTGGTGCTGCTGGAGGCGCAGGCTGCCACCGGCTTCCTCATTGACCCGCTCACCAACGAGAAGCTCTCTGTGGACGAGGCCATCTCGTCCGGGCTGGTGGGCAGCGAGCTGCACGAGAAGCTCCTGTCGGCCGAGAGGGCCGTGACAGGCTACACGGACCCCTACACTGGCGACCAGATCTCCCTCTTCCAGGCCATGAAGAAGGAGCTCATTGTCAAAGAGCACGGCATCCGCCTGCTGGAGGCCCAGATCGCCACCGGCGGCATCATCGACCCCGTGCACAGCCACCGCCTCCCCGTGGAGGTGGCCTACCGGCGCGGCTACTTTGACCAGGAGATGAACCAGATCCTCTCCGACCCCAGCGATGACACCAAGGGCTTCTTCGACCCCAACACCCACGAGAACCTCACCTACATGCAGCTCCTCCACCGCTGCGTGCCCGACCCGGACACGGGGCTGCTCATGCTCCAGCTGATGGACAAGGGCTCCGTGCTCTACCAGCTGACAGAGGATGCCCGCAAAGCCCTGCAGGACGCCCGCACCACCCTCAGCGTGGGGCTCTTCCAGGGCCAGAGCGTCACCGTCTGGGAGCTCCTCTTCTCCCGCTACGTCCCCGACCACCGGCGCCAGGACCTCCTCCGGAAGTACAAGGCGGGGACGGTCACCATCTCGGAGATGATCACCCTCCTCACCGCCATCATCAGCACAGCTGAGGGCCAGGGCCACGGCACCGCCCTGGCCCGCAAGCCAGTGCAGCGCGAGACAGCGCCGCTGGCCGAGAACGGCGAGGCCACGGGCCCCTGGCAGGAGCAGGAGCAGGAGCAGGAGCAGGAGCAGCAGCTGCAGCGGTCCCTGAAGTCCCACACTGTCGAGGTGTCGGCGGGCGGCTTCCAGGGCAGGAAGGTCTCCCTGTGGGAGCTGCTCTTCTCCAAGTATGTCTCCGAGGCAAAGAGGCAGGAGCTGCTGGGGCAGGCCCGCGCCAGGAGTCTGGCGCTGGACGAGCTGGCAAGGCTCCTCACCGTGCTCGTCGAGGAGGCGGCAGAGCAGAGCAGCAAGATGAAATTCCCGGGCCTCAGGAGGCAGGTGACTGCCTCGGATCTGGTGGACTCGGGCATCATCGACAAGGACACGCTGGCCGACCTCGTCCAGGGCTCCAAGACCGTGGAGGAGGTGACGGAAATGGCCTCCGTCAAGCGCTACCTGGACGGCACGGGCTGCATCGCCGGCGTGCTGGTGCCCTCCAAGGCTGACCCCACCAAGATGGAGAAGATGAGCATCTACCAGGCCATGTGGAAGGGCATCCTGAGGCAGGGCACGGCTCTGGTGCTGCTGGAGGCGCAGGCTGCCACCGGCTTCCTCATTGACCCGCTCACCAACGAGAAGCTCTCTGTGGACGAGGCCATCTCGTCCGGGCTGGTGGGCAGCGAGCTGCACGAGAAGCTCCTGTCGGCTGAGAGGGCCGTGACAGGCTACACGGACCCCTACACTGGCGACCAGATGTCCCTCTTCCAGGCCATGAAGAAGGAGCTCATTGTCAAGGAGCACGGCATCCGCCTGCTGGAGGCCCAGATCGCCACCGGCGGCATCATCGACCCCGTGCACAGCCACCGCCTCCCCGTGGAGGTGGCCTACCGGCGCGGCTACTTTGACCAGGAGATGAACCAGATCCTCTCCGACCCCAGCGATGACACCAAGGGCTTCTTCGACCCCAACACCCACGAGAACCTCACCTACATGCAGCTCCTCCACCGCTGCGTGCCCGACCCGGACACGGGGCTGCTCATGCTCCAGCTGATGGACAAGGGCTCCGTGCTCTACCAGCTGACAGAGGATGCCCGCAAAGCCCTGCAGGACGCCCGCACCACCCTCAGCGTGGGGCTCTTCCAGGGCCAGAGCGTCACCGTCTGGGAGCTCCTCTTCTCCCGCTACGTCCCCGACCACCGGCGCCAGGACCTCCTCCGGAAGTACAAGGCGGGGACGGTCACCATCTCGGAGATGATCACCCTCCTCACCGCCATCATCAGCACAGCTGAGGGCCAGGGCCACGGCACCGCCCTGGCCCGCAAGCCAGTGCAGCGCGAGACAGCGCCGCTGGCCGAGAACGGCGAGGCCACGGGCCCCTGGCAGGAGCAGGAGCAGGAGCAGGAGCAGGAGCAGCAGCTGCAGCGGTCCCTGAAGTCCCACACTGTCGAGGTGTCGGCGGGCGGCTTCCAGGGCAGGAAGGTCTCCCTGTGGGAGCTGCTCTTCTCCAAGTATGTCTCCGAGGCAAAGAGGCAGGAGCTGCTGGGGCAGGCCCGCGCCAGGAGTCTGGCGCTGGACGAGCTGGCAAGGCTCCTCACCGTGCTCGTCGAGGAGGCGGCAGAGCAGAGCAGCAAGATGAAATTCCCGGGCCTCAGGAGGCAGGTGACTGCCTCGGATCTGGTGGACTCGGGCATCATCGACAAGGACACGCTGGCCGACCTCGTCCAGGGCTCCAAGACCGTGGAGGAGGTGACGGAAATGGCCTCCGTCAAGCGCTACCTGGACGGCACGGGCTGCATCGCCGGCGTGCTGGTGCCCTCCAAGGCTGACCCCACCAAGATGGAGAAGATGAGCATCTACCAGGCCATGTGGAAGGGCATCCTGAGGCAGGGCACGGCTCTGGTGCTGCTGGAGGCGCAGGCTGCCACCGGCTTCCTCATTGACCCGCTCACCAACGAGAAGCTCTCTGTGGACGAGGCCATCTCGTCCGGGCTGGTGGGCAGCGAGCTGCACGAGAAGCTCCTGTCGGCCGAGAGGGCCGTGACAGGCTACACGGACCCCTACACTGGCGACCAGATGTCCCTCTTCCAGGCCATGAAGAAGGAGCTCATTGTCAAGGAGCACGGCATCCGCCTGCTGGAGGCCCAGATCGCCACCGGCGGCATCATCGACCCCGTGCACAGCCACCGCCTCCCCGTGGAGGTGGCCTACCGGCGCGGCTACTTTGACCAGGAGATGAACCAGATCCTCTCCGACCCCAGCGATGACACCAAGGGCTTCTTCGACCCCAACACCCACGAGAACCTCACCTACATGCAGCTCCTCCACCGCTGCGTGCCCGACCCGGACACGGGGCTGCTCATGCTCCAGCTGATGGACAAGGGCTCCGTGCTCTACCAGCTGACAGAGGATGCCCGCAAAGCCCTGCAGGACGCCCGCACCACCCTCAGCGTGGGGCTCTTCCAGGGCCAGAGCGTCACCGTCTGGGAGCTCCTCTTCTCCCGCTACGTCCCCGACCACCGGCGCCAGGACCTCCTCCGGAAGTACAAGGCGGGGACGGTCACCATCTCGGAGATGATCACCCTCCTCACCGCCATCATCAGCACAGCTGAGGGCCAGGGCCACGGCACCGCCCTGGCCCGCAAGCCAGTGCAGCGCGAGACAGCGCCGCTGGCCGAGAACGGCGAGGCCACGGGCCCCTGGCAGGAGCAGGAGCAGGAGCAGGAGCAGGAGCAGCAGCTGCAGCGGTCCCTGAAGTCCCACACTGTCGAGGTGTCGGCGGGCGGCTTCCAGGGCAGGAAGGTCTCCCTGTGGGAGCTGCTCTTCTCCAAGTATGTCTCCGAGGCAAAGAGGCAGGAGCTGCTGGGGCAGGCCCGCGCCAGGAGTCTGGCGCTGGACGAGCTGGCAAGGCTCCTCACCGTGCTCGTCGAGGAGGCGGCAGAGCAGAGCAGCAAGATGAAATTCCCGGGCCTCAGGAGGCAGGTGACTGCCTCGGATCTGGTGGACTCGGGCATCATCGACAAGGACACGCTGGCCGACCTCGTCCAGGGCTCCAAGACCGTGGAGGAGGTGACGGAAATGGCCTCCGTCAAGCGCTACCTGGACGGCACGGGCTGCATCGCCGGCGTGCTGGTGCCCTCCAAGGCTGACCCCACCAAGATGGAGAAGATGAGCATCTACCAGGCCATGTGGAAGGGCATCCTGAGGCAGGGCACGGCTCTGGTGCTGCTGGAGGCGCAGGCTGCCACCGGCTTCCTCATTGACCCGCTCACCAACGAGAAGCTCTCTGTGGACGAGGCCATCTCGTCCGGGCTGGTGGGCAGCGAGCTGCACGAGAAGCTCCTGTCGGCCGAGAGGGCCGTGACAGGCTACACGGACCCCTACACTGGCGACCAGATCTCCCTCTTCCAGGCCATGAAGAAGGAGCTCATTGTCAAGGAGCACGGCATCCGCCTGCTGGAGGCCCAGATCGCCACCGGCGGCATCATCGACCCCGTGCACAGCCACCGCCTCCCCGTGGAGGTGGCCTACCGGCGCGGCTACTTTGACCAGGAGATGAACCAGATCCTCTCCGACCCCAGCGATGACACCAAGGGCTTCTTCGACCCCAACACCCACGAGAACCTCACCTACATGCAGCTCCTCCACCGCTGCGTGCCCGACCCGGACACGGGGCTGCTCATGCTCCAGCTGATGGACAAGGGCTCCGTGCTCTACCAGCTGACAGAGGATGCCCGCAAAGCCCTGCAGGATGCCCGCACCACCCTCAGCGTGGGGCTCTTCCAGGGCCAGAGCGTCACCGTCTGGGAGCTCCTCTTCTCCCGCTACGTCCCCGACCACCGGCGCCAGGACCTCCTCCGGAAGTACAAGGCGGGGACGGTCACCATCTCGGAGATGATCACCCTCCTCACCGCCATCATCAGCACAGCTGAGGGCCAGGGCCACGGCACCGCCCTGGCCCGCAAGCCAGTGCAGCGCGAGACAGCGCCGCTGGCCGAGAACGGCGAGGCCACGGGCCCCTGGCAGGAGCAGGAGCAGGAGCAGGAGCAGGAGCAGCAGCTGCAGCGGTCCCTGAAGTCCCACACTGTCGAGGTGTCGGCGGGCGGCTTCCAGGGCAGGAAGGTCTCCCTGTGGGAGCTGCTCTTCTCCAAGTATGTCTCCGAGGCAAAGAGGCAGGGGCTGCTGGGGCAGGCCCGCGCCAGGAGTCTGGCGCTGGACGAGCTGGCAAGGCTCCTCACCGTGCTCGTCGAGGAGGCGGCAGAGCAGAGCAGCAAGATGAAATTCCCGGGCCTCAGGAGGCAGGTGACTGCCTCGGATCTGGTGGACTCGGGCATCATCGACAAGGACACGCTGGCCGACCTCGTCCAGGGCTCCAAGACCGTGGAGGAGGTGACGGAAATGGCCTCCGTCAAGCGCTACCTGGACGGCACGGGCTGCATCGCCGGCGTGCTGGTGCCCTCCAAGGCTGACCCCACCAAGATGGAGAAGATGAGCATCTACCAGGCCATGTGGAAGGGCATCCTGAGGCAGGGCACGGCTCTGGTGCTGCTGGAGGCGCAGGCTGCCACCGGCTTCCTCATTGACCCGCTCACAAACGAGAAGCTCTCTGTGGACGAGGCCATCTCGTCCGGGCTGGTGGGCAGCGAGCTGCACGAGAAGCTCCTGTCGGCCGAGAGGGCCGTGACAGGCTACACGGACCCCTACACTGGCGACCAGATGTCCCTCTTCCAGGCCATGAAGAAGGAGCTCATTGTCAAGGAGCACGGCATCCGCCTGCTGGAGGCCCAGATCGCCACCGGCGGCATCATCGACCCCGTGCACAGCCACCGCCTCCCCGTGGAGGTGGCCTACCGGCGCGGCTACTTTGACCAGGAGATGAACCAGATCCTCTCCGACCCCAGCGATGACACCAAGGGCTTCTTCGACCCCAACACCCACGAGAACCTCACCTACATGCAGCTCCTCCACCGCTGCGTGCCCGACCCGGACACGGGGCTGCTCATGCTCCAGCTGATGGACAAGGGCTCCGTGCTCTACCAGCTGACAGAGGATGCCCGCAAAGCCCTGCAGGACGCCCGCACCACCCTCAGCGTGGGGCTCTTCCAGGGCCAGAGCGTCACCGTCTGGGAGCTCCTCTTCTCCCGCTACGTCCCCGACCACCGGCGCCAGGACCTCCTCCGGAAGTACAAGGCGGGGACGGTCACCATCTCGGAGATGATCACCCTCCTCACCGCCATCATCAGCACAGCTGAGGGCCAGGGCCACGGCACCGCCCTGGCCCGCAAGCCAGTGCAGCGCGAGACAGCGCCGCTGGCCGAGAACGGCGAGGCCACGGGCCCCTGGCAGGAGCAGGAGCAGGAGCAGGAGCAGGAGCAGCAGCTGCAGCGGTCCCTGAAGTCCCACACTGTCGAGGTGTCGGCGGGCGGCTTCCAGGGCAGGAAGGTCTCCCTGTGGGAGCTGCTCTTCTCCAAGTATGTCTCCGAGGCAAAGAGGCAGGAGCTGCTGGGGCAGGCCCGCGCCAGGAGTCTGGCGCTGGACGAGCTGGCAAGGCTCCTCACCGTGCTCGTCGAGGAGGCGGCAGAGCAGAGCAGCAAGATGAAATTCCCGGGCCTCAGGAGGCAGGTGACTGCCTCGGATCTGGTGGACTCGGGCATCATCGACAAGGACACGCTGGCCGACCTCGTCCAGGGCTCCAAGACCGTGGAGGAGGTGACGGAAATGGCCTCCGTCAAGTGCTACCTGGACGGCACGGGCTGCATCGCCGGCGTGCTGGTGCCCTCCAAGGCTGACCCCACCAAGATGGAGAAGATGAGCATCTACCAGGCCATGTGGAAGGGCATCCTGAGGCAGGGCACGGCTCTGGTGCTGCTGGAGGCGCAGGCTGCCACCGGCTTCCTCATTGACCCGCTCACCAACGAGAAGCTCTCTGTGGACGAGGCCATCTCGTCCGGGCTGGTGGGCAGCGAGCTGCACGAGAAGCTCCTGTCGGCCGAGAGGGCCGTGACAGGCTACACGGACCCCTACACTGGCGACCAGATCTCCCTCTTCCAGGCCATGAAGAAGGAGCTCATTGTCAAGGAGCACGGCATCCGCCTGCTGGAGGCCCAGATCGCCACCGGCGGCATCATCGACCCCGTGCACAGCCACCGCCTCCCCGTGGAGGTGGCCTACCGGCGCGGCTACTTTGACCAGGAGATGAACCAGATCCTCTCCGACCCCAGCGATGACACCAAGGGCTTCTTCGACCCCAACACCCACGAGAACCTCACCTACATGCAGCTCCTCCACCGCTGCGTGCCCGACCCGGACACGGGGCTGCTCATGCTCCAGCTGATGGACAAGGGCTCCGTGCTCTACCAGCTGACAGAGGATGCCCGCAAAGCCCTGCAGGACGCCCGCACCACCCTCAGCGTGGGGCTCTTCCAGGGCCAGAGCGTCACCGTCTGGGAGCTCCTCTTCTCCCGCTACGTCCCCGACCACCGGCGCCAGGACCTCCTCCGGAAGTACAAGGCGGGGACGGTCACCATCTCGGAGATGATCACCCTCCTCACCGCCATCATCAGCACAGCTGAGGGCCAGGGCCACGGCACCGCCCTGGCCCGCAAGCCAGTGCAGCGCGAGACAGCGCCGCTGGCCGAGAACGGCGAGGCCACGGGCCCCTGGCAGGAGCAGGAGCAGGAGCAGGAGCAGGAGCAGCAGCTGCAGCGGTCCCTGAAGTCCCACACTGTCGAGGTGTCGGCGGGCGGCTTCCAGGGCAGGAAGGTCTCCCTGTGGGAGCTGCTCTTCTCCAAGTATGTCTCCGAGGCAAAGAGGCAGGAGCTGCTGGGGCAGGCCCGCGCCAGGAGTCTGGCGCTGGACGAGCTGGCAAGGCTCCTCACCGTGCTCGTCGAGGAGGCGGCAGAGCAGAGCAGCAAGATGAAATTCCCGGGCCTCAGGAGGCAGGTGACTGCCTCGGATCTGGTGGACTCGGGCATCATCGACAAGGACACGCTGGCCGACCTCGTCCAGGGCTCCAAGACCGTGGAGGAGGTGACGGAAATGGCCTCCGTCAAGCGCTACCTGGACGGCACGGGCTGCATCGCCGGCGTGCTGGTGCCCTCCAAGGCTGACCCCACCAAGATGGAGAAGATGAGCATCTACCAGGCCATGTGGAAGGGCATCCTGAGGCAGGGCACGGCTCTGGTGCTGCTGGAGGCGCAGGCTGCCACCGGCTTCCTCATTGACCCGCTCACCAACGAGAAGCTCTCTGTGGACGAGGCCATCTCGTCCGGGCTGGTGGGCAGCGAGCTGCACGAGAAGCTCCTGTCGGCCGAGAGGGCCGTGACAGGCTACACGGACCCCTACACTGGCGACCAGATCTCCCTCTTCCAGGCCATGAAGAAGGAGCTCATTGTCAAGGAGCACGGCATCCGCCTGCTGGAGGCCCAGATCGCCACCGGCGGCATCATCGACCCCGTGCACAGCCACCGCCTCCCCGTGGAGGTGGCCTACCGGCGCGGCTACTTTGACCAGGAGATGAACCAGATCCTCTCCGACCCCAGCGATGACACCAAGGGCTTCTTCGACCCCAACACCCACGAGAACCTCACCTACATGCAGCTCCTCCACCGCTGCGTGCCCGACCCGGACACGGGGCTGCTCATGCTCCAGCTGATGGACAAGGGCTCCGTGCTCTACCAGCTGACAGAGGATGCCCGCAAAGCCCTGCAGGACGCCCGCACCACCCTCAGCGTGGGGCTCTTCCAGGGCCAGAGCGTCACCGTCTGGGAGCTCCTCTTCTCCCGCTACGTCCCCGACCACCGGCGCCAGGACCTCCTCCGGAAGTACAAGGCGGGGACGGTCACCATCTCGGAGATGATCACCCTCCTCACCGCCATCATCAGCACAGCTGAGGGCCAGGGCCACGGCACCGCCCTGGCCCGCAAGCCAGTGCAGCGCGAGACAGCGCCGCTGGCCGAGAACGGCGAGGCCACGGGCCCCTGGCAGGAGCAGGAGCAGGAGCAGGAGCAGGAGCAGCAGCTGCAGCGGTCCCTGAAGTCCCACACTGTCGAGGTGTCGGCGGGCGGCTTCCAGGGCAGGAAGGTCTCCCTGTGGGAGCTGCTCTTCTCCAAGTATGTCTCCGAGGCAAAGAGGCAGGAGCTGCTGGGGCAGGCCCGCGCCAGGAGTCTGGCGCTGGACGAGCTGGCAAGGCTCCTCACCGTGCTCGTCGAGGAGGCGGCAGAGCAGAGCAGCAAGATGAAATTCCCGGGCCTCAGGAGGCAGGTGACTGCCTCGGATCTGGTGGACTCGGGCATCATCGACAAGGACACGCTGGCCGACCTCGTCCAGGGCTCCAAGACCGTGGAGGAGGTGACGGAAATGGCCTCCGTCAAGTGCTACCTGGACGGCACGGGCTGCATCGCCGGCGTGCTGGTGCCCTCCAAGGCTGACCCCACCAAGATGGAGAAGATGAGCATCTACCAGGCCATGTGGAAGGGCATCCTGAGGCAGGGCACGGCTCTGGTGCTGCTGGAGGCGCAGGCTGCCACCGGCTTCCTCATTGACCCGCTCACCAACGAGAAGCTCTCTGTGGACGAGGCCATCTCGTCCGGGCTGGTGGGCAGCGAGCTGCACGAGAAGCTCCTGTCGGCCGAGAGGGCCGTGACAGGCTACACGGACCCCTACACTGGCGACCAGATCTCCCTCTTCCAGGCCATGAAGAAGGAGCTCATTGTCAAGGAGCACGGCATCCGCCTGCTGGAGGCCCAGATCGCCACCGGTGGCATCATCGACCCCGTGCACAGCCACCGCCTCCCCGTGGAGGTGGCCTACCGGCGCGGCTACTTTGACCAGGAGATGAACCAGATCCTCTCCGACCCCAGCAATGACACCAAGGGCTTCTTCGACCCCAACACCCACGAGAACCTCACCTACATGCAGCTCCTCCACCGCTGCGTGCCCGACCCAATGACTGGTCTTTATTTCCTTAATATTTTTTGAAGAAAATTTAAAACTTTTTTCATGCCCTTCTTCATTACTGCTGTGGTGTTTAATTTTGCTAATGTTAATAGTTCTTTGTCTCCTGGTATATTCCTTTTATATAGATATATATACATCATATTTTTAAAAAATCCTAGTTCTATTCAGCTTATTTTCTGGGTTTTCTCCTTTTTTTTCAGTAGCCTGACTACATCAGTTATAGCTTTTAATGACTGCCCCAAGCATTTTGGTATAGCGTATTAAGTCTTCATCTTCTGTAGTCATTTAAGAACCCAGGAAACAAGTTGGGTTATCTGTGGTCATTTTGTTGAATTATCTTGTCTGTATTTTCCTTATCCAGGTTTAAATGGAAGTATGTCTTCATGTGGTGTGTGTTTTGTAGTGAGAACTGTATTTTTATTTTCCTTCTAGTGTGTTTTCTTTTACATGAAGAACATTCTGTTCCTAGCACATTCGCATGGCATTATTGGAGTCGCAGGGTTTGAAGCCTAGTTTTACTTGTAGTCAGATTTCCACATAGGCACTATGTCAGGCTCGTTTTAGGTATCACCAGACTGGGATGCATTCTCTGTCTTTGCTTTTAATGTCTCAGCTTGTCTATTTTTTCTTGGGGTGTCTGGACTACATATACCCTCATCTTAGAGTGGTTTGGTCTCTCACTGATCCACACACTCAGTTCATGCCCATGCTGTGCTTTCCATCCCTTTCCATCCCTCCAATTCTCCAGCTGTCCATGGAGCCTCTACAGTGAGCTGTGGTCCACGTGCTCTATGCAAAAGCTGCGAGCCGCAGTGTGTGTTATCATGCTGTATTTCTAGCCTATCCATCCACGGTCAGGGAAGCTGGCAGAGGAGCATCCATTCTCTCCAGCTGGATCCTCTGTGCATTTCTCAGCTCCTTTTGTCACCCTGTGTCCTGAGCTGCCTCAGCCCATGAGCCACACCGCTGGAGAGGAGGCAGCCCTGGAACTACTCTGCCACAGACTTCAGGGTTGAATAATGCTACTACTGTTTGATAGAAGAAAACTTACTCTCTTTAAATGCATTACCTTAGGCTAGTTGCCTTAATTAACCCAGTAATGTCCTGTAAAATGGACTTTTTGCCACAGCTTGTACAGCTGATAGCTGGAAACAAGTGTAGATTAGCCATGGAATTCCTCACCACAACCTGCTGTGTATCCCAAAGGTTTGCATGGGCTCAAAAAGTGAATGGACAGATTAACGGCAGAGAAGTCCCCTGAGTGTTGTTAAATGCAAAGACACATCTCTGCCTCAGCAGGTCCCTCAGCTGCAGGTTACTAGAAGCTGGAAGACACGATCAGGGAGGTGTTGGTGAGGTTTGCGCTGCTCTTACATACTTAGGGTAGGCTCTGATACTGGACAAAGCTGGCTGCTGCACGGTGGAGACACGGCCTTCTGCTCTGGGCTGGTATAACTATGACTGTCCTACCACCATCTGCATTACAAACATGGGGGAGCATCAGAAACACCACAATTCACTGAAAGTGCCAGAGCATAATGGGGAAGTTTTACAGCTCTCAGGCCTAGCCACACTCTGTACTGGGGTTAGTTCAGCTTCTTAACACACTGACCTGCAGACACTGTAATGCCATCTCCAGGGGGGCTTGATGATCTGGGCTCCTATGTAAATCAAGGGGCCTCATATTAATCTTCTACACTCCTGCTCTTTCCTAGAAATTGATTAGAAAATGCTTTAGCTGAAGCCAGGGTGGATGGCCAAGCTGTGTCTTTCACACTATCTAGCCTTGTGCATCTCTGCCTCTCAGAGCCCTGCACGCTGCTGCTGTGTAAGAGGGCTCACTACCAGCTGCTGCATGAGACAAAGCACCCAGCTGGATAGGCCCTTGCCCTGCTCCATCATAGCCATTCCTTTGTTTCTGCCCACATCCCTTGCCCACAGACTGTCTCCTCTCATTCAGTCTCTAGTTCCACATCTTTCAGCCTTCGCCATGCTTTTCACCTGGTCTCCAAGTGTCTCTGTTCATAGAATCACAGAATGACAGAATGGTTTGGGTTGGAAGGGACCTTAAAGATCATCTAGTTCTACCCCTCCATGCCCTATACCTTCACTAAACCACGTTGCTCAAAGCCCCATCCAGCCTGGCCTTGAAAAAATACCATTTAACTAAACCCAACTGAAAGCTAGTGGCTTATTTTTTATATATTCCACTAGGATATACAAAAGAAAAAGAACCAAGGGGAAACTCCATAGTATTCTGAAGTTCTCAGACTCCTAGCGCTGGGCCAGAGCATCATCTGCCAACAGCCAGCACCTCAAAGCTTGGTTGTTATCACCTTGTGGCACTGGATATGGAAAAAAGCCAGTCTCACATAGAGATCAGGAATGGGAGGAGGACTGCACAGGATAGAAAGCATGCACTAAGGAAAGGAAGATAGGGTAGGGCCTTGCAGCATGGGCCCAGCGCCAAAGCTTGGCTGCCTTCCCCACCATGCTGCTCTGTGCAAGGACTGTGCGGCGAGCAGCTCACAGCTCTCCCCAGCACATTAATAGCAGGCAGCACTGAAGCGTCATCTGGCAGCTGGAACAGCCTTCCCAGGCAGCATGGTAGCCTGGCCTGGGCTGCAGGCTACAGGGCAGATACGGAAGCAGGCTGGTTAGACAGTCAGTTCTTCCTCTGTCAGGGGAACAGGGGCTTCCATGGCCACATGGACCATCAGGGCTCACTTCAGGAGTTGTGTTAGACAGCCACGCACTTGAACAGCCAGGAGCTAACACTACCTCTGTAAGAAACTCAGTCCCAGGCAATGAAGCCTAATGGGAGTGTGATAGCAGTGATGGTCCTCCCTGACGAGGGATGCAGAGAGTGAGCTGAGGCAAAACAAACTTCGGGGCTTGTGATCTGGAGTCACATTGTGACTTGCCTGCAGGGCGGAGGTTTCTGGAAAGGCTCATAAGTGCTGGGGAGGAGACTGTGACCATGGACCCCACACAGAGGAAGATGAAGGAAAGAGGTTCTGGCATTAGAATGTGTGGTTCAGGCAGGAAGATGAAGGCCAGGCCTTCCATGACATTATTCCCTGAAGCAGGCCAGGTACCACGTGGAGGTCAGTCAGCTAATAAAGCAGACATAAATTCATAAAATGGGGCTGAGAAGCTGAAAAGATGTTATCATAGAAGTTTTGCATCTCCAAGCAAAGGAGAGGCCAAACTCACACCTGGTGAGGTGGGTGTTGGTGTCTTTTCCCCAAGTAGCAAGCAATAGGACAAGAGGAAATGGCCTTAAGTTGCACCACCAAAGGTTTAGATCGGATATTAGGAAAAATTTCTTCACTAAAAGGGTTGTCCAGTGTCACAGCACTCTCCAAACCATCAAGCTGCAATGAGGTCTTTTACCATCACAGATAGCATACTCTTCATGCTAGTCCCTCTGCTGCCTCCTCCTTGTCTCACCTGATCAAGGGCCCACTCTCTCTTCTCTTGCTTCTTTCTCTCTCTCTTCCTCGGCAGTTCTCTCTTTCTTGGCTACCCAACCTCTTAACAGAACAGCCACAGCTGCACCTTATCTACATCAGCCAACCCACCACCCCTGAGGCCAGCCCACAGTTGTATATTATCAAGGATAATTAATCCAGCTTCATTCCTCTACAGTCCAGCACTGGAACAGGCTGCCCAGGGAGGTGGTGGTGTCACCATCCCTGAAGGTATTTAAAAGATGTGTAGATGTGGCACTTGGGGATGTGGTTTAGTGGTGGGCTTGGCAGTGCTGGGTTAATGGTTGGGCTTGATGATCTTTAAGGTCTTTTCTAACCTGAATGATTTTATGGTGAAAACCAGAATGGAGAAAAGGAAAAGGGAGGAACCATTAAAAGAGGCAGAATCTTGTTTAAACACAATACAGGAAAAAAGTAGAGAACCAGGATACATATCTAGGGTTGAGGAACTGGAATGCCTCATCTTCAACAAAACACCAGCATGCCATGGGCTTCTTGCAAGGAGGCTCAGCAGGTGGATGCTGTGACACCAAATTACAAAATGCACAAGAACAGCAGAGGAAGGTGTGCTGGTGGCAGCATGGGGCCCTTATCAGAGAGCTTAGAGCTGGGTCAAAGTCGCAAGCACACCATCAGAGAACCCCGGACTGAAGTTCCAGCTCCAGGGAGCAGGGCAAGGGGAAGGTGAGCAGACAAAAATAAGGGGCAGTGGCTGGCTGTGCAGAGAGTGAACTAGGTAGATAGTGTCCTCTGCAGTCAGGAGGAAGGGCAGATCCTGAGAAGGGATGTAGAGGGGACATAAAAACATAGATGACATGGATAAGGCAAGCAGGGAACTAATATTTGTTATTTTCCATAAGAACTAGGTTGTGGAGAAACATCAGGAAAGATTTCTGCATGCAGCAGTTAAACCGTGGCAGTTGCTGCTGGGGTGTCATGGAGGCAGAAGCTGCAAATGCTCAAAGGAAAGAAAAGGCAAGAAAAAGTGATCCACCTTCTCAGTGAGGGGGTCACCAGTGGGGCCCAGAGGGATCCATGCTGGGAGCTGAGCTGTTCAACACATGAAGACATGGCCTGGGAAATGCTGTGAACAGTGAAGAAACAGATGGTATTAAATTATTCAGCTTAGTAAAGAAAAGTGCCAGCTGCAAAAACTGCAGGAAGACCAAGAAACATAGAGTGACTGGAGTTAAAATAGCAGATGTTCAAGGTAGGTAAAAAGGCACACAGAGGGAGAAGCAATCCTAGTGTCTGTGTACCCAGCTGTGAGTTGCCACCGGTCAGCAGCAAGAATTGTAACAGATTATTTGATGTGGGCTCAACAGCGGTCAGAATAAATCAAATGTTAGGATTAGGGAGGGAATGTGCCTGTGCCAGGGTAACATGCACAAGCTGCGTCCATCCAAAGGCACCACATCATACCCCGAGGGGAGACCAGGCTCCTTTGTGGAGCTGCAACCAGGATCTCTGCAGTGGCCCAGCTTTGGCGGTCAGTGGGGCTTTGGGGCTGTGAGGCAGAGTGGAAGGAGAGCACCTGCTCCTTTGAGGGTGTCTGGTCAAAGGAGCCATCAACAAGAACATACAAGAGCAAACCTGATAGGCAAATCATACGGGATGTGGCAGTGGGAACAAACCTGGCCAGTCACACCAATGGGTCAGTATGTGTGGAGTGAGAGGATGCTTATTTTTTTCTGTTGAGATGACAAGGAAATGGAAGGAGGCAAACACAGAGACATAAAACCTGACCAATAAGTGTTAACAAAGACAATAACCAGAAACAAATCTGATCAGTGGCATTAAGTGATGGGTTATGAAGAAACTGCAGGCACACTAGGACTTCATGGCTGGAACAGATGTAACCCTGAGGGTCTCAGCATCAGTAGCTGGAGGGGTCTCAACTCACTGGATCTGGGGAGGGTCCCACAGACTGTGTACCAAAAACCAGCTACTGAGGGGGACTAGCATGAGTGAGGGCTCCATGCTGATGGCTGAAGCGGGACCACAGGTCACAGTCCTTGTGGGACATGGGACCAGCACGTGTGCCGGCTGGTGGGGGGGCTGTAAGCATCTTCCCCAACCCTGGTGTGCATGGGGAGTGTGGGTGTGTGTTCACCAGCAAACATCAAACTGACCAGATGGTGAGTAGGGGACCCATGGGTGAGGATCTGGGCAGGTCTGTCAGGCAGGCAGAGGGGCTGTGTTGGTACTCGGGGTCCATGAGTGTGCGTGTGCTTGCAAACCCGGTCTCATGTCTGTGCCTGCAGTAGTGACCTGCTGCCTCGGCCAGTCCCAGAGGAGGAGGGGACATGGCTGCCTGTGCTCATGTGTGATGCAGGTCCTGTGCACGGGTGCTACTGATGGCAGCACCTTTTCTGTGGCAGGCTGTCTGACTGGCTGTGTCAGTGTCCTGTGTCTGTCTGTGTGTGTGTCTCTGGGATACATGTGCAGTGTTGCTGCTGGTTGAACCTGCAAATGAGAGGGCAGCAGCCATGTCCCTCATTCTGTACAGACACCCGAGGTGGGCTCCAGCAGCTGGGCAGGACCATACTGGGTGGTACTGGGCTGCAGTGACCAGGCTAGAAATGACAGCCACTCCAGTCATCCTATAGCAGGTATTTTCATGCTCGCAAATAGGGGTTCCAAGCAGATGCCCAGTGGCTGGTGGGGCAGTTGGCAGGATGGTGCAGGGACGCTGCTGGGACTGGTGCTGACGGCGGTGCTGTCTGTCTGCACACCAGCTCTGGCTCTGTTTCCACCTGTGCTGGGAGCTGCCTCTGGTGCCTTTGGGTCCACTGGAGAGCACAGCTGGCATGGACATAGCAGAAGTCATAGCTGTTGTCATGACAGTACCCAGTATCTCTGCTGGGGGCTTCTTGAAGACCCAGCAGCAATGTTCTCAACACATTGCAGGATGCACGTTCCTGCAGACTGGTGCGCAATGGATGCCTCAGCCCAGAGCTCAAGACGGCAGATGTTGCCATCAAGGTCTGGGACTGCTAACAGTGCCTGGGGCATCTGAGCAGGCTGTGCACTATCAGGGAAAATGGGGAGAAGATTTACAGGGTATTCACAGAGACCTGGGGCCAGGATCTGGGATGCTGCAGAGAGGCTGACCAGATTTGTCCAGCCCTCAGACTGTTAGCACTTGCTTCCCTTTCACATGAGCACCAATGACATTGCCAGGAGTGACCTGGAGGATATCAGCAGTGGCTACAGAGCTCTGGGAGCAAGGACTTTGCCCAACTTCAGGAAGGAGCCTCATGCAGTTAACAAAGGGAAACCCCAAGTCCTGCCCCTGGGGAGGAACAGCCCCAGGCGCCAGCGTGGGCGGGCTGGCCTGCTGGAAGGCAGTTTTGCAGAAAAAGACTTGGCTGTCCTGGTGGACAAGCTAAACATGACCCAGCGATGTGCTCCTGCAGCAGAGAAGCCACCAGCCCCCTTGGGCTGCATTAAGCAAAGCATTGCCAGCAGGTTGAGGGAGGTGATCCTTCCCCTCTGCTCAGCACTGGTGAGGACACACCTGGAGTACTGGGTCCGGTTCTGGGCTCCCCAGCACAACAGCTGTGGACTACTGGACACAGTCCAGCAAATGTTCACAAAAATTATGAAGGGACTGGAGCTTCTCTCCGTTGAGGAAAGGCTGAGAGAGCTGGGACTGTTCATCCTGGAGAAGAGAAGGCTCGGGGTCATCTTGACAGCATATATAAATACCTGAAGGGAAGGAATGAAGAAGATGGATCTTGTCAATGGTACCCAGTGACAGGAAAAGAGGCAAGACAGGACAGGAGGTTTTCTCTGAAAAACAGGAAACACTTTTTTACTGTGATGTGGTCAAACATAGACACAGATTGCCCAGAGAGGTTGCAGAGTCTCTATCCTTGGAATTACTCAAAACCCAACTGGACATGTTCCTGAGCAACCTCAGGACATCAGGCTGGTTGTGGCTGACCCTGCTTTGAGCAGAGGGGATGGATCTCCGGATGTCCCTTCCCTCCCCTTGGAGGTTATCGACACTGCATGAACACAGCCCTGAGCAATCTGATCTGATCGGACCTGCTCTGAGCTGGACCAGACAGCCTCTGAAGCTCTCTTCCAACCAAAATTATTCTATGACCCTGATTTTCTGGTTTTTGGTGTTTTTGGTGTTTTTTTTTTTAAAGAGTAGAATGGACTGTGTAGTTCCAGCCTCTATACCTCACCTGCCCATCACCAAGGGCCATGCCTTCCAGCCCAAGCATGGCAGTGTTCTTGTTGCTCCAGGACATGCCACAGCCTCATCTGGCCATCTTCTCCTCCACCTGGGCACCAGTATGGCCCTGCTCACCACACTGAAACAGTGCCTTGCAAGAGACACTCAGTCCAGGAACACGCCCAGACAATAATTAACAATTATTGTTGATAATTAGGCATGAAAACTGCAAAGATGACCATCACACCCACCTTCCTGCCACATCCTACTTCAGGCTTGAGGGCCCCATTATCTGGGAACATGATCGAAGTTGGTGGCCTTTCTTGGGAGGCCAGCTCCCACTGGCCTCTTTTCAGCTGCCTGTTCAAAGCCTCTCCTCCCTTTTTGTCTGTTTTACCCTTCATGGAAGCTTGACTTCGTCTTTCCCAATGGCAAATGGGCATAGCTGCTGTCAGGTCCCCAGGCAGCCAGCTACATTGCTGGGCATAACATCCAACTACATTGGCCGCAGCACGGTGCCCCTGCGGCCGCTGCATGCCCTGGGCTGGGAGACCTGTGTCGTGCCGTGGTCCAGTGCACCACGCAGGAATGGTGCTTGGCTCCAGCAGCACCCGGAGCTGGACCCTGGGACCAAAGGGTGCTAAGCTGTGGCCTCCAGGAGATCAAAGCACCCACCAGCAGCCAGCCAGGCGTGCCTGTCCCCTGCCTGCCTCCGGAGCCTGTGTAAGTTATCCTCTGTGGCATGCTGCCTCCTGCGCTGCCTTCCTCCCCCACCTTCATTCCTGGTCCACCCAGTCCTCTTCCCCTGAGCTCCCAGCTGTCTTGTCCCCCTGTCTCACTCGCCATCAGATCTCCAGCCCTGCAGTATGCACCTCCCCATACACTGGCAGCATTTCCCACACACTGACCTATTGGCCACCACCATTAGGTTCCTGGCTGCAGCCCAAGGCTGCACGTTTGCTGCACAGCTTTGTGCCTTCCCAGAGCTGTCCTCCTCTTGGCCAGGGAAGGTCCAGAGATACTACCCCCTCAGCCATTCTGCTGCCTCCCAAGCCCCTTGGAGCTCTCCCCAGCCCCATTACAGGGTGAATCATGGTCTCTTCTGGTCTTTCACCTGAAGCCCAGGTGTCACAGCCCCCTGAGTGCTCCCTGGCCCCTGCCTATAGGGACTGCCTCCACACCAGGACTTCTCTGGTGCTGGATACCCACCTCGCAGGACAAGAACTAAGTGAGTCAGCTGGGAGCCATGAGCCATCTTGCACCAGCATCCCACCACCTCTCCCTCACCAGGGCACAGCAGCTTCTGTGTGGGACCAGGTTCCCCCACCCAGCTCAGCTGCACGCTTGGCAATGCTGGACCACCCTTGCTTGGCCAGTCCTGACAGTAGCACCCACTGGCAGCTCCCTGTCCCCTGCAGGCAGGGCTCGTAGCCCTGACCAGCTACATGCAAGCCACCCCTACTGACCCCATGCCACAGTCTATGGGGGCTGTGCTTACCCCTTCCCTCCCACCCTGGAGCTCACTGCTTTTGCCCCTTCACTGGCCAAAGCCAACAAACCATCAGGCTCTGGGGGGTGTTCTGTGACCTCAATATACCCAAGCAGCAGCCCCAATAGTGCCCCGATGGCACATCCGAGGATCAGCTGCTGGCAGAGCTGGAAGAGGTAAACATGAGAACTGAAGGCCCTGCTGATGGTGCAGAGGGGTAGGGATGAGTCTCCTGCCTGCCCACAGCCAAACGCAGAGCTGCTGGGGAAGCCCTGCGTGCCATCTGGTGGAGAGGTGCAATCAGGTCACCCTGTGCCCCAGCTCTCCGTGGCACAGTGAGCCCCATGTCCCAGAGTGCCTCTTGGATTTCCAAGCTCCTGGCAGAGGAACATGAGCTTCTGCTTTGTGCGCAGCCCTGGTGGGCACATTCAGGGGATGCTTGGCCAAGCACCATGAACTGCAGCAATCAGAACAGTGGCTGCAAATCCCCAGAGTCATATGTCTGCATCTGATCTGGTGCATCACCCATCGTTGTCTGGGCATCCTGCTGTGCTGCACAGGTGGTGGTAGGCTCAGCAGGAGGGAGCGTGTATAGGCTCAGCCAGCCCGAAGCCAGAGCAGTCCTGTTATGGGGGGACATTTATCAAGCGATGATCTCTAGAGCGGGATTTTTTCCTTGCTGCTCTCAGCAGGCTGTTCTGCCAGCAACCACCATCCATTATCTGTGTCCGAGGAGCAGGGGAGGGAAGACAGATGCTTGACTCTCAGAGAAGAGCAGCAGAGCTGCATTGTCTGCCAGCTGGGAGATGGACCGAAGGGCAGACCCCACCAGCTATGTTCAGCTCTGCACATTCCAGTTGTGCCCCAAGGTTGGCTCTGCAGCCATCCCGACAGCCAAGGCTCTGCACTGCATGGGCTGCAGTGTGTCAAGGGGCCTCACGGCCCCCACCGGAGCAGGAGCTGCATAAGCAGAGCACTGTGCCTGTGCCATCTCCCAGTGTGCCTTCGGGGAAAGACAGGAGTACGTATGGAGAGACCTGGGCAGGTCATTAAGTATATATCCTTCCCCTCGCTGTGCCTGGGAGCTGTGGAGAGAAACTCCTGTGCCAGGAAGCTGGGGAGCCAAAGGATAAGCAGGTTCCCTGGAAAGGGTGCAGGAAGCATGGCACACCCCTGGCACAACCCCAATGCCTCTAGCTTATCTTCCTCCCTGCCCCTGCTGCAAGCCAGGTGGCCTGAAGCACCAGCAAAAGTCTCGTCGATCCCTGTTTCCCAGGAATCACGTGTCAGGGTAGAAGATGTTTGAGAGTTCCTTTCCCACAGAGATCAGAGCTGTGCAATCACGTATCTCCTAGACAGAATTAAGAGGATTTTTGTCTTTTCTGTTTGCTCATGGTTGCCTGCCTGTGCCCATCCCTTGGGTGCTGGGCTAGGGTGGTTCTTTGTGGTTTTTGAAAGAGGACATTTTTGTTATTCTTCCCTTCAAAGGCACATTGCATTGCTCAGCTCAGCTAGCGAGAACAGGCAGAGCAGGCGTGGCAGCGTGAGGTACCTGCAGTCAAGGTGTAGTTCCTCCTCAGGTCCAACACCGCCGGCTCACACAGCTCTGCAGGTCCCGAGTCAGCTGCATACCTGCCAGGAGCACCCACACAGCGCATGGGTGGCTCCCACGCCTCAGGATGCCTCTGCCTCTGGGAATCCCAGTGCTCGAGCTCCACACCGTGGGTCGCACCAGGCAGAGGTGCATTGGGTGCTGCTGTTTTTCTCTGGTTAATGCTGTCCTCTGCTATGTAGAGGAGCTGCCCATGCAGGGACGTCCCCAGAGGGCTGCTTGAGCACAGGGGACATCCCTCTCTACATCAGCCACGAGGCTGCTGCCTGTTCTGTGCATCACCTTCCACAGCGATCCCTGAACCACTCTGTGCCAGCTGCCATAAGTCCAGCTGCATGGCTGCAGGGACCGACACTCCTTGGACCGGCTGGAAGGGAGTCATGTCAGCATCCAGGCTCTGGCAGAGGACGTTTCCCAGATCAGATGCTGAAGGAAAACAACACTCCCCAAATATTCCGGTGCTGAAGCATCCTTGAGAAAACCATCTCCCAGCTCTCTGATGTGGTTCATGGCTGCTTCAGCCAAGGACACCTACACCTTCCGGCAGGTGAGGCAGAGCCACCAGGCTGCAGATACCCGAGTCCAGGCGTCTCCATGCCAGGCCTCCTGGGAAGCTGCAGGACCAGCTGGTGAGTCACTGAGCTCAGCGGAGGACAGGGGCATCCCATGGGTCTGCATCCTGGCTTTGCTTTCTGAAAAGCTGTAGTGAGGGGCAGCTAGA
This sequence comes from Falco peregrinus, assembly GCF_023634155.1. Classification (NCBI taxonomy): domain Eukaryota; kingdom Metazoa; phylum Chordata; class Aves; order Falconiformes; family Falconidae; genus Falco; species Falco peregrinus. Next base: position 14,864,685 of record NC_073723.1, read on the forward strand.
GAGGTGGAGGCAGAGCATATCTGCATTTCAGACACTCCCAGAGACCTGCACACTCACCTGATTTTTTCTTTACTTCTTTTCAGTGTAAAGGCCATTTGCCCTTTTAATACCTGACTTCATATATATATGTATATGTATGTATAAAAATAGGTTTGAGGCTAGACTGATACATCTGGCTGCAGCTGGGTGGCAGCCCTGGCAATCCAGTGCCACATACATGGATCCTAATGTGACACAAACTCCCCAGACAGTGATGCTGCCCTGCCTTCTGCTGAGTGCATTATGTGCAGTCACTTGAAGACGCGCACAGCCCATCGGCATGGAGGCACAGAGCACTGGTAGGTGCTGCAGCAGCTTATTCAGGGTTTTGCAGGCAGTCCAGCTCCGGCTGCCCAGGCAAGACCCCAGCTGCAACAGCTGCTGCACTTCTGCTACTCCCAGCCTCTCCCACGGCTGTTTGCATACCTGCCAACCGCATCCCCTGTGTCTGAGCGAAGGGGAAGGGTGGCAGCCAGTTGCCAAGTCACTAAATAAGAAGGTGGTTTCTCCAGAGATCCCCTGAAACTAAGTGATGTCAGTGTTCCTCTTCGAGATAATCTGAGTGCAGTTTCATTTGTGTTCTCACAAATATCCAGCTCCTGGCAATTCAAGGAAAGTGAAATGTAAAGTCATTGTGTTTCGGCTTGTAAACCAAAATAGGATCTGCTGCCTGCTTCAAAAACCATCTGATCATATTCAAATCACAAGAGGTACAGTGCCACCTTACAGTGGCACATCAGCTGTCTCGAAGAGAAAGAAGATAAAATGGGTAAAGCAATCAGCGCTGCTCAGTGAGGACACTGGTTTCCAAATTACTCAGAGGTATTCCACCAGCACTCCTGCAGACGGCGCAGCCAAAGTGAGCGCACAGAGTGCGCACCCCTAAGGTGGTCCATGCCACCTGCCTGCCAAGAGACCTGGAGCAGCAAGACTGCAGGTGACCTGAAAGATCTCCTCTTTAAGAAAGATCTCCAGGACTGGGTGCAGACTGGGAGCAGGCCTAAGGAACAGCTTTCCCATGGAACGGACAACTGACATGCCATCTTCCTTCCGCTGTTCTTCTCTTTCTGAGGTTGCAGGTCATTGCCAGTTTTGCAGTTAGGACTCCGTGGTCAGGAACAACCCCCTTGTTTGCTTGTGAGGCCTCATGGTCAGCAGTACTTGGCTGTAGCTGCTAATGCCTAGTGTTGGAGGTGGGCTGGTGCCTTCCAGTGCTAACAGAATGGGGAATGGGCCCCATGGCATCAGTGTCATCAGGTGTGCTGGGCTGACCCTGTTTGGATGCTGGGTGCCTACCAAGACCGCTCCACCAATCCCCTCCTCAGCTGGACCAGGGAGAGAAAACATAATGAAAGGCTCATGGGTTGAAATAAGGACAGGAAGAGATCACTCAGCAGCTACTGCCACGGGCAAAACAGACTCAGCTTGGGGAAATCAGTTTAATTTATTGCCAATCAAAATCAGTGTAAGGTAATGAGAAAATAAAAACTAAATCTTAAACCCTGCCACTCCTCCCCTCTTCCCAGGCTTAACCTCACTCCTGAATTCCCTGCCTCGTCCCTTCTCCCATGGGACACAGTCCTCCATGAACTTCTCCAACCTGAGTCTTCCCATGGGCTGCGGATCTTCACGACCTGCTCTGGCATGGGTTCCTTCCATGGGCTGCAGGGGGGGGATCTGCTCCCCCGTGGGCTCCATGGGCTGGGGGCACAGCCTGCCTCGGCGTGGGCTCTCCACGGGCTGCTGGGGAATCTCTGCTCCAGTGACTGGAGCAACTACTCCTCCCCTTCCTCCTTCACTGACCACCATCACTGCCACCATCACTGATGGGCTCATCACGCCTGGTCCCTCTTGGAGCCGGCTGGCGTTGGCTCCATCAGGCATGGGGAAAGCTTCCAACAGCTTCTCACAGAAGCCATGCCTGCAGCCCCCCTGCTACCAAAAGCTTGCAAACTCCATACAGTGGATAAGATGCTGGTGATGCTCCCAGGTGGCAGACAGACAGATGGGAGCCCTCCTTTAAAGGGAGGGTCTCATGTCTAATGATGAGTGCCAGGAGCAGGGGGAAGGGATGGAGGCAGCACAGTTGCACACACACACAGGCACCGGCTGCACAGCACTCCAGCTAGGCTCTGCCTCGCTGGGCAGTGTCCAGTGTCCCTGTGCCTTAAACACACCAGAAAACAAAGCAGAACAGCTATGGGAACGGGGTTGAGAGGATTTCAACCCAAAACACAGAGGCAAAAAAATGGGCCAGGAGGAGATACACACCCTGTGTGTCTGACAGCAGGTGGCCAAAGCAGTGAACGAGCTTGATGGGACCAAGGTTTGGCACAGAGCACACATGCAAACCTGTGCTTGAGGACCAAGGTTTCAGCTCTGCAACGCAGGGATTGGCATTTATGAAGCTGAGAGGCTCAGTGCAGTCTCTGTCTTGCTCCCTTTCCCTGGGGAAGGCGTGCAGGTGCTGGAGTCACCCGTGGGACGCAGGAATGGCCACCTGCCTGGAGATGCACTTGTGGGCACCCTTTTTTTTCATCAGGCATTCTTGGGGGGGTGGCAGAGGAGCAGGTGAGCCCTGGGACTATAGAAGGCCAGCTAGTCCTGTGCCACTGAGTGCAGCCCCCTTGGTGGCTCCAGGAGCTGGCAGACACGGGGGCTCAGGCACAGGGCTCACCTGCAGCATCACCCTAATCTCCTGGGGAAACACTTCTTGGATACAGCAAAGTTCAGCTTACTCTAATCCACCTCCAAAAAGCCTTTGTCATGGCCTCAGAGAAGATCATGAAAGAAGTAAGCTGCTTCAGGGTTGAAAAGAAAAAGGGTTGTCACATCCCAGAAACAGGCTAGGAGTAAGGAGAGAAGCATAGGATTGAATGTGTGGTTCTTGTCAGGAAGAGGGATCCCTGTTCTCTGCTAAAGAGGGGACAACTTGGGAGCGGGGTCAAGGTGAGGCACCGGCATTTCCACGTAATGCAACCCTCTTCAAGCCATCTGGTGTATGTGAGGAAGGTGAGGCTGCTCTGAGACCTGCACGTGCAGGAGGAGGTGACGTTCAGGGCTGATTCACTGCAAGTGATGTTTATGTGTAGCTTGGGTCACCCCAGCTGCCCCAGGCAGCCAAGGGATAGCAGGTCCATGCAGCTGGTGGTTGCTTTGTGGGTACATCCTATGGGAGACATGTACAAGTGGTCAGAGGAGTCATGCTTTGGGCTCTGGCGAGCATCATGATGTGCTCTGCACAGCTATAACGGGAGCTGGGCTCCAGTTCAGCAGGAGGAATTCATTGTGGGGAGATAAATCACAGCCTCTATTTCAACAAATGCAAAGTAATGCACCTTCAAGGGAAGCCACCAACTACCAGCACTTCAGAGGTGTCTAAACGAGCTGGGCCAGCTTCATATAGTGGTCCAGTGTCACTTGTACAGCTCAGAGGAACATCCTGCTTGGCCATGGTCAGTGCTGTGCCATGCCTGAGGAATGTGGGGGGGACCAATGCAGAGCAACTCAACTCTGCCCTGTGGTGCTCATCTGGCCAGGCTGCGCAGGGGGTCTGTGCTGCACAGAGCAGGCTGCTGAGAGGACAGAGAGATGGGATCCTCCTGCCTAGCCCAGGCCAGGTACCCTTTGCACCCCCTTACACTCTGCTCCTGGCAAGGATGCACCCCAGAAAAAAACTTTTGCTGTAGCCCAGCCGGAATAGCTGAACCTGCAGCGAAATGCAATTAGTAAAGTTTCAATTATGAAAAGCAACATAAGCAGGCTGAAAATAGATGTCACTTGAGGAGGGGCTTCTGAGGATGAAGTAAAGACAACAGAAATGAGTCCTGTGTCCACCTTCACTTCTGCGAACAGAGGGACCTCCTGCCCAGGTGTGTTCCCCAGAGCCAAACCGACCTTAGTGAGTCAGAGGGAAAATGTCTCCGTGTGCTGATCATCCAGTCTGGCAAGCACCTACGCAGGCAGGAATGTGCACCCAAAGCAGGACACCCAGGGAAGGAAGGGCAGGGGCAGGCAGCACCTCCTCCGCACACGGGATACGAGTCTCCCACACCTACATGGGGCCAGAGCCACACCAGCACGCACAGTCACACACCCCTGCATATGTGCAGCTGCACAAGTAGGCTCACCCAAGCATGTATACAGTCCCTTGCATACACACTGTCACATGTGCACACACTTGCACGGTCACCCACCTGCAGGGTCACACAGGAGCACATACAGTCACACGCAGAGGCACAGACACAGGTGCAGGTTGATGGGAGCACATACACAGTCACAGATTCACTCAGCCACAGTCAACACCCAAGCACATACAAAGCTACAGAAATGATTGCACACCAGGACAGTCCCACCAAAACCACTCTTGTTCTGGAAGCAGGCACCAGGTGAGCCTGTTCACCAGAGCTGTGGCTGCAGGGATGTTGTCCATCCTACGCTGACACAGAAATGGACCCAAATAGGGACTGAGCTTCAGCCCTACTCAGCCCAAAGCTGCCCAGAGCCATGAGTAAGTATGTCTCTGCCAGCTGGCCGGCTGGTGCAAGCCCTCTGCAAGCAAGTGGTTGACCGTGTGTCCCAAGCTTCCGGGCAGGGGCTGGCCCTTCCTGCTCACCAGAAGCATGAGAGGTTTCCATCCTGTGGCTGCTTCAGCTGGAGGCACTAACCGCCCACTCCACGCACTGAGAACGACACCAGCAGCCACCAGAGCTCTGGTTCCTGCACGGTCCCAGGCGTGGCCATCGCGAGGGACAGGCTCGGCCTCTGTCCTGGCTGGGGAGCAGGGATAGCTGCAGGAGGGTGGCTGCAGCTCCCCAGCCCAGCCAAGGGACTCGGCCAGAGCAAAGCCAAGTTGAATAAGCCCAGATCTGCGGAGAACTCCACGGCAGCCAGGAGCACGGGCAGGGCAGTCCACAAGCAGTCGTGCTGGGCACCTGTCAGAAGAAGATGGTGACAGAGAGTTCAAAAGCATCACCGTGCCTCTGCACCCTCCACAGCCATCGCTCACCCAAGCTCCCGTGAGAGACATGCCTCACATCTCGCACTGGGGCCAGTCACTGTGCCCCAGCCCCTGCCACCCTACCTGGGCGCCTGGGTCTGGGGCTGCCATGTCGCTGTGCTGGGGGGGTCGGGTGTCTGTATTTCAGCTGTGCTCCTGTATTTCAGCACAGGGCAGGGCCACTGTGTCATCCCCAGGGGCGGGGAAGGGAAGGATTTAAATCGGGCGCTTGCCTCTGCTGCTCATCCTGGCTGAGAGGCGGAGGGAGGAGGAGGAGGACCAGAGCCTGCCAGGGAGCCAGCTGCTCTGGATACATCTCCAGCAGGTAGGACAGAGCCCATGTGGAGAGGGCACCAGGGCTACCACCCGGCCTTGTTTCAGCACGGCACCCTCTGTGCAGATCCCAGGGGGCTGCAGGGGATGCGGGGACCTTGTCTCTACTCCAAAACCTAGTGTTTAGAGGGCAGTTGCTGAGGCCCAGGGGACTGGTGAGCAGGAGCTCTCCGGCCAGGACCCAGCCCTTTCCAAGAAGGGACAAAGTGACAGAGTGGCACCAGGACTGGATGGAGATGCTGCTCTTTCTTTGTGTCCTCAACACTTCAGTTGAGCAGATAAGGACGTTGGATATGGGAGGGAAGCAGCCAGAGCTATTCGACCTGCCTGAGCCTGCAGGCACCTGAGACAGGAGGCTGCTGACTTGCATGGTGGGTCTTGGCCAGGAGCCTGGCGGCAGGAGGCTGCAAGGCCAGTGCCAGGCTGGGGGGGGCTGACGCGATTTCCCTCCCTGGGACGCAGGCAGGTCTTGGGACCACAGCACTGTCAGGCCACCCCTGCCTACTCTGACTGGAAAACCACTTTCACTGGGACTTCTTGGGCTGGGCTGCTGCGACAGCTTGAAAGGACAGCCAGCTCCTGCCCCGGGAGCTGTGTGTGCAGCCAAGCCCCAGCATCAGGAGGTCTGATTAGAGACCAGTTAATGATAGCTTGCAGTTGGGCAATGTCTTTCCAGTATAGGGTGTTTACACGACATCAATGTCCTACATAGGTGTCGCCTGCTCCAGGGTGTGACACAGCACTCCGCTTTGTCCCAGGCTGAGTGCCACCCCAGCAGGCAGCACAACCAGCCCATCACCTCCCGGGAGGTTTCAGCTGCATCAGTGGAATCAGGCAGGGGAGGGCAGAGAAGCTGCTCTCTAGGGCTGGAGCCACAAGGCTGACCAGAGCTGCTGGCTGTAGAAGAGCCTGAAGCCATGGGCAGGATCCTCAAAGAGGCAGGGGCTGGTCTCTAACTGCTGGGATAAACCTCTCCCCAATCGCAATCCATTTACACCAGCATCAATCCAATATTTAAACGGATCAAAAGCAATGACTCAGAGACTTTTAGGCCAGTTAGGTAAACAGTTGGAGAATTAAGCTGTGACCCTGATAATGAGTTAAACATATCATTAATGTCAGTCACTGTAGTTTATGGGAGATGGGTGTTCCTAAAGAAATGTTTTGGGTTTCATTTTTGCTGTTTTTACAAGACTGTGGCCTCATCACCATGCAATGTTGTAGATGCTGAAAGTTTACAGGGCTTCCAGAAGAGACCAGGTGACAGTATGTGAGACATCCCTTGAGAAGTACTACGTAGACACAAAATGCATCCAGCTCATGAAATCCACTGAGCTGAAAATAGTCAGAGGATGACATAGAAACCAGGGAAATATTACACACATTGCCCTATTTTCGTCTTTCCCCTGTTGTTCATTTATGGTTCAAGATGGAAACAAGACTCTGGACTACACAGATCCTTGGCCTGACTGCATGGCTATTCTGATGTCTGCTCAAGAGCATGGCTGCCTTCCTCTGAAATGCTTCAGACAGCGCAACTAGCATCTTGGTTAAGGGTGCTGCATTTTTTTAGGGGTGAGGGGGTGAGGGCACCCACTGGATTGATTGTGACTGGTCACACTAATTACAAAGTACATGCCTGAATGGGAGAGACCACTACAAGCAGCCACTTACAGCAGGCTCCCTGAGGTACCTGCTCTTAGTCCCCACTGCTGTCTAATCTTTGGGTTTTTATATATATATGTAATTTTATCTACCATTTTACCTACATAACAATTAGCTAATGACACAGACTGACTATTCATGACCTTTCACAGCACAGGAGCTAGAAGCTCCCAGTGAAAATACTTTTCCTGCAAAGTGTGATTAAATCACAGGCCTTGTTGCCCCAGGATGTTGTAGAGGTTGACACCAGACCTGGACTTGCAGACATGACTGCATAGGTCCGTGGAGGACAGCCTGTGGTGGCTACAGACAGTAGTCCACGGCAAGCCCAACCCAGGATGCCCGGAGGACTGTGTGCCAGAGGGTTCAGCCAGAGAATCTCTCTCTACTATCCTGTTCCTAGAGCAGTTCCCTTAAATATCTGGAGAGAGCACCTTTGCCCTGCTGCAGAGAGCACTTTCAGTCAGACAAAACCTCCCATTGACTCTGTCCCAGTTGCTGGAACTGGCTATAATGGTCCCTGGGACGGGGTGTGGCACCAGCCCACTAGGCCTCCTGTGAACATTGCCCATGTGCAGTTTAGAAGTCAGCATGGGCCGGGATGGTGCCAGCACACCTGTGGCCACAGCCCCCAGTCTGGGACGACAGAAGAATGTAACAAGTTAGGGGCTGGGGGCTCTGCCAACCCAGTGGCCTTAGACCAACAGAGACGCAGGCACATCCCAATTGCAGCAGAAACTGAGAGGTCTCTGCCAGCTCGGATCCACTGCTGCATGGGGATCAGCCACTCATTTGTCGCTAAGACCATTCCCACGTCCTGTGTCACAGAACCACAGGACGGTGGGGGCTGGAAGGGGCCTCTAGAGACCATCTTGCCTAACCCCCTGCAAGAGCTGGCTCTCCTCAAGCAGGTTGCACAGAGTCATGTTCAGGCACGTTTGAATGTCTCCAGAGAAGGAGACTCCACAGCCTCTGGGCAGCCTGTCCCCGTGCTCTGTCACCCTCAAGGGAATGAAGTCTTTACTCATATTCAGATGGAACCTCCTGTGTTGCAGCTTGTGCCTGTTGCCCCTTGTCCTGTCAATGGGCATCACTGAAAAGAGCCTGGCCCATCCTCTTGACACTTGCCCTTAAGATATTGGTAGACATTGATAAGATCCACTCTCAGTTTTCTCCTCTCTATGCTGAACAGCCTCAGCTCTCTCAGCCTTTCCTCATAAGGAAGATGCTCCAGTCCCCTCATCATCTTCGTAGCTTCTACTGGACTCTTTCCAGTAGTTCCCTGTCTTTCCGTGTCATGCCAGGGTGGTGTGGGATCACACAGCAAGAAGAAAGATCTCCATGGACAGCCATGAGTCAGGCTGTACCTGCCACCCTGCTCAGTGCTGGCAGTGTCCCACCACACTCACACCCTGCCTGTGACCAGCACAAAGCCAGGCATCATGATGGTCTAAGTGAATAAGAGCAGAAGATGACTTTGCAGCACTAGCCAGCACTTCTCTGCAGCTGGATAGTCGCTGGTGGCAGTGTTATCAGGAAGTCACTGCTGTTTGTTGGCACGACCTGTGCTTGTCAAATGACCACCAGCTAAATCTGCCAGCCCCAGGGCAGCACAGGAGCTAGTACTGATGAATCAGGGAGGTGAGCAGTGGCCATGCTTCTTGCTGGTGCCCTGTGGCACCAGCCCAAAAGTGAGCAGTGTCACACGAACAGAAGGGGAAGGTCATAGAGGCCACAGGTTTGAGGCAGTATCTGGCTCTGGAAGAGCAGGCAGATCCTTGAGGGCCCGGAGTGGGACCAAGTTATTCATGCTGCTGATACCATGCTTCTTTGCAGAGTACCAGTCTCTCACTAAACCTGCTACTCTGTGACACAGCCCTCAAACCTCTCTGCTTGCAGGTGTCAGAGGTGCTGGTTAGTTTCGTTTCCCTCATCTGCTCTCTCTCATACCATTATTTGTTTTCCTGCCCTGAGTGCAAGAGCTTTTTGGCATAGGTGGCAAGCCTGGTTGCAACCAGCTGCACAGAGAAGTGTAGAGCCCACCACTGCAGCGGGCAGGTGCACAGCATGCTGAACAGGCAAATGCACCAGCTGGGCTGTCACTGCTGCTTCCAGAGAGCTCTTATCCGCTGTTCAAAAGGGAGCTGGACAAGGGGCACTCTTGGCCCTGAGATTGCTGCTGAGCAAGGAGGATGACAGCAAAGCCCCAGACCCCGCTCCAAGCTTCTCTCTGGGCTCCTGCTACCACATCCAGGGAGATGGCTTTCTTCACACACACCATGAAAACTGCACAAGAACCTATGTCTTACCAATTTATTTCTTTCTCTCTCCTCAGAAAACACGGTGCCCCACGGTAGCAAGGTTATTCCCCAAAGACAATGCAGAAGATGAGTGGATCCCCTCAGAACAACAAGTCAAGCAACATGGGAAGTAACCTGCTAGATATGGGTGAGGGTGGGAGCAGCTTCATAGCTGGAGTCTTCATCCAGACCATGAATAAGAAGATGAGTATCTATGATGCCATGATGAGGGGGCTCCTGACACCAGGCACGGCCCTGGTGCTGCTGGAGGCGCAGGCTGCTTCAGGGTTCCTCACCGACCCTGTGAAGAATGAGAAGCTGTCGGTGAAAGAGGCGCTGACTGCAGGACTCATAGGCAGAGATTTTTATGAGAAGCTCCTGTCGGCAGAGGGGGCCGTGACAGGGTACACAGAGCCATACACAGGACACAAGATCTCCCTCTTCCAGGCCATGAAGAAAGAGTTCATCGTCAAGGAGCATGCTATCCGCCTGCTCGAGGCCCAGATCGCCACCGGCGGCATCATCGACCCCGTGCACAGCCACCGCCTCCCCGTGGAGGTGGCCTACAAGCGTGGCTACTTTGACCAGGAGATGTGTCAGTTTCTTTCTAACCCCAAGAACCAAACAAGAAGTTGCTTCGATCCCAACACACATGAAAACCTGACTTATACACAGCTCCTCCGCCGCTGCGTGCCCGACCCGGACACGGGGCTGCTTATGCTGCATGTGATGGACAAGGGCTCCGTGCTCTACCAGCTGAACAAGGATGCCCGCAAAGCCCTGCAGGACGCCCGCACCACCCTCAGCGTGGGGCTCTTCCAGGGCCAGAGCGTCACCGTCTGGGAGCTCCTCTTCTCCCGCTATATTCCTGATCACCAGAGAGAGGAGCTGTTGAGGAAATACAAGGCGGGGACGGTCACCATCCCGGAGATGATCACCATCCTCACCACCATCATCACCAGGGCAGAAACGGAAAAAAGGGATCTGAGCTCATCCACAGTTATACCCAACAACGAGGTGAGAACATCACAACCAGTTCAGGATACACAGTCCCAGGAGCAACAGTTGAGAAAGTCCTTAAAGTCTGCAACCATCTATGTCACTGCTGGTGAGTTCCAGGGGCAAAATATTTCCTTGCTTGATCTGCTCTTTTCCAAATACATCCCTCAAGGGAAGCGGCAGGAGCTGCTGGAGCTGTACAGAGCAGGGATACTGACCACAGAACAGGTGGCTACTGTGGTCACCACCATCATAAACAGAACAGAATCTGCAAATGCCATGCTCATGGCAAGTGCCAGAAGTCCACACAAGGCGGTGACAAGAGCAGAGGAAAATGGAGATGATTTTTCAACACAAGATGAACAGCTAGATAACATCTTGAAGTCTACCACCGTTGATGTGCCAGCTGGTGAGTTCCAGGGGAAGGAGGTCTCTGTGTGGGACCTGCTCTTCTCCGACTACATCCCTGAGGAAAAAAGGCAGGAACTCCTGGAGCTGTACCGTGAAAGGGTATTAACTGTGGAGCAGATGATAACTGTTGTCACCACTGTCATTAAGAAAAAAGAAACTACAAGCAGAAAATTCCTAATTGCAGACAAAACTTCTGGCAAGGACACTGTGTCAGCAGCAGAAGAGAAGGAAGACGACTCCACCAAAGAAGAACCATGGGAAACAGCCTTGAAAACCACAGTTGTTGATGTAGAGGTTGGAGAGTTTCAGGGCCACAAGGTATCTGTGTGGGACCTGCTCCACTCCAAGTACATCCCCGAGGAGAACAGAAAGGAGCTCCTGGAGCTGTACCAGGCAGGAGAGTTAACCCTTGACCAGGTGAAAACCATTGTCAGCACTATTGTAACCAAGGCAGAAGCAGCAAGGGCAGAGCAACTGGCAAATGCGAGTGGTCCAAGAGCAGAGTCAACAGTCGCAGAAGCTGAGCACACCTGCCGGCAGGACAGGACCTGGGAAGAGACCCTGAAGTCCACCACAGTTGAGATGTCAATGGATGAGTTCCAGGGGAAGGAGGTCTCTGTGTGGGACCTGCTCTTCTCTGACTACATCCCTGAGGAGAAAAGGCAGGAGCTCCTGGAGCTGTACTGTGCAGGGACATTGGCCTTGGAGCGGTTAATAATTGTTATCACTGCTCTCATTAAGAAAAAAGCATCTACAGGCAGGAAATTCCTAATTGCAGTCAAGACTTCTGATAAGGACACTGTGTCAGCAGAAGAGAAGGAAGACGACTCCACCAAAGAAGAACCATGGGAAACAGCCTTGAAAACCACAGTTGTTGATGTGGAGGTTGGAGAGTTTCAGGGCCACAAGGTATCTGTGTGGGACCTGCTCCACTCCAAGTACATCCCCGAGGAGAACAGAAAGGAGCTCCTGGAGCTGTACCAGGCAGGAGAGTTAACCCTTGACCAGGTGAAAACCGTTGTCAGCACTATTGTAACCAAGGCAGAAGCAGCAAGGGCAGAGCAACTGGCAAATGCGAGTGGTCCAAGAGCAGAGTCAACAGTCGCAGAAGCTGAGCACACCTGCCGGCAGGACAGGACCTGGGAAGAGACCCTGAAGTCCACCACAGTTGAGATGTCAATGGATGAGTTCCAGGGGAAGGAGGTCTCTGTGTGGGACCTGCTCTTCTCTGACTACATCCCTGAGGAGAAAAGGCAGGAGCTCCTGGAGCTGTACCGTGCAGGGACACTCACCATTCAGGAACTAGTCAGCACCACCAGCAGTATTGTGACAGACAGCAAAGAAAGGCATCTTGCAACCCTTCCCCAGCAGACAGTGGATCTCCTCCAGTCTGAGGGCTCCTACATTACTTTTGGCCCATTCCAGGAGCAGAGGGTATCAGTGTGGGAGCTCCTCTCCAGCAAGCAAGTCTCCGAATACAAACGAGAGGCACATCTCGACACTTATGGCACAGGAGGGCTGACCGTGAACAAGATCACCATCACCACTACTGTCATCATAGGCCCACAGCACAAGAAAAGACACCACTAGGACCACTAGCATCACCCACCCCAGAAGAGGAGTGAGCTCATGGAGTAGGCATGGCCTGGGCACTTCTGAGAGTTTGCTTCCCACGTAACTCAGTTGAGGGCAGGAACAAGCAGTGACAAACCTGTGTGCAGAATGGGGCGGGCGCTGGTTAAACTCCTTGCTGTCTCAACTACTACTTTGCTGAGATTTCTTTTGCCCAACAGAGTTTTCCTGGTGGCATTGTGGGGAGGGTCCAGGAAGGCTTGTGCCTGCAGCTTTATGCCGTGCACACACAGGCACTGACAAAGAGAAATGCAGGGCCAGCACCCCAGTCAGATGGGTTGGAGGCTGCCACAGATGGGAGCAGGCAGAAACCCCAGTGCAGGAGCTGCAGGCAGCACAACTGGCAGCCCCAGAAGAGCTGCAGAGGGACAGACAACCTCTGCTCAGGATAGCCGGGACGCTGGCCCTGATGAACAGTAAGCAGCAGGGGCAGCACATGTGGCTGTGGTCTCCCATGGGACATTTAGCTCTGACCTGTCATTCAGCTCTGCTGCTGCAGGCTGGGGTCATGGGGGGCTGCTGGGCTGCTGGAGCTCACTGCACGTGAGCACTGGCGGGGAGAAGGGTGCTGGTGCCAGGGCTCTGATGCCTGCAATGGTGATAGGCTGCTGGGTGTACTCGCAGGAGCGACAGTGCTTCTGCAGAGTGAGGACACCACATGCAGGGCAGGACTGCTCCCATGTATGCCAGGGGAACCCTGAGTCACAGAATCACAGACTCACAGAACCACAGAATGATTGGGGTTGGAAGAGACCTCTGGAGATCATCTAGTCCAACCCCCTGCCCAAGTAGGTTCTCCTTGAGCAGGCTGCACAGAGCTGTGTCCAGGTGGGGTCTGAATGTCTCCAAGAGAAGACTCCACAGCTTCTCTGGGCAGCCTGTTCCCATGCTGTGTCACCCTCAAGGGAAATAACCCTGTGCCCATGAATGCCACTACCCATCACAGAGGGAGAAGCACCCATGGGAGCACCCCCATGCTGCTCAGTGGGGGAGTGCAAGTGTGGTTCCCTGCCACACACCCCTGCGTGCACGCACAGAGCCATGGGGACGGAGGTGTGTGCCACAGAGCTGTGCATGCATGTGCTGCAGAGCCATGTGCCACAGTCACACACACACGTGTGCACAGAGCCACAAGTGGGGCTGGCCAGGCCATGCCCTAGGGAGCCCCGTGCTGGGGGGGTGGTGGTGCCAGAGGGGGCACAGGGAACAGCCTGCGGGGTGTGTGTCTATGTGCATGTGTGCGCCTGTTACCGGGCTCTCTGTGTGTCTGTGTCTCTGTGTTTCCTCGCGCGGCCCCATCTGTCTGTGTGTCCCTCCCCCCGTGTCTGTGTGTGTCCGTGTCTGTGTGGTCCGTGTCTGTGTGTGTCCGTGTCTGTGCCCACATCTGTGCCTGTGTGTCCATGTGTCTGTGTGTGTCCATGTCTGCGTGCCCAGGTCCGTGCCTCTGTGTCTGTGCACCAATGCGTGCCGGTGTGTCACCCAGGCTCTCCTGCCTGTGACACCGCGTGTAAGACAGCTGCTGCCCCCTGCCGGCACGGTGTCCCAGAGACACGGTGGCCGAGCCCTGAGCCGGGCCCTCAGGAGAGGCCGAGCCCTGAGCCAGGTCCTGAGCCTGCGGGAGCCCTGAGCCAGGGCCTGAGCCGAGCCCTGAGCCTGCCTGAGCCCTAAGCCGAGCCCTGAGCCTACCCAAGCCCTGAGCCGAGCCCTGAGCCTGCCTGAGCCCTAAGCCAGGCCCTGAGCCCTGAGCCAGGCCCTGAGCCAGTCTGAGCCCTAAGCTGGGTCCTGAGCTAAGCCCTGAGCTGAGCCCTGAGCTGAGCCCTGAGTCGAGCCCTGAGCCTGACCCTGAGCCTACCTGAGCCCTGAGCCTGCCTGAGCCCTTCGCCAGCCCAAGCCCTGAGCCAGGCCCTAAGCCAAGCCCTGAGCTGGGCCCTGAGCCCTGGGCCTGGCCCTGAGCTGGGCCCTGAGAGGGCCTGAACCCTCAGCCTGTCCCTTAGGCAGGCCGAGCCCTCAGCTGGGGCCTCAGCCATGCCTGGGCCTCAGGCTGCGGACTCACGGCTGCCCCACACCACCTTCCTGGCAAAGCTGCTCTCCACCTCTGCACCCCATCCTGCCTGGCACGGCCGTGTCAGTCCCACGCTGGTGGAGGCCTGGCTGCCTCACAGCCCACCTGCAGCCCTGGTGCTGCTCAGCCAGGGACGCAGCTCTGCCCAGCAACACCTTGCACCGCCTGCGGAGACAGGCTGAGCCTCAGACCAGCACCACTTGCTACCTGCTCCCAGGCCGAGGACCCCCAGCATGGCCCCCTGGTCCATGCCCCTACAGTGGATCCCCCCAGCCTGGCCCCCCCAGGATGAGTCCCCCTAGCCTGGGCCCTCCCTGGCCCAAGGCACCCTGAGGCCCTCCAGGGTTCCACAGACTCCCGTACAGCATGGGGCCTTTGGGGCCTCCACAGTCTAAGGTGCACAGCTCCAGCCCTGACCAGGGCACCCAGGCCTGGCCCTGTCTTGTCGTCCTGTGGGGTCTCATCAAGCCACCCAGCAGGTCCCCACAGACACCCGCCTGAGGCACCCATGCCCATGGGCTTGGTCCTGAGCATGGCACGGCCTCCCTGCTGCCCCCTGCTATGCACACAGGGCCGTGGCACTGGGGCCAAGGGGCTCCACGGGGCTCTGGTACACACAGGGTTGTGTGCCCCAGCCCTGTGAGCCCTAACTTGAGATGGGGAGCGGCACCCCACTGAGCTGCAGGGCTTTGCTCTGCTCTGGAGCTCACACACCACACCATACGTACTGCCTTGTCACCTTTCCGCTCACAAGGGGACAGGGAGGATGCAAGCCAGTCCTTTAGCCAGGGACAGACTTCCCAGGGATGAGCCCCACCAGGAGATCATGCTGCCCCAGGGGATGGTGACATGTTTTTGGGGCCTGCTCAGCTCCTGAAAGCTGCAAGGGCTGTAGCCCCCCCAAGAGCTGCGGGCAGGTTCAGCCATCCTGCTGGGCACGTGGCCTGTGGTCTGGCTGGCACATGGCCAAAGCCACAGTAAGCATAGCCCACAGGGAGAGGCTAAGGGGCACTCCTGGATGCACCCATGGTGGTGGGTGCCACTGGAGAGGGTTTCACATGCACAGAGCTCTGAAGCCATGCAAGAACACTGGGATAGCCAGGCACACAGGCTGTCCCTGGGGCTGGCTGAGTGGTGTCATCCCAGCCACCCTCACGTTACACACATGGACAGCCATTGGAGCCCTATGTGCCACACAGAGCCTGCAGCCCTGGGGCATGGCCTGCAGCAGGAGCACTCATCCCTGCTGGGGAGGCATAGGAAGGTGCTGGCAGAGGTTCTCATGTCCCAGGGGCACCAGACCCACTCCATCAGAGAATCATAGAATTACAGAATGGTTTGGGTTGGAAGGGACCTTTAAAGATCACCTCGTTCCAACCCCCTGCCATGGGCAGGGACACCTTCCACCAGACCAGGTTGCTCCGAGCCCCGTCCAGCCTGGCCTTGAGCACTGCCAGGGATGGGGCACCCACAGCTGCTCTGGGCAGCCTGTGCCAGGGCCTAGCCACCCTCACAGTGAAGAATTTCTTCCTAATATCTGACCCAAATCTCCCCTCTTTCAGTTTAAAGCCATTCCCCCTTGTCCTATTGCTACAGGCCCTTGTAAAAAGTCCCTCTCCAGCTTTCTTGTAGCCCCCCTGTAGGTACTGGAGGTGGTCTAAAGGTCTCCCTGGAGCCTTCTCTTCTCCAGGCTGAACCACCCCACCTTATCAGGGGAAGCTTACTAACAAAAAGACTGACACAGGGCTAATATGGGCATGCAGCAGCACAGGGACTTCCCAAACCTTTCCACTTCACTCCGCAGAGGGAATGGAGTTGCTGGAAACTACTAAGAGGACAGCAGAGAACAGAATACCATCTCCTGAGGTGTCCATTCTCGTATCTCGTCCCGTTCCGTGAGGACTCAGAGAAGCATAAGAACGATGAAACTTAAGGAAGGACTGAGTAAAGCCCACAGATGGAGAGACAACCAAGATGGATGGCATACTAGTTGGTAGTGGAGAGATGTATTCACCACCTTTTTCAGCTCAAGGGTTGAGGGTTATTGTAGAATCCAGTATGAGGCCAGTTTGGGTTGAAGGACATAATTCTGTGTATTCTGCGTAGCTAAGCTGAGGAACTCCCTGCTGCAGGATGTTCTGGGTGCTAAAAGTTTCTATGGATTCAAAAAGCATTTGGAAAAAGCCTTGGTGGAAAATCCATCAAGGGCTGCTAAATAACAAGAGAGATTGTTATTTCAGTAGCTCCCAGAGACACAAACCCCCGGGGCCTCTGAGGACATACCAGAGAAGTGCTGGTATGTGCTTCCCTTGTTCTCACACTGCTTCCTACACACTTGCTGTTGGCTGATGCCAGGTTACAGGGTTGGACAGGCCATGCAGATGCAGCCCCCCTCTGTGTCCTTGCTTCTTGCAGGGGATTGGCACCAGCCTGTGCCACTGGCTCTGGGGTGGACTGAGGGACCTGGATTGTGTAGGCAAACAGAAGATGGTGGGCAGGAGGACTCAAGCAGCCAGGGTGGTAAGGCTTCTAAAAGGAGTCGGCACCAGCTCCAGCCTGACTGGGGATCCGAGGCTGGGAGAGTTCCAGATGGCTCCCTGGGACTCAGATTGCACTCCCACAGGAAGTGCTGAATTTCCAAAAAAGAAGCTGAAAGAAAACAGGACATTGTGTAAGGGAAAAGCTGCATACATTTGCATAGTTATAAGCTGGTTGCATAACTGAATGCATCTGAATAGTATCTGAATACTCTTTGGAGGCATGGGGGCAACTGGGGAAAAGAAAGGGTCAGGCAGCCTGAGTGTCTGCTGCCCAGTCCTGGCAGGAACATCGCACCTCAGTGGACACACTGGGTAACTTTGCAGTTTCATGGGAGAAGACTGGGGTTGAGAGCAAAAGCCCTGGGACCTGGCCTGCTGGAAAAGGAACAGGAACCCAGCAAACCCATTGCTATGCCCACAGGCCAAGCAAAACCACAGCCACGAGTGGAGAAGCAGGTAAAGTGCCCACAGCACAGCAGCTTTCCCTGCTGAGCAGTGGTGTTCTCCACCCATGGGGCCACAGACCTCCATGAGAGTGCCCTCAAGTGCAGGACACAGAGCCAGCCAGGCCCATTACCCAGCTGGAGCGCATCAGCCCACCCACCCAAAGCAAATGTGGCTGGCAGGGTGTTCCTGGATCAGCGTGCCTGATCCTTGCTGGGCAGCAGCTTTCCACAGAAATCTTTCTGCAAAATGGGCAGACTCGCTATACCTCTGCTCTGGGAGCTCGTTCCAGTCTGCCTTCTCCAGCGGCTAGAAACATCCCTCTAGTTTTCAGACGACTCAGACCAATTTCCTTGTATGCAAAACCCATCCATCAGTTTAAGCAGATCACCTCGTGCTCCGGTGTTTTTCACTGATAAAGCTACCCTGGGCAATCTTATCTCCCCTCAACATCTGTTTTGACAAGATATCAAGCTGGGCTGCTCTCATCTCCTCTCTGCATTCCCTCAGTCATCTCAGTTGCTCTTCTCCGCACCTTTTCTACAACAAATTCATGTTTTCCACCATGGCTGGTGCATGGTCTGTAAGTAATGCTCTTTAAAACAACAACACTGGCACTATCTGCCTCTTCTGGAAATACATCCCAACAGAGCTAAGAATGCCCCACGTCTTCATGGCCGAATTACATGGCAGCCTACATTCATCCAGAGATAGCTGAACGCATGCAGGCCATTTCCTCTTTAATGACTCCTAAATTGGAGGCCTAATTTATGGCATAAATGTTTGTTCAGTGACTCCAGGGCATGACTTTGAATTTTGTACCATTCATTTTCCTCCCATGACTATTAGTTCCGCCTTCAATGTCACCCGTTGCCCCTGAAAGCTGTTCCAGCCTTCTGCTCCACCATTTCACAATCTCACCTGTTAGCTAAGCTCACTGACCTGCACCTGATATTTTATGACAAAGTCATTGATAAAAATATTAAATTCATTTGGCTCCTAGAGCCCATGTTCTCACAATTCCTCTTTCAGCACAATCCAATCTCCTAGTGGCAGATAGGACATGGGATGTGTCCACATCTGTGTGGCAGCAAGGCTGCTACCGGAGACAAGTTATTTTTTTGGCTTCACTACTGTTGCAATCCGCTGTTGTGTGCAACTGTCTTGATTTTGTCTTAACAGCACAAGGGGTGTGAGAGTGTGTGTGTGTGTGCGCGTATTAGCAACAGAGCTCTGCAGTGCCTCCACCAACTTTTTTCCCCAAACACCAAAGGTAACAGCTAACATCATCTTCATGCTCAGCTGAAAGTCTGTTTCTCCTAATGAAAGTTTTTACCTCAAAGATAAAAAGGAACAAAAGATATTGTTATGATGAAAGCTCTGCTTAATATTCCACTTAACTGCTTCTACTTCTTTTTCCTAATAAAAGGTCAAAAACCTGTTTAAAGGCTGTTGGAGCAGGGGATTCCCCAGCTATAGTGTAACAGCCCAGGCTACACTTAACTCCTTACTGCTGTACTCTCTCCTACTGTGGAGAGAGAGTTTCAAACTGGCTGCAGGGCTCCAGCAGCTGAAGCATTTCATGGCACCGTCCCTCGCTGCCACACAGCCACAGACACTGCCTTCCCTGCTCCCTTGCATCCATCCAGCATCTGAGAGCTGGGGTAGGGGAAGAGCCCGGAGCTGGCCAGCTCTGCCCAGGGAGAAGGGGATCTTTCAGGAGGTTCTATTGAGGCTGCATGTCCTGCAGAGCAGTGGAGCTGCAGAGGGAGGCAAACCAGGAACGGACCTAAAGTAACGGGCTGAGATTTACGAAAGGAAACTATGGCCTGAAGAGCAGGAAATACCCTGGCAGCTGAACACAGGAGGCTGGGATATGGAAACATTGGCGGTGGAGGCCGCCGCAGCCGCACACAGCACAGGGTGTGCTGCTGCACTGAACATGTTGTCCTCCACTGAAACCACTACCTGCAGCCAGGCTTCCCTCTTTGTGAAAGAGGCCAGGAGTTGGGAAACTCTGATCAAGTCCCCTCCAGGGCTGCAGAGCAGCACTGAGCCCTTTCAGCTGCCTGCAGGAGCCTGCCAAGAAAGGGAGAGCAGGCAATGAGGTCTGACATAAACCAGGCGCCCTTTGTGCATGACCAACTACAAGCAACGAAGAAAATAAAATCAGCCTTCTCTGGTGGGAGTACCAGTCAGAGCAGCAGCCTCACGCGCTCTGACAGCTGGCTCTCGCAGGGCAGTTACTGATAGTGCTCCCAGGGCTTTGACCCCCACCTCCCTCTGTCATCCCTGCCCTTGACCTTGCTCCCCTTCACCCCTCACTGCCCCTCTGTGCCACAGCTCCGGGCTCCCTCCCTCCACCCCTTTGGTCAGACAGGGATGCCCTCCTCCCTCCCAGCAATGCCTCTCTGCCTCTGACCGCTGGGTCCAGCTCCTCCATCACTCAGGGCCTGTCCTGCAGTCCGTGGCTGTGCTCTCACATCTGCAGATGGTCAGACAGCCACTGCCCCCCATCCACTGCAAGCAGCCTTTCCCTCTGCTTAGCTCTGCCCATCAGCCTGGCTGCTGTCCCCTGCATCCCCCTGCTCCCTCACAAATGGGTGAGCCTTCCCAAGTAGCTTCAAACCATCCCATTTTTAGAATCGAGCTGTGACCATTTGCAGCAAATGCCCTCATCCCAGCACACACCCACACACTGCACCCTGCTCCTGCGGTCAGCTTCACCTCTGTTTACGCGGTGCACTGTTACACACGCTGGCTTTCTTTCCACTTACGGAAACACTTATGGAAGAGCTGGGTATGCATTTCCTGCACTGTGTGGGAGCTTCCAGTGGGAACACAGGCAGAGCTCGAATGAGTGGGGCTTAGACATTACAAAAGTCTGCAGCCCCTCACCAAGCTCTCTGGCCTGGCCTTTGCCCTTGCCCTGAGATTTGCAGAAGTATGTGCCATCCCAGGGGTGACAGTGGAGATACTGTCAGCCGTAATAGCTGTAAGAAGTAGTTTCAGGAAACTGCTCTGCCTTATTCCCAGGAAAGCTCTGATCCTGTGGCATTAAATGTGTGCTGGCCTGCCCTCCTGTGAATTCACACATCTAAATTACATTAGCAGGTTACACACTGGTGTAGGTCATGCCTTTGTGAAGGGCGTATGTGGGGAGCTGCAGAACAGAGGAGGTTAGAGCCTGATGTATTAACTCAGTAAGCACAAACAGATTCCTGAGAGGCTATGTACTGGCCACACGTTTGCCCTGCAGATACAAAAAACAAATGTGCTGAAAGAAGACAAAGCATCAGGGAAGATGTTTGTCGCCTTCACAGAGTCAGTCTGACACCTAGACTGAACCTCACACCGTAACAGAGTGCAAGTTGTTCAAAAATTGACGTCATTCCATCCCAGCCCTACCCATCAAATGCAGATAAAAATAGCAAGCCAAGAGGGGCCTCCTAGCAGGGAGGGGAGGCAGGGAGACATGGAGCTTCAGCCCAGACCTCAGTATCATAAAGACCAGTGTTCTGCAGGAGCCAGCGCTGCCCTAGCCCTGCAGCAGGCTTGCTGGGCAGCACGATGTGGATGCCCTGCTACTGCTCCTGCTCCTGCTCCTGCAGGGTGGTCCCAGCTGCATGGCATCACCTGCAAAACCCAGATTCTGCAGAGCATTCTGGAAAGGAATAAAAGCAAACTAACCCTGAAAAGGGTTCAGAAATCCCCTCAGACGCTGGCAATTTAAAGTCAGAGCACACTTAAAATTATACATATCTGGGACCCACATTAAATAAAACAAGGAGCTCCTGGCTAGCTGCCCATGGCTGCAAGATAAACCCCTTAGGACTGCCACACTTTAAAGCAGCTTTCAGATCCTTTGCACTCCTCCAGTCATACCATGACTAAAAGCACGGCAGTGCAGTTCAAGCCACAGTCCTTGAGGTAGCAGTGCCCCACTTACCTGGTGAACCTGAATGAGACCAGAAAGAAATCCCAGTTCCACATCTCTGAGGGCCACCTTGCCCAGGGACTGCTGAGCAGAACTGGTTTGTTCTCCCTTTGAGACAGTGGAATAGAAGAACTCACCCCAAGCAGCAAATCCTTCCTGCCTCACTCCCCGCATGCAGGAATCCTGGATGGAAATCAAAGCCTGTACTTTTAGACCCATCATCTCACTGCCTGAGACCCCTAACCTCCTTAGCCAAGAGCCCCAGCCCGAATGGAGGCACTCCAGAGGTGTTCCTGTGCTCAGAACAACCAAAGAGGAGTTCACAGAAAGAGGCAGCAGCAAGCCACATGAGCTGTGTGTCCAGCAGCCTTCCCTCTGTGGCACCGTGCTGACCTTCCACAGGGTCCGTGACTGCAAACTGGTGGTAGGATGAGGTGAGACAAAGCAGAGGACCAACCTGAGAGAGAGGCCTGGCAGATGGACAGGACAAAGACTGTGACTAAAGGTCTCTGCAGCATGCCATGCGCTGAGGGATCCCCAATGGAAACTGCCTCATAGGGGCTGGTGGAGGAGATGGAAGCCAGCTCCTGGCCCAGAGAAGGGCAGGGCTATGATGCAGAGCACATGGCTCCAGGCAGGCAGAGACCTGGGCTCCAAATGCATGTGTGGAGCAGAGCCCTGCCTGGTCTGGTGGACATGAGGGCCTGTCTGTGCGTTACACTTCAACAGCATCCAACGGGCAATGCTTGGCAGCAGAAATCCAGGTTTGGGCCCCTGCTTTACCACAGCCTGCTTGTCTGAGCCTGAGTGGGACAGCAGAGCCCTGTTCTCACTGCAGAAAAGACAGATTATGGGCACAAGCCTGCTGTTTCCTGGGCACAGGCAGGCTGGGAGGTGCAGCAGCCTGGTGTGTTGAATCTCCCTGGGACAGCTGCCTTGGGGCAGGGGTCGAATGCAGTGCAGGATTCCCGCACTGCCCTGTCCATGGGTGAGTTTGGACTTCACAGCTAAATGGCTAACAGCTTGAACCCTGGAGAACAACCGAGGACAGACAGCTGGTTCAAGAGGTTACGTTCAGTACAAGAGTGTGGAGGCCACGAGGATGGACCAGGTTTCTCCTGCTTGTTGGTTATGTGACAGTCAGGACAACCAGTGAGTGAAAGACTGTATGACTTATGCCTGAAAATGAACAGTCAAGACAAATATGCTCTATTATGTGTTATCCGGTACAGAAAAAAGAAGTCATAGAAGGAAGATAAAGAAGTTTGCTCTGATGTGGATGAGGCATTGAGGATGAGGGGGTGAGGAAAGAGGTACTGGGATATAGGGGCATTGTCGGGCTGGGGATGAGGGGGCAGTGATGATACAGAGGATGATCACTGCTGTGAGAACATTCACCGATTCTGCAGTACCTCCTGTCATTCCCGTCATGTGTCCAAAGAAGTCAAGGGTACCGCACGCTGAGAACACTGCACTCAGAGTTTGAACAGAGAGATCTAGGACCTAGCCGGTTCATGCTGCTGGATGCAATTTATATACCTCAAATGAGCTTAAAGACTTGTGTATGAGCTGCCCAAGCACTGGGCATGGGCAGGGACACAGCAACATTCGGCTAAGGGCATGTCCAGCACATGTCAAAATGAAGACACCAGAGGTCCACAAAGAACATGTGAAGACCAAAAGTATTTCTTCTCCAGAAAGCATGGAGCAGTAGGCAGCAGGAGAGCAACTCCTGTGGGTCAGATCTAAGCTCTACCTATCCCTGCATCCTGATTTTGCAAATTGCTAAGAGCGGATCCCAAGAGGAAGAACACAAGAACCAGAGCAGGGACCGAGCAATATTTCATCAGTTGCAGACTCAGCTTCTGACAACCTGCAGCTTAGAGGCCTCTTGAGTCAGAGGCTACATCTGTGTCTTTGTGTTTAATAGCCCTCAATCAATTTTTCTCCCACAAATTGGCCTAATGGCTTTTAAAATCCTTCTCTACTTCGGCTGCTGTAGACACCCTATAGCAATGAATTCTACCATGTGTCACCCACAAACATTTTACCCCAGGAAATACTCAGTAAAAAATTACTCCCATTCATGTATTTTACAGCTCTTACCTCGCCTTTTCATCAGGCATCCCAACTACCATTTTGAGCGAAACGGTGAATAACCATTCCTGCGTGCTCCCTCCATGCCATTAGTGCTGCTCTCAGTCTGTGTATCCCCAGCTCAGCTGTTGCTTTCCAAGCTGTTAGTTTAATGTGAAACCTTGTCCACGCTTTTGATACCCCTTCCTGTGTCACAAGAATCTGCGCAGCTCTTCACATCCAGCTTTAGAGCTGACCGTCCTGAATAGTTTGGTGTCATCAGCAAACTCTGCCAACTCATTGTTCATCCCTTTTCTGGATTGTTTGTGAACGTGTTGAAAAGCAGTGCCTGGTACAGAGTCTGCCTTAGGTACTGCAGAACTCCTCCGGCCATTTAACAGTTGCGTTTCTCCAAACCTCTCCGGCAAATCTCTCAGCCTGGCAATTTGTCACCATTCATGTTATTGATTTGTTATACAATCTGTTCTTTTGTCACCTCATTTTGAGGCAATTCCTCTGACTGTCCTGTAAAGAAAGGCTTCCTACAAAGTAAATGCTACAGCAGAAAACAAACGGCTTTTTTTACTATAGCCCCATCTCTCCAGTGACCCCATTTAGACCCTCATCATCCTCAGGCTCTACCTATCTTCTGCTCAGGTTCTTGCCTTCAGTGCTTCTGAGCGCTGCTTTTTACCTTTTGGCCAGTTGTCAAAATCTCTTTTGGCGTATCTTCCTTGCTCAGACAGAGCTTTTACTGGCAAAGGATGTCTGTTCAGACTGGCAGATCCCCCCCCACTCCCAGTACAGGCTGCCCCCTCATCAGGTACAGACAAATTGGCAGACAATTGGCAAAGCTGCAACAGGGAACCAGAGTTGGGTGGCTGTCATGTGAGTGCCATGGGGGACTGCGGAAAGGTGGCTGGGGCCCCAAGATGTGCTTTTGTAGTCCAGGAGGTGATGGTGGGGTCTGCCAGGGTCAGCACAGGGCTCACCCTGACAGCCTTCCAGCAGGGATTTACCAAGCACACTCAGACAAGGGTATGCCACTGGTGTGGGCAGCAGCAGCTCAGGCCCTGCCAAAGCACCCATGGCAGTGCCACACAGCTGTAGCTGGTGGCACCAGTTACCCTGGTGCCGCTGCCAGAGCAGCCCAGTTGGCTGCCAGGCAGGACCCGGTGGCTGCCTGCGCAAGGAAATGCCTCCTGTTGGTTTATAGCGTGTTTCAGGGAATGGGATTTTGCATATATTATCTGGTGTGTGCCATCAGCACCTCCTTGCCCAACAGCCACCCCTCACCCCGGTCCCTCTTGGGTAACCACACTGGCCAAAAGGAGTCACGATCTGGAAGGACTGAGCGTCTCCCAGAACAGCGAGCTGGCACCGGTGCTTACATGGAAGCAGGGTGGAACAACTAACGAATGTGCTAAAAGAAACCAGAGATGGCCAGGAAAAGAAGAAAAATATCAAAGGAGCCAGAAACTTTCTGGAGGAATGAAAACATCTGTAAGACTTCTTGCTCAGAGCTGGTGAAGCACTTTCTGGGTGGGCAGGGGAGCCCAGGCAGGAGGCGCAGCCCCAGCACCCAGCAGCGGCTCTGGGGGGGAGATGGCGAGAAGGTGACAATAAAGGGAAGGGCTGCTGGGGCGGGGGGACTCGGAGACCCCGCCGGGAGGGAGCTGGAAGGGCGGCAGATGCCTGGAGGGAGGCCGGGGGGAGAAGATGGCCAGGCATCGGAGGTGGGACAGGCAGGTGGCTCAGGCCCGGCAACCGGGGCTGCGGGGCGGGCGGGACAAGCCCCGGCGCCCCCGCCTCTGGGCAGGGTGCAGGTGCGGGGAGCAGCCGAGGGGTGCGGGACGGAAGCGCCGGGCCCCGCGGGGGCGTTGCGGCCGCGAGGTCCCGGTGGCCCATCCCCGGGGCCGGGGGGGTGCGGGGCCTGCCCGGGGCCCCTCCTGGCGGGGCGGGCCGTGAGCGGCCGCACGTCCGGAGTGGGGCGGGCCGAGCCCGGGCCGGCCCGGCGCGGCGCTGTCAGCCCACGGCACGACTCGGCTCGGCACGGCTCGGCTCGGCGCGGCTCGGTACGGCTCGGCTCGACACGGCGCGGCGCGGGGATGGCGGTGCCGGAGCCGGACGCGCGGCTGGCGCAGGAGAAGGAGGAGGAGAGCGAGGAGGAGAGCGAGATCCTGGAGGAGAGCCCCTGCGGGCGCTGGCAGAAGCGCCGGGAGCAGGTGGGCGCTGCGGGACGGATGCTGCTGCTGCTGCTGCTGCTGCTGCCGCTGCTGCTGCTGCCGCCGCTGCCGCCGCGGCCGGCTCCGGCGGGGCCCCGGGCACGGGCAGCCCTGCCGAGACTCGGTCGGCGCCCGCGGGTGCCCAGGGCGAGTGGGGTGGCCGCGGCCGGAGGCCGATGCGGGGAGCTGCTCCGGGGCGGGGAACGAACGGCGGGGAGCGGCCGGAGGCGCGGGTGCCCCGGTGCGGGCTGTCCCGGTGCGGGGAGCCGGGCTCACCGTGCCCCAGTGCGGGCTGTCCCCGTGCGGGGAGCCGGGCCGTTCCCCCAGGGCCCAGGCGGGAGACGGGGGTACCGGTAACCACGGGTCGCTGGCCAGGCAGCTCCTGTGGGAATGAGGACTTGCCGGGAACATCGCAGGGCACGGCGGTGGTGGGGGCTGGCCCCTGCATCCCTGCCTCTAGGGCTGGAGGACCCAGTTCCTCCTCTCCAAACATGGGGTTTGGACCATTTCAGCTTATCTTTCTAGCCCAGGAGCTCAGCACAGCCGTCCTGCAGCATGTCCACCACGGTTTTGTGGTGCTCCTATCATCACCCACTGCCCTCTCTCCTCCAGATGTGTCCCCCATATCAGTGTAATGGCCATCTACCCCGAAAGTGGAGGCTGAATCTCCCTGTCTCTGTCAGGGCACCCAGGAACAGGGACCAAAGGCAGGGTATAAATCCTGGCCGCAGGCCAGGGTGGGACAGCACACATAGACAGGCATCACAGGCACTGTCGGCTCCCAAAGGGTAAAAGGGCCCATCCTAAGGCCAATCCTGTTCTTTATCTTCCCACCACCACCTGTTAAGGACCTGTAGGTAGTCCATAGTGCTCTACTCTGGCTGCAGGCTGCTTGTATTTTAGGCTGTTTTCCCAGTCTGGGCTTTGCTGAGATCTTGATAACCTACTAATGCCATGAGCACCTGCCCTTCTTGTGTCCCTCTGTGCTTTCTGGTGCTTCCACACCCCAACATCACCCTTCAATCTCCTTTCTTACTACCTTACCACCTCTGCCCGACATCTTCTCTACATCAGAGCCTTGCATCGGGGTGTACGTGCCGCATGGCTGGTGCCTGAGCCTTGTCCCATGGTGTGCGTGCCATGTGGTGAGTGCCAGGACCTGACACCATGTTCAAAATCCCGTGGCTTCTTCCCCTGCTACTTCTTGATGCTCCTGGAGTATCGGATCCCACCCATGTGGCACATCCAAGGTGTTGGAGCCAGCTGTATCTTTGTCTTGTGTTGTTTCCTTGATATTTTTTGGGATGGGCTTTGCCAGCATCCATCATCAGCCATCCCTCTGTCTGTGCCCCACATCTGACAGCTTTAGCTGCTGGTGTGGGTGTTGCAGTGTGCCCTCCGTGCCGCAGGTACAGGCACAGCTGACGGACACACCTCTGCCTCTCTCGTGGTCTCTCTGCCAGGGTGGCTCTGCAGGACAGCTGAAGAGGTGAGGAAGGCTGTGTGGAAAATAGTTTTTTAGCTGAGAATACCCTGGTGCTCCTGTAATTAAAATGACCTCCACTGTATGTTGGAAACAAGCATCAGGGTGGAAAGGTTTGGTGTAGGTGCTGGATAAGGCCTGTAATTTAATTGCATCTGACCTGTAGTTGCATGATCATTTTTCAGACAGTTCTTGGATCATCTGTGTTAGTCCATGACCTACCAAAACAGCCTGAAACCCCTCGTTGTCCTTGGCAAAGGAACGACTTGGAGCTCATTTCTGATTTGAACAACCTCCAGCTATTTTGACTTAATGGTGACATTTAACGATGAGTATTTTAACATTTAATTTTGACAAGGGAGTTTTCTGGAGTGGTGTGGCAGTGTCTGGAACTGGCCCTTGGAGGTTTGTCCCCCTGTGCAGTGTGTGGGAGAAGTAGAAACAAACGTGGAGCGCAGCCCCAGCCATGACATTTCCACACAGATGTTTTGGTAATTGGCTGCTGTGCCATACTCTCTGTCTGCAGGGAGTTTTTCATGCCGGAGAGGTGGGAAGGGTGGACTGGCCTTTCCTGACCGCTGCAGGACAGCAGGCAGTGGCAGGTGGTTGGTGATACTGCACATCACGGTGGTGAGTTGCAGCGCTGCAATCCCATCTTTGGCAACATAAGAGACTTGCTGACTGCTCACCAGGCTCGTGTTGCCGTGGTGAGGCAGGGATGCATCCCTCTGAGGACACAAGCGTTCAGGTGATGGACCCAAAGGAGAGTGGCCTGTTAGCAAGCACAGGGCTCAGGGCTCAGGTTCTGTACAGCTGCCATGACAAAATGCATGTGAACTTGAACAGGGAAGTGATAGTGCTGCCTAAATTGCAAAGTGAAGGAAGTTTTTGTAAGAGACTAGTTTGTTGCAAATTCATAGATGCTCAGTTACGTACCAGGAAGAAAGAACACCGTTTGCTGTCTGTAAGCTGTCAATATGGTTATCTTCCAACATTGATGAACAGCCATTCCATTTAACCACACTCCGATTGCCGTAAGCTATTCAGGTACTCTTACCAATGGGGATTTTCCCTCACTATCCTGATGATTCGTTATGATTATTTATTCTCCTCAATTTGCTTTTGTCAGAACACAGTCGAGTCCTGTGTGGGATCACTTGACCTATTGTCTTGCTGTTTTGAGAACGGGTCCAGAGAGGTGGGAGAGCTGCCTGTGACCTACCATCTCTGCAGCAGGCAGAGAGAGCCAAGGCACATGTCTTGGAGCAGTGTCTGGAGCCTGGAGAGCTGAAGTGGGCAGAGGCAAGCACCCCATTCAGCGTTTTAACGCTTAAACCATGATGCTCAGTAGTACAGGTTTGAAGCAGGTTATGATAAATTGCTAATGTGTATGCATTAATTACATGTACACAAGGACTACACCTTTGTTTTTGCACAACTATTGTACCCGTACTCCAGTGGGAGAACGCAGAGCAGCGGCTTATGACCCTACTGTGCATTATTAAACCACATATGGACGCAACAGCTAAAATGTGCTGTGATCTTAATGCTGCGCTGGGTCTGGCCATGCCCACCAAAGAAGAAAACACTTCACAACTTCCTTTGCCTATTTATGATGCATATATTCATGATGAAGCCACAGATTTCCACAAGCAAAAGCTTTTAAATTATCTCTGCAACCTTTGTGAAGAAACAGTCATGTGAATTCTTCCTGTTCAATGTCAGCACAATCCATGTTCTGCCTCTTCCATTTCTCTCCCTGCTATTAGTGTGAAAGTGCAGCAGAGGAATGCTGCTGTTGTAGACTTTTCCATGTAGGAAGATATATATTTTTTCAGTGTTGGTTTGATGACTTCATCTACTTTTTCCACCCACCCTGTGGAGTAAGAGTAGCAATGAACAAGAAACTTGGTTTACTGCTTATGTTAAAAGTTTTGCAACTTTCTTTGTCTGAATACAGTTTCCTGAATGAACCCTAGTACCTCGTTACTCAGATCAAACTGTTTTTATCCATGCTGCTTTGCTTTTGCAAATCCTTTACCCATTTGGAAGGGGGACTGTTATGACCAGTAGATACTTGTTGACTGTGAGGTTCACAAGCAGTGGTACCACTGCACCACGTCCAGGCCATTATTTCAACAACCTCTCCAGCATCTGTCCTGTCCATCTCCAGGTGTCCCACCTGTCAGTTCTGCCCATGGTGCTCCCTGCACGCTCTGGGTTGCCTTTGATATTCCTCAGGGCCCTTTCCCTTTGGGTGAGAGCATGTGCTTGCTGTGGCAAAGCTCAGCTGTGGTTCGCAGGACCACATTTTAGAGTTGCTTCTCTGCTTGTAACTCTGCCATTGCTTCTGACACGGCGTTCTGCTTTGCGGTGCTGGCAGCTCCAGTGCAGCTGCTGATGGCTAAACCAGGGTTGGTTGCATTTTTGCTTGAAATCGTCCATTGCTCCCCTTTTGGTCACCTTGTGTCGTAAAGGGGTTAATGACTGAATGTATAGTGGTACAGAGCCCTTGAACTATGAGCTTTAAGTTCTAAAACCAGCAGGATGAAAGAAAGGAAGAAGGGAAACAATAATAGCAAGAAAGTGAAGCAATGCTGAAGCAGAATTTAAAGAAAAGAAAGTGATATTAAAAAATCTGCAAGAAGGGGAGATTTTGAAGTGTTGCTATAGGTTCCCACAGATCAGAAAATTAAAACAAAATATGGAAAAATAATCTAAGCATTTGAACACACCGAGAAGCAAGGGGTTTCCCTTTTTTTAGGTATTAATTGTATTTGCAGTTTGCAGTAAAGATAGCTGGTTCTGTGATAGATTATTTGGAAAGCATCCAAGTATTTAATATTTGCCACCAGAGTTATTTTTAAAAGCTGCTTTGTTGCCAGCCCTCCCAGGAGACTAGGACTTGAAGTGTGTTTTGTTGTGAAGTGCTTTTCCAGAGCAAAGGGGATCAGCTGAAGGACTTGGCTCTTTCTTTTCATGCCATCTATTTTTTTTCTACCTCTTACTAGTTTTATGGCTTTTGTTTGCTGTTGTTTAGTTTTCCAGGATGAGTTTACTTGTGAACCCACCGACCTCAGTTGTCAGGCAGGTTAATATCCTAAGGCTTTGCTCTGTGTTCCAAACAGGAGGTGGGGCACCCCAGATGGTTTTAATTGAGGACATTTGTGAAAGCAACGTGAAATTGGTTGAACTAAGGTGGCATAATTCACCAATAGAGAAACTTTGCTCGAAGCAGATAGTGAAGTCCTCTTCTCAGCGTGTATTCTGTGGATCTGGAAACAAACAAAACTTTGCATGCTAGATTTAGTGTCCTCCTCGTTACCCTTCTAGTTTGTGTGGGCAATGTGCAGGGACTGTTTTGCCTTTTGCTTCAGGTTCGCTCCCTGTGCTACTTTCTCTGTTTCAAGGATCCTTTAATCCTTCATCATCTTACCCGGTCATAACAATCCTCTGCCTTGTTCTCACTGCTGGGGAGGGAGGTGACGTCAGCTGAGTGGTAAAGGTTAGTGCAGAAACTTGTTCTTTTTCATGTGGTAACATGCTCTTCTATTCCCATTCATATGCTCCACAAGAATGCCATTCTGTTTGCAGCTCGTTGCTCCTGGGCAGCAGCTTCTAAGGCACTACCTGTCTGCTCTAGCCCCTCCACCGTGTCCACGAATGCATGCAGCTCAGCATTTCCCAGACTGCTCCTTCTGTGCTCCCTCCAAACTAGACACAAAAGAGAAGTATTACAAATACCACCATTCCCCATGTTTTGTGTTCCCTTTCTTGTTTTTAACCAAGCTTTTTTTGCCCTTTCATTTGTTTTCCCATGCAGGTATTTTTGTTTACAGTGGTCAGACATTGTATATGAGACTTGCAGGCTCACACACATTTTGTGTCTCTTGTCTCCTTCCTCCTTTGATATAACCAGAGAACAAGCACAGGTCCCAGAGGCTTTTATGTTTTACTACTGGGGCAAAGGGGGTGTCCCACAGTCACGTTACAAAATGGGTTAAAAGATGACTGAATGCTCATTGGTTGGCTCTTCCACCGGACAAGTTAGCATTTGACAGTAATCACGTGAAAGGCAGTGTTTTAGCATTCCCCCATAGCAATCAGATACTGGTCAGCAAGGTGGGTTTTGTTAGCTTTCATTGAAACTGCACTGCTGACAGCTTAGCTCTTCAGCCTGGGTTTGCTCTGTGCCAACACAGCAGGAGGGCAAATCTCTCTCCTGGTGCAGTCAACAGGGTAAATCACACCAAAATCCTGTTAACTGGTCTAATTCGTACTGGTCGCTGGTGACCTGCCTGACTCATAAGGGGTTGCTGTTTGTTGTTTTCCAGCTGGGCTTGGATGGCGAGCCAACGCAGCCCATTCTTTCTGGATAAGCACTGCAAAGCTCATCCCAGGGCATTTGTTCCCAGTTTAGACTGGTGGGCACTGGGGGCCTGCAGCATCAGGATGAGGTACTGCATGGCCAACCTGTCCTTGGGCACCTCCTGCTCCCACCTCCCACCCTGATGTCGCTGGGGTCTGCTCGCCTGCCCGGTGCCCAGGTGCAGGCTGGTGGGGGGGATCCTTTCATTTCCTGCTGTATTCTGCAGAGCCTTCTCTAACTCCTGCTGCAAACCTGCTGGGCTGCTGGCCGCATGTCCCAGGTTTCAGTGACACTGCCAGTGAATTTCCGAGGTATGGTTTTGCCAGGGAGCAAAGCTGCCTGGGCTGGGCAGTGCTCAGCTTCGGCTGACCACAGGCTCACGTCTCCTTCCCAGGGGCGTGTAGTGCCTTGGGGGTAAAGCAAACATCTCCCTGGGGTCCGGCTTCCTGCCAGGACGTTTCTGGAGCAGCCCCATCCGCAGGCCAGGGGTGTGTGCAATGGTATGTCTTCTGCCCAGGAAATAACAACACTTGTATTGCCTTCAGCATGCAGGATCTCCCCTGACCTTTATCTGGGCAGTGGAAAAATACTCTTCTGTCCCTTTTTCTCAGCAGTGGAAGGAGTACAGGGATCACAGTGTTTGCTGTGGCAGCTGCTGGGCAAGAGGCAAGGGCAGCCATGGGTATGGAGAGAAAGGAATGGCTTCCAGCCCTCCCTCCCACAGGCAGAGGGGACAGGCTGGCCAGTGGCTGCAGTTCTGAGGAGGCTTGCTCCAGATCCTGCTGGGAGAGGCTTCCTCTCCCTATCCACAGGTATTAAACAATGACCTCCCTGCTGTTGCTGACAGGCAAGGGATCTCCTGGGGATGGATAGGGAGAGCTCATGGAAAAGGGCTGGGTAAAGTGGGTGCCCCTCATGCCCTGGGATGGGAGAGCTCTGCCGCTGCACATCCTGCCATGTTGGCCATGAGTCTGTTTCCCTCCCTCAGTCTCCCCTGCCTGCAGTGCAGCCGGGCACCTGGTTATTTTTCCTGACACTTCTGTTTTCTGCCCATAGCTCTGCTCCTTCTCTCCTCTTTGAGCTTCACTGCTCCTCCAGCGTGGTCCACAACATGTGCCATTCACCTGTACCTGCCTCACTTCTCTCCGTGATTGCACTGATGTTAAACCACAGCAGAGCTCGCCCTGACCTGTGCCATTGTCACCCAGCTCTCTAAGAGGCAAATCACCATCCTGGCTCGGCTAGCTAGATCTCTTCAGCTGACAGTGTATTAGCCTTGTATCCGTGCTGGTTTGAATTAGTGCTGAGAATATGTTTTTATGAGAGGTAGGATCAAATGCTTCACTGGAATCAAAATATTTTCCATCTCATGTGTTCCCTTCACCTGCTAATTGTGTAACAGGATCATAGAGACAGAACAGGTTTATCTGGCATCGCAGAGCCCTCGTCCTGCTCCTGCAGAGTCACAGGACATTGTAGGCTTGATCTGTTGTTTTGCTGTGGACTGCAGATAGCAGTATGGGTGGATGTCCTCCAGCTAGCTCTACTGTCACAACCTTTGGCATACCTGCCACAAGGTGAAATCTAGCCAGCGGCTCAGCCAGGCTCAGGAGCAGATTGCTCTGTGATGGCTTGGGGTGCTGCTGGCCCCAGGCTCCTCCCTAGGGACAAAAAGGCTGTTTGTGGCACTTCTGATGCTTGAAATGGGGCCCAGGAAGCCAAGGGCTTGGAGCCATGCTGCTGTCTGAGACCCTGGGCAGAGTGCTCCCAGCTCAGGAGGGTGGGATATATCAGCTCTTCACCCACAAAACAACAAGTGCTTGGTGGGACCATGGATAAGTCCCCCTCACTCCCTGGCTGCCCACTGCCTGCACGCCTCTGCTCCCACGGGACCTGCGCAGCGCTGCCTGCCACTGCTGTTTGCTCTCCCTGTCCCTTGATAAGCTGAAGGGAGCAGGAGAGGTGTCAGAGGGGGGGCTCAGCCCTCTTAGCTTTTTTTTTCTCCTTTCACAAGTTTTAAAAAAATATTTCCATGTTGCAACAGTCACCCCTGCCCTGCATGGGGCCCTAGCATGGGGTGCTGGAGAGGGGAGTGCAGCCTCTGTCAGGACCAGGGAATGTATGGTTTGGAGAAGGCAAGAGGACCCCAGCTTCAGGCAGCGGGCTGGAAAGAGAGTCCTAGCAGGGACACACTCCTCCATCTCTGCTTCTTGCACACATTGCTCTGAGAGAACAGTCTCTGCTGCCTAAGGTGTGTCCCTGTGCCTTAGCAGCACCTCCTTGCTAGCTGCAACCTGAACAGAAGTCCCTTGAGAAACCCAGACACAGCCTTTACTGTTGCCCAGGCTTATGAGATACTGGAGCGGAGGGCTACGCTGGGATTTAACTGCAAAAGTGCTCTCCCAGGCACGACGTGTTCCCTGCTCAGCCTTGTGGCCTCAGCAAATCCTGCCAGTTCCCGGCACCAAAAGGGATAAAATGTCATGGTATCATGAGGAGGCAGGTAAATTGTGCATGCAGTGAGCATCACCATCCTCAGGTCCTGCTAGCCCTCCTGTCATTACCAGCAACCAGGGGTTTCTGCTCTGTGGCAGCGCAGTATGGGCACTGCTCCCCTGACAGAGGCGCATGCCAGTTGTGACTTGTAGCATCCAACACGTCTGCTGTCACTGTGTGACCAGGTGGGTCCTGGTGCTCTTACCAGCATGGCACGGCTGGTCTCAGCGAGCCCGGAGAGCCTGGGGGCCTGCAATCCAGCTAGTCACTCGTCCTTCTTGCTTGGCTCTCCCTTTGGGTGTCTCTTGGGCTTTGCCCTGTGTCCTTCAGACAGTGGTTTCTTATGTCCTGGCTGCCTGTCTCCAGGGCCATCCACAGCACCCAGAGTGATGGCTGCTGCACCAGGGATGACTCGGAAGCCCACAGGCAGGTGGCAGGGCCACGGGTGCTCACAGGGCTGCTGCCAGCCTGCGGTGGGTGGGGAAGGGCTCCATCCCACATGGAGTGGCTCAAGCAGGCAGAAGCTGGCCACCAACTTGGGAAGGAAACTTGGCTCCAGTATGGACAGGGCAAGTGTACAGAGTGCTGGTAGTGGCCTTGCTCTTGTGCCTGTTCGTGGGCTTTTGGCTCCCAAAACTTCATCTTTCCTCTGGTCCTCTGGCTCGGTACTAGTCCAGAAAAGCCCTGAGGAGGTTTGGTCCTCTTTCTTCCAGGTTCAGGATGCTCAGAGGCTTTGGGTCAGCCTCCTGGTCTACCCTCCAGCCTGGTCAGATGTCTTCTGGTGGCCTTTTTAACAGCCCTTTTGTGTCTCTGTTAATATGGTCTTTCTTGGGATGGTTATGGCCCAGGGTGTGGGAAGGAAACATACTATTTCATAGAATCGTAGAATCACAGAATGGTTTGCTTTGGAAGGGACATTAAAGACTATCCAGTTCCAACCCCCCTGCCATGGGCAGGGACACCTTTCACCAGACCAGGTTGCTCCGAGCCCCATCCAGCCTGGCCTTGAGCACTGCCAGGGATGGGACATCCACAGCTTCTCTGGGCAACCTGTTCTGGTGTCTCACCACCCTCACAGTAAAGAAGTTCTTCCTGATATCTGACCTAAATCTACTGTCTTTTAGTTTAAAGCCGTTCCCCCCTTGTCCTATCACTACAGGCCCTTGTACAAAGTCTCTCTCCAGCTCTCTTTAGGTGCTGGGAGGTGCTCTAAGGTCTCCCCAGAGCCAGCTCTACTCCAGGCTGAACCACCCCAGCTCTCTCAGCCTGTCCCTGTAGGAGAGGTGCTCCAGCCCCCTGAGCATCTGCGTGATCTGCTCTGGACTCACTCCAACAGGTCCGTGTCCTTTTTATGCTGGGGACCCCAGAGCTAAATGCGATAATACTGCAGGTGAGGTCTCAGAAGAGTGGAACATCACCTCCCTCCACCTGCTGGCCACGCTGTTGGTGATGCAGCCCAGGATGCAGTTGGCTTTCCGGAGCGCGCATATTGTTTCCCTCCCCTTACCCACTGCTGCTTTGCATCTCACCCCCCCCCCCCCCCCCCCCCCCCCCCCCCCCCCGCTGCGGCACTGGCAGCTCTGCGGGGGCAAAGGCACCCTGCAGGAATGGAGGGTGAGGGTCACTGTCCCACTGCTCACCCCTGCAGCCTCCTGCCTGGCACCCCCTTCCCAGCCTGCCTGCCCCTTTGCTCTTGCCCTCCAGCACATCCCTCCTGCAGAGCCTGGGGCAGCCGCCTCCCTGCCGGTGTTTGCCCTGGCCGGTGGCGCAGCCTGCACTTGTGTTTCCCCAGCAGCCCCTGCCAAACCAGGCAGAGGGAACTTTTTCAGTGCCTTTGCCTTGTTTCTGAGCAACCTCCAGGTTATCCTTCCTCTGCGCAGTAAGGTCCTCGATCCAGACATGGGTTTCCAGGCAGGGTCTGCATGTGCTCTTCAGTGGTGCTGATGGTCGGGGGAGTCAGGGCTGGTAACGTGACCCCTGCCACTGCTTGGCATGAATCAAGGCAAGGGCTGAGGCTTTGCCCACTGGGCTGCTTTGAAGACACAGCCATAAACTTGTACCCAACTTTGGAAATTATTTGGGTAAAGCACCTGCAGGCAGGAACTGGCCTCCCTCGCAGAGGGACAGCCCCACTGGGTTGGAGCCCCACTGGGTGCTTTGCCTGCCTCTGGCAGGCAGGAGGGCAGAGAGGAGAGTGGGTGCAGAAGAAATACGTCTGTGCTGGGGGTGAGGATGCGAGGTGGCTGCTCAGGAATGGGAGAGTGCCCGGTGGTTGGTCCCCATGGCTGTGCTAGGGGCTGGACTGCTTCCCTCACCCAGAAGCTGCCTGCCCCAATCCTGCTCCCATGCTGAGGTCCTGGGAGCACTGCCACCAGCAAAGGAGGCCTCTGGGACTGCTCAGTGTCCCATGGGTGGCTAGGATGTGCTGGTCCAGATGGCATGGAGGGATGCTTTTCAGGGGGCACTGGAGGGCAGCGAGATGACCCTGCCGAGAAATGGGGCCAGCACATGCTTGTCCTGAGGATGTGAGTGTGGGTGTCAGGGGAGGAGCAGAGGACTGGCAGAGTACCCTCTTCTCCAGGTGCCATGGCCATGCCTTTTTCCCAGTCTCCTAGAGCGACCCGAGAAAGGTAACAACCCACTTTGTCATTATTTTCTCTCCAAATTGGGTCTAAATGCCAGTGGCAGCAGACATGCCTGTCCATTGCTCTCCAGACCCATGCCTTCCTTGCTTAACAGTCGCTCTCCTAAGGCCCCAGAGCTATATCACTAAGCCTTTTTCTGTGGACTGTTCAGTCCTTGTTGACGTGAAAAGCTCAAAAGGGAGTGATTTATTGTAAGATGCAATCTGATCTTCTGTAAGCCTTTGCTTACTTGTCCCCAGTGATCTTGCCAGGCTGGCCTTGGCTCCTGCCAAGGGCTTTCTGGAAGCAGCCTGAGCAGGGAGTTTGCCCAGTCTGGCTCTGGAGTTTTGCCTGTTCCACGTGGTGTCCACCATTAGCAGCATGCAGAGCTGCCGGGAACTCTGAAAGGCATGGCGTGAGATAATCAAGGTGACCTGTGGCTGGTTCCTTTTGTCCCCAGTCACCTCTGTGATTATAATGCAGCATTTATTTATTTATGCAGTCTTGGAGCTCAGTGTGCCAGACAGCTGTTCTGTATCATTCTTACTGTTGTTCAGCACAAGACTGAGCACGCTCATGTCTGCACGGAACAGGGAACGTTTCCTCCCCTGTGGGCCTGTCTGATGCTCCTAACCACGTACCGGAGCCTCCCAGATACCAACAGATCCACTGTCCAGAGCGTTAAGCACCAGGATACCACTTCAGGCTCACCGAGTATTCAAAGGTTGTTCAAAGCTGGGGGGCTACGGTGGAGGGACAACCCTGGACTTCTGCTGTGGGTCACTCTTGGACAGACGGCCAGTCGGATTCAGCACAGCTGTTCTTACATTGAGCTCTGAGCAAGTGGGAGGCAGCATTGCCTGCCTAGGACGGGACGGGGCTGGCAGGCAGCCGGTTTCATCCAAGCGTGAGGATGGGAGGTGCGGGGTGCGGTGGCCATGCAGGTTGGGTCCTGCTGTAGGTCCTGCTGGGTCCTGCACACAGGAACGTTGTGACCCTGTGATGTGACAGATGAGGAGGTGACACCTGAGGCTTTCAGACCCAGCTGTGCCTTCAAGCCATGCATCAGTAATGTCCATGCAGAGCTCTGTTGCTCCCACGTGTCCTTGTGGCAAGCAAAAGGATGTTCAGGTCTGTGTTCTCCATTTGACTCCTTTTTCTTGGATTTCTGGCCACTCATTGGTTTCAGGACAGGATTTTTCTCAAGGTCGTGAGCTGATTCTCCAGTGGCATTTTTGAGGAGAGGTGGAAGAGCAGCTTCATAGAGCGCTCTGTGACCAGCAGACCCTCATGGTGCACAGGCACTTGCCCCTGGCCTCCATTGCTCCTGGCACAGCCTCCACCGAGACCTGCCTAGGTTTAGCCTGGAGAAGGCTGAGAGGGGACCTTACCAATGCCTACAAATACCTTAAGGGCGAGTGTCAAGAGGACGGGGCCAGGCTCTTCTCAGTGGTGCCCAGCGACAGGACAAGGGGCAACAGGCACAAACCGCAACACAGGAGGTTCCGTCTGAACATGAGGAAGAATTTCTTTACCTTGAGGGTGACAGAGCACGGGGACAGGCCGCACAGAGAGGCTGGGGGTCTCCTTCTCTGGGGACATTCAAAACGCACCTGGACGTGACTCTGTGCAACCTGCTCCAGGAGGACCCGCTTTAGCAAGTGGTTGGACTAGACAGTCTCCAGAGGTCCCTTCCAACCCCCACCATTCTGTGATTCAGTGATTCCCAGCCTGATGCCAGCTGCCGAGAGCTCCTGCTGAGGCTGTTGCTCCCCCTTGGCCATGCAGTCCCTCCTGCCACAGCTCACCCTTGCTCTCCACCAGCAACATCAGCCAGAACGACCACGGCTTGGGGTTCACAGTGTGATGTGATGGCCTTGCCGTGGGGGCATCCTGGTGAGGGCTGAGCCATCTCCCCACCACCCCCGGTAGCAGCTGCCCTGGCAGTGCCCTTGCTGGGTGCTCCTTTGCTGGCTGTGTTTGTACTGGGAACCCTGGGAGGCTGTTGGGACTTGCCGGGAAGGCTGTGGTCAGCGAGGCCAGCTGGCCGCATCACTGGCTGTCCGTGCTGGGCTTTGTGTGGAGCACACGGAGCCTGTGAGCAGAGAGAACAAGTAACAGAGGTGCTTTGTGTGTCCCCAGCAGGAACTGGGCCATGAGCTGCCCATCTGTCCCCTGCTAATGAGCTGGGGGTGCTGGGTGCCTGCGCCTGCGCCCACAGCTGCCCCGTGCCGCAGTAGTCCAAGCGGCGGCGGTGGGACGCTGCGTACCTGCCCCGGGAAGCAGCAGAACAATCCCTCTTTTCATCTGGCTGCTGGCAGCTCTGTGCTGCTGCTGCCGCGAGGCAGATGGGAGTGGGCAGCCGTGCCTTTGTCCAAGCTGCCAGGGCTGAAGGAGGGGACGGGTCCGAGGCTGCAGGGCATCTGCTGTGCAGTGATGCTTTTGTGAGGGGAGAGTGAGGGCACAGACTCCAGTGTGGATGGCAGTTTGGGATGCAGCAGGCATCGCTGCCGGGAGGCAGGACCCACTGCTCTTGGGTCTGGGGTGTCTCTGTGCTGTTGAGCCTCTATCAGAACTGGGAGCCTTTTGAGCAGGTTTTACCTGGGCTGGCGGCGGGACCCAGTGGTCCTGGCTGGCCTGGGGACCAGCAATCTGGTGCTGCCCTCAAGGCAGAATCAGCAGAGACCCAGCGCAGGGACAGGGCTGAGTCCGTGCTGGATGTGGCCTGCAGAGGTGATGTCTGTAGAGCTGCTCTCCACGGGGTAGAGAGGGACATGGTTGAGTGGTGGACTTGGTAGTCCTGGGTTAACAGCTGGCCTTTATGATCTTAAAGGTCTTTTCCAACCTGAATGGTTCTATGATTCTGTGACCTCTGGGGATGGGAACTCATCAGACAGACCATGGCATGTGGGCGGTTGCCCTCAGTCTCCTCATGACATTAAAAGAGATGATATGGCTTTCGTTTGCCCAGACCTTCTGATTTGCTCTGTTCAGCGTGAGTGTGACCGTCAGCTGTGGGTGTGGGTTGCTCCCCCATGGCTGCTGAGAAGTGGGGTCCACGTGGGGGTCCCCATCTGCATGCAGGAGTGGGGCCAGGAGGTGACTGTCACCACTGAGTTCTCACTGAGCTACAAGAGTTGAGAAGGGCTGGCGTGGGGAGCTGCTCTGAATCTCTGGCTCTCCCCTGTGCCGTCACACCCCAGAGGAAGGGTGCAGGCTGCTGTAATGCCTGAGCTCCCACGCAGGTGGGTCCCGAGGGCAAGGCAGTGGGCTGGGGGTTTGCTCCACTCACCATCTCCTGGCCAGAGCCTCCTGTGGGCTGGACTCCTCCACAGGAGCCATAGCAGGGACCACTCACGTCCATGCAGCACGTTCCTCCGGTGCGGCTGGGAGCGGTGGGCAGGCCTGTGGCCGGGCTGTCTCACACCTTCCTGTGCCTCACAGGTCAATCAGGGGAACATGCCAGGCATCCAGAGCACCTTCCTTGCCATGGACACAGAGGAGGGTGTGGAGGTGGTGTGGAATGAGCTGCTCTTCACTGACAAGAAGGCCTTTAAAGCACACGAGGTAAGCCATCCCTCCCCAGCTGGGACTGTGCCCAACTGCCCTGGGACTGCCTGCTGCTCCTTTCTGGGTGGGCACACTTCAGTCAGCAGTGCTAATCACAGCCTGTCACGCTGCACTCCTCCCTTCGTAGCATTGCGCTTTCCCTTGGCTTCTCCAAGACAGCTCCATGTGTCCTCTGTACCCCGAAAACAGCTTTTCCTGTGACCGGGGGCACAGCCTCCTCCCCAGCCCCAGGTTCCCTTGCTCTGGGAGGTGTCCTGCCAACATCCCAGGACCTGCCACCTCATTTGTCCTCTCTCTGCCTGCAGGAGAAGATCAAGACCATGTTCGAGCAGCTGGTGCTTGTGGATCACCCCAACATCGTAAAGCTTCACAAATACTGGCTGGATGTGAAAGACTCAAAGGCACGGGTAGGGAGGTCTCAGGGAGGCAAAATGTCTGGGGGGGTCCCCATGATGTGGGAAGGATGCCAGTGGGAGCCATGCAGGGATCCCAGCAATGCTCCTCACCCTGCTGTCCAGAACTCCCCTTCCTTCTCCGGCACACTGCTGCCAGCAGCCTGCACTCACCCGGGTGCAGGGCTGGTGCAGGCTCCATGCTGCTGGCTGGTGCAGCCCACGGGCTGTGCATGGCGCTGGCTGGGCAGTGACCCTGGGAAGCTGATGCCTCTCTTCCCTGCCAGGTCATCTTCATCACAGAATACGTGTCCTCTGGGAGCCTGAAACAGTTCCTGAAGAAAACCAAGAAAAACCACAAGGCCATGAATGCCAGGGTAGGTTCCCTGGGAGCATGCACAGGGTGTCCTCAGGTGAAGTGGGTAGCTCTGTGTCCGTTGGCACAGAGAGGGTCTCTGGTCTCTTCTAAGGCAGAACAAGTGTGTATCGTTGCTCCCTGAGTTACCCAGGGACTCTCTGCTGTAGGGAGATGGCATTTTGGTGAGGGCTGGAGCAAGAGCAGAACATCCCTGGGACAGCCTAGAAATGGATTCTGCTGTCAGGATCCGACCTCATGGGTGGGAACCTGCTGGAAGCTGCTGCAGTGAGGTTCAGCTGAGTGATGCTGATGGTTCCTGGGGCTGCATCAGGAGGCCTGCATCTCCACCACCCTCAATGAGGGGCAGCAGGCTTGCTGCTGGGTTGAAGGGACCAGTTTCACCTGCAAACCCACTCAGTATGGGTCTGACTAATGGTTTTGCAGGCAGGTCCTGGCTGGCTGTGACTGAGGAGCTGGGTGACCATTCTGGGGGCCCTGTGCTTGACTTTGCAAGCCCTGCCATGAAGTTTGAGTTCAGTGTCACACCAGTGCAGTTAGGCACTCCTAGAGCTGAGAATTGCTGTTGGTGTGTACAGAGAAAAACATACACGTGGACCCCAGAACCATACCTAGCTTTGCCTTCCGTGATGTGTCTATCCGTGCTCGCACTGGGGTTTTGTGGCTCGGGGGAGCTCTGT
Source organism: Falco peregrinus (assembly GCF_023634155.1). Classification (NCBI taxonomy): domain Eukaryota; kingdom Metazoa; phylum Chordata; class Aves; order Falconiformes; family Falconidae; genus Falco; species Falco peregrinus. The sequence continues at coordinate 14,906,337 of NC_073723.1, forward strand.
CTGCCGGTAAGGATGAGTTCTCAGCTTTAATGGTGTTCTTTGAACAGGGGTTGGAACGGAGACTGTTGTCGCTGGGACAGCGTGTGGCTCATCTTTGAGTAACAGTCTCTGCAGGGCTAGCGGAGGGCAGATTTCCCCAGTCACTGGGTAATAGGTAGGAATGACCTGATCTGGCTGCTGGGCTCTGATGGGCGTCTCATCTGACGGAGAGCTCTGGTCTCTGCTCTAGGCCTGGAAGCGCTGGTGCACTCAGATCCTGTCTGCTCTCAGGTATGCTTGCCATCGCTCGCACTGTTGGCCGTCCTGCTTCTCGCTGGGCTGGGCACAGGTAACGTGCTCAGGGCAGCTTTGTGCTTCCCCAGTTTCCTGCACTCCTGTGAGCCTCCTATCATCCATGGCAACCTTACCAGCGACACCATTTTCATCCAGCACAATGGGCTCATAAAGATTGGTTCAGGTAGGAAGCTGCCACCCTCGCAGGCCGGTGGCTCCAAGTGCTGATGAGGAGAGTCAGCAGGAGGAGGCTGCCTGCCGAGGGATGCGGGGGGCTCATGCAGGGTGGTGTGCCAAGGGGGTTCCAGCTGGGCAGAAGAGGCGAGAGCTGCGGGGTCCTTCAGAGGATCACCCATGCAAAGCTTGGAGTTACCTTCTTTTCTGTTTGTGTCCTCTGCTCCATGCCTTCTCGCTTGTCTGCTTCCGGATCGGCGCTGACCAGCAGTCTGGCACAGGGTGTTTGCAAATGGTGAGTGTCCCTCTGCCACCTGCCCCAGCATGTCCGTCCTGTCCCTGGGCTGACCTTCCTCCCCTGTGGGCCCTGGGCATCTCTCACCAGTGAGACACTGCAGCACGGAGCAGCAGTCCTGGGCTCTGCAGGCAGAGGGGACCTTTGTCCGTTAGGGAATTGCTGCTCCTGTTGTGGGGGCAGCGGGGTCTCTGGGGGAGCGAGTGCCCCACGGGTGGTCTGCATGGGCAGGAGCGCACACAGGACTCCCTGCTACCCTGGAGCACCCATCTGTGCTCACAGCTCTGGGAAAACAGCTTAGAAGAGCTGTGATGCAGGACCTTTCTCGTTCCCTGACGCAGCCCTCCCAGACGACCTGCGAAGCCCCATCAGGATTGAGAGGGAAGAGCTACGCAATTTGCATTTCTTCCCCCCGGAATACGGCCGTGAGTGTGGGGTCTGACTGCTGGGGGGGTGCAGGCAACGCAGGTGCCCGGAGGGGTGTGGAGGGGGGTCCTGTGCAAGGCGTGGATGCCATGTATTTGCAGCGATACAGAATTATTCAATGCGTTCGTAACTAAAGCTGTTGGCCATGAGTCACACAGGATCATGTGATAATAAATGACTGTGTGATAACATTGTAGGTAAAATTTAGTGTTGATTAGGGCAGAGCTATGCACGTGGGAAAAACAGCTGTGCCTGCATGGGAATGGACCGTGCATTAGTAATTACTGGTTGGGAACAAGATCTCAGCATGACCGTGAATAGCCCTGAAAAGGTCGGCTATAAGCTCACGAACACTTAAAAGCATGTAAAATGATACAAAGATTAGGGAAAAAGGAGTAAAGAATCTTTGTGCTGTGTGAAAGCTCTCGATGTGGTTCCCCACCTTGAATATTTTTTGCACAAATTTGAGGGGAATAAATAGGAAAGGGTTGTGCAGGGAGCCATAAGAAAATGTGTGCTGGGGTGGGGAAGCAGGCGTGAGCAGAAGTGTGGGCAGAGGGAGGTCAGGCATGGGCAAGGGTGAGGGCAGTGGGGTGCGGGCAGAGGTGTCTGTAGGGATGAGGCAGGGTGCAGAGGGCTGTTCCCAGAGTAACTGAGTGGTGGCCTGTACTGCTGGCTTGATGTGGTTCTGGCTTGGTTTTGCAGAAAAGGCTGATGGGACTGCTGTGGACATCTTCTCCTTTGGGATGTGTGCACTGGAGGTAGGGAGCAGGACGGCTACAGTGCCTGGGAACCTTCAGTGACCCCTGGTTACAGGGCAGGATTGTTCTTGCGGAGCCTGCTGGGGATTGCGGTGGCCTGGGGACCTTCCTGAGGAGTCTCCTTGCCCCTTCCCAAATCTGACTGTGAGCTGAGCATCCCTTGCAGTGATGGAGACGTTGCTGCTGGAGTCAGCAGAACATTTTTTGCTGCTGTGGCCCACCCTGCTCTGGGTGCAATAACAAGCTTAGCTCACCTCTTCTGTGCTTGGCTGGTGCCTCTTGGCCATCTCTGCTGGTGCCTCCTCATCTCCATCGGGCTGTGACAGCCCTGGGAAGGGAGGGCACAGGGGCAGGGACAAACCGTGCTGCTCCACAAGGATGTGCACTGCCAAGCGTAGCTTGCCCAGGCAGAATCTGGGGCTCTTGGTGCTGTCTGGAATGTGTCCTGGTCTGCGCAGTGCCCAGGGAGCAGCCTCTCCTGTCTGCCCTGCTGGGAACCTGTGAGCAGCCTGGAGTGCTGCAGTAGGCGAAAAATGGGCCCCAAGGGCAGGGATGCAGCGGCCAGGGAGCACTAGGGAGCCCAGGAGGTCAGGAGCCTGGCCGGGCTGTGTGTCCTGGTGGGGAGCTCCACAGCTGCTGCCCTGCCAGGGGGTGTCCCTTTGGGAAGCCCTTAAGGGCTGGCCCAAGGCTTGGCCTTGTGCAGACACAAATGCACTCCTTCTTCCCCAGATGGCAGTGCTGGAGATCCAGACTAATGGGGACACACGAGTCTCAGAGGAGGCAATCGTGCGGGCACGACATTCTCTGGATGATCCCAACATGCGGGTGAGTGCAGCTGGCTGAACCCTGGGGACCCATCCTCTTCCTTTGGCCAATCTCCTACACATCCCGTAATAAGTTTGTACACTCCCTGAATTCTCTTGTTTGATCTCAGAATTCCCCCAGGCATTCCATAGTAAATCCTACCCCCTTGGATGCAACAGTCCCCTTGTTTGCGTGGTGTCCCTGAGTTTGTTCTGTCAAGCCTTCAGCACGAGGGGCAAACGGCATCTCTGTTCACTCTGACGGTCTCTGGGGCAGCTGATTTGGAGGGGTTAGACTGTCTGTGGGCACTGTGGGGGTGCCCACTCTGCCATCCTTCCTCTGATCATGTTTTGGTCTTTGTGTCTATTCTAAATAGCCCTAGCCAGATCCCTGTACAGAAAATGCTCAGAGCCGATCCGGAGGGCAGGCCCCAGACTGGAGCATGCAGAAGAGGCAAAGGATCTTGCTTTTCTGCCGTCAATGAGCAGAAATGAGCAGATGCGTCCCTCCCATACTGCAGCTTTCAGGAATCCCTCCCACTGGCCCAGTCTGCCCTTTCTCCAGTCTCAGAACCATCTCTCCTGGCGGGCTGCAGCTCTCAGAGCTGCTCCTGGCTGGATGTCAGGATACATGCCGGCCTGTTCCCCCCACATCCTTTTGCTGGGCTTGCACTGCAGCCTCCCCCCTCGATGAGAGCAAGCCGGGAGCAGAGGTGCTGTGGCCGGGCTCTTGGTGGGTACCCAGCAGCATGCTGCCCACTTGGAGCACTGCGGCTTCCCTCAGCCTGGGGGCTCCGTACACTGCCTGCCCTGCCCCACGGCTGCCCGCTGGCCGAAACAGCCACTCAAATCTGCTTCCTGGGAAATGTGAGTGGGAGAGCGAGCCAGGGCTAGAAGTGGTGGGAATGAAACAGGCGGATGCCCTGCTTTGCCTCCAGTTGACGCCTGTGCTTTGGCCCTCAGGAGTTCATTCTGTCATGCTTGACCCTCAACCCAGACAAGCGACCAACAGCTAACAACCTGCTCTTCCACCGGGTTCTCTTTGAGGTCCATTCCCTCAAGCTACTGGCAGCACACTGCTTCATCAACAACCAGTGTGAGTAACCATGAGACTGCCCTGCCCCATTTCAGCTTGTATCGCTGCCCCAGCAGAACTGGGGATGTGGAAAAGCCTGGGGAGAAAGATTTGCAGATCTGTGCTGCAGAGTCCGTGTTACGGGACCTCCCAGCTGACAGCCCCTTTCTGCCTTTGCCCTAGATCTGATGCCAGAGAATGTGGTAGAGGAGAAGATAAAGGAACTGGACCTCAACATGGTGATGGCAGAGATCCGGAGAGAGGGTCGGCCTGGAGCGCAGTGGAGGTGAGGATTTCACAGCAACCATAGCCATGAGCTCGGGACTTGCATCTGGCCTGGTGATCCTGCTGTCGTGGCATGATAGTGCTTCACACCGCTCTTCGCTCCTGCCTCCCCCAGTAATCTTCCTGTCCTGTTTCTCTCCCAGGTACTCAGAGGTCTCCTTCCTTGAACTCGACAAATTCCTAGAAGACGTCAGGTGGGTTGAAGCTCTGCCCAGCTCTGGCCCCCAGTCTCTCTCAGCCCTCAGCTCTCTGGGCAGCATGAAGCCAGGGACAGGGAACTGTGCTGCAGCATCCCATGAATGCAGCAGTACTTGGTTGTGTGTGACCCCCTCTGCGGTTCCCCCCTGGGCCGAGCAAACCTGGGCTGCAGCGCTAGGGCGAGGGGAGCTCTGTGGCCTGCCACCTCCTCACCGTGCTGCCCACCTGCCAGCACAGCCACTCCGTGGGTGCAGATCCCTGCTCTGGGCCATGGCCATCCACAGCTGACCCTTGCCAGGGCTGTATGAGGACAAGGCTCAGCTGTTTGTCCTCCCTCTGTGTCTGTACCAGGAATGGGATTTATCCCCTGATGAACTTCGCTGTTTCCAGACCCCACGCCCTCCCACGTGCACTCTCCCAGCCCCAGGAGGACCCTCAGAAAGCCAAGACTCCCACCCCAGAGCCCTTTGATGTGGAGACCAGGAAGGTAAGGTCAAATCCAGCTGGGGATAGATTCTCCACTGGGGGTAGGTGGACAGTCTCTATTCCCGACACTCTGCTGCAGGAACGCTTCTCCCTTTAGCCATGCACTGGGTTCAGTGAGAGCTGAACCCCTTGGGTGAGAGCAACCCGGGTGAGAACAACCTGGGTCATGGTTGTTCTCCTCGTTGCATTGGCTGCCCCAGGACTGCGACAGTCCCTTTGGCTGGAGCTAGTGAGGACCATTTCACCTGAGGTCTTCTGGAGCAGCCCCATTGCCTCCGATGCCCTGGCTCTGCCTTCCCTCCTCACACATCCACTAGCAGCTCTGTCGCATGGCATTTTCTGTGCCTCGTTGTTGGGGTGTAGGTCTGAAACCCCATCATCACTTGATACTGACACTGCGTGGCTTGCTGAGATGCCAGCTGAGCTCAGGCCGTGTTCTACCTGGCACTGCACAGGTGAGACTGCAAGCCCTGACACTGAAGTCACGGGCAGGAAGGTCATTGCACGTGGGTTTATGGACCCACATAAGGGAGTGGAAGGGGTGCCAGGCAGGGAAGGACCAACGCAGTGTGTCGTGGTTTAACCCCAGCTGGCAGCTCAGCCTCACGCAGCTGCTCGCTCACTCCCCACTGGTGGGAAGGGGAAGAGAATTGGAAGAGTAAAAGTGAGAAAACTCGTGGGTTGAGATAAAGACGGTTTAATAAATAAAGCAAAAGCTGTGCACGCAAGCAGAACAAAGCAAAACAAGGAATTCATTCATCACTACACGTGACAGGCAGGTGTTCAGCCATCTCCAGGAAAGCAGGGCTCCATCATGCGTAACAGTCAGTTGGGAAGACAAACGCCATCGCTCTGAACATCCCCCCTTCCTTCTTCTTCCCCCAACTTTTTATGCTGAGCACGACACCATATGGTATGGAACATCCCTTAGGTCTGTTGGGGTCAGTTGTCCTGGTGGTGTCCCCTCACAAATTCTTGTGTCCCCCATCCTGCTTGCCAGTGGGGTGTGGTGGGGAGCAGAAGCAGCCGTGGCTGTATGTAAGCACTGCTCTGCAATAACTACAACATCCCCGAATTACCAACACTGTTTCCAGCACAAATCCAAAACACAGTCCCATGCCAGCAACTATGAAGAAAATTCACTCTACCCCCGTCAAAACCAGCAAGGGTGTTTGAGCAGAAGTGAAGCTTTCCAAAACCATGGTGTAATCTGTTGCTGAACAGAACAATTCAACACTGCAGTGTAAACCCCCTCATGGGTACAGGCCGGCTGCCGTTATGTCCTCCCAAAGCCTTCCCTTCTGCAGGCTGAAGAAGCCCAGTTCCCTCAGCCTCTTCTCAGAGGGCAAGCATTCCAGACCAGGATCATTCTGATGGCCCTCTGTTGAACTTGCTCCAGTTTATCAATGTCTGTCTTGTTGTGGGGGCCCAAAATGAGATGCAGTACCTGGATGTAGTTTAACAGGTGCTGAGTAGAGGGGAATAACTATTTCCCTCAATATCCTGGCTGTGCCCCAGGACGCTGTTGGCCATCCTTGCTGCCAGGGCACATTGCAGCTCATGTCTCACCTGCTGCCCACCACGACCCCAGAGTCTTTCCAGCAGAGCCAGTAAAGCTTTCCTGCCAGCCAGGCCATGCCAGCCTGTGTCTTTGCCGGGGATTATTCCTTCCCAGGGACAGGAGCTGGCATTTGTCCTTTGCTGACATGCATATGGGGAGGGCAAGATTGTTGGCCACTGTCATCGGGGCATAGCTCAGGCAGAGCACTTCTTCCAGTGGCTTCTGTGTCCTGAACTGCCGGCCGTCCCTGAGAGCAGTCAGAGGAACTCGTCAGTCTGTGTGCATCTTTTTCTTAAAAACCCATTTGGTACCTGTTATTTCCTTGTGCGGGCATTTTCCTGTAATGACACTTGTAGTCATCCATCGTTAATCACCTATGGCACTGTCTTCATCTTACCATGGACGACATGAATGCGATTTCATACTTGCATTTAATTAATGTTAAAAATACTATGTGAGGCTAAACCTAATTCTTATTCCTGCAAGATCGCATGAAATGTCTGCCTTCGAAAAGAACATCAGCAGCGGTTTCTTCATATCTGTCTGAGAATCAGCTTTCAGTGCACTTAACTTATGCTTTATTCATACTGCTCAGTGCTTATTTTTAGCGAGAGTGCTGCGGTGATCAATCAGATACGTTGGAGAAATGCAAATGTACACCTATGGAGTTACGTCTTTTCCTCTCTTTGCATTTGTTATATGCTGGTTTTTCACCTAGTGCCCCAAGGAAAGTTCTGTGAGTTCATTGTTTGTCTGACCAATGTGTTCAACTACTTTTTACTCAATTTGAGGATGACTAGTAATCTCAGAAGTACTGAGTTTCTGCAGATTTCATGAAAACTTGCAGCTGGACAAACTTGCAAGTGTCAAATGAGTGTAGCTACAATGCAGTTTTTTTGTCTGTTCTGGGAGGCACTGGAATATGGATGCTGGATGGATCCAAGGATTTTTTTTTTTCATGGTGAGGATGGTTAAACAGTAGAGCAGGGGCTAAGAGAGGTTATGGCATCTCCTTGCAGGTTTTCAAAACCCATTTGGGCAGAGCTCTAAAGAGCCTGGTCCGAATTCACTATTTGTCTTGTTTTGAGTGGGGGCTTGGACTAGAGACCTCCTGATGTCCCTTCCCACCTAAATGATTCTTTGATCATGGGCATCAAGTAGAGAGGTGGGGAGCGGGTGGCAATGATGCACTCAAATGTCACTCACCTTCTCTTTGATGATGTCTTGAAGACACTGCACAGTTCAGCGTAATTCAGTATCCAAAGGAGCACGTAGCCAGACAGTGTGCTGGCATCACTCGGTGTAAAGGAAGGGCACCCACCCTGGGCATACAGTCACACTGGTCAGCTCTTGCAGAAGTGGATGGCCTGGAGATGATAAAGGTCAGAGGACAGCAGGTTTCCTGACTGAAAGCACTAAATGCCCAGGCATGCTTGTCATAGGGAGGAGCTATAGTAGAGGGATACTTGGTCAGAGGAGGGAACAAGCGTGCATCTCACCTCTGAGCATAAGCTTGAACTCGAGGAATATAAATGAAACCCTGCGTGGGACAGGAATGTTGATTCCTTGCTTGGTTTCCTGTCTCTGGGGCTGACCAATTGCATGCTGTCGCTGGCTTTCCTTTGCCCAGACAACATGACATCTGGTGTGAACCATTTTCATGAGAACTTGAAGCTGATATATTGAAGCTTGAAGCTGACCCAGCTTGAAGCTGACCCAGTTCCTTCACAGGAACTTGAAGCTGATATATGAATAAAATGTATTTGTGTAATGCATTTGAGTATTCTGCGATGCAATGCAGGGTTTCCAAAAGAAAATCCATGTCATTTTAATAATACTCACAAAGTTTCAGTTTTGCTTTTTTGTCTGATTTAAAGATTGGTCATCCCATAAGGTCATGAACAAGTACAACATTAAAACGTAACAGAGAGTTTGGGCAGAGCTTTAGGGGAAGCCTGCCTCTTGCAGATGGAGCAGAAGAATTCACCCTGGTTGTAAAGTTGTCCCAGAACAGCACCTTGTGCAGGGCTTTCTTACCTACCTCTCAGTCAGCTGACGATGGCTGTGGTTTGTAGCTGGATACTGGACTAAACCCTCAGCTGCTCCACCTAGACAATTCCTAGAAGTGGAAGGTCAGGCTGGTAGTTGGAATTAAAGGTTTTAAGTAGGAATTTGAAAGTCATGCTTGGAGAGCAGCAGTAAAGCAGGCCTGGGGGAGCCAGAGGGACTGTGCCCGAGCTGATGTTGATTTTGGCCTCTTCTAGGTGGTGCAAATGCAGTGTAACATGGAGCTGAATGAAGACAAGACCCAGTGGCATGTAAGTATTCAGTTCCTACACTACGTAAGGCACTGGGGCAAGACCTGCCCTCTGTGCCCATCTCTGGCATCTGACTGGGCAAAAGTTTGGTCTCAGCTAGTTTGCTGCAGTGCTCAAAGGACTTACTCTTGTCCCTTTACAATAAAAGAAGCTCGAAGAAGAATGAAGCTGCCAGCCCTCTCTGGCTGCAGGACAGGAAGACCCTGAGGTCTCTGTCTGGACATCTTTTAACTCTACTTCTTTCTAGTTTAGCAGTTGCAGGTGATCTGTAACTGTGGAAAGAATATTAATCTAAGACACTCAAACTACCGAAGACATCCAGCATCTCGGCAGCTACCAACATCCTCCCTGCTCACCACTGCCAGCAGTTTCTAGTGCTGATGGAAGAGTCAGTACCTTTCTCTCTTACGGAGAAACTGGTGTTTGTAAAGAGCACTATCTTCTTTCTGCAGCTTACTCTTCTGCTGATCCTGGAGGACAAATTGCATCGACAGTTGAGCTACGACTTGCTGCCCAGTAGGTTTAATTGCAAGTAAATTTTTGTATCTGAATGCAGAAGTATTTCCTGGTGGCCCTGGTCAGGTTTAGGCTCGGATTGTGTTAGACACAGGTTGTGTTTACAGTCAGCTTTTCTTTCCTTCTTCTATTGCAAGAGCAGACAGAACCCTAATATCTGCGTGGTACCAGTTCTTGTCCGCTCAGACCCTGAGCTTATAGCTTCTGGCACATGGTAGTAACCTGCACTCTAAAGTGAATGTTGGGAGTCCAGTGAGTGGTCATCAAGACCCTGCATTTCACCTTGGCACATGTGATGTGCAGTTCTTGGGGTAACACTAGTGAATTCTTCTCTTAGTCCCAACACCGGTGCAGTCTCCCCAACACCTTTCAAAGGGGGAGGTGGACTCTCCTGTGGGGGAGCCCCGGGGCCCTGGGGAAGGGTGCTACTCCTCAGAGTAGGTCCAGCACAGCAGGCTCCTTCCTAAAACATGCAGGAGCCTTCCGGAGGCCATGCAGCTGGAGCCCCTCGACTGCCTTACAGCCAAAACTAAAGCATAAAGCTTGGAAATCAATGCTTGGGAGCTGCTGCTTCACCAGCAACTTGTGTTTTTCTGCCTACTGATAGTGGCCTGCCTGCTTTTCATGCTGAGGCAAAGCAAGCAAAAACATCTCTGAAGTGACACATTGCCAAGGCTATTGTGCTTTGTGTGATTTGGGACCGGAGCTCATTCCTGCCCGGTACCTTGTCCAGCTCCAGTTCACTGCCCACCTCTGTGCTCTGCCCCAGAATTACTTAGCAGTTACTTAGCTAACCAAAAGTGTACAGCATGTGCCCTTAAAGCACGATGAAGTGTAATGCAGGTGTGCTGCAGGTTGGGATAGGGGCACTTTTCTGGTAGAGGAGGAACTAAGCGATGCATGAACTTTCATGTTCTCACTGTTCCCTCTCTCCGCAGCTGATAACTCCAAGGACTTGGCCACAGAGCTGGTGCACTATGGATTCATCCATGAGGTAAGGTTCCTTACCCCTCCTCATCTCAGTCGTGCATGCACCATGCAGCTGCAGTCCCCAAACCCAGGTGACACCTCATGCCTCAGAGAAGTAAGAGCTTCTCCGTTCACCATCTAGCAGCCAGAGAGCGGTTGCAGGGGCCAGCCCCTTGCAGGGAGTGATGCTCCTTTTTTGTTGTCATTTGGTTTTTTTCCATATGTTGCCCATGCCTAACTCCGGGTTGCTCTTTTGAGGGGACAGTCGTGTTGTGATGGCAGGGTTAATTACATCAACCTCATGGCAATTCTTAATGTGAGAACCAGATTAGTGCCAAGGGAAGGAGGTTGAGGCCACCTCCCATCTGCCAGAGAATTGTCCCAGTGTTGCCTGGACAGCTGCTCTTAACTCACTTTGCAGATTTCTGCCTGCCAGAAGAGACAGTCTGCCCCAACACTGAACTTCCAGGCTTTCCCTTAGGTGCTTGCAGACAGTCCCAAGAAAGAATTCAGAGCAGCCCAGTCATTCAGACTACTCAGCAGCATAGCCTCAAGGAAAGGCAGCGTGAACAGAATTAAAAATATTTTTATTTTGTACAAGTTAGGAATTCTGGGGCTGTAGGCAAAGTTTTGGAGAATTCCTCATTCTGGATGCTGACATTAGACAAGGAAGGGGTCAGCTTCACTGAGTGAAGAATTTATGTGAGTACACATGGAAAAAAGTACATTTAGACTTTCTTCCTTTCTTCAGCTGAGCATGGGGACTGTGCAGCTCGGCACTGACACACTGCAGTGCTTTCTCCTGTGCTCTGGAAAATACATGGCATTTGGGGCAGCCTCGTACCGTAGAATACACCTCACACAGGTCCACATTCCACAGACCATATATTATCTTTCTCTTCCTTTCTCCTAGGAGATAACCTCCTTTTAACACATCTTCCCCTCTCTAACAGCTTTCATACTCCACAGGTACCAGCAACCTTTTCTCTGAGACGGTATAACTGACTTACACCTTATTAAAACTCTGAGCCTGTATTTAGCTTGGAAGTATTCTGCTTGTTTCTGACCTGAAGGACTTGTGTGCCCAAATGTTCGTCTGGTTTTCCAACTGTAGTGGTTGGTCTAACAGAATATACCACCTATGCCCTACAAAGCTTGTCTTCAAAATCCAAGGTTTTTCTTAAAAGAAAAGGAGTAATTTAGCAGCAGTAGTGACAAAGGGATGCCTCTAAGCAGCAAGAAAACAACTGATTCTGCATTTTTCATCTGAGTGAGAATTTTGTGTTTGTTTCTGGCAATCTCAAAACCCCTCTATGATACAAAGTGGGGATGTTTTGCATCCTTTACATATCATTGTGTATTTCAGTAATTTCTTTCTTAAGGAATAAACATTCTAAATATGTTTGAAACCACCTACTCCTGAATGTGTCAGAAGAGATTTCTGTACAAAACAGTTCCCAGACCAACAAAAAGTGACATTAATTTTTATTTTTGTTAGCAGTGAGGATATTATGAAACAGATGGCCATAGAAAATAACTTTAGATCCAGCAGTCGGTTAATTAAATTGTCATTAAACTAAAAAAAGAAGCTGGACCTGCTATGTTCCTTCAGACTAGAAGCTCCAGAGAACTGTCTTGCTCTTTTGTCTCTATATTGCACCTAACACAGAAAGGTCCCATTCTTGATTGGTCATTTGGCGTTATTCAGTAAATACGATAGTTACTAGTAGTATGTTCCAGATGTGCTTGCAAATTGTTCTTTTCCCATACCAAAACTCAGATGTGGAATCGTTGGCTTGGGATGGAATCATGTAAGGAAGGAGATGTCCCAAGTTAGCCAAGCCAAACTGATCTGCTGGCATGTTTTTTCTTTCATTTTAGGACGACTGTGAAAAGCTGGCTAACTTCCTGGAAAACGCTTTCCACAAATACCGGTCTCCTCCCTTGTGAGTCACCTCACTGCAGTCTGGGACAGATTGGTCCCCCTGTAGCACAGGGGACGGGAAGTGTACCAGACTGGAAGAAACTGCAGGGCTCCTGACCGAACTTCCTCCAGCAGGACTGACTGGGCCGCTCGCTCCTGCCTAAAACTTTGCAGTCCATGAGAGGTGTCTGCCTGAGCTGCGGTGTGAAAAGGCAACAGCAAGTGGAGGAGTAATCAGCAAACATGAGAAATCGCATGTGCATCATGAGAAGTCGGGACCAAGCAGGAGTACATGTTCTGGTCCCACTCCTGAAGCAGCAAGCCAAAGGGAGTTGTGAGGCAGCAGGGGAGTGGGGTAGCACCTGTTGCAGCCCCTTCCCAATGATGTTTGTGAAGATGCAAAGCTGCTGCAAGAATCCCCCAAACGGATAAATTTCCCTCTGGGAAAGCTTTTTTCACTGCAGGTCCCAAAGCTGTTTTTTTCCTCTTTGCCAGCTGGTAATACTTGCGGAAGGGAGGAGAGGAGCTGGCTTGGAAAGCTCTGGTGCAGTTTCCGATCTGCTTCATTCCATTCTATACACAGTTTCTCCTGTTTCGCTAAGGTTTCCCCAGCACAGAGGAACCACTGTGATGCCCTGTAATTAGAATTGCACATCTTGGTGTAAGCTGAGGACTTTGTGAGCTGGACTTGATATGGCATGAGAAGAGATCCCAGAAATCCAAACCCACCAGCTGGATCCAAACGTGCGGATCAGCAGAAACTTCACTGGTGCTGAACAGAACCCTTCTCATTCCCCAGTTTGTCTTACGGCCTTCCAAAATCTCACAGCATCTTAAGGGTGAAAACCCTGATGTCTCTTCCTTCCCTGCTTCTCCTGTGGTGTTTGGAACTTCAGTCATTAGCCTGGAGAAAGGGGCAATCATATTAGCTGCTGCGCATGTCAGGTTCAGTTGGTGAAAGGTGCAAATAGGAATTACTTGTGTTGCAAAAGCCATGCAGTGCTGCTCCATGCTGTTCGCATTGTGCCATGTGGAACTGTGGAACCAGCTGTATCATGCTGTGCTGTGCTAGTGTGCTGCGCCGTGCTGGGTCCTCCATGTGGTACTGCCTGCGTTATGCTGTCCGCGCTTTGCGGTGTTGCACTGATTGTATCACGCTGGGCTGGGTCTGCCCTGATAGGATGCTATGCTGAGCTGCCAACTTGTGCTGTATTTTCCAGTTGTGCTATGCTGTGCCAATTTTACAAACTGACAAATCAATAAAGCCACTGAAAGTATGAAAGTAGCTTATTTCATCTGAGCATTCCACGCAGCAAACTGCTCAATAATTTCTTAGTCACTCTTACAGTTAAACTAAGAAGATGTGAAAGAGCTTCCCTCAGTTCAGCAGACTTATCCACAAAGTCAGGCAAATTGGGTAGAGAAGGAATTCAGTGGAGGAATGTCATACAGCTGCTTGATTCAGAAATCACTTTCTCCAGAACAAGTTTGCACTTGCCTCTGCAAACTGAGAAATTCCTTAATACACCAACTGCTTCATTTCCCGGATGAGCTAGTTAGCTCTTCTTTAACACATTTCACCCAACTGAATTCATTGTTCAACATTGTCACAGTTCAGTTTGACCAATGGATTTCCCTGCTACTGGGTGTGCTGCATTCAGCAATAACAATTTCATTAACCAGCTACTGTGGGGTGTTCCAACAGGCTGCTTTCACAAGATAACAGAGCAGCTGAAGTTGGATGGGACCACTCCAGATTTCAAGAGGTCCCTTCCAGCCTCTGCAATCATCTAGTTCTAGTCCAACCCCCCTGGTCAAGCAGGGCTAGCTAAAGCAGGTTGCCCAGAACTGTGTGCAGTCAGGTCTGAGTATCTCCACAGATGGGGTCCTCTGGGCACAGCCTGCTCCCATGTTCAACCACTCTCACAGAAAAAAACCCAACGCCTTTTCCCATGTTCAAATAGAACTTCCCATTTTTCAGTTTGTGCCCGTTGCCTCTTATCACTGGGCACCACGGAGGACAGCCTGCCTCCATCTTCTTTACCCTCTTCACCAGTTATCTGTACACATTCATGAGATCCCCAGAGCCTTCTTTTTTCTGGGCTAAACAGCCCCAGCTCACGCAGCCTCTTATGACAGATGCTCCAATCCCTTCATCTTGCTGTCCCTTTGCTAGATTTGCTCCAGTCAGTCTGTGTCTGTGTGTCCTGGGGAGCTCATCACTGGATCCAGCTCACTAGTGTTGAGCAGAAGAAGGATCTGTCCCCTCAAGCAGCCAGCAAGGTTTTCCCTGGCACAGACCAACTGACCTGCTTCGCTGCAAGGCTGCGTTGCTGGCTCACAGTCAGCTTGGTGTCCAGCAGGATACTTACCCTTCCTCACAGAACTGGCATTGGCACAAAAATGGAAATCCTGCCCTCACACTTACAAGGCAGACATAACTCTCTGGAGTTCTGTCATACAGGAAAGGGGATGTGTCCTCAGACACAGAGAGTCAAGCCTGATCACCTAACTAGGATGGTAGTCCTTGCCCATATATTATAGTTGTGGTATGCACACCTTTTAGTAGAATATTTGACAGATTGTGTAATGTATGAATCCATTGTGACTCAACAATAATGTTTTTTGGTGGTCAACTGCTGTCACTTTATAGACTAGAAATACGGCACATTTCATATTCCAATTCACACAGTGTACCTTTATCTCCTAATGAAACAACTTTTGCAATGCAAGACTTTCTTATCATAATGGTAATTAGACATTAAGTCATCTTTTAACTGTTTTTGATACACTTTATTGGCCTGAACTTTCTGAATCTTTTATAAAATGGGCTTTCAGAATCTGTAAACTTCTTGTAGATTTTCCTTGGTCTGGCATCTCTCCAATAGTGGGGCCAAGAGGCCACTAGAGTCTCATGCCAGTTTAATTAAGTGCAAGGGGTAACAGCATGTATCTCTGTCCCTTACTAAGAACATTTTCTCTTTAGAGTGGATCTGCCACCTTGGGAAGCGATGTCTTTTTGGAGCCCCATTTGGGAGTAGCACTTCCATCCCTTGCGAGAGAAATCACCTGTGCCAGGTTGTTTGACCATGCCTTTGCATTTACATTTTAATGCAAGTGATTGGATCCACTGGGAAAGAGTAAAAGGGACAGCAGGGTGGGGACAATCAAGACACCATGATGGCGTTTCATTGCAGCAGTTCTCAGCAGGTGGGTCCTGGATCCATTCTCAACCTGCATATTCAGCAACTACAAATCTCCACAATAGGCAACTGGGGCATGTAACTCCGGATGCCCATATATAGACCAGGGACCACCCTGCAACAGCCAGGGCCCTGTCTGTCGCGCTTCCAGCATGTCACAGCACAGCCTTTGCCTGCAGGACGGGTCTGCCTTGCAGCCCTCAGCTTCTAGACCTCCCCCCCGCGAGAGGATTCCGCCCCGCGCAGGCCTCGTACGACCAGGCACCCCCCCGGGGCGCACACCGCGGGCCGGGGCTGGAGCAGCCAGGCCCACGGGGCACTGAACACCCCAGGTAGCGAAGCGAGGCGAGGCCCGAAGCACCCATGCCCGGCCGGGTCCCGCCGCCACCCCTGCACAGCGGTCCTGAGACAGACTGACCACACACCACAGTCACGTGACACCGTGAAGTTCTCGCGAGAGCTCTCCCCACAGCCCAGGGAACTCTCGCGAGAGTGTTTTCTTTCGCGCGCACCGCAGAGCTCTCGCGAGGGTTCTGCGCTGACTGCCGACGGGGTGGACAAGATGGCGGCTACAACGACCATCTCTCTGGTGAGCTGGGCGGCCGCCGCCTTCCCGCGGGCGAGCCGGGGTGGCGGGCTCAGGCCGAGCCGCTCTGCGCTGCGTCGGCAGGGCCGGAGGTCGGGGGGCGGCTCCTTGCCTCGGCGCGTCGTGCCGCGTTTGGCCCCGCCTGCGGCCCCGGCGGGGCGGGCTGGGTCGGGGCCTCCGCTCCGCTGGGCGCGGACGGTAGGCCGGGGCGGCTGCCGCGGGGTGACCGCGGCCCGCCGGCGGCCTTCCCGCCTGCGGCGGCCCGGTCCCCGGGGCCCGCGGGTGAGGCGGATCGTGGCTTTCCGCCCCTTGCGGCCGCGGTGCGGAAGGTCCCGCTGGTGCGGCGGATGGGGCTTCCCCCTCCGCGCCGCCGGCTGGGGCTGCCCTGGGCGGCCGCCCCGGCGAGGCTGGCCCAGCTGCCGGCCTGAAGCGGGCTCCGGCCGCGGGGCCCCGGCGGCGGGGCCGAGCGAGCGGTGCGGGGCTCCTCGGGGCGGCCGCTGGCGCCTGACCGGCGGCGGTCGTGTGCTTCCCAGGTGCCGCCGGTGGCTAGCGTGTGCTGCATACAGGCACTGGTGCTTCGGAGGTAGGTTTCCACGATACTGGGGTATGCGCGCGTGGCTTCCTTTGGACTTGTTTGCTGCTTTCCAAAATTCAGTTGTTTTAAAAGATCGAGCCAGATGCTAGGGCTTTTTGTAAATTATGTAGCAGAAGTCTTTCTCTCCTAGAGCCTTGCAGCCTGAGGTTAAAATGGGAGCTCCTTGTCACCTCTCCTGGAACGACTTTGGTGCTCGATGGGTGATGGTTATTTTTATATTTCCTTTCACATTTTTTATGCATTCACGGAAGAAACCCATCAGTATTGACTTTGTAAGAGTTTTTTCTGTTTTCAGGAGCATTCTGTAGAGCTTTCCTGAATGGACTGCTAATGCTGTAAGAGAGCAGAACACGTTCATTTCAGAGGCTTGTTTGTTTCCGTTGTGGGTTAATCTTAAATAGAAGAAATTAAAATACTTTACTGCTGCACTGTTCAGCCTTCCTTAGCCTACTTGTTTTTATTTTTAGCTAACTATGGAATTGTGTAAAATAGAAATATGAAACCTCCTAGGTGTCAAGCCTTCAGGGAAGGTAACCTGTAATATAATTGTGGATGCTGGGGAACTACAAAGAGATTGGCCAGGCTCATGTGCTCCCTCCAGATATCAGATGTTCATGGAGTACTGGGTTGAATAGACCATTGGTGTGACACAGCAGGATATTTCTTAATGCTTTTTCTGTTTTCTGCTTCCCCGCCCCCCCCCCCCCCCCCCGGTTTTCATAGAAAACAGTGTTTTTTTCTCATGAATAGATCTAATTCTAAATTTGCTCTGTTTTTCTTTAAGGGTCTGCCTTTGAACCCTGAAGGAATTGTCTTTCGTGGTATTCCCCTTTTGAATTCAGAAATATTGAGGCTGATAATCAGGAGCAAATACGAGTAATTCTCACTTTATTTCCCATCTCATCCTTGCTTAATTAGGGCTTCACTAGATTAGGAGGTTTGCCAGGCTAATGCTAGGAATGAGTGTTCAAGTCTTGAGCACCTGAGTTTAAATACAACTCCAGATATGACTGAAACCAAAAGGATGTTGCTTAGGATGTGTGAGGACATCAGATTTTGTTTTTACTCAAAGCCAGGGTGGTGTCTGACCTTTTATTTCACAGCACACTGCTTCAGCCAGTTCATTTGGTGTCACTGTATATAGTTCTGTACATACATGTTTTAAAATAACAACGCATACAATTAAAAATAGTTAGCTAACTTATAACAACCAACCACTGCACACTTTTGCTGCTTGGAAGTGATGCTGTGGCTAGTCAAACAGAATGTCAGAGTTGCAAGTCTTGTTTACAGTGAATTATCAGGGCCTTACAACATAAACAGAAATATAAAGGCCTTGCTGCTTTTTCTATTTATCTGTGTATATTAGCCATTAGAAACAAATATAATCAACGCTGTCAAATAACCTGTTGTGTTACTTTTCTACAAATCTGCCATTTGGATTGAGTATGAAGAGCTGAGCAGAGTACAGTAATTCTAAGGAGTTTGATTATTTTCATTTAATTGACTTCAAACACCATTCAAATGTAAACCTGTTAGCTTGCACTGTCAGGTTAAAATGGACATTTGCATTCAGAGGATTACAGTCCTCTTGTATATGAAGCATTGCATCAAGTTCAAGCCGGTCTTGGTGAACTTGTGATTATTCTTGGGTCTAGGAGGATGAGTCATACAGGCTGCAGGAACTGAAAATTTAGTTTCAGAGCTGCTGCTGCTGCAGTGGGTGGCTGTATTGGCAGGAGCAAGGGGGTAGTGATGGCCTATAGATGAGCACAAGAAATCGGTAGGAGCAGTCCTGTGACTGAAGGAAACGTGTAAGTACCATGACAGATGCGGGAGATGGAACAAGAGGCACGTTTTGAACATGCTGATGTTACTCATCAGTGTTTGGCTACAGAAGAATTCAGAATAGCAGATATAAACTATGTTTCTGTTGGTACATCTGTCACTTACAGCATGTTTTGACAAGAGGCAGTAGATGTCATGTGTGAAGAAAATCAAGAGGATTTCTTGGACGGAGGATAATGTTAGAATACAAGCCTTGAGATGGAAGGAAGTGGCTTTTTTTATTTCATTTGTTCCCAGACTAGGTGCTATCTCAGTGTTTAAATGACATAGTGTAAGAGAGCCTTCCAGGAACAAGAGTTCCAGCTCGACTGAGTATTGCATACTTTTATTCATTATGGGCTTTTGTAGTATGACTGGAAGATTTATTTTAAACTTCAGGACTGATAAACATCTTAAATTCATTCTTGTCAGCTTCATACTGACAAGTGTTAAGATACTTTTTTTCAAGTAGTATCTTTCATAAACTGCGTTCTTTATGGGAGTATAGTTCTCAACTTGCTGGAAAGAAGGTGAATCTGACCATCCAATATCGTGTTGATTCATCAACGTTTTTGCCACTATGTGTTTTACCTTGCTGTGCTTGAAGAAATGACACGTGGTCTTAGTGTTAATGGTTCTTGAAGTGAAGACCCAATTCAGGTCTCCCCACAAGCACCTTTTGCATGATCCCTGGCTGCTTTTCAGGTTCAACAGGAGTGCCACGCTCTGTTTTAAATCCACTTTCCATGCGGGAAAGAAAATTGGCTGCTCTATGATGCGACCAGGAAATTTGCCTAAAGAGAGTCCAGTGCTTCTGCAGTCTTGTTAGAACAGCTGCAACATTTACTTTGTTCTGTGACAATTTAAATCCTGAAGGCTGGCTAGAAAAGCTTGAGAATTAAGGACAAAGTAACCTCAGTTAAGAGGATCTCCGTTACGGAATTTGGTAGACTTAGATTTTGCTTTCAGCTAACTTTCTGAAAGTAGGTTTGCAGCACAGCTCTGCTGTTGTACTGGAAAGTGTTAAATAGGAAGAATAATTAAAATGGAAAGCAGACGGCTTTTGTCAGGAACAGTGTATCTTGTAAGGAGACTGAGTTGGGTCTTACGAATTGTAACTCAAAAGCTCAGAAATGTTTGACACTTCAAGTGTACTGTGTGCTTATCAGATGCCATAAATCTACCTTACTTTGAGGCCATCAGTAAACATTTATTGAATGCATCTTGTATGAAAGCCATGCAGTTTGGTGAGGATATATAATGGGAATCATCACTTCTTTACCTAGCCTGTTTTTTTCTTCTCCTCCTGCCACTGAGAAAAAACATCTGTCTTTCTCATTTTGAAATGATAGAATTAAACTTCATACTGTTATGTATACGCATATTTTTTTCAACGCGTGCTTACTGTCATACTGTTGCCATAGGCTGTGCCCCTCAGCTTGCAATACAGGCAGATTTCCCATATGGCAAGCTCTTTTCCTTCTGTCAGAGCTGTAACAGGTTTTTTTCCTCTCTTCATGTGGTCTGCATGTGTGCCTGGTCAGTCAGCACAAGCAGCATATGTGCATTTAAGATGAAGATGTGCAGTGCTCAGTACCTCCCGCCCCTCTCCCAGATGCTCTTTAAAACCTGGACAACCTCAGATGCATCTGATACAAGGCTTAGAAGAAGGATGGAAGAGAAGCACGTTGCTGAGCTACTTCGTGATACTAGCAACCTCATGCAAAAGCTGCGGGATGTGCTGCTTCCTGTTGGTATCTTGTTTCCACAGCATCCAAGTAATCATCAGCCATGTGTGGTTGTGGAAGGTGCCAGGCCAGACAAAGCTAGGGCCAAGAACCCAAGTAGCATGCTCAGTAATTCCAAGGGGTCCTTTTTTTTTTTGTGGGGTGCTTTTTTGTATTTACAGCCACTCACTCAGGACTGCTCAGTTGTCAGTGGAAGTATGTGGGTTAATTCACAGAGCCAAGGAAGTACCCTCCTGTGCCTGGGAGCCTGGGAAGGATGTGCTTAAGGAAATGACCACCATACGCTGCCCTTGATGCAGACTTTATCTTCCCAACAAACGTTTTATCTGGTTCTCATCAGTAACTGTGGGAGTCGGTAACAATGGTGTTATACTTCTAGGACAAACCTACGAGGCGTTTAATGTAGTTGCTGAGGGAAGCTTTGAGAAAAGATAGAGGGTGTGTGGGAAAAGGTTTGACTGGGGTAAAGCTTTGCTTTTTTCCTTCTCCTGACATTACTGAAGTTGTTTCACCTTTGCATTGTTAGATTGCTCTTGCTGCTGCCTGTGGTATAAGGAACACATAGTCTGCAAGCAACATCAGCGATTTATTGAAATATCTGCAGGATTGTTTTCTGTAGTGAGTCCACTGTATTGAGGGTGATCAGAATCACTGCAGGGCAGTCCTGCACAGGTATTTCCAGTACTTAACACTTTGCAGATTAACGTATTTGCAGTTTACTAATTGCGTGTGAATTTGGAGGTTTTTTTGAAGAACATCAACAATGCACATGTGCACTGTTCAGCAGGAAGGTCGTTAGCAGCAGCAGGCACCTCCAACGAAGATGTTAGTAGCAACAGGTGGTCCTCAGATACTTTTAACTGTAGAAGTTAAACTAGCCATTCTTAATTTTAACTGTAAAGTTGTGTGTTACACAAAGTAGTTGTGTATCTGCATTTGAGATCTAAAATTCAGCTGTGTTATTTACGGGATAAATTTTCTTAGCCTGGAATAGTAATTAAGTTCCCCATGAAGCTTATGAGGACCGGTACAAGTTACTTCAAGCTGCGTATACTTTTCTTTTGATCCGAGGTAATTCTTAAAACACATCTCTTCTGCATGTTTGAAATAGTTTACAGTGTCTGTGCTACTGCCGTAAGCAAGATACATGTGTAACATGCAGTGGACCATTTGTGCGCTGCTTGTGGTGACAGAATGGGCAACAATAAAAAATTCTTACAGAAGTATACGTTAATTATTAATGCAATTATGATGAAATTTCTCAGTAACCTGATTGGTACCTTTCATTGTTAGAAATGTTATAACACCTGTTATAATGGATTAAATCGTTAATATCTTGCTAATGAAACCTAAATAATTAGACATTTGTTGCCACCCCTTTTGATACCAGTACTGTGAAAGTGGTGGTGTATGTCACAACTCGAGGCACTGGTCTTGGTACACATCCATTGTAAATGCTCCTTTAGTGCACGGTAGCCTCTTCACCCTCAGTGATGGTACTTCAGAATGATATGCAGTGCTTCTTGTTTTGGTATTTACCTGATTTCTTGGTCTTGTGAACTTTTTTGCACCACTTCTGTGCTTTTCCTATGCTCTTTCCAGACTCAGTTTTAACATTCTTTGAAATATATATACACCCCGAAAATGGATGCAGTATGTCTCTATTTGTCTCACCAGTTCCTTTTGTAAGGATAAAAGCATTACAGTGTTTCTGATTGTGCAGAAATACTATCATTAGCCTTTTTTGCCATCACAGAATATACTTGTGCAATTACTTGCCTGTCTGTCTTTTTGTATTCTTAAGATCACAGCTCAGTTAGATAATTTGTCCTTTCCTGTAGGAGGGGGGTGCATGTTCTCTGTTGGTGACTTCAGCAGTAGCAAGCTTTGTCAACCAGAATTAAGTTCACTTAGCTGTTTTGTGCAGTTCTGGAGGAGAAGCAATCTGTCTACTTAATGTGGTTTTGTTTTAACAAGGCTAAGGTGGAATTGCTGTGAATATTCCTTATCAGGAAAGTTAATTTTTAAACAGAGCTGAGAAGTAATTTTGGGGGGAAATAGTGTACAGATGAAGGGCTGCTGGCCCAGCTTGGTGTTTTGGGCTTGGAGGAGCTGCAGCCTGTAGCCTGTCTGCCCAAGTAGGTTCTTGCTTTGCATGTTCAGTCCTCCTTGCCCTCACCTCTTGGGGGCTTCTGGACCACCTGTCTGTGAGACTTCTAACTTAGGATGACAACCTTGTAAAGGGTGCTAAAAGGATTAATTGTGGAAATGGTTATTGGATGCTGCTTAATAGGCTTTTTGCATATGGTATCAAAGGTACTGTGGCAATCCAGAGCATTATTTAAACAATCCAGTTCCCTCAGCCTCTCCTTACAGGGCAAGTGCTTCAGCCCCTCCACAGTCTTGCTGGCCCTTTGCTGGACTTGCTGTGGTTGATCAGTGGGTGCTGAGCAGAGTGCTGATCAGTGCTGTCTCTGTGGGCTCTGTCCCTGTTGTTGCATCCCAGGGTGCTGCTGTTAGTGCAGTCTGGCAGGAAGGCAGGTTGGCTTGCATTTAGTCTTCTGACCACCGGCACCCCTGGTTCCTTCTTAACAGAGCTACTCCTTGGCCTGGACCGTTGCAGGGGTTAGTCCATCATAGATTCACAGAACGGTTTGTGTTGGAAAGGGTCTTAAAGAGCATCTAGTTCCAGCTCCCTTGCTGTGGGCAGGGACATCTTCCACTGGACCAGGTTGCTCAAAGCTGTATCCAGCCTGGCCTTGAATAAATGCTACATTGCATCTGTGGTGGGTTGACCTTGGCTGGATGCGAGGTGATCACCAAGCTGCTCTATCACTCCCCTCCTCAGCAGAACAGAGGGAGAGAAAATATGATGGAAAAAAAACTTTTGTGGGTCAAGGAAAAGATGGTTTAATGAGCCAATAGCAAAAGTCATATGTGTGGAAGTGAAGGAAGACAGAAGATGTTATTCTTTACTTCCCATCAGCAGGTGATGTTAAAGTATTTCTTGGGAAGCAGGGCTTCAGTACCTATAGAGGTTGCTCTGGAAGATCAACATCGTAAATAATGAATGTCCCTCCTTCCTCCTCCTTTCTCTTAACTTTTATATCTGAGAGATGTCATATGGTATGGAATATCCCATTGGTCACTTTGGGTCAGCTGTCCTGGCTGTGTCCCCCTCCCAAGATCTTGCCTACCCAGAGCCTACTGGGTGGCGAGCCAGCCTGGATGCTGTGTGAGCACTGTTTAGAAGCAGTCAAACCCCTGGTGTGTTATCACCGCCTTTCTAGCTCCCAGTACAAGCATAGCACTGGGCTCAGCCAGACTCAGTACACCATCCAAGGTGTGGGATGATTGATCTTCCCTTGGATTTCTTTAACTTTTTATTGGCAGTAAACTTTTTTGACCTATGGTGTAAGCTGTGTTGGGAATCTCAAGAGTTTCAGTCATGTTTCGCATTGACAGAAATCCTTTTGGAGCTTGACAGTGTCAAATGAGAGCAAGAGGGGGCTATCTTCTGAGAGCAAATGGTGGAGAGAGCTTGTGGTTGACCATTGAAATTATATGCAGGCTCTGTCACTGCACTTACTGTGTTGTCTATAGCTGCATTAAATGGAGAACGGTTAGCTGGAGGATTTGTCAGTAAGAAGGTGAGATGATTGTAAGGGAAAATGGTGATCCCTTTTGGGAGGAATATGTTTCCTTGTGTCTTTATTTTCCTGTTTGTAATAAGGAGAAAAAGGATCATGTGCATATTGATTTATTTTAGCACTGTATTGTAGCTTGACAGGAACTGTAGTTTTCTTTCTTTGAGAGTTGAAAATTGAGGTGCAGGTGATTTCTGCATCATTTATCCATGACAGCTAAATGATAATGCAGAGCATGCTGCATATAAAGGTAACATCTATAAGATTTTGTTGTTTCTCAGAGCTGTCCCAGCGGGGAGTTCTATCAAATGCCGTCAAAAATGTATCATGAGGAATTGTTTCAAGGCTACACAGATTACTAGTGTGCATGTATTTAAGACTTATGTTTCCAGAT
The DNA here is from genome assembly GCF_023634155.1 of Falco peregrinus. Lineage (NCBI taxonomy): Eukaryota > Metazoa > Chordata > Aves > Falconiformes > Falconidae > Falco > Falco peregrinus. Next base: position 14,930,401 of record NC_073723.1, read on the forward strand.
GTTGGATTTGCATAAATTTGGTGCTTTGTAAGAACCAAGTTATGCTAGTGGACAACATTAGTGCAATTTATCATAAAATCTCCTTGCATTTGAACAGGAGAGATATTACTGGCCAAATACGCAGTCATGTAAACAGTTTGGTCATGAAATGCTAGAAAAATGACATGTTTCGAAAGGTTTTGATCCCTGCTCATTCTCTATAGATCACATCTTGTAGGACGGTGGAAAAAAAACTCAGATGTGCCCCATGCTCTATATTGTAGCAGTATATTACCTGTGCATGCTGGCAGTAACAGAAGAAATAACTCACTTGCACTGCTTGTTCCCATTTGGAAAAAAAGTATTCTATAGGAGGTGGAAAAGAGTAGCTGCTAAAGAAATTCAGAAATAGTAAAAGGTCATTGTGCACAGAAAGGCTTGCAAAGTTAGAGTTTACAGCTGAATCCATGAAGTCTTGGAGAGTAAATAGGGGCAAAATACTTAAATGGGTATATATACTTAAAGAAGGACCTTTTCTGAAAAATAACCTATTGTGCAAGGAAAAACATTGCCTTTGACGAGGCATTTGGGTGATTCTTCTTCCAGCTTCAGTACTGGTGTGGGGTGTTGTAGTATGAAAATACTCAGATTAATACAGGTTCCCAAGCGCTGATGCAGATGGTAGAGCAAGGATTAGACTGAGTATCCTGGCCAGGTACTTCATCAGTCCTTTTCCCACCTCTGTATTACTTAATCTTTGGGTTGTTTGCTTGTTGTGGTTCCTAAAATAAACAAGATTCTGTGTTTTTCTTTCTCTTGTGTGCGTTTATACTTCAGAGAAATTCTCAGGCATGTAATAAATTTCCAATGAATGTGCGTGAACTCTGGGAGTTCAAACCACCTTAAAGGGCCAAGCAATGTTCAGAAGCAATACTCATAGCAACAGGTATACAGTTTCTATTTATTTCTCTTTTAAAAGAAGCTCCTGTTCTCTTGCTTCTGTTGTCAGCTTCTCTCCCATTTTCCTTGTTCCCTCCTAACTGTTACAGTGTGTTTAAATAAGGCAGTTTTCAAGGTCACCAGCCTTGGTATAAAGTGGCGCCTGCTTTTCAACAGGTACTGTTAGGTTACTGCATAGCAGACCAATTGTGCTGAGCCTCTTCTTGGTAGTGGTGTTATCCTAAGGTGCCAGGAAAGAGCAGAGCAATAGTCTCTGAATGGCAATGGAGATTGGGATTATTTTACATAATCTGTTGCTCTTTAGATAGACTGGAGTAACAGAGGGTGGTCTTCCTTGAAGAAACTCTCAGTGTTGAAAGGTACACGATGATAAATTTTTGTTACAGCTGTACTGTGGATCAGCAAAGATGTGTCTCTGTGGTTTCTTTCCAGAGGGATGTGTGGTGCGAAAGAGCTTGGAACCAGCAGTGCCTGGGTCTGCCATCTGGGATGCTCTTTGTCACTTATACATCATTTCCTCACCCTTAGTTTTGATTTTGTCCTCCATGCTGGACATAGGATGTTATCAACCTTTTTTTGGAAACTATACCATTTAATGAGCTCAAATGTCTAAATTACATTAAATGTAGATATACAGTGGTCTTTATTTTTAAGAATCATAACAGATTATGATCAACAGAGTGGCTTTTTTGTTGTGAGTGGTTAAATTTGATAGCCCTTCCACTCTGTTTTTCTTCTCCTAAATCTCATAGTTTCTGAATTGGAATAATTCAGTTTTTAAAAGCTGAGAGGAAAAGGAAACAGCAATAGGAAAAGGTGTGGGCTTTTTTAATCGTCTGCAGAAAACTGAAGTCACTGAACTTGACTGTATGGTAACATACATAAGATGTAAGCAAGTGGGAAGGGGAGCCAGAAGAGCTGGATTTGAATTTTTTTTTTTTAGCCAGTTGGTTAAGAACAAGAATGTTTTGGGTTTTTTAATAACTGTTTTAAATGTTCCACAATCAAAATGAATCTTGGAGGTTATGTAGCCTTCCTGTACCAAATAGGTCACCATTACACACACATATATATATATACACACGTGTAGATGTGGCTGTTAGGGACACAGTTTAGTGGTGGACTTGGCAGTGCTGGGTTAACAGTTGGGCTTGATGATCTTAAAGATCTTTTCCAACCTAAATGATTCTATATCACTTTCCTGATATTTGTTTTCAGTTTGCATGTGGACTAAACAATGGTAGCTTTTGATCTACTGATTAAAAAAAAAGTGTGCGTTTGAGTCTCCCAGTTTGCAGCCATGAACCAGTTCCAGCTACCTCTGTTCTTATTCATGTCAGCTTTCTTGTGTTGCACTTCTATTCCCCTTAGGTCTTCATGTGTTCAGTGTAGCCATGAACTTTATTTGAAGGGACTAGTGAAGTTAGTGAAGTGACTGCCATCTTTAGAACACTCTGTTCGGATACTTGTAGAATACAAGTTTTTACATTACGAGAGTTTATTTTGCATGTGCTGTATGTTAGAAAATGCTCACAAATGGTGAACTCGAGGCTTGAATGCACAAAAACAGAAGTCTCAATTGTTGCTATAAAATAGAGTTAAGAATGACCTAGGATTTACCTCTCTGAACATTAGCAAATTCATCCTGCGGCTTTCTTTCAATGTAGGTGAGCTCCACTTCTTGCTCTTAATAGTCTGACTAAAGAACAAAGGAACCATTGTAATTTGGTGGGAGGCAGCATGCAAGTTGCAGTTGCCAATACAGGCAAGTGGGCTACTCTGGGAGAGACCTAGCAGCTGGTAAAGGGAATGTTAAAAATCTTGTTTTCAGCTATTAACTTGGGTTTTTCCCATGATGATTTTTATACTGAAACCAGTAGTGCTCACAGACATGTCTATTCAGTCTATTATGTGTCTACTGAACAGATTAAGATATTTGTCCATTATGGTATTTCAAGTGGTTGATGGTGAACATTGAATTGAGAGAAGAAATTAGTTCTGCTTTTGATGGATGATACAGGCAGAATTTAGACAAACAACAAAGGCTGCTTTAAGCCAAGAAGGCGGTGAGGTTGTGAGATGGATGGTTCAAACAGTGGGACCGTTGTGCTGTTGCCTTTTTTTTCCCTTACACTGATTTGGTAGGAAAATAGAGTTCCCTCATGGTGCAGTGTGTGAATCAGACCCGTCTGGCTGTGCATCCTCACAAGAAACGGACAAGATTCTTTTGGGAAGATGAACGCAGTTTACCTCATGGGAGGAACCTTCTAGTCCAGTAGTCACTGTCACTTAGGTAAATTAACGGACAGAGGATCTCAAGATGAAGAATGACTGGGCAACGTGATGGCAAATGTTGTTTATTAAGTTAGAACATATAATGCATGTATGGTGGGGAAAATAAAGATAGTGTGCACTGTGACAGGGTGTAAAGTAGCCTTTTCCTGCGTGCACTAATTAAGGTTTATCTGCTTAAAAGGAATGTCACCCCAGTGAGTAAAGTAAGAAATTTGGTTAATGAGCTGACTAAGCAGCATTTAGCATCAATCCTCTCCTGAATCAGCTGGAGGAATGGATTCATGGCAGCCCTGCCTCAAGGGGAAAGTAGGTGTGGAGTCCCTCTGTAACAGCTTGGAGGGGTGTCAGCTGGGGAGGCTTGTTGTGCAGAACCCCACGTAATGTCATGGTCCTGCATCCAGTCTATAGGCAGCAAAAGCAGACCCAGCAGATACAGCTGGGGATTGCAGCCTTCCTCATAGGTACTTAATGTTCTTAGTGCTGAAGGGCTGTCCCATTGAAGCTTCTGTTCTTACAGCTAGAGCTTGCAAATACTATAGATAAAGCAGGTATTTAGGAGGCATTGAATTCGGGGGCTCTTGTGCTCTGCATTCCGCTCCATTTTAGTGGGAGGACTTGAGGGTGGTTACCTTGGGCCTGGGCCAGGGTGCCTTCTGACATGTTGCTGCTTTTCTCCTCTGCTGCTTCATGAACCATGCAATTTCTGTTACTTCCATAGTAATTTTTTAAATCTTTATTATTATTCTAAATTGAGAATGCCATGTGAATGCGCTGGAGCTTCATTTATACTTGGGTGGTATCTGTCATTTACTGTGGATAGAATTCATGTGATTAAAGTATCTTAACTATTTTGCATTTTTCCTCATCGTAAACAGAACAGTCTACATTATTGATATGTGGAAAAAATACTAAAATACTGTAAGTTAAAATTGGGTTGTCAGGGAACTTGTGATTCTGGAGGAAATGAGTGACCAGTCTGTTGTCTATTGAGTAGTATTGCAGTAAACACAGTGCAGGAACTGGGCTGGTGTTCTCTGGGGCTGTAAGGTGTACAGTGTACGGATCTCCTGGAAATGTGTGTGTACTTTTACCTAAATCATCATCATCAGCTCATCTCTACCAGTGGGTGTTCCCCTTTGCCTTATGGTGGAATAAAGAAAATGCAATGAAACATGCAATTTGTGTGCAGCCATGATGCAGCATCTTTTGCTTCTGAAAGACATGTTTTTCTCTCTGAGACTTTGGAGGCAGCCAAAAACCAGCTTTTTGCGGTTTTGCATTTTGGTATTAGATTCATAAGATCTTTTTTTTCTGGAGGAGGAGATCAGTGGTCTCTCAGAGACATGTATGTCCATAGGAAAAGCCTTAACTTGTTAGCCAGTACCATGAGTGCCATGAGCAAGTGATTGCTCTGAATGAATGGGAACCAAATGAGTGGGAATACTCATTGTTCCTTCTGCTAAAATGCCAATTACTTTGATATTAGATCTTTTCCAAGTGACAGCTTTGTTCCTATGCCAGGAGAGCTGGTTTTGTTTTGCCATGTGAATGAGTCTGTTCCTTTTTTCTATACTGTGCTTATTACAGAGTGCTTACATTTTTTTTTCCCTGTAACTGGAGAACTGAGACATCTGTTAATAGGTTTGTAATGATGAACTCTTACTTTGGTTGGAAATTACGTGATGGTACTTCTGGGATGCCAAAGAGTAATACCCTGAGGATACAAATTGGTGGATGCTTACCAGAAAGACATAAGCTGCCTAATCACTTTAACCAAAACCAGGTTGATAAGTATACCTTAGATAAACCTGTTGTTACTTAATGTGGTAGGAATAATTGACAAGTTTTTTTACAGGAATGAACTTGGATGTAAAATGTGAGCATGAGGTAGAGTTGTCACTAGACTGTTTAAAAAACAACTAACAACACAGCTAACATCTGTTAGCTTACATGTATATCTGAAGTCACAAAAAGTCAGTTCCGTGGCCCAGAAGCTTTTCTAGACCTATTCTGATGTTGGGCTTGGGAATCTGCATGGGCAGGTAGGTGCATCTTGTACTAAGTATGAGAATAATGCTGCTTTGTTACTGAGTGACTGGAACAATATGTGAGATTTGAAAAAATTTCAGAGAAGATTTTAAAAAGAGAACTGGGGAAACCAAGGGTGACAAACCAGTATAGGAAGAGATGTAAGGAGAAAATAGATGGGTATGTTTGACAGAGTTTTAACTGTTGAGAGGTAGGATGGAAATGATGTGAGTGAGGACTGGGGATTTTAATTTTCTTTTAACTGAAAATCTAGTGGTTGGGGAACTCTTTAAGCATCCGACGTGTTCATCAGTTTGTACACTTGATGGGATAGCTCTCCCATAGGGAGTGGCTAGAATACTAATAGGTTTTTGTGAATTACTAGTAGGTTTGGGAAGACTTTTTAGCCCCTATGACTTTCTGGCATTAAGTGCTTTGGGTTTCTGGGAATGAAAAACGTGGTCACTTTTGCAAGAACAGTTTTTTCATTATTACTTTCTGTTTTCTCAGGGTACAGAGTCCATTAAGATGGAAAATGGACAAAGCACGGCAGCTAAGCTGGGGCTTCCTCCCCTCACACCAGAACAGCAGGAAGCTCTCCAGAAAGTGAGTAAACATGATGTGAATTTGCTTCTTAGAACTCTTGTTTGTTTGTTTGTTCGGGGTTTTTTGACTTCTTGTTGTTTTGGTTTTTTGTTTTTTTTTTTTTTTTTTTTTTTTTAATGAGCATCTCTTACTGATGTTTTAAAAGGGAACTCGCCTACCAAGGATATGTATGGGGTGATGGCTATGCTGTGTGTGGATTCACACTTCCAAATTTGTACTCAAGAATTATTTGTTTTGGTTTAGAGTTTATAGATGCGTTTTGAGGAGCATGATGTGGAATTTCCTGTTGGGGTGGGGAGAATGTTTTTAATAATAAAAAAAGTAATCAAAATCATAAGTAAATAACATCTTAAGATCACATTGTAATTCTAAGACAATATGCAACTGCCACAAAGTTCTGTGAGGAGCAGCCTGTACTCCACAAGGAATAGGTTTCTGATATGCTCCAGCTGGTCTTCTATTCTATCCACACAAAAACACATCATGAAATATCTCTATTTTTCCCTTATGCTCTTTCCCATCTTAAAGAGACCCCATAGCAAGTATTTTCAACCCATTTGAGCCAACCTGTTTTAATCTAGATAAAATTTCAGTCCAGCTCTGATTTCTGGTTGTTGGTCCTGTTTTATACAGCTGTTGGGGAGGTTACTGCTGACTTCTTGCCCACTTTCCTCATGGGAGTGAGTGATGCCTGGCTTACTGAGAGGAGAGCAGAGTTGGGAAGAGAGGGGAAACAAAACAAAACCAGGGAGTCTGGGAACTGTGGGCTAGGTGTCTTCTGTGCTCTGGTGAGGCAAGTAAAGTATTGTTCTAGGTAGGCTTCGTGTGAATGTTCCCATAATGTTGAAGCTGCTTGTGTGTGTGTTGTTTGGCTCACAGTGTGAAACGGCCTCGTTTCCTCTGGCTTCTCCATAGCTGACAGATGTAAATCCCCTTGTCCGTTTCCAGGTTTCCGAAGCACACGTCTCAAATCCACGATTTAGAGCCTACCGTTCCCTGGCACCTCCCAAACACGTACAGCCATGGAAAGCAGGTGCCTGAGGGGTTGGCTGAATGTGTTTGTACCGTCCCCTGGGAATAGGCACATATGTGGGTGTTAGGCTTCCCTTGGCAAAGAGCCTCCACGTCAACACCACTGGGTGTAAAGCCCAGGCTTTGTCAAATTTGTAGAAGACTGAAAGAAAAAGACAAGTCAGTCTTGTGTCTGCAGGCTAGGAACCAGAAAAGGAGAGCTGGAGCATTTTAGTGAGCAATAGCAGTGGACCTTCCAAAATAGAATAGGCCAGATGTGATAAGAAAAGAGAGGGGGAGTGCCCAGTCAAGGGACTGGACGTGGGGATTTGGAGGCCCTTCCCTTTTGTAGAAACTCTTTGTCCAGATGTTCTCTGAGTGGAAAGGACTTGAAGGAGGCTATCTGTCCTGCCCTCATCCCAGCAGGTAAGGTGCTATGGTGGGATCTAAGGGGCAGAGGGCGGAAGAGGGGAAAATGCTAAGTGTCTAGTGCATGCTGCTTTCCTAACATTGCGCCTGCTGCAGATTGAGTCCATCCAATCCTTTGCTCAAGCATTATGCTGTGTTTCAGGGCTCACGACTCCGAGACGCAGACCAAGATGTTAGTAAGCTGTTGGCCGCTGGCTAATGTACAGTGCCTTAGTGCTTAGGGCTGGAGCGCCGAGAAGTTCCACTGGCAGCCAGTTGTGTGGTTCTGGGGACCTGTGGTGTAAAATCAAACTTCGTTCCCTGCTCTGTGGTATTGTCCTGTGACTACAGATTTGGTATTTCTTTCCAGGCAAAGAAGTATGCGATGGAGCAGAGTATCAAGAGTGTGCTGGTGAAGCAAACCATCGCCCACCAGCAACAGCAGCTCACCAACCTTCAGGTGAGAGGCCCTCTGAGATGCTCCTTCTGTGTCTTACTCTCTCGCACAAGGTGGAGTTCTTTTTGCACTTAGAATCAGAGCACAGCCCTGAGGCCTGCCTGGAGCTAGGTTCATGTGCTTATGTTTCCACAGTGAAATCGAAATATGCTGTCTTCAGCTCACTAAAGAAACCCCCTTTGCTCCCCTGCACAAATTGCCCCCCCAATTTCACTTATTCAAAGAGCAAATTTTTAAGTTTGTCTCCTGTTGGCTGGCCAGATGCTTCTTGAAAGGCCGGAAGCCAAAGAATTTGCTGTGGGTTTCACTTTCAACTTACATTTAAGGTGGCGTCTAGGGTTAGTGGGAACCTTTCACCATCTCTTCTGCTTGAGGGGAGGGTACCAGTCTCTCCTGTTACTGACAGTGCTACCCCATTTCCCTCCCCTTCACCCAGGTGCTCTTGATTTCAGAGAAGCTCCGTTGGCTATTCCTGCTAATGCTGGAATGCCTATGTACTGGGAGAACTCTTAAGTGGTATTTAAATATCTCCCTTTCTTCAAAGGTTTCTTGAACGTATCTCACTGCCTTCTAGTCAAAGTTAGGAAACTCAAAATAATGGCTTTTGGATTTATTTTTTTTTAATGAAAAATCACTGTGGATGTGCTTGCCACATTAGGCAGCTCTGGCCTTTCAGGGCTGTGCGTGTTTCTAAGTGTCTGATCTAGTTGAGGGGCTCCTTTTTAAATGCTGGGGGTGAATCAACGACAGTGGTTGCAGAGGTTACTATTGCCTTGAGTCCCCCCCCCCCCGGGAGAAGACCCTGCTTCCTGAGGCAGTGGCAGCAGCACAACTCCACCCTGGCCTGGTGGGACTGGAATCTGCAGGGTCCCAGCGCTGGACAGTCCTTGGGACCAGGCAGTGAGGGGCAAGGAAGGAGAGGCCTCTCTCGCAGGTTCCCTGTGCCGCCGCTCTGCTTGAGTTTTTACAAACAGCCGTAGTATGCTCAGCTCCAACAGACTGAACTCTGTCTTTACTGTCTTTCAGATGGCAGCAGTGACAATGGGCTTTGGAGATCCTCTCTCACCTTTACAATCGGTCAATAGACATATTCACTTCTTCTTGGGCACTTTGTCTTAGTCAGGGCCTAGAGTGGGGAAGTATGTAGTGGTAATACAATGCTCTTAATTCAACCCAGCACAACCCTCCCACATACCCACCTGTTATGGACAAGCACAACAAGCAGAGGCAAAGTGTAAACTCCCCAGAGGAAGACCCTAGGCTGGGTGCAGTCTGCTGTGACACTGGCAGTCGGGGTCCTGGAGTCAGTTGGCAAAGAAAGCTTTAGATTTCGAACAGTTCTGAACACACCTGTGAAATTGTGGGAGCTGCATTTCTAGGGATGCTACAGTTCTGAGGTCCTGACCTAAAACTAACTGCCAAGGTAACTCACAAATGGGCAATTTCTTATGAAACAAACTCTCAGCACTAGAGACCTGGCAGCTAAGGTGCTGGGGAGGACTGGGGCACTATAGGTTTGCAGAACATGTTGTAGCCCAGATGTAACTGCTCTTTACTGTGCATGTTTCCAGACTAGGTGAATATGGCATGTTTCAAGTAAAGTAAAAGCAGGATGGAAGTTAACAAAACTGCAGGACTATTCAGAGAACCTGTGCAGTCCTTAAGTGCTGGAATTTCTAATCAAGACACCAGAGAGCTTAATTACCTGGGATTATGCATCCCCTCCTTTCTCCTAGACGTGTTGGACAACGGCCACTGCAGAAAGTGTCCTATAGCTCCACTCTGCATGCAAAGGTTCATTTGTAAATTATTTTGCAAATTTGTAAATATGTTTCCATCTTGCTGGAATGTAATGTTTCTGCTTTGTGTAAAATCCAACTGGAGGCTTGTACTCCAAAATGAAAGATACTAAAACTAAAATCACCCATTTTTCCTCCCTTAACACTGCCACTGTAGGTAGTGTGTCAGCAAGGGAGCCAAAATAAATTTTATGGGGATATATGTTTGGAATGGAATAGAAGCATACATCTCGATGTGAATTTGGCATAGCTGGTTTTTGAGCCCTCATGCCCAAGGAACTTCTACCAATTAATGTAGATGCTTACTTGGATAGCATCACTCCATCAGTTTTGCTTAACTTTTTTTGGCTCATTCACAGCTGGGCAACAGATGAAAAACACATACTGATAATGTAACTGGAAATGTTTAATTTCTCTTCAGCCTCAAGGGCATGGTCAGTATTGTGAATCCTTTTCCCAAGACATTCCTCCCTCTAGGGAGTCAGAGACTACTGCCGATGGGACAGAACCTAGAAGCAGGAGTCCGCACTGAATCGTTCGACTGTGGTACAGTTCCATGTAGCTAGGATACCCTGTCCTCGGCAAATGCTTTATCCCAAAGCTCACCAGGAATGTAGAAAATGCAAACAGACCACTGTCCAACACTTTTTTTTTTTTTCCTGTTGACAAGATTCATCAGTTCCTGCGTGAAGGAAGTGCAGCCTGAACTTCCTATTGCAGTATCTTAGTGCCCAAGATTAAAGCTTCCTGTCTACTTAATCCTCCAAGTATTACAGCACAAGATTTCTATGTCATTTCAGCAAGATGAGCACAATTTCCTGGCATCATATTAAAGTTGAAGCTAGTAGTGATGTTTTTGCATCACCTCCTTTGTTTAAAGGAGCACTCCCAAAATGATGATTTGGCTTGTCCTTAAAGTACTTTTCATAAGCACTTAACAGCTAAACATTACGTAGGTCCAACTATTAGCTGCTGCCTTTATGAAGGTTGCAGATAATTTAAACTCCATTTTATAGGCGGAGAAAGAGGGCCAGTGGCCAGTAAAATCTGCTTAGTGTAGCTAGTGAAAACAGTGAGATTTCTAGTCATGAGTTTTTGATGCTGTCATCTGCTTAGTTCACAGGTGTACGTTGCATCATTCCCGTAACGTGATGCTACCAATTCCTGTTAGCGATCCACATGTGCCTGTAGTCATCATGGTCCACCTCAGTTCTGCCTTTTGTAGGTCCAGATTTCTAATATGTTGCTGATGTAACAGAGTCCTCCTAACTCCACCTGACCTATTTTGTTAGGATCTCTGCAGCAGGGTAAGATGTCGATTTCCTCCTGTAAAGGTTTCTGCCATAGGAGAGGACAAATGACATTTTTCTTGCACCTGTTGCATTGATAACTGAAAAGAAGAGAATGTCCTCTTCATTAACTCTATCCCAGCCAAAACCAGGACAATATATTGACCCTTCAGAAGGTGAAAAGTCCCTCTGCCTGTGCGAGACTGCGGTGTCTTGTCAAGAAGCACTCCTCGTAAAACGCTTTAAATTTTTATCACGGTCTGTGGCACCATGGGTGAGGCACTTCACTCAGACACTTGGGGTTAGAATGGTGATGGCTCTGAACCTGTAAATGGACACACTACACAGAGTGAGGGGCTACTGATCACTGGCTTTCCTGCACCAAAGCTGGGAATGTGTTGGAGAACCTGGGAGACAACACATCAGCTGTCCTGCGTGTACACGTGCCATAGTCCTCCTAGTCACAGCATTGCAGAGTAAATTGAAAAACAGCTTGTTTTTAACTGTGTGAAATACTTAAACCCAGTCAAGAGGCAAGCTTAATATCACTTCAGGAGCAGCAGTATGGGGTGAGAACCATTCCTGTTTATAGTATCCCTGCTGTATTGAATAATAGGAGTTGAATCTTTACAGTTTGTTTCCTCCTATGGTCAATGTCAATTACCTACAGGTACTATGAGGGAGAAGGATTTCTTCAGGTACAGTTTGTGTCTGTGATTCTGTGACTATCACAGATAAAATGCTGTCCCTTCTGTTTTACCGTCTGAGTTGAGCATCCCCAGACACGTCAGAGCTCATTGTGCTCGTGCTTGTTACAGCATTCTGAAAGTAGGCCTCTTGTAAAGGCCTCAGTTAAAGACCCTCTTAAACAGTGGTGGTGGGGAAGAGGTGGTTGTTCAGAGCTCCCTGCTTTGGTGCCCAGCACTGTGGTGCTGGGAAGTGAGAGAGGCATCAAGCTTAACGCTGCATTTGCCTACTCTGCAACAGTCCAGTCCGTAGCCCTTACTGCTTTACATTTGTTCCATCTGTTCCAGGCAGAACAGGAATGAAGCCCCGTGCATATCTCCAACGCACTGTAATTCAGTCTTGCTGATCATAGGGAGCTGCCTCTACAGAGACCTAATTTCTGCCTTGGTCCCAAGACGTGCTGCTAGGATATGCTGGCCAAACCTGTGATTTTTTTGTTTTGTTTTGTAGGCAGCATCTTCCTAGAATAATTGTTCATTAGTAGTAGCAATTTAGAATTGCAATAAGGGTGAAAAATAATTGAAGGATATACTGCTTTTTTGGATACCTGCTGTAAGAAATTTCTGGATTTGTCTTGCAAACAGGTTTTCAGGCATACTTAGGAGAAAATAGCACAGAGACCTTCTCTGCACCGAAACTGATAAGGGCGGAGTCTTTGGGGGCTGCACCACTATCTGAGCCAGTAACAACAGGCAGTGATAAGTACTAGCACCACACACTTAACAAAGAAGTTTTGTTTAACCATTTAATTTTTTTTGCTTTGCTTTTGAACTGTGTGGTGGAAGTGGTGCCTAGTACTGGATCTCATCCTGCCTGGGGCAGGGGCGGGGGGAGGAGGTGGTGTGTGATGCTTGAGGGAGTGGGGAGGAGGTACCCAATTCCATATCCTTTGCTGCCTGGGAGGATGGGGTGGGGGGGAGGGAGCAATTAGGTGGTGCCCAATATTGGATCTCTTGCTGTCCCTTGCGGGAGGGAACGGGAGGGATTGCTAATAGTGTCTAGAATTGAGACCTTTGCTGCCTGGAGGGGGAAGCTGTCCTAGAATGAAGTTATTTCCTCCTCCTGCAAGTGTTGCTGGAGATGTGATCAGGCTGGGGAGGGTTAGACCTTATCAGTGGGTTTGGAGTTAAGGCTCCTGAGGTGGCAGACCCCATCAAAGATTTGACTGCCCCTGGGAGTGAGCTGTACTGCTTATCCGCTCCAGCAGTCTGTGCATTGAGCAGGAAAATACTTCTTTATTACTACGTGTGCCAGGCTGTGCTGCAGCCCAGTGAGGAGCTACCTGCTGTTGGGTCATAGCTCCTGGGAGGGAAGGAGGAAGGGAAAGAGGTCCTGACATCCATGACCACCCTGTCATCTAACCAGCCAGTTCTTCTTTCCAATACAGATGGCAGCTCAGAGGCAGCGCGCCCTGGCCATCATGTGTCGTGTGTATGTGGGCTCCATATACTACGAACTGGGAGAAGACACCATTCGCCAGGCCTTTGCCCCATTTGGACCTATAAAAAGCATTGATATGTCCTGGGACTCTGTTACAATGAAACACAAGGTTGGTTAATGGCTATTGAGTGATGGATGGGGTTTTTCTTCTCTCCGAGGCCTTCCTAAATAAACCAGGAGAGGAAGGAGCCTTTACCATTGTAGAGAGAAGGCTGCTTTTAGTGCTTCAAGATAAATGTTTGTAGCTGCCTGCTCTACTTTGCAGGATGCTGTAGTGGGGCCAGATGTGCATGGGGGTAGTAGGCACAAATGATGCCAAACAGCTGGCAGTCCTGCATGCAGTTAGACCTCTAACTACGAGAGGCTCTGGAAGCACAGGTAGCCTTGGGTCGGTGCTTCTGCATGCAATTTTCTGCTTGAATAAAAGCTGCTTTAAGGAAACATCTCAGGCTGTGACAGTAGGAATCTTGGCTTCGTTAGCTTAGCACTAAATTTGAGACAAGATACAGCTGCTGTGATTCGACAAGCATATCCTTCTGTTCTAGGGTTTTGCTTTTGTGGAATATGAGGTACCCGAAGCTGCTCAGTTGGCCTTGGAGCAGATGAATTCTGTCATGCTGGGGGGAAGAAATATAAAGGTGAGTAGTAGGCATGCTCTGAAAATTCCTAGTCCTCTTTGCTGTGAATAATGGGTGTATGCCTAGAAGTGCTCCACATCGTACTGTAAGCTAGTAAGCTAGCTGTTTTTTCCACCCACACATAGAATGGAAGTCTCTTGAGGACAAAACAAAGGTGATTCTTGATATTTTATTGCTGCCGCCTTATATTGTACCTATGGGGGTGGTAGATAGGTAGCATTGAACTTCTGTTGTGCCTGTCAGTAGTGCGAGGGACTTCAAGTATCAAGTAAGGGTCCACCCTTGCGATACAAAAAGGATGCATTCTGCATAAACGGAAAGGAACAAAGGATTGTAGCTGTGTTTTTTCCAGGCAGTAAGAGGGGGTCTTGCAAAGGTGAAATTTAGGGGTTATGGGGGGAAACGAGCATTTTCTGCAAAGTGTTCTATGTTTTGCATTTCTATCTCTGCATATCTGCAGCACCAGATTTCGAAGAGGGTTTTAGGAGCCTTTGAAAGAAGGGTATAGAAGCTTTGTGTTTTGCTTTCAGACTTGTTATCAGTTCCTGGAAGTTGGCCTTTGGCAGGTCAGGGAGCATAAATGGGGGAAATATGGTGGAGGAGGCAGCAGAGTCTGTCCCAGCTCTTGGTAATCCCCCATAGTACAGGTCAGCTGTTCCCCGAAGCAGAGTCAACTGTTGTGCTTTGCTAATTATGGCCTTACGAGGTATTACCTGGTTTGAAAAGGGAGGCAAGTGGCTGAGTGCTTGTCTGCTGTAACTCTTGGTGAGTCACCCTGCTGCTCTTCAGAATGCTTAATGGACTGTTTGCTTTTTTTCTTTGCAGGTTGGGAGACCTAGTAATATAGGTCAGGCACAACCAATTATAGACCAGCTAGCAGAAGAGGCACGGGCTTTCAACCGCATCTATGTGGCATCTGTTCACCAGGACCTTTCAGATGATGACATCAAGAGTGTGTTTGAGGCCTTTGGGAAGATCAAATCCTGCACGCTAGCCAGGGATCCCACAACAGGAAAACACAAAGGCTATGGTTTCATTGGTAAAATGGCTGTTTGGTGTTTGATGTGGGGTAGGGAGAGTGGTTGGGAGTCTCCTCATCTTTTTTTTTTTTTTTTTTAAGGTTTTTTCCTCTCTAGTGGAAGAATTGTATTAAGCAATGGGATAGAAATAAATTTGGAGCAGATCTATGCCTGAACTTACAAATATAATTAATAGCCAGATATTTTTACTCACTGCCAAGTAGGTTGAGCGCTCTTGCTATGCTGAGTGTTCTCAACGCTTGTGTGATCAGAGGGGTGAGATGACTGAGCCAAGCGCTGAGGATCTTCTTATTGGAACTCTTAAGCAGTCAGTTTTTGCAAATACAAATCAAAATTGCGTGATGAGAGGGCAGTTATGTTGAAGAGTAAAAAGGATCATTTGTAAATGGTACTTTTTCTCATTGCAGAATATGAGAAAGCACAATCTTCTCAAGATGCTGTTTCCTCTATGAACCTCTTTGACCTTGGAGGTCAATATCTCCGAGTTGGTAAAGCTGTGACTCCTCCGATGCCTCTCCTGACACCTGCTACGCCAGGAGGACTACCTCCAGCAGCAGCTGTCGCTGCAGCAGCTGCTACAGCAAAGATCACAGCACAGGTAAGGCATAGGCTGGTGTGACTCAACCAAGTGAATGGCTGTTGTGACCCTGCTAGAAACAAGCCGGCAAGCTGTTCCAGCCAGCTGTATTCACTAGTTTGAATGAAAGTCCTTGGCCTAGATCATACTCTTGTTCCCAGGGCTTCGCATGTAGAAGCTTGCCCCTGACGCTTGTGAGGATCACGGAGTCATAGAATGGTTTGGGTTAAAAGGGATTTTAAAGGCTGTCTAGTTCCAACCCCCCTGGCATGGGCAGGGACACCTCCC
This sequence comes from Falco peregrinus, assembly GCF_023634155.1. NCBI lineage: Eukaryota > Metazoa > Chordata > Aves > Falconiformes > Falconidae > Falco > Falco peregrinus. Next base: position 14,945,963 of record NC_073723.1, read on the forward strand.
ACTAGACCAGGTTGCTCCCAGCCCGGTCTAACTTGACCTTGAGTGCTGCCAGGGAAGGGGCACCCACAGCTGCTCTGAGCAGCCTGTGCCGGTGTCTCACCGCCCTCACAATAAAGAATTTCTTCCTAGTATCTGACCTAAATCTCCCCTGTTTCAGTTTAAAACCATTCCCCCTTGTCCTATTGCTGCAGACACTACTAAAAACTCTGGCCCTGTCTTTCTTATAAGCCCTCTTTAGGTACTGGAAGGTTCTCTAAGGTCTCGCCAGAGCCTTCTCTTTTCCAAGCTGAACAACCCCAGCATCTGATACACCAGCATTTGTGGAATGGAGTCTGGCACAGCTGATCAGAACTTTGTTTAGAGAAATGTTGAGGGAAGACTGCAGGGTATTGCTTCTCTGTATAGGCAAACCAATGATGAGGGAAATGGTTATAGTAGAGGCTAAAAGAATGCATGAAAGTATGTGAAAGGAGGGCAGACTGAGGGCTGTAATAGTCACTTGAGCAGTGCTGTGTTGTTGAAAAGGCTCTGTCTGTGTAGGTGGAAGATGACTAATGACTTGAGGCTGTTCAGAAACAAGGAAATGCAGGGATGGAGCAGAATTGGTTGTTGATGCGGGAATCTAGGGGTTCTCAAATATAGTTTGCTCGAAGTAACAGAAGCTCAAGGTTATGAGGTACTGATGAAGGAGGATTGCCTTCCAAAGCAAACCCCCGTGTCTGTGTCCATTGTCCTTGCCTTGGGCAGCAGAATCTCCCCCTGCATCGCTGTAGCCCATGAAAAAAACAAGTTCCAGCGCTAGTGGGTTCTTGGATTCTCTCAAGCAATAAAATTGCTGAGGTGTGCAGCCTCAGCTAGTGTGGCTGAACCTAGTGTGTGATGCTAATCAGCTGACTGGACTGAATTTTGTAAGCAGCTCTTTCTTTGAAAATATTTCTCAGAATCATGAGGTAAAGGCAGAAGTGGGAGGAGCTTCCACTTATTTGAAACTTTCAGGTGGTTTGCACGCCCCCAGTAAAAAGTCCACAAGTCTGGGAACCTCTGCACTCAACTAAGGAAGGAGGTTGAGGCTTGGCTAGAGGAATTACTTGGATCAAAATTACTTTGGGAAAGAACTATTAACTCTTCTTTTAAGGGAAATGTAGAGGTCTGTTACAGACATGGATAAATCTTACTGTTTCTTTCTGCAAATTACTGCAGGATTTGTTACTGTGAAGAAAATTTCAAATTCCATATCTAGAAAAAAGGTTCTAAAAGACCTCAGAGATACTCTGCAGTCTTGTTGCCTTTGCCTTAGACATGGTACAGATCTAGGTAACCTGTCTGATTAGTCATGTGGGTATTTGTAGATGACTGGGGAAGAGAGCAAAGACCAGTTACAAAAGGCAGTATCTTATTTACACTCCTTGCATGGTTCTTGTACAGAACAGCTTGCTTTAAACATGCAGGTTCATGGTCTATGAGGGCCTTAATTTCACAGCTTTTTTAAACACAAGCTAATTGGTAAACTCAGCGGAGCTAAAGAAATTATGGACATGAGAGAGAGAAACCTAAGTCAGAGATAAACTTTGGATCTGCAGTCAAAACTACAACTTTAGTCTGGAATTAGCATGCCAGCCGAGGAAGGAGGAAATGTCTCTGCACATGAATGACACTATGAAGAGAGGTACTGGGTAGCAAAGATGGTTAATGTCTTTTGAACGACAATTAAAAAATCAGTCTTGCAGAAGAAGTTAAAGAATTAAAGCTAGTAGGAAAACTTTCTTTAGCCATTTAAGTAAACAGTGAGAGCATCTCACCAGTGTAGTCAAGGGTTATGGTGGTCTTGTTACAGCACTGAAGGCTTACATAAGTATCTTTTCCCCTTCATTAGAAGCATAAGGCAGATTGGCTAGTGATGCACATGAGATTACTGCATCCTAGGTGGGTGTAAAGCTCGGAGTTTTTGTGCAGATGTATGCTTAATAGTTTTGGGGGTTTTTTGTAATAAATCTGTCATGTCAGGGCTATTGCCGTATGGGTGAAGAATAGCAAATGTGATATTTTAGGTAGTGTGAAAAACATATCAGCAGTCTTTGTTCTCACCCCAGTGGTAGGGAAAGATTGAAAACAAGCTTTAAAGGAATGACAAAATTTTTAAAAGAAACAGACATGCAAAACATTTGGTTTTTTTAGGGAAATACCCTTGCTAGATGAACCTAACATTTTTGGTAAGACTGCTGTTACATACTTCATTAGGGGGAAAAAAATGAAAGCATATCCTATCAACAATTCCGGAGTTGGTGAAGACCCCTGTATGAAGCTCTTGGACAAGACCAATACTGTTGCAATGAATTCTGAGTTGTGTAGGCAAGCGAGGAGATGGAAGTGAGCTGTGCTGGAAATTGCTGACCCTTCACTCTGCTGGTGAAATTACTTACAGATCAGTCTTCCTTCATCTCCAGTAAAAATATCAGTGGCCTTATTCTAGGTATTAGGAGAAGAGTGCTAATGGAATTAGTTGGCAACACAGAAAAGATGCATTATTAATGTAGAGGAGAACTGGAATATTGCAGCAGATTGGAGTAGGAAATGTATGCAGTGTTTAGTAGTAGAGTACAAGATACTGCATTTAAGGAATGAAACCTCACAAGTTTTTTGCTCCAAGGTGTCAGGGCTTACAGGAGCTACATGAAAGCAAGGAAGAGAGGGATCTGGGTAACTAAATCATTATTATAATAGCCTGGAATATTTGGATCTTAGGGTATATTTTAGGCACATTATTTTCAGTAGTTTTATGGAAGTGTTTTGTCATTAAACTAGGTGTTCATCTCAAATGTTGTTTGATTCTGGTCATCTAGAGTCAGGATGTTTATTTGGGTTATAGAAGGTGTAGAGAAGTACTGCAGTTACTAGGAGAACTGGAAAGCCTGATATGCAGGAAGAAAACAGAAGTTTGGCTTGGTGTAACTGTAGAAGAATGTTGAAAAGTGCATCAGATTTTTGCTCAAGTACAGTTGGTACGGAGGCAAGTAGGTAATGGGATGGGAGAAGAGATGCAGATCACATGAACAAAAGGAAGTGGTTATAAAATGTTTCAGTTATCAAGGCCAGAAGTTTGAAGAGTTTTTCCAGTCATCACAAGTGGTAAAGTTCAGGAGCAGTAAAATGGTGGCAAAAGTTGGTTGTTTTGTTGAGAAATGTACTAATGTGATAATTGTTTGCAGTTGCTGTGATGGTGATGGCCAGTTTTAGTGTTGTGTTGCTGTCTGCACCTGAAGGAAAACTAGAGGGAGAGGACTTTTGGGTTAAGCTGATCTAAAAGTGTGCAGCTTTTGAAAATAATAGTATTGTGCTCTCCCTTGTGCTTGCAGTAGTGTTTTTGACTACAGTGTTCCTTGAGTCAAAGATTAATCTTCCACCAGAAAGGAAAAACTGGAAGCTTGGGAAAAACTGAAGTTGTAAGAGTTCCCTCATCTGGTTTGTCACATGGCCCCAGAGCCCTGCTGCTGTCATCAGAGGGAGTGGGAAATGTGGGATGGGAGTTCCCATCAGTCGTCTTAAATGGATCACATTCCTTGGCATCAGTGAAAAGCTTTGTTGGTGTAAAAGGTGGAAACAAGTAGAGATTCCTCTTGCTCTGGAATTGCCTGCATCTTTCAAACTGTGTATTGAATCCCTTGGTGTCTTTAATTCAGTAACTGACCTAGCAGCTTCAGAGGATGGGTGAAATCTGTGTTGAAAGAGAATGTTTTTCTTCCAAGGCTTGGTTTCTCCTAATTTCTGCATTTCTCTGGTGGGCTGGGTGGCATACTACTTTCTTTTACAGTAGCACTGGAGAGCTCAGACCTTCAGAATCTATGTATCTGGTATGTCTTAGATGTGAAAAAAGCTGAGTCTCAGCTGAATAGAGCCATAGCATGACAACTTGATGCAGAATTAACACGTGTGTTGGTTTTTGTGTTTTGTTGTTGTTGGTTGTGTGTGTTTGGTTTTTTGGTTGGGTTTGTGTGTGTGTGTCTTGCAGGAAGCGGTGGCAGGAGCTGCAGTTCTTGGTACTTTGGCAACCCCTGGGCTGGTCTCTCCAGCACTGACTCTGGCCCAGCCCTTAGGGGCGCTGCCACAGGCTGTAATGGCAGCACAGGCACCGGGAGTCATTACAGGTATGTTTACTTTTCGTCGCTTTTATACCAGTTACAAAGCACGGTTCTCTGTAGCTGGGGTCACACCTAAGGAGAATTTGAAGCTGAAATCCTCCTCCTTGCCCTGCTTTGTCAAGAGTTGTTTTTGTTGGTTTTTTTATTTCTGCAGCGTCGCAGGAATTTATTTTAGTATGTAATAGACATGACAGGAACATGAACTTCACAGCAGAAATGCCTTGTATGCTGAGTGAAAATCAGAATAAATGTTACTCCATGCAAAATCCTGCACTCTGTCTCCCTTCTAGGCAGGTATATGATGTGTGCATTGGGCGCTTATATGCGGTATGCTAAGTTACTGCTTATGTCTCCCTGGTTGTCACTGGTGCAGAGCAAATAAAACCATCTAGATTCTGTAATCCTCTTTGTCACTGACCGATATGTACTCAAATGTTGCAGAACATCAGTTTGTTTCCTTTATGCTACAGAGTTTGTACTCTTACAGGTGTAACCCCTGCCCGACCTCCCATTCCTGTCACTATTCCACAAGTGGGAGTTGTGAATCCTATCCTGGCCAGTCCCCCAGCACTGGGCCTGATGGAGGTCAAAAAGGAGAAGGAAGAGGAGGAGGTATTCCAGGAGTCGGAGAGGCCAGAGATGCTGAGTGAACAGGAACACATGAGCATATCTGGCAGCAGTGCCCGTCATATGGTGATGCAGAAATTGCTTCGTAAACAGGAGGTGAGCGCAGTGTGACTGCCCTGAGCTGGTTCCATTGGTCAGTATGTCAGGCTACTAAGTTTAGACCTGTCTTAACGTGGTATAGCTGCACGGGTTTGTATGCGGTACAGGCTTCCTGCAGCGCATGTTGTAGGTACCCCACAGAGCTCATGCGGAACTACAAAGACTGCCTGCTTGTGTGCCGCTTGTGATGGTTCTTCATCTGTCTTTAGCATCTTCTCGGAGTTCTCGGAGAAGGTTCACACCAGTCACTAGGCCAGAAGAGGCTTGGCTAGGAGGTGTCTGATTAAACTGTGTGTTTACTTAGCATCATTAAAGCAAACAATCATGGCCTTTTGGCTTATAATTAAAGAAGTGATACTGGCACATGGTGAGGGGCTGTCTATTCCAAACTGAATCCACCTTTTCCCCACAACTTTTTATTGCAGGGTGGAATTCTGAGGTATTTATAAAAACAAAATTTCACAGAAGTTAGTGAGAAAGAGGACAAGAATGAATGATGGAAAAAGTCAGAACACTAAACAGATTTACAGATTATTTTTTTTGGGGGTGGTGGGGTGGAAAGGTGGGTGTCTTGGAAGGGTCTGTATCGATAATTTCATCGGGCTTCTTGTTCAGGCATGACCAGAGGTTTGTTCCTGTGCGTGATTGAATTTCCTGTCTGATACGCAGATTTCCTGAGCTTTGACACTGAATCCACAATGTTTCTTCTGTTTGCTAAATAGGGATAATGCTGACATGCATTTCATAAGGGAGGACACAGATGAGTTAGTAAGTGTTCTCCTTTACTTTGAAAAGGTACATAAATTTAAATACATCTTTGGGCTTCTGACCTAGCAGCCAGGTTTCCTCTGTCACAAGTACCTTTCCCAAAGAATCCAATTCATTGTGTGAAGAAAGTTTAGCAATGTCAGAAGAGTCTTAAACTACACCCTTCCCAAAGCTTCCTGGCATTCTCAACCTCTAAGTACCCTTTTGGTTTTGCTGTTCTTTTAGTGGGCCCTTAGAAGCAGTTACACAGACATGTGAATAAGAACTGGAACGAGAATTTTAAAATGATACTGAGCTTGAAAAAATGTGTCTGCTTAGCCGGTGATGTTTGGCAGGGCCAGAGCTGGGAGCAAGGGATGTGGCAGAGCTGGGTGTAATGCACAAAACCAGACTGCCCAGAGAGGTTGTGGAGTCCCTGTCCTTGGAAGTGTCATCTGAACATGGTCCTGGGCAACTAGGTGACCCTGCTTCAGCAGGGGAGCTCAGACCAGGTGATCTCCAGAGGTCCCTTCCAAGCTCAACCATTCTGCGATACAGAGAGGTGCTCAGTCGCAAAAGGGCAATACATAGCAGAGGTATGTTGCTGGTGCTCTTTGACTTGTATGTTGTTATTCCCTGTAATGAAAGTACCTGGTCAACCATCAGTTGTCAGAGCTGTAAAAGACCTGGTTAATCCTTCTGCTTTAGAGATGACAAAAAGTCTTAAAAAACCCAACCAACCAAAAAATCCCATGACAGTGATGCTGAAGATAACAAAGCAAAATATAACTGGATAGCAAAAGCACGAGAAGTAAAGAGGTCTGCAAGTCACTTGTGCTTCAAAGATGTGTCTAAGAAAAGCACAAGACGTGACCCACTGACCAAGGCCAGCCACAGCATAGCTGGCAGTGACCGAGACATTGGTGCTGTGAGTGCCTGGAAAAAAAATTTACTAGTTTATGCCTGAGAACCTGAGACATGGTTGGTTTCATGGAATATGTGGTAATGATATAGCACTGGAATATCTGGTGGTGCTCGGGCATGCTGCATAGTCTGATGTGGCTTTGAAAATTTAATCTCGATGCCTCTTTGGTGTATTAATTCCCTTATCCCTTCTCTCTGCAGTCCACTGTGATGGTGCTTCGCAACATGGTGGATCCAAAGGACATTGATGATGACCTAGAGGGAGAAGTGACAGAAGAATGTGGCAAATTTGGGGCTGTAAACAGGGTCATCATCTACCAGGAGAAGCAAGGAGAAGAGGAGGATGCGGAGATCATTGTCAAGATCTTTGTGGAGTTCTCCATGGCCTCAGAGACACACAAAGCCATTCAGGCTCTGAACGGGCGCTGGTTTGCAGGAAGAAAGGTGGTAGCAGAGGTGTATGACCAGGAGAGATTTGATAACAGTGACCTGTCAGCATGAACTTTATTTGAAAGACTTTGCCCTGCCCCCTCTGCCTGTCTGGTCTTTTTTTAAGCCATGTGTAAAGAATGCTCCAGGGTGGGCACAGATCTCTGTGATGTACTTGTAGTTTGGATAAAAGCGCAAAGAAAGCTAGTGTGCATCTGTGTGTGTGTTAAAGGGGCTGACGTCTTGTCAGCTGAGTCTGGCATGGGTCTGGCCTCATCCGCCTGGAAGAGCGGGGCCAGAGCCTGAAGAGGGGTTGCTGCTTGTGCTCCTGCGTTACACTGTGGTCACTTCAGAAACACTCAGGTCACCACCTTTTAGGGGCTGGAATAGCAGTGTTCTTCAGAGATGGGCCATAAACGGTTGGAATGGAGGAGGGAGTTTCTTCGTAAGGTATTTCAGCAGCACCTAAGGGTGCTGCTGGATTCACAACGAGAAGGGTAGCTTGGGTGGTGCTGGGAGGGAGCCTTCCTACTGAGGAGCTGCATGTGGAGCTTGACCTTGGGAGCCCAAATGTGAGTCAGAGCCCAGAACTGAACCTGCTGCACCTTTTTAGAGTGTTCATGTCGTGTTTATTCCGATACCATAGTTTGGACCTCACGTTTTTAGTGATGGATCAGAGTTACCCTTACTGATCCTTCCTTTAATGTGCCAAAACAGGAATAGCAAGTCAGGCTGCAGGCATCACAGCTGAGTTGAGTGCAGGTAGTGTTGATGGGTAGCTCCTAAAGTGCATTTATGAAATAAACATCTAGCCCTTGTACTGTGGACAGTGATACGGAACACATGCCTTGCCTGAAAGGAAAACAGGAGGAGGGGCAAGTTTGTTGAGAGCTCAAAGGTTTAGTAATATTTACAAATCTTAAATGCATTTATTTTAGTAATCTTTGTATCTAGCTGATGAGTAGGAACAGAATTAGCTCATGTTAATTATTTTAAGTATATAAGGGGGTACTACATTGCTTGTTATACATAACCGGTACACAGCACAGATCTGAAGAAAATCAGTTTAGACATTCAAATGAAGGAGGAATCATCTCAAAGGAACTTCAGTAGGGAATTCTGAGTTGAGCCTGCAGCTGTGGGTTGCTTCTAAACTTGGAGATGTTTTTAAAATTAAATTTTTGTATTTTGTTTCAAACACTCTACTTTTCTTCTGTTGCAGGTTAGAAATTTGTATTTGCAATTTAACTTTATTGATGACTTGATTTATGTTCACTTTTTGTACCGATATTGCGTGTTAGCTTAAACAACCTTTCTTCTTCCCTGTTTTTATATCTGTTCCAAATTAAGAAGCCTGTTGTTTTCCGCCTGTGTTTTGAGAGTCGAAGTCTTGGGATCAGCTTGCTCTTTCCCTAGTCGTCTGCCCTAGCAGCCCTTCTTTGAATTTATTAGCTTAATTTTCCTTTTCTTGAGTGTAGTTGACTAGACCTGCTTGAACAGATGTATAGTGGCATTTGTCCTTTCTTACCTGTTCTGGAAAGGCATCATCCAATGGCACTGGTGGTCCCATTGACCTCTGACTGCATCCTGGTAGCTCACAGTTACCCCCAGTTCACAATGCAGCCCAGCTGCTTTGCTGCTTTTGTTTGTGATGCAGGAGAAAATTCACTGTTTTTAATTGTTCCAGGGTTTTATTCCTACTAAAGAAAACCAAAACACCTCTCATGTGCCTCAGTCTGTCCAGCTTCCATTTTCCACTATTTGCTCCTGTTCTGGATTTAGAAGTATAAAGACCGCACTGGGAGTTTCCTTGTGGTGTTGATGGTTTAAAAAACCAAAGTGGATAAAAGTTGATGCAAGGGGAGAGCAGATTAAAGAATGACAGCTTAAGTGTTAACACATTTTTGTGTACAATCAATTCTCCTTGGCTGACAAGATGATATTTTACAAAAGTAACTTCATAAATATCTTGACAAGTCAAATGTCTGACAAAAGATCATCTGTCTTGACCTCTGTGTGGCCTTTGATAGGGTCTTCCACAACATCCTTGTAACTGAGTTGGAGAGAGGTGGGTTTAGTGGATGAACTGTTAGGTGGATAAGGAATTGGCTGAATGGCTGCATCTGAAGAGCTGCAGTCAACAGCTCCATGTCAAAATGGGGATCAGTAATCGGTGGTTTCCATCAGAGGTCTGGCCTGGGACTGATAGTATACAATAGTTCTACTAATGACAGAGTGGGATTGAGTGCACCCTCTGCAAGTTTGTGGATTGTGCCAAGCTGAGCGGCACAGTTACTAGAGGAATGGGGTGCTGTCCAGAGGGACCTTGACAGGCTTGAGGAGTAGGCCAGTGTGAACCTCATGAAGTTCAGCAAGGCCAAGTGTAAAGCCCTGCACCTGGACGAGGGCAGTCCCCACTGTTGGCACAGACTGGGGGAGGTGTGGGGTGGGGAGCAGCCCTGCAGAGGACTTGCGGGTGTACTGGTGAATGAAAAAGGCAGTGAGCCAGCAACATGCGCTCACAGCCCGGAAACCCAGCCGCCTCCTGGGCTGCACCCCGAGCAGCGTGGCCGGCAGGGCGAGGGAGGGGATTCTGCCCCTCTGCTCCGCTCTGGGGAGACCCCCTGCAGCACTGCGCCCAGCTCGGGGGTCCCCAGCACAAGCCAGGCAGGGACCTGCTGGAGCGGGGCCAGGGGAGGGACACGGAGCTGGTCCGAGGGCTGGAAGCCCTCTGCTGCGGAGAAAGGCTGGGAGAGCTGGGGGGGCTCAGCCCGGAGCAGAGGAGGCTGCGGGGAGACCTGGCTGCGGCCACTCAGTGCCTACAGGGGCTGTAGGAAGGTGGGGACGGGCTTTTTAGCAGGGCCTGGGGCGACAGGACCTGGGGGGCGGCTTTGAACTGAAAGGGGGAGATGTAGGGTGGACACAAGGAAGAAATTTGTTATGCTGAGGGTGGTGAGGCACTGGCACAGGCTGCCTGGAGCAGGGATTGTTGCCCTGTCCCTGGAAATACTCAAGGCCAGGTTGGACAGGGCTGGGAGCAGCCTCGTCTGGTGGAAGGGGGTTGGATTGGGTGATCTTTAAAGATCCCTTCCAACCCAACCGATTCTGTGATTATACCAATCTAAAATCTGGCATTGTACAACACTGTAATTAAAATGCTGTAGTGTGGACTGAACATAATAAATTGATTAGGAATAGCTGGCAAACAAAATAACCTAAGGAGAAAAAAGTAGAAATTAAAGAGGGTGGGCTTTTTTTTCCCTGGGATCATAGAATCAGAATAGTTTGGGTTGGAAGGGACCTTTAAAGGTCATCTAGTCCGACCCCCAAATACCTTAACAGAAATCTGATTTAGGCCAAATGTATGTGTATAATGATTTAGGATTTTGAAGCAGGTATAGAAATACACATTCAGCAGGCTAGCATGGCAGGTCAGTAGCATGTTGGGCTTGGCATGAGCGGATGTTTTTTGTGTTTAAATTTGAAATGGTTCATTCAGCGCAGGGGATTCTGGCTTGGAAAACTTAACTCGGGGAAAGATGATAAGGTAGTGGGGATAATCGGTGGGTGCGCTGCGTGGTGTTGAATGTTGTGGTGTTCCTCTCTTGGGGCAAGTTCCAGGGGTTCACCATCCATATAGCTAACCTGGGTGACTGTGGAGGCCTGAAGCTGTTGGTGGCTGAAAGGATGACGCTGGAGGAGCACAAAGTCGCACTGGCACAGCCTCCCTTTGGAGAAACTGGCAGGTTCTTGGTCCCTGAGAACACTGGTTGTGTTGGACCCTTCCCTGAATTTATTGATGGCCTCTCACCATTCCTTCCCTGTTGCCTCTTCTGTGATGCTTCAGAGATGTCTGTGCAATCACCACCTCCCATTTAATCATGCATTCTTCCAATTGTTGTATTTTGTGTCATGCTTTCTTAGCAAACTGGAAAGCACAGATGTCTTCAGGTGCGGCATGGATCTGGTGGGAGTAAAGACAAAAGCATGGGTACCTCTGCATTAGCCTGTGAGGCTTCAATCTTTCTTGATATTCCTCTTCTTAAATGGTTGTAGTCTGAACAGTTTTCTGACAGGGTAACAAGGTGTCTTCAAGTTACTTCACCTTCAGGCTTTTTCAGGCTTTTCCTATTGACAGAAGGACACCACTGTGCAGAGTTTTCAGCTGGTTTTATCTATGCAGGGCTTACTCAGTTGATTCTGTGACAGCATTGGTCTTCGAGGTGAGTTATTTAAAAACCGTGGGCAGCTTGCAGAAGCAACCTCAACATCTGGAGACCTTGTCACATGACTCCACAAAACCAGACTTTTTTGCAGCCATAAGTTAGGACAGAATTGTGCTCATCTCATTAAGATTCTGGCACACATCTGCAGTAATTGCATGAAAGACACAAGAAGTCTAAACCTGTCCAAATTTTTCTTCCTGTAGTTCTTTGTCTGAACGTTTAGATATGCTGATAATGATAATCATACTGGTAGCTGTGGTGTGTCACAGAGGCCCATATATGTCTTGAAGCAGAGCATGTGTAACTTACTTAGTACTAGAATTGATGGAACAGAAACAGAACCAAGCAGCTGGGATGCTTTGTTGCTTTATTTATGGCAGCATACTGTTTGGGTGCAGCTGTACAAACTATTGAATAGCTTCATCTGATGACAACTGTCAGAGGAGGCTCTGAGTTTTAATGAAAACATCCCAAAAATGTTTGGAGGAAGGATGAAACCTCTTTGCATGAGTGCTGGAGATTACGGATTCGGCCTGACCAGTAAGGAGTTAAACTTTTCTAATCCCTAATGGAAACAGCATTGGTGGAAAGTAGAGGCCAACAGGCTGCTGCTCTCTATGGGCCTTCGTTTCTTGACTCTGCATCTCTGGTTCCCTGTCAGCAGAGGGGTCAGAAACTTCAGCTCTCGTAAGACTGGGGGCCTTCCCTGTAAGCCCGAAGACACTGTTTTTAGAGGATATAACTTAAGTGGAGGTGAGAAAAACACTATGCTGCAGAAGCGTGGTACCAGCTGTGCAGGATTCGCTTTCAATTTTTTAAACTGGATCATTTCAGCGTAAACAGGGAAAGAAGAGCTTGCGTGTTTCTGCACCGATGCTCCCTCCTGAGATGTCTCTCCTACCTCTAACAGGGTTGCTTCCCTGAAAAACCAGGCTTGCAGTCTCGCCCCCAATAGATGCGGGTGCTTGAGTAAGCTCAGTCAGGTATTTTATGATTCCAGGAGACTTTCATCTGAATTCACCTTAAACTGGTTCCAGTCCATTCCTTTACCTGTCGCTCCTGTTTCTCCCCACCCTACCTGCCCCAGATTTGAAACACTTTGTCTTGAGTCCCTTGCCTTAGATTCGAATGCTTGGGCAAAAGGGATAATTAATCGCCAGCTTAAATTCTGCATATATGCACCAATTAGAGCTGCATACTGCTGGTGTTTTCTTTGGCCCTGGACCTCACATTTCAGGGCCTTAACCCATGGAATGCTGTTATTTGTCTAGTTCCTGCTGTTGACTTGTGTACGAGTTTAAATTCTGTAAATCCTGTGGGTTACTGGGTTACTGGTGTATTCCTGCAGAGTAAATGAGCAGGAAGAGACCAAATAATTTGGGATGTAGCAGTCTGAAGCAAAATAGGTAACACAAGGTTTTTCAGTATCTCATTGGAACTTGGACAGACTCTGTCCACATCGTCTCCATTCCAGGTAAACGGGCCAAGTTTCAGTATGAATAAGGTAAAACCCTGATTTGTCAGCATTTTCCTGTATGTGCTGCCTCTTGTGTAGATCTCCATTTTTATGGCTATTGGTGACAGGACTGTATATTGGTAACACAGGCATGACTGCCCCATCCTTCTGAAAAGCATGCCTAACAGGAAAAGAGGGCTTAACAGTACTATAGAAGGCTTGTTAATTTTAATGCTTCTAAGACAGTAGCCCTTTATCTCTAGCTAAACACAAGGGTAGCTGAAATAACCTGAATTTACAGCCAAGGGTGTTTTGTTTTGTTTTGCGCCCATGAGCTAATTACCAGACTCTTCACTGGCAGGTTTGTGGAGTGTTAATATTAAAGCAGTCTGTCAGTCTTTCCTGATGATCATGCCTGGGTCTCTCACAGAGAGATCCCAAAGCAGAGCTTCAGCTTTATCCCTTCTGTTCCTGTTGACGTCAGACCTCTCAGTGATGATACTTCTCTCCTGCAAAGACCTGGTGCAGCTGCTGCTGGCAAAGGTCGGTCTCTCTCACACATGCATTTTGCACTGGGGGTTTTTGTACCTTAATTTTCTCTTGGATCTAACCTCTAATTCCTGGGGACTGGTGCAGAAGAGCTTGAGCCTTGATGCTATGGATCTTCCTTTTGCCTTTGGCCCAGCTTCTTCCACCCTGGCAGTCTTTTCCCTGGTGTAAATAAAACTGCCTTGCCAATTGGTTATTTATTTTCCATAAATGGAACCGGATCACCTGAGGTTTTCATGTGTTCATTCAATGCCCAGTCCTTGCTGCCTACAGAATAAACCAAGTGGACCTGGGCTAAGTGACGGCTCTACTGTTTCAGACAAAGGGCGCATCCTGCCCAAGGCGGTGGCCCATGCAGGGAACAGGGGCAAACGCGGAATGACTGTGCTTCAGATGCCAACAACTCACAGGTGAGGGCCTTCCTAAACAGAAGGATGTCACCTCACACACCACTAGCTAAATCCTCATTCTGAGGCACCATGCAGCACTGGACTCTGTGAACTTCTCATCCCAGAATCCATGCAAGTTCCACTGAAGTAGTCAAGAGTGTTGTCAGAGCCCTTTGTATGCAGCTCTGCTCCTTCCGCTGTCTTTGATCCTCCCCCAGCTGGCTAGGAAGCTGAAGTACTTGGGGCTTCTAGAAAAGAGTTTTTTTCCCTCCAGGCCTGTTTCAGTGAACTTCCTACTGAAGCTGCTCTAGGTGCCTTCACGGGTGACAGATCTAGCCAATGTTCTAGGGAGGTTCTGAGTCTGAAGGAAGAGAGTACTGGCAAAATCAGCTGGCCCAGGGCAATGGTCTGCAACAGAAAGAGCTGTCTGGCTATTTTGCAGGACACACTCTAGGTCCAAGCTTCCCAATGAACCTTTTGGGTTTTTTTATTTAATGATATATTTAACGATAATGAATAATAATAATTATTAAAAATAAATTTAATGAAACTGCATGGCAAATAGGGTGCAGTTTTCCAGTGAAAACGTGAGTGGCTTGAATTTCCACGCACTGCAGGGCAGAGGAATGCTGTTCTTATATGCAATGTCTGCTGTGCAGAAGGTAAGCATTCAAGTATAGTAAATCTGGTCACAGAAAACTGGTTGTTTCAGAAACAGTCCTGCAAATTAAGGCGGCACCACACAGGGCTGGGAACAAGGCAGCGATGGGACTCTTCCAGTAATCTCTGATAAAACTTTATCTTCAGTTTGGTTTGCAAGTCAGTGTGTGTGTGTGAGCACTGATTCAGCATCAGATCCTTCCTGTGTTGGGATGATAAAACCCTGACAGCAGTTCAGCGTGTGGGAGGCAGAGCTGGTTTAGTGCTGCACCTGTAACAGATGGACAGAGCAAGAGAAGCTTAAACAGAAAATCCAGTTTCCTTCTTGAACAAGTAGGGAAGATGATTTTCAGAGAAAAGCACATCAAATCCCTGATTTCTTGAAAATGGAGCTGTATCTCCATCTCTCAATGGTTTGCAAGATGAGCAATGTTAGGTGCCTTCAGAGCTTCCAAAACTGCGAGCTTACAACAGGTATCCTGTTGAGGTAGCTGCTGTTGAATAGCTTCCATTGCTCAAAGGCTTTACAGATTTTTTTTTTTCTAACTTGAAGATCTGAACTCTTCAGTAAAACCATTTTCTTCCCACTTACAGAGCCCTTGAGAATAGTCTCAAGGTGAAGTTATCACTGGGAAGATGTGCAGAGTACATGAGAACAAATGCTGAGCTTTACTGACAGATTTTTCCCAACTTGCTGGAGACCTACTAGCATTAGCAATCGGTTTCATACCTGCTCTTGTATAAACATCTTCATTTAGTTTTGATGGGTCTTTTTTTGTTTTCTTTTTACCCTTATTTGTGTACTTTCACAGAATATGATTCCTTGCAATTATTAGTGTTTTAGTAGCCTAAATGAATCAAATTTATAAAATCTCCTTCCTTAAGAGTTTTTCAGTTACTCAGTCACGATGGTTCTGGTAGCTAGTCTCATTGTAGGCAATATAAGCTAATTTTTTTCCTCAACTGTAAGTGACCTGAAAAGAGGCATTTCAGATGTCTACAGGTACCTATGTGATCAGTTGCTTACCTGTCTGCTATATTCATTGGATCCATCCAAACGCCCCTTGTAGTTTCAGCTCCCTCACAGACACCCTTTCTGTGTTGTTTTCTGTGCTGGGTGAATTGTTTCTGTTTCTCCTACATCAAGCCTAACTGAAATTCTCATTGTCTCTGATGTAACCTTGCAGTTGTTCTGAAATGTAGGGAGACCTACTAATGAAACTGTCTTCCAAGTATCGCAGTTTGTGCTTTGTTGTGCTGCACCTCCATTTTCTAGGAAACATAGCTGGGATGTTCCTACATTTTGGTACAAACGCTTAGAGCTGGTCTTAAAATTTAAATCTCATCTTTCTACTCCCTGATGGCTGATTCGCCATCTGTTTTACAGGTCCTGTATTCACCCCCAGTTTTTTCCTAGCTTTGTGGTTTCTGCTGGGGTACTACACCAACTGATGCATTTACACTAGCTAGTACTTTTGCTTTCTCTATTATAGAATATGCTGCAATGGAGGCAAATAAAAGACTAATAAACCCAAATGTTTTTTAAAAATCCTTCCTTCAGAATTTCACAGCCATTGCCCATTACTAGTGGTGAAGCTGAAAGGCCGTGCAGTTGCCCAGATAACTCTCACCTCCTCCTGCTTTTCATGAGTGCCAGTGCCTCACACTTTAATGTCACTCAGCTATTAGTCAGTTTTCATTTCTATTTGTTGCAGAAATATTTCTGACTCTTGCAGTATGAGGAAAGCAGAGTGTATAGAAGGAGCCTGCGTGCTGCCTTGGGTTGGCTGGTGTCTAAGGCTGTTCCCGGGGTGATGGGCAGAGTGGCACACAAGGGTGCATGTGAGGAGGTGCCACATTCAAACACTGAGGAATGAACAATTTCTCTCTCCAAGTTTTACTGCGAGTTAAACATCCACCTTGAGAACTGGTGTGGAGGCCTCTGTGCAAGGCAAAAACAGCTGGGAGAAAGGCTCTTGTTTGGAGAGGAGATGGCTGGGTGACACAGCTGGGCTGGAGGTGGGAAATTAAGAGGTGATAAATGAGCAGTAATAACTGGGCAAAAAACAAGGCAGTGATTAAGAGACCAGGAAACTGCGCAAGCAATAGAGGATGAGAGCAAGGAGGACTGTGTTGCCCTGTGGATGACTTGAGGCAGCAACTTACTTTGGACCTTGCGCTTTGTTGTGAAGCAGCGTCCTGGGCGATGTGTCCCAGAACCAAAGCACCTGTGCTTTTTAAACTCGGTCTGTCATGATCGTGCCTTGCCATGTGTGTGGGGAAGATGTACATCACGGTTGGTTATCTGTTTCTCCTTTTGCAGCACTTGTTCTACAAACCCCTGTTGTGTCCCCCTTGGCTCACAGTCATGTCTGCAGTCACCATTTGAGCTCCCTTCATCAAGAACCTACGTCACGCTTCTGATTCCCTTCGTGTACTTTTAGTCTAACCACTCTTCTTAAAAGAGGAATGTTGGTGCCTCACAGAACTTTACACAGCGGCACTAGCTTTTTTCGAAGTATTTTCTTAACGATGCCTCACCCCACAGGCTGGATATCCGGTTAAGAGCGCGTTGCACTTGGAAATTATTCAGGAACCCACCGCAGCTCTTGCTGTGTCACAGAGTCGGGGTTATTTTTCCCTCTGGACGTTCCTTCCCCTGGGCGATGAGCTCCCGGCGGGCGCCGGGCTGGTTTCGGCCGCAGGCGCGGCACCGGCGGCAGGAGGGGGCCAGCAGCAGCGCTGCCCTCGGAGCCGCCTGCGCCGTGTGCCCGGGCCCGGCAGCCGCCACCGCGCCCCGGGCTGGGGCTGACCGCGGCCTGCGGGGCCTGTCGGGCCGGCGGCTGCTCCCGGCGCCTCAGCAGCGGGGCGGGGCAGGGCGGGAGGGAGCTCCGTTTCCCAGCGACGCTCGCGGGGCGGGGGGGGAGGGCACGGCCCCAGGAGCCGACCGGGAGCGGCGGGGCCCGAGCGCGGCTGCCAGGCCTGAGGGGCGGCGCACGGCCCAGAGCGCCCGCCTCTCCTCCTCCCCCCCCCCACGCCGCGCACATCCGGGCCCTCCCTCGGGCAGGCCCCTTCCCGGCGCGGCGGCTCCCGCCCCTGCGCTCCCCGCAGCCGCTGGCGGCCGAGGCCCGGCGCGATGCTGCGGTGCATGCCGCCGCTCTGGCGCTGCAACCGGCACGTGGAGGCGCTGGACCGGCGGCACTGCTCGCTGCAGGCCGTGCCCGAGGAGATCTACCGCTACAGCCGCTCGCTGGAGGAGCTGCTGCTGGACGCCAACCAGCTGCGGGAGCTGCCCAAGGTGAGGCCGCGGCCCGTTGTGGGCCTCCCGCGCCCCGCCGCCGGGGCCCGGCCCGGCTGGAGGCCTCGGCCCGCCGCCACCCGGGGAGAGCGACCGCCGCCCGGCCCTGCGCTCCCGGCCCGGCCTGACGGAGCTGGAGGCCGGCGGAGCCCGGTCCGGCCTGGCGGGGAGGCCGCCCCTTTCCGCCGCCCGGCCGGGGCCGCCCGAGGCCGCCCGCGCCTGCTCCCCGCAGCCGCCTCCCGCTGGCCCGTGCGCGGAGCGGGCGGGCGCTGCCCCGGCCTACCCGGCCCCGCTCCCGGCGGCGGCCTCCCCGCGGCGCCTCCTTCCCCCCGCGTCCTCGGCGGGGGAGCGCGGCTGCGGGCTGTCCCAGTCCCGGCCGGCTGCCCCGCGCTTCCCGCCGCGGGAGCGGGGGTCCTGGGTGGGCTGGGGGCACCGGCGGCCCTCGGCTGGCCCGCTGCGGCTGGCCGCGGGAAGGGAGCCCCTGGTTTGGGCAGCGGGGTGCGGGGCGCTGCGGGGGCGGGTCCCCTGCCCGCCGAAGGAAAACGCTTTACCCGACTCGGCGGCGCTACGAGCCAGGCGTGCTGCTAAGCGAAGCACAACGTCAGTTCAAATGCTCTGGTTTAAGCCCCAAAGCACAGAAGGTATCAAGCAAGTTTATTAAAGAGGTGCTTTATGCTTGTTACCTGGGGCTTCCGCCTGTGCTTGCAACTTCTGCCACGATCCTGCTGAGCCACAGAGCCCTCTGCACAGGCAACGTGCAGAGATACATAAATCCGTAGAGATACTAAATCTTTAGTGTGCTGCCACGCACCGTGCTGCAGACGCGGTTTCTCCGTAGATGCAGAGGACTGGAGATCTCTGCAGACAGCTGCCGGCTCGACCCAGACATCTGTGGCTCCCAAAGGGTTTGTTTTCACAAGGCAGGAGGCTCGGGAATGGCCGAGCTCTTGTGTTTGGGCCCTGAAGTACTTTTTAGCAGGAACCGAAAGGACGTGATGTGCCTCTTGTACTGTGTAATCTGGAGTACAGGGTCCTGCAAAAAAGAACTGGAATGTGAACCTGCATCTCAGGAGGGAGAAGGCCTTAAGGCTTTACTGGTCTGTAGGATATTCTGGAGGAAATTTTACCACATATCCCCTGTAGAAATTGTACCATTTTAAAAACGATAATTAATTATTACTTGTGCCATAGAGAGAGAATTTGACCATAGCTTGTTTGGATAGATGCTTGTCAGTGAATATAGACTACGTCACCTTTTTACTGAAAAAATTGAGAAACAGGTCAGTATTTCTTCTTTTAAAGTTTCTTGTTGAATTACTGACATGTTAGGAAATTTGCCGTGAAATCTGGAGGAAAAAAACCCACCCAACATGCAAACCAAAAACTCGTTCTTGATTCAGGCCAAAATAATTTGGCTTGGTTTGTTAAACTGTACAATTTATGCATTCCTACCTAAACAGATTCACTTGTATAGAAATGGCATATTTTTTCTTGCTCTCTGGTATTTTTGTGTTCTCTCTGCCTTTCCTGCTTGTCTTCCTTTGCACTACTGTGAGGCGGACTGCTTCTGGGATTCAGTTGTTGAGGGCGTGTTGCTGAGGTATGGAGACACTAGTATGATACTTTATCAGCTCTCTTCTATCATGTAGCTTGGGATCTTGTTATACTTTAGGTGGGGATATTTCCCAAGCTACTGGAAAACATGTGTTACAGGCTGGTTAGGGCTTATGAATGAGTGTCTTTTCTGCAGAGGAGGCTAATTGCGACATACCTGCAGTGAACTTGCCGATTCTCGTGCTGCTCAACTCCTTCGTATCCCGCTGAGTAGTCATAGTCCTACCTTGTCTTTACATTGAACCCATTTGGACTGACATACTTCTGGGTTTTGTTTAGCTTTTGAAGAGCATCTTCCAGATTATAAATGCAGATTTTATACTGACATTTTATTTAGTCTGTGATCAGATAGATGTAGTCCTGCCTGTGAAGGCAGGTACTGTGTACCTGTCTGAAGTACTGTCTCCTTCCTGTGGTCACCCAAGCAGCTTGTATTTGTGAGGGCTGTTGTTTAACTCCGGCTATTAACATCTGTTCGGCTTGGAAGCATTGGAGCTCTTGCCACGAACTATCCTGGGATCTGGGGTTCCTCTCTGGTGTTTGAATTCCCCCAAATTTTTAGACTGTTCTGCAGAGAATTATTAGAAAAACAATAGAGCACAGACAGATAAGATTATGGTCCTCTATTCTTAAAAGAGATGTAGTAAAGTCAGGAGAGGTACGGAGAACAGGGAGCAGAAAATGGTGTGGTCAGACCCAATATGCAACAGCTTTTTCACAAAGGAAATAATTGTTTACAAGAGCTCTTCAGTCTGTCTGAAAAAGATAGTGCCATTCTTCCATCAGATGACAGAGCTCTGGAGTATCACAAATGACCTGGAGGGAATGAACAGAGGGCAACTGCCCACTGTTTCTCCTTGCATGAGGACTGGAGGCATTAAGTGCAACCAAAAAGGGCTCAGTTCAGAATAAATGAAATAATTTTTCATGCAAAATGTAGTTAAGCTGAAGCATGGAAGTACTTACCGTATGACTTAATGGATGCTCAAAGTTTAGCGAGCTCAGGAAAGAAGTGGACCAAGAGAAAACGACCGAAGATGAATATATGCAAAGACACCACCTTGCTTGTGCCGCGTATCCCAGGAGGGTCTTAGAGGAAGTACCGTTTTGGACTTGCTGTACTCACTCTCGTCTGTACCAAGTGCAGCTGCTATGGGCTTTCTCCAGTTGTGACGGGTATCAGCCCATGCCTAGCAAAACCTGAATGCACCCTCCCTCGCAAGCAAGATGAGCATCCATATACGTGCAGCTGCAGAACAACAGAGGAAACAAGCAGAGCCCCTCGGAGTGCTAACTGCTCCTGAGAAAAGCCAAGGAGCTGGTGGCTGCTGCCTAGAGATGCTGCGCCCTGGGAGATGCGTCAGGAAGAGCGGGCAGAAGTAAGGCCCCAGTCTTTCCCCTTTCCAGCCCCCCCCCCCCCAGCCCAAGTTTCCTCCAGCTGGTGCCACGGGTGGTCTGGAGGCAGCTGATAAGGAGGTCTGCAGTTTGGTGGAACAAGGACGAAAGGTTAGATCCACCTGAGGTTTAACCCTATCTGTGTCCTAATGGTTTGTGCTAATAGAACTTGCTGGAGCAGTGAAGGCTTTTTAGTCCCAAGTACATAATTCATGTGCAGGAAGAGCATTATTTAAGGATATTGCTGTTGAGGGCCATGTGGGTAGGGGCAGATACCTAACGTAGGAGTAAGAATCTGCATGTTACACAAGGTGGATATGGGATGAAGATAATTTGCCCTTCCACCAGGGGAAGACGGAACAGCAGTACTCTTTATTTTGGGCATGTATTTTCTCTGAGGGAGGGCAATGGGAGAGGTCTTAGGTTGGGGTAGGGAGCATGCTTTCCAGCTGAGTAGCACTTCACAGAAAGGTGCTTTTTGTTTGAGAGAGAGAGACTGGGAGGAGGATTTGTGTGTACCATGAAGGCAGATTGGGTGGGGAGAGGGGGCAGTGTGCCTGTCTTGTAGCATAGGACTGTGTGTGCCTATTTGCGAGAAGAGTTTAAAGGGCTACTGAGGGGGGTGTGTAGAGTCGGGAGAGGAGAGCAGCAAATGGACATCGGTTAGAAAAATGTGAACTAGAGAGTATATACGGTCTTTGGTAGCAAGTTTGTTTTTAAGGGCTCAGGCAGGATTTTTGGAGTAGGCTTCCACATGCAGGTGATTCTTGAAGCAAAAGAATGGCGGGGTAGCTGCCTTTTGGAAAAGTCATGGTGTTTTACAGTTAGCAAACAACTTTCTTTAAAATGTTTGAATTTACCTGACCCCTCTCCTGTGGGTTTTCTTACCTAGCACCCACTACCAGGCCACCTCTGATGTGCTTTTGTCTTTTATTTACTTGCTCCAGAGTCCAAAACCACCAGCAATCTCTTGCTCTTTCTGTGGCACCATTTTCTTCTGTACCAGAACTTCCCATGTCCCCTTCCTGCTGCTGCTTTGCTCTTGATCTGATTAGATGATCTGCCTGCCTCCTGGCATTTCTGAATGACACCGCTGCGCTTTCCTGAACTCTCTCTTCCAAGCTGTAGAAGTGAATCCTGCTTTCTCTCCGTCCTGCAGTGCTGAATATTCTTCTGTCTTGCTGCTTTTTTATTTGCCCCATGTGGAATCTTGCCGGTTTCAGGTCTGAGTTTTTCATTATGGTGGCTATACTCTGGTTGTTTGAAGTGATAGATTAAATCTGTGTTAGGAGCATCTGCTGCCTTGTTGCAGGGATTTGCTGCCAGGGTGATACAGCACGATTTAATGGAAAATTATAAATTCCATTTGATAAGTTCACTGTGCTTTTCATGAGGGTGTCTGAATTCCAGAGGAGGAAATACCTTGCTGTATGCTGACTTCTGCTTTACCTGGCTTGCATAAAGTGATTTCTGCAGGGCTGTGAGTGTGTGGCACGCTACAACAGCAGGATAAATAGCAGGCCCATCAGCTAGGGTATAGGTTTTAGGGATACAGCCTGCTAAATCATTACGTTAGAGCTACAAAAGCTACCTGACTCACTTAGTCCACTCTCCATGAAGCACTGCAGAGGTGCAGGTCTCACCAGAAAGGAATGAACGCAGTCTGGAATTCAGAGGAGGAATTTGGAGGTGGCAGAGAGAGCCAGTCACAGCCCAGGAGCTGAGCGTGATCGTCGGGCATCCAGAGGCTCTTGATGTGCTTTCAGAGGAGTGCTCAGGTTCAGAGTATGGGAAGGCAAAAGGGAGAGGTCGAAAGAAACCTGGGTGGAGTAGAGCTCGAAGGACCTGCTGTAGGAGGAAGAGAGGGTGGAGCTGAGTAGGGACTGAAAATTACGAAGAAGTCAATGTGGAGGAGGGAGGAGACCTCTCTTCTGTGTCAGCAGCAGCATGCAGAGGGACAGGCTGCTGGAGACCTGCTGGACGGATACCTGGGCAGGGAAGTGTGAGGTTGGGGCAGGCTGAGGGATCATGCAGAGCCGGGGAAAAGGAGGAAATTGAAGAGCTAGCTTTTGATGCCAAGTTTTTGAATAGTGGTGGTGCTGAAGAGGCAAACCCTAGGGTTGCCCAGTGGAAGGCTTGCAGTTGCTCTGCTTTGCTTTTTCCTTGCTAAAATGCCCATGACAAATCTGGCCCAGTGCAGTAAACTTTTTTTTTTTTTTCCTACTGCCCGATGAGCTGTTATTAGCTTGCATTGAAAATTATGAGGGACGGACACCTGGCTAGAGCACCAGGGAGAGGAGGTATTTTGGGTCCAGTGCAGATTCCTTCCTGTTCTGGCTTGTTGCTATTTGCATCTTGGCAAGGCAATTTCTAGGCTGGTAGAAACAGTCCGGGTTTCAGCGGTTCCTCCTGTTTAGCTGCTGTTGGCCTGGGGCAAGAGCATCGGTGTCCTTTGTCCAGAGCCTGGGATCCTGCTGCACTGAGCAGGGTGAAACCTGAGCGTGGTGTTTGTCACTTTCCCAAGGCAAGGTGGGGCCTTGCAAAGCTAATTAAGAGCAGCTTTTAATTTCCTGGCATCTGAGGCCTGCAAGGAGGATCTTGGGTTTTATTTACTTCCACGGAGGAGTAAAGCTGCTCCTTTTAATCTCTGCATGCTAATAGCCCTTCCCTGAGAAAGTCAGGGAACCACGAATGCCGGTGACTGGGCTCCTCCGTGGTTCACAGTGCTGTAAGCAGCGTGAGCCAGCTTTGGTGCCCATTAAGGCTTGAGTGTGCGGTGGGCACCTTCTCTTGTTCTGCACCTGAATTTTTTGCATCACAGGCTTTGTCAAAACTGCAAGCTGCATTTGTTTAACAAAACCAGTCAAGAAACTGGTTTCACTTGATTGCTGTGAGACCTGTGCACAGAGTTGGCATGCCTCTCTATTCCTTCCAGGAGTTCAGGAGCCCTATGAGTTAATGTGTACAAATGGATGTGGCTTTGTTTCTCCAAAAGCCAGGTATTCTGGATCTGCTTGCTGCCCAGAAGTTGAAATAAGTGAAGGCCATTTCACCTTCATTCTTTTCTCTCAGTGCAGTAACTGTCTGTCTTATAAGTCCTGGGAGGTGACTAGGGGGATTTAGGATTTGTGCTGGACCAGTAATAGCTGAGGCTCAGTTGTGGAAAAAAGAGCTAATAAAACTCTTGGACATATGCTTCTCGGACATACAAACAAGGGAACAGAAAAGAGCACGGAAATGATTTTATGCTTTAAGGTCTACAAATAAGAATTGACTATTAATATTCACTTCTCTCTGAGCTCCAAGGTGTGTAGTCAGATTTGTTGCTGGAGAGCGTGGGTGTGCTGCCTTACGTGGATCTCAAAAGGAGCTCAGGTCTTAGAGAAAGCTTGAGTTACGTGTAAAAGTGAGGTAAAAAGGTGTACTGAGTGGCAAAGAGATTCAGTGAAGCAAAGAGTTCGCGATCATTTAGGTGACTACAGCCTAAATGGTGCTGCCTCTCACCAAATCTTCCATTGCTCTGGTTTTGTATGATGTAGGGAGGTCACCAATGAAAGCACCTACTCAGCCTTTCCCCTGGGTTCAGCTGACCCAGTAATTGTAAACCTCTAGATGTGTCTCTGTCGTGTGGTTCGTGACATCTTCCATGTCTTTGGGTGCATCGGCTGCTGAGTTTGCTGCTTGGAACGAGTTTGCACCTTACGGTATTCTGCCTGTTCCCTGGTGACAATCACTGACATATGTTCACCTTGCCTTGCTTGTGTTCAGGATGCTGCCTCTAAAGTGTAAATGCAGTATCACAGTGGCCCTACAGAGCATTTGCTCATTACCCTATCTCCTTGCATCTCTAAGATCTCTCCTTAGTTCTTTTGGCTATTGTCTGAATATCTTCCAGGAATGTTTTAGGTGGTGTTTCATTGATGGTTAGAGGTGAAGACAGGACTAGGTTAACTTCTTTGGGTCTCCTCTGACCCGTTACATACGTTCCCCCTTGAATATTCCTGAATTTCATAACCTTGTTTCACCATCTCCCTGACAGAAACTGGAATGATGCAGGGAACAGTGGTGAAAGAGCGTGGTGGATGGTAAGACACGCTGTGTGCTGAAGCAGAGGGATGTGACCGCCTGCAGAGTTCTTGCGCGCACTGCAAGGTTCTCTTCGGTTTCTGACTCCTCCTTTTTTCCATTTCTAGTTCAGGGTATTTAATGGTGTGTGTCTGAGCTGTTCCCCTGAGAGCTGCTTTGGCACCTTCCTATTCTTTGTACTCTTCCTGTTCAGAGGAGTTGTTTGTGGCTTTTGTGCCTGAGAATCTCCTGCTGTCTCCTTCCACATGGGGACACTTAACTCTTCTTTAAGGCTTTTCCAGTGCCCAGAATGTGCTTCCACGAACCCTGAGTGTACAGTCTGCTGTAGTCCGAATGCCCTGCTCTATTCCAGTTAATCAACTTGATCTTGTCTGCCTTGTCTCAATTTCCCAGTTTCAGGGTTAGAGCTTATTTGTTGGGTCGGTTTGTTTGTTTGTTTATGGTGCCTCTCAGTGCTGGAGATGCATCTGTGTATAAACTTACAGGGTGATAATGATTTCTGCCTCAAGAAAATACAATCCTATTTGAAACAATCAGAGCAGGTTACTGTATAGCTCTTGGGGCATTTTTCCCCGTTGGTAATATTTGTGGCATTACAGATAAGTAAATTGCTTTTTTGTAATTGCTAGTTCACCCTTCTTTGGTCAGAAGATGGTTTAGAAAAAAACTAGATTGGTCGGTTGGATCCCTTTGTTATCCTGCAGAAGGCCATTCCCGAGGTGCTGGTATGCCGGGGAGGGGGCTGGGTGAAAAGCCAGAAATGTAGAGTAGGTAAGAAAGGGGGGGAGAGGTCTTCGGATAGTGTTTGGTGTAGATTAGGTTTTGCTTCTTGACCCGCAGCCAGAACGCTGTCCCATGGAATGATCCCAGCAAGTCTGTCCAGATTAATGCTTTTGCAGTATTTCAGTGGAAAATGCCACTGGATGCTCCGTGTCTGCGGCAGGGAATGCTGATGGGTCGATGGCACTTGTCCTCTGGATTCCTCCCAGGCCACTGTATAGGACCGAGGTGGGGGTCGCTTGTGCTCTGGTTTCAGCAGGGGGGACCTGCTGTTTATGCACTTGTAGGCTTTTGTGTTTAAGATGCAGTCTGAGACCACAAATTGCTTCTGTCAGTAGCACACACACACACCCCCCAGCTCTTCCCAATAGCGAGGTGTTAATTGTGGTGTCGTGATCTAATTCTGGCTTGGGGATTTCCTTTCTGTGGCGCTGGATTAGTTAGTTATTTAATTTGGACCAGAGATTCTGCTCTGCTCCTGTGTGCTGTCCTCGAGCAGCGTGCTGTCTTCAGGGAGAACAGTTGCCGTCCGGCCCCAGAGGGGACTGCATTCCTCAGTCCCGGCTTAAATGCCTGGGAAGAGGCAGCTGGAGAGCCTTTGGCTTGCAGACAACTTGCTTTGTCTTAGTTGGAATGTATTCCTGACGCTTAAGTACTTTTATATATTTGAAATACATTCCTCAGGGCCTGATACGTGGGGTTAAATAGTCGGAAATCCGGCCAGTCTGCCTCGGGGACGGCCGTGTCCCTGCAGCCGGGGAGCAGCCTGTGTGTGTGCCAGGGCTCCCCAGCTCTGAGCGCCGCTGGGGGGGGAGGGGGTGTGCGGAGCCCCCCGTGTTCAGCACCCTCGGCATGCCTGCCCTGCCCTGCCCTGCCCAGGCCCCTCCCTGCATCTCCTTCTTGTCGTGGGCCTGCCGGGGGTGGGCAGGCGAGGAGCGTCCCCTCCTCCTGTGCTGTGTGTGGGCCGCTGGGGAGGAGAGCCCCCCTTTGCCCTGCCTGCTGGAGCACCGGGAAGGTGGCCTGCCACGGCGGGCTGTGCAAAGCGGAGCTCTGCCGAAGGCTGCTGAGCCTGGTGTTCGGCTGCTGCAGCGTGTCAGCTGTTCCTCTTTGGGACTTTGCTGGGCTGCTGCCTTTCAGGTGTTTGTGATTATGTGCTTGTGGCCAGAAGAGGCTGAATCGCAGAATGGTGGGGGTTGGAAGGGGCCTCTGGAGACTGTCTAGTCCAACCCCCCCTGCTAAAGCGGGTCCTCCTAGAGCAGGTTGCAGGGTCACATCCAGGCACGTTTTGCACGTCCCCAGAGGAGACCCCACAGCCTCTCTGGGTGGCCTGTCCCTGTGCTCCATCACCCTCAAGGTAAAGAAGTCTTTCCTCATGTTCAGATGGAACCTCCCGTGTTGTGGTTTGTGCCCGTTGCCCCTTGTCCTGTTGCTGGCACAGCTGAAAAGAGCCTGGCCCCATCCTCCTGATGCTCACCCTTAAGCCAGTTTAGTATCTGTGGCCAATGCTGTGAGGAGCGAAGAATCAAATGCTGCTAAGGTTGGAGTCGGTTATTTGGGAAGACCGCTTTTTTAGGATGGCAAGTGGTCTGTATCCACTGCCTGTGCTCTCATCCCATGCCTGCCTGGGTGGCTCAGGCTGAGCCTCTGAGTAACTGGTGTGAGGCGCCCTGAGGAACGCCCGGGTGCAAGGGTCTACCTGGATAGTCGTAGTGGCGCTCTCCCCGTGGCACCAGGGCTGCCTGGCAGGGGCTGAGGTGCCGCCTCTCTGCTGGAGCTCCAAACTGATGTTCTCATCTCTCGGCAGTGGTGATTGCCTTTTTGACCTCTGCTACCATTAACTGTTATCCTCACTAGATTTCAGGTGGAGTGATCTTCCTTCTTGAATCTAGCTTTTCTGGGAATATACGTTGCTTGCATCATTTCGCTTAATACAGGGAAAGGTGTGTCTTGCGTTCATGGCTCTGGTGATGCAACCTAGTGTTAACTGGATGCCCCTGGCTCTGCTCTGCTAAGGGAGCTGTACAGCCTGTGGGACTGGCATCCTGCCCAAGCTGGCCACCTGTGGGATAGAAGTCTTTCTGGTTATGTGGCCTCACCTGTAAGACAGTGGCTTGGAAGGACTGAGTTTAACCTTAGAGCTGTTCAACTCCCACATGTTTTGCTTTGCAGTTTTTGCTTCCAGCTCTGCTTGAATCTTGCACAGCTGGCTTTCCCCAAAGGCAATACCACTGGCACAGTTGTCAAAGAACAGCTCTTTCTTTCATCACAGATGTAAAAGCAGGGGACCCCAGTTCTGTTCACACTTCTCCTACCTGTAGGTCTCCGAGACTGGAAAGGCAGACACGTGTGCTCCTGCGTGCCGGCGCCTTGGCTGTGGAGCATGCAGCAAAGTCTCTGCTTCCTCCATGGGCAATTCTTAAGATGTCAAGCCTGTGTTTAACCAGGAAGATGTGAATGAAACACAGGGCTCAGATATGTGATCTGGTTTTGCTGTGAGTGTTTTGAGGAGCTGCCCAAGCCGCCGCATTTCACTGCTGGCGGACACCACCTGCCCACAGTGACAGTCCTGTGCATTTGCTCTGGTTGGGGACAAACATAGGAGCTCTGCTGTGTGCTGCTGTGAGCCCAGCCCCTGGTGGCATGGGAAACCAGCCCCTCTTCTTGTTTGTGAATCACCAGGAGAGGTGTAATTATTTTCCTGCTACACATTGTGATCCTGCCTTTAATTAAGCTTGTGCTGTCCTGCTGAAGGTGGTGGGACTGTACCAGCAGGGTTTGAGAGTTGAGCTTGAAATTCTCTTAAGAGTAATGAGATGTAAGGAGGACCTGTCCTTATCACTGGCACTTGAGGGTTGGAAAGGTTAGCAAAAACCCTGCCTTGGATCCCCTTAGCCTGTGTTGGAGGAGAAGTAAAACAGCAAGCACTGCTGGTGTACTCAGTCCCTGCAGCAAAATCACCTGGGCCAAACACCTCTGTCTCCAGGCCTTTGTCTCTGAGGAAGCCTGGGTTGTCACAGGTTGTTTTTGAGGAAAAGGAGGCATCTGAGACCCACTGTTTGGGTAGCAGAGCTTGGGAACACCTGGATAGTTTTGGCTGCAGAAGCAAAAGGTTTTGTACAATTCCGGTGTGCAAACTGTGTTTACAGTGTAGACCCAGCTCCTGGACTCCAGATCTGTAAATTGTCACTGCCTTGTTTCAAAGACATTGGCCTATGTGTAAGGTCATTGTGGCCCTACAGTTATGTAAGTTGGGTGTCTGAATCCTCTTCCTCTGGCACATGTCCTGCTCCCCTTCAGTAGTGCTACAGCCGCCTCACCTTGAGAAATGCCCCGTCTTTATGAAGTGTTTCGCTGAAGTCTATTTAAAGCATGGTTAGTTGAGGGGAGAAATGTCCCTACAGCCTGATGGCGCTTGACAGCCACCCCCACCCTGTCTGCTGTTTGCAGCAGGGGTCCTAACACCAAGGCAGCCCCCTGAGCTGTCTGTGCTGCAGGATGGCATTGCTCCTTCTCCGGAGAAACTGGTAGAGGAGCCCAGGTGTCCATTTGCCCTCCTCCCGCCCTCTTGGCCACCATGGAGATGGCTCTTCTGCAGGTACAGGCAGGATTGTGGGGGCTGGTGATCGGAGAGCAGCAAGGTGATGCTGGGGAACAAAGAACCCCATGTCCTAGTCCCCTTCCCCCAGGATTAGACACAGTGCCTTCAGCAGGACTGATGTTCCGGGTGTAAAACGGGACAAATGCCTCTGCCCAGATGTGTGGGATTGAGATGCGTGTGAAGCAGTGTTGTGCATTAAAGCAGGGAGTGCAGAGGGGATCTCCTTGCCTCAGCAGCAGTAGGTGAGGGGAGAGCTGGAGTTCAGCCTCGGGTGGGCCAGAAGCCCTTTTGCTATAGCCTCAAGAAAACAAAGATTCAGAAAAGAATCATGAAACTAACCTGGGCCTGGGGCCAACCTGGAAGTGGGGAGCACTGTGCATGCAGAAGCAGTCAGTGTTTTCCGAGTCCCAGGCTTTCGGCACCCAAACGGCTTTCTCTGCTTGCTTGACGCGTCGTTCTGCAGGTGGGATGGGAGCTGTAGGACACACGGGCTTGTGTTGCCGTTGTGTGAATCATGGATGGGCACAGGGCTCTGGCCACATTGCAGGGACTCTGCAGCCGTGATTGCTGTGGGCTGGATGCCAGCGTCACGGGCACCAGCAGTGTGTGTGGGAAGCTTGGTGGGCTTAGTAGGTCTGCATCCCTGACCCTGCCATGCATCATCAGACTGCTTGGGTTGTTCCAGGAGTGAAGCCCTTTCCCTGCCTCCTGCCAGTTCCACTGTGCCTCTTCTGAAGAGCTGGTGTTGGCAGCACAGGGTGGCTGGGGTTGCCTGACGCTGTCTGCCCCGCTGTGCCAGGCTGGCTCTTTGGCCATTAATCCCATTCGGGCAATGGTTGCCTTTCCATGCCTGCCCTCAGGATTTTGTTGCTTCTGGGAAACGGCATAGTTGAATGGTAGCTCAGAAGGTTTGTTCTGATCCTTTTATCCATTGTCCTTTCTCCTTTTTTTTCATGTTCCGCCTTCTGATCTGACTGAATAAGTGAGCAAGGCGCTCTGCTGAGGCAAGGCTCAGCTAAGCGTTACTCTGCAGCAGAAAGGGAGCACTTGGGGGTGGTGTCCAAATTCCCAGCATCGCTATCTGACTACTGTGGTTCTCTAGGCTAACCTAATAGCTCCATTAGCCTTTTGTTCATGTCCTGGGGCTTTGCTGCATCCTCAGTACTAATGCTGGGAGCTTCACAGATACGAACATCGAACATCGATGGCCAAAGAGGCAGGACTGAGGTCTGGAGGAAGTACGTCATGTCAGCAAGCTGAAGAAACACAGTTTAGTTGGAAGCGTGCTAACTGCAGAGAGGAAGATGGAAGCAAGCTCCTTCAGACACTTTCTAGGGCCTGTTACAGACAAGAGGCTGGGCTTCCAAGGGCCCTTTATGACTTTGCTGTGTCTGTACATGCTGCGGCTGACTTGGCATGAGCCAAATTGTTGTGCCGCTGTTCAGAGGGACCTTGACAGGCTGGAAGAATGGGCCCATGGGAACCTCATGGGAAATACCAATTTCTGCACCTGGGGGGGAATAACCTCATGCAGCAGTACAAGCAATCACCTAAAAAGCAGCTGTGCAGAAACAGTGGGGGTGCTGGTGGACCACAAGTTGACCAGCAGTTAGGAAGAGCATTGCTAGCATGTCAAGGGAGGTGATCCTTCACCTCTGTTCTGCTCTGGTGAAACCACACCTGGAGAGCTGTGGTCCGATGCTGGGCTCCCCCTGCGTGGGGAAGACATGGACATACAGGAGTGTGTCCAGTGAAGGGCCACAAAAATGATTAAGAGACTGGGACATCTGTGATATGGGGGAGAGGCTGAGGGAGTTGGGACTATTCAGCCTGGGGAAGGGAAGGCTTAGGGGGATTTTACCGATGTGTGTAGGATGTCAGGGAGCAAAGGAGATGGAGCCAAGCCAGACTCTTCTCAGTAGTGTCCAGTGGCAGGACAAGAGGTAATGGGCACAGAGTGAAATAGAGGAAATTCTGTTTAAACATAAGGAAACACTTTTTCTTTTCTTTTCTTTTTTTTTTTTTTTTTTTTAATTATTATTATTACTGGAGGGGTGGTTGAATACGGGAACGTGTGCCCGGTGAGGCTGCAGAATGTCTTTCCTTGGAGATACTAAAAATCTGAGTGGGCACAGCCCTGGGTTGCCTGCTATAGCTGACCCTGACCCTGCTTTGAGCAGAGGTTGGACTAGTTGATCTTGAGGGGTCCCTTCTGACCTCAACCATTCTGTGGTTCTGTTGGACCTGCCTCTGTGATGCAGATTGCCTCTTTGAGTGAACTGGATGAATTTGGAGATTGGCATCACTCACTCACTGGCCTGCTACATAACTGCTTAGCAGTTTTGCAGACACTGGCTTTCTAGAAACTTACCTTGCTTTCTTAATTTAGCTGGAAGCTGTGTGCTAGTGTCCACAGGCAGTGAGATCCTGGCCTCATGCTGATAGAGGCTGTGTGTGAAGGTAGTGGTGGATGGCTCTTTTCTGTCTTGCAAGGACAGGAGGTGGCTGATGCAGCCAGTTTTGGAGTTGGACAGTCAGAGTTCCTCACGTGTAATGAATGAGGAAGGGGTACAAGGGACTGTCAGACTGACTCTACTCAGGAGTTAGGCATCTCTGCTCTCAACTTTGGCCAGCACCACCTATAATGCCACCCATCTGCATTGCTGAGAGCAGTCGTGGCATGTTGAGGATAGGAGGCCAGAAACTCATTTCTAAATCCGTTGTGTATTTCCCCCTTCTTAGGTTCGTTTTGCTTTCCCATGTAAGAGTTCACCACTGGTGAACACCACAGCTGGAGCCATGGACTAACCTGGCTTATAAATTAAGTACAGGCAAAATGCCTCATGTATACTGAACTCCATGGGATTGGGAACTTCTGTGCTTTTGTGTCTCACTGAGTAAGAAGCTCTGCAAAACGGGGTGTCAGGCATCCTCGCATTATCAGTAACAAATGTGTCCTAGATCGGTGGCCCTGGAGTCAGTGTGTGAAGCTCAGGACTTTCTCAATACACAGGTATTTCGGTTCTTCAGCAGAAGCCAAAGGTGAATCTGCCAAACAGAGCCTGTATTTGCTGCTACCAGTGTTTCTTGTTTTCACAAACTGGCCGAGTCTGTTACTGTTTCTCAGGATAACCTCAAATAAACCCACAATCTATTGTGTGCCTTGAGTAGGACTGACCTAACCATTGAAGGTGAGTACTATATGGTCAGGATGGCTTTCTGCTTGTAATATTTCACTTTGAAGCTGACCATTTCTTTCCCCGATAGTTTTGATTGTCATAGCAGTGATTCCGCTCTATTAGCCCAGTATTTTTCTTTTATAAAATTACTCCAAAGGCAGTGGTCTGAATCAAGAGGTTCATTAGTAATTGTGTTGGGGTTTTATCCTTTCTCACTTCTGCATATATCATCATATTTCAGTATTGAAGTGGGCCTTCCAAATTTGCTGAGGTGTCAGTTGTCATTAAGACAGAAGTAAAGTCTTTCCAGTTTAATTGTGGTTAGTTGCACCTAGCTGACAAGCAAGTGTTGTGTACTCTAACAGGACTAGAATAAATAGCTCACGGTGGTCCACTGGCTCACCTGGAGTTTCTTGGGAACCCAACCCATTTATAGGTGAGTAGCTGTGTCACCCTTGTAAGCGTAGCTTCCGAGTGACTGGTGCGGTTTAATTGTGAAAGCGTTGTCACAGTTGGGGGTCTCCTAAAGTTTTGATGATTCTTGTCCATTGTTTATGCTGGTTGCACACTTCGGTGTTTGCCTGGCTACAGCAAAAAGGGACGTTTGAGGGTTTTTATTTGGTTATGCAAACAGGCCCGTGAATTTGACTTTACGTTGCATGTACTATTGTTGGCAGCATTCTTTGTGTATCATACGTGGCCAGCTCCTCTCCACTCTTCCTGCTGGATGTTGTGCTAAAGGTGCTCGGCTTTCATCCTTGTTCACTGTACTCAAAGCTCAGCTCCTCGTAGGGTCTCGTGGGGTGCCCTGGCATCGCGGAGGGCCAGCAGCGTGCTGCCTGTACTGACAGGAGCGCACCCAGGGACCGGGGCAGTGATTATTCCCCTCCATAGACCACCCCTCCGTACTGCACCCATCGTGGGACTCCCAGTACAAGAACGGCATTGCCAAACTGGTGTGAGTTCAGGAGAGGGTCTATAGGGTGGGCAGGGGCTGAAGCGTGTGCCCTGACAGCCCAGGCTGCAGGAACAGGACTTCCGCAGCCTGGAGAAGACACTTGCTTCAGGGGGACTTCATAGCAGCCTGCCAGTGTGTGCAGGGAGTTTATCAAGGAGACGGAGCCCAGCAGTGCGTGGGGGAGGATGAGAGGCATGGCATCATGGAGCTAGGTGGTTCCGTCTGGGGACAAGGAAGCTTTTTTCACTGTGACAGTAATTAAGTGGTGCACCCAAGGACCCAGAGCATTTTTGGATCCTTGAGTCCCGTCGTTGGAGGTTTTGAAAGACTTGACTGGACGAAGGCCTGAGCGACCTGGACCGACTTCATTGCTGACCCTGCATTCAGTAAGAGGTTGGAGTGGAGATATGCCAAGGTTCCTTCCAACCTGAATTATTTCATGATTCTGTGATAAAAGTCTGTGATATACAAAGAATTAAAGGATATTACTTCATTGTCCCTTTTGACTGAAAAATTCATGGATCTAGGTTGCCTTTTTAAAAGAAAATGAAGTAATTGAATTTTGTTTCAGAAATTACGGATAAATCTTGAATGACTTCTCATGTTTGCCTGCTTTCATTTTCAGAAAGGCTGCTGAATGAGGAAGTTACATCTGAAAACGTGCTGCAGAGCCTGCATTTCACATTTTTCTGTCTCTTTTTCAATGTTGCAATTTTTTGGAGTATTTCTTATCTTTTGGTTTAGAGTGCTTTACAGGCTATTTATACCTTATACTAATTTTCAGCCAATCAGTACATTGAGAGCAATGGCCTATGTATTTCCAATCTGTTGTATTGCAGCTGTTGTGCTCCACATATTGTCAGAATTTATGCCACCTGAACCTTTTTTGAAAGATGGTTTTGTAGTCGTTTTCCATCTTAGCCATCCGGTAACAATTCACATAATTCAACAGTAGAATATCTTTGTAATATATTCTGATTTAGAAAGGCTTTTTCCCCCCTAGTTACCCAACTATGCTGTTAATATATTAGTACAGCCCCTGATCTTTGTCTTGAACCTTTTTTTTTTTTTTAAATTTGTGGTAAGTTCCATTGCACTCTGAGCTGACTGAATTCCTGTGCGCTGGAATCCTCTTGTACTAATCCGTGTTTGCTCTGTGTGGTCTTCAGGCTTCTGGTATGCCAGGAAACAGTGACTGATTACTGCTTTTTTTTTTCCTCAAAGTTCTATTTTTGATCTGTTCTATCAGTCTAGTTTGGACAGTGAAAGATCTAGGTCATGCAGATTTGGTTATTATTTAATTTATTTTTTTAATACTCAGAAAATCTTGAAGGTCTATATGTTTCATCGTAACAGAGACATTCAGTATAGTGCTAAATTTATGACTTTCTTTTTTTCTTTTTTTTTGCTAGCTGTATGAAACATGCTTAACATTGATTAGAGAAAGGGATAATTGCCAGTCTCCAAAGACACATTTGCTTAAGTTTTCACTCCTGGTTCCAGTAACAATTTTAAAATTAATCTGTTCTCCATTTCCAGTGTCACAAATTAATCTTCCGTGCAGTCTTGCTTTGTAAATTTGGCTGTTGGACTTTAAGTTGAAGAACCCGGTTCACAAAATATTGACCTGAAAATTGTGTGTCGTCTTAGGTGCAGCGTTTGCATTGTTCTTGATTACATCATGTGGCTGTATTTTACATCAGACTAGCTGTAGTCCTAGTAGAGAGAAGGGCAGACTTTGCTTGCTAGTTTTCTAAAAGCTTTGCTGGCATAAGTGGGAAGCACATCTCTTCTGTGCTTTCAAGTGCTTATTCCTGAAGACTGTCCCATCTCTGAACAACCAGCGCTTGTTTATTTGCTTCAGCAGTGCTGGTCTACCTTTGCCTTTCTGTGATGCAACGGCAGTTAAATCTGCTGGACTGGTTATGGCAATGTTGGTGTGCTCTGCTGGCAAAACTGTTTGTGCTGCTATAGTAAAGACATTCAGGAGCAAAGCAGGCTGTCGGGGGGAAGTACAGACTTGCTGGTGTATCTGTGCTTTGGCTAGCAGTATTTCATTCACTGTATTTCATCCTGTTGGTGAGGGGTTAATGATGAGGAGTAAGTGGTTTTGCTAGACAGATTCTAGCTTGCTTAGATGGTGGCTTGCTTAGATTCTACTTAACTTGCCCCCGCATCCCGTTCCGCCCCCCCCCCCCCCCCCCCCCGTATAAAAGTCTTAATCCTTGCATGGGAACACTGTAATTCAGCTGCTTTTTTTTTTTTTTTTTTTTTTTTGTGACCTCCGCTGATGACTTTTGACTAGTTTGAATTTTTGTCACATAGAAATATTTTATTCAAGCCCAGCTTAAGTGAGTCTTAAGAAGTGGGGTGTACTACTGTTGTCTTGCTGTTTGCTGAATGGAAATTTGTGCACAGATCGGAGATTTGTGCACAGACAGAATAGTCTGTCAGCACTGTGAGGTTTTGAAGTTTTTTAGTTACCTTTTTTTAAAAAAACAACAACAACACAACTGGGGGAGAAAAAATGCTGTTTAACTGATACAAAGCAGTAGCATACAAAGCAAGGCATTTTTGGAACATGATCTTTAGTAGATGTCTCCCTGAAACAAAGTTAATTGGATGGGAATAATTGTGAGATTGTCACAAGCCTAATTCCAAGGCTTGGTCTGCACTTGGCTTCACAGACGTGCCTGTAGGCTCTGATTATTTTCGCTAAGGTAGTTATGCTAGTAAAAGGTCTGTTACGCAGTTTATTCTGTGGTATCCACGCAGTTTATTGCAATTTAACTGCTGTGACAAAGAAGTGTTAATGTTGTTTTGATTTTGATGGCCTAGCTAAGAAAGTAAAACTTAAGTGTAAGGGAAAACTGAAGTCGATGTTCACAGCTACCGGTTTGCCTCATGGAAATTAGCTTTTAAATCTCTTATAGTGTCAAAAAATGCTTTTTGTATATACTGCAGTGCAACATGTAGCATGACTTTATTCTAAATTAATTTTTTTTAGGTGTGCACATCTGTTTTGAGACGGCCCAAAATCCGTAGGCAGAAGTGCTAAAAGTTTGGACTATAGATGTCCTGTTTGTCCCTCTGCTGTTTTCCAACTTGTAGGCTCTAGCAGGTCAACACAATGTCTTGCCTGGAATTTCCTTGCATTCTAAAATTAGGAGAAGGATCTAGGAAACAATAGCAAATCAAATCTCTAAACCTCCTGCTCTGGCTTGAACCTTTGTTGTCATTTAGACTTTCACCTACTTCCTTTCTTATTAAACTGATTTGCATTAGATAAACTGAATTAAAAAGGACTCATGCTGTTCAGCATCAAGAGGACTTTTCTTATTGTTGCTTTTCTTGCTTATTATGGTCTCCTGTACTACTTTAGGATGTCAGGAGTATGAATTTCATATCACTGCTGTTCATCCCAGAGCACTTCTCCCTTTCAGTATGGGGAGTGATGTGGAAGTACGACAACCTCCGCGTAGCAAAGGCTGCTCCATGTCTTGCAGTCCTTCAAACATGGACTTGCACCTAGCAGCACTTCTGCACTGGGACATCTCCATGGGAAGCTGCAGGGGTTTTGATCTATGGCAGAGAAACTTCTCAAGTTAGACCTCTTCATCATCCCCTCTAGTAGGGCGAGCACCTCTCTTCATGGTCTGCGTATCTTTTCACAGTTACGTTGTGCATCTCCTTTTCTTACCTCTCCTTTATCTGGTCTGTATTAATGTTCTTTGCAATGTTACAAGTGACAGTTGTGGGTGTCCCACCGCCTCAAACCTCATCTCAATACCCCCGCAACTATTTCTGGAGAGCTCTGTTTCAGCAACCTTTTTATGCAGATGGATTACTGGAAAGGCAACTGAGAAGGAAGGTTCAGACTCAAATTCTTGTTTGATCCTTGTCAGTGTGGTCTGTGTAAGCAGCCCTGACTCTCTGGACATGTTTTCTGATGTGTAAGTAATCCTGTGATTACATTTTCTGTTGCTTACTGTAACTCCCTTTCTGCCTCTGGTGTGGGACGGACAGGATGATTACATGGATTAGAAGTGGCTTCTGTGTGTCACTTCGCAGGCCTGAGTTTGTTCCTAGCTTCATCGCTCCTTTTTTTTTCCTGCATCACAGGTCAAGTTATTAGCTTCTTAAGGATTGGCCATCTAAAACTCATAAATGGCTAAAGATGACTTAAGAGTACTGTGGCAGAACCCAAACACTTAATCAGAGCCATGGTTTTACTACGTCTGTGCGCAACAGCCTTTATCTATTTGTGGGTTATGGGTAAACTTCTTAAAACAGTTTCATTTTCTGCACTGGCCCAATATTGTTTGTTTGTTACTCCCAGGACTCTGTAATGATCCAGGAAATGCAGCAAACACTACCGCCTTGTTTTCCATCCTGTCCAGTATCCTATGTCCGACAATAGTTAGAAGCAGCTGCAAGATTTGTTCAGTTGATAATTATAGTATGTTGCATTTAGTAAACTTACTATTGATGTCTAGAAAGAGTATGATTGATGAATCTTGCTGTTTACCGTTTATAGCTAGTATAATTGACTTCTGAGAACAAGAGGAGGTGTGAAGAAGTTGGATGTTGTTAGACAAGGAGAGCTCTGGAGGTCCCTTCCAGTTGACATTTCTGTGACTGTGGCGTTTCTAGAAAGGAATTTCCTTCTTTAATTCTTTGTTACATGGGCCCTACAGCTAGCTTGCCTGCTCCTTTTCTTGCCCAGTACAGGTGGCACACGTGCTTTCCCTGTTGGTGTAGGGACGTTGTCACTGATGTCCTGACAAAACATACCGTACAGCAGATGTGTGTGACAGCAGGGACAGGACTTCAGTCTGAAAGTCCCCTTATGTTTCTCCTTTGTTGGCTTCTCTGGACCAGGCTCATAAACACTGCAGTGTCTGCTGGCAAGCTGCTTTATAGTGACTTCCTCCTGGTGCTAGTGTTCAAATGTCTAAGATGAACTGTTCTCTTGGGAAACAAGGAACGTCCATTTTGTATTCTAGAAGGGAGGGATAAGAGCAGTGGTATAGTAGAGATGTTAAATGAATCATCAAGCGAAACCCATTAAATGTCTGTCTTCTACAACAGACCAGGGCAAAAGGCCTTAATCAGGGTTCTCATCTGTGCAGTGGCTGCACTTTGAGGACCTCACTGGGAGAGAGGTTATGAGAGAAGGCAGTTTTCTCCAGGGATGGATGCTCAGGTTTGGCCTGAGGGGAGAAGGCAGGTTTCCCACAGAATTACTGCTGACCCAGTTTTGTTCTCTCCTGTCACAGCCTTTCTTTAGGCTTCTCAACCTGCGCAAGCTGGGTCTGAGTGACAATGAAATCCAGAGACTTCCCCCAGAGGTTGCCAACTTCATGCAGCTGGTGGAACTGGACATCTCCCGTAACGGTAAGGTCAAAGCTGAATGGGGAGTGGGTGCCTCACAGCCCTGCTTCTCTCAGTGTAGTAGTACTACCCTGTGCACTCATGTTACAGAAGAGGCAGGACCCTTTCACAGGTCTGTAGAGTGATCTCTTGCAGGTCCTGAGCTATGAAAATATGTTTGTCGTACTGTGTCTTAGGCTGTCACCAGGACCTGGTGTCCCATTTTCCACGTGGTAGGCTCTTCTCAAGCCTCTTTATTTCTTTCACGTGTTTTTTCCAGACATTCCAGAAATTCCTGAAAGCATCAAATTCTGCAAATCCTTGGAAATCGCAGACTTCAGTGGAAATCCTCTCTCCAGGTAGGAGGGCATGTGCAACCCATTTTGTCCATCTGAGAGTGAAAGTTCCTCATTCTTCCTTGCTTTCTCTGGTCTTCATCTGCTAATTGTCTTCCCTTGAAGGCAAGGCCTGGGACCACCCTGCCTGTGCCAAGACCTGCAGGTGTCTGCTTTCTGGAGAGGTGAAACACATACCATATGGAAGAGCTGGTTTGTGCTCCCTCTATTGCAGGGCCTATGGCTTGGGTTGATGAGCCTTTAGTCATACTGGTGCCACTGGTGGGAATGGTCGAGGACTTTTGTCTTCTTGGAATAAGTTTCTTACTCCCTCCCCACCCCTTCACCCCGATGCACAAACCAGAATGGATGTGGACTCATCGTGCTACAGAGGAGCAGAGAAAGGCCTGCATGCTATCCTCTGCTCTCTGTCAGTCCTTTTTGCTCTCTGTCAGTCTTATTTATAATTTAGCATGGCCATCCTTTGAACTCTCTGTTTGGTTGGTTTCCCTGATATTTCAGTGCCCAGAGCGATGTCCAAGAACAGGGTGCTCTGCCTTGTCTCTTTCAGTCTTCTGTCTCTACAGCTTTTAATCTGTAATGTTGTGGGAATTCAAGTGTGGCCCCTCTGTCTTGGTGAACCACGTTTTGAGGCACTGGTGTCTTGTCGCATTGTTTGCCAGGGTCCCTGTAGATGCCAGTCTGCCTCCAGATGCCTGCTGCCCTTTGTGCTCCTGGGCAAGCACTGCCCAAGTCGCCCTTTAAATAGATTTAACTCTGCTTCCCTCTTGTGGAGCCGGTCACTGGCAGGATGGGACAAGCTTTTTCAGTCGGTGAGAATCCCTGTACTGCAGGAATGACCAGCACTTCTACACTAGAAGTTATTGGTCAGTGTTTTTGTGGCCCAGAGTTGTCAGATCTGTGTCGTGAGCAGTGGGGCAGGGAAGCTCCAGGAGCTGCCTGTGAACAGCGAAGGATTTCTTCTTTTCACGAGTCTTTCCCTGTTCTATTGCACCTTGGAGTTATGATACTACTACTTGGTCCCAGGGAATGCTGCAGTGTCATCTGCAAAAATATCCTTAGATGGATGTTTGGATTAGTTGGTAGCCTTCCTTGCTTCCAAGTTTAAATGATCACATGGCGTAGCCTGAGATTCATGCTCGAGTCCTGCAGAGCCAAGTTTGCACACTAGGACATGTAGTGACTTTGGTGCAGGGCTGTGGTGTCTTAGAAATGGGGCATATCCTGGATCAGGAGCGAGAGTCAGAGTTGTTTCCTGCTCTTCTCCTTTTCACATGTTGATACCAGTTGGGTTAGACTGGCTTGTGGGGGATTTAGGGTTTGTTTTGTGCACAGAATTAATGGTGTTTTGTTCTGTCATGCTTTCACAGGCTTCCAGAGGGCTTCACGCAGCTTCGGAGCCTGGGCCATTTAGCCTTGAATGATGTGTCCCTGCAGAGCCTCCCCAATGACATTGGGAAGTGAGTATGCCTCCATTCCGCATAATGGGGAGGAGGGTTGGGGTGGGGACACTAGCAGGACTTGGAGGGAAAGAGCATGCCATCCCAGTTACAGTTTGCCACTGTACTGAACATACTGTGTGAGCACCTCTAAGCATTACTCTTGTTAAAAGACAGCCTTTTTAAAAGGGTTCTTTTCCTGGTCTCAGCTGCTTCTCCTTCTCTGTGGTCTGTGGCACAGGCAAGGAGTGCATCCAGGCTTATCAAATCCTTTGTCTTTCCTTATTTTATGAGTGCCCGTTTGCCCCTTTCCAAACAGGTGTGGTTTGTCCGGTGATGTTGAAATGATTTATGCTGCTAGCAAATGGCCAAGGCAGAGCCCATGGGGCTTTGCCTGTGGGGTGCAGTGCCTCTCCCATGGGATTTGGCTTTCTACACGTGAGGGATTTTCTCTTTATGGATAGACAGTCCTGTATGTGATACCACGTTTCCTTGTCCTGAGCTTGGGCGCAGTGTTGTTTCCCCATGATTTTGCAATGAGCAGTCACCTTCATCAGAAGTCATTTAAGATCCTCTTTGTTTTTTTGTTTTCCGCTGTCATCTCCATTCATGTGTACACACATAGATGCATTTGTGCAGATCATGAGGGGTGGTCCCAAGGGAAGGGATATGAGCATCTCCTTGTACCCCTGAAGCCCTATTCAGTGAATCTGGCTTTCTCGCTCCCTTTTCTCTTGCAGTTTGGCAAACCTGGTGACTTTGGAGCTACGCGAGAACCTGCTGAAGACTCTCCCCACGTGAGTATCTGTTTGCTTCAGGAGTCCCCTGCCTGATTCCTCAGGGGCTTGTTTTGGTAGCACAGGCTCTAGCACTTTGCTTGGGAGGGCTCGAGGCTTTGCATAAATTAGCTGTATCGTGCTGGATTTCTGTAAATTGGGGTGAGGGGGGAGAGAGATGGTACAGGGCTTAAGAGCAGGGAAGGACGTTCAGAGTCTGTATTCAGCCTCTGCATCAGGATTGATTTGGAATGAACAGGGTTCTGTAAGAAAGCTGCTGGAAATGGTGAGAATAATTTTTCCTGGAGAGGTGGAAAAACAGAAAAATAGACTGATGTGGGTATAGGAAGAACTCTATACGTTGCAGTTCATAATTTGAAGAGCAGCAGAATACGGCTGAAGATACATTTTGCTTCTGACATCTCTGTTTTCTTGGGTATTCCTTCTGATTGTTCTGGCTGAGCAGTTTGTGGGAATTGGTGGGATAACTGGCTTTCTTGCAGCAGACAAAAAATAAGCCAGCAAGGGAGAAGATATAAGTCTTATTAAATGTTTCAGAGAGTTAGGGACAGAGATTAATTCCTGGCAGAGGATCTGCTTGGTACAGCTGATGCTATCAGGTGGATAGGATCTGGAGAACTCATGAGTCTGTGCAGTAATCTCTGGTTTGGCACCCATGAGAGTTGTTTCTTGAGTTTTCTAACCTACGTTAGCTCTGTCAGCTTGTTTTCTGCCTGCTTATCCATCCAACTGATGATTCCCCCAGTCTTCCTTGAATATATGTTGGAAGGGATTCTACCTGCCTTCTTTTTGAACAGCAGTGTCTTTTGGGCCCACACAAACTCCCCAGTTAATGTTTGAATCATGCAACTATTACCACCTTTCCTCATAGCTCTCTCACTGTTCATGGCAAGTATTCGGTTTGACTTACCTGACCTTTCTCCCCTTACTCCTCTGCTTTGTTTAAAAAAGAGGGCAGAGGAGGCATCAGATGGTACAGGGTTCAAGCAAGGCTTGAGAATGAGCAGTGAGGGCTTTAGTCTTGCTGCTTCTGTGATGGGCATGCCGCCCTCACTCTGAGATGTTGCTCTGACTCAGGTGCATGCTCTTTTCTTCCTGATGGTTATTTTCCTCTGGGAGCTGCAGAATATAAATGCAAGAAATGCTTTATATGACAGCAGTTACATCTGCTTGTAAAATTCATGTGTCAGCTTTGACCCTGAGGACAAGGCACTTCCAAAAAGGAGCTGAGAGAGTCTGCACTGGTCAGCAACCAGACTTCGCATCTGGTGATTACACAGTGTAGAAGCACAGTTCAAATTAACGCTGCCATCTTGTTCCTGATGCCAAAGTCACTGGATCTTTTCTGCACAAAAATTGTCAACATTAACACCCTGTTGCAGGAAGGCGCTATTAAGAGACCAGCTGAGGTGGCTGCACATGGAATATACTCACAAGGGAGAATGTGAGAATTAAAGCTCCTTATGCCAGGCTGAGAACAGGCATGCAGGAAGAGTTTGGGTCCTGGTGTCGGGACCCACTGCTGTCTGTTCTATGTGTTCCTGCAGACAGGTACCACCACTGCGATACACCATATAAACAAGGAAGGGCAACAGCTACATCCAAAGTTAGGATTTCGTATTGCAGTGAAGAATGGTCCTAATGGCTTTTCACCATCTAGGAACCAGCAAGCATTCTGCAGTTTGAGAATTCAGTCTGTGACCAAACCCTTATGGTTTCTGGGATGATCTCCCGTGCCTGGTGTTCCCTTGTTTCCCTGTGTTAGATTTGTATGCCATCCAGCAACATACTTGTAGCACGCTATGAGTTTTTGGGGGTTTTCTCTGAAATATAAGTCCAGGTTTTTGATACCGTTCTGCAGTGCAGTTCCAGCTTCTTTTAATTTTTCCCCAATTTCCCAAATTCTACTTTCGGATGATTTCCAAAAGCAGAAAGAGGATCTTGAAGGCCAAGGCAATTTTCTTCAGATCTGTCAGTCAAATATGAGATTGAAATCAGTGGGCAAGAAAATTTCAGGGGTACTCTACTGAGGTCTGAAACTCTTATACTTAGTCTGGTTGCAAATTGTGCTCAAGAATGGCACTAAACAAGTCCAAGTGATCTTGCCAAAGAGTAGAATGACTTACCAAAATGGATGATGCTTTCAGTTTTCAAGGTTACTGAGCCCAGTAGGTAGATGGGCTTCAGTACTGTGGATTTGTGACTGCATAATGCATCAGTGTCTTTTTGATTTTTTGTTGTTGAGCTCCTTAAAAGATCCAGCTTGCAATGACCTTTACTTTTCAACACTAAATTTCATTGGTTAGTCTGCTGCTGCCAGCTGAGTTCTGAAACAGTTCATCTTGCACAGCTGATTTGTCACACCTCCTCTCTCCCGCACAGATGGGATGCAGCTTGCCAGTGATTTGGGAAGGGTAGTTTTCGTTGATGTATTCTCATGCAGTAGTGGAGGGTGATCTATACTAAGGCATTTTGCAAGACCTTGTATATCAACATGGATTCCAGAGCTCACTTGGGAATTCAGACTGTGAAGGTGCGAAGGGACAGTCAAGGCTGTTTCACCCTTCAGAGAAGTCAAAGAGCAAATGTAGTCATTATGAGAGACTGCCATACAACAGAATCCTTTTGATGATCCAGTTGATAAACCTTGCTTGAGTTAATACAGTATCTCAAAATCCACCACTGCACAAGATGAGAACTGCTTTTCCTCTGTAGCCCAAATGTTTTTATAGCCTGGCCCAGGCAAGACATACCTCTTTTATTGCTTTCTCACAGATTTGCAGCCCCCAACTTCCTTAGTTTGGATGGCGTTGAGATATATAGCTCTATTTGCAGAGAAATATAGTCATTTCTGTGTTAGGACAGTTCCTTATAAGGGAATAAAAATAACTGAAGACCATTCCGGCTGGGAAAGTGGGCAGGGCTGAGATGGCGGTTCTGCCCTAGTGTAAATTGAGAGACAGCAACACCTGTTTGGGGAAGTGGAAGCTGAGTTGATGGAGCAGGACTGAGCGCTGAGGACACATGAACAGCTGGGCCATGACAGAAGAACTGAATCCTGGTTTTGTGGGGTTGCAGCTGCAGCCTTTCATAGCACCAGGTCATGATGTGTGTGTGGGTGCTCGGGGCACATCTTTGGACCACCAGTGTTGACAGGCTTTGGTTCCTGTGCAGGCTTCTCACAGTATCTTGCCTAGTGGGCTTCTTGTCTGTATGTTTTGACCTCTTCTGAGATGTCGTGCCAGTGCTGTTTTTCCCCTTCTCTCAAACAACATGGGCATCCCATTTGGGGAAGCTGAGGCTGCTGAGTTTGTCATTCCTGCCTCTCCTTGCAGCTGTGCTCTCCTTGCCCCCCAAATATGTATTGTCCTCTGCTGACTCTCTTCTGTTATCTGTTAATCTGTGCGCAAGTCCCCATCTTTCCTACAAAAATGGGCAGCAGTGTTAAGGTGTGTCTTGTCATCTGTGTGTTTTTGCTCAAAGAGTATTTTATGGTGGGAGGGCGAGAAGGCAAATCGGTGACAGAGTGGAAGCTGGTTGCTTTGGGACTGCTGGTACTACTGAACACGGTAACCTGGTGCAGGTGGTCCGGCCTGGGGGAAGGGTACCAGTTCCCTAAACTGTTTGGCTCAGAGGGACTATGAAAAAGATCAGGATTGCCCCATCTGTTTTAGGAGTTATTAAAAATTATGTAACTTGTGAGATATGTGTCCCAGATGCTAACCTTCTGTTCTTCTTTCTTGCTTGCTTTTTTTCCCACCCACCCCCTCTCTCTTCCCCTCTCTACTCCCTGGATCTTGCA
The DNA here is from genome assembly GCF_023634155.1 of Falco peregrinus. Taxonomy (NCBI): domain Eukaryota; kingdom Metazoa; phylum Chordata; class Aves; order Falconiformes; family Falconidae; genus Falco; species Falco peregrinus. The sequence continues at coordinate 14,990,880 of NC_073723.1, forward strand.
GTTCACTCTCCTTCCTTGTCAAGTTAGAACAGTTGGATCTTGGTGGCAATGACCTGGAAGTACTGGTAGGTGAGGGATGGTGGGGAGGGAATATGGGTGGTTGGTAGGGGCCAACTCTGTACCTCTGTGGAAGCAAGTGGTTTTTCATCTGAAATGCAAAGAAATAGACCCGAAAGTTGTTTGGCAAGATTGTGATCTGCCCACCATGGCCTAGTCATTGTTCTCAGCATAATGTTCTCTTCACATATTGGCCCTTGTGTCTTACTTCTGACTGTCCTCATGCACAACTTGCTCTGCTCTTTCCAAGCACTTTTGCTCTGGGATGTTGATCTTGCTATCTAGCTGCCTTAAGGGTCTTTCCTTCCCAATGAGACTCTGGTACTTATGTGCTGCACTGCTTTTGTCTGTTCCTTTTCACTTCTGCTAGGCCAACTTTCTGCCTTTCTTATTTGATTTCTCTACTGCAAAGTGCAGGACTGTTCCATGTTGTTCCTGGCAGTGAAGTCAGCCAAGCATGGGGTGTGTGCCCTCTGGACTTGGGTGCCTCCATGGAGGACTTTGAGCATAAGCGTGCTGAGAGCCCGTGCAGTCTCGAAATTCAGCTTGTCTTCACAGTCAGTGACATCCAGTGATACTCTTTAATTTTGCAGCTATGGATTAAGCTGTCACTGAATCCTGCTTTTAATGTTCTGAAATGTTTTTTGGCAGAAACCCGCCTAAATTGGGAAGCAAAGGACTTCGTGCAGCTTGCTATGCACAAGGCTGCAGCTTACTTGTGAGAACAGTTGTCTGACACTTGAACTGCTCTCCAGTGATGCATTAGCTCCAACCCCAAACGCTAATCAGCGTGTATGGTGGTTGTGGAGTGATGCTATGAACATGTCTAGCATTGCTGATGGTGCTGCTCTGTCATGTTGAGTTAGCCAGTGTTACCCAAATGTTTTTAGTCTCTGAGAGGCAGAAGAGGAGAAAGACTAGTTTCTTTCGTAAGGCCAGAATTCCAAAACCCTGTTTAGTTCTTGTCTTGCCTGCTACCAGACAGTCCTTGCTATTGTCTTCCATGTTTCCTGTGGGGACCTTCTGCAGACATTTCCAAACATATGTGCTGCTGTATTGTGGCACACCAGCACAATAGCTTTATAAACCATTTGGCAAATGGTTCTAGGAGGTGTGAAAGCAATAACAATGTCTAGCTTTGCAGAGGTGTGGTGTGATTTGTAGCATCCTTGAGCAGCTTCTCCCCTGTGGAAGGGACTGATGCTATTACTGTCCTGCTCTGTTACAGCCAGATACTCTGGGAGCGCTACCAAACCTGCGTGAGCTTTGGTTAGACCGCAACCAGCTCTCAGCCCTGCCTCCAGTAAGTACCTGTTCGGGCTTATTGATTCACCACTTTGCTCCCTTCCTCAGCTGCTACCTTGAGCCATACTGTCTCCTTTCTGATTCTAGGAGCTGGGCAATCTCCGCCGCTTGGTCTGTCTGGATGTGTCTGAGAACAAGCTGGAGCAGTTGCCCAATGAGGTCAGTGGGCTAGTAGCACTGACGGACTTGCTGCTGTCACAGAACCTGTTGGAATGCATCCCAGATGGGATTGGTGAGTATTGCGGGATGGAGAGCAGTGCAGGACTTCACTGCCCTGGCAGTGCTCCTGGTGGGGGGTCTTCAGGCAAGAGTGTGTGTAACAAGGTAGTAGGGTTTGATGGACGTAGTCGCAGTAGTTGAGTGCAGCAGCAGCAGGTGATACTGGTGAACAGAACTCTACAGGACGAGTTCAGGTTCTTGATCTGCATCATCATTAGGTGAAACCTGTGAACAAGCCCTGATGGGGAGGGAAGAAAGGTAGTGCCTGAACAGTGTCATTATCTCTGTGGCCTAGTTCACACCTAGCTTGTTGCCCTGGCCAGGTCAGCTGAAGCAGCTCTCCATCCTCAAGGTGGACCAGAATCGGCTGACAGAGGTGACAGAATCAATTGGGGACTGTGAAAATCTGTCAGAACTCATCTTGACAGAGAACATGCTGACAGTAAGTACACCAGCAGCCACCCTGCCTCTTCTGTGCTGTCCACGTGCCAGGGATCTTCTCCTGTCTTCTGGCTTCTGAGCTGCATTCCTGAGCGTGCTGCAGCTGCTCTCCCTTCAGCTGCTTTGATGCACAGTTTCACCTGGCTCGCAGGCTCTTGGGAAGACCCTGGTGGAAGCTGCTTTCTCTCAGTTCTTTTTCTCTGAAAAATTCTCTAGGATAGCTAGGATGCTGGTTCTAGGATAGCCAGTCCTGAAGCCCATCCAATCTGATGGGAGCAGGACTACATCAAAAACTGCATTTGGCAAGGGGTCATGGAGTAGTGTAATTTAGAATGGCCCTGCTCCAAACTGCTCACGATTTGATTGTTAAAACACAAGTACTGGGGATGGACAGATGAACAGGAGAAATATCTTGACCAGTGGTGTTCTGAGCGTGCTGTGCTGAGGTAAAAGTTGGCATATAACAGTTGGTGAACCTGAGAGAAAATCTGTCCCAAAGTTGTAATGACAACTTTATTGAAAATGTGTCTGTGTTAGGACAGAAGGCAGCTCTGTGCCTTTATGCCTTTATTCTGCTACTCTTATCTTTTGCAACAACTGAATCATCTCCTTCCTAGGCCTTACCAAAGTCCCTTGGCAAGCTGGCCAAGCTGACGAACCTGAACGTGGATCGGAACCGGCTGACATCCCTTCCAGCTGAGATTGGAGGCTGTGCCAATCTGAACGTGCTGTCCTTGCGAGACAACCGCCTGGCTCTCCTGCCACCAGAGCTTGCCAACACCACTGAGCTTCACGTCCTGGATGTGGCCGGGAACAGGTCAGCAGCAGGGAGGGTAAACAGGCTTGTAGGCATGTGGCTGAAGAGGCTGCTGGTGTGTTTTGGGAGACACTGGGTCTGTGCTGATCCCAGCATCCGCAGCTTGGAGAAGCCCAGACTGGCTGCTTAGGGCTCTGGAAAGAGGCGTGTGTGTCTCAAGCTTTGCCTGTTAAGCCCTTCTCCCTATTATTTGAATACAGGGTAGAATTAATGCAGACGTGTGGGGACATTCTGCCATGTGTGAAATAAAGCTTAGGGGACATCCCTGATCCACTGTCTTCCTTCCTGCAGATTTTTTTAGTTTTGTGTCGTCAGCCCTCAGGTGATTGGTGTCAAAGCCTTGTTTGTGACGTGGACAACCCTATGGTGTGCCAATATCTGTGATCTGTTCTGAAAGATTCCTGCAGATTTTAGCTGCAGTTCTGTTAGCTGAGGCTGCTGTTTTTTTGTAGCAGTTGGAAGCTGACCAGAGCTTCTGTTTGGAACACTCTCTGTGTACTGGTCTGTGAAATCATAGGTTTTTTGCCCTCAAACCGCTCTTCAAAGTTCACCATTTTCACATTGTTGATAGAAGCTGTCCTCTGCCTAATTAGCAAACTGATGAGGGTGGGTTACCAGAGCCCAGTCTGTGGTGGCGGCAGAGCCACAGGGCACAAGCCAGCTGCTTCAGTGTGGTAAGAGTTGAGGGATCCTGCAGTGACTTGGCGCTGTCCTTCTCCAATGTAGCCGAAGCAGTCTGGAGCTGAGTTGAAGTTCCTTCGTTACCAAGTAAGTTTAACCAGCAGTTCTTTTCTTTTGCAGACTGCAGAACTTGCCTTTTGCCTTGACAAATCTTAACTTGAAAGCCCTGTGGCTGGCAGAGAATCAGTCCCAGCCCATGCTCAAATTCCAAACAGAGGATGATGAGAAGACAGGAGAAAAAGTTCTCACTTGTTACCTGCTTCCCCAGCAGCCCTCTCCTAGCCTAGGTAAGAAACCGCATTATGAGCACTGTCTGCAGTACCATATTCTCTGAAGAGTGCTTGGGAAAGAGGCCTTGCACCTTCCTCTCTACTTGGTTGGACTGTTTTTCGTTACTGTGATACCTGTAGCAGACCTAGGCTCCTGGATGGCTGGTGGCAACTTTACAAGGCGGAGGTGGTTAAAACTGAGAAATTGCTTCTCTGCCAGGTGGTAAAGAAGCTGCAGCCTAGTCTTCAGAGTCTTCTGCTTTGGTCTGTTGACCAGGTAGTTGTCTGTGAGGTTTGCTTACTATCACAATGGTATTCTTGTGTCAATACTTCCAATTTGTGCCTTAATCCTACCTTTTCCTTAGTTCTTGGGTAAGAAGTGCTGGAACTGAACCATTCAGGTGCTTTTGTAGAAGCTGCTGTAGGTCTGGTAGGAGACGTACAAGAGGTGATAAGATCTGGAGGTTACACCCTTTGTCCTCAAGGCCTCTGTGGTTTGATGCTGTGGGTGAATACAACAGAGGTGCCCTAATGGGTTGAGAACTGTCTTTCATCCAAGCCTACAACCTTGCTCATTCAGAAAGTAGCTCCTACTGTGTTATCTTTCTCCCCAGAGAATCTTTTGCAGAACAGTGTGGAGGAGAGCTGGACGGACACCAATTTAAACAGAGTCAGCGTGATTCAGTTCCTAGATGAACCCAAAGTAGATGATGAAGAGGAGTCTGGAGCTGAGAGACGGGTAAGAAGAAGAGTTTCTGGAAGCTTATTAGTTCCCTATGGAGACACTGGCACAACCTAAACTTTTTTCCTAAGATGGGGAGCCACTATGGTGTTCGTGTTTCACCCTGTAATACTGCTGCAGGCATGTACTGTATTTTTGCAGTCTGAAGGGCATTTGGTGCCCTGAGGAGACAAGCCAGGTACAAAAGAGAGTTCCCTGAGAGCCTCTGTGCAGATTTACATTTTGACAGCTGTCCCATGGGAGCTGAGTTGTGACTGCTAACCTGCCCGTGGAGCATTTGGGTAGTCGCGAGATGCTAATAGTCAAGAGTCCTGTCAGGACTGGATTTTAGTTAATCCCCCCTCAGTGGGGAGAGCTGCACAGCCAAACTCGAGGCTGGCAATCTCCACCACCCCAAGCCATGGAGCCAGGTGCAAGCCCATGCTGTGGAGTGTCCTGTTACTAAAGTAGCTATGCATTGTAGACAGGCACCCTCCAAAACTATGGAAGATTATTTTTCTTTAATTGCAGATGCAAAGGACAGGATAAAAGTTTCAGTTTTCAGTGAGTACTCTGTTTAAATCTTCTGCAGGCATTTCCCCCCTCCTCCCCCCTTTTGTAGTTTGTGGAGAGAGATTCTCTTGAGATCTGAATCCTTCTAGTAAATGGTATTTGCATCTGTCCTTGCAGCATGCATATGCTGCTGGTGTTTGGAGGGTTTTGTGGGGTTTTTTTGATTGCTTTTACCATTGTTACTAATTCTAGAATACTGGTTTTCTTGACTCTCAGCTGGGATGGAATTAGTGAAGCATCACAAATGCTGGTAGTATATGGGCTTGTCAGACATACTAAGAAACACCAGAGGGATTAAGAAGATACTCCACATGTGTGTTCCCTTAGGGGTTTCTGTGTTGATGATTTTGCATTTACTAGGCCTGAAGCACGATTTAAAACCTCCCATCTCTAATTCCCCCCCCCCCCCCCCCAGTCCCTTTATCAGATGGAGAGCAGGCTAATGTCTTGAGAGTGAGCTCTAAGAAGTTTTCTCTGCCTCTCTTTTCTTTCCTCTTCTCAGCTACAGGCTATAGTAGTGGAGAGGCCCTGATCAGATCCTGCAATGTGACATTTAGGTTATGTCCAGCTGGGGCTCTGACACTCTGATAAAACATGTTATTTGGGGTAGTTCAATCTTGAGGCATGGCACATGCTGCTCTGACTGTTGAACCTCCTGCGTGTTTTTCTTCGGTAGGGCTTACAGCGCAGAGCAACCCCTCATCCCAGTGAGCTGAAGGTTATGAAGAAAGTGATTGAAGTTCGGCGCAACGAGGTACATGCTGCAAAGCCTGACACGAACCTGAATTCTCCTAACTCAGATGTGAGTGCTCTTCACTAAGAGATGGATAACTATTGAGAACGTGTAGCAGGCTTGGGGAGTTGGGGGGACAGCATGCATAAGCTGGGCAGAAAGAGCTTGCTTTTAGGAAAGGTTGGAAGGAACTGAGCATGGATTGCCTGGATTCCAAGGGCTGGAAATCTGCCTTGTGGTGTCAGCTGGGGCCACTGCGGTAGAGCAGGAGATGCAACCAGGAGACAGAGAACAATATAAGGGGAACTGTGTGCGTTGGTGCCACTTTTGTCATAACGCAGGGAGGATGAAAATAAGAGGGAGAAGAAAAGGCAGCTGTGATATTCCTAGTAAAGAATAATGGGAATGGAGTGCTTGGAGGAGGCATCTTTGCTGCCCAGGTGTGATGCTAAGAATAAATGCCTGTACAGATGGTGGAACAGGGGTGGGACCTAGGTGAGATGCAGCAGGCTTGTCAGGGAAAGCAGCAGGGAGCCTCAAGAAAAAGCTGGTTCTGTTGGTAGATCATATCCCGGCTTTCTCCAGTCACACTACATTGCTCTGTCTGCTGCTTTGGTTTCCTCTTGACTTTTACGATCATCTTCTCAGGAGAAGAGGCTGAGCGCCATGTCAAATCGCAGCGAGGACTCCCACCTTTCCAACAGCACTGCCTCTGCTGACTTTAGGGGAGAGGAGCAGGCAGAAGAGGGAGAGAGAAGCTGGCCAAATGGGCAGGTGCCTGAGATGCGGGAGCTGGAGAAGGAAGTGAAGCCCAGAGCTGAAGAGGAGCATAAGGAAGTTGCTGACCAAGAGGAGGATGATGTGGAAGTGGAATACAATGAGGTAGGAGCCTAGGAACTGCAGCAGGGTCATGATAAAAAGTGGAAGGACTTAAAAAGTTTCAGAGAAAATGGTAAATGGAGGTACGGAGTGTGATTCGGGCATCACTGGAGGCAGATACAGGCTGTGGAAGCCAAGTGCAAGTAGAGATTCAGGCAGCCTGTGGGAGCTGGGTCCATGGGTGACTAGGAAGGACAGTGTGGGAGCTAGACAGGGACTATGCAGAAAATCAGAGTTACAGGTTTGAGTGCCCTCAATCCCTGGAGCTGACAGAAGATGCATCTGAGTGAAAGGGTTGATATGGAAGAAGGCAAGCATAGTAGAATTTTAACGTGTATTCCTGCATCGTGTTTAGCACAAAAGCAGCAGCACTGGCTTTGCCTGTGTTGGTAGTGGGGGGACAGCAGGTTTCTGCACTGCCTCCACATATGTCTGTTACCTGAGGTTCACAACCTTTCTGGGGCTTTGCTCTTGTAGCCCACTGTACACTTTGCTGAGGACACACTAATACGGAGTGAGGGTGAGGATGAAGATGAAGAGCGACCATTCCCAGTGGAGAAACAGAGGCTTATCCGCAAGGACACGCCCCACTATAAGAAACACTTCAAGATAACTAAACTGCCCAAGCCAGAGGCAGTGGTGGCCCTCCTTCAGGGGCTGAACAGTGATGGAGTCCCCAAAGAGGAAGAGGAGTTAGGAGGCTGCAATAACAACACAGAGCCCGAGGATCAAGAAGAAGCATGGGACGAGGATGACAAAAAGAATGGAGCTTTATCTGCTCAGCCCTCAGTGAAGGTAAGGTCTTGCGGGGAGGGGGGAAGGTCAGAGGGGTGCCAGACCTCCCTTCTGCCACTTTGAATTACCAAACAGGTTGATGTGATACCAATGAAAACATTGGCAAGATGCTCCAGCACTTCAGGAGAGACATGCTGAGGGTGGGAGAGCTGCAATCCATTCTGGGGCTCATATTGTCCAAGAGCTGTGCCATGTTGTTTATGTCTGACTCCTTGCGCTGTATCCAGATTCTTGCACCCTCCCTATTATGTGTGATGATGTGTTCTGTGCTGCAAGAACAGTTCTTTTGTCCCATCACTGACAGGTTCTTCCATTCCTTTCAGTCGCCTCCTTGCTTGCTGGTTGTTTCACCTCATTTGCAACAGGATGAGCTTTATCCCTGGATGGATCTAATCTCAGGCTTATGTTCAGGCTGCTTACACTTGTTTTTCTGCCACGGTGCTTCCTGGAGAGGAGCGGGTAGAGAGAGCAGAGAGAAGTGTGCCCTTCCCGTTGGTTACACAACTGTGTCTGCCCCAGCACAGATGCAGTCTGGGGTGTGCATTGGGATTTAGGGGAATTTTTGTTCTCAAGTTTTGCCATTACCATGGGGCCACGATGGGCCTTTTTGTTTTTGATGGGGGCTGGTGAGATAGGAGGTCCTTGGGTCTACTCAGCTGAATTACCCTGTTTGGTTAGGGACACGCAGAGATTCTTGTTCGAGGAGGATCCTCATAGGATGGAATAGGAGTACACTGGTGAGAGACCCTGCATGAGGTTAGACCAGTTCTTACTGAAGTTGGTGCGATGGTTTTGTGAGGTGTATTTGGTAGGCAGGGTTCGGGGTGTGGCTGAATCTCTATCATAGTTTGACACCAGCAAATCTCATGGGTGAGATGTGAGTCTCTGAACTGGTGGAGATGCTGGAGTAAAATCTGTTCTTGCTGTTACCACACACACTCCAAACTGTTGGGATTGTTTCCACCCCACGCTGGAGTTCAGATTGCTCAGAGGAAGGTTCTTGCACTCAGGTTTGTTTCAGAGCCTTTGTCTCAGTGGATGTTTGCCTTGCTGTATCTGAGCTGCTACAGCTCATCCCTTGTTCCTTAGGGATGAGTCATATAGTTTCCTTGCTGTTTGTGAAGCTCTTTGAAATGAAAAGGAGTTGCTGCTGCTTGCAAGAATGTGTGAAGCCATCTTGAGTCCCTTTCATCCAAGACCTGTCATATGGGGAAATGCCCTCGCCCAAAAGCTTATTTAGTCAGGGACTCAAAGCTGACCCATTGGCAAAGCCTGCAGAGTCTGTGTAGGTGTTGAGACCACAGGTTTGGTGTTTCTATCGGAAAGTTACTTTTGTTATCGGCTAAGCCTTCTGCTTGGAAGTCACAGTTTTCCTTTTTGTGGGGCTGGGTTGGATGCCTGCTCCGTGAAGGCAGATTTATTAGCTTACCTCCTGAGTTGTCTTCCAGAAGTGGGAACGTGGGGAGCAGTGTCCCTGTACAGTGGAGTTTCAAGCAAGAGGTGCTGCATACATGCATTGAAGAAGGAGGTAGGACGGGGTGTGCAGGAGGCTGAATCCTTAAATCAGGGGTGTTCTTGTAAAGAAGTTGGTTTTCAAGAGGAATTCTAAGGTTTCCTGCTTTTGGGAGCAGGTTCCCTGAGTGTCTGGCAGGATGTGCTGTTCCACTGGAGGTTCTTCCCTTTGCAGGAGGGACCAGTGCAGTGTGATTTGGGATTGCTTTGTTCCTGTGCAGCAGCTGGATGGCACCAGAGGTCCCTTTGTGCTTTTATCCTGTGGTGTTTAATCCCTCCTTCTTCACTGAATGACTTGGTACAGAGGGAGTAAAATCAGCTAATAGTGTTCAGCTTGTGAGCTTCATGGTCACAGCCTCAGAGTGCCAACACAGACAAAATAACGGCCTTAAAGATGCAGCTTCCAGTTAGCTGGGCCAAAGAGCACTGACACTCTGTATGTTGTGAGCCCCCGGAGCAGCCCTGTCGCTGGTTCTCGCTGGTAGGTGGTAATCAGGAGTGGTGTGAGTGGGGTCCACTCTGGTGCTGTGCGGCCAGACCTGTCGGAGTGGCGTGCGTTTGTGTGTTGGGTGGTGGTGGTAGTGGTGGCGGGTTTGGTTTATGCTCCACTAATCCGCATGCCTCTTTGCTGGTTCCTGTCCTAACAGGGGGTGTCGTTTGATCAAGCCAATAATCTGCTGATTGAACCTGCTCGCATTGAGGAGGAAGAGGTCTGTACCATTCCTACTGTTCTCTCTCTGCCAAAAATCATTCAGTCTGCTTGATTTGCTTCCCAGGCTCACCCATTGTTGTAGGGGAAACTGATCTCTCTGGGTCAAGTGGCTTCTGGACCTGACTGATCACAAACACAATGATTGTTTCCTCCCTTTGCTTTCACCTCCTTTCCCTACTTTTCCATACCTGAGGTGAGAATGGCTGCTGCAGATCAGGAGTGAGATGGAAGAAATGTAAAAAAAAACACAAACAAAGGGAGCTGAAGTGGAAAGTGCAGTTCCTATTTGCTATGCACTGAGGAAAGAGAAAGTGGAAGAAAATAAAGGTATATTTCCAGGGGTGGTGGGTAACCCTGAAGGAATGGAAGCCTCAGGAATCTGCTGAGTGCTGTGTATGACCCTTTGGGAGAGGGAGGAGGATCTAACTCACACTGTGCCATTCCATGAGAAAGGTGGACTGAAGGTAATGACTCGTGCATCTCCCCCTGTCGAATCCCCTCAAGTCTTCACGCGTAGCACTTTGGGATGTCAGAAAGAGGCAGGTGGCACTAGAAGGTCCGTAAAGCACATGTGTGATGTTCTGTACCCAAGTTTAAAGTCTTGCTGCCTTAGCTCATCCTCTGATTATGATTAACTTCCTGAATTTGTTTCCAGGTTTTCAGTATGCTTGCCTGATCCTTTGGGTCAGTGGGCTTTCTGCAGGCAATGTTTCCAAGGAACTGTTGGAAGCAGAGTGCCACCAGCAAAGAGGCAGAAACTGTTGTGTCAGAACCAGTGGCTTGCATGAAGGTTTCTTCCCTTAGGACAGTGCAGTGGTACCGGACCCATGAGAGTGCTGGCCTGGTTGTCTCTGTGAACTTGGCTCTTCCTAATCCCTCACGTGTAAAATGGAGGATTTTGTTCCTTGGTTTTGGAGTAAGACTTTCTGGGGGGAAGATAAATCTTTTCCACTTCAGGCAAAACATGAGCTGGCTCAGATGCAGTCCACTTTTAGTGTGTCCTGAAGATTTGTCCATCTTCACTCTAGATCACAGAGAAGTGTAATATTTCCTGTGTTTCTGTTTGCATAGCTCTTCTGTCAGTCAGAGGCAAAAGTGAGTATAGTCAGGTGCTTCCTGATCCCTCATTTAGGAAATCACTGCTCTTGGTCCTTCTTTCCAGCTGTTAGATGTTGTGTTGCATTTGCAGAGTTTTCTTGCTCCTGAAGGTGCATGGGCCCAGGAAACCTCAGTCTTGTATCAGGAAACAGTCTGCCTTCGTCTTCCTCGGCTCCTGCCTGTGCTCTGCCCACATCTAATGGAAGTGCCTAGAACTTCTCTGTGGTGGCTGGTGAAGGTAGCTGGTTAGAGGCCCCAGGTCTGCTCTGTTGTCTCCTTTGTGCAGATCTCTTTCCTCACTGTAAAGAGCAATGTGGTAGTGTAGCTCCAAGGACAAGCGTACCAGAGATCTACCAGGTGTGTGGTGGTAGCTGAAGTCGCCCCAGAGCAGACCAGCTTTGGGAAGCCATTGATTGTCCTACAGCTCTGGGGGAGTGCTCAGCTCAGTGGATGGTTGCTGACCTCTCCGGTCAGTGATACTCTTATCATTTTAGTGGAATCACGTTGGCCACCTACCAGGACAGCAGCTCGTGTGGAAGATTCAGTCTCCAGAAACACCGGAGAGAGTGAACTGTGGGACTCGAGCTGAACTGGGGCCCTGTGCAGCTGGGACTCCTCACTCACACCGAGAGGGCTGCCTTTGCCGCCTTTCCTAGCACATCGACTGTGAAAAGCATGTGCCCCTTGGTGATTAGGTGGAGGACAACAGGAGAAATATTCAGGACCTTAAAGACTTCTTAACATCCGAGTAGAGAATTAATTAGCTTTGGAAGTGACCAGTCCCAGAAACAGCATGTACCTGCTGTTTCCAGGGATGATTTCATGTCCTTCGTGTCCTTGAGAAGAGCCTGTGATAGCTAAACCAGCAGGCTGATGAAATGGAGCAAGAGTGGGGAGCCTGGTGCCCCTTGAGCAGCGCAGTTTAAGTTCATAATGCTGCTGTCACATTCCTTGTATAATTTCATACAGCTCTCGGAGAGAAGGAAGTACTGATTGTTCTTTGAGCCTAAACCATACTCCGGAGCCAAAGACTAAACATGTCAGAGTAGAGGTGGAGACATCTGCCTAACTTCTGTCAGCACCCTGCCATCAGGATGTTGGGAGCTTGGTGCTATGCATGCAGCTGGTACTTCCAAAGCTCCTTTAGCTGTTAGTGCCAATGGGAGTCTACTACAGTGAAAGAAATAATTTTGTTCAAGCACATGGTATCTTATGTGGCTATCAGGGTTCCACCGCTGACTCTGTTCCCAATGTTTTGTCTCGGTCTCCATCTGCACTGCAGAAATGGCTGTATCTGGGTTGTAGAAGGCTTTTGGAGGAGAAGCATGCCGAGCTGCTATTTGAAGGCGCGAGGTTGCACCTGAAGTCTGTCTGTTTTCTGATAATTGTTGAAGGAATAGTCCAGAAAGAGCTGCTGTGCAGATTGAAGATAATAGTGGAAAGAAGGTGCTGAATTCTGTTTAAGTGACCAATGCTTCTTTGTCTGCAGTAATAGCTGATGGCATCCTTCTGCGTTTGCCGTCTTCTGCAGAGCACCTGAAAATTTCTAAGTCATGAAGGGCTCTGCACTGGCAAAACTTGTGCTGACTGAGGAGCTTCCCAGGTGTTTGCTTCTCCCATGATGCACAAGGCTGTCTAGGAAGGATACACTGCTAATTTCCCTCCCTAGGAGAAAGCTAGGCTGATCTTAGATGCTCGAAGTGCCTTCACTTCCTTGCCGGAGGGTGGGAAAGATCCCGTCAGCTGCTTCTGCTCAGATGTCGCTCTGGAGTCAGAAGCGAGTCGAGTCTTCTCCATAAAGGAGTCTTGTCATGTGGAAATAGCTCAGAAATACTACTGTTTGTGTCTGAATGCAGGCCTCGTACTTAGCACCACAATTACTGTTCACCAGAGGCAGCCTCTGACAGCACAGCTGGGTCCTGAAGCATCCAGTGTTAAGGGGATTCAGCTTTGAAAAGGTTGGCCCACTTAGTGCGTAGCATCGTGATGCCCTGCCGTCATCAGCGCTTCTGTTCATCTCCGTGCTGCTGCTGTGATGCTTTACACTTGGACCCCTGCACCTTGGTCTGGTTTTATTATTTACTGGGTGAGACCACGTACTCATCAGGACATTGTCAGGTTTAGAATTCTTATGCAGCACATTTGACTTTCCCGCAATGTGACCTGTAAGTTCTAAACCCTGAAAAGATTAAATAAAACTCTCTTGTATAATGCAAGAAAGATCGTGTCACCTGGATTTGCTCAGCTGGCTTGACTAGAATATAGTTTCTGACAGGGTGGAGTTCTCTCAAAGTTATGAGAAGGTACAACACCCTGCTTTCTCTCATTTAATTTTTTTAAATGACGAAAGTTCCCACTGAGCAAGGAAAAAATATGCCATATTTTCTGTTTGAATTTGTCTGACTTTTGATTTATTGCCATAGGAATGTTTTAATGACCTTTTCCTCCTGGGTTGAAGGGCCCTTAGCGTTCTTTCCTATGCTGTGGCCCTCCAGCAGTTTGGAGGTAGGGATTGTAATCTCGTTTTGTAGATGTACAGCTTTGCATGCAAGTCTATAAAGGCACAGTTTGAATACGGTTCACCTACAAAGTGACAGAGATAACTTGTGTGATTGTTGCTTATTCATCATGCAAATTTTATCTGATCTGAAGCTTTCTTAAGGACCAAGCAGCAAACTGTGGAGTGATTTTTTACACAAATGCAGAACTATCAGCAGTTTCCTGCTCTAAGAGTGTGGCACAATCATCTGGTTTTGCTTTCTCGAACAGGAAGCAATGGAGTAGTGTGTTTAACAGAGAGGGAAGATACCATGTTTAAATGAAACACTCCACTGTGAATCTGATTTTCTATTTTGAAATAGGAAAACACAATGCATATAATAGATACGGGTCTTGCTGCTTAGGATGAGGATTATACAAAAAAATTAGGCATTAAAATAACCCCTGTAGGAATTAATGTGGCTTAAGCATTTGAATGCCTTTAAATGCCTTATTGGAAGCTCAACAGTATTTTCTGACTCTGTCAATAGAAGAGAAAGCTATATCCTGGAATAATTTTGAGGCTTTGTGATGGAAGACAATCACCAGCTTGGATCTAGGAACAGAAATGAGGCAAGACTGGGATAAGTTGCCATTTCTGGAAGACATACTTTAGCCAAAAAAAGTGCTGTTCAATTCAGGAGCAATGAGTTAAATTTACAATAAAGATAACTTAGATTATTTGAAAGAAATCCTGAACTTGTGTCTCCTACCACCACTAGCAATGAGATAACATATTTCATAAGTCTGTCAAACTTTTTGTTAAATATAGATTATTTTCTCCTGTTACTTGACATGTGTGCACACATTCAGGTTCCTCCTACTGGGAGAAACCGAAAACTTCTCCAGATTTCTGCTTCTTGAATGATTAAAAAAATTACTTTCAAGCTGAGCTTGCATTTGTTAATTCATTGTTTTCATTATTTTAGCTTGGGAAAAAAACCCTCTTTCCTGCTATCTGACCCTTTGGTCTGCTTGTCCATGGTATATTTTTATGGACGTCAGTCCCAACTCCTAGCCTTCATTTTGGTAGATTAAAGAAACCAAATTCTTCTAGTGTTTTCTTGTAAGACAGATTTCCATTCCCTGTCTTTCTCACTGCTTTTTCATTCACCTGTTCTACTTGAATTCAGGTTGGTTGACTGTGGACAACATGTCAGAATGTATTCAGACTTCAGTTCACCAAATTCTGTAGTTTTTCTTCCACTTCAAATGTGATAGTTTCTGTTCACGGATGGGAGTTCTCGTCAGCTACCTAGCTTTTTGTTCCTGCATTCTCATCATCAAGGTCCTCCAGACTGTTGGGGTACTTGGATGTCTCTGCTTGTATGTTCTGAAATGAGTGATGCCAGGTTTAGTGCAAGAATTTTCCATTTATCTCACTGTCACCTCGGACAAACACTCTCCTACTGTGCTGTGTGCCCTTAGCAGCACAAAGTTGAAACAGATTTTGGAAGACAGTTGTAAATTCTCCCGTCCTTTCAATCTTTTAATTGTATATTAAATGATGGGCTAAAATGGACCTTTAGAACAGCAAAAAATTATTGGGCTGAGGGGAGTTTGTAAGTGAAATTTTGTAGTCAGAATGATGCAAAATGAATGACTATACCAATGATTTTACCACACACAAAGAATCAGTAAGAATAGGAATAAAAACTCTTTACTGCTGAAGAGAGGAAGAAAGATAACGTGTTTGTGTCACTCATGCCAGCTGAATCCGCAGGACTTCCATGTCTAGGGTTTTGTCCCATTTCCAGTTCTGGGAATAGTTGAAGGCGTGGTAGCTTTGCCCAGTACTCAGATTGCTTATCTAAGAAGTTGAATGTTTTACTTCCCAGAGGGACTCTGTCCTGTTGCATTCCGTAGTTGAGCCAGCCTGGTTCCTTTCAGGATCCTCTCTTTTGCTGTTGTCATTTACATGCCTGTGAGAAACCTGAGTGGCCATTGTGATGAGGAGGAAGTACTAGCTTCTTAAATCCCTATTTCTGGAATTCATTAGTGAAAGAACTAATCATAGAATCATAAAACAGACCAGGCTGGAAGGGAGTGAGAACGGTCCAGCCTTTTGTGGGAGAGGGAGCCTCGATGAGATACCTAGCACCCTGACCAATCTCATCTTGAAAACCTCCACTGCTGGGGACTCTACCATGTCCCTGGGGAGTTTGTTCCAGTGAATGGCTGTTCTCACTGTAAACGTTTTTTTTTTCTTACCTCAAGATGAAATCATATGTCTATAGACACACACATACATAAATAGGACTATTCATATCTATCTATAATCATTTGGGTTGGAAAAGACCTTTAAGATTGTCAAGTCCAACCGTGATATATCATGATATATGATTCATACCTATAGCTATGTATTCACATCTATATATATTCATACCAAGATTAATCATATCTGGATGAACCTAGTTTTTTATTTATAGTTCAGAAGTCATTTAATATTTTTTAAAATGCATCATTTCTTCGTCCTCACTTAATGAAATGTTCACTGTCTTGGAATATCTGGGGAAGGGGATCTGCAGGAGTACACCAGAGCATTTAGCATTGTAGGTCGCCTGTCCTGTCTGCTTAATGCTGCTGTCAGTCACTTTGGCTCGCAAACTTTTATTGTTTGGTGCTGTCTCTGATTAGTACTAAACTGGGGAGAGAGGTGTTTAGTAAGAAGTCAGCAAAGTGTTTGACGACTCTGATATGTACCCTACTACCTTTGCCTTGCAAGTGTCCATCCCCTTGGTAACTAAAAATCCCATCTGAACAGAGGAAGAAATAACATCAGAGCCAGAAAATCTTCTGCTCATGCCTAGCAGGCTGCTCGTCTGCCAGGGCAAGAGCTTTCCTTCGTGTTCCTTTTTCCGTTGTTCGTTTTTAATTTAGTTCTCGATAGCTCATGCAGTAATCTCCCACCTTCCATTTGGTCACTGATATTTTCAGCCTATCCCCTTGTCCTCACAAGTTACTGCTTACTGAAGCCAGACAGATTTAACTCTTCTAATCTTTCCTCGTGAGTCAGTGCCTCTGGCTGCTGGACTCCCGTGTGTCTCTTGCATTTTTGTGCTATGCAAGTACCTTCTCTTTTGCTGAGGTGTTCCTGGAAGAAGGACACACAGTTGAGTGTGATGCCTATGAAAAGATGTCTGTAATGGTGGATGCGAGGGGTTTTCTTTGGGGATTGGAAACCACAGACTTTAGCAAGACATGGTGATCTTTTCGCTCGTATTTTCCCAGTTCCTTGCAATCTGTAGTTTAGGATTTCTGGACTGTTCATACCTTTGTACTAGACACAGTGGAGCTTCTGTCTATGAAATTGTCTGATCTCTCCAATCCCTTTCGTACATTGTAGTTCCACAGTATTTAGTGGCAATAAATTACATAATTTACTTGTGCTTTATATTAAGAAGCTTTTTTTTTAAAGCCTGCTGCTGAAATTTCAGTGGGTATCCCTAATTCCTTTGCTGTTACAAACATGGACTAATTGATCATTTCCTGTAAAGTTATTAACTGTATGAAAAGATAAAGATGTCTGTACCCCCCCTTCTCTTATTTGAAGGCTTCTAGCCTCCCTTCATATGGAACTATTAAAATTTTTACTGTCAGTGATTTGGAATAAGATCAGACCTTATACAGTTCTTGGCAGAACCCTCCTTCTTGGTTCTTCACTGATGACTAGTACTTGACCTCTGCTGATTCTTAGCTTGTGTAATATAAACCTAAAACCAGCATCCTATGATGTCAGTAAAATGTCTTGTGATAACAATTTTTGAGTTTTCCAAAAGTCTGCTTATTAAATCTTTGCTATTACTTTATCATCCAGGTTTAGAGTCTTGTCAAAGAATGAAATCGAAGTGTGTGTGTTTTTTGAGACACCTAATTTTCACAAAATTCAGCTGTTCTGCATGGATGCTGTTTCTGTGTGCCTGCTAAGAGGCATGCATGTTCTTCACTTTTCTGGAATTGGTGCTAGGGTGACAAGCTGATAGTTATAGGCATCATCCTGTGTAATCTCTTAGTCTAACAGCACAATGTAAATGCTGTTGTAGGGTATCATGATTCCAGAATTTTATAAATGTATCAGAGATGTTGGTCAGTTGTTCAGCTTTTGGGTACAAGTTATCCAGTCCTTTCAACTTTTAAAATGGTTATTCCTTGTTGAGGATATTAAATCAATTCTTCAGCTGCTGTTGGAGTGAAGTGTGATTCATCACCTTCATGTGATGCAGGTACATCATCGTGCTTCTGTCCAAACACAAATCAGAAGTATCTATTGCATGTTTGCATTTTCTGTGTCACTGTTGACAATCCAGGCTCATTTAAAGTTTCAAGTGAAGTAAATGGAGGGATTAGACACCTAGATGCATCCAGAGGTGTAGCAAGTTGCACAAGGTGTCTGTCCATGCAGAAACTTGCCGTTTTCTGGAAATTAAGCCCTTAAACCCCCACTCCCTTGGGTATGCCTGGAGAAACAACTTGGTCTTTCAGCAGGATCTGTGGTAGAACGGCTCCATGCTTTGGCAGTTGAATCCTGTGAATGTCTAGTTTGCTGCCTCTGTGTCTGCTGTGCCCCTGCCAAGAGCAAGTTGCAAAAATCCTCAGCTGGCAGTTCCAAGGCACAGCACTGAATGCTGTTTCAAGTCTCTTGGGCAATACTTCGCTATCCCTGGCTGCTACTGAATAGCAAGCCAGTCCACGTGTGCAACATTTTTAGTTTCTGCAGAATGGTATGTTTATTCCCAGCAAGCTGGAAAGTCTCTCTGGATCAAGTGAATCTGTTAAAAGGTAGTATATTAAAAATGTATGAAAAATAGCTGGAGGTGGAATCAGTCCTTGTTTGAGTGTGTTCCCTGGCATCGTATAGGCAGAAACACAGGAGGTTCTAAGGTGAGGAGAGGAGCGGAGAGGGAGATATAAATGCTTCCTTGGCTTGTGCTTTGGTGCCATCGATGATAAATGGATTTTCCCCTAGCCTCCAGTGGGAGTTCAGGGGGATGACAACTCTTAGGCTGAAATGGCAGCTTTTTTTCAATTTTCTCACTCTTCTCCTTCCCCAGTAATGCTTTTCTGTGGAGGGCATCGATGCCTGTCTGTCTGGGAGGAACTGGGAAGAAACACTGGAGATGTTGCCCACTTAATGAAAGCTTGCCCCTTCTGCAAAGAAAAGAGCCAGAGTCATCTGGGCAGTGTGTCTGAGATGAGCTGTTGCTGTGCAGTGGGTGGATCCTGCAAGAAGAGCAAAATACCTAGGAAAGTCACTGGCAGGAGCTATTGTAGGGGTGGAAGCTGTGCTGTCCATGCTGTTAGGGCAGCTGTTTGCCATGTGTCCAGAGCATCAGTCTAGACGTCATGGAAGTCAAAGCAGCTCTGAAGCAGCCTTAGGACAGATGTGCTTTCAGGAAGAAATAACTGACTGGTTTAGTGCAAAAGGCAGTGCCTGGGCTGTAATGTGAAATACTGAATATAAAACTGAAAGGCTGTTACAGGTTACTGAGTCCAGTTCCTTCTTTCTCAGGTTCGTATTCATGTCATTTATTCTTTTCATAGATTTCAAACAAACATTCACCAGTTCAGTTTCTTACCTGTTTTTATGGGAGAACTAATTTGCTTTGCCAGTTTGAAATCTTCTTTCTAGCCTAAACAGATTTATGTCCAGCACAAGACCATTTGCTGTTGTTCTGGCAGTGTCTTTAAGCTTAATTAGGTCTGTTTACTCCTAAACTAAAAAACAAAAAAAAAGGTGTTTTGCTTTTTAGGTGTATATCAATAGACATAAGGTTCTTAGCCCTTAGTCCAGTTGACTTTTCTGGCAGATTTCCCCATATTTTCAGTCTGGTTTCTATGAATTTGTGAAATCCTTGGGTTTTGCTGTTTATCCTTCAGTTAGTTTACACAATCAACTTACTGCACAACTGAAAGTGACTTTTTGTAACCAGTGACATTGTATATTCCTTGTTCATTCTCAAAAATAGCAATCCTGTCCTATTGATCATCAGCTATCTTGGAAATACCTGGATCCTGTTGTTAGAGCACTCTCTAGTTTCTTGTCTGGAGATCTAGTTTTCCATCATCTTTAGAAGCTTTTGTGTTGACAATAGATACAACTCTTTAAACCATTACTAAAATCCAGTGAGACTGGAAGAAAAAAAAAGTGGTATTTGTAGTTAGATCCTAATAGACCTCTTTACACAAGAAGTGTTAGTCTGATCTACAACTGGTTTTCAAGTGTGCTATCAATGACACGCAGTGCTAGCTCACAACTTTACCACATTCCTCTGAATAATGAGGTAATGAATATTCTTTATATTCTGAATAATGAGGTAGTGAATGAAATGAAATAATCCTCACCTGAATAATCCTTGTCTTTCAATACTTGGATTTTACTCAGTCTCTAGGTCTTGCGCTGGAGACTATGTTACTGCTGGTCTGTCTAGAATCAGGGGTTTCCTTGTGAAGACCCCAGCAGCTTTCAGCTACCCTCTTGGCTGGGCACCAAAGGAGATGGCCAGGAGCCCCATTTTAGTTCTGCATTTCCTGTGGTGGTTTTTTGGTTCTGTTTTAGACTTAGCAGAATGTGAAACCCCACAGGCTGTTGCTTCTGTCATCGTAGAAAGTGAAGAAAGATTTGAAGGGAGGGGCTAAGGAAAGCAAGTTTCCTGCTTCTTTTGCTGCCCACGCTGTGGCCTGACCTAGGCCAAGCAGACCTGATGTTGAAGCTAGACACCTCTGCAGCAGCCGCTCTCTGTTCTGGACTTGTTTCCAGAGAAGTGATGTCTGGAGGACAGCAAATTTGGTTCTCTCCAGGAGCCTTTGTACATTTCTGTCACTTACCTCACCAGCTCCTTGGTCCTTGGCTGTGACAGATCCCTGAGAGAGGCCTATCTGTCCCATTCCTTTCCCTGTATCCTACCACATACTCCCTGTCTTCCTTCTTACATCTGGGGTGACATTAACAGTTTATGTTGGTGTCCTGAATAATAAGCAATTTCAGTTCAAGTTTGACCAAAAGTTTTGCTATTGGAAGTGGGCATAATTAGGTATGTAGAGGGGGATATAGGAAGGAGAAGAGATTTCTGGATTGCACAGCCACAGTCTTGAGCCTGCCTGTGCAGATGGGAGAAGAGGAAGGAGCTGGGTGGACAAAGCAAATGGCTTTTCTGGAATCACACATCGATTTCTGTTGATAGAGCAAAGCCAAGTATCTGTCCAAGGTATTCTGGAAGAGATGCCATTCTTGTTACTGCACGCTATGTTGGGGTGACCCTTAATCTCTCAGCAGTTGTATGGAATTACACCCCAAAGGGAGCCATGTGGTGGAGCTGGGCTGTGATGTGAACACTATCCCTGTTTCTTTATCCAGTCCCATCCCACTGCTGTTCAGTTTACTTTGTGGTGAACATCTCATTCCAATGTGTTCATTACAGGCAAACTGACTTTCGGTCTTGGGATATGGGTCAGAACTCAACTGTGAAAAAGGATTTGTTTGTTGAAATGTATCATGACTTCGGTGCCTTTGAGGCATGGATACCACAGCTTACACAAATATTTGAGTGGGTGCATGCAGATAAAGTTTATACTCTTGTGCTTATTCTTTAAGTAGTCATCCCTTGCTCTTCAAGATGTTTTGGGTATTTTCCCAATCTGCACTGACCTGTAACCTGTGTCCATTCTACTTCCAGTTGACACTGACTATCGTGCGGCAGACAGGGGGGCTGGGCATCAGCATCGCAGGGGGCAAGGGCTCCACCCCCTATAAGGGCGATGATGAGGTAAGACCCTGGACTGTGTAGTTATTGAAGGCACCCGCTTGCAGGGACTAGTCTCTGTAGCTGGAGGTTGGATGTCTGTGTGTATCAGCTTTGTGGCTGGTTTGGGCTTGCAGAGCAAGGTGGGAGCAGCCCGAAGCAGGAAGCTGGCAGGGCTGAGCAGGCTCTTGCCTCTGGAGCACAACTGACCGCAGAGAGCAGCAATGAGAGCAGCTGTTTCTTCCCCATCTGTGTCCTGATGCGCAGGGCTCACAAGGCAAAGAGTATGGGGTTGTTTTCCACGCGTGCCGTGGCATCAGCTGTGTTACGCTCTCGTCCCCCTGGAAAAAGATTGAAGTGTCATTCCCTTTTCCCCTTTCGCACCTGTGAGGTAGCCCTGCCGTGGGATATCTTTCCCCTGTCTACCAGCTCCTGAATGGGGTGATGTGGCTGTCCTGTGCCCACATCCAGGGTACGGGATTAGCCAGGGACTTCCCCTTTCCCTTAAGCTGAATGGGGTGGAGTGGTCTCTTTACTCTTTAGAGGGTTGAGGAACGGGCTCCACCTCTTCTAACGAGTAGTTTTGTTTCCAGGGCATCTTTATTTCCCGCGTGTCAGAAGAGGGTCCTGCAGCTCGTGCAGGGGTTCGTGTTGGGGACAAGCTTCTGGAGGTAAGAACCTAGCAACTGTGAAGAAGTAAATGCTTCTAATGACTTGAGAGTGGAGGGAGAGTATGGTTTGGTATTTATTTGTATTGTGCTAGTGTGTAGGCCAAATTAAACTCCAGGAGCCATACAAAAGCAAACCAAAATTCCCTTGACTGATAGAGTTTAATTAATGTTAATGTTTAATTAATATTACTGTTAATCTTTTGCTGCTTTAGAAGGACAGAAATTGCTCCTGTGTTCACTGTCCCTCAACTCTGAAGCGTTCTGTAACCCAGGTGGGAAGAAGCACGCAGCAGTGTGTGCCCATGTCCGCAACAGGCTGAGCAGCCAGTCTCTACACATCTGCTTTCCCTCTGTGGGGCAAAAGTGGACCTTGTAAGATAACTTCTTAACCAGGGAGCCAGCCATATGCCATACTTGCCTGTCCTCAAATTATTTAAAAATGTGATGAATCATACAGGATTGAGGTGTACTTGAGGAAGGGCCTGCAGGAAAGCTGGCGAGGGACTTTGTACAAGGGCTTGTAGTGATAGGACAAGGGGGAATGGCTTTAAACTAAAATATGGCAGAATTAGGTTAGATATTACAAAGAAATTCTTTACTGTGAGGGTGGCGAGGTGCTGGCAGAGGCTGCCCAGAGCAGCTGTGGGTGCCCCATCCCTGGGAGCTCAAGGCCAGGCTGGACGGGGCTGGGAGCAATCTGGTCTGCTGGGAGGTGTCCCTGCCCGTGGCCAGGGGTGGGACTGGATGATCTTTAAGGTCCCTTCCAACCCAAACCATTCTGTGAAGGATTGATGGCATTATGGAGGGAACAGGTGTCACTACAGTGCTGGACAGAGATCAAAGGAATAAGTGGTCTGTGTTTGTGTGATCTGATGTGGTGTCTCGGTATCTCATGCACTCCTACTCTCTGCAGCCTACATATTGGCTATGGAGGCCAAAGCATTTGCCTAAGTAGATGTTCCAGTCTTTCTCACCACTTACTTGGCTGCCATTGACCGTGGCAGAAGTCAAATAAAGTCCTATGCGATTCTGTAATTAGATGGTTTTGTATTGCCTTATTGAGAAAAAACTTGATTCTGGAGTTTCAGAAGTTACCTAGTTCACTTCTGCAATTATCATAGGATTGTCTTGATTTTTAAGTTTAAGTCCAAAATGGAATATGCACTTCATCTAGCCTGGTCTCTTGTATGTTTTAGGGTCTTAAGTGTCACTGAGCATCCTTGAGCTGCACGTGTGATACTGCATTTTGCTGCAGAATGACTTCCATAAGGGAGTCAGCTCTTGAAGATTGAAAGATGGACAATTATTTCCTTTCCCAGCAGTTAAATTTATGGCACCCTACTGTTTCATGTGAAGTGGATCCTTCTTCAGTTACAGCTTTGGGAAAACACTAATGTTTTTTCACTTCC
This sequence comes from Falco peregrinus, assembly GCF_023634155.1. NCBI lineage: Eukaryota > Metazoa > Chordata > Aves > Falconiformes > Falconidae > Falco > Falco peregrinus. The sequence goes on from NC_073723.1 coordinate 15,014,049, forward strand.
CATGATGCCCATTTATCTGTGCCTCTTGCAAAAGTGATGAACCCTCGCAACATAACTCAAACACATTTGTCATATTCCTTCTGAAAGACGGTGTTATGTCCACAAGTAAGGCATGGCTGAGGCACATCAGACTCGGGTTCTGTTCTCATTGGCTCTAATTTGTGAGGAATACCTCTTTACCCCTAGAGCAGGGATATGGAGCTTTGCTCAGTAATGAAGGCCATGATGGGAAGAAACCCTAAATGCCGTGAAGCGGAGGAAATATATTTGAATATCTAGTTTTCAGGCAGAGCGGCAGGCAGATCTTTCCTGTAAGTGTGTGTTAATATGAAATGAAGTAGCTGCTATGGAAAGAAGACTCTTCGTCTTCATGGGCCCCCACTTTGCATTTTCTCAGTCTTGTGATGAAGGAATTTTTTACTGAAATCAGGGAAGCAAGAGTGGAGGGAATCAGGTTGCTTCCCTGAGAGCTGCAGAACCTGGTGTCCTCCCTGCAAGTACTTCACTAGTTTTGCATGGAGGGGGAGGAAATAATAGAATCGTAGAATCATTCCATTGAAAAGACCTTTCAGATCATTGAGTCCAGCTGTTAACCTAGCACTGCCAAGCCCACCACTAAACCATGTCTCCAGGTGCCACATACATGTGTTTTAAAACTGAACCCAGGATTCTAGGTGTGGCCTCACCAGTGCCGAGTACAGGGGGACAACTGCTTCCCTAGTCCTGCTGGCCACGCTATTTCTGATACAAGCCAGGATGCTGTTGGCCGCCTGGGCACACTGCTGGCTATATTCAGCTGGCCACAGACCAGCCCCCCCAGGCCCTTTCCCACTGTCCAGCTTCCCAGCCGCTCTTCTCACAGCCTGTAGCGCTGCCTGGGGCTGCTGTGACCCACGGGCAGGACTCGGCATTTAGCCCGGTTGAACCTCATACAGCTGGCCTCAACCCATCGGTCCGACCTGCCCAGATCCTTCTGTAGAGCCTTCCTGCCCTCCAGCACATCAGTGCTCCCACCCAGCTTGGTGTCATCTGCAAACTGCCTGAGGGTGCACTCGATCCCCTTGTCCAGATCATCGATAAAAGATACTGAACAGAACCGGCCCCAGCACGGAGCCCTGGGGAACGCCACGTGTGACCAGCCGCCAGCGGGATGTCACTCCATTCCCCACCACCTCTGGGCCTGGCCACCCAGCCAGCTTCTAACCCAGTGCAGAGCACACCTGGCCCAGCCACGAGCAGCCAGTTTCTCCAGGAGATGCTGTGGGAGATGGTGTCAAAGGCTCTACTGAAGTCTAGGTGGACAACATCCACAGCCTTTCCCTCATCCACTAAGCGGGTCACCTTGTCATAGAGGGAGATGAGGTCAGTCAAGCAGGCCCTGCCTTTCATAACCCCATGCTGGCTGGGCCTGGTCCCCTGGTTGTTCTGTACATGATGCGTGATGGCCCTCAAGATGATCTGCTCCATAGCCTTCCCCAGCACCGAGGTCAGGCTGACAGGCCTGCGTGTGTCAGTGTATGAGGAGGTAGATGTCCTTATTGAAGGGAAACAGGAGCTCACTGGTGGGGTAGAACTCCTCTGAAATGAGCCTTTACTGTGCTTGGCAGAGGCTGCCCTGGCCTGGGAGCCTCCTGTGCTGTGTGAGTGCAGGGAAACTCCCTTGCAGGCAGCAGGTGAGATCTGGGTACCCCTGTGGGAACAAGGTGTCAACCCAGCTCTCTAGGGGATGAGCTGTGCTTCCTTTGGGCTGGAGCCATCTGTGCAGCTGTTTGAAAGAAGTCCGCATGGAGGTAAGCGTGCCTGGTTCTGTCTGTCCCCAGGTGAACGGCGTGTCCTTGCACTCTGCTGAGCATCACGTGGCGGTGGAAGCTCTGCGTGGATCGGGAAGCTCCGTCTCCATGACAGTTCTGCGGGAGCGGATGGTGGAACCAGAGAATGCCATCACTGTCACACCGCTGCGCCCTGAGGATGACTACAGCCCTCGTGAAAGGCGAGGTGGTCTACGCTTCCCAGAGCGACCCGAGGGGGCACCTCCTACAGAGAGATACTCCACCTGTCTCATGCGCAATGAGAAGGGTCTGGGCTTCAGCATTGCTGGTGGCAAAGGCTCGACACCCTACCGGGCTGGTGACACGGTCAGTAACAATTCCATGGGAAGGAAGATGCTTAATCCCCATGTTTCAGAACTACTTGGGGAGCAGCACGGGGGTCTTCCTTACCCATGGGCATGCATCATGGCAGCATGGCCTTGGGCTGGTGGGCCAGGCGGGCTCTGAGCACCAGAATCTGCTCTTAAATTGGGGAAGAAGAGAAGTTTAGAGGGAGGTGGAGCTGGGGCTCACAGTCCCTGCTAGTGACATTTAATCTTGCTACTGTCCTCTTGACACATATTCTGGGCTCCCAGCCACATGAAGGCTTTGCTGCAGCTGGAGGTTTTGCAGGTGGCTGTAGGAGCAGAAGAGGGGTTGTGTGGAGTGAGAAACGAATGGGAAGTGCCAGGGCAGGGGAGGGGTCTGTGAAGGGGGAAGGGCTGAGACCTGCCTGGTGTCCGGGAACTATTCTGGAAAGCCAAGGCCTGGTGAGGGGAAGCCCAGGCTGCTCTGACTCTTCTGCCTGTGTTTCAGGGGATTTTTATCTCACGGATTGCAGAGGGTGGTGCAGCCCATCGGGACGGGATCCTGCACGTAGGAGATCGGGTCATCTCGGTGAGTGTGGGTGTGCAGGGAAGAGGGTCTGACTCAGCTCCCTGCCCTTCCTTGTTCAGGGACTGCTTTTCTGTCATTGAAGGTGGATTTTGGGGGTCCTTCTTTCGGTTCCTGGGCCTTCTGGGAGAGCATTTAATCTTGGTAGTTCTACCCCTGCCCGTGACTTGTAGTGGGTGCGGTTAATGCAGTTAATGCCTCCCCTTTCCACAAGTGCTGCGTGTGAGTGCTTCCCCACAGGAATGGCATGTGGCAGTCCAGGCTGTGCTGGAGGGGGATGATAAGACGGCACTGCCTTAGCCTGGTGTCCCTCCAGGGCCTCGTAGGACAGCCTTGGTGGCCTTTGCCACAGCACAGTGTGTGGGGAGGGAACCCCTTTGGGGCACAGCTGACGGGCTCTCCGTGGAGAGCAGGGTGGCAGGGGTCAGCATAGGCTGAAGCGGAGGGAGGCTGCCTGAGGGTGGTGTGGAGCTGGGCAGGGTGTACTGCAGTGCTTCCCCCTGCTTTCATTTGAAACTCCGACCCCGGGTTCCTTTCCTGTTTGTGTCGGTGGTATGGATCTCACTGTTGCCTCTAACCCCAAGTCTCTCTGCCTAATGCATCACATGCTCCCCCTCCTGCGGGGAGAGTCTGCTGAGTCTCCTGACCCTCTTCCCAAGCTCGCATGCTGCCTCCAAGTGAAAGCTCCTGCATCCTGGTGCTGGTGGTGGGTTTCTGATCCAGCTGTTGTGGTAAGAGCACGTGTTACCACAGAGCTGGCGTGAGTAAACACTGATACAGCCTTGTCAGTGCTGGCTTCTGTCTGCTCTATCCCTAGGCTGGGGGCTGTGTTGTATTTGCTCTGGCACAAAATTTTAGTGGAGCTCTAGCCCAGGTCTGACATTCGTATCTTGGCAGGAGACTTGAACTGGTACAGCATCTCTCCCTCGTTGCTGGTGCTCCCCTCTCCTCCCAAAATCAAGCCCTGACCCTGATTGTTGCCAGGCAACCTAAATTATTCTGGTTTTATTCATCTTTTGATGCTCCACTGGTACAGAGGCATGACTGAGAGGCATAATTGCGGGCACACAGCTTATCATGTATTGATTTTCTCTACCTGTGGCAAGAAGGAGACATGAGATCTCAGAAATAGAGTCAGGTCAAATCTGTCCCCACCCCACATTAGCAGCTCTATTTATATCCGTGGGCAGCTTCATAGGAAAAGCAGATCTAATTCTCTACTAATAGCTTGCAGTGTCTTCAGACTGCAGTGTATGGGCTCAGGGCTTACAGAACTCAGGGCCTATGTCAGATGATAATGTGGACGAAGGCCTTGCTGTCGTCAGTGCAATGATGAGTGCAGTGTTCCTGCATAGGTAGGAAGTAGGTCGGTGCTCTCAAGCATGGTCCTCTGCTCTCGAGGTTGTTACCCGCGCTGAAGTGTGTGTTAGTCATAAAAGGTTTGGTGCTGATCATCACTTGCAGCTCAAATCTTGTGCTCAGTTATGCTGAAAGCAGGAACAAATTACTGTCTTCTAGGAGAACACTTACCTAGTCTGGACTATTTATGTAACTTCTGTGCCTTCCTGCGAGTTGCCTGGCTGTCGCCTCTCCAACAGCCATGCCTTCTGGCAGCAGTTGCCATCCTGCCTTTCCTGCTTGTGGAGTTCGCTGCTAAGTATGATATCCACACAGTGGTAGTGTTACATCCTGAAGCCTCTCGTATCTTCTTGGTGATATTTATCCTTGAGAATATCTGCGTGCTGTAAAAGATGTGTGAGCAGTGGTGTGAGTTCTGCTGTATCTCTGGCAAAAGCTGGTGCTAGATTGGAGCTGTGGGGCTGCCTTGGCTCAGTGATACTGGTTGTTGAGAGAGTGTCTGTTCACTCCAAAGCAGTGCCCGCAGAGCAACCTGTAAATTTCCTCTTTACCGCAACTCTTTTGAAGCAGCGGTTGCCCATTTTTATGGGAAAGTTTTTCAGGATGTGGTGTTTCCTGGAATGGGCAGGTTGCGTGTGTTCCCCTGTAATCTGCATGGGGAAAGCAGGAGGGCCCTTGTTGGGACACAGAGGTGGTTTCATAGGTCCAGCAGGCAGAAGCCCATTTCCAGAAACATAGTCTCCTAGTCATGCCTCAGTTCTCGCTTTGCCAAAGAATTTTTGTTTTCTTAGGAAAAGAAATACAGCACAGCTTCATACTCTTCCCTTGTACTCTAAATCGTCCTGGACTTCCCTGCAGGGGGAGGACTGGGATAGCTCCTTTTACTTTCTTAAGGGAGCTTTGAGTACATGGACTGAAGAGCCCAGCCGAGATCTCTCTCCAAAGTTAACACCCCACAAAACTCACCAGTGATTGTCTACTAACTCTCCAGCTTTCCCCATATTGTAGTGTATCTTGAGAGTCATCACAGGCGTCGTGAGAGTGATTTTGGTAGTGGAAAATACAGAGCAGGCAACTGCAGGGTGGGGGAGCGTTGGAGAGTTCAAATCGTGGGATGGGGTTCTAGTAGGGAGGGTGCAGGACTGGGAGCAGTGGCTAAGGGCCGCTAGTTTTTTTGGGATAGGACTGGGAGTAGACTGCAGAAAACTCATTCTGGGCGAGGTTTGTAGTACAGTACTGTAGTACAGTAGAGGCTACAGTAGTAGCACCAGGCGACACGTCGGGTCCTAATGACAGCAGTCTGATCACTAAGAAATTTGCCGGAGTAATACAGCTCCCTGGCACACAGAAAAATGTGTGGCTCTGGGAGAGGTTAGATGACACTTGTGCCCTTCCTCTGGGCACTTTGATAGCTGCTGCACTGGCTGGCCTTGTTCTTTTGCTAAGCAGAGACATAGCAATAAAGGCCACTGAAAGCTGTCCAAAAGCTGGGAAGGCATCATGATTGCCAGGTAATGGAGAAGTTAATGAGTAAAATGCCATCAAAGGCTGTTATATATCATGTACCTCTCACTTGGGGAGTTCCTGTGTCCCTGCTCACTAGTCCAGGGAAGTACCACTGTATACTTTCGGTATACATCTTGGCAGTGGCAGAAAAATAAGAGGGGAATGCGTGAAGTCAAGAGTGCATGCTGCTCCACCAGGTCTGTCTGTGGAATATGTTGGGCCTTGATCTGGTGATAAAAACCGAAGGGCCACGCCTCTTCCGCATGTCATCTTTGTTAAAAATTGGTATATCTGGCAGATGGGAGGACCCAAGGGGATCCTCCCTTCCCAGTCCACTGGACACAAGGCTGCTGCTTTTCCCCATTCCCAGGTTCCAGCCATCAGGAAGGCTAAGTGCAGATTCCACTTAACTGGCTGGCCACAGGTTTACACAGGCAAGAAGGGGTCAGTACCTTTACAGCTGCGTGCATAAACACAAACAGTCCTCATAGGGCATGAACAATGCAGCCAGTTTAACTCTGTTCTTACCCTCTGGCTAATGAGATTTAAGGTTTGCTAGTGGAACATGCACATACACTCCCTCACTCAGCTCACATAAATATTCGTGTTTGCAGGTCTCTTCAGTCTCTGGCCCAAGCGGCAAGTTCTTCAAGGCTCTTTGGTGAGACCAGGAGCCTTTTATCTGGTTTCTGGGCCAGCTGTTGGGTCTTTGCGTGTTTTGGATTCCTATTTGCTGGCTGGTCTGACTTGAATTTTGCTAGTAGATCTTGCACGCTTACCCAGAATACAGAGGAAACTCACCCAGTTAATACAAACAGAGTTTGGTAAAAAGATAGAGCAGGTGGTACTCTTTTTTTTTTTTTTTTTTTTGCATCCTTTTTTTTGGTAAAAAGGTGGTGAACTGGCACAGGGCTTGGCCAGACAAGCACACTGACCAGCAGCCTGCTTGCCTGTTATCAGCCTCTTTTTACTTTCCACCCTCTCCATTTCCCCATGCTTGTTCCTCCTCTCTCCTTATCCACTGCCCTTTCCCACCCGTGATCCTTTAATAAGTTTTGCACATTCCCACAGTGCCCCTTAAAACTTCCTGTAGCAAGTTTGCTCTTTCCTTTGAGAGCTGTTCTGATAACCCACGATAATCTTGATTTCTTCTGCAAATTGATTACCAAGTTTTTGGTTGCATTTCTTTAATTGTTACCATTTCAATGATTCCTTTAATGATCCATCTATGAGTGTCTTGAGTCTTGTCTCTGTTATCTGCATTTAATTAAGGTTTGTGCACCTGTGTGTTTAATTCATTATCTTTCTTGCTTATTGCCTTGTCTTTTATGCTCAGCAGCCATTACCCAGCTACCTTTACATCCTTCCTCTTCCTGCATGCATGTGCAGGCTGGCATGCCTTCGCAGCCTTCTGTTTGTTCTCTATGGTTGGTGCCAAAGGTGTCCCTTTGGGGACAATACTTTGAGTAGAGAGGATGCTGCAGGGCCGAGAGTTTGCTGTTTGTGTCCAGCACAGGACAGGGCTGTCTTGCCTGTCGTCTTCCATGTCATACGGAGCACAGCACACTTGGCTCTGGATGGGATGGGGCAGGTTGGGTGAGGGTGATGGTGGTGTTTATGGAGGTTCTGGACGAAGTCTTGACAAACTGTGTGCAGTCAGCTTTGTCCAGAAACTGCTTTCTTGGAAGGTACTGGGAAGTACTATATTATTTCAAGGAATCAGCCAGTGAGGAATTGGGCTACACAATTCAGTTGCTGTTACAAAGTCATGTTATTATTTTGTAAGCTGATCAAACTCCGTCTTAACAGCTGTTCTTTTCATGTCCTCATTGTTAATTTTGGAAAGCTTTTCCAGAACCTAAGAACTAGAAACTTTTTCATTTTCAGCTTCAGCTTTTTCATGGCAAGTGTCATCCTTTTGGCAGTGTTCTTCTAGCTTAGCTCTCCTCTCAGTATTCCATCCCTCATACATTAATGGAGAACAGTCACATCTTTTCTGGTCCTTTGAGTTTCTAGGCAAGCTGTTTTAAATCTTTAATTTTGTAGGAAAGGCTCTCTGTTTCCCTGCCTGTCATAGCAGCTTTTTTTCTGCGCATCTTGTTAACTTATGTTAGATAATTTTTGTGTATGTGAAGGATGAGAATAGTGTAGTTTTTCAGATGAGTTCTCCTCAATGCTTTGTACGAATGACATTGTTTCTTCCCTGTGCGTACTAGAAGTGCCTCTTTGTCTGAAGCATTATATCTTTCACTGATTCCACAAGACAACTGTAGTTGTATTCTTGAGATTAATTTGGCATAGCATATTGGATGTTTTCTTGTCCAAAAGAATTCTAGCTTTCTTTTTGTGTCAGTCAGTCAGTCACTGTGGACTAACAGTCTCTTTCTCAGTGCTTCCAAGTCTTTTTATACCTGGCATACACTTTTTATGGCTTAAAACTGACATCTTCCCTAGACTGCTGTAACCTTGCCCAGCATGGGTGGACAGTAACCCTGTGGCCGGTGACAGGTCCTGTTACACATCAGGTCATGCTCTTCAGTGCCTGTGTCTGGGCTTTGAGAGTGATTGATAAGGGCAAATGGCCTAGTGCAAAGGCAGCTGGTGCTATGACACATTTATGTGCCATGGCATCACTTCTGGCAATCACTGTGTTGTCGTCTTCCCATATTGGATCTGTTCCTGTAGTGCAACCTCTTGGGCTTCTTTTGTCGTGACCCAGTAGGAAAGCTGGAATGCAAAGCCCAGAAGGAATGGCAGGTACTTTCCTGGTAATGCGTGAGCCGCAGTATTGTCTGGGCAATAGCTAGGTTTGTAGTGCTCCAGGAGGTGGGGCATCGTACTTAGCTTTCATGGTCCCCTGGAATGTTGCTGATGCTGTTAGGGCTTGGAGGTATACAGAAAAGGTGCGAAAGGGGCTGGTAAGTCTAGGAAGAAGATATTCTGGTCACGTGGGAATGAACAGGTTCAGTGTCCCTTTGCCAGATAGGAAGGACTGAGAATTGCTTTGGGGAACAGACTTTCGAGGCGGGGCAGTGTTCCAGCAGAATGGGGTCCCTTAGAGTGCTTGGCTAAGTGCTTAAAATGACAGGGTGTACTCGGGTGATGGTCTGACGCTGAGTTTGCGGGTTGTTCTAGATCAATGGGGTAGACATGACAGAAGCCAGGCATGATCAGGCAGTAGCGCTGCTTACCGCATCCTCCCCCACCATCGTGCTGCTGGTAGAGAGAGAGGGTGTAGAGCAGCTCAGCGAGGGAGACTCGCCAGGCGTGCCACGAGTGCGCATGCACTCCCCACCACCGCCTCCCAGCCATGGGGAGAGCCCACCAGAGGAGACACCTTCGCTGCAAAGGAACCATCTGTCTAAAGGCCTGGAGGATCAGTATCCCATTGAGGTGAGTCTGTCTGTCGGAATATGGGGTAGTGTCATCTTGGGTGGTTTTCATTTGAAAAATTGCTAGTCTGATGAGGGCTGTTCCACTGTGTTAACTGTGGTGTTGAGAAGTAATGGGGAATCCCCTTGTTCTGTGGGTGCTTACCTTGTGCTCACTCAAGTAAAACATCCCTCACTCCATGTTTTTCAGTGTTTGTAGTCCTTATGTGGTATCCCTTATTCCCTTTGACTCTGCTTCTTGTTCCCTCAAGGAAATTCACCTTGTAAAAGCAGGTGGTCCCCTGGGACTCAGCATCGTAGGAGGCAGTGACCATTCAAGCCATCCATTTGGGATTCATGAACCAGGTGTCTTCATTTCAAAGGTAGAGTCCTGTGTGAGCAGCCTAGCAGTGGACACTCCTGAGCTGTTTAATTATTGGGGTTAAGATGAAAGATTTTGATGCAAGAGTCTAAGAAGTACAGAATAAATTAAAGAGAAAAGAAAAAGGGATGGGAGAAGGATGCGTACATATGTAAAGAGTTAGCCTATACTAGACATACTGCTGCTGTTGTAGAAACGTAAATGGCACATAAAAGCCTGCAAACCTGTCTAATTCATGCTGAACTGTTTGGGGAGAGTTAGCTTTTGAAATTGCTGAGCTTATGTTAGCTTTTAATGAATCCTGGAAAGACGCAGGCATTTTGGAAAACCAGTCATGACTCTGAAAGTGTTAGTGTGATGAGTGTGTTACTGCAAGGAAAAACAGACACACTCTTCTGCATTCAGGCCAGTGTCCTGTGGGCCACTGCCCTCTTTCCAGTAGTGGCATTAGCTGACGCTATTTAGAGACAGCACAAAAACCAGCCACTTGCTGCAGGTCATTCCCTTTGTAGTCCCACACATCCACACTTACTGGATTAGGGGTGAGAGAGAGGACATCCCTGCCTAGCTCTTTCTGCATCCACACGTCTCTTGTCCCTTGGGCATACTGAATCTGTCTCTTCCAACACTTATGCCTGCAAGTCCCAGAACATCATTACCTGTCACCTGAAGAAGCACTCTTTGATCTGCTCTAAACCAGTGTCCCACTGGTTACACTGTGGGACATGCTCCTCCATTCTGGTATTGTCAGTTTGGTAAACAGAAGTCCTGTATTCAGCTTACTCACCACCTTCAGTGTTGTAAACCTCACTCATTCTCCTTCCTCAGCTTTCTCTCCAAACTTGAGAGTTGTGGCCTTTGTTTCCCCTTGCAAGGTGCTGCTTCATCCCCTCATTGTTGCCTTTCTCCAGACCTCCTCTAATCCAGCTACGTCCTTCTCAAGATGTAGCATCACAGGATCATTCAAGTTGGAAGGGACCTGCAGAGGTTATTTGATCTCACTGAAAGCATGGGGCCAGCCTGTATCAGCTTGTTGAGAGCCTTGTCTAGTCAAGTTCTGAGTATCTTCAGAGATGGAGATCTCACAGCCTCTCTGGACTTCTCTTCCACTGTTTAACTACTATTATGGTGTATGTTTTTTTCCTAATATCTAGACAGAATTTTCCTTGTTCCAACCTGGATCCAGTGCCTCTCTCCCTATACCACTGTGTGCCTTTGAGAAGAGCCTGGCATCTGTTTTCTCTGTACCGTTGTGTTAGGTAGTTGAAGACAACGGCAACATCCCCTTTAGCTTCCCATTCTCAACAATGAAAACCCCCAGGTCTCTGCCTCTCTTTGTACAATGTATTCTCAACACCCCTGTTCATGTTCTTGGCCCTCTGCTCCACTCATTCCACTTTATCAGTGTCTGCCTTGTGCTCTAGATGCAACACCACAAGCACTCATCAGTGAAGAATGATCATTTCCCTTGGCTGGCTACACCCTCCACTGCTGCAAGGGTTGCAAGGGCATACTGCTGCCTTAGCTGCCTTTCAGAGCATACTGGATCCAAGCCTCTGGCTAGCAACAAGCCTCTGAAACAGCATGTCTTGTTTGACAGATGTGTGCCTCTGTCCCTTGCAGAAGCGGTTTGCAGTAGGTTTAACCTGATGCTTCCTGTTGGTGCCGACGTGTTCATTCTGGGATTGCTTCAGTGCCTCCTTTTGTGTGGTTTGTTTCTCCTCATCTGCTACAAGGCACTATACCTTGTAAAATTTCAGGTGCGTGACCGTAGTGAGAAGGACTCTTCACTGTGTTGCCAGCAGACTCAAGCTCCCAGCCTTCTCCAGCTTGGGAGCCTCTGCTGTTTGTTTAAGCATAGCCTGTAGCTGACCCTTCTTCTGTACAACATTGGATTGGGACTGTTCTCTCTGCAGTGTTTCTGCAAAGAGCCTGTTGCTCTCCTGTTCATTTTCACTGATGCTATGCAGTATGCTCACCTCATCCTGTAGCTTCTTCACCTGCTAGCTTGGCACCATGATCAGAGCCCACCTTCCACTGGTGAGAGCACCACCAGCCCCAGGGAGAGGTCCCAGGCACTCCCTACAGCCCAAGACCCTGAAAGCTTTATCCTTCCTTGTGGAAGTGCCAGGGATAGCGCCAAGGATACTCTGACTGGTGTTGGAGACCTTACCCTGTGGCCTGTCACCATCATCCTTGCATAGTCCTCGGTGCAGTTTCTGGGTCCCCATCTGCTCTGCCTTTTTTGGAACAGAGAACTGAACAGTCCTGGAGATGTACGTGATTCTGTCTGTCTTCATCTCAGTACCCTTTCTGATGATGCCCAAAGTTTTGTTGGCTTTTTTTTGTCTCTTCCTGCATGCAGAGCCCATAATTTCAGAGAACATGTGAGTGTCTCTAGGAACTTGCCTGAGTTACTGTTTCTGAGTTCAGTGTTGTGTGTGCATGGTTCAAGGTGTTTTTCCATAGACTCGTCTGTGCTGAAGCTCATGTCTTTTTAATGCGTTTTCTTCACCCCTTTTGAAGTTCCCCACCACCAGGGTGGTGTCTGGCTGCTCAAACCAGCACAATATCATCTGCAGATTTGGAGATTTCACTGTTCACTACCTTTTTCAGGTTACAAGTGGATGTGCTGAATAACACCAGTCCTGTACCAACCCCTCAGGCACCCTACCAGTGAATCTTCTGTGTCCTGAGCAGCAGCTGTCCAGCCCTGCCCTTTGTTTCCTCTCCTTTAACCAGCTTTCATTAAAGTGGCCTTTCCTCCCGTCTAGTGGACACAGCTTCTCTGATAGACTTTGCATCAGACCTTGTCAAGAACCATTCGGAAGTGGAGAAGTTACATCTACCAGATTGCTTCCTTCATGTGTTCATTGTTTCTCTCGCAGTGCTTCAGCAGGTCAATGAGGCAGGATTTGCTTATCCGCATGCTCACAGATCTTTGCCTTTGTTCACTCTATTGTTTTACCAGGAATAGAAGTTAGGTTTCTTGGTTAGTAACTCTGTAGCTCTCAAGATCTCCTCTAGAGCACTTCTTGAGGACTGGAGGTGTACTCACACTGTCAGTGCTGGTACAGTGGCTGTTTGTAATGGTAGATGATGCACTTCCAGCAACAGCCCTGCAGTTTAACATTTGAGTTTCTCACAGTTCTTGTGAGAAAGCTGTCTTCTGGTTACAGTCACAGGCTAAGTCATGGGAAAGCTGACACGGGAGTGGTTCGGATGAAAATGATAATATGAGGATATAAGAGTATATCGAATGGCACTTTAAAGCAAATCTTACTTCATTCTTTGCCAGGGTTCACAGATAACGTTACCTCTTGGGTTGCGGAGAAAGAAGTCAAAACAGGCCTCAGAGGATGTTGGAGGATAGCCTAGGGACACAATCGGTGTCTCTCCAAGGAGAGAGGGAATTTCCTTCTCTAGTTGTAATATTAATGATCCTTTGCAGGTCATTCCCCGTGGACTGGCATCTCGCAGTGGGCTCCGTGTAGGGGACAGGATCCTGGAGGTAAATAGTATTGACCTGCGCCATGCTACCCACCAGGAAGCAGTGAATGCCCTGCTCTCTAACACCCAGGAGCTGACTATGTTAGTAAGGCGAGATCCGCCACCACCTGGCATGCAGGTAGGTTCTGAGTAAGAGAACGGGGTGGGGAATCACACTTCTCTTTATAGAAGGATCACTTTTCAAGGCAATTCCTTACCTGGTTGGAAGTCCGGAACTAGAGTGCAAATTAACCTTCTGGTTGAAATTTCCTTCCCTTTGGGCAGAATCCAAATATATATCTCTTGTAAGTATCTATCCAGTTGAGGACTGTGGAGGGCCTCTTGGCATGCCCATGGTGATACTGTGATCAGAGAATTATCAGTTTTCATGAAGACCAGACCTGAACAGGGGACAGAAATACAGAAAAGGGCAGAAGACTCATCAAAAGTCTGTGTCAAATGGGTGAAAGGCCTAATTCGGGTCCTTTTCAGGGTATTTAGAATATGGCCAGCTACTAGGAGTGTTTCTTCAACAGCTCCTGTCTGAACATGACCCAGAAACAAGGAGACCTTTTCTGTGTTTACAGGAAATATGCATTGAAAAGGCTCCAGGAGAAAAGCTGGGCATCAGCATCCGGGGTGGAGCAAAAGGTCATGCTGGAAACCCATTTGATCCCACTGATGAAGGCATCTTCATTTCTAAGGTACCAGACCACTAACTCTGCAGCTTGGTTGCATGCAAGGACTGCTGGGGAAAAGGGTGATCCCTGTGGAATTTGTCTGATACGCTGTCTCCACTTTTCACTGGGTACATCAATTCTCCTCCATCCACTGAAGGAGGCACATCTGTTTCCTTTCATATTTCTTCCTCTGCAACAGCCGCATTTCTTCTTTCATTTCCTAGGTTTGCTTTTATTTTGCCTTGTGCTTCTTGCCTTTTTTTGTATAACATGAACCCATGCATCTTTCCTCTTCTCCTTCATTCCTGTTGCTTCCCCCAGATGCTTGTGGCCTTCCTGCCCACTCAAGCATGCATGCTCTTCTCTCCTTCCATCAAAAACATTATGAATTGCTCCCCTTTCCTCCTGTGCCATGCAACGTGTATGTAATTTTGTTCTCTTTCCTTTGCAAATGACTGCTTGCGGGCATATGTATTTGTCATGTCACTTTTCCCCAAGAAGTAATGCATATTTTCTTTTCAACAATATACTGTGTATAAGCTTATGCTCCTTAGTGAAACATTTTGTCTCTTCTTTCTTGTTAGCAACAGAGCATAGTGATAAATGGTGTAATTTTTGGTCTTCATGCTGACCAAAGGGGCTTTGGATGTTCACGTTAGTGTCACTGGCTCCCTTTTCAGCTAGTATGGTAGGGCAGAAACTCTGCTCTAGCTCTAGAGGTCTTAATAATACTTGCTGGATGGTGGGCACTCCATAGTTGCCAGTTGCAGTAACCATTCCTAATAATGGGCTACTTCCAAAGGAAGGGAGTGGTCAGCAATTGTTATTACAAGTTATTACTTGATATGACTTCTTTACCTGAGTTTTAAAGTTAAAAGAGTAAAATCAGTCTATCAAAGTAATAGCTGGACGTTCAACTGCAATACTTCTAATAGCAGTAAAACAAAATCTAAGATTATTGTAACTTACTTTTTTAAAAAGTAACTTTAATTATTGTAACTGATTATTTTTAATGATTAAGGTAGGGGGTTTTTATCTTCTTCAGTGTTACAGTGTTTAGGGGTTTGGAAGGCTTACAGTTCAGCCCTGTTGCAGGATTCGTTTACCCCTTTCCCTCCTGCCTTTTTTTAAAAAATAGTAGTTATTTTAACCTGTGGAGAACCAAAGCACTGAACTTTTCTGCTGTTCCTTCAACTGTGTTACTTCAGCTTGATCTCTCTTATCTGTCCTAACCAGAGTGTCTTTCCTGCTTCTGTTATTTTGTCTGTATATTCCCAATAACTGAGAGATAAGGTAGTGCTTTTTCTTCTCCCTCCTCTTTGGATGTCTGATTGCTACCTTCTTTCTCCTTAGTTTTTCTTAATTTGCATTTCCATTGAGTCCCTTAATTGTAGTTTTTTAAAAAAATTGTAATCGAGTTCTTCCTTTTTAAAACCTTCTTGATGAAATGTTACAAGTTGAATACCGTGGGAAGTATAAATTATATCTACAATTTGAAATTAATGATCTGTCTCAACGGGGATAGCTCAGTGCCCCTCAGTGACATATCAATAATATAGATGACAGTTGGCGTTAAGGACATTTTTCTACATTAACTTCACCTCCTCCCATTATTTCTGGGTGTTCTACTGTCACACTTATGCACTTGCTCTCCCTGGAAAAGAAATTGTGAGTACTCGGTCTTTTTCCATTCGGCTGCATGTGCCCACTTTTGTGCATGCACACGCGCTCACACACACTTAAATGTTTTCCTTTACAGGCCTGAAGAAATTCTGTGTAGGCATGCATGGCTGCTTTACCTCCCCCCAAATATAAAAAAATAAATATAAATGCATGCAGCATTTTTTCTTCTATTTACAGGTACTTTATTAAACATGTATCTGTTTTTTCTCTAAAACAGCTCTCATAAATCCAACAAACACCTATGCCTTTCGTTTGTTTTGGGTTTTTTTGCCTCTCTGATCCCAGTAATATGTGGTGTGCAGTAGTCCTTTCTTTTTTTCTTTCCTCTGATGTTACCTGTGCCTCCATCGTCCCTTGACAACCAGTCATGCATGTCCTTGCATTTCCCACACCCAGCAACCACCTTTGTGCACCATTGTGTGCTCCTTATTCTCTTGTCATAGATTGACAGGCTTTGCTTGAGATCCCTGACATCGACATTCTTTCTGCAAAGCCGTTGTGTAGCACTGGTCATAATTCTCTTTGTAAAGCTTAGTTATATTGGTTCTTTGGCTTTAAGAGTGGGCCTTTGAACTGAAGCCGTTCATTTGTCTGTGGTGTTCCCAGCGAGGTTGTTACAAATACCAAATGTATTTAGGTCCTAGCTTGACTGTGTGTACGTCCCCTGTTGTTTCAGGCTTCTTGTTTTCCCATTAGAAAAAGTAATGTCCATTTGGTGATTCTGTTCCTTTCGCTAAGGCACTTTGAGTTGTATCCTGTATTTCTGTCTGGTTCCCGATAGTAACTTCTATCACTATTGTTCAATTTTTTTCTCACTTCCCCAGCTTGCGTATTTCTCCCGAGCCTCATGTTTGCATGTGTTTGGGTTTGGGGATTTTTTTTTTTCCTTTTCTTTCACTTTGTACCCGCAGCAAGTCCTGCAGTCTCTTTTTCCCACTCTGGAGTGGGAAAAAAATATGAATAGAACTCCTTGCCTTTATTGCCTTTGTTCTGGTGGCAAAGCATGCACTTTCATTCTCTCCTCAAACGTACATGGATGCTTGCACTCTGTAAGACAAACTCTGGCTTTCATGTGCCTTATCAATATGCTGCATGTAGTTGCTTCCCCTCGTAGCAGCTTGTGTACATCAGGCAAGTATGAGTTCTTGTGACTTGCTGAGGAAAGAAAATAGGAGTTAAACATTATTTCTGCGAAAGAGAGGATGGAAAATGGCAGACAGGCGTCATTTGTTATGCCTGTCTCTACCCCAAAGACAGGGAAAAAGTCTTTATGCCTCATTTATCTTAATCCACAAAAATTATCCCTATGCTTGCATTTTCTGTGTTTCCCAACAAAAAATTATTACACTTTCCTTTCTGTGAAGATAAATCATAGATGCAAGAGCTTTCTTTCTCACCTGCTTCATTGATAAAACAAAAGCAGTTTCTTTCCTTGGGACGACACATTTCAAATACAGATTCTTTATATCTCCCATAAGATATTTCTTCTGTACCTGTTTCCTCTACCAAATTGTACATGTTCTTCCTTTCCTTTCTGTAACTACATGTAAATACTTCCAGATGCCTTCCCTGACGTGTAGCTGCAGCCTTTTCTCCCTGTTTCCTTCGTATGCTGTCCTCTCTCATTACTTCTTCCTGATGGTCCCCATGCTCTCTGATCTTCTCTTACCTCCTTAGGTGATATCTTGATTCCCCCCATTTGTTACAGGTGAGCTCCTCAGGGGCTGCGGCCCGAGATGGCCGTCTGAAGGTGGGAATGCGGATCCTGGAGGTGAATCACCAGAGTTTGCTGGGAATGACGCATACAGAAGCAGTACAGATACTCCGAAGTGTGGGTGATGCGCTCCTTGTGCTAGTGTGTGATGGCTTTGATCCCAAGGCTGCAGCTGCGATTGAGGTGAGAACTGAAGTGCAGGGTGCCCTCACAGTGACCAGTACCACAAAGATCCCGCTTCTTTCTTCACAGAAGGTCGCTAGATTATTCCAATCTTTTGCTGTAGAATTTTTTTTTTTTTTTGAGGTCCCAGATTTCAGAGTCTGGTCTCCCGCTGTATGAGCTGGAGGTGGTTGCCAGTTCATAAAAGCAAGTCGCTAAAGACTGTCTCTTTTCTGCTGTTTTCAGAACTGTTTCACAACATCACTGCACTGGTTAGAAATGTAGCTTTTCAAATTTTCAGGCTAATTTTCTCCAGGCTATTTATGTGTATATTTTCTTGTGCCAATGTTACATTTAAAGTAAATTGTCTTTTTATTGGTATTTGCCTTTCCCCACAAGCAAACACTTACCCATAGCAGTCCTGTGCTTTCTCAGCCTTTTTTCTTCAAGGCTTAGCAAGTAAGCTTTTTTATTCTCCACAAGAATATGTACCCGATCCTTTGTCAGCTTATCCCCTCTCTGTACCAATTGCAGTTTAAACTCATCTTCCTTAGATCTCAAGTGCCTTGGATAATTGACAGCTGAAACAAGGTTTCAGGTTGTGAAAGAGTTCTGACTTGCCTAGGATCATCTTGGTACTCCGTATCTGGGAGACCGGGAATATGGAATTTTTTGTATGACACACTGTAGGCTTCCACCATGTATTACTGCCTTTTTGCTTTGCAGATGTCCCCAGGAATTATTGCAAACCCTTTTGCTGCTGGTATTGGGCGCAAGAATAGCCTGGAAAGTATCTCTTCCATTGATCGGGATTTAAGCCCTGAAGAACTGGAGATCCTACAGAAGGTGGGTATGCTGGGAGAATGTTATGGAGTGGAAAAAGTTTCTGAAAATCTCTTGTGTCTCCCTTGGTGCATGGAATCTGCAGAATTATGGGTAGTGGACTTCCTTTTTATGGGATCAGCAGGTCCCAGCACTTTTATCAGGAGTGCGCTAGGATGGGACTGTGAAATCTTCATGAGGTTACAGGTGCTCCGAGTGGGGAGAGAGCACTGAGTGAAGTGGCTCTAACTTTGGTCTCTCCTAGGAGATGGAAATGGTGAGAGAAGCAACTCAGTGGGAAAGAGAAGAAATGGAGAAAGTGGTGAGAGATTTTTCATGTAGCAGAATCTGTTCTTGACAGTGGTTCTGCCAAGCCTGTGAGCCTTAAGGAGAATGCCACAAATTATCTCTACCCAGCTGTTAATGCCATGGGGGGCTTTGGGCCTTCTCTCTTCATAGCACACCATTCAGTGATGCTAGCTGCTTTTTGGCTTTGCCATACCTTCCTATGTACCTTTTTGGTGGTACTCTTCTGTTATTTACAGAGTTCGTCTTTCTCTTACCTGCTGGTACCTCCTGGCCAAGCTGAAACTTTGAGAAAAATGGCTTATTACCTTGAAAGTCCCACATTTAATCAGTTCTCTCTATAGAGCACTCCATGACCTGACAGAGCTTTTATGAGCAAAGATGAGAACACACTGCTCAGAGCTGCCCTGAATTGAAGAAGTGGCAATGTTCATCAATTGCAAGTTTGTGCTCCTCAGTTCAGATGATGTTTTTCCTGATGCGGTATAAGAACTTAGTATTTCTGCCCACTGTTTCAGCCTTTCACAGAAAAAGATTAGCAGAGTCGAGCCCCTCGAGGACTTGGGTTTTCTAGTTGTCCCACTTAAAACTGTAATTTATGCAGTCAAACTCTTTCGGAAGATGAGGGAAAACAGAATTCTTCAGTATTGTCAGTTAGGAGTCTGCTCTCCCGGCAGATAACTACTATGTGCACATTTTGAGGGTGTTTCTTCAGGTTTCCAATTTAGATATACCTAATATTTCTCTAGGTTCTTTCTGTAGTTGGAAACACAGCTTTTTTTTTACATTTGCTACCCCACAAGAGTGTTAGATGTGTTGGCAATTCTGGATGGAGGTGATCTTTATAATTTAGTTAACGCTTGAGATTTTGCTTGTTTTGGGAAAAACAATTAAGGTTTTAGATGGGCAGTGAACAAGAAGATGGCTGTATGACCTTTAAGGCATGCGATGGGAGGGAGGGGAGAGGGAGAAGACCAGCATGGCTGAACAGAGTGATTTGACTGGGACTCAGGGGAAAAAGAAGAATTTACCACCTTTGGAAGAGCCTCTGGAGGACTATAAGGATGTCGCAAATTTATGCAGGGCGAAGATTAGAGAGGCGAAAGCCCAGCTAGAACTCTGGCTGCCCACTGCTGTAAAAGATAACAAAAAAATGTTTTTACAAATGTTTTTACAAATGCATTAGGAACAAAAGGAGGGCCAAGGAGAATCTCCATCTTTTATTGGATGCAGCAGGGAACATTGCCACCAAGGATGAGGAAAAGGCTGAGGTACTTCATGCTTTCTTTGCATCAGTCTTTAATAGGAAGACCAGCTTCTTTCTGGGTACTCAGCCCCCTGAGCTGGAGAACAGGGACAAGGAGGAGAAGAATGAAGTCCCCACAGTCCAGTAGGAAACAGTGACCTGCAGCTCCACTTAGACACTCACAAATCTATGCAGCTGGATAGGATCTGCCCAAGGGCACTGAGGGAGCTGGCAGAGGAGCTTGCCCAGCCGCTCTGCACCATTTAGCAGCAGTCCTGGCAAACCGGAGAGGTCCCAGAACACTGGAGGTTAGCCAGTGTGGTGCCCATCTACAAAAAGGGCTGGAAGGAGATCAGGGGAACTGCAGGCCTGTCAGCCTGACCTCGGTGCTGGGGAAGGCTATGGAGCAGATCATCTTGAGGGCCATCACGCATCATGTACAGAACAACCAGGGGACCAGGCCCAGCCAGCATGGGGTTATGAAAGGCAGGGCCTGCTTGACTGACCTCATCTCCCTCTATGACAAGGTGACCCGCTTAGTGGATGAGGGAAAGGCTGTGGATGTTGTCCACCTAGACTTCAGTAGAGCCTTTGACACCATCTCCCACACCATCTCCTGGAGAAACTGGCTGCTCGTGGCTGGGCCAGGTGTGATCTGCACTGGGTTAGAAGCTGGCTGGGTGGCCAGGCCCAAAGGTGGTGGGGAATGGAGTGACATCCCGCTGGCGGCTGGTCACACGTGGCGTTCCCCAGGGCTCCGTGCTGGGGCCGGTTCTGTTCAGTATCTTTTATCGATGATCTGGACAAGGGGATCGAGTGCACCCTCAGGCAGTTTGCAGATGACACCAAGCTGGGTGGGAGCACTGATGTGCTGGAGGGCAGGAAGGCTCTACAGAAGGATCTGGGCAGGTCGGACCGATGGGTTGAGGCCAGCTGTATGAGGTTCAACCGGGCTAAATGCCGAGTCCTGCCCGTGGGTCACAGCAGCCCCAGGCAGCGCTACAGGCTGTGAGAAGAGTGGCTGGGAAGCTGGACAGTGGGAAAGGGCCTGGGGGGGCTGGTCTGTGGCCAGCTGAATATAGCCAGCAGTGTGTCCAGGCGGCCAACAGCATCCTGGCTTGTATCAGAAATAGCGTGGCCAGCAGGACTAGGGAAGCAGTTGTCCCCCTGTACTCGGCACTGGTGAGGCCACACCTAGAATCCTGGGTTCAGTTTTAGACCCCTTAGTGCAAGTCAGACATTGAGGTGCTGGAGTGTGTTCAGAGATGGGCGACAGAGCTGGGGAAGGGGCTGGAGCACAGGTCCTAAGAGGAGCAGCTAAGGGAACTGGGGGTGCTCAGCCTGGAGAGGCGGCGGCTCAGGGGAGACCTTATCGCTCCCTACAACAACCTGCAGGAAGGTTGTAGCAAGGTGGGGTTGGTCTCTTCTTCCCAAGTAACAAGCAATAGGACAAGAGGCAATGGCCTCCAGTTGCGCCAGGGGAGGTTTAGATTGGATTTCAAGAAAAATTTCTTCACCAAAAGGGTTGTCAAGCACTGGAACAGGCTGCCCGGGGAGGTGGTTGAGTCATCATCCGAGGAGCTATTTAAAAGATGAGTAGATAGGGCACTTGGAGACATGGTTCAGTGTTGGACTGTGCAGTGCTGGGTTAATGGTTGGACTTGATCTGAAAGGTCTTTTCCAACCTAAATGACTCTATGATACATGTACTCACTAAACATACATATATTATATAATCCTACTCTGCCTTCTGTCACTGATTGCAGTGGGCTATGCAGAACATGATTCTATGAAACACTGGGGTGGAGAGACGAAAGGGGTTTGATGTGTTGCACACTCCCTTTGGAAGCTTTGCTTTAGCTTTGCTGGCCTACAGCTTAGGTTGATACTTGCATGTGCAGGAAAAAAGGCAAGGAATTTCTGTCCTAAGTATCTCAAGGTGTTCTGATATTGTTTGAGATCTACAATTAGATGGAAATTCTTGCAGTGGAATGACCTTCAGAATAATTTTCAACCTGGTCTAGTGGAAGGTGTCCCTGCTCATTGCAGGGGCGTTGAACTAAATGACCGTTCAAGGTTCCTTCTAACCCAAACTATTCTATTCCTGTGAACAATTCAAGTAGGAACGGACCTCTACAGGTCGCTTGGTTCAGCTCATAGGAGAGCCAATTTAGATCAGATTTAGTTTTTTTCTGTAAAATGTCTTGTTCCTTGCCTAGGAAAGAACTGAAAGTGGTTTGTTGTGGTTTCAGGAAACCTGATTTGGTGGTGTTACTGTTACAGCAAAGGGTATTCCTACTGCTTTTGTATTGGTAGTGTATGAATGTGGATAGTCTCTGGAGTTCAGGTACTGTGAGTCATCATCAGCATTTCTAACACCTGGATAAACCAAGAACAAGTAATTGTAGAATCATAGAATGGTTTGTGTTGGAAGGGGCTGTGAAAGATCATCTCATTCCAACCTCCTGCCATGGGCAGGGACACCTCCCACCAGACCAGGCTGCTCCGAGCCCCATCCAGCCTGGCCTTGAGCACTGCCAGGGATGGGACATCCACAGCTGCTCTGGGCAACCTGTTCTGGTGTCTCACCACCCTCACAGTAAAGAAGTTCTTTGTGATATCTAATCTAAACCTATCCTCTTTCAGCTTAAAAACATCACCCCTTGTCCTATCACTGCATGCCCTCATATAAAGTCCCTCTCCAGCTTTCTTGTAGCCCCCCTTTAGGTACTGGGAGGTGCTGTAAGGTCCCTCAAGCCTTCTCTTCTCCAGGCTGAACAACCCCAACTCTCTCAGCCTGTCCCCATAGGAGAGGTGCTCCAGCTCCCTGAACTTCTTCGTGGCCTCCTGTGGATTTGCTCCAACAGGTCCATGTCAGTCTTATGCTGGGGGCCACAGAGCTGGATGCAGCGCTCCAGGTGGGGTCTCACCAGAGCAGAGTAGAGGGAGAGGATCACCTTCCTCGACTTGCTGGCCTTCAAACCATGCTGCTCTGTCTAAGCAGATTGCATTAGTTCAGTCTTAGGTAGATAAAGCCTTTTCTAAAATTGATGCTGAGATTATTTAAAAATACCCCAGAGACTTTGTCAAAAAAAAAAAAAAACAAAAAAAAAACCAGAAAAACCTTTATGATTGTTGATTTAGTCTTGGCCATATCTCATTTTAAAAAGTGCTGATGGTATTATGGTAGCTTTTTAGGAAAACTTCAACTTGAAATTTCATTAAAACAGTTAATTTAAAAGAAGAAAACTAAGCAATAACTAGTCATTCAGCCATCAGCAACATTTCAAAACAAAGGTGGGTACATTCTAACAAATGTCATTAGTCTTCTTGGAGGCTGAACAATACACAGTAATTGTGGTTCGTCTTTCTTGGATGTTTTACATATGACAGATTTTTTTAAATCAATGTTCTGAGGTTGCAGTGATGTGTATTTAAGGACTTCTAAGGTCTTTATTTCTATATATTGCCCTCTGTCTCACTATAGTGTGGCTTAGTATAATTACAATGTTGTCTGTCCCAACCTCTGAAGAGCCAAGAACTCTGCCTGTAGCCTGGTGATAAGCAGAGACCAAGACTCCCCTCCAGAATTGCCTGTGCCTTTGAAAGTTCTCACATTTTTTGATGCCAGTTTGTTGGGCTACTAGGAGGAGGGTAGCAGTGGATACTACAGACTCCTCTGACTTACTGGGATTCCTGAGAGCCTGAGTCTCAAAAGCAAAGACATGTTTTTCTGCTGTTGCCTTTCAGTGTGACCTTGAAACTGGGTTTCTGTTTCTAATACTGGTTTTGATGATTAATTTTACACTAGTGATGGAGCCGGCACTCTGTGGTAGCCACTGTGATGCTGTAGAAAGTTGCCACCTCAGTGCCAGAGCCTTCAGTGTTTCATGTTCAGTTTTGCACAAGAGTGATAGAGATCAAACGTGTCTCATTACAGTAAAGTTGTGAACTGAAGAAATGGGAAGAATTTTGGCTTTGCTATACTCGCCCCTTAGTCCTGTAGAGGTTTTCATATACCACTGTTGCAGTCACTGCATACATCTTTCAAGTTCAGTTCTTTGTTAATTCAGTTTCCCATAGAAATATTAGTAACTGCAAATCTCCATGGGCTGTTCCATGGTGCATTTTCTTTGTCTCAACTCTGTAGCTGTAGTTATTTTTCTAGTCTTAATTCAGAGGTTCCCCAGGCTCCCCAGATGTTGTCAGAAATGAACTTTGAACATTCCACACCTCCATCTGGGCTGGCTGGTGCTCTTGTCTCTTCAGTTTGAGACCTCAGGGAAGGATCATGTACAAGATTAGTGTCAGCTTGAACACTCACCTTACAGATAACACTTAAGCATAACCAGATTCAGAATAGACTTTAGCTTAAATATCCCTAAATATCTCTTTGGGTCTTGAGATCCTCCAGAGCATTAAGTGTCTTCTCATGTTGCTCATTATTGTCTGGAGATAGGGGTGTGTGATGTGGGACATTGATTTTTTTGCTAGTGGTAATGCACAGAAGCTTTGGAAGAGAAAGGACCTAGGTGCTTATCAGAACTTTGAGTTAGCTCCCTCTGTATTTCTCAGATGCCTTCCACCTCCCATCCTTCCAGCCTTGGGACTACTGGACCATCTGGTTGCTGCTGTTTGGGAGGAGCAGTCAGGAGGGTTGCAACGTGCAATAGAACAAAAGAATGATGCTGCTTTTGTCCAGAGCCCTCACTCTGCAGCATAGGTGCTGTGCAAAAAGTCACAAAAGTACAAATGCACAGAAATCATTCTTTTAAGACAAGTAACGTGTTATTACCTTCCTCTTGCAGCTTGGAAGCAAGCCCATAGCTGGGGCTTGTGAGATTAGTCACTGGTCAACTCTTACAACATTCCTGTGCTGTGCTGAATGACTGAGAGCTGACCTGCTGATTTTAAGCCCTGCCTTATGCTTGTACAGTTTCTGTCTTGATATATAGTCTTTTGGCTGCGACGCTGTTAACAAGCATGTGATTTTTTTAGGTCTTTTTCCTTAGTGACAGCTAGGCCTGGGCTCTGTAGATATGTTTTTCCATTCCCTTCCAGCCTCTCCAGCCTGTCCTCTGTCAAGATGTCTCTTCTAGCAATAAGCAATCTTTTGCCTTCCCTTGGTGATGGTGTAGCTTGTGCTTGGTGGGGGCTTGAGCTTCCTTCGCTTTTCCCTAGGATTGACCCTGCTGAGGATCTTAGAGACGTCTGCTCTCTTCCCCTCGTGTTGTGGCACCCTGTCTTGTGTTGTACAGGGTGTCTATTCCCATCTGTTTGCTGGCCATAATTGAGGTTATGCAGAATTCCAGCTCCTCTTTCTCCAGGCCCAACGTATGTGCTGGGTTTCTGCTTGCTCTGTCCTGGTGCCAACCCTGTTCGTGCTCCTTTGTCCCCCCTCTGGAGTTACTGCCCAGCATGGTGCTGACTTCTTTCCCTCTCTCTTTGCCTGTGCTACTTGGATGCTGCTCTGACTCTGTCCTGTCTCATGGAAGGAGTGGATGCGTAGGGAGCGGGAGGCAGCCACACAGCAACTTGAGGAGGAGGCAGAGGTGAGGAGCATGGTGGGAGGGTTGGAGAGTCACAGAAAAGGGATGCAACTGGACTTGAAGGCCGGAGAAATTGCTAGAAGTGCACATTCCCCATAACTTACGTTCTCCACCCCCACCCTCTGCACCCCCACCCCCACCCCCCAAAAAAAGAAAAAAGACTTGGGTATAGGAGAAGATACCAGAAATTAAGAAATCTGTAATGTGATTGAGGAAGGAATGGTGGAAAACAGTGGCTAGAATTAGAAAGGCAGACAGAAACACAAATGCAAAGCGAAATCAAATGAAATTATACAATGAGTGTGAGTTAAGGTTGAGAAAAGATACCGTAGAGGAATTGTACATTTGCACTGCCAGATGTCTCCAAATTCAGACTGGAAGCCTTTCTGGATGCTATTTGGACAAAACTGGTATGTATGTCATGTTCTCCGCCCCCCCTACAAGGGAGTGGACATGTGCAGGTGGGGGCAGGAGGAGTGGTGGGGATCTGTGCACTAGTGGGTGACCAAGGGCCCAGAGCAACGTGTTCCCTGCAGGATTTCTCAGGCCCGCCCTCTGTCATGGATCCCCATGGTTGCGTTTGGAACAATTCCAGGTTCATTTTCAGGCAGTGGGGAACTTTCAGCAGTTTGGAGATAAGGCCTTGCTTATTACTAGGGGTGGTGTCCTTTTAATTGCTCTTTCTAGTTGATTTAGTTGACTGCGGGCCTGATCTCTTCCTGGTGTTTGTGTTTTTTTGCTCTTCCCCTTGCCCCTCTCCAGAATATCACCAGTGAGCCTTTGAGACTGGACTATCGGACCCTGGCTGCTTTGCCCAGCAGTGGCTTACAGAGAGTCAATCGCACTGTAAGTGAGGGGCTGTTGAGGTGTGGGTCCATGCGTGGGGGAAGCCGTGGTTCTGTCACTGCCCTCTCCTTGTGCCCTGGTGTGAGAGATGACAGTGCTCTCTGCAGAGGAAAACTGGGAAGCAGAACTGTGGTAGCCTTTGACACTGGAACAGGAGGTAGCCACAAAAGAAAGATTAGAGTATGGAAATAAGGAGAGCAGAAAGCCAGGTCGCTTTCCATTTTGGAAAGGGAAGCAGCCTGCATAATTGCCAAGGCACAGGAGCGTCTTGAACAAGGCAGAAAGAACAGCCCAGCAGGAAAGAAGGGTACAGTGAATTTGTCATGGAAGGAAGCAACTCCTGAAAGCTGCAGAGGAGGGAGGGGAAAGTCCTTCCTGGCACAGAAGATGACAATGTTGCGTGCACAGCTAAGTTGTAAATTCATTGTGGAATGGTGTTTGGAGAGGAGGAGGGATGCAGCGTGCTGATACCAAAAGTATTGACAGAAAGTCAAGATCCAGCTAGGACTGCAAAAGTCGAAGTGGCAGTGATTACATATCATGACTTAGCCCTGATAAGGGATTCTCCTGCCCGTGACCTGCATTTCAGTCCCTGATAAGTAGTGGCAGCTCAGCCAAGAGAAAATCCAGGTTTCACAAACTTCACAGATTACAAAGTCTCTCCTGTGTTGTTTAAAATCTCACCTCACCTCTCCATCTTTGCTTCCTTTGTTCGTGTTTTATCTTCCTTGCATCGTACCTGTTCCACCGCGTTTCTGCCTGCTCCTTCACACACATCTTCAGTCTTCACCTCCATTCCTTTCCTACTTTTGCAGCAAGACGACTCTGTGCTGTCATCATCAGATTCTGCATTCCCATTCTGTCTTTTCAGAATCATCTCTTTTACCTTTACTGCTTCCACTTCATTCCATCCAGACAGGTCTCCTCTTCTATTAATCTGTCCTCTTGTTGACTTCAGGTCCTCTTGCTTTTCCGCTTTCATGCTGATCAAAGCCCTGCTTTGTCCCCAGCTTTGTCTCGTTTTGTTCCTCCCCATACTCCCCAGCTTTTGGCTTTTCTCTCCCGGCTATTCACACAGAAAAGTGTTACCAGGAAAAGATTTAACGTATTTTTAGCCTGTCTTAGCGTAACTTAGTAGATGGAAACAGGGGGAGAGCCAGCCCCATGCAAGCAGCTGCCTCTTTGCTGGACAGCCCTAGTGTCGTCCAGAGCAGAGCAGCATTTGAGAACTTGTGCCTTAGCAGCCTGTGTCAGCCCAGGAACGCCTGGCACTGGAATGTGGGGCTGAACACGCTGGAATGCTGGGGTGTATGGGCAGCATCTATAAATGTCCCATTTCAGGGGAAGGGCCAATTGGTGCCCATGTTTATCTTTTTCCAGCTGTCATTTGCCCAGCCCTGTCTTAGCTGTGTTTGAAAACGTGTGTCTGCCTAGATCATGAGTACAGGGAGATACGGGCTTCAAGGACAGCAGGGTTCTGGTGTTCCCTCAGGAGCTGCACCTAGCCTGTTTGGTGGCTGCCTGGAAGACTCACACACAGATCGGTCCAGCCAGCAGAAAAGCACGCAGTTCAATTAACAGATTATTAATTCAGATCTCCAGACACTCTGAGTGGATTAAGATGACTAATGCTATTGCCCAGTTCCTGTATTTTTTTTTTTTTCCTTTCTTTCCTGTCTCTAGGCCAGCTTGCTCATTACATACATTCTCCTTTAAACAGTGTCTACATATCTTTTGCTGCCATATAGTTCCCTGCAAGGGAGTTGTAAGGCCTGCCTGCTGTTCTTCACACTGTTGAGCAGGAGGACGTGCAGACCTCTTGTCACGACTGCTGTAGATTGTGGGTGGAATTTGTCATGAGGATTCCCCAAGAATTGCCCCTAAAGAAGGGGGCAGATGGTTGTCTGTCTTGGATTAATCTGTATTGCTGCACATTGGTCCTTTTGCGAGCAAGATTTAACAGAGGCTTACTGAGATGCAAGCTTGTTTTATTTGTATACTTTTAAAACCCCAACTGAAAAATTCTGGTTGAAAGCTGCACGAGAACACTCATCTCAGCGATGCCCTCTGGCTATGCTGGCTTCCCAGTACCTTGATGTCTGCAGAGTTCCCAGTGCGCTGCCATGTCTGGATACTGCCATCACAGTAATAAAAGAGCTATTATAGTCTGTCTTCTGCATAGCACAGGCTTGAAAACCATCCCCATGAATGACTGCATCTAGCCACAGCAAAACATTTCCAATCCAGTGTTGCCTTCTAGACTATAAGAAGTGAAGATTTTACATCTGTCATTAGCATGTCACCATGGTTAATTAGTTAACAATCTGTACTTTCTAGTCTGAATCTGTTTCTCATCAATTTCTTGCCCTTGATTCTTTCTCTGTTCTTGTTCATTAGATTTAAAATTAGATTTGTTTCAGTGTCTGGGGCAAAGTGATGGATCAGAACTGCAAATGCATTTCTTCTGTATTTGCCTTGGAGGATGCAGGGTAAAACATGATTGTCCTCTCTGCTAGACCAGGGAGTGACGGAGGCAAGGCTGGGAGAAGCACACTGCATTGCCAAAATCTTCGCTTGCCCAAAATAGTAATTGTTGCTTGTCTGATAAAAATAGCCCACTGTGAAGTAGAGGGAGCGAGGCATCCTGCACTGGAATATACACTGCTGCAGCAGAAGCACTGGAGATTAAAGCGTGGGGGAGATGAAGCTAAGTTCCGGTCATGTCCATGAACAAAATAGGGACTGAGGCTCCCTGTGGACTATCGGACTTCATGTAGTCTTGGTGGGATGCCTATCTCTGCAGTACCCTAAAAGTGTTGTTTAATTTTTCCCTTTCTGCAAAGCAAGGTAGGCCTTGGTGGTGGGATTCACCTGGAACCTGGCTTGGTCAGTGTTCGTGCTCTTCTGCATGACAAGGGAAAGTGGCCGTGGTGTTGAAGGGGCCTGGCTGTAGGGTGGACAAACCCACTCTGCAGTGGTGGATCGCTGGTAGCAGTTTAATTACAGCATCCCCAATGAACAAACAGTGTTCATGAAAGTTCTTTTTGCCTGGCATAACTTTATGTGCACTAGAGCTTTTGCTAGTGTAGTTTATGGCACTCAAGGAAAAGAAGGTTGGAATTTGTGGTGTGTGGGTTTTTTTTACGCTGGGGATTTTTGGTAGGGTTTTTTTACGTTGGAAAGTCAAATAGCTACAATAGCAAAATTTCCAAGGGTAGCACAGGCTTCGCTGTCTGAGGAAATACGATATGGGCCAGGGCTCTGCCAGCCACTGCTTTAGGTTAGGCTGGGGTTGAGGGGTTAGGGGAGGGCCTCAGAAATTCCTGAGCCTCTCAGCTGCCATTGTAGTCACCAGCCCACCCAGCCCTTGAGAGCTATTTTTGTGAATGCTGCCATGACACAGGAGTTGGAGAATGTGCTCTGAGCAGAAGAGGTCTTTCTGCTCCCTGGCAGGCACTTGGATAGAAGGAGATTTGATCATTGCTCTCTGATTATCTCTGCTTCCCTGAAGAAGGCTTTGGCCGGGGTAACAAACTCTGTTTTTTAGTATTAGAAGAGGAAAGGTCAGTGCTTCATTTTGGATGGGTGCAGTTGAGCCTAGGCAGAACTGGAGCCCTGTTTCAGTCCTGCGTTCAGTAAGAGTGCACAGAGGGATCTGTGCTCTGTTAGCTGTTATTTAGCTCCCTGTTACTTCTTGGTGTGTATTTTGATGAAGTGGGGCCGTAAAGCATCTTTGTCTGTGCAGGTGTGATGGGAAGGCAGGGGGTAGAAGATATGGTGATAACTGTGTAACTGTATGGAAATGGATTGGAGCGAGGGGAGAGGTGTTACGGGGCGTGACATGACAGTGCTGGAACTAGTTGAAAGCATGCTGGGGTGAGACAGTTGGTGTTTGGCTGTGTGGTGGTGGAGTTGAGTTGAGGATGTGCTGCAGTGAGATGGGAGAGGATGTGTGCTCACGCGGGTTTGGGCAGTCAGTGTTGCTAGAGAGCAGCAGTGTTAGTGGTGAGCTGCTGGAGTGCAGGCTGGAATGTGTATGAGAGCTGGCAAAGTGCAGGGAGCACGGTTGTGCCTGTCAGCTACTTGGTGGATGTGGTGCATGCTGACAGCAAGGTCCTCTCTTGGAACTAGTATTCAGGATCGCAAGATAGGTGGTAGAGTAGAAGAGAGGGAAGGGATGGTGGTGTGGGCGTTAGTAGTGGAATTCTTCTTTCCCCTGTCCTTCAGCATCAGCAGCTGCTCTGTGTTTTCTCCTTCCTCTCCTTTACTCCATTCTCCTTATTTCTTTCTGATCCTTTTGTTTTCCTCTCAGCTTGTTCAGTATAATAAGGCCAGCTCCAGAACGGAGGGCGACTGCGCTATGCTGTCCCTGCCAGTGGCGCAGGACAGCCGGGATCCATACCCAGAAACAGCTGCAGGCCTGACCATCGGAAGCGTGGCCAGCCTTCCTCGGGATCCCGCACCACCTGACAAGTGCACGAGCGGGGCAGAACAGCCCCAGCTAGACAAGCAGGATCCCACGGGTTGCCCCTTGTCCCGGGACCAGATGCCAAAGACGCCAGAGCAAGAGTGTCTGATCGACTCTCAGCCGATCCTCTTCAGTGAGAACCCCTTTGTGGTGGCTAACCGCAGGGGGAAGGCAGCAGGCAAGGCTTGCCTGGGGGGCCCGCCCCTGGGCTATGGCAGGGGGGGAGTGCTGAAGACCAACCTTTACTCCAAGGCAAGCGGTCCCACGGCATGCTGTGTGTGGCATGCAATCACGCAGTGAAGGCCACCTGCCTTCTACTAAACCTCCGCGCATGCACCGGACCCCAGATGCCGGCCAGCACGAGGCCTGTGCGGCGGGGGCTGGTCCCACCTAACACATGTGCTTCTCCAGCGTTGCGTGCGGAGGCTGTCAGTCGCTGACGGTCGGTGAATTGTCTTCCAGCCACTAATGCACCCCAGCCATTGCCGAGTGTGCATGCTGCTGAGCCCCTCTTTGAGGGGAGGCAGTGACGTCAGGCCCGACTTTCCTGGTGTCTCTCTGGGTGGGCAAGAGCCAGGCTAGGAGCAGCCGTGTTCCCTGTCCGCTGTGGTCGTGAGCGGGGAGCTGACGGGGCTTGTAGGAGAGCGGCAGCGGTGTCACGCTTCTCTGGGCCTCAACAAACAGCTGCTTTTAGACTTCGGAAAACCAAGAGGCGGTACAGCTGACGTAGTTCATCTACAGCCCAGGAGCATGCTGTTCTTTGAAGCGACACATTTCAGTATATCTAGACTTCCAGATTTCAAGGGAGAGCTTTGCTTTATGCTGTGGGAAATCTGTATTGAACTTTCTCACAGTCGCACAGGAAGCCTGTGGCAGAGCAAGGGCTGGACCCAAAAGCTGGGGTGATCGGCACCACACCGCTCTCCCCTTCCTCCTTTCTCAGCCTTTTGGGAGGTCTGAGAAGCAAAAGAGCTGCTAACAAACAGACACGCACACACACAGAGAAGAAAAAACCAACCAACAAACAAAAAACCACCCAGCTGTAGTTCTCTTAGATGTTTTTAGCCTAGTTCCTTGGTGAGAACTTTTTTTCTACAGATGTGTAGGCAGATAAAAGCATAAAGCAAGGCATGTAGTTGAATCTCTATAACCTCTCAGTATATTAAAAGTCAAAGGCTGGTTTGGATGTTACAGATAGCCAGCTTTAGAGTTCAAAAGATCAAAAAAGCGGCGGTCACAAAGCACTGACCCTTTTTGCAGGCAGACTTTATGCCAGATCAGTTAGCATCACTCCGGAGGCAGGTGTCACAGTTAGCTGGAGCTAATCTAATTCCACCTTGCTGTCAGAAGGGACCGGTTCCTCCCGCCTCTGCACGTTCTCCTGTGTGCTGACACCAGAACTGCAGCACTCATGTGTCAGCTGGGTTAGGGAGCTGAAGCCCCTGAAAAAGTGTGTTGTAGATCAGCTCCTTCCTTGGGGTTGGTGCATGTGCAGGCACACGAGGGGATTTGGATAGTCGTAGCTGGAAGCAAGGTAAGCAAGAGCACTCTTTGCAGCGTTTCCATCTTTAGGCATCTACAGTACTTTTTTAAACCGTGTTCCTTAATCCTGTGGACAGGCTGTAGGTAATTACTGGGGCTCTGCTCTCTGGTTCTGCCTGTTGGGGCTGGCTGTAGGCTGGCGCAGCCTGAGCGTTGGTGATGCTATTTTCCTGTGGAAGGGGCAAGAGCCCTGTCTTAACTCTGCTCTGGGCTACTCCTGAAGGTCTTGCTGGTACAGCAACAGCCATGGATGTGGCTGGGGATGAAGCTTGTCTCCTTTTAGTTGGGAGTGGCTTTTTTTGCTTGGTGTCTGTACAACGGGAGATTTGCCTAGGCTGTCGTCCAGTCTGTTGAGGGCTAAAGAGAAGCTGGGGGGTGAACCGGGGAGGATTCCCAGGGATGTCTTACAGGGCAGAAGGCTTTAACCAGATTCAGTTGGCCTTGCAGGGCATTTGGATATGGTCTCCGTTCCAGTGTTTAATGTCGTTCCCTTGCTGTTTCTAGCACTTCTTGCAAGTTTCTGCCATGTGATGGCTCCTTTTGGGCCCAATGCTAACTCTGCTATCTCGCGGCAAGGTGGCCCATAGCTGGCCTCAGGCTGGGTGTTGGTGGTCTCCCTGGCCTCCTGGTCATATGGCTAAGGGAGGGGCATGGAAGTTGCTGCTGCACAGTAACTGTTTAGCTTTGTCTTCTCTCTTTCAGGCTCCTGCTGGCGAGTCTGGGACAGGAAATTCCAGGCGTGAAACGCCCTATTCTAGTAATCAGCAGGTGAGACTGCCCCCCGGACAGGCAATACGGGAAAAGGCCGGGAGGCATGCGTCCAGGGCAAGCAGGCAGAAAGGCAGAGGAAGCTGGGTATGATTTCCATCCTTGAGTGTGATACCTTTGAGATGGAGGGGTATCCGTCACAGCAGGCAGCTAGAGAACTAGGGGAAGAAGTCTGCTCTTTCACAATGTCTCAGAGACCCGGGAGTATAATTAGCTAGTCATAAACTCAGTGGGAAGTTATTGCTCTGAGGGGTAACTTAATTTGTGGGGTAGTAAGCAGGGGAGTACCTAGGCTGACTGCAGAATGGTGGTTGTCTGTCTCTCTTGAGAATGGCCTCACCAGTGCTTTGTACATTTAATTCTGGCAATCGGTATGTCAGAAGAAATGGAAAATTCAGGATCTGGAGAATCATCTCGAGTCTGTAAACCCGTGCTACTCAGTCTCCCGAAGAGATCCCTAGTTCTGTTTGTGACACTGCCAGCGAGCCACATCAGCTGTTTGGAAGAAAATCAAAGGATCCTGCAGCAGACAGTTATAGGTTAGCCTACCCTTAGGGAATGATTTTCTAAAGCTCTTCGGTTAGAGGCCAGCTTTCACCCTGAAAATGAGAAGTTTCTTTATTTGTTGTAACTTTTGATATTTTTTTTAATTATTTTTTTTGTCAGCATTACTTATTCTTACTAGCCGTTCTTATATCAAATCTCATCTTTTCTTTTAAATCTTGCTAAGGCTTTGATCTCAGTTTTCACCCTGTGGCAGTAGGTTTCACAAGGTAGTTGAGCCTTTTGAAGTTAAATACTCTTAAATGGATTTTTTAGATTTTCCCTTCACAGTCATTACATGTTATTGTTTTTTATATTAGCGTACTGGATTGAACTGAAAATTGTACTTTGTACTCCATCTTTAGTTGTTTTGTGTCTGTTGCATTCCTTTTGGAGTGGAACTGCTCTCCAACTATTTGGTCCCACTATGGCACTTACCTGATCTTTACCTGAGTCATTTCAGTTCTCTAAGCTGGACAAAAGCGGTCTGCTTTTTTGCTAGGTCAGTTCAGCTTAGTGAGATGAATTGCATCATCTTGGGGTGAGGTGACATTTAACACAACTCAGGAGAAGGGCCGGGACCGTGTGGCTGGGAGCAGTGAGCAGGTCAGTGAAGTTGTAGTGAGCAACAGTTCACTCCATCTTCTGTTACTTCCTTGGCCTATCTTGCATCTCCCTCAGTTCTTAGATCCTTTGAAACTGAGTGACCACCACAGTAGGATTATAAGATACTATTAATTTCAGTGCTTCCTCTTCTAGCTGCATATGTTTGTTTATTTGCTTTTCTGACAGCAGTTGCATACTGATTGGAGGTTTATTTTGGGGTGTTTGTAAGTTTTCCTTTTTACCACAAGTGCGCGTTTTCTTTGAGATTTTTTTTTTTCTATCTAGAAGGAAGTGGTGTGGCGATGATACTCCTCATTCTACAGCAGAAGGAGATCTAGAGATAAATTTGCTCTGTCTGTATCCTCAGCTGTCAGTTGAAAAAGAAGCTCAAATCCCAAAGGGTGGCCATGTAGCTGCTCATAGAATGATTTAGGATGAAAGGTCTCATCTAAGACCATGCTCAGAGGAGGTCCAATTAGATCAGGTTACTCAGGGCCATGTCTGGTGAAATTTGGAACACCTAGAGATGGAAAGTCTGCGTCTTTTCTAGGCGCCAGCTCCAATAATTGACTACTATCATTGTGAATTTTTTTTTTTTTTCTCCAAACTTGTGTTTGGATAGAGTGTCCCCTGTTCCAGTTTGTCATAGGCAACTTTCATAGTACCCCAATGCTTTTGTTTATCAGTGTTCTGGCATTGGAGGCAAATGTCCTTGCCACTAGCTACCCTCTGGCTATAATGCCATCTGCTCTTCTAACTCGGGATGGGCTTGCTCAATGCTAAATTGTTTGTCTTCAGAGTCTACTGGTTTGTCGTTATCCAGCTCCTGTGGCAACAGTGACCTCTTTGTCTTCTCAAGCAGTCATCGACCTGATAGTGGGAACTTTCCAGGTGAAACCGTTCACTCTCTCCTGTGTAGGCTCTGAGAAGAATAAACAAGCTCTCACTAATGCATTTTATGGAGTTAAGAGCACCCCAGAAGCATTTTTGCAGATGCATCTGTTTGCCTTTCCAATTTTAAGTTGAATGTCTCAAATTCCCAGTTACGTAGACTTGCTGTAATTTGTAGTCTGTTCTGTCACTTCAGGTTTTTTGTGTCATGAATTCTCTGTAGCTTCAGCAATGTATTGAATAATCTATACAGCTTTTTCTTGGTTTTCTCTGTTATCTCTCTGTTCGGAGATGCATATGCCATGAGAGATCCTATTAATTTCTTGAAGCATTTGTAGCCAATTTCATGACTTTGTCCTTTATTTTAGTCTTTTAAGGCCTTCAGCAGGTTTGCTCGCTGCTTTCAGTTCTGAGATCTAGTCTGTGTGTCAATTTTGATAACCTTTTCCTTACTTGGTCTGTGGCTGTTATGAATTAGTGACTCTGGCAGTTGTTCTTGAAGATGCCTTGGTGCCACAATGCTGAGCGTCTTGCTAGTGGCGTTCTCAACCCTGCATTCTGTACCTGAGCTTTCTGTCATATTTACATGATTTAATACTTTCTGGATTAGAGCCTTCCACATCAGTCTCCTGCGTGTCAGGTAAGGTTGTATCTGGTAGATTTAGTTCTCTCTGGACAGTGAATGTTATACAAAATGGAACAGATCCAACACGTAATACTGGAGGACACAATCGCTAGCCTTGTGGCTTGTACATTTTCTAGGAGTTCGGGAGACTTGACCTCCAGGTTGTTGCTCCACATTAGAGGTTCCAGAGAATTGTGTATCTTAATTCTCTGCCACCATCTATTTTAAATGTAAATTCTTTGCTTTTGACATCTTGTAGTCCAGCCAGAATGTATAGCCTTATTTCAGAGCTCTCAGAGAATTACTGGGCGAAGCTGAATCCTTTGTCCTGAGGCTGACGTCGCGATGGTCTTGCCTGGCCTTGACTTCTGCAAGCTTCTGATGGGGGAGGAAGCAGGCAGGGGGAGGATGGAGGTTTGTGGTGGATCAGTCTGTACGTGCCAAGGAGGGCAGAGGGGCTTTCTCCACAGCAGAGAGCAGGGAGCTGTGTGGGGACACTGACAGCTCTGGGTAGCTCGTCTCTGTGCTGGGAAAGGTGCTTGTCTCAGCCTGTCACGCAGAAAACCCAGTCTCTTCGTTTTCTCTCCCGTTCTCTCCCCTGATGATCCTCCCTGGCATTACCCCTCTCCAGACGCCTGCAGCCCCTCGGCCTGCTCACCTGTCAGGCAGGGAGACCCGCTTTGTAAGTGCCCCTTGGTGTGCAGTGTGCGCTGCTGCTCCATGCTGCTCTCACCCAGCACCGCTGCTCCTCGTCCCTTCCTCCAGCTCTGCCTTCCCCAGTTCTTGGGCTTGGTGTGCACTGAGGGCTTGCTGCAGAGAGCAGCACCCAGGACGGCCAGGCCAAGGCATGAGAGGCTGTTGTTCCCCGCTAGCCACTGCTGAGATGGCATCTGTGAACGCTTCCTGGCAGAGAGGCTGTGGTGCTGATGGCTTTGCTCAGGCTCAGTAGCAAGCGCAGAGGGCAGGGGATGTAAACAAGGGCCAGGACCAGCTGAGCTGGAGCGGAGAGGGGGAGGATGGGGGGTCCGTGCGCAGAGGTGTGCAGGGGGAGTGGTGAGTGCCTTCTCACACAGCAGAGGAGCTGGCAGAAGCTCTCGCGGGTGGGCTCTGGACTGCTCCCCACATGCAGAAAGTATGGCAGGGCTTAGTGTGGGACTTGGGGCCTTTTGCTCATTACAGGGCGGGCAGCGGGGCAGGGGAGGAGTTGAGTTTTGTGTTCATTCTTTTGTGGAGCAGGGTAAACTAAAGGCTTCCTGTATGGACTCCAGATTTACACCTGTGTTTCTGTTTTCAGGCTTCCATTAACTTCATTACATCACAGGATGACAGCAAATCAGTAAGTACATCCACCGTGAGACCTTATTGTAGTGTCCCTATGCAGTCTCCAGAGCATAGAGCTTTCCTCTTCTGTGTGTGCTCACTTCCAGCCCTGCAAGCCTCACTGTTGGCTCTTACTCTGTCTTCTTCGGTCCTCCACTTATACCTGAAGTTTGTACAAATGCACTGTCTTAAAAATTGTCAGTTTGAAAACTTGATGCAAGTGTTTTTGCGGGTTTTATTCCTGTTTACCCTTACAACTTTCACTTGTGCAGTTCTTGCTGGCTTACTCAATTCCTGCTTCTACTCTTTTTAGTATTAGATGTTCACTTTCACCCAGCATCTAGCAGTGATGACATATAGGTCAAATCTCCGACTCTTGTCTCTGCTCTTCTATCTGCATTTCTAACTGGAGCCCTAGCTGGCTCTCAGTTCATTTTCATCCCCAGCTTTTGCCAATACCCATTCCTGGCTGATGTTTTGCTACTGTGTCTTCTGTTCATGATGCTTATGTTCTCCAAGCTTTGACATACTCATGCCATACCCCTCTGACCCTTGCAGTTGCTACTTGTATGCCAGATTCTTCCTTTGTCTCCTGGCCTTCTCTGCAACCCATTGGTCCTGTTGTGATCGTGACTTGTCTGAATCTCTTTGCCTGTCCAAAATACTTGCACTAGAGGCATTGTTCGGTGTATGCTTTAGTAGCTCTCCCAGTAATAAGCAGCAAGCAGCACAGCTGAGGAATTGAGCTCAGATGCATGAATTTGTCTTATTCACCTGCATGGCAGAGACATCTAGCTGCCCTAACTGCTCATTTCTCTTCTTTCTCTCCCCACACCCTTCCTGTGCCTTTCCCCCTGTTATGTGGTATTGACACAAGCAGACCAAGCCAGGCGTCATTCAGCCTCTTTCCCGAGTGCGACAAAATGCTGCCTCACGTAATTCGGAGGACGGGGACAGCCCCAACCCCTTCCAACAACCTGAGCTGTGCTTCAATATCCAGAACTCTGTAAGTGGCCTGCAGTTCCTTCTTGCTAAGCTATGTCTATTTAGGTTGCTATAGTGCGGCTGTTTCTGGTGGGTAGGCTGAACTCTCCCTCCCAGAGTGGATTTTGTAGTTTAAAGACCACACGCTGTAGCCAAGGCTGGTCTTGTTTATGCATCAGTCTGGATGCCCTGGGTAAGAACCCTTCACAAGCAGAGTCACAGACAGTGCATCCCATTTATTTTTTGAACATAGATGAACCTCGCCAGCCTGCCTTGTGTCTGTCTTCATTTACCCATTCAAAGAGTTAGTGTTGTTGCTGAAATCCCCAGAGCAGTTACAGTTCTAGGTCCTTATTTAGGTGTTGCATTCTGTTGAGCCATAAATCTTTTGGAACCTTTGTCTATCAACGTCATGCATCTTGGAACAAGAACCAATGCCATCTTGCTGATAATAAGTTTTATGATTTGCAAAATGATTGGTTTTGAAAGATGAATATTCCCTGGGCTGTATGTTGATGGGAGAGAAAGATGCAGGTATTTTGGTCTTTGTCATGACAGAAGCCTTGCATACCCGCAGTATAGTCCTTCTCTTTTTATTGGAGATTATATGACATGGTACCAAATTAGAGACCTGATTTGCAGACAAACAGCTATATGTAATCCATGTAGTTGGCCAAGATTCACACATTTTACAATCTCTTCTGGTCTTGGATGTGCTGTTTTTTAGCCTGTGCAGAAGGGAACATCATCAAACAACATCATTTAGCCTCCATCCAGGACAATGAAAAAACACAAACACCTAAAACTGAGTTAGTACAGTTAGAGGGATTGAAGGAATGAAGCAACTAAAGGGGATTTGTGGAGGTTTCATTTTCCCCCTACTCCCATTAATTTTTGTGATGCTTTGAGCAGATTATCCCAACTCTTTTTTCCTGCCAGAATGTGATAGGAGAGGTCACAGGGAAGATAGATAGCAAAAGACCAGCAAAGACAAGTGGTGAGCAGTAGGAGGGTCCTTTTAGATCTTATCAGATGTTTCTGAGTAAGTGGAATTCTGTGGAAGGAAAATTTGAGATCAAAAGCAGGTCTTCTCCAGATTATAGATCCCTGAATGGGTTGCCACTTTGGTTTAGGAGATGGTGACCATTAGCCTTGAAGTACGAAGTACACACTGGTTGTTTTCTAAACAGAAGTACAATAGCCACTGTAAAAAAAAAAAAAAGAGAATAATGGTTCCCCTCCCATGAAGAAGGCCCCTGTAGTCAGAAATGCCAGATAAATCCAGGGCTTGTCTTCTAATTTTCTAATAAACTAAATGTGGCTTGTTCAATCCAAAGTGTAGGGGTCAGAGTCAACTGTATAGGCTGTCTTATTCCAGCCCTGAAAGCCCACTGATGCAAGTAGGCATGTGCTAGTTGAATTGGGTGGAAATCCTTAAGGACTGTGACAACAACATGGCCCCTTGGCCAAGAGATCCATCACAAAATTCTAGTCCAAGTCAGTGAGGACCTGTACCACCAGAAGTATCATTCCTGCTCCATCCAAGAAATAAAACAGGGCTGTGATTCATGTGCTGCTGAGTATAACATGTATGCAACATGCTGCTCATGTTTCTGCCTGAGGCTGCAGGAGCTGTCCCTTACGTATTCCACTCTTCAGGCTTTGCAGGCTGAGAGTTGTGCTGTGTTTCCGCCATGTTTGGGTTTTTGTAACATCTGTGGTTATCTTTACCTTCTGTCTTTGTCCCTGTAGCAAAAGCCACCTTCACCACCCTCTCCTGACGAGATCCCCATCAATGTCAAGCAAGCATACAAGACCTTTGCAGCAGTGCCCTTGTCACATCCTTTGCTTGAGACACAGGTAACTGGTGCTGGCTGGGGGGGGTGTGTGTTACACAGCTGTACAAACGCAAGAGTGAGTATCGCAGGCAAGCGAGGGAAGTATGCGGATAGGAAGGAGGTAGTGATTTGTTTCCTCCAAATAAAGCTGTCTTGAAGGAGGGATGTGTTGAGGTCCCCTTGGAAGCTGGAGTCTTATTGATGCTGTGGATGGTCACCCTGCAGAATCCTGTCCATAAACATATCAGTTCCTGAAAGCTCATGGAATTCCATGTCACTGTTACTCTCCCCGAACGTTAGGATGCTGTTGCATAGCCATGCTGTTCTGATATTAAAGAAACTCTAAACATCCAGGGCCAGGCTAAACCTGCCTGAGGAATTTTTTTATTAGATTTTGATCTTGAACTTCATTGGAACTATCCAAGTTCTCCCCTCCCTTGTATTTGAATCATGGAACCGTTCAGGCTAGGTGAGGCCTCTGGAGGTCATCTGCCTTGGTCCTCCATGCAAAACAGGGCAACCTTGGAAGTTGTATGAGGTTGCTCAGGCCCAGTCCACTTGAGTTCTGAATTTCAAAAAATAGACATTCTGAGATCAGTGTGGGCAGTCTCTTCCAGTGTATGACGATCTTTGCTGTGAAGAGTTTTTTTCTGTATGTTTTATCAGAATTTCTTTTACCGCAACTTGTGCCTGTTGCCTCTCATCCTTTTGCTGTGCATCTCCAAGAAGTCTGACCCTGTGCTCTGTAAACCACCCCTCCCCCCCCAGGAAGTTGAATACAAGAATTAGGTCCCTCTCTCCTGAGCTTCTTCTTTTCCAGGCTGAACAAGCACAGCCTTCTGAGCCTCTTTTCAAATGTCATGTCCAGCAGCCCCCTAAATCATTTTGATGGTCTTCCACTTGACATGCTGCCATTTGTTAGTGGCATTCTTGTACTGGGGAGCCCCAGACTGGGCACACTGCTTTTCTAAGTGCTGAACAGAGAGGAAGGATTGCTTCCCTGGACATGCTGGCTCCACTCCAGCAGCCCAGTATGTGGCCAGCGCTTACTCTGCAAAGGCATTGTCCTGACCCATGTTCAGCATGCTGTTGAGACATCACCCATGCTGTCCTCCCTGCCTGTCCTTCCTGAAGAGCTTGTATCCGTGCATGGGAGCACTCCAGTTATGCGAGATCTGTGGAGCGATCTGTTTATAGACAGTCATGCTGTCACTTTATTTACTAGACTGAAGAAGCAGAACACTGTCCCCTTTGACACCTCATGTTTGGAAAGCCCCTCTGTTCTCTAAATTGTCTTACTGCTTTCCTTTTTGCTGGCTCTTGTCTGAATTCTTGCTGGCACATCTTGGATGCAAACAAGAGATCCTTTTTCACAGATTTCTTTCTACTGTGTTATTGTTTCTTTCTTTTTTTCTTTCTTTCTGCATCTTAATTGACAATACCTTTCCTTACATGTCAATAGATCATGCTCACCTTTTTAATTATCACACTATACTGGGAGCTATGGCTATTCCTGCAGTGGCTTGTGACAGCAACTTTGTGTTTTATCTAAGCTAATCCTGTCCTCCCACTGTCTACCTTGTCTTGTGTTGGTGCTCATCTAGCCACACACTGATCTGGTTTGCTAAATTAACATTGGTCACAAGTCTTACTTGAGTGTTTGTAGGGTTGATTTTTGGTCATTTTAGCTTTTTAGACTGATTTACTCAGAGTGGGATGACTGTCAGTAGAAGCTCAGAGTTGTTGTTGGCCAGGTCCAGGATGAGGAGGAAGTGGAACCTGTCTCTGTTGGCACCTGTGGCCTACCAGATGACCTAAGTTGATGAGTCAGGTTGTATCTTGTACGCAGATCATTTCTCCAGCTTCATAGTCTCTAGCTGGTGTATCCTGGTTTAAGGAACAACTACTGATCCTGAAGTAGATGACTTTGTATTTTGCAGTATTAAATTAAATTCTTTTAATCCTCTTCAAATCAACCTGTCATTCCAGGATGATGTTCCAAACTATTTTGAATTTTGACAATGCTAGTCCCCATTCAATGGAGTGGGATGAATGACATAATTTGCAGAGGTCTCAGACAAGTCTGCATTTCTGTGAATCTCTAGGCTGGTCTTTGCCATTCACAAATTTTATTCACACCTTCCTGGTTTCCAGGTCAAATTTGGCAGTGAAAATGTTAAGCTAGGTTGGTCACAAAACTGATCTTCGAAATCTCAGACAAATCTATACATTCTCTTTGTTTCAGAAGTTATTTATAAAGGAGGATATAAGATTAATCTTCATTGCACCTGTTCCATTTTAATCTCTTCTATTTATTTTTGTTTTAATTATATTCATACGTGAATATTTCTGTTGATATTGAGCAGACTGATAGCTCTGCTGCTGAAATTTTTTTCTCTGCTTCTTGATTTTAAGGATATATTAGCTATTTTTTAGACATGAACTGCCACCCAATTAAACAAGCAAATTAAAAATCCATGCTTGTCAGACTTGCCATTTCACAAGTCATTTCATTCAGAACTGTTGAACAGTGATTATCTTGTTCCTGCAGGTGAGTATATTGAGCTCTTAGGCTTTCTTCTGTGTTAGCAGCAATAATTTCTATTTGCAGACATTTGCATCTTAGCTAGAGTCTTTCTTTTTTCTTCTTCCCTTCTCTGTTATTGTGCTCCTTACTTAGGAAAAATTAAAACTTTCTGTTAGTTTTTGGAGTGCATTTGAATAAAGTTGAAATTGAGAGTAGTCACTACTTGCTCTCTTCTCATGGTTCCTTTTCATTTGTATAATTAAAAAACTTTCATATTTTTAATAGCTTTTTGGCAGTTCTCATTTTACCCTTACTGATTTCTGGTTCACAGGTGGATTTTGTGAATCAGTTTCTTTTTCTGCCCCTTTAGTTCTACTCATCCAGTGTTCTGTTATTTATTCTGGTAAATATGAACTTCTTTCCTTCCTGACAGTGTTTTCGCTTCTTAGAAATACATTTTTGATAGTTGCATCTTTGATTTAAAGAAAGTCTAAACCACTAAGCCTCCTGCATCTTAAGCTAAGCCCCCTACTCCAGTTCTTCACCTAGTTCCCCATGTTTTTGAGTTTCTGCCCTTTTAAAAGTTGTCAGCATTTGTTTCTGTTTAGCCCTCAATTTATCCTAAGTCCTTATTACTCACGAATGCTAAGCCTAAAGTGTCATAGTCTTGGTTTAATTCTGGGACTGTTCTGTGAATCAGTCCATCAGCTAATGTCTGGAACTGCTGCTGTTTATGTGCCATTGGTGACACTTGGCAGGAGGGCAGGGGTGGTGGTAGAAAATTTTCTTTTTAGAACGTGCCCATTTCTCTGTATTCTTAGGAATTGCCTGGTCAGACCAGCACAGAGAATCCCAAAACTGCCCTGGAGGTGAGTTGTGGTGGCTGGAGCTGGAAGTAGGATGGGGACTCACAGAGGATTCAGGCTTTCATGGCTGCGGATGTGGAGACAGGATCACAGCGTGGGCACACAGGGGGAGGGCTGGGGAGGAGGAAGAGGGTGTGGAGCACGTGGCTGGGGTGGAGCGCGGGGCATGTGCTGGGGGTGATGTGGGGACAGAGGTTTGGCTCGGTCGCTCTGTGTGGACAGTACTGGTGTGGCTCTTCCAGGTGGCCACGCACAGCCCCAGTGGGTTGCACAGCCCTGAGCAGAGATCCTTCCGCGAGAGGCAGAAGTATTTTGAAATTGAGGTGAAGCAACAGCAGATGGATAAGCCTCCCAAGCGTGTCTCCCTGGTAGGAGAGGATGACCTGAAGAAA
This sequence comes from Falco peregrinus, assembly GCF_023634155.1. Lineage (NCBI taxonomy): Eukaryota > Metazoa > Chordata > Aves > Falconiformes > Falconidae > Falco > Falco peregrinus. The sequence continues at coordinate 15,057,236 of NC_073723.1, forward strand.
ATGAAAGAGGAAGAAGGTATGCTGGAATCTGCCCAAGGATATTTTCCCTGTTAAGTGAATCCTTTCTCTTTGGGAGGCATGAGAGTTGTTTTTAAAATGTTTAATAAAAAAGGCTATGCAGCATTACCACTTTGCAGTTATGGTAGACGGGTCAGAATAGAATAGACTGTTTCAGCTGAAGGGACCTACAGTGATCATCTAGTCCAACCGCCTGACCAGTTCAGGGCTGACCAAAAGTTAAAGCGTGCTATTAACAGCATTGTCAAATGCCTCTTGAACACTGACAGGCTTGGGGCATCGACCGCCTCTCTAGGAAGCCCGTTCCACGGTTTGACCACCCTCTTGCTAAAGAAGTGCTTGCTAATGTCCAGTCTGAACCTTCCCTGACGCAACTTTGAACCATTTCCAGGCATCCTGGTCCTGGCTCCCAGGGGAAGAGATCATAGAATCGTTTAGGTTGGAAAAGACCTTTAAGATCATCCAAGTCCAACCACTAAGATCAGCACCTCCCTCTCCACATCCCCTCCTCAGGAAGCTGCAGAGAGCAATGAGGTCGTCTTTCAGCCTCCTTCTCTCCAAACCAGACAAACCCAGAGTTCTTAGCCGCTCCTCACAGGACTTGCCATCCTGCCCTGTCACCAGCTTTGTTGCCCTCCTCTGGACACATTCAAGGACCTCAGTGTCCAAGTGGAGACAAGTGGCATTTCTCAGGGGTCTGTATCAGGACCAGTGCTGTTTAATACCTTTGTGGGCAACATGGATGATGGGATTGAGTGTGGCCCCAGCAAGCCTGCTGACAACGCTGAGCTGTGTGGTGCTGTCGACATGCTGAGGGAAGGGATGCCATCCAGAGGAACCATGACAGGCTTGAGAGGTGGGCGTGTGTGAACCTCATGAAGTTCAGCAAGGCCAAGTGCAAGGTCCTGCACCTGGGTCAGGGCAACCCCCAGTATCAGTACAGGCTGGGCAGAGAATGGGTTGGGAGCAGCCCTGTGGAGAAGAAATTGGGGGTGCTGGTGGATGACAAGCTCAACAGCACCTGACAATGTGCGCTCGCAGCCCAGAAGGCCAGCCCTACCCAGCGTGGCCAGCAGGGCGAGGGAGGGGATCCTCTCCCTCTGCTCTGCTCTCATGAGACCCCAGCATAAGACTTAATGTCCTGCTCTGCAGCCCCCAGCATAAGACTGACATGGACCTGTTGGAGTGAATACAGAGAAGGCCACGAAGATGCTCAGGGAGCTGCAGCACCTCTCCTATGGGGACCGGCTGAGAGAGCTGGGGTTGTTCAGCCTGGAGCAGAGAAGGCTCCAGGGAGACGTTACAGCAGCTTCCAGTACCTAAAGGGGGGCTACAGGCAAGCTGGAGAGGGGCTTCTTATGAGGGCCTGTAGCGATAGAACAAGGAGGAATGGTTTTAAACTGAAAGAGAGGAGATTTAGATTAGATGTAAGGAAGACATTCTTTACGGTGAGGGTGGTGAGACGCTGGCACAGGCTTCCCAGAGCAGCTGTGGGTGCCCCATCCCTGGCAGTGCTCAAGGGGCTTGGAGCAACCTGGTCTGGTGGGAGGTGTCCCTGCCCACAGCGGGGGGTTGGAACTACATGGTCTTTAAAGGTCCCTTCCAACCCAAAGCGTTCTGTGATTGTATGATGACCTTCACATCCTTCTCTGGTGGGGCCCAGCACTGCACACAGTACTAAAGGTGAGCCCGCACCAGCGCTGAATACAGCAGGATAATCCCCTGTTTTGACCGGCTGGTTCTGCTGTGTTTGATGCCCCCCGGCATGCAGGTTGCCCTCTTGCTGCCAGCGCACGCTGCTGGCTCCTGCTGCCAGCCGGCACCCCCGGATCCCGTTCTGCAGGGCTGCTCCCCAGACGTTCCTCTCGCCATTTATACTTGTGCCTGGCATTACTTTGTCCCATATGTGGAATCCACCGTTTGTGCTTGTTAGATTTTATGCTATTCATGATTGCCCAGTCCCTCTGCAAGGCCTCATGTCCCTTGAGAAAGTCAGCAGCACCTCCCGGTTTAGTATCATCAGCAGACTTGCTCATGGGGCATTCAACTCCTGCATCCAGATGGTTGAGAAAAATATTCAACAGAGCTGGCCCTAGAATTGAGCCCTGAAGAACACTGGTTGCCTGCAAAGTGTTCTCTTGCCTTGCAGAGAGCAGCCTGGTCCCTTTTGTCCCCGATTCTCTTGTGAGCTATGTCTGCCTGCCTGAGGGTTCCCCCGCTCTGCTTCCAAGGGTGGAGACCCATCACCACCATTCCAGGCTTCGGTCCCTCCCAGAAGCGCGCAGGAAGATCAGACTCAACACATGTATGCAGATTTCTAGGGCTGCCCACTCTTGGGAATGGGGTAAAAGAGTACACACAATTTATACTTTGAGGATGAGGACGTTCAGCATGATGAACTGTCGGAAATCTGTTCCGTAGAGCATCCAGGAAGAGCATTCAGTGAATTAGGAAGGAGGGACTGAGGGACGGGTGTAGAGTTTGTTGCATCTGAACCGTTAGTGGAGTGGAGGAGAAACAAAGGCACCCGTGGAGAGGGTATGGAGTTAAACCACCACAAACTTGCAGGGACAACAAGCGTAAGGACCTGCCCGAGGTTGCAGCTTTGTGGGTGTTTCGCGAGTGCTTTTGTGGTATGAGTCTTGCCTTGTTTTGGCAGCTCGAAAACTGCAACAGAAACGTACCCTTCTATTGGAGGAAGAGGCAGAAGAGGATGAGATGGTAAAACAGGTGCCTGAGATGAGCATGCAGTCCAGTGTCATCATTGAAGGAGTTGAGTACAAGATCGAGAGACTAAACGGAAGGAGTGTCCAGGCTCCAGCAACTCGGTAAGACAAGATTTGTAGCTCGGTACCACCCACATGTCAGAGGTGTCCCGGTATCAATAATTTTCAGGCAGGACAGCTTGGCAGTATTTCTTCTTTGGCATAGAAATGGGCAGGCTTTTCCAGCTCGCTCTTTCAGAAGAACATCTCCTTCAGCTGTGCACTTGGGTATGTAGGGATGTTGATTTTCAGAGACAGCTGATTCAGGATAAGCCCTGATGCTGAACCTACATCTGGGTTTTTTTAGGCTTTTGTTTCCCGGGTTCTCCTGGACTTGTCCTCCAGGTTGCCTTGATGTTCTTTTTCTAATTCTGAGGCATAGGTTGCAGGAGAATAAAGCTGAAGCTGTCCTTATCTGACTCTCTCTTCTGAGTCTTTGGTACAGACTTCTTCTCTTTACAAACACTTTTACTGTTAGTCTTACAGTAGCTGAAAACACTTACCCTGTCATTTTGAATCTCATTTCTCTCCATTGTTTCTGTCCAGTCTCTGCTGAGGAACTTCTCACATAATGAGTGCATTGAGACTTTCCACCTCCTGTGCTGACAGGGCAGCCCTAAGGAAGGACAGCAGCCAAACACAAACCAGCTGCTTGGGTTGATGTGAGGGGCTACTCGTCCCTGCTGTTTTCATATTGAAGTGAAGTTAGAGAACAGTAAGGCTGGATCCATCAGCTAACTTCCAGTTGCTTATTATTTATGCTTGAATAAAGGGGGTGCAGTGGAGTTGACTGAATTTGCGTTTCTTGAAATATTTTTTTGTCATGCTAGAACAGAAACTGAAATTTAATCAGAATCAACTAGAGCAGTAAAAATAAGGACTTGGAGCCGTGATAAACTTTCTCACTGCTGACTGAGCCACAGTAACTGTGTGTGTTCTTAACCCATGGAAAACAGGCTTGTGAGTCCTCCTTTCATTACATATCAAACCGAGCAGTGTCTGCATGTGCACAACTTGAGTGGGGATGGTAACTACAGCTCAGATGACCTAAAGTTTGCAGCAGTTCGGTTATGAGCACAAAGCCTCAGTGTGTCGAGCAGTTGCGCATAGAGAGGCTGCAATGAGAATCACTGTCCTGAGGTCACTCAGGATTTGTCCCTATCCCAGATGTGCATTCACTTCCCACCCAGGAGGGTCTTCCTTTGTTAACATTCATGCATATCAGACATCAGCAAAGGGAAAAGCTGGAAACAGCCAGGTTGCCCATCAGGTAATGGCAGCTGGAAAGAGCCAGGCTAGAACTGCAAGAACTTGGCAGCAAACACATTTGAAGCATGTGTGCGTGTGTTAGGGGATGGTTAACCTCCAAAATGTAGAACATGAGTTCTGATGTTAGCGTGAACATTTATGAAATCAACAAGGAAATGCTTGCAGTGATGGAGAAGCAGCTGTTGAGCAAAATCATTAAGGGTTGTGTCTTCAAACTGAACTAGTTGTTGCTTTCTGGGGCTTGGATCTGTTCCAAACCTTTCTTGCGTCTGCCACCCTGTGCTGTTAGCTGACGTGCTTGTTTTGCTCTAGGCCCTTTGAGGTCAATGAGAACAACAGTTCACAGAGGAATTCACTGGAAGAGGGAATCAAGCCTGAACAGAGAACCAACTCCATGTCTGGGTAAGTGGATCAGGCATGTTCTTTGCCTAGGAGCTGACAGGTGATGGAGCAGACGGCTTCTCCTTTTTAGCAGACATAGGGTGTAAGAGGAAGTTTTTTGTGGAGAAGGGGAAACTGTGATAGGAACCAACTTCTTAGGAGAAACTGACCTGTTTTATGTGTCCTTCCAATTTCCCCCAGTGATGTCCTTGGATTTGATACTTAACAGTTGACTGAGGGTGTCGGTCCTTGCCTTTTGATGTTGAAGACAGGCAGATAAAAGAGTTGTGGTGGACCAGACCAGCGTACCTTTCACTGTTTCTCTCTCTGCCCAGGTTGAGTCCATTATATCTTGGAGCAGGGGATCCAGTGGCACCTGTGCGGACAGCCAAAGCTGAACGGCGGCACCAGGAGCGATTGCGAATGCAGAGTCCCGAGCTGCTGAGCGGTCAAGAGAAGGAGCTTTCTCCAGCAGAACGTCGTGCTTTGGAGGCAGAGAAACGAGCGATGTGGAGGGCAGCACGGTGAGGCAGAAGAACCTTCGCTGTTCACTAGGCTAGTTCAGGAAAAGGGGACCTGCTGCATGTCTTTTGGATTAAGTGGTATTAAAACAGGGAACAAATAAGCCTTCCCGAGTCAGGTGTTTAGGGGAGGTTATATAGTTCTGTTCAAACAGTGCAAAGCATCTGCCGCTTGGCTGAGCTCATCTGCTTCTGACAGCTACATGGGTGAGGTGTCTCTTGTCTTTCAACAGCTCTTGCACAATCATGAAGACAGTGGAGTTTTATTAAAAAACCTAACTTAAACACCTTCATGTGACAGTGAATGTATTCCTTCCCTCTCAGCACACAGCTTCCCACCTCCTTTGTACCACGTGAAAAAGATGGTATTTATTGAAGCTGCAAGGTGACTTACTAAAAATGAAAAATGGAAAGAGTATTTCACGTACTGGGAAACTTGCCAAGGCCAAGAAATTAGCAAAACGAGGGCATTCTTATCCACACAAGCTGTTTCGTCAGCTATTAAGAGTGATTAAAAGTTGTTTTGAAAGATAGAGAACTTTCTATCTCAGAACTTAAGACCTGAAGCTAGTCCAGGCATTTACTATGTCATATAATTCCTTCCAAAAATTAGTCGAGCTGCTTCTATAACTAATTATAGTTTTCTTCCCATAATGTTTCTGTAGGAGGCATTCAAAGGACAATCTGAAACAGTCTCTTTTGGGGTTTGAATGAGAGCTTTTAGAGGAACAGGGCTGCTAGTGACTCATCCATGCCAGCCTCCTAGATATGACGCTGGAGGGATTACCGTGAGTTGTGATATCGCTTGGCAATTCCAGTGTTTGTGCTTAGACGTGGATGATAATGGTGCTGTTGTCTTCTGGGGAGGCTCTGAGGATGAAGAAATACACAGTGGAATCCTCAGTGAGAGCTGACTAATTATATCCAGGGCTTTGAGATACAAAGACTCATTGTTACTTGATAATGTATCAGACCTCCTTAGGGTTTATTTAGAGCTGGACTAATGTTCCTAGTACCAGGGCTTTTGCCCTTCAAAAAAAACTTTCTTGATATGCTCCAGCTCTTTGCCTTGGATGAATCCTTTGCCTGGTCTGTCTCAGCTGGAAATTTTCTTCTGACATGCTGCCTCCGTTTCACTGCACAGCCCTGTAATGTCAGAAAGCTGAACAGGTCACCGGAAAGCCTGTTTGTTACATGGAACCCTGATTTGGAAAAGATTGATTTCTGTCATCTTGTAGCACGTTTGTTAGACCTTTGAAGCTGGCCCTGCTTTAAACAGTTTTTGGATCAGATGACCTCCAGAGGTCCCTTCCAACCTGAATTAGTCTGTGAGTCTATACTTAGTAATCTCTCCTTCCCCAGCTCCCTGCTAACGGGGCTGTCTGCATACAGGCAGAGTGGTGAGTCAGGGTGGCAACAGTGTGTGCTCTGGCAGGATTGTTTCCACCCTGTACTATTGTAGTACTCTGTACTACATGCTTCAAAGACTGTGGGATTCTGTCCCCTGCTCTGATTCACTCAGTGTTCCACTGTATTTGGCATCCGACGCCTGTTCTAGTGGATGCTGTTTCCATGGTTTCTGTCACAACTTCTTAAGTGGCATCATTTGCAAATGGAAGTTCTGTGTCTTTATGTTAAGCCAGGAGCAACCCTTTTAAAAAAATAGAAGTGGAAGAGAATTTGTAAACAATGCCTGCCAAAACAGACGCATTGCCCTTGTGTTACAGGGCTAGAAGCTGCGTAGGTGTTGCGGAGCCAAGTGTGTGCTTACAAACGATCACGCAGAAGAGGCTGTCTGGGATTGAGATGATGAGATCCAAATTCTTGCTCTGGCATATTCTTTCTTACGACGTTGGACAGATGACCAAGGCCCTCTGTGCTGCAAATGCGTGGAGAGAGGGCTGTAATAGCACTCCTCTGTCTCACAGTAAAGCAACGAGCGTTGACTAAATAAAAAACTGACTGTCAGTATGGTGCTGCTTAAGCACCACAGTGTCATCAGGGGTAGACACCTTGCACAGAGTTGCTGCACAGTCTTTGCACCTATAGAAGTTCCACTGTTGTATTTGATCCAAGAAAACAGAAGTTGTCTGTCAGGCTTCTCCTCCTGAAAGCCAGCATCGCTGTGCTTGGAGAGGCAGTACGGACTGATCTGTCATCCCTTCCCCATTAAATACGCAGGATTTTCTCTCCCACGTGCCTCCACTTCCCATGCATATTTCCTCATACGATGGGGCAGGCTTTATGAGGTAATGTCAGCTCTGATTCCTCCTAAGCATTAATGTATCCAAGGAATAGGAGCTTTATTAGAGATGAGTGTAGGAAGGAGAACTATGATGTTGTCTGCACAAACCTTTGAAAGCAAAGCCATTCATTGCAAGGACATTGCTCTTGTCGCAGAATGTACACCACTTGCCTCAGGACATTGTGTTCTTCCGTGAACTTGTTACTGTTGCCAGCAGGTAAAGAAATCCTGAAAAATGCTGGGGGAAGGGGCCAGGATTCTTTCAGATGATCGCACGATTTGCTCCTTTAACATTACTGGTTTTGGGTTAGCTAGGATTTTGCTGAAATTGCTTAGGGCACAGTAAAAGTTCTACATTACACTGTAGAGGAGTTAATGAGTGTTGAGGATGGTGGTTTTGTCCACTATGGGCAGGAAAGAGATCTCTGCGTTCCAAACCTTCAGTCTCATCTCTTCTAAGCATGTTTTCTTCATGGAAAATTAACTAGTGAAGGGAGAGCCTTTTAGAGGTAAGAATATATGAGAAGGAGAAGCTACTTGCACCTGTCTTGCTTTTCAGTTAGCAGATACATGTGACTGGTTTTAAGTTCTGCAGACCAGGTCCTCGCCTCCGCTTCGCTTCTGATACCAAGGTGTAGCTTTTTATTCAGTTCTTAAAGAAGTGCTTGGCTGATCCTCGGGTAGGGTTAAGGCCTTGCTTATTTTTGCATTGGCAGGGATCAGTCAGTCACCATGATATGTTCCTTTTGTAAGACAAGGACGGACTGTTCCCTCCTACCACAGATCTCTCAGGATGATCTGGTCTTCTCAGGATCCCTCTTCTGTAACTGCTAGACCAGGCACAGTGACATGATGGCAGCCAGGGCTCAGATCTTATTTCCAGAGGCCCCCCAGGCAGCACTGTGTGTGCTGTGTGGGAGAGAGGACTGGATGGCCCTGCACATGGCGCTGCAGCCTCACTAACCTGTATTTTCTTTAAATGCATGCCACTGATTTTATTACTTTCTTTCTAATCTTCTATCTTCTGCTTCTTTCCAGTTCTCTGATCTGTGTGCTGTCACTCGTGACCCCATCAGTTTTGCACCTTCTTGGGCTTTCCTTTTTCTCCCTGTGTCATCAGTGCTCTGCCAGGACATGTGATGCGCCCCCCCCTTCCCACCCCCACCCCCCCAGCACACACCCCTGTGCTCTGTTGAAATAAACACACTGGGACCCATGCTACATAAGTGTTCTGGGCACACACAACCGCTGGCATTCGTGCCATAGGAGGAGTGTGGTTAAGAAGGTACAGGCATATACCGAGGGGGGCAGGTATCCAGCAAGGGCTATAGGCATCTTGGCAGTTCTCTACCATGAACATGCTATTTTACAGATGCCCTCACCTCTTCAACTGCATGTGTTCCAGGGCCTGTGGCAAATAGACCTTTTGTAATGTGCTTGTCCGTTTTGCTTCCCCTTTTCTGGTGGTCAAACAAGGCGCATGCTAACAGGTGGTCAGATGTATGTATGCAAATGTACACTAAGAGACTCTCAAACGTGTGCACGCACACTCATACCCTGTACTCCCTCAGTTTGTTTCACACGTACACACATACACACTTCTTTGTAACTACCTCCTGGGCCTTTTCCATTGGTCTGCTGGGTGTTTCTAGTCCTCTCCTCCTAGCCTGCGAGGAGGGCAGTCTCTAGATGCTGAGGCTCTGACAGCCTGTGCTTTGGGCACATCATCCCAGATTGCCCTCTGGAGGTTCCTGCTTCAGCAGCAGTTGGTGTTGGACAGGATCAGATATAGGAGCCTGTTTTAATCAAGGCGACCCCTATATCAGACCCGTATTTCTCCTTGCCAGGGTATGTTCCTGTATCTGTTTCTTTCTTTCCCTGTGCTTGTCTGCTGCGATGTTCATCACCATCATCTCCTCTTCCTCCTCTTCTTCCTCCTCCTCCTCCTCCTCCTCCTCCTCCTCCTCCTCAGATCCTCAGCTCTTGAAGACAGTATTAAACAGTACGAGCAGGATCTGGCCAGGAAGCTGTACCAGTCCCGACAACGGGCACCTGCTCCCGGGGCCAGGCCAGCTCAGATGTCTAGTCCAATGCAGAGTCACGCCTCAAGAATCCCTGGGTCAGGAGGCCAATCCAGGTGTGCACAGCCCCCTCCCTGCCAGCTGCATGCTTAACAGTCCTGTCTGTATCCCTGCATCCTAACGCAGTGCTCCCAGCTGTGCCCTGCTAGGGGTAGGGAGGAGATGTTAGTGGTTGCTGGTGTTCATTTCCCTGAGGTCCCACAGACTACTGGCAGTTGTCTCAATGAGAACAAGGGGGGATGTTGGGTCTGTTTGGGAGAAGGGAGCGGACATTTCTGAGGGCTGAGCCGGCTTTCTCTGAGCTATTGCACAGTCTCCTGATGGCTGAAGAGGGTTAAGAGGCAACACACTGAAAGCACAGAGGAGAACAAAGCTCTGAGAACTGATCCTACTCATTTGAGCCCCTGCGGTTCTTTTCCCGGCTTGGGTTGCTCTCCCATCGTATATGGCACCTCTGGAAAGGCCTGCAGCTTCTCAGTGCGTTGATGCTTAGCTCTAGGCTCTGTCTGTTCAACACACGTGATGGCATGTGTGTTTCAGGACGACAGCAAGCCAAGCGGTTCTCCTCTCCTGCTTTGAAAGTCTGTCTGCCTCAGGGAACCGAGGGTGCTTATTTTTGCCTTTCTGCACTCAGCCCATTGACTGTAATCTGGCTGCTGGGCACAGAAGGCGGCATGATCTCTTATCAAGAAGGCAAAGTCTGATGTCTTCTTCTCCCTCCCTCGTTTCTGAGGCAGGATGAAATCACTTGAACAGGATGCTCTTAAAGCCCAAATGGTTATTGCCAAGTCCAAGGAGGGGAAAAAACGCAGCACACTGGAGCAGCTGGCAGAGTCACCTTCACCTGTTCCTACCCCATCACCAACACCACTGGAAGGTACTGTATAGCTGCCTCTGTCTCCGAGGAAAAAAGTTAGTGCTTCCCTAGCTTAACTTGCTTGAAAGCAGACCTGTTGAAAGCAATTTCCTTCTTCAGCCTAGACTGGAAGGTCCTTTGGGGCATATGACATCTCTCAGCATAGGATATGGTATGAACCATACCTCACATCTGCCGTATGGTTCCAGGGAACCAGGGCAGAAATAAAACCAGCGTCGTGACTTTTTTTTTTTTTTAAAAAAAAAAAAAAAAGAGGAAAGAGGCATTTGTTCTGAGAAAGCCCTTTCTTTCCTGAGCATACTCTTTTATCACACTGTCATGGTTTAACCACTGAAACCAGGACACTTGGGACACACATTTAAATGCTGCTAAATGGGAGGGACAGATTCAGGGAAGTGTTGCATATAACACAGCTAGTCACTAAATACTGCTGTTCTGTCCTCTTTTGCAGATTGCAGTCCCAGAAACGTCACTTCACCGGGAAGGCTGGTATGACATAATTCTGCTTGCTTTTGTTATCTTGCCTATAATCCTGGGATTTCTCAGTTACTCGGCTTGGGTGTGGACTGTGCATCTGGGCTGTGGGATCCTGGACTTAAGCCAGGTCTGGCTGTCTGACAGATGGGACTGTGAAGGGGCCACAGTGGATGGAACTATGGCATACGCATTGATGGAGGCGCCCCCCCCTTTTTTGCAACTACGATGTGACATCTGTTTTCTGTTTCCCTGTTTTATTATTTCATCCTTTTCTTAGTTCTTCATCTCCCTATTCAGAAAGCTTTTGACTTCAGCAACTTTGGCCCCTTGTTTCCTCAACATCGTGAATCTGACAAGTGAAGCTGAAATCAGCATTTTCCTTTTTCTAAGCACTGTATAAATGCAACAGGACATTTTGCAGGGAACTGTCAAAATTGGTAAGACAGACAAACAGAAGAGTGGAGGCGGCTACACAGAGAGGGGACCTGGTTTTGCCCAAGGTCACACAATACAGCCAGCGCTAGATTGAAATCCTGACTGTGCTACAGCCATCAGGAATCTTGTCACAAATTTTCCCATGGAAAAAGGTTTCCTACCTAACTTGGTGTGCATATGCATTTCACCAGAGCACATAATGTTTTCTCTGTAACCTGGAACCCCTGTCCTGGCACCAGAACAGCTAAAAAGCCATTTTGGCAGAGACGCCCCATTTTCAGAGGCTGTATCCAGCCACTCTTGGCACTGAGAATGATGCTTTGCTTCTACTTTTATCTCTGCATAGATTGCTCAGCTTGCTACTGGTTTTCCATCCATTTCTCTCCCCTTACTCTCTCTTCTCTGTTTCTTCTCTTTTGCTGTCCCTTCTAGTCCATATCTGAAAAGAAGTTTGACTACCGGGAATTTGCTGCTATTCCTTCCTCCAAACCTGTTTATGAAATCCAGGTATAAACTGCATGCTGCACCACCTCGTTAGATTGGTTAGGGCTTGGTTTGGTGGAAGTGCCTGCACATGAATGATGACCTTCAGAGCAGAGGTTGAATGATTTGAGGAAGTCATCTCTCAAAGGCCCTGGCTGTCTGGGGGGCAATGACCGGCCATGCTGTATAACTGAGGGTTTACTGGGGACTTCAGTCAAGAGAAATTGTAAAAAAGTTGGTCCAGATGGTTTTAAAATTAATGACAAAAGCTTTGCAAATGTAAAGCAGCTACATCTTCACTTTAATTGATCCTGAAACATTTTTAAGTGAAAGATGGGAACTAAAAGGGAGGAAAAAACTATAGAAAATGATTGCCAACAGATTGCAAAGTGGAGCAAATGTTAACTTCAAACTGGAATGTATCCAGCATCCTGTCCGAGAAGCAGCTGTGGTGACAATTCTCGTATGTTGTAACTCTGCTGTAGAGGAACTGTGAAGTAATCACGTGGTAAGAGGACCCCGAGTTCCAAGGGTGAGCACCATGGTGAGGTGGTTTTCCTTCCTAAAAGAACCTCCTTTTATTTACCCTGTTTTGTCATAGAATCACAGTTGAGGTAGGAAGAGACCTCTGGAGGTCATCTTGTCCAGCCGCACTGCTCAAGCGTGGCCACCTAGCATCAGTTGTCCAGGACTATGAACTGCCTTTCTTGTATTGTCTGGGTTAGTCATGAACTGATTGCGTTTGTGACACGTGATTTTGAGCAGATACTGTATGTCTGTAACTTTTATTTTTTTACATTTTTATTTTTTTAGTTCTTTGGGCTTTGTTTTTTGTTTTGTATAGACAATTAAGCAGATACCTGCAGTTAGGTTTGTGTTGTGTGTGGAGAGCTAGCAAGTACTGATGTGTTGAGCTTTAACTTGGTGTCGTGACACAAAGATCCCAGGTCCAAGGTGTCATCCCCAAAGCCAGGCAGACTTTAGCAGAGCTGCAGTTTGAGGATTCTCAGGCAGTTGTACATTATTTGATGCGTATTCTTGGTTGCCTCTTCTTTCACTGGTGGTATCGCTAAACCCTTGGTAGTCATCATTTTCACTAAGAATCCCTTCCCTTTTGGGCTGTGCACCTGTCCATGTTCTGTACCGAGGGAGCTGGAGGGCTGGCCACTCAAACCCCAGTGGCAGCTCTGGACTAGCTCAGTTTCTCCAAGCCTCTACTGAGGCCACAGTGCAGCACTGTGTCTTCACGCAGCTGAGAAGGTGCCTCCAAAGGAGGCTACAGCTCCAAATCATCTGGCAGTTCCTCTGGACCTCTCTCAGCAGTGCAGTAATTAAAAGACTGTATTTCTTCCTGGCCATAGTTGCACGACTGCGTCACTCACTTTGGATCGGTGCAGTGCTAGTCTGGCTGAGCTGTGTTCCTCAGCGATGCGTGCCGGAGTCATCACAGCCCCCTGTGCTCTGCTGTCTGCTGTTTGTGAAGAGCATGACTTCTACTATATGTTTACTTTATTTCTAAAGCACTAATTTTGCTGAGAATCTCCCCCTCTTTCTCACCTCCTCCAATTTTGCTGCTTGCACAAAATAGGCAAGTTTATATGGAAATGAGGGCTTCTTGCACCCTCACAGCCGTGAAACTTCCCTAATGCTTTCCGTCTAAGTGTATAGAGCCGCCACACTTTATCCTACAACTAAAGAAAAATTAAGCTACTCCTCACTTGTGCTCTTGAGCTGAGCAAGACGACCCCTAAAAGACAGATTTTGATCATTAGTGGCCAGAACTTTCAGATGAGTTTGGCAGCGTTAAACTTGCTGAATACTGAGCTCTTCTGAAACCCTATCCTTGCGTTTGTGTAGCTCGGAGAAATGTTCGGCTCAGCGTAAGTATTGTGTGCAAACCGAGAAAGAATAGTGCAGGTAACAAATGGAGCCGCTTTCGAAGCAAACAGAATACCCCAACAGAATAGTTTGATCTTTCTGTCCTTGAAGCACTGTATACAGCTAGATGAAATTCTCTTATGTCGGCAAAACATGTGCAGCTTGGCACATTTACGCCTGTCCCCAGAGTAGTGCTGGTGTTCAAGCCACCTCAAGTTTGTGACCATGAGCAAAGTCGTTTTCTCATGGTGTTGCCACTCTGGTCTGATGAGCTGCAGACAGCTCTGGCTGTTGGAGTGGCCTTCATTTTGCGAAGGCTTTAAAATTTGCAGGAGCTGGTGGAGTTTCATGGTTTCACTTAGCCGTTTCTCCAAAGCTGTCTCTGCCATCCATTGGAATGTAACTGCTTCCTGTCCCACTTCAGTTCTCTCTCCACACCTGAATATAAAGAAGAATGTTGATTTTGCCTAAGAAGCTAGGCCTGCAAACTGTGCAGATGGAGAATTAGGATCCAGGACTCTCAAGGAAATGTAGCTCATGTCTTTGCTCTCCGCCCATGTTTCTACTCATTTTCTATAGTCTTTACGCTTGCTGCCTTTCGTGTCGCTTCCTACCCTCTCCTCCCTAGCCATACACAAGGAAAAGGAGGAGAGCTGTGATGGGCAGCCACACACCTCATCCTGCAGTTCAGGCGGTGGGCTGCTTGGCTTCAGCGCAGAGGATTAATGTTGTAATCGTGTGCATTTACTGAGGGTCATGCCCTGGCTGCTGTATCACCAGTGCCTTTGGGGCGAAAGGTTCTCTGAAGTGTTTTGGAAGGCTGGAGGTGTGGAATTACCTGGCACTAGTGTTACAGAGGTGGATGCTCATGTCTTCTGTTCTTTTGCAGTCACCTGATGCAGCTGATGATCTCAGACACATAGATGACAGAAATAACTCAGGTAAGCTCATGGTTATCTTGGTACTACTTGCTTCCTGCCACAGTTCTAGAGGGTTCCCCTTTGTCTGCTTGTGGAATCAACCCTGAGGACTTGAACTTCTTGCTTCTTGAATGAATGTCCTATTTTGTCCATTCTAGAATGAAACCTCCAAACTTGCCACATTCAGTTTTGGGTAGGATATTTGCATTGTGCTTTAGCGATCGCTAATTTGCTGAGAATGGTGTGTAACAAGCATGCCTCGTTTTCTTCTGGTTTTGTGTTCTGGAATAAAGAGTGCTGGTAGAATGTGGATGGGAATTTTTGGCCTCTGTCCCCTGCTTTAAGTGGGTAACATCCATTGCTGAGGGTCTGCCTTGTGCCCCCTTGGCTAGAGCAAAGAACCTCGCTGCGTGCAGCAGGCACCTGCAAATAAATTCATCCTGTTTTAAGACTCGAGAGCATTTGGGTGCTTGAGAGTACCCACGCGACTCTCCAAGTCTGTGCTCGTGGATCTGCGTACGTGGTTACCTAAATAAAAAGTCGTTAAAGCTGTGACTGCTGTGGCTCTTCAGGCTGTCCTAACTACGGGATGTGTTTCTGTCCCCAGCTATAATAGACAGGCTCAGACTCTCTCTCACTTCATTCTAGGTGGCTGTAGTAGTAGTGTGGAGCAGGGCCGGCCTGCGCCTTCGTAGTACTTCTCTTGCCTTCAGCAGTTGATGCTGGTTTTCTTCTACCTGTTTGCAGCTATTTTTTCCCCGCTTTAATTTTACGCAAGGAAAATTTATCTCTTACCTTGGTAAATCTCTCTGAGAAAGGCTGCACTCCAGACAGCTGATCCATGTGGGGGCCATTTCTAGAAGGAGGTTCTGCTACACAGATACTCAAGAAAAACTTCCTTGCAGAGAACAACAGCTGTTCCTCATCGCTTGGAGTAAACCTCTCAGCCCTGGGATATTTTCTTGAGGCGGTCCCTTCAGTCAGCGTACATAACTAGGAGGGCACTGAAGGGTTGGGAAATAATCAGAAATTGCTTAGGGGCTTCAGACCTCACAGTTGCCTGGCATTGCTCTTTGTTGCCCTCAAACAGAATAAAAGCCATATCAAGAGTGTGATGCTCTATCAAGAGTTTCTTAACCCAGTCCTTAATCCTTAATCCACCACTGCATGAGGCTGTGATGTGTGTGAGGCACCAAAAAACTGCAGGCTTTCCAAAATCGGTTTGGAAGGATAGCAGCTGAGGATGCAACTAAGCTCTTTGGGTATGGGACAAAGCTCTCAAGTGTTTTTTTTAGATTCCCCACCCCCTCTGCCCAGCCTCATTCTTCCAGGCAGTGTAGCATTCCAGCCAACATACAGGCTTTTATTTTTTACATAGATTCTGGCAAGTTAGAAAATCTGTATGAGGAATTTAAAAGATCCTTTTCTTGCATCGGTTCCAGCTTCCTGCTAGGCTTGGTTTTGTCTCTTTTCAGATACCCTTCTCCGAATATGTGGAGAAAATAGTTGGAATAAAATACCTGGGAAAATACTTGACTATTAGAGTGCTTTTTACTCTCATTTTTCTTCAGTGTAGAAGGAAGAGGAAAGGAAACCATTTACCAAAGATCAAAGGAGTATATGCTGAACTCGTTCAAAACAGCACCGTGTGTGCATTCCCCTCCCACTCCGACAGCTTCATTTGCAACTCCCAGCATTTCAGGCACCACTTTGACGTATCCTATCAGGCCTTTCACTGCTGTGTGTATTTAATACAGCTTTAAAGAGATCTGATTGCTATGATTAGTGACACCTTTTCTCTGTACACCTCTACACACACTGGGATTTTAATCAGAATTATCCTTGGTCATGGATTTATGGCTTTTTTTGATCATAGGGTAAACTCATAAGCAATTCCTAAATTTTATGCTAGAAGAGCATTATAACAGAAACTCCAAGGTTATCTTACTGCTGACTGCTGGAAAGCATTAGCAACTCTCTCTTCTGAACATCTTGTCAAAGCACACCATTTTCTTTTGTCCGTTGCAGATGAGCTCTAAGAATCTTTGCATTCTCAGGTCTGACTTACAGAATCACAGAATGGTTTGGGCTGGAAGGGACCTTAAAGACCATCCAGTTCCAACCCCCCTGCCACGGGCAGGGACACCTCCCAGCAGACCAGGCTGCTCCCAGCCCCGTCCAGCCTGGCCTTGAGCTCCCAGGGATGGGGCACCCACAGTGGCTCTGGGCAGCCTGTGGCAGTGCCTCGCCACCCTCACAGTAAAGAATTTCTTTGTAATATCTAATCTAAATCTACCGTCTTTTAGTTTAAAGACTCAATGACTTCATGGTCATCATCTTTTAAATGTGTTTAAAAACATTTATTCCAAGGTTTGCAAGAGGCCATGAATTTATTGAACTTCATAATAACATTTTTAGGGCGGCACCATGGGATGTGTTTGCTTTATGACATAACTTTTTCAGTTCACTTTGATTTAGAGTCTTTCCTATCTTGTAGCCATCAGGTTGCAGAAATACACACTTGATAATTTTGTATTGCACTTACTACTGGGTACCTGCTTATGGTATGTAAGAAACTACTTCTGTCCTCACAGTCTTTGTCCACTTGGGATGTCTAATATCTACAGCAATTCATACAGGAGAAGTATCTTTTAGTCCTACACTGGACTAATTAGTACTGTATAATTACTGAGTCTAGGACTCAGCTCAGCAGCTCATGTACACGTAGGAATGAAAGATTATCTCTCCACCTTCTCATACCGTTGATTTATCCCCATCCAGCCTTTTTAGTCACCTCTCCAAAGACTTGCGTCCACCCTTTTGTTCTCCAGACTTCCATTTTAGAGATTCTTTCCCACCAAAATGCCGAAATTCCACAAAATTAGAATCTCTAGATTTATACTAGTTGCAATGCCTGTGCTCTCTTCCAGTGTTTTCTGATTTCTCTCATGGGACAGGAGGCCTGTACTGGCTCAGAATACACCAGTATCCTGTCTGGCGGGAAGTGAGTTCTTTGGGAAAGACTATAAGAAATAAAGAAAATGAGCTTGCAGAGACGCATATTCTCAATTTTCTGTAATCACCTATTAAGTAGGGGTGTCTTGAGCCAGGTATTGTATCTAGATCATCAGTGGAATGATCCTCTGTAACACTATCCTAATTCTTTTTTTAATCTTTCTTGATGCTTTGTGGCATTGGGTTCCACAATTACTGTAATTCTGTTTCATGATAATTTCCTTGGGTTTTCTGGGATGCAGTGAGTATCTGTGTCTTACTGATTCTTTCTGTACCATTTATGTAGGCCAGTACCATATCATACTGGTTATCTTTCTTCCAGGCTGAAGAATCCTAGTTCTTCTTTGTGAGAATCATTCTGCTACCCACTCTGGACCCTTTTTATTTCATCCTTGCCATTTTTAAGTAGAGAAGTAGAACGGGGCTGCATGCAGTATTGCAGGTGCAGGTATATGATGAGTTTATGCAGTGGCAGAAGGTGCTGTGTACCTTCTCCCATCTTTTCCGATATCTAATCCTCCAAAGTGAAATGGTATTGTTGAGAAGTGTGCCGGTGTTTTCAGAAAGCTCCCCCTAATGACTGCAGAACCATAATCTTATTTTAAGGATGCTGCATTTTATATGCAATTGGGATTATATTACTTTTACTGATCTTAAGTATCATCCAGTAGCGTACAAATAAACTTGCTAGGTCAGCACGAGGTTCTGGCTAGTCTGATATTGTGTCTGATGTGAGCCACTGGGAATGCCAAGAAAAAAACATACAAGAAGAAAAGCATAAAGTGATTCCTCCCAGAATACTACAGGCTGCAACAATCTGCGGTTTGGTGCTTTCTAAGCCAGAAGTCTTCAATTTTGGAATTGTTTCTTTCTTTCTTGAATCTGTTCACATTTGCAGTAAATTTCACCTTCCACACCACTGCCCGGTTAACTCTGTAAAATCCTAGTACCCTTTTTTTGTAGTTGAGTTTCATTTGACTGCCCTGATATACAGCTTGGTATCGTCAGCAGGTTTTCTCAATACAGTGTTCATCACTTCTACTCTTTCTTGTTAGCTACCAAATACTGACCCTAATACAGACAGCCGCTCTATGATGTGATAGCAGGTCATATCTTCCTATGCTTTTCCTGTGTTTAAACTACTTACCCACTGAAGGACATGCTGCCTTATCCCTTGACAGCTTGTTTTCAGTAAGAGCTTTGGCTGAGGAACAATCAAAACATTTTTAAAAGTTGTGTGGTGTGTTGAGATCACTTGACTTGCATGTTTGCTTGCTCCTTTGGTAAATTCTAGTCTAAGAGGGTCTAAAAGGAATGACTTCCCTCTAAGCCATATTTCGTCCCCCAGCCCCCCAGTCTGGATTTTGATCTGCATGTGCCCATGCTTTTCTTTTGTACCCGTTTGCCTTGTTTGGAAGTCAGTCATCTGTTTACCAATCCCACTACCCTTTCAAGGTGTGAGATCAGTCACACACATTTATTTGTTTCTAAGACCTTTTCAAACCGCGGGTTAATGCTGGGGTTAATAGTTCAGGAAACATTCTGAACCGTAACGACTACTCGCACTTGGGTACTGTGACGAGGGGGACGTTGCATCTTGGAGTCTGGCTCTAGAGCAGAGGGTGGGCCACTGGGTACAGCTCAGCAGACTTTGCACCTTTGATCTGATGTATCTTCATAGATTTCTGTATTTGAGGTCCTGTGCTATGTTCAGAGATTTTAGAGAGGCTTCCCAGGAGGCAGTTTGCACTCGAAGGGAAAAATCTGTGGTTTTGTGGAACTTCTTACACAAGTATCTCACAGCAGTTGCTCCAGCCAAATTATGGCAAAGGGCAGATGTTCCAGGCGTATGTCAGAGCACGTCAGATAAGCTCTACCAGCTCCTTTCAGGAGAGTGGGGAGCCACCGTAACAGCAGTGTGCTTTAGGTACAGAACACATCCTAAAAGACCAAGTTAACTGAGAGTCTGCCCTGCCAGAGGATCTTTCCTGGAAAGTTCTTTCAGCAAGGAGCCCAAGTCACAGTCTTAAATTTACAGAAAGGACTTTGTCGTGTGACTTCAGCATTAAGCAAGGCCAGAATGCTCACGTCTCTCATTGGCTGTGGCATTACCATACTGGTGGTCACACTGCTCTTCAGTGCATGCTGCTCTACTGAAACCAGTGAAATGGTTTGGAGCACTGGCTGACACCTGGGTCCTTTCAGTATACTTGATTTTTTTCCTAAGGCTTGGCACTTTCAATAATTTTCAGTGAATCGTGGGTATTAGGGACAAGTATCTTCCCACGTATGTGACTTCCTTCCCAGAAGCCACAGTAGTCGCTACCTGAGCTACAGATCACCTAAAAGTCCTGGCCGTGGGATTACTGTAAATCACCAAGACTTCAGCGGTGTCTCAAATTCGGCACCCTTACGTCAGCATTAACTGGATCAGCTATATACTTAACACTGGCTCTTAAAAACTTAACTTCTCTTGTCTACACAGTTCCCCAGGAGCAGGACGGGCAGCCAGAGGAAGAGGACATGTTAGTAACGCGTGATTCATCAACACCGACTTCATCAGCACTTGAAGAAATGGCCCTGTACAGCAGCAAACGCAAACTCCGACACAGCCGGCGCAGTTTGGAGGCTGCTGTCCCTACGTAGAAGATCTGATGCACCTGGGCGATGGAATAGCCCAGCACAGGCTTTTTGAGCTTCCTGTGCTCCGGGGATAGCACTGGACTGCCCACACTGCTGCCTCCTGGACTCTGGATGGGAACTGAGCACCCCGGGGAGCATTGTGGTCAACTAACTTCCTTCAAGGCTGTGAACCGCCCTCTTTTCTCACCCAATAATGCACTGGGGCATGTCCTAAACAAGATGGGACAATACTAGACTTACTGATGGCAAATTGAGAGGAGGTGTGGGTAGGACAGTGGGCAGCTGCAGCTTGTTAGCCTGTAAATATTGTGTGTGGGGGAAGGGTAGGACAGGGAGAACATATGAGTGTGAGAGTGTGTTGGGCTCCAGCTGTTATTTCCTCAACTTGGATTTTTTAGTGGTTAATGTGGGAGCTTCTACTCTGGTATGAATTAGAAGGAAGGTCCAGCCTGCCTTTGCTCCTATTTAATTTCCATTCTTTTGCCAAAAAGCATCTCCTTCCACCTCCCACACCATGTCACCTCACTTTCTTTTGGGAGTATGTGGAAATGGGTAGCTTGGAGGCAAAACAAAGCAAAACAAAACAAAACAAAAAAAAATTTCAGCGAAGTGCCTCCCTCTGACACTGACACCTGTGTGCTCAAGCAAAGACGACTGGATAAGCAGGAGCCTGTGCCAGCTCTGTGCCACTTGCCTCTGTGAGCGCAGCAATCTATCCCACGTAGCAAACTGCTCCTGCCAGTATTTAGTGCTGTTCTGGGGGACAGGTACCTACCCGGATTTACACGTAACTGCGTGGATCCCTCGCACGCGGTGTGACCCACTCTGCAAGCACACTGCACGGAGTGTCAGAGGAGGCCAGGTATCTGTCTTCTGTCAGCACCACGGCTGAATTGGTGAACCAGGGCAGAAACAAGAAAGGAGCCGAACAGCTGTAGCAAGAGTCTAGCAGTGTGCATGTGTGACAGCAGTAGAGAGCAGAATAGTTGGGGATTAGGATATGGTGGCAGAGATAGGAGGTGTAAACAGCAGATAAGATAGGGGGTTAGGATTCAGGAAATGGGCAAGGGTAGGAAGTGGCGATGCTGGGGTCAGGTTAGGAGTCATGGGGTCTTACAGGTAGGAGGATACTAGCGGGTGAGTCCACTGTGTTGCCCGCTAGCTGTGAAATGAAATGTGACGTTACGGGGGGTGCGCAGTGTGGGGCTTTCAAGGAGCGCCGGCCAGGCAGGGAGCACAATGAAGTAGGGTGGGTCTGGCCTATACCTTGCAATAACTACGCAATTCTACTCTTTGCCAACTTGTTGGCTTCAGACCCCTTTCCATGTAGAACAGGGAAGATACATGCTTGCCCATGCAAGAGGAGAAAAAGAAAATGAAAAAGGAGCAGGGGTGTGATTCCTGGTGTCCATGAGTGGAACAAGGGCTGTGAACAGATTCTGTATCAAGTGAGCTCTGCAGATGTGGAGGAGACAGATGCTGCTTATCGCTCTGAAATCAGTCTCTGCTGCCCACTACTGAAGTAAAACATCCCTTTTCTTCTTTTTTTTCTGTTCTTTCTTTTCTTTCTTTCTTTTTTTTTTTTTTTTTAATGCCTCTAGTAAGGAGAAAGGCATCTGAGCTTGGCAGTAATCTGATCTGTCTACCCTGATAACATTGGTGCTCTCTGCTGAACCCCTCCAGCAGTAAGACCAGAGTTGGACCTTAAGCCTTTCAGTGACTCAAAGTGGCTTGGGAGTGACAGGCACTTCTGCTTGTATATTTGCTGAATGAAAGAACTGGATGCAGTTTCTTTTAGTTGAGAATCTCCCTTCATGCCAAAATCCAGTGGATCATTTTAACTGACTTCATATGTTTTAATTTTACAGAGCTTTGAAGGGGGAACTCTGATAATCTCAAACTGCAGCTAAGGCTGCTTCCATCATCAGCAATTTGAGCTTTTCCTTTTTAAATCTGATTTTAGCATTTGCTTTTTAACAACAGCAATTTTGGAAACAATCCTGGATTGGTTTTGGTGACTAACTTGTGATTCTTTTTTTCTTTCCCTTTGCGGTACCTGGTGCCAGGCTCTGGGTTCTCTCCCATTCTCTTCTGAGAGACTCTGAGGGAAAATTAGCGCATCAAGACTGTAACTAGTGAAATTTGTACAACCAAAGAAATCTATTTTGTGGTTCAAGGATAATAAAGTTTACTTTACATTTTAGAACCTTTAGTTGATGTGGTTTAGCCCTGTGTGAAGCCTGCAATTTCTGTATCAACACTTTGGTTCCTCTGACATACAGTCACCCTGTAATGTAGGAGGCATACTAGTGATTTTCCTGCTTTTGTGTGCAGAAATCCCTGATCACCTAAATCACTGACAGCTGCAGGAACATCAAGATGAGCACATGCTACTCTTGTAAATTTGGTAGAGAGCTGGCATCTGTGCTGAACAGGGAGGAAGAGAACCTAAACCAGCAGCTGTTAGCTTCATCTCTATGTAGGTTGGAAGGGACTCCTTATTTTGGAAGTGGCAGATTCTCTCTTGGGGTGGGGAGGGAGAGGAGGAGAGGTTTCTGTTCCAGAGAAGCTATAATAGTGGGGAAAGGAAACAGGGGCAAACAAGTGAGATGATATCTGTGGGATACGTGCTTTAGTTATCACACTCATCACTGACACCTATTTAAAAAACAGTGCCCAGCTTAATGGCATACAGGGGAGGGAGGTAAAGTCAAGGATGAGGAAAAAAAACCTACAAGGTGCTGTCCAGTGTTACAAGCTTTAAGACCGTACTGATGTTAACTACAGAGACACTCTGAATTCCATCCGTACCAGGGGCCGATTGGGCACGAAATGTACCTCCACGCTGTTGGTGCCGGTGCGCTCCGTGCCCGAGCCTGCCAGTAAAGGCTGCCCGATGTGATGCTACTGACTGTGGCAGTGAGGACTGGTCCCTTCTGCTACTGCTGAGCTCTGTGGTGCCTGCTGCCTCATGGGTGTGGGCGAGTTGATGGAGTGCCAGCCCTAAGGCTTTGGCTCCAGTTTGACCAGTTGCCAGGGGTGCATGGGGGAGTGTGTCTGTGTGTGTGAAGGAACACCTGGACGCAGGCAGTAGGTGGCTGGCACAGGAGTAGCCTGGAAGCAATGCAGAGCCTGGGCCCTGCTCATCAGCCGATATAATACAGAACACAGGGATAGGAGCAAGAGCTTAAGCCTCTTGGCTTTCTTCACTTGGCTCTGCTTAAAGAAAAATAAACACTAGTTTGTTTACATGATTAAAGTTTTTAAAAATACAGTTGAACTGGTAAAAAACTAACACATTTCATGTAGCCCAAACAAGTTCTCCTTAGTGTGGATCAATGAATGGCCACCAGGATATGCCAGCACAGAGAAAAACGGCCTCAGTGGGAAGAGGGCAGAATTCCTCTTTCTAGAGGCAGTGTCATGCTAGACCTTGCCCTCACTCTCCATCCTGTGCAACCGTTGACTTGCAGGTACAGCTGGAAAAGAGACCCTGGCACACCGCATGGTACCGCAGGAACAGTCTTGTCTTAGTCCAGCTTGGAGGGGTCAAGAGTCTTAAGTGTTGACGTACACAAACTCCTACAATAGATTTCACAGGTCCTCCCCTATAAAATGGAATTTTTTACAAATGGTTTTAATCGCTCTTCCCTCCCCACCCCACCCCTGCTTAGATTGTTATATGTATATACACATCTGTGCTTATTTATTACCTAAGACAACGGAGCCATGATTTGGACATGTGCAATAGTTACCACTTTACAAAAGTAAACATTTTCATGAACGTTGGCATCCTTGTAAGATTTGAAGCAGGTCATTAGCATAATTTTCCTCAGACAAGAGTACATAGTTACATACGCATCTCCTAAAAATGCCAGCCTGAAAGCCTCCCCTAACCCACCCACCCATTGCATATACACTGGTGGGTGGGCAATCCACACCCATTTATCTGCAACTGAGATTTCCCAAAAGTGTCTGTGTTACTGGCCCCAGTTCCAGCTGGGGTATGGACAGGAGGACAGAGATTGTTGCAGTGATGGAAGGTGGCCCAGAAGTCTTAACAGCAAGCGTATTCAGAAGAGCTTCAGAACTAGAGAATCTGTCCAGCTGCTTTGCTTTTTAAATGACGAACCTGCTGATGAGAAGCAAAGGAGTAGGGCCTAATTCCAAATGCTCTACTAGATGCAGGTCCAGAAAAGGTGTTCATGCAAGAGTGTCTGATATATGATAGCTACTCAAAGTATTCACAGAGCTAGCACACAATCACCTCCAGTAAGATGCTGCAGTTGGAGTAAAGGCTGCGAAAGACAACCAAAAAATAATTTTCAGAACTTTTCCTTGCTTTTTAGGTGTGCTGGAAGGATGCTCTTATGTCATCATCATTAACTTAGGAAATTTATTTAGGGTGGAGATTCTACTATAAATAGGAACAAAAAACTATCTCCATTTTTTAGTGATAATGCAAAGATCTTCAAGGCTGCACAAATAGAGAATAGAGTACAACTAGTTAGGTAGAAGGTTGGCAAGAAAGAATCTTGCAGCTAAATGCATTTGTATAGCACCAGTAAATCAAAGGCGTGCTACTGGGAGTGTGGAGGGGAAGTAAATGTCATATTGGGACATAGCTCTAGGTGCAAACTTGCAAGACATGAAATAAAACTCCGTAACACTGATTTTTGGGCATCGTAGTTTTACTGGAGATTACCATATAGCTGACAACTGTATCTTGTTAAAAGCAAATGGAAAAGAGCAAATTACAGTGAAATGCTGAAGACAGGAACAGGAAAGTACTACAGCAAGCCAAATAAAAAGCACAGTAATGCATCTAAAAAAATGTAAAAAGCAGCTTGTTAAGGTGGCACAGGTGCGTAGACTATGATGTTACCTGGTTTGTGACACTATCTGGTTTGGGGCATGTGTGAGCATGAAAGACTAGGACAAGAATTAGGATAAGTAATAAACACCCAGGTACACAGGAAAAGGAGGAGGAGATGGATGACGATGATAATAATGATACTTGAGAAGCATTGTAGGATTGTGTAAAACTTAGAATGGACTGTCTAGGGGAAGGGCCAAAGGTGCAAAAAGAAGAAGGAGGGCTCAAGGTGTATCAGACAAGAATGGGAAAAAAGAAAGGGGAGCACAGAGGATAAAAAGGGCTGGTCTCGTGTGGCCAGCCGTTTGTATTGTTCTTGCCTGTGTGGCTGCTGCTGGTGAGTATGTGGTGCCTGGAAAGGTACTCCCCAGGCTGCGTTTCTCTGTGGGTGTTTGGCTGTGTCTCTCTGCGTGCACTGAGGATATGCTTGCAGCCTTGCTGCTGTTTGGATATGGGCCCAAAGGATCACAAAACCAGCTGGTTCTAGCAGGGTGGGCCCTCAAGCCTGCAGAATTCAGCTTCCCTTTAACAAATGGCCCTACAGGCAGTAATAACTAATCCAAAGACAGTAACTGCAGAAAATCTATGCAACAATTTAAACTTAGTAAGAGCAAAATCAGATAGCATGGAGAAGAGCTACTTTCCTAAACCTGTCCCAAAGCAGAGCATTACTACTCTGGACTGGTCTCATTGAATCTGCACTCTTACCTAACTGAGTAAGATGTCCTAGAGACCTTCTACAGAAAGCTAGTAACAAATCAAAAACTGTAAACTCAACAGCAGTAAAGATGACAGTGCCCTTCTACAAAGGGTAGTCCCAGCAAGAGTAGTTTATGGCATTTACATAGACGATAGATTCAAATACTTTTCCACAGAAATGGGGGGGAGGGAACATCAACCCACAGTCCTACAATTACAGAAGACATAGTAATGAAGTCTTAGCCATCAAGGGCCTAGCTCTAAAATCTAACTTTCAAAGAAGTATACATGAGCAAAGATGGAAACAAGTAATCAGGAGCTTTAAAGCCACCTGAAATTTGGCATAACTACAAATCCTGAATCCTCACATCCAGTGAGCAGGGGCAGGGGGGAAGAAGAAGTTTTACACAAGGGATAACAAGCAGATGGGAAGGAATCTAAGTGCTAGTCATGGACTAAGGCTGCTTTTTTTATTGTTATTCACAAGTTACTTTTCAGGTCCTGCTAAATGCAAGTTTTCTTCATTTCAGGATTAAGTCCTGTCTTGCATTGGTAAACAAGGTGAGGGATGGACTCCTCCCCTGTTATTTCCCTCCATATATAATGGTAGGCAGACGTCCTGAATACTTACAGGATTCTCTTCAACCATTGTCTGCTAACAGATATAAGGTACTGTCACGGAAGCTGCAGATCACACCAGATTTACCCATGTGGAGTCAGCTCTGAGAAACCTGCAATTTAGAAACACCAGAGGATGGAGGATATTGTTTTTCAGAACTGCCCACCTGCCACCAGCTGCTTCTGGAGACAATGTGCTGAACTATATGAACCTGTGGGTTTCACTCAGTACCACTTTTGCTGCTGCTCCTTGTGGTTTTAGTGACATACATCGTAGGTGAAGTGGTGAGAATTCCCAATGATTATGCATTGTAGGATGCCATAACCGGCACTGCCACTCTGCTGCCACTGTAGCTCGGCTTGCCCATCTCAGGGCCCTAGGCAAAGTCACTTTACACTGTTTGAGTACCACGTGTTCTTAAAAGTAGTGTCTTGACACCTCAGGAAAGCTGCAGCTTGTCCAAATGAATAATAATCAATGGCCGACTGCATATGGATAAGAAGTAGACACTGTCTTGCCAAGAAAAACTGAACTACCCACCCCAACCAGACATAAAGTGTCCTGTACCGAAGTCTGTAACAGGCTCAAAAAGCCTTCATGCCTAATGGAGACCTGGCGTCACAAAGATGCAGCCCTTTCTGGTAACAGCAAGTAAATGTCACCCTCCCCGCTGTAAAGGGGCAATTCTTTATTTTCTGCACAGACACCTCCTGCCCCCACCCCAAGCTTATTCCCTTTGAGTTTTCCTCTACTTTTCTCTTTGGGCTGCATGGTAACCAAAGCACAAACTAATTTCACACCTTGTACCAAAGCCAAGTGAGGGTTTAATAAGGGTGTAATTAAAGCAGTAGTTTAAATCAATCTATTTCACTTTGAGCTGAAAAGCAGTCTATAAATAAACATTCATATAATTAGTAACCATATCTTATCTGAGATAGCACTAGCCAAACATTAGGCTGTAATAGCATACTGCTATAGGACGGTGCCTCAACGTGTAATCTTATCTCAAGTTTCATACCTATAAGAAATCTAGAATAGAACATTTACTCTTATAAATGATAGATCTTTTCTCCCACCTCTTCTACTGTGCTATACAAAAGGCCTTCCTTATTGGGGTTGCTTGAAAGGTAGGCTGTCAGAGGTTTGGAATTTTTTTTTTTTTTCCTTTTTTTTTTTACCTTTTTCTGTCCATCCCAGAGGTCTGCTCTTCTCTAGTAGCGTTGTTACAACCTTCCTGCTCAATGCAAGCTTGATGGGACTTCTCACCGTATACAGCTATAGACTCCAAACTCACTGTCCACTCAAATGGATTTTGTCTCCCAGCATCTTCAGTAGCACACCATGTGTCTCCTGATCACATCTCTGTGCAGGAACTAGAATTCCACATGCCATGCAGAACAGCAACAATGAGGCTCTATGCACCATACTGCAACACCACATTGCACTCCTGCTCTTGCAGCTGCTGCATTCCTGTAGCAAGACAATTAATGATTCTTGGAAGGCACGATGGAAGGGCTGGACTCATGATTTTTGAAGATTTGAGAAATGAGAGGATGATGTAATTCAAATAGTAAATGTTGCACAAAATGTTGAGTTTGAAGAAAAAGATACTCAAGAATTTACGGAACTGAATGAGGAAGAGTTAAGGAAAATTAATTAGAACAATTTGCTGAAGAGCAGTAAATATAGAGATAGAAGACTGAAAAGCATCGATAATGGAACCACAGACACAAGTATTTATGGGAGCAGCAGGAAGTTTAGTGAAGGAAGCTGGAAAACATACTCATTTTCCATTCAAACAGTTAGCTCCCAGATTTAATTTATGCGAATCTACAAACTTGCTTAAGAACACCTCCATCAGTTGTAAAGGGGAACTACTGTAGTAACATTTTGGTCAGAAGAATTAAACTATCATGAATGGAAATACTCAGGTTCTTCTCTGCTGTTTTGCAGGTGTAACTGTAATCTTTCCACAGGACTTGAAAAAATGTACAGTAAAAAAAAATACAGCTCAGAATGACCTCTACCGACAGAGAGATAAACTGCCATCCGTACCGTTCAATGGATGGAATTCAGCCGAGGCTGCGTTAAGGAAGCTATGGAGCTTTTCCCAGATTTAAAAATGGATCATCTCCTACCTTGCCCAAGGCCTGCTCCAGCTGTCAAGATTTAGTTTAGCACAGAAATAGAGCTTGAACAGACATGTGGTTTAGTCTAAACCTTTTCAGCTTTTACACAACACATTCAGAACTTTTTTTTTTTCCCTAGTAATCAGAGTCTTTAGGGGAGAATATTCTTGTCATGAGAAACCCACCATAAAAAAAACCACTTGAGGAGAAGCATACATAAATACAGAAGGAGAAAGGTAACGGTGAGTCATTTGGGCTAATTTATTGAATGCCTTAAAACATATTAGAGAAAAACTACTGGATTAGTATCACACCAAATCAAAAATAAAACTTGTTTGAATGGAAGAAATCACAAAAAAATCTCTCTGTATACCCATGTAAAGTGATAGGTATTACTAGTTAGCATTGTCAGAAGGTGGGAAATACTAACTGATACAAAGCAATAGTTGAAATTTATGGAACAGTAGTCTTCCCCCCCCCCCCCCCAAAAAAAAAAAAAAAAAGGGGGGGGGGTAAGTCTAAAAAAAAAATCAGGAGCAGGGAGCTCGCTCAGCCTTTCCTCATGTGTGAGGTGCTCCAGTCCTTTCATCATCCTTGTGGTCCTTCACTGCACTGTCTCCAGCATGTCCATGTCTTTCTCATGCTGAGGAGCCCAGAACTGGACACAGCACTCCGGGTGTGGCCTCACCAGTGCCGAGCAGCTGGGAGGGCTCACTTCCTTCAGCCTGCTGCCAACACTCCGAATGCAGCCGATGATACCATTCACAGCATGAGCATGTCGCTGCCTTGCGTTCAACTTGGTGTGCACCAGTAGCCCCGAGTCTTTTTCTGCAAAGGGGCTTTCCAGCTGGTTGTTCTCCAGCACATACTGGTCCATGAGGTTAGTCCATCCCGGGTGCAGGACTTTAAACTCCCCCTTGTTGAACTGCAAGAGGTTCCTGTTGGCCCATTTCATCCAGGTCCCTCTGGATGGCAGCATGACACTGGTGTACCAGCCACTCCTCTCAGCTTGGTGTGGCCTTCCAGCTTGCAGATCATTGCTGAAGATGTTGAACAAGGCTGTGCCCAGGATTGACCCTGAGGTACAGCACTAGTTACTGATCTCCATCACACTGCTCATCACCCTCTGGACCTGGCAGTTCAGCCAGTTTCCAGTCCACCACCCTCTATGTTCACCCAGCCCATACTTTGTCAGCTTTGCTATGAGGATCTAACGGGAGACTGTATCAAAGGCCAGACTGAAGGCTGGGTAGACAATATAACACAAATGCCCCCAGACAGTTAACTAAGTCATCGTATTTATTAAAGCAACTGGCTAAAGAAAAGCAAAAATTGAGCAAAAGTGTGCTAGGCTGTATTAATAGAAGTAACAGAAGTCCAAGCATGATTCAGTTAAATGTTATGACACCAGATGTTGATCTCAAATTCACCGATTGTAAATTGCTCTAGACCGTAGGAGGAGACACCCTCTCATGTGGCAATACCTGAATTTGTGTATCTTAAGCTGAAACCTTTTATTAATCTTATAGCCTCAAGAAAAAAAAAAAAATATAGGTAAATTCAAAAAGGCAGGCGGACAGGTAGTATGTTACCCACAGTCAGGGGACACTGGTAACAGCAACAATTCCTACCAGTTACTGACCCAGGCACAGGGACAGCCCCAGTGCTACTGTCAGAAGCAATTGCATAGGCTTTATTAACAGTGTGGTCTCTCACTCTCACCACGATCAGTGATAATCTAAATAGATTAGATATACAAGCTCCTTTGATATCATAGCCAAGTCTTTCCTGCTGAGGTTTCTTAGAGCAACAGATCTACACTTCATTTTTTTAAAAAAATTACTTGGTAACAAATCCCCTTCTTAGCATACACACTAGAGCAACAGCTCTGGATCGTGAAGACTCTCAGCTGCTTTATTCCCTTAGTTTTCACTTTACAAGCAGTTCTTGCACTCCATGATATCCAGCTGAGAATGATTTATTCATTGGTATAGCAAAAGTGATTTTCAGAGCCCCTGCATGTGACCAGCACAAAAAAAAAAAAAGTGTGGTCTGGCACAACTTTGCATTCTTTTTTCATATTAACCATTTTTCCACTCTCTGAGAGGACAGGCAGAAGCAAGCAAAGATGCCTCTGGCCATTTCCCAGAGAAGAAACAACATTTACAAGAGCCAAAGTTATTTAATTTTGCTTGTTTTGGAAGAAAAAGAAAATCCAACCAACCAGAAACAAGAGTTTTAGAAGGTCTTTGGTGGATACTGACGTTCCCAGGGCACAAGCAAGGTAACCAATAGACTTTCCTATGCAGATGTTTGCTTATATTGGCTTCCTCTTCTAAATAACTCCCAAGTATCATAAATAACCATCTCACTAATGTTGTAGAAACTGAAGTAAATGACGGGGTAATTGTTATCTGGCCAATGAAGTCTGAGAACTACAGAACCTTCTTTTGGGAGAAATGGGACAGGAGTGGAAGATAATATTCCCCTTTTCTCTGCTCCTTCCAATACCTCTCAGAGGGAGACTGTGCAAGAGTGATCACAGAGACAGGGGTCTGGAAATTGCACCAGGCTCTCATAATGAAATGAGGCAAGAAAGACAAAAAACAGAGGTAAAAGTAATGATTCAAGGGACTTATTTCATTCTTTCAGTCACATTTCTTCTAACACTTTGTTTAATTTTGTTTTAAACATGTCTCAAACAAATAAATGGCTCGTTTTCTAGCAAAGCCTGCAAGCCTTTATCTGGGTTAGCTCCACTCCAATTCAGCAAATTTTTCTTTTTAAATTCCCATGATGCTAAATCAGAAATCACTGCAATAAACAAAGAGAAACAGGATAGAAAGAGCCAGGGGTTGGGAAGAACAGGAGATTTGCAACTCAACTTTGTTGAAAAAACAGTTTCCTCTCTCTGCTACATCTACCACAGTCAAACAGGCATTAAATTTTGAATATACACAGAAAGAATCTCAAGGACAAAGGTCCGAGTTCATCCATCCTAATTTAGGGTGGGAAGCTACAAGTGTAGAAATATTTCAAAGCTCCTTATGTTTCAAGTTATCCTTTCTATTAATTTGTCCAATAAATGGTAGGACCACTACCTACAAACCTGTATGATTTCTAATATGCAAATTGTAGTTATTATAAATCAAATTATTCAGTATAAATTAAATGGAAGAATAAATTTTACAAATCTATAAATAAGCCTAAGGAAACACACTGTCTCCGAGTTCCTCAGTCCAACCGACTTGAATATCAAAGCAGCTCTTCTTCAAAACAGAAGTGCTAACACTATGGCAAATCTGTTCCCCAATCAAACAAGAAAACTATACAAAGTTAATAAGTTAGTTTCTAAATCTAACTGTATGAATAGTTCTCAGGAAAGCTATTGGGAAATAGCAGAATTTACAAGAACTTAAAAAGAAACTGCTCAAAGTAAGCTATGCATATAGAAGGTCAAAAAGAGCAAACACAAAGTGATGAAAACTCACCCCACCCCCACCCCACCCCAAACATTGCAAAGAGTAACTCAAGAAATAAAATCTTGGTCTCAGCTTTTCAAGGGGGGGGGGGGGGGGGGGGGGGCGAGGGAGCAGAGAAAGGCAGCTGGTGGGAATGAGAAATACGAAATGGAATTACCTTGTTGAAGGTATAGAAAAATTCAAGAATCCTGTTATTCCCAAGGAGATTCTGCATAATTCCTACCCCAGAATTTGGAAGGGACAGCACACTAAACCACAAATCCAATTGTAAAAAATATTTTACTAAATCTTTCCAGTGCAGTGTTACAGCATAAGTTGCTTCAGCCTGCTTACTCACCTCTAGTCCTCTTCTGAATATCATGTTTTTTCCCCCCTTACAGTTCTGGAATTTTATCATAGTACCTCTTAAACAGGGGCCAGGATTATTGTGCCACTCAAGTCTTATGATGCTACATCCCCACTCTGGAGAACTCCCCTCTTCCCCAAAACAGTTTCCTGCTTTTCCTTCAAGCAAGCCAATAAATACCTTTCTCCCCTTTACCATGTGGTTATCACCCTTCGGCATCTCGCTGCACTGGGCTACTCAGTGTCAGTTCCAACAAAGAAAGAGGCACTAGGCTGAGAGCCAAGGAGCCTGGCTTACGTTACCGGCGTTCACCATATTCCTTTGTGACTATCTCATCATCTCTTCAGCCAACAACTTTATCCGAAGCATAGCTGCAATATTTAATTACTGCAGAACGCTGATCTCATTTTACTCCTTTATTTCATCTTGCATACAAAGTTCAGCTAAACCAATGGAAAAAAAAGTACAGAAATTGAGATAATAGAGAAAGGCCTCATCCCCTGCCTTTCCTCCTCTAACTACAAGACACTCAGTGCTTTCTTTACCAGTTGATCAGGTTTTCTTTTAACTGTTATTGCTTTTGGGAAGGATGCTAAAGGCCATCTGACCTGGTTTATATAAAGAAAACAACTGTGGTGCAGGAAACTGGCTGACAAAACAGTACCAAAGTAGGAAGAGAATTGCTAAATTTCCATACTAGCTCCTATATCTATTCTTTCTTCATTTAAATGTATAATACCCTTTTTATTCTACATCATATGCTGAATTTTCTGTGCTAGAATATAATTAAATACATCTTCTGTTCAAAGTATAATGCATCTTTTAAGAAGTTTTCCTGAGCACAAATTAGCAGCCTGTTGACACCACCAGAAATGTCTCCAAACCAAAAGAGTATAAAAGCCTAGAATTCTAATGGTATTTGAAGACTTCTACCCTATGCCTCAAGTGTTCTGCCCCTCACATTATAGCCCAAGTCATACTTGCGTTCCCACAGAATCCAAAGTCTATGGAGGTGTGTAAACATAGCCTCGCACGCTGTTTCACTTCACCTTGTCAACTGTGCTTGGAACCAAGTGGCCCACAAGCTTTTGCGTTCTCCAGATACCAGATGCCTCCAGCAAAGAGCAAGCCCTGTGTGTTGTCGACAGAAGAGAGTTAACCGAGTGCAATATATTAAAAAAATCCTAGGGGGAAAGCCATACTCTAGACTAGAGAAGAAAGGAAAAAGCTGCCAAGGTCCTCACTCTAAGAAAAACTCTTTCAAGCCCCAAATCTAGCGATCAGTTTAAAAGCGAGCGTTTTAGCAAAATGTACTACCCAAGCCTCTCAGGGCACAGCTTCCCTACACCACTTCAGAGGTGTACATTCATATATGACCTGTGCATATGACATGCACAAGACACACAATGTGCATGGCTGTTGCTGGGCTGTACACCACTACTCCCATGGTCTGCATGGGGGATAAGGAGGGGCACTGGTGGCTTTCTGTTGCTGGCAAGGGCAGGTGGCGGGGACCAGCTGGCCGCAACAGCACGGCCAGACACCGACAGGCTGGGACATGGGGGCTGGCTGGCCAGTGGGCTCAGGGCAGGCAAGAAGATGCCAGGGCCAGACCATAAACATGCCCCAGCAGCGAGGGACAGGAGCTGAGCTACAGCAGCCCACCACACACCCAGAGCATGGAAGCGCCTGTCACAGTGTGAGCTGCGGACGACGACACCAGAGCGTTTCAGTAAGCCTAAATGCAAGTTACATCTCTATGAAGGACAAAGGCACATCTGCTGTAAAGGTACAGTGTTCCCTAAAGCTTACTGAAAAGCCTGGGGGGAGTGTCCACAGACAAAAAAAAAAAAAAAAAAAAAAAAGGGAATTTAATAAGATGGCAGGATGAGCAACTGAGTGTTTATACACACCAAGGCTCCAAGAAACAGCTCTGCAACAGACCCGAGGAGCTACACAGTTGGAAGCTGAAGTTCCAGACAACAAAATTCCAGACAACAAAAAGGTGCAGATCTTCAACTACAAAACCTGTTTACCTGCATTTTTGCTGAATTCTCAATTATTTAATAACTTTAAACCAACATTCTTCTAAAATATGTATCCACTGCTAAGTGATGCTGTTTCTCTTGTCTTCTCACAGAAGACAGAAGAGACACTCAGTACATCTTCTTCTGACTTTAAAATCTGTTTGTCTTCTCTAAAAGCTACGATATTGATTTGTATAAAAAAAAGTTTAGATTCAAAATGAAAATACAATTTTTGTAACTGAAAGATAGACACTCTGCCACATGGGAGCAGAAATGAGGGTTGGGCACTGGAGATCTGTTCCTCCTGACTTTTTCACGTGGGGAGACTTAACTGGCCAGGCCAAGCAGATGTATGTTTTCTCTTCATCAGGTCATGCTGGATGTTCAGCCATGCTGAACTTGGATGCAACCCTGTCTGCGCTGGGGAGTTACCAGTCTGCTCGCAGATTAAGGCCAAATTATCTGATCACAGGAACCTTCGTTCTTTAGGTCACCTCCTGCATTTTTCCCCAGAGGGAAAGGGTGGCAGTAGTATCCGAATACTCTGCCAAGGCAAAAAAAAAAAAAGCTACAACAAAAAAACCCCCATGCTTCTACACAGAAAGTGCTGCTGTACAAAAGATACTGACAATAGTGATTATTCCTCTTTTATTCTCCATCTAGCCCATTAATTTAAGGCAGTTTTCATTAAAAAAAAAATCCCACTTATAAGCATAATAGTGTTACTATGCAAAACTACATTCATGTTCTCGCTGCCATAGTTCCATTCAGATGTTGTTCCTGCTTGTTACAATAATGTTGGGTTTCTCCAGTGTCACACTTTGGGGGTGGTGTTTTTTACAATAAAAATAACTATGAAGAGCTGGGAGGGGCATGAAACAGGCAAGCTTCTGAAGAGAGTTCTTCACTATCTGCCAGCAAAGTAAGGTTGAGGAATCAAAGGCCTGAGACATAAGAATTCTTCAGGGATACACAGAGCACGCATTCACTGCATAAGAAATAAGTTCAGTGCTAAGGGCCAGTTAGTACCTGTGACTTCTTGATACTGAGTTGGAATAAAAACGGGAAGTTCTTGTTAAACAACTTCAGACTAGATAGATAGAAGGGAGAAAGCAAAGCTGCACTTAACCCAGATAATCTAATATATACAAATAAAGCACCTGGAACAGATCAAAACCAGAAGTGGCAGACAGGATTAGTCACCAATGTTAAAGTCAACAGGAGCATTCACCATATTCTCTTCCATTATAAGAGAGTCCAGGGAACCTGCAGTGCTAAAGTAAGCGACTCAAAGAACAAGATGAGTTACTACTCCAGGTCCCAGGTCACCTTGTCTTGTCTCTTGTTTATGGCACCTTTGGGGCAGATAACATCTCTGTTCCTTGTATAGTGTCAGTGATCGCAGAGGGCCAATGGCTCTTCAGCGTTTGGAGAGCCAGGGGCCAAGGGGGATAATACCATCTCACTACCCAGGGCTTGGTCCTGCAATGCCCAGGCAACGGGAGCAGGGCAGGCCCAGTGACAATGGCAGACAAGGTCAGCTGAGGGTCCAAAGCGCCACGCAAGCTTGTGGTGACAAGGCAGGCCCGAGGTCAATCCATTGGTCAGGGTCTGTTACAGCACTAGCAAACTAGTAGGCTGCGACAAGGCTTTTACTATCACATACCAGGTTAACTTCAATAAGTAGTTAGCACACCTTACCTCGGCACAGCCACCAATCCTCCACAAGGTTTCAACAGTTCGTGCTCTTCAGGCCAGTCCACCCTGCTTCTTGCCTCTACTGCATCCTCCTCCTTGTCTCTCCTACCCCCACAGCACTCTCTCTCTGCTTCTTCCAGGTCTTTCTTCAGTGACTGCTCCTCTTCCCTACCCCTTAGAGTTATTTAGCTACTTAGCAGGAACCAGCCACACCTGCACCTTACCCACATCAGCCAACCCACCGCCCCTGGAGCCAGCCCACAGCTGTATATTACTAATGTTAATCAACCTGTCTTCATCCCTCTGTAATTCCTCTGCAAGGGTCAGGTCCAGTGATGGTGACCAGGGTCAGACACAGCTGATATCTGGGCCAGGTCCACATGACGATGCAGGTGTGAGCTCAAGCTGGGCGGTCAGCCATGGGTTGGGGCCAAGACGCGGATGGCTGCTGCTGGGCTGCACATCAGTACTCACATGGTGTAGCTCAGGCAGGACAGAAGGCCCAGGTCTGACCTGAAATGAAGATCCTGGGGCTATCGGTATGGGTATGGATAAAGGTCATAGGAGAGTCTGGTGAGAGCCATTAAGGCCCACCCCTCCACCTAGGGCCCCGATATTTACGCTGGATGTTCACATTTAGCCCCCTCTTCCTCTGTTTCTCCTCTGGATTTTGTACGAAAATGTCCTTCCCAACTGAGAATTATCCCGTTATCACTGCTCTCCATGTATAAAATGATGAGATTTGTGAGGTTCAGATTCTAAGTCGGATATGGATATGTTTAAATAGTTTTAGGGGAAAGGAAAAAGGTATGAAGGAAAGCAACGAAGCATGATGCAACCTGTAGAGCAGGATCGCACACCACCTAGAGATACAAACTAGTTGAATGCACTTTGCTCAGGGCGAAACACAAGTGCCTTCTGCAGGTCACCTTTGGTTACTGTTTCAGAAAACAAAAGTCCAAAACAAGGGAACTGTAGGGCCTATTCCATCCTACCCTCTAAAACACTGACAATCGCCAAATTTCCCTTCTTTCCAGCTTCTGTTCCAGGAAAACTGTTAATTCCTCACAGCTAGAGACATCCTACTAGCCAGCGTATTGCTGTAGCAGGCTAGTGGCAGCTGTCCTTTCTAAAGAATAAACACTAACCTCTTGGCTGGTCTGAGCAATGGAACGGATAATAGCTTCAAACAAGAACCAAGACAAATCATAAAGAAAAACTGATTGGACAACTTAGTAACAGCAGTGCTATGAACAGAGCTAATGCCTTTCCAGTTTGTACTTCCCTCCTAACTTGCTAACACGTTTTTGGTCAGGTGGTAGACAAAACAGAGAACTGCTAGGTTCCCTGAAGCCTGAGAGGCATCATAAGGGAGTGAGGTCACGATAAAAGACAAGCTCCTGTCAGGCCAGATTTTCACGCTGCAACCCAGCCTGAAAGAAGTCACTGGTAAGAATGGTTCTGAACAACTGGCTTCCTGGCCACGGATTTAACCTTGAGCAGTTAGAGGCAGCAGTCCATCCAAGCACAGGCAGTCATTTTCTTCC
Organism: Falco peregrinus; assembly: GCF_023634155.1. Lineage (NCBI taxonomy): Eukaryota > Metazoa > Chordata > Aves > Falconiformes > Falconidae > Falco > Falco peregrinus. The sequence continues at coordinate 15,094,667 of NC_073723.1, forward strand.
CGTCCACTGTGATTTCCAAAGAAGGATGAACGCTACTACCCTAGGGGCAGGTGCTGATGTCTTTCTTCTCAAGTATTTTGGTCAAGTCCATCTGTGTGTTAACACCAACAAAAATCTAGAATTGGACTGAGGACAAGACGGCCTTGGACACGCATTCCCATGTTACAATACGTTTCTTTCTCCTCTTGCCAGTTGTGCTAACACACTAGTTTGCAGAGCCATTATGTGAACTGGATCAGGAAGCAATTTCCAAATTTTAGAAAGTTTTAAACCAAAATTTCATTTAACAGGGTTTAAGATGAAGTGGCAGATGTAAGGTGCAGGTGTTAGACACAAAACAAAATGAAATACAAGATGCAATCCAGTAAAAAACAATACAGAGCATCTTTTTTATTTATTGATTTATTCTTTATTATTCCTAAAGCCAGTAACATTTTTCATGGAACCATCCTACTTTAATCAGCTTCCTCAAATTCTGGATGAATTCTTTCTGTCTCTCAAACTGTTACTCTGGTCTGGGTTTCCTGCATTGATTTACAGCTTATGTTGGCATCTCAGCTATTCAAATTATTCTTTGTTTTCAGTATACTCCCCATCCCTGGTAAGCCTATGTGCTGTAGTGATAACCAGAAATCAAAGTTTTGTGGCTTCATGGACTCTTTAATTGTATGGATCATTTGCATAAGACAGTGTTTTAATCTAATTAATTTTACAACACAGGTAACTTAACCAAAATGACTTGATGCCACAGCATCAGTTTTGTTCATGCATCTGCCACTGCTGCTGTTATTTAACTCACGGAGGTGAACATGTGTGCAATTTACTATGCATACTTACACCTTTGCAGATGCGAAGCCTGAAGGTCCCTAAGCATTTCCTAAAAAGGAAAAAAGAGTCACTTTGCCAAATGGGCACAAACTTTTAAAATCTACGTGTCAATTCTGTGGCACTTCACAAATTCGTGCCATATCCTCCTAAATGCTGCTGGGGTTCACAGAAACACTCCAGCACAAGCCTGATCAAAAACTTTGTGTGCTGTGCTGCTTCCCTAAAACAGCAACGCAGCAAAGCTCTCCCAGCTGTTGCACAGCTGCTTTTCCCGCTTCTCAAATTTGTTATCACACAGGTGCTACCAGCGTCGCTGATGGGCTCTGCTTTGGCCAGTGGTGGGTCCATCTTGCAGCAGTCTGCAACTGGCTCTGTCTGACACTGGGCCAGCGCCTGGTGCCTTCCGACAGAAGCCAGCCCTGTAGCCCCTCAGCTACCAAAACCCTGCCCCGTAAGCCAACATACCGTTACTGATCACCACAGGTCTGTGCTATGTGTTGGGTTCCGCCTCATATACCACCAAGTCGCAACAGAACCAGACAAAATTCTCTAGGCTACAGTAGCAAGCGCTCTTGGACTGGTGTGAGCAGAATGGAGTGGCCTGTCCACCTTTTCAAGGTGTCCACTTGTTAGTGTCCTTTGGTGCTTACTCTTAGAGCGCTGAAGTCTTAACAGCTGTAGCAACTGCTACAATCTGAAATGAGGTTCACTCACTTTGTTTTATCCCCCTGTTGCATCATGTCATTGACCCAGATTATAACCAATCTGGGGCAGCAAATGTCTCTTTCTACTGGCTCTCTGAAGGCGATTAGCATAAAAGAGCCCTGCTGAAGACATTGGTTACGAACAGTAATTACTCAGTTGCATTACTAAACTAATCCAGTGTAACAATGCATACGTACATTACAATTAGTAAAAAAAGCAAACAAAATTTACAAATCAATGCAATGACTGAGGATTCTTTAAAAATAACCACTATTATCTTGGAAATAATATAGAAAAATAAACACAACCAACCTTAAGAATAAGAAAGTAGTAAAACTTCATTACTTATGACCGATTGGAAAGATGCAGGTAATACCATCATGCTACAGTGTGATGATGAAGGCCTTTGCAGACCATTAGGAACGCCCTTCTTGCAATCAGCCATTCCAGATAATTTTCACTCACGAGTGCCACGGAAACTGGCTCAGGAAGTGTCAAACCTACTCAGATAAAGTTTATAGACCTTGGAATAGCACTATAATTTTGGTGATATATTTGTGTGTACAGCGATAGTGAACCTGAAAGTAAAACGAAGTGTTCAGTTTGATAATCAGATTTTTAAGTTAGTTTTGAAAAGCTGGAACAAAAAAGGTCCACAAATACAGTCTAAAGGGTAGGGGGAAACAGAAAACAAGCCATTTTAAGATGTTCACTTTATTTAATAAATGAAAGAGAAGACTGAAAAGTGATGTGTTTATTTTAGATACATTACTGAGAAATACTTTAGTCAAACATAGGTTATCAGACTCAACGCAAAATTAACTAGATTAAATTCAATGTATAGTATGACATAGAAGGCTGAGACAGAGAAGCGATGGAGTTCGACTACAAACTCTGTGAAGCCCATTACACTGGGATTTTCCTCAAGTAACAAATACCCAAGAAGAATAATTCAAATAGGACCTTGCCTGCTAATAGAATCTGGAGCCAACATTTACAGGGATTTTAAGTTCCTTTACAGAGCATTTAAGACTGTATTACAAATCATTATTATTTATGGAATAAAAGGTTTGTAAAGCCACACACTGAAACCCTGTAGAAAATTTTGTGAAACAGTCTAGATTTGACTTTTTGGGGCATTTCAACAATTTATACTTAAATATCATACAGGGAAAAGCCCCAAACTCACATGAAGTCTTGCTTTCCTTACAGTCATGTTTGGTTCAACTCCTTTTGAATCTCTTCTTTAGACTAGGAGTGCTATTTATCCAATCTAAATTTAGGTGTCTATACCCAAGATAGATGGTTTGGCTCCCTCTGTACCCAGTGAGGTTTAGCCGCCAGTTCATCTTTCCGGCCTTGAAGGTCTGAAAATTGCATCCACAGACATATTGACAAGCTCTCCAAAGACTATGCAATTAGTATGGGATGACTTGCCCAGATGTTGACATCTACGTAGCAGTCACCAACGTTCAGTCTGATAAATTCCACCTTAAATACCCGTATCATAACCGAGACACTACCAGCAATCTCATCACTTTTTTGGGCCTCAAAAAAGGTCCTTTGCAGTCTCCTGACAACAGAAAAGATACATTACCTCAAAGATTTAAATAATCAAATAAAATTCTATGTTCTGTTAGAGAGCAAAAAATGTTCTGTCCACAGGAAGAGAAGCCAAGGAACTGATGAATGATTACCTTGGTAGATCTGCCTCAACCATGAATGTGTTAGCCTTCAAGTAGTTTCTTCCTTCCCCACCGTCCATGCGTCTCCATTTTCTAGCATCCTGCAGCAGATCAATACAAAGGAGAAGAAATTGAAGTCACAGTGGCTGAATAAACCAAAATAAATCTATGCAGAAGCTGCACTGCAGGCCTGAAGCCTTCCAGTCTGCTTTCAAGTACTCTAAACCCAGATTCAGACCTGAGTATGCCAAAATCAAGTGTGGAGTTATCTGTCCAGTTATCCAGGAGAACTAAGAACCACAAAAAATAGCCAAAGGCCAAGCTTTAAGCACAAAACTGCATTGTAAGAACGGAAAAAAAAATTATAATTATCAGAACTGGCACATGACTCGGAAAGATATTTTCTGCGCACGAAACATGGAAATGTACGTAAAGATCACAGGGCAGCAATTATACGTGCAAGCGCACAACATAAAGAAACCAAATGATAGATAAAGCCATTTCTTCAGGTACATGTAAATTTGAGAAAGAAGTTTACCAGGAGTTTGCAAATAGCACCAAAAGATTTATATCCATATGTACATTATCAGGAGGCATTAAAAGAGGAACAATGCTACTGAGAATTGCTTAAATTCCCAGACACAGCCTGGTAAACAGATGGTAGTAACAGTGGCTAGGTCTAAGCAGTCACACAGGTGGTAACTAACAACTTCCTCACAGAATAATCACAGAACCAGTAGAAAGATATACACTGTAAAATTTAGTTTTGCTAAGGGAGATTTTTATTAGAACTCTGACCATAAAAAAACCATAGGAAGTGTATCCTAGGCTGTGCTTCTGTCTGCGAGTGTGACATATATCCTTTCCACCTAAAGATGCTGCACGAGAACCATCGTGTCAGTCATGGCTAAACTGCTGATAACTTCAGTCAGGGAAGGAATCACCTACATCTCCGCAACAGACCTTCAGTGTCAGTTTTCTTTGGGAAAGTGGTCAGCTGACACAGACTCGAAGACAAGCAGCATACAAGTGACACACACAGCCCTACCTGTCTTTTGCCACAACCTGCCTGTATTACCAAGATAGCACAGGAAGTTTAGATCAGCTCACGGATGAAAACCAGTTAGTCAAAGCAGAACCTGAGCAAGAAAGTGGTTATAATGTTAGGTAAAGTATTTTGGAAAGCTTTCTATCACATGTACACTTCTTTGGCTGAAGGTATGCACAATTGGAGCAGTCAGTGTGTAGTCTAGATGTATTATACTCTCAGACACAATCAACTTTAAAGAAAACTCCCTTTAAATATTAGGGGAATAAAAATCACCATGAGGGTGTCAAGCACAGGAAAAGGAGCCCCCAGGGGCTGTGGGATCTCTGTCTTTGGATACACTCAAAAAACAAACAAGCAAGGCACCAAATAACTTGCCCTAATGAGTGCTGCATGAAGCAGGGTGTGCTGGATCAGATGACTCCCAAGAGATCCTTCCAACCAAAATCATTCTGATGTTTTTCTGTTATTTGTTTCTTAAGCTATAGTCTCAGATAACAGCAACAATGCGTAACACTTTCTCCTAGAGGATTCAGTCCTGTCCTGCTGGATGATGGCTTGGATTAACCAATCAGTCCTCAACTTTACAGAATACTTCCAAATAGTTCCTCAGCAGTGTGTTAACCACAAGAACATCAAACTGACCAATTACTCTTTGCCTTGGCTTCTCTTTGGATAAACACCCAAATTCTAAGTTGTGTACACACAACATATAAAGATCATCTGATGTTCTAAATCGTGATAGAGACTATCATAATCATCCCAATGGCACAACAGAACGCTGTCTAACAGAGCACAAATTCACTTGTGCTTAAAACACACTTCTTTGATCTTGCCTCTTCTAACACAGATAGCAACCTGCACGTTAAAAAAAAGAACAGAACATAAAAGCCCTACCAAGGAAAAATATTCCAGGACATACACAACTATATGCAGGCTCTCAGGAAAAGAAAATGCAGAGAAGAGACAGTAGTCACACAGTAACGTGCTACTGGAAAGTGGGTACTTGGGGCTGAGGTCACTGAGAAATTATGAAATTACCAAATTAAGATTGTTTTATATGCACAGGTGGCCATCCAACCTCCATTTCTTATATCCCTGACTGCCAGAGACCCTAAAAGGTGTGATCCTTGAATCGAAGTACTCGGAGCAAGTAGAGCATTTTAAATGCAGTATTCCTGCTCCAGCTCCTTTCCTCCGAAACAGGGATAATCACACCATCACAGCCCAATTGAGTACTTGGAAGTTAATTGATGTTTGTGAAGCATTCCAGGAGGATACTGATGAACAGCATGGCAACACCTACCTGGAAGTTAATAACTCCATTCTATGTGGTGTTTAAGTGGCATATGGTGAATAATGCCCAGGGCAATACCGTGAAGGCTGATTAAAAGCTGTATTGAGTGGTTACCTCCCCAGCTGGCGCTCCGCGTCCTTCACAGAGTGGAGCAAGTTCCTAGAGAAAAACCAGCCCCCAAGTGTGTAACTGATGATGTATCACCACGCCGATTTCCAGATTCTGCGGTAACCCCCCCTCTCATCACGGCACCTTGATATTAAACGACGGCTGTTAATGCATACACGAACCGGTCGCCAAGCCCGCGTCCTGACGGAAGGCGGCACGACCCGGGAGCGCCCGGGGCCACCGAGCGCCGGCCCCGCGGCCCGCACGCCCTCCCGCTCCGGTCAGCGCCCAGGCAGCGCGGGCGGCCGGCGGCGCGGCACCGCTCCCTGCCCGCCTCCGCAACATGGCGCCCCCGCCCGCCGCGGTGCCCGGGCCCGCCAGGACCGGGCTGCCAGGGCCTGAGTCACCGCCGCCTGCCGCGGAGCCGCCTCCCGCCGCGCCCTCCCAGCCGCCCGGGCACCGCCCGGCACACAGCAGCCGCGGCGCTTGCCAGGCTGAATAAGATAGAACATGAAAGGTGAAATAACAGGAGCTGCCACGCCCGGGGCTGCGGGGAATCTCGCTTAACCCTTCTCCGCCTGCGCCCGCCGCGGCCCCGGCTCGTGGAGAGGCCGCGCTGCCAGCCGGGCTGCCCCTCCGTCAGCGAGGCCGGGTGCGTGGGACCGGCTGTGGAGGGAAGCAGGCAGGCGGGGGGCCACCGCTGCGGCCTCACATACCCTTTGCACAGTCCCCCCAGGGAGATGGGGGGGGCGCGGGTATGGCCTCAGATGCCCTTTGCATCGCACCCCCAGGGAGACCGGGGGGTCGCGGGTTCCCCTCGCAGGCTCGCCAGCGCGCTGCCGTGCAGGGGGAAGGCACAGGGCCCTGCGCCCTTACCACCCCTGCGGCGGTGGTGCCCCTTCCCAGGAGCTGCTGCTGCAGCACCCCGCCGCCCCCCAGCACGGAGCCCGGGGCGTGCGGAGCCCCCGCTGAGCCCCAGCCCTGCCCCCGGGGCGGCTGCGGGGCCGAGGTGTCCGGGCCGGGTGGCCAGGGCCCGGGGCTGGCTGCCAGCGCCGAGCCCGCTCCGAGGCCTGCGCCCCAGCCAGGCCTGAGCTGGTCTGACAGGCTCAGGGCAGACGGGAAGGGAGAGGCTGCCTGCGGCTCAGGAATGTGCAGCCCTTATCTCTGGCTCCCCTGCAATCCTGGGGAGGGAATAACTCTCCGGAGTTTGCCTTTCTCTCGCTCTTACTCACCCTCTGCCCTGGGTGGAGCTTGATTCTCGCAGGCTTGGAGGTGCCCGTGAATCAAGCTGCAGGCACGTCCAGGGGAGCAGAGAGCCGGAGAGCACGACCCACCACCTGCCCCGGCTCACCTGGGAAGGTAGGAGAAGTGCAGGCACCTCCTGGGGTACCCGAGTGGCTGCCTGAGGCGGCGGGCGAGAGGGCTGGGGAGGTCCTGTCCTGCTCCTCTGCACAAGGCAGGGCGCAGGGGAGCTGAGGCAGGGACAGTCTGTGGGGCAGGGGGTGGCTGCTTCAGCGCGGAAAGGCTCCAGCAGCAGGAGCTCCCGGCCACGCCATGGCTGCACCCCTGGGAGAAAGGAGAGGCCCAGGAGGGGCAGGGGGGAGGCAGAATGTGCCAGCTGGGATTGTGGATGGTGAGGGAAGAGACCTGTTGGTCCTCAGGTAGCCTGATGTAAACTGCTTAGCAAACGCTTCACTGAACTCAGGTCCCATCTCCTTTGAGAAAGCCCAAAAGAGTGGGTGTTTCTGAATTTGTCCGTCTCTTCGGGAAGAGATCTTGCAGCCTGACTCAGCTTCCCATGATCGAGCCCGCGCTGGCCTTCCCCTTGGATAGGAAATGCTATAGGGGCGTGTGGTCAAGCGACTGGGACAAAGAGGGCTTCACTGGTGGTAGCACTGGAAAGGCTGAGGTCTGCAGTAGGCTAAGGGCCAAGAAACAGCTCCTGAGGCCCACTGCGCCATTACTTGCATTGACCTCGCTCCACACGCATGGGTGTGTAGCCGTCTGCCAACATGGCCTGCAAGCAGCGACACAGGCATTCATGCACGTACATGCAAAAGCACCGACAGATGCATGTGGACACATGCGTGCACAGGCACACGTGCATATACTCACTAATTTTTTCCATAGATGTGAGCCTGTCTGACAGACCTCAGGTTTTGTGTGTAAGCAGAGAAGGGGGGAAAGGTCTTGTCTCCCAGTCACTCTACATTGACTAAGGTCAACAGAGGTCAATTATGGCTTTTCTCTGGCCTGAGGACCAGGGTTCTCTTATCTTCTAAAACAGTTAGAGGGGGAGGAGGCACTTGTAAAGGGACAGAAATGCCTATAGCATCCTTCTGCTGCTGAAAACACCTAACTTGTGAAAGCTGCAGAAAGCTGAGCTGTGACAGAGGCCCAATGTATGTAACAACTCTAAACACCAAACTAGCCCCAAAACAGAGCAGTGACAAGAACACTGGTGGCCCAGGATCCCTTTGCACAGCCCACAATAGCATGCGCTTTCATCGGGTTGAAGAGGCAAACAGACAGAAGAAAACACAGCATGCCTTCACCCTACTACAAGGGCACAGGAGGGCTGCACTTTTGGGGAAAGAAAGCTTTTTTTCATTTTGGCCTACCTCCCATTTATCTGAGGGGCTTTAGAGTTGTATTTGAGAGAATTGTATTTGCTGTCACCTGGCAGTGGAAATGGTAGTATTCTGAGAGGAAAAAAGTTACGCTGTTTGTGTGATTGTAGGGGAATTTGCATGTCAAAGGAAAAAGTGAAAATGTCGCAGTCTGGTTTGGTTGTGCCAGCGAAGTGTCCTGGCTGAGGACGGAGATACCTGTTTTCTGTACATCATTTTTTAGGCAATCACAGGTTTCTAAACAACTGAAATTCACCTCCAAGCCTTGCTGGATTGGACGTCTTTGTATTTTATGGTTAAATGGAACATTTTTGGACGGCTCATCGGGCCCCATTTGGCTGGATTTTTGTAGCCCTAATGAGGAAGGGGAGTTCCATGAATGCATTTCTAAAATCAGGATGTGGGGGAAAGTAAAAGTCAAGGGCAGCGTGCAGTTCCCCTTCTCCAAATTATGCCTTACACTGTTGGACCTTTCCTTGAAGTTCTCTGTTTTAGACTTCCTTATACCTGCTGCCTAGTAAATAAAAATCCAAGGAGAGGGATTGATTGAAAGAGAGTAAGCTTGGCACGAGCGTTGCTATTGTGGACATGTCACTGAGGGACATAGTTTAGTGGTGGACTTGGCAGTGTTAGATTAATGGTTGGACTCAATGGTCTTAAAAGGTGTTTTCCAACCTAAATGATTCTATCTCTTTAGGTAATCTGCTCTCAGTAAGAGGCTACTTTTGCATGCAGGATTGCATTTCATTTTCCAGTAGCTGTAAACATCAGGTTTTGCCCTGCTGACTCTACAGGTTGGATTTAAGCATGCTGCTCCATACCCTTTTTTGCATAGGACAGTTAAAATTGACATGCTGTCTCAATAATACAAAGAAAATTATGACATCATTTTTCTGCTACTTTTCCCTTCCTCTGGCCTGTAGGAAGATCCCCTGGACATTCTGAATGTCTGGCTAATTTCCTGATTTTCCAGCAAAGAATATTTTGTGGGATCCCTTGCACTGGCTGATAAGCAGAGGTGAGTGGGAGTCCAGCAGGTGTTCTGACGTGCTGACCAGGCTCCCAGCTCTTCTCTGCCACATGCCTGTAGCATTCAGTACATTTACTACTCACCTTAGACATGGAAAGAGGTTATTTTGCCGGTTGGTAGGGTCAGCTGACAAATGTATATAATATGGACGATAAAGTCATAATCTCTGGAAGCTCAGTGAATGGATTGATTAAATTAATTGAAGCACTTCTAGACTACAGCAGGCAGACTTACCATTTTTTAAAAATGGTGACTGACATTCATATTAAGACCATCTAGAGTAAAGAATGTGATCACATTCACTTAGATGCTTTAACATAGGGTGGTCAGTAGAGGCAGATCAGATGACCAAAATAAAAGGTCTGGGGGTTGTATACATGGCATTGTAACAGGAGTATACAACTCCGTATTTTCTTCTTTTCATCAGAAATTTTAACCATAACCCAGGCTTTGAGCCTGCAGCCTAAAACTGAGAGAACACTGAGAACTAGAACACAGAGAGACTTCAGCAGAAAATACAGAAAGGAAAACTGGAAGAGGAGAAATAATTGCCGTGAGGACTTAAGGGAGACAGCTGTGGCTGAGAAAGAGTCTTAATTCAGACCGTTACCCACATTTCACCATGCTGTGCTGGGGAACATGTCTGAGCCTTGCTTGGTGAGAAGAGCAGTTAGGAATCCATCATCCTTTGCCATAGCTCTTGTAAAATTTCCATGGCAATGTGCTATGGCTAAACCAGGAAATACTGGGGTACACCTGAAAAGTAAGAGTGCTACAGGCACATCACTGTGAGATTGGCAAGTGAGAGGCCTTAAATTGAGACATCCTTTCTCAGTAGAAGTCTAATCCTTAGCACAGAAAGCTAGCACGTGTAGGAGTAGCTTCTGGAAAGGATGAACATATCTGTCACTGTTAATACAGGTTATTCAGTCTGCTGTAGTAGGATTAGAAGGCACTAGTTGTCCCTCTGTCAAGCAATGAAGAATTAAAAAACCCCACACCTTAAACCATATTCCAGGAGACGAGTCCCTCCCCAAATCATTTACATAGTACAGCATTTTCTTGAGAGCAAACCAACATTTTCCATGTCTTACTGTCCCAGTGTCTGCTCAAGTAGTTTTACCTTAGGCATTACCGTCCTTTCCTGAAAATGACCCTTCCAGAATATTAGCAACCTGTTTTCATATAACCTTTTCTTTTATCAGGCCAAATAATTTTTATTTTTTTTTAATAATTGATTTCTAAACCTTGGGTATTCTAGACATTTTGGAAACATGAATGTTTTTCCCATCCCACCATAAGAGATGTAAGCGATGCCACTGACCACGGTGCATGGGCCAGCTGTGGCCCAAGCGCTCCTGCCTGCTGGACCACAAATGACTGCGTTACATTTTTCTCTTGGATATAACATTTGCGGCTTCCCTGACTCTCAACGTTGCTTTGATTCATCTCTTGACCACAGCTGACAAGTCCTTCAAACGTTAGTAGCACAGAGGGGTTTTATGGCTGGCTGTGCAGTACAGCACAGCAGGCTAAAGTAAATTCTTCTGTCTGCTGCCTTTCTCTTCTTGCTGGTATGCAGGGCAATGAAAAGACAAGGTGTTTAAGCCCAGCAAGTTGTGCCCATACTTGCACATAAGCTTGGGGTCTCAGGCAGAGGTCGTATCTCACTAGCCCTTTCCAGCCGGAGTGACACAGCCTTGCTTCCTCTCAGGCAGTTCCCTCCGCTGGTGCCATGCAGACCTGCGGAGGCCTCAGCTTTTGGGAGTGTCCTGAAGCAGAGAAGCAGGTCCAGCCAGGGAAGTGATCATCTGAGAGAGGCAGTCTGGGAACTTGCTGTGCAGGCAAAACACGTAACAACAAGCACTGGAGTCAGCATTGGGAAGGAAGATAGAGCCAGCCTGAGGTGCTGAGACATCAGCAGGGGCTGACATCAGGCAGCAGCAGATGAGAGAGAAAGGAGATGAGAGAGAAACATTGAACCAGTTTCCTTTTGCTTAGACTGGGTAAATACAGTCCATCGCTCTTGATTCACACCTGGCACAAAGAATCAAGACAAATAATGCGGGTCCCTTTTTTTTAAAAAAAAAAATCTGAAGGGCTTTATGGTGATCATCCACTCAGCATAGCCAAAACTAGGATTTCATGCTATTTTAGAAAAATAACTCCCAGTTAGTCCATTGAAATGAAATGCAATATGGGCAGGCAGCAAATGATGCACAAGCCAACAGGCATATACCTTTACCGGTTTCTGCTTGTAGCGTTAATCCAGAGGTAAAGGGAGAATTTTTACATCTTAGCTTCATCTGTCAGTTACTTTCCCCTGCTCTGCCTACAGTAAACATTTCCCTATGGTTGAACATTTTTCTGGACAGAGGTAGTTGTAGAATGTGATCACATCTCTGCTTACTCTTTCTGATATTAAGAGGGTCTTGATAGCTTTTGTGGATCACAAAAACCAAATGCTTGTGATAAGTATCCAAGCCAGTAAAGGCACTCCCAGTTACACCAACCTGAACAGAAGCAGGCCTCAGGCCAAGCCAAAGGGAAATTTCTGTTGGAGACTCCCTCCTTTAAAAAAGCTCTTGATAATTGCACACAGGTAGCTGCCTGCTGCTTTCTCTCCTCCTGTTTCTCCCCTGCAAATGTTTTTCTGGCTGAGGAGGGGAGTGATTGCATTACTCCCTGTGCAGGGGTGCATTGGCACAGTAGCAAACATCCCAGTGTCTTTGGGAAAGCCCAAGCAGACGGGTGTAGGAGACCTCTGCTGCTGAGAGATTGAATACTGCCTCTCATCAGCCCATTATATCAGCCTTCATCTCCCACTTGTTAAATTTGCAACAAGCTCCTTTGTGCTCTCCTTTATCCACTGCCCCTAAGCATGGGCGGAGTTACTCATAAACAGCTACAAAGCCTAACTTCTTTTCCTCCTTCAGCTTCCTCCTGAAAAAAACCCAACATCTCTACCATATTAGCATGCTAAAGAGTAAGTTCTAAAGAGCTAGTGTACTAAATACTTGTTTCTTTCTATAGTCTTCTCTGTACCTGTCTGTGTTCCTTGTTGTCCCATCTACTATATGTAGGAAGGAACTAGTCTGAAGTTTTGGTTCACTCACTCATTATCTAATATGGTAAGGTTCTGATTGTGAGTGGTGTTCTTGATACTTCTAAATTTATGAACATGATTTTATGCAATGATTGCTTAGGATAGCAGAGGAATGACAGCAGAGATTGCATGAAATGCCAAATAATGCTAACAGCCTTCTAGAACATGTGTAGAGGAGACACTGTGGACCAGTGCTTTTTTTCCCCGACTTCACGAAATACCAGTTCTGAGTGACTACAAAATCAGAGGAACAGTAAATGCAAAGCACTGCAGGGCTTGTATGGAGAAGATGAGAGCCAGTTGTGGTGACTTGTCAAATGATAAGTGAAAGCTAGTCTGGAATCCCTGTAAAAATAAATTCACAAATGTTTTGTCTTGGTCCATGTGCTTTTCATGGTGGAGCACATGAACCAAGTACATGGTTCCTTAACAGACTTTTTCTTTATCTGTCTGATGCCAGTTACTTTCGCTGTCCTTTCGGCATTGTGATGGTTCTCCCATGCTTCTCCTTATGTTAAGAAACTCCATCAAAAATTTGTTTTTCAAATGTCCCTATAGAAGCTATCTGTAGTACAGTGGCTACAGACCACTTAATTCCACAACTGATTATATGTACAATGCTATATTTGCACATCTCCCAGTTGTTCCTTTGTACCTCCCAGCTCATTTTTCTCCTTCGTCTGTTTATCATGTCTAATGTGGCCTAGATTATGAGACCGTCTTAAGCAAGAACCCATTTAATAATTGTTGGTACCTCACCTAGTACAATAGGATTCTGACTCTTCATCAGAGTCTTTTACTGTAACTGTATATTCAACCAAATCAGCAAGGCTGTTTGCCTGTAGTCTCTTGGGATTCAGGAAAATCAACTGCTCATCAGTGGGGCAGCTCAGCAACAGCAGGACTAAAAAAAAAAACAGACCACAAAGCACAGTAATCCTGTCCTATAAATCAGCAGGATGCTTCTCGCTCCTTGGTGGTCAAAAAGCAAATGGCATATTAGGAAAGGAACAGAATGTAAACACCGTATGTAAAGCCATATTTCAATTCCGTCTTGCAGCTCCAGTCCCACCATCTCAAAAAAGTATAGAGTTAAACAAATTCAGAGAAGAGAATAGAGGATCATCAGAGGCACAGAATGGTTTCCACGTAATAAACAGTTGAATAACTTAGGGGTTTCTGTCTAGAAAGGTGATGAGTGACAGGAGAGTTGACAGATGTACAAAATCAGAGTGACATCACAAGGATCAATAGATGCTGATTTTCCTATCCAAAGCAAAAAACCAACTACAAGCACAGATTCAAAAGAGACTGCTCATGACTGTATTGCTGAGTTGTAGAACTTTTAGGTTTTTAGGGTTTAGGGAAGCTCTGTGTGAGTTTATGATAGCAAAATCCTTTGGAGCTATCCACAGTCATTAAAGCGTAGCTAGGTCAGGAGGTTCTTGAGCCTCAAGCAACTATAATTGGCTTAGAGAACTGGTGAACCATCATAAATGCTTGGCCTGTCCCTATATGTTTTCCACATCATCTGCTCTTAGTCCCTGTTGGAGGTGGGTTTCTAGGCTTGATGGGCCTTTGATCCAATCCGGTATGGCTGGTTTTGTGTTCTGTTCTCCCAGAAACATGCGGTAAAGAGGGGGCTCAGACATAGAATGAAGCCTGGAGAGACTGAGAATTTGTGCACTCTTTATTTAGAGAAAGCAGAAGGAAAATGCAGAAATTAAAATGAGTAAATGGCAGGTGAAATGCAAAAATGTTCAGAGGGGCTTTTACACTATAAACATTTAGTATTAAAGAAGACAATTCATAGGAGTATAAAATGCAGTACACTGCATGGAATAGGATTGGGAAAAACTGTAATCTTTCTGGAGGATTATAATTAAATTATCAGAATTTATGTGATGAAAAGCCCTCTCAGTAATTTACACAGAGAAATTTGATTGAAATACATTATTTTGAATACAGTTTCAGATGAAGGATGTAAGTGCGCACAAACCCGCTGTACACTCAGGTGTGTCATCACAGAGTAATGATTTCATAGCAGCTGCCCGTATGCATGGACCTTTAGTGTATAATACTCTGTGGTAAATGCAAGGTACTACAGTTCACTTTTGTTGAAGAAGTAATTGCCTTTCATTCGTGACAAGGAACATGTATGGTAGGTACAGTGGTTCATTACGTTTGTGCAAACTTAGTTTGCTTTGCAGTAATTCGATCACAAATCCGTACCCTCATGGCCAGTCATTTGCTGGATAAATATGCTAAAATTGTTTCAGGGAATAGAAGTGCATTACTTTCAAAAGACCATTAATAAGATCTCTCATGAAGGTTACTGAAAGTAAGTGGTAATAAACACCGAAATCATTAAATCCAGAGATAATTGCAGGGAACTTCAAAAAAAACCTACCCAAGTGAACTGAAAGGCTGGGATAATGCAAATTTATTTTAATACAGTCATATAAAACACTATACAGAAATCCAGAATGAAGGTTTCAATTACAGAATTGAGGGTTCAGGGATGTGAAGATGAATTAAATTACCAGAGAAAGTACATAGAAATCTTAAGGAAAAGCCACATTGTCCAGTGACAGAAGACAAGCCCTACCAACAGAAAGTCTGTTCAATTTGTCATGGAGAAAGCTGAGAAGTGATCTACACCGCACCTGAACTGGCAAAAGATTTGGTACTGGGTAATTTTCCAGTTGTGCAGGTAGAAGCATTAAAATACAGTTAAAATCTGAAGTTAAAGATTACTTTGTGAAGTAAGATGCATTTTCACTGCAGTAAAGGTAAATGAACGCTGAAGTAGCTTGCTAAGAAAATGGTTGTCTTACAGATATTCGGTATTTAAAAAAAAACACAACCCTATCTTTCTAATATATATATTTGAATATAGTTGCTGGGAGGAATGTGATTGCCTGTCTGTACAAGCCTGCCTGTACTAGGGTGTTCAGGCTGAAAGATCGATTGGCTCTTTTTTGTCCTTTGTATCTGCACTTTTCTACTCTGCTCTGCTCTGCTTTTCTCTTATCTGTCAGACCTTTTGTAAAGTAGGACTGGGTGCTGCATGCTAATCATGGCTACTGCTCTTCCATCTATATATTAAACTAACACTGATAATCAAATACAAGAAGTATTGTAGGACTTCTCTGAAGGACCCAGGAAGTAGTTTTCATTGCACATTGGATAAATGGATTTAGGGCTTTTCATCTTCCTTTGACCAAGCTGACCACAGGTACAGGTAGAATGGGACAGTGAAATACTGAGTTGCAACATGCAAGCCAGCTATTCACTGACCTGCAATATTCAGTGCTAAGCTAATGGTTTTCAGTGTTACATCAGATGATTTAATAGTCCCCTTTTATGTACTCTTAATCTTTTGAAAAGCATTTGTGATATACACTGGACAACAGAATTCAAAATTAAAACAGGCACTTTATTAAGAAGTTTTGTTTCAAAAAATAGTCATCATTGTGCAAATCCGTTAAAAACAAACCTATCCAAAGTTCGGTGTTATGCTTTATTTCTTTAATATTTTGATCAATGAAGTACAAACACCTCTGAAGAAGCTTTTAGGTACTTGATTATTGGGAAGGTCAATAAAAAGAGAAGGTAGGCCAGGTATACAGGGCACTTTGGATCACTTGATAAACTGATACATCACAATTGTTATTACACGTGCCAAGAATCCATTTCATACTTATAAAAAGGAGACTGTATCCCAACAACTGTTGCAAAAACTAATGGGTATCAGAGGAGCCCACGAACTGAAGTGCAATGCCATGGCAACATCCATGGATGTATAAGCAGGAGTAGGGAGGCAGTTTGTCTCAAATACAGCATTGGTAAAAGAACCATCGGAATATTGTGTTCAGCTTTGCTGGCTGCATTTTAAAATGGACCTCGAACAGGATACAGAAGAACTATGAGTATGATTTGGTGGTTCACAAAATGTTGTACAGTAATGATAGGGTTCATCAGCCTTGATGTGGGTGTCTAGCGTGAGACAATTACTTACTTCACTGTATTGACTAGATTTTGGTAGTTGGTAATAGTAGCGTAGACATCAGACATCCATGGAGTTGTTCTGCAATGAAGATGCCTGAAGTTGCTTGAGACTGATCTGTCCTACTGTAGAAGTTATATTTGAAAGTACAACTGAAAAGGTAAAAATCCTGCTTCAATTTCTTTACTCTGTTAGCCATTTAAAGACTGAAATTCTGGAACCCATCCCTAGGCAGGTTCTGGTATAAGATATTGACAATTTCTTGTCAGGTTGGATCGTGGTAGAATGAATTGTATGACTGGCTAAAGGTAATCTTGGAGTTAAAAAAATTGAAGACTGAGCACTGAAGCTTTGGAAGACTGATTTGTTAATGCCTCTGGGAGAAAGATAAGGAGAAGACTTGGCCAAATGTAAACACCTGTACTAGAAGTTTAATCTCATCCCATACTCCTTTGATTTTACTCACTTATTCTGTATCAACTATAAAGGGGAACATAAGGCAATTAGCTTGAATGTAGGTATGTTGTACACCTGGATTTAGTGAATTAATCTGACCTTTGAGGAGCAATCCTGGTTCCTAAACTTAGGTGTTTAGTGTCATTTTAAGTGCCGTAGGGTACCTGAAACACAGCAGATGTGGCGCAGCCCTATGAGAGACTCACAGCCCTCTCAACCAGCAGCTGGAGGCCAGGCAAGGTACCTTAGGGCATCCCAAGTGACATTAAACACCTGTGTGTAGACACCTGAATTGCTCCCCTGGTTATAGTTTGTTTGCACTTTATTTATATTCAGTTTACCCAAGGCTTGAGGGCTAGGTGCTGGGAAGAGGTGAGAATATTTCCCCCTGCTACCTTATTTGGCTCTTGGAATTTTTCTTTCATCCTCTTCTAAAACAACAGGGACTGGACAGCAGGATCAGCATATGCCAGTATGCTTAGTGGTCTTTAAGGAACTTCTCAGGTCTCATATTCTGTTCTGCTCATAAAATCAAGTTTGAAACAACAGCTGGAATTTTTCCCCAGGTCATATTGGCAGGATATAATAGGATTCCTTTGCTTTATTGTACTATGTAGGGGCAGTACTCTTCCAGGGATGCTTTTCCTGATAAAATTGCAGCTGCTGAAGGCATGAAGGGCATTGGTGGTGTGCTTGAGCACTGGGGCTCTGGTACAAAAACTCTGGTACACTTGTTATAAAAGCTCTGGGGCTTTTGTACTAAGGGTCTGTAGGGTCTGTCTTTTTTCAGTACTTGCCATGTAAATGTAAAGACGGATCTTCAGTGGTCCTTTTTGGACTGACCATCTCATAGAATCACAGAATGGTTTGGGTTGGAAGGGACCTTAAAGACCCCTCAGTCCCACCCCTGGCCACGGGCAGGGACACCTCCCAGCAGACCAGGTTGCTCCCAGCCCCGTCCAGCCTGGCCTTGAGCTCCCAGGGATGGGGCACCCACAGCTGCTCTGGGCAGCCTGTGCCAGCACCTCGCTGCCCTCACAGCGAAGAATTTCTTCCTTACATCTAATCTAAATCTGCCCTCTTTCAGCTTAAAAACATTCCCCCTTGACCTGTCGCTATGGGCCCTTGTACAAAGTCCCTCTCCGGCTTTCTTGTCAGCCCCCCTTCAGGTACTGGGAGGTGCTCTGAGGTCTCCCTGGGGCCTTCTCTGCTCCAGGCTGAACCACCCCAGCTCTCTCAGCCTGTCTCCACAGGAGAGGTGCTGCAGCTCCCTGACCATCTTCATGGCCTCCTCTGGGCTCACTTGCACAGGTCCGTGTCCTTTTTGTGCTGGGGGCCGCAGAGCTGGACACAGCGCTGCAGGTGGGGTCTCACCAGAGCAGAGTCGAGGAGGAGAATCACCTCCCTCGACCCACTGGCCATGCTTCTTTTGATGCAACCCAGGATACGGTTGGCTTTCTTGTCTTCAGGCACACATTGCTGGGTCAAGTTGAGCTTGTATGTCACGTAGCTGTTCACAATTGCAGATGTGGGGTTTATGTGATCTCTTCTCCTCCTGTAACCGTAAAAATTCTGTTCCTGAACTATAACTGGACTACAGAGTATCTTGCTACCCTTTACAAAGACCCTCAAGGGCTGCATGGAGATGGCACACATTATTCTTTTTAGCATCTTCATTTTTCATGAGATTCCCCATAGCTTGTGTCATAAATATTTGTAAACTATGACTAACAATTAAAAGAAAATGCAGTTCTTAATTGAATAAAATACACAAGCATATAAATAAACAAAACTCTCTATTAGCCAGTAGTTACAGGCTCCCATATATATTTGGTGTATTTTCAGTTTGTGACTTAGTTTCTTTAACTTGTAGTGGTTCAGATTTCCAAAAATACGTCTGTCTTTCTCTGGGGTGAATGAACCTGCAGGAAATAGATTTGCAGGGTGAAGTTCAAGCAAGGAGGCAACCCCTTCCTGGAGTTCCTCTTTTGTTTTAGGTGCCACCATAATCTAGGAAAATACAGTCATCATGCAAGAATACTAATAAATAATATGTGCCCTAATCTTTTGTCACTCTCGATTGAGGGAATCTGACAAAGTGTTCACTGAATTCCTGTTAAAGGAACCAAGGCATAAAATCAAAGAACCGATGTCTAACTTTACTGACAGCCTTTGACAATCAGTTCTAAGGAAGTAAGAGCCCACATGGGCTATGCATTTCGGAGAGCTCTTGCCCAAATTTTGCTGCTTCTGCCAAATATTTTCTTCATTCTGCTCTTCCAGGCCTCCTGCATGACAACTGCCAAAGATTTAAGAAGGAATGTGAAACTACTTATAGTCAGCTTCCCTTCCTGGTGTTATACATCCTGAGTGCCTTACAAAATGAACAGAATACTCAGTTCTAGAGTCAAACAGTAACAAGGCAACACTGCGTACTTGGTAATATATCTGGTCTTTAAGGCATGTGAATTGGTACTCCACAAAATCCAGCATTGCACTATGATAAGTGACACATTTTGAATGGATCAAAAGTCGTTAACAGATATAGAGACAGTAGTTTAAAAAACTACAAACTGATACTAGCTGTAAATGGTATGTTATAATTTTCAGCTAATTTGTAGGGGAATTACTTATCAAATAGTGATTTGACCTAGAACTAGAGCCAGCGTTGTGGCTGGCAGCTTAACAACATGAAATTTGAACCAGAATCTCAGAGTTCTGCCAGTTGCAGATAGCTGTTCCCAGGAGTTGTAACCTAGAAAAAAAACGAAAACCAAACCACCAAACATTAATTAAATGCAGAATCTACATGAATTGTAAGATTGAATATGCAAGATGGACAGTAGCAGTAGCGTACTGACAAAGACTACAAGTGCATGGAATCCAAAAGCTCAGGTGACTCTGCTTTCTCATTGTGAATTAGCATTCCTAGCAGAGTTCCTGCTCAGGAGCTACCTAAACCATTTTGGTAAAGGTTTTATTTATTCATTGACCTGAGATCAGCTCATGCTTACTATAGTGACAAAAGATAATAACCTTTGAGCTTCCAGTTAAACTTCTCCCCTTCTGCTTAAATAGTCAGGGAGGCAGTTTGAAAGACTACTGAATGAGTATCAATCATTTTGTGCCTCTCTTGTCATGCAAAGCATGGAATATATTCATAGTAGATGTAGCAGCACACAAGAAGGTAGAGGGAGATTACTGGGATGATGCCAATGCTAAGTGTTCCTGAGACATTTCTTCACATAAATTACACGTACTTTTTAGGGCTTACAAATGGTGTGATGTGAATACACTATACAAATTATAAAAAAATAAATAAGTTAATAAATAAATTAATATAAACCCCTTAGCATTCTTTATGCAAGCTGAGAATTCATCAACCTAGTATAGTTCTTGTTGCAGATCAGGGAATTAAAGCATGCTAACCAATTAATGGAATCATAGAATTATAGAATGGTTTGTGTTGGAAGGGAGCTTCAAAGATTATATAGTCCAACCCTCCTGCCATGGGAAGGGGACACTTTGCACTTGATCAGGTTGCTCAAAGCCTTGTCCAGCCTGACCGTGAACACTTCCAGTGATGGGGCATCCACAGCTGCTCTGGGCAACCTGTTTCAGTGTATCACTACCCTTACCGTAAAGAATTTCTTCCTTATTTCCAATTGAAGCCCACTTTCTTTCAGTTTAGAACTGTTGTGCCTTGTCCTGTCACTACAGGCCTTGGTTAAGAAGTCTCAGTCCATCTTTCTTATAAGCCTCTTTAAGTAGGAGAGGATAGGATAGGATAGAATTTCAGTTGGAAGGGACCTACAGTGATCATCTAGTCCAACCGCCTGACCGGTTCAGGGCTGACCAAAAGTTAAAGCGTGCTATTAACAGCATTGTCAAATGCCTCTTGAACACTGACAGGCTTGGGGCATCGACCGCCTCTCTAGGAAGCCCGTTCCACGGTTTGACCACCCTCTTGCTAAAGAAGTGCTTGCTAATGTCCAGTCTGAACCTTCCCTGACGCAACTTTGAACCATTTCCAGGCATCCTGGTCCTGGCTCCCAGGGGAAGAGCTCAGCATCTCCATGTCTCCTTCTCAGGAAGCTGCAGAGAGCAATGAGGTCTGCCCTCACCTTTCTCTTCTCCAAACCAGACAAACCCAGAGTTCTTAGCTGCTCCTTTCAGAAGGACATACCTTCCTGCCCTGTCACTAGCTTTGTTGCCCTCCTTTGGATGCAGTCAAGGACCTTCACATCCTTCTCTAAATGTGGGGCCCAGCACTGCACACAGTACTAAAGGTGAGCCCGCACCAGCGCTGAATACAGCAGGATAATCCCCTGTTTTGACCGGCTGGTTCTGCTGTGTTTGATGCCCCCCGGCATGCAGGTTGCCCTCTTGCTGCCAGCGCACGCTGCTGGCTCCTGCTGCCAGCCGGCACCCCCGGATCCCGTTCTGCAGGGCTGCTCCCCAGACGTTCCTCTCGCCATTTATACTTGTGCCTGGCATTACTTTGTCCCATATGTGGAATCCACCGTTTGTGCTTGTTAGATTTTATGCTATTCATGATTGCCCAGTCCCTCTGCAAGGCCTCATGTCCCTTGAGAAAGTCAGCAGCACCTCCCGGTTTAGTATCATCAGCAGACTTGCTCATGGGGCATTCAACTCCTGCATCCAGATGGCTGAGAAAAATATTCAACAGAGCTGGCCCTAGAATTGAGCCCTGAGCTGGTGACTGGTCACGCTCCAAATGTAGCCCCATTCACGATGACCCTTGGAGAACTGCGTTTGAGCCCAGCGTGTACCTGCTCATCCCACAGCTGGACAACTTGTTCAGAAGGATGCTGTGAGGGACAGTATCAAAAGCTTTACTAAAATTCAGAAAAACTACATCTACTGCCTTCCCTTCATCCACTAGGAGGGTGATCTTATTGCAGAAGGGTATCAAAGTAGTTAAAATATTGGTTAAGTATTGAAAAGTGTCCCTGAGCCTCCTCTGCTCCGGGCTGAGCCCCCCCAGCTCTCCCAGCCTTTCTCCGCAGCAGAGGGCTTCCAGCCCTCGGACCAGCTCCGTGTCCCTCCCCCGGCCCCGCTCCAGCAGGTCCCTGCCTGGCTTGTGCTGGGGACCCCCGAGCTGGGCGCAGTGCTGCGGGGGGTCTCCCCAGAGCGGAGCAGAGGGGCAGAATCCCCTCCCTCTAAAGGCTGGCCACGCTTCTTTCAGTGCAGCCCAGGATATGCTTGACTCTCTGAGCTGTGAGTGCACACTGCGGGCTCATATCCAGCTTTTCATCCACCAGTACACCCGCAAGTCCTTCTCCGCAGGGCTGCTCTCGATCTGTTCCTCCCCCAGTCTGTACTGATACTGGGGTTTTCCCTGAACCACGTACAGGACCTTGCATTTGGCCTTGCTGTTCTTTGTGAGGTTCACGCTGGCCTGCTCCTCAAGCCATTCAAGATCCCTCTGGATGGCATCCCTTCCCTTGAGCAAATGAACTACAACGTTCAGCTTGGTGTCACCCGCAAGCTTGCTGCTAGTGCACTCAGTCCCACTGTCTGTGTCATTAACGAAGATATTAAATTATGCAGCGTGAAGAAAACACACAAAACACATCACATCACTTTACCCATTATTTAATTTTTTTTCTAGTTGTATGAATGCTAATAGCCACTAACTAGAAAGCACTCTAGATGAGTAGCTTTAAGGAAAACTGCCATACGGAATAAAACTGAACATCGTAGCCCACCTCTCTGCTTCCGTAAACAAACCCCTGCCCACAATAGTGCCCTTTTGGACTATGAAATCAGCTGCCTGTGTGTTTGAAGTAACAGATACAGAGATACTTATTTGCCCGTGCTTTTTCTTCTTATATGCAGAAACTTCAACCTCTTCAACTGTCATTCAGACCCAGAGGTTATAGTAATATTTTCTTACAGATGTAGACACCACCAGTCACTCCTGAAACTGTTTTTATTCCCCAAACTCTAAATCTGTATTAGGTCATCAGCTGCCCACCTTGCACAAATGTAAGGTGCAGGCACTTGTTCCACTCTGACGTATCAGGAGGTGCATCACAAGTGCAAACAGGAATGTATCTTTTTTAATGCATTCCAGGTAATTCCCAAGACCTGTCAAGTGCTTTCGCTCCCTGGAATCCTATTCAGTAAGTTAGTTTTCTCTTCAGAGTTGCAGAATATTTAAGATATTTTTTAAATTAAAGTCCTGCTTAGTTATGATGGAAGCTGTTTCAAACCAGAACTCATCTACCTCTAGCAAGGATTCTACAAAGAGATGCGCTCCAGCGCATACAGTGAGTGCGGCGTGTGCAGGTGGTTGAAATTGCTGTTCTTGCTTACCTGTACTGTCCATGCAGCTATGAGAAGTGTCCTGAGTGTATTCGCCTCATTGCACCCACGCAGACTTTCTGTGTGGCACTGCTGCTCTTACCTGGGGGCACTGACCTTCTGTGAACACGCTGCAGAGTTCACCTCTGGGTGCACAGCAGGCTGCCCGCTCAGTCTGACAGCTGCTGTCGCAAACGGGTTGTCACACAATCCAGACAAAGGTATGAAATCCTCAGGTTCTTCCTGAACTTAATTTCTAAAATGAAAACGAGGGCCTGTTCAGGGGAATCAAAGCTACGTGACAGCTGTGCTTTAAAAGTGAGCAGACTGGACTGATTTCCTCGCGCTTAGACTCAGGGTAACCTAGGGTCTTCCTGGAGGAAAAGGATTTAATTTCTTACAGTTTCCCTGCTTTAACTTGCAAACAGTGTAAAGATCGAACACAGTTACTGTAGCTACTCTTAAATTTATTCTGCCCATTTGTTAGGAACTTGTCCTTGTGTCCTCACAGGTCATGAATTACTTAGGCTTACGGTGGCAGAAACATAATTTCTGGGTTTTATTTCACAGTTCTCAGATTTGTGCGTCTATTTTGGAAGAAATTAAAACCACCTGAAGGAAGTGAGGAGGCTTAATGACTAGAACCGTGCGTGGGCAAACACAGGAACGGCACACTCAGCAGGCTGCAGGTTCTTTCCAAGCAGGACTCGATGGTGCTTCCTCAGCATTAACTTCTAAGAAGGAGCTGGCTGAAGCAGGACACAGCATCTCCCTCCTTTGTTCTCTACTTGTGAGCCAAAGAGGGTGACGTTGCAGATTTTCCAGCCTTGTTAGTCAGCCGGGGCTTTGTTGGCGCTCCAGTGTTTGGGGAATCCAGTTCAGGTGTTTGCTGCCGCCCTGGGGATCTGTTTTCGCAGGTAAAGGTGGGGGCTGGGAGCCGCCGCCTGCTGCTCTCGGGTGCCGGAGCGCTGGCCCGGCTGCCCTTCGTGGGCCCTGGTCTGAGCCGCTTCCCCCGCGGGGGCTGCAGACGGCCTCCCCAGGGCCCGAGGTGGGAGGCAGCCTGGGCCGAGCAGCGTGGTGGCCCTAAAGATGTCCCCGTCTGGGTGCTGACAAGCCTGCTCCCTGCCTGCCCTCAGCCGGTGCCTCCCCCCGCCGAGGCTGGCGCTCCTTGGGGCGCACGCAGCGCAGTAACACCCTCCAGCGCGGGCGGGAGAGGCTGCTTTTGTTCTGGCAGCACAGGCCGGTGCCGATGGCCCTCCGTGTGACAGGAGCGGCACAGGCAGCCTTCTGAACATCCTTGATGAAGTCCCACTTCACCCATGGTCACTATATGCAGTCACACCAGGAGTCCCTCCAGCTCCCTGCTCAGAATCACAGCAGCATTTAGGCTGGAAAAGACCTTGGAGGTCATCAGGTCCCAGCCCTGGGGCCAGCAGCTTAAAGAGAAAACCACGAGGATCATTTTGCTTTTGCATCAAATTTATTTCATCACTGGTACTATTTCTCCTGCTTCTCCATGAATATA
The DNA here is from genome assembly GCF_023634155.1 of Falco peregrinus. Lineage (NCBI taxonomy): Eukaryota > Metazoa > Chordata > Aves > Falconiformes > Falconidae > Falco > Falco peregrinus. Next base: position 15,119,424 of record NC_073723.1, read on the forward strand.
TTGACTACCACAAATCCTTAGGGAACTAAAGCGACTCCTCTTACTCTAAAAACTACCCCACTTAGCCTTCCCCTGATGTTTCCTGACCTACCTTTCCAGCCACAAATTGTGGGATTGTGGAAAAGCGTTCTGACAGCGTTGTGTGTCTGTCCTGTTTGTACATACTTTTCCTAACCATCCTAAAACATCCCATGGGAAGGAGTTCTGCAGAGTAAGTACAACTGAGGCCATGTGTTTCCTGGTGTTCAACTTGAATCTACCACCTGCCAATTTAATTTTATGCCCTTCTGGTTCTTGTACTGGAGGAGAAAATGGACAGCTGTCCCTGGTCATATTTTGTAGATGTCTTCTCTAGAGTAAGGAGTCATAGTTCAGATTTATAATAGCCTCTTTCAAGATGTGAGGAATGACACTTTCATATTCACAATGCATGCAGGTTGCACGTTCCCTCTGAGTCTGTGTACCTGTGTTATTTTCTGTTTTCCTTACCTAATAATACTTAGCCTTTAGCTGACGCTTTGCCTTTAAAGTCCATCTTCTTAATTTGATTTTCAGTATTGGAATAATTATATTAACCAATAAAATACAAAATTAAGGTTGTTTGACCACTTCATATTTATCAGCATCCTTCTGCCCTTTTGATTGTCCAGTCAGTATCATAAGGTTCTTATGCTGCTGCTTTGGTTTTTGGTTTTGTAGTTGGCTTTCATCATCACTGTTCCGAGCAAGCTAGCATTATAGGCAGCATTGCCGTCCGTCCCCTTTATGGGTAGTATCTGATGGCTGAATATGGTGATCTCATATCCAGGAATGAACGGAACTCTGGGAGCATTTCCTTAAAATGAAAGGCTGAAGGCTCAAATAGTCTCAGACTATTTGATACTCAAATATACTCAAATACTCAAATAGTTCAGAGCAGATACACAGGTGACAAGCACACCGAAATGGAGGTATACGTTAGACTGCTTTTTATTTTAAGCAAAAAAAGACAGAATGAGAATTAGAGTGGGAAGATAAATCTAGACACTTCAGACTACAAATAAGGCTACATGTTCAGATGATTATCAGTTGGAATACTTTGCACAGGGACCTGTTAAATTGAGTTGCTATCTTTATGTTAAGACCCTATTTTTTCCTGTTGCATCATGCAGCTCTGTTGGGAGTTATAGTTTGAAGCAGGAGTAACTTGTGGGAGTATGAGGCGGGAGTAACATAGCACTGATTTGTGTTATGCAGGTAGTCAGAAAAGACTTAAGTCCACCCTGGCTTTATCTTGAAACTGTTCTAGCTTTATACTTACAGCTGTTAAGAAGAGTGATAGTATGGGCCTGAACTCTTTTTCCTCCCCCCACATTCATGGCAATCCCTTTCATTTTGGGAGCAGAAGCGTTGGATGGCTATGACAACAGCAGCCACTTTCACCCTCTATACTCACACTTCTATTAATGTAACTTCTCCTGAGTGGTCAAAGACAGCCACGCTCTTTTTTTTTTTTTTTTTTGGACTATGAGGAAGCCTCTGTTGGCATGTCAGTGCTGGGGCCCCAGGAGAAGTATGTCTGGGCCCTGACATTAATTGAAAGTCAGAAGCCAAAGCACTTTGGAGTTCTTTACAGATCAGCAGGATATTATTTATTGAGTTGTAATTGTAGCATGACAAGCTTTTCTTCCAAAAAAACAAAAAATGGCTAAAATTAAATTTGTCTCTAGTCTCAAATAATGTTCCCTACAGACAATTGTCAAATACTGAATATGAGCCCCTTCAGCTCAGATTTCTCCCAACATCAAGAGACTGAAGAAGCAATCGTGTCCCTTGTTTTCTATTTCTTTATGGATCTCATGAAGACTCGTCTGACTTCTGACCATGTTACAATAGCAGGATACCCATATACTTGCCTGCATTCCACTCTGTTTCTATTCGTATGCTGAGGTGATTATAACACCCAGTTTATAAGGATTCAGAGGGTACATTTGTATACATGCACATGCTTTTTGGTTTAGTGCCATATTACACACAGTAAATAATTTCTGTAGCATTTGGAAATGAGCTTTAATGGAGTCCAGATAATAATCAGCAGAATTGTTCTTCAGAAGGGGTGGGGTTAACTTTACAACAAAAAGACAAGCTTAGCTATCAGCAGCCTTAAAAAGAAAGTCGGGCACTGTGTTAGAGGCATCATCCTTGTTCATCACATTGCTGCCTGATTTGATTTGTCCTTATTTTGCCCCAAAACACGTAACTGTGTTAAAGTAATGCTTAAGTGATTACTGCCTTTGCCTAATTTAAGGCTCCCCAGCCGTTCGGAATGAACTTTCTCCGACATTATTCTGTGTGCTTTGAATCTCTTCCCTTTTGATTTTGCCATCGTGAACCCCCAACTGTCACCATTAATGAGGACAGATGTGTCACTGGCGTGAAACTGCTCTCATTGTTGGTTCTTCTTTTCTTACAGCTCTCCCTCCCCTCATGGCTCGTCGATCTCAAAGCTCCTCACAGGGGGACAATCCCCTTGACCCTAACTATCTCCCCCCCCATTACAAGGAGTATTACCGCTTAGCTTTGGATGTGCTTACTGAAGAAGGCAAAGAAAGTTACCAACGCTTCCTGGCAGAGGAAGCAGCCCCTGATTTTCTTTGCAACTCAGAGGTGGATCACATCATACAGAATCTCCAGAAGCCCCAGTACGCCAATCAGGAAGGTAGCACAGACACCACAGGTGACAATGACATGGATGGATCCTCTGGGACTTACTGGCCCATGAACTCAGACCTCGCTGTTCCTGAGCTTGACCTGGGCTGGCCAATGGTCTTTGGATTCAGGGGGACAGAGGTAACAACCCTCGTGCAACCACCACCCCCGGACAATCCCAGCATTAAGGAGGAGGCTCGCAGAATGATTCGAGCAGCTCAACAGGTGAGACAGTGAAGAGCCCAGCTAGGGCAGAGACAAAATCAGATGTGTCCAAAAGATGTATCAGAATGCATCAGGTCCTCTGCTAATTCCCTTAACTTTGCTCCCAGGGCCTGGCAGAGGGGAAGGGTGATTCTGAAACTACCGTTTACAGCATCAAAGCCAGCCTCTGCTTCTGGTTTCCTGGAAAAGCATGTAAGATAATGCTAAAACACACCAAGAGTTCACAGAATCACAGAACAGCTGAGGTTGAAAGGCACCTCTGAAGACGGTCTAGTCCTGCCCCTCCTGCTCAAAGCAGTGTCGATTAGAGAGGGTTACTTAGGACATGCTCTTGAGTATCTCCAAGGACGGAGACTCCACAACCTTTCTGGGCAACCTGTTCCAGTGTTCAATCACCCTTATAGTATAAAAGGTTTTTCTTATGTTAAACTGGATTTGCCTGTATTTCTGTTTCACTGGGTACCGCTGAGAAGAGTTTGGTTCCATCTTGCATACACCCCTCCATCAGGTGTTTAGACTCACTGATAAAAGAAGAGTTGGGAACAACAGGGCAATAGGGCTTTGAAGCTACTTTCCATGTTATCAGTATACGGATGCAGCTGTGTAGTGGCTGACTGAATGCTGGCCAGGAAGTTATCTGAAAATGGCACAGGTGTGTTGGAGGGGGTGAGCAGGCAGTGGTCAAGCAGCCTGATAACCACACTGGAAGGTTGTACGTGACTCAAAAAATACCTGCTATCATTGGATTAATGAATAAGGGAACACTCAGTGGCAGTGAGGGTTTTCCCTTACCTCTCGCATACAGAATATGCACCATTGATAGCAATTCTGTTTCCAGTTTTGGGGCCCGCAGTGTTCAAAGGAACCTTTGAATGGGAGGGTTCCTGTTTAAAAAGGAAGTTGAAATGGAGACGGTGCAGCAGTGCAGCTTTGGAATGAGAGGTGCTGAGGAACGTGATAGTCAGGACATCAGCAGGCACAGATAGCTGATGTCTTTCTTGCATTCTTTTCCTAGGTGGTAGCCATAGTGATGGACATTTTCACTGATGTGGATCTGCTCTTTGAGGTGTTGGATGCCGCTGCTCGCAGAGTGCCTGTGTACATCTTGCTGGATGAAATGAACTCTCAGCTTTTCCTTGACACAGCTGCTAAATGCAGAGTCAATCTTAACTATGTGGAGGTGAGCAAACCAAAGGTGTGCCCTGCCCCTAATTCGCATCGTGAGGGCGCACAGGGGGCCACTGTGAAGTAAAAACCTGAGAAAGGGGAAAAATGGGCCAGAGCCTTGTGAAAGATGAGTATGAAGAAAGCTGGGAGAGCTGGCACAATACAGGGCTGAAAGCTGAGGACACACTAATAAATGGGTTTATCTCTATGCAGACAGACTCACTAAGAGCTGAAGTATAAAAATGGTGGCAGGATGGAAGTTAAAAGAGCAAGGGGAAGAAGGAGGGGCAGGAGGAGGGAAGTAACATATTCTAGCTGAGTTGGTGCCTTGTCTGCTTTGCAGTTCCTAAGGGTGAGGACAGTTTCTGGCCCAACCTACTACTGCCGCACGGGGATGTCCTTCAAAGGCCACATGAAAGAGAAATTCCTTCTGGTAGACTGCATGGTGGTGCTGAGTGGCAACTACAGGTGAGAAGCCCTGCAATGTTACATGTCCCAGTTTTGGTGAGAAAGAGGCTGGTTAATTGGTAAAGCGATGCTTCGGTACTTCCCAATGAACATCAGGGACAAAAGTTTTTCTCACTGAAGGATACTGAGCAGCAATTTTCAGGAAAAATACACTATTTTGCAACTGAGGTAGATACACCAACTAAACAAGCCCTCAAGCCCAGACACCTGAACCCAAGCTTCCTTCACATCAAGAATTAATAGAATCTGTGAAAAATATACAGCAATTACAAGGTATTGTGGGTTAACCCCGGTAGGCAGCTAAGCCCCACACAGATGTTTGCCCACCAGTCCCAGCAGGATGCGGGAGAGAATCAGAAGGGCAAATGTGAGAAAACTCATGGGTTGAGATAGAGTGTTTAATAGCTAAAGCAAACCTGCACACATAAGCAAAACAATATAAAGAATACATCCACTACTTCCCCTTGCAGACAGATACCTAGCCATTTCCAGGGGGGAAGCAGAGCTTGATGTGGGAAGACACACACCATAATGCTGAATGTCTTCTTCCTGCACAGAATCACAGAACGGTTGACCTTGAAAGGGACCTCTGATGGTCATCTGGTCCAACCCCGCTCTGCTCAAGCAGGGCCACCTAGAGCCAGGTGCCCAGAACCGCATCCACATGTTTTTTAAATTTCTCTAAGGAGAGAAACTCCACCAAGGTCCCTGGGCAACCTATTCCAGCGCTCAGTCATCTGCACAGTAAAAAACTGTTCCCTTACGCTGAAATGGAACCTCCTGTGTTTCAGTTTGTGCCCGTTGCATCTGGTCCTGTCACTGGGCACTCCAACCTCAACCACTCTGTGAAAACTGGACTCGGTACTCCAGATACAGTGTCACATATGCTGACTTGGGGGCAATAATCGTTTCCATTGACATATTGGCTGCACTTTTACTACTGCACCCCTGTATGTGTTGAGCCACCATTGCTGCAAAGGTGCTGCTGTCTTTTTTTTGGCCTTGCTGCCTGCCAGAACCCTGAAGTCATTTTCAGCCAAGCTGCTTTCTAGATAGTCATCTTCAGCCTGTATCGGTGGATGGGGTTGTTCCATGCCAGGTGCAAGATTCTGCATTTGCCTTTGCTGAATTTCATGAGATTCCTGTCAGCGCATTTCCCCAGCCTGCTGAGGTCTCCCTGGCCGGCACATCAACTGCACCATACCCCATTCTGGTGTCATCTGGAAGCTTGTTGAGGGTGCACACTGTCCTGTTGTCCAAGTCATTACTGACAGTGTTAGAGACTATTTGCCCAAGCCCTCACCCCTGAGGAACACTACCTATAACTGTCCACCAGTCACACTTCAAATCACTGACTACCACCCATTAAGCCTGACAGTACAACCAATCTCCCGTTTACTGTGTGACAGTCATTCAGTCTGCAGGGTTCCAATGTGGCTAAAAGATACTTACTTAAAGCCATGTGGAAACCCTTGCTAAAGTCAAGAGAAACCTCATCTTCTGCTGACCCCTTGTCCACGCAGCCAGCCTTCTTTTTGTAGAAGGCCATCAGAATGCGTCAGGCATGGTTTGCCCTTGATAAATCCCTGCTATCTGATCCCAGTTGTCTTTCTGTTATTCCTATGACTGGAAATTGCTTCCAGGAAGATCTGCTCCACAATTTTCCCTCAGACTGAGGTAAGGCTGACTTGCTGTAGTTCCCTAGTTGATCCTTTTGCTCCTTCTAAAGATGGGCACAACATTTTCTTGATAAAGATCAATTACAAGCCCAAAGTAATTGCAGGAACATCTACTTCATATAAGGATTATCATCACCTCACTCTCTTGTTGTTGTTAGTAATGACTGGCTTTTTTAGAACAGAAGTCATTTATTGCCTTGTAAAGTCCTCTGCAAAGATGTGATGCCAAATCAATTCATAATTACAAATTAGGAATTACGAATTAGGCTTAGGAACATTAGTGTGCAATGAGTTGCTGCCTGAGTGGTAAGTAATAGCAGAATTTTCTTCAGGCAAGCAAATGGTTTAATGTAAAGTGGTACAGTTGAGTTACTTGATGCTAAAACACTATCATGACTTCTATTTCTCTTTGTAGTTTTATGTGGTCTTTTGAGAAGATTCACAGAAGCATTGCACACATCTTCCAGGGGGAGCTGGTGGCCAGCTTTGATGAAGAATTCCGAATTTTGTTTGCACAGTCAGAACCTCTTGTTCCTCCAGCCAACGTCTTGGCAAAGGCAGAGAACACATTTGCCATGACTCCCTTTGGCAATAACATGCCTTTCTTTCCAAAAAAAGCACCCCTGATGTTCCAGAGGGATGACAGTCTTTTTCCCTCCTTTATGGACAGAGTTGATCCAGACAGGTACTTCCTATCAAATTTCAGGCGGGATGACATGTTGCGCCATACCGTGGAGGGGTCAGCCATGCGAATGTATAAAAAGGTAGAAATGGAGAATTCTCAGATGGATCCTGTCAGGGGTTTTCTCCGTTCCAAGCAGTTGGAGTTGGATGCTTTTAAGAGACACAGTTTTGCAGAAGGAACATTTGAAAATTTTGCTTCTTCCAAACAGTATGCCAGGCAGATGTTCATGAACAATATGGATGAATTTAAAATCCAGTCTAGTCATTTTCAGAAGGATCAGTTCTACCAGTACCAGTTTGAACATCCCCATCTTTCTGGAAGACCTCAGGGACTCTTTGAGAGAATCCGAGGTGGCAGGCCAGGATTCAATGAGCTGGAAGACTATGGAGAGGGACCCAGGTACCCTGAACTTGAATCCAATTTTCCACAGGAGGGCTTCCCCTTAAGGCTGGATTACGTACCTTCAAATTCTTCCAGGGAAGTGAGACATGGCTCGGATCAGCTGAATCCTGCAGGCAATGGCCCAATGGGAATGATGTTAAGAAGGCAGAATATAGGACAGAAATTTATTTGCCAGACTTCACCTACACAGAAGCAAAGCCTGGAACAACGCCTGTTCTTCCAAGACAAAGATGAGGACCAAGATGAAGACAAGAACACACAGGAAAATAGAACAGGTTTACGTAACTGGAGGATTTCTTCATACCTTAGCGCATACCAGTCCGAACCAGAAGAAGGTCTTCCAATGCCTATGGAATCAGAGGCATATAATGATGTTCTTGGGGATACCCTCACAAAGCACCCCACTGACCTCATCCCAGCATTCAAATCCCCTATACCTTTTAATAGCAAGTCACTGGGAATTGACAGTGCCAAAGAATTTGCAGATCCTGACAGAGTAGGTGAAGAAACACCTATAATGAAACAAGATGCCTTTAGGTCCAGGATAAATCCTTTGATCCAGAGGAGCTCAAGACTCAGGTCCTCTCTGATTTTCAGTGCTGCCAAGCTAGATCAGCCTAACACCACAATAGAAAAGGTTCAGATGATCCAAAAAGAACAAATGTCCAGTGAGCTGACAAAAGACAATGAAACTATAAAGACAGCCACCTCATCTAAAGTAGCAGAACTTTTAGAGAAGTACAAAGCTGTGGGCAAAGACACAGAACGAGCTACAGTCACTCATACCAAAGCTGTTTCCAGTTATCTACAAGAAGAATCACAGAACACAGAGAAGAAATGTACCAAATCCGTGCAATATAAGATTCTGGAGAGTAGGGTACTAGACTCCAAAGACTCCTGCAGTACTTACAGAGTGCATGGAGAAGCAGACAGACCATTTGGAATGGCATCATCAACCCCCCAGCTTGCTGACACATTGAGTAAAGATCCCCTAGCACACATTAGCACTAAGGTGGACAAATTATCATCTCGGTTTTACCCCATAGAGAATAAACCTGCTCTTCCAGAAAAGGAGAGTCTTATATTTGTAGGAGACACTCAGAAATTGACTCTTCCAGAGAAGAAGGAAAGAGTGACATTCAAAGATGACACTCAAAAATTAGTCAATACAGAACTGAAGAAACCACAGATTAGGACAGGTACCACATCAGTTCTTGAAAGTTTACCTAGAAGTCAAGGATCTGACAGCTCTCTCAATAAATCTGAGGAAGACTGTTCAAAACAAGAACAAAATCCAATGGAATTTTTAAGAAAAGGGTCACTACGGCTGAAGCAACTTTTGAACCCAAAAGGTGAAAAGAAATCGGAGGAGGAACCCACTTCTGAGAGTGGAAAATCTGACAAGCAGGCTGTGATTCTCAAACGATCTTCCATAGGGGACTGTCAGGAAACGATGGAGGAAGAAAAAACCCATAAATTTGCAACACCACTTCCTCCCAAAAGCAGCCAGCCAACACAGGGGAGATTTCCTTCATCCACAGCTAACATCCTGTACAGTAGCAACCTCCGTGATGATACCAAGGTGATTTTGGAACAAATCTCTGCAAACAGTCAGAAGAACAGAGCTGAACTGGCCAAGCAACTACCATCCACTAGTAACCCTGATCTTTCTAAGTCAACTACAAGCTTAGAAAGGAAAGGTGAGAAGGAGAAAAGCTGTAACATCCATAGGTCAGAGAGTTTTGGGAGCCAGAAACGAAATCTTCAGCGGCAACCATCAGAGGATAGAGATACCCTTCTGAAAAAAATGGAGAATATGCGGAAGGAGAAGCGAGTCTACAGTAGATTTGAGGTCTTCTGCAAAAAGGATGAACATACAAGTCAAAGTGAAGAGGAGTATGACACAGATGCCAAAGACAAGAAGATGGGAAAATTCATGCCCAAAATCCTGGGGACCTTCAAGACCAAAAAATGATCATACAAATGCTATTTAACTCCATATAATCACTGACTGTCAAAGGGGAATGAGGAAGTAACTTGTTTATAATGGCTATAAGCACCATAGGCAATACTCTTCATGGTTAGTAAGTGAAAATGTGTTCAGCATTAGACTCCTATGGCACAATTTGCCCAATAAAGTCATGTGGTATCAAGCAACCTTATCCCAGTATATTTCAAATAAAATTATTAAATTGCCAAGATGCTTAAACCAAAGAAATAAGGAAGAGTCTCTTTATGTTGTGCTCAGGGAACAGTTTCAGCAGACAAAGCAATTCCACTTTCAGAAGGAAAGAATATAAATAGAAAATTCAATACTTGAGTTCAGTCCAGGAAATAAAAATACACACAGACACACACAGAGACGTGCATATGCATTAACTGGAAGAAATGTTTAAAAACCAATTGTTTCTGAGGTACAGTTATCTTTTGCTTGTATCCAATAACAAATCAAATATGGGAGGCACCTTTTTGGAAGTTTACAGGAGAAAAAAAATGTCAACAACTTTTTGCCATTATCTATGATTATGGTCTTGTCTAGCAGTACATGCTCAGCTTCCGTATTTACCATTTTCTAAGTTCTGTTTCGTTATTGGTTTGTTTCTTTATGTATAATGGAACTATCGCTTTAGGGGGTGAGCTGAAAGCAGCAGCTGAAAGGCCAAAAAAGGAAACTGACATGCAATTAATGGAAAAGGACCTGGGTTTTGGATTCCTTTTCAGCCGAGTCAGGGGTTTAACTAAGCATCTAAAATACTGTCTTGGCCAATTAGGAACTTCCTTGACAATGTAACTGCCCGGGAATGATCATTTGTCAGCACATCTTTCCATATGAATACAAGGAAAGAATGGACTCGTAACAATGGAAGGAATAAAGGTACTGGAATTTTCAAGCTCAGAAGTATTTTCTCTCATGTACCTTTCTTGTAGTAGTTTGGTACCAAGCTTAAACACGCAGCTTTAAAACAGGCCAGAGAAGGCCATAGGTTCACGCTGTTGTGTTACAGTGTTTTGCAGGACAGAAGGTAGAGAGAGGCTGTCGAGAAAACACTGTACATTGTAACATACACATACATCGTTACTTAGCTGTTTGGGTTTTTTCCTCAGCTTGGATTGTCTCTGCTTGGCATCCAGCAGGATTTGCCAAACTGAATTATTTTTTTTTCCTGATCTTTGTGACGTTGTCTAAAGAGATGACAGGGAATAATGCTCTCATGTGGAACTACTGAATTTCCCATTCCCGTTAGCTTGGGTTTCATGTTTACCCACTTGTGACACTAGCTGCAGGCTCACCAAACCAGTTCAGGTACGTGGCTGATGGATGGAAGCAAGAGGCTGCATCAATTCCTGAAGGTAACTTCAATAGGGTCTCTAAAACTTGAGCTTTTTTTCTTTTTTTTTTTTTTTTTTTAGGATGCCAGCTCCCATGGTAGCAGGCTTTATATAATTTAGCAGGCTTTATATAATTCACGTATCTGTAACAATTAATTAATTTTACTGCTTGTTGAAAACCTTGGGAACTGAATGTGTGGAAAGATAGACTGTCTGATCTGAAAAAAAAAAAAAAGCTGATTTTCATATTAATACGGATGGCGGTAAAAATCTGCAAGAATCAAGAGGAATTATCATTTTAACATAAGGAGGTAAACCTAGAAATGAGAGAGTAAAAAAGACAGGAGGGAAGAGTAGCCAAAATTGGAAGAAAAGCTGCAATTGCTTTCTTATGCTTATTTCATATTCTATAAATGTATACCATTTCAGGTACCACTCATCATCTCTCACATATGTGCAAATTCATAAATGAATGTTGTATGTATACTTATTTTGTCTGCTGTTAGTAATGAATCAGATGCCGTTATTGGTGGGTCCCAAAATGAACTGTAATGATCAATACAGTCGTTATTTGACAGATGATACAGACAGAGATTATTTTACTCTGGAGAGCAAGATAGGCTATATAGATATATCCTATTATATAAACACTAGTCCTGTTTTGTGAAATTTTTACTCATGTCATTCCATACCTCCCCAGCCTTTCCCAAACCTACTTGCTCCAGCGTCGTTCTGTAACAGATCAGTTAGAAATGTAACTATTTCTGTAGTCTCAGATTACATTAACATTTTAGAATTTTGCTGTATTTGTTTAGATTTTTAGAATTTTATCTTGCTGTGTTCAGTGTAGACGTATGTTCCTGACCAGAACCAGAATAACTCATCTCTTTCAATGATCCGTGGATTACCAGATATTATAGGTGTACATAAATACTGCAGAATAACTAATTCACTTGCTAATAACAAAAGCCATTTTAGGAGTAAAAAGTTAGTGTTACAGCCTATCACCTATCTGTCTGAGACTGGGTTCTCAGAGGATCTTGGGTGTCGCATTGTATTGTCTATTGCTAGGTGCTAGGCTTTCAGTGGAAGTCACAACCCCAAATTAAGCAGTAGGCTCCCTTTTCCGTGCGTGAGAACTGGCACCTTAGACTCGCAAGAGCCAACGTGCTGCACAGAGCACTGCTTACACACGTTCCCCCTGTCATTGCCATTTCCTGTGTCTGCCTGTACCTGAGAGAGGAAATGCCTAGGTTATGAATATATCAGAATAAACCAGGCCTTCCCTTGTGAGCTGCGTTCCCAGCTCGCTAGTATTACCAGACTTAAGTGCCTACACCTGGTACCAGAAGTGAATGTATATTTTTTTAACTGGACTAGCCTTTGGTGTTTAGGCACTATAAGATAAAATGGATGTTCTATCAATGGCAGTGGTACTCACATGTTGGAATTTAGTGTCTCAGTCCTCTCTGTAACTGTAGTCCCAACATTCAGGAATAACAACCATTTATCATAGGTGAAGTTAAAATTTCAGGGACAGAACCTTCTTACAAGAACTTCAAGTTAATGAGGACAACGTATGAAAAATCAGCATTAAAACAGGAATATGGTTTTGAAGTTTACTATAGTCCCACTGTTGCCTGATAACATCTTTATGTTTCAGGAGTAGTATCTCTTGGAACATTGCTTTCTGAAAGCAAAAAAAAATATATTACTATTATTCACTGAACAAAATACCCCTTATTTTTCCCTTTCACACACAGAAAACATTGATTGAAAGAAAGATTTTCTGTAGTGGAATATAAAGTATTTATTATTACAATATTTACAATATTACAGGGTAGGTAAGCTATTAAATATTACAGCAGATCCCACCTATATTTAAAATGCTTTTCTACTTGATATTAATGAAAATAAGCCACTGTTGATTATGTTCATTTACCCTAGAAGGGCCATAGAAATTAGTGGAAACCAAAATGAAGTGCTTTAAGATTATCTGTGAAGAGTTCAGTCTTCTTGGTCTTCAGAGAACAGCTGGTTACCTGTTCCACTCAAAAAATAAAGGTAAATCTACATAAAAAAAAAGAAAGGTAAATCTACATTTAGGCAGTGCACCTGAAACTGCTGAAGAACCATAGAATGGGTTGGAAGGGACCTTCAAAGGTCACCTAAGTCCAATCACCCTGCCTTGAGGGACATCTTTCACTAGATGAGGTCGCTCAAAGCCCTGTCCAGCCTGGCCTTTAACACCTCCCATGATGGGGCATCCACAGCTGCTCTGGGCAACCTGGTGTATCACCACCATCATCGTAAAAAAATTCTTCCTTATGTCCAGTCTAAACCTACCCTCTTTTAGTTTAAAACCGCTGACCCTTTTACTGTCACTACAGGCCTTGGTGAAAGTCTCTCTGCCCTTCTTATAAGCCCCCTTTTAAGTACTGAAAGGCTGCAATAAAGTCTCCCTGGAACCTTCTCCAGCTCCTGTTCCCAGGCTGAACAACCCCAAGCCTCTCAGCCTTTCTTTATAAGAGATGTGTTCCAGGCCTTGAGCCATTTTTGTGTCCCTCCTCTGGACCTGCACTAACCAATCCATGTCTGTCTTGTGCAGGGGACCCCAGAGCTGAATGCAGTGCTCCAGGTGAGGCCTCCCCAGAGCAGAGCAGAGGGGAGAATCCCCTCCCTCTAAAGGCTGGCCATGCTTCTTTTGATGTAGCCCAGGATATGCTTGGGTTTTCTGGGCTGCGAGTGCACATTGCCAGCTCACATCCAATTCTGCATCCACCAGCACCCCCAAGTCCTTCTCCCCAGGGCTGCTCTCAAGCCCTTCATCCCCCAACCTGTACTGATACTGGGGGTTGCCCTGACCCAGGTGCAGGACCTTGCACTTGGCCTTGTTGAACCTCAGTTGAGGTTCACATAGGCCCTGAATGTATCTGAATAAGTCTAAATATTCAAGTATCAGAATACTGCAATTTTCTGTAATTTTTTGCAATAATTCAAACAAGGATCATTAACTGACAGTATTCTTTGTTCTCATGGTATGGGAGCAAATAGTGCTGTGCCCTGTCTGGTAAGACAAAGGCAAAGGGGTAAGATTCTTTTTCCGTTTGGTTTGTCCAGAGGAAAGTAGTACATTGTTCCATGCAATAAATAAAGCGTTTCTCTTCAGCTGGACTAACTGTCAAATGCCTGTTATATTTTGCTCTCACTGGTTTAGTTAGGGGACTGATGAGATCACGTACCTCACCTGGTTAGAATGCTTCCATGTTCACTGCTGGTATTGTTGGGAGGATTTTGATATCGGAAGGCTCTGCAGCGCAGATTTACATATGGTTCCATAGGCCTGGGAGTAACTGCCCATGAATGCTTTCGGATCACCAGCAGCTCCCACGTTTGCAGTAATCTGGAACATCTTTTTACTGGGCTTCAGAAGGGGATGAACATCTTTGCTCTGAAACTGAGTATTTCTTGGATTCTGTGCAAGAAAGGCCAGCCAAGATAGTTAGTAACCTGTACTCAGCTTTCTAAAATCCAAATAAGGAATACAGATTTTCCTTCAGGTGCAGAGTAGGACAGATCATTAACGCCATATGAATAATAAACAAAACAGACTGTTCTGTAAGATCAAGAATAGGATGGTGAGAACGACGTGAGGGAGAAGGGCTTAAGAATGAGTGTATCAGGAATGAACTAGTGGCACTGGAGCAAGATACAACAAAGTAATCCTGCGCTAGAACACAAGTCTAAAGGCCTGTTTGACTAGTATTTTGTTTTCAACAGTTGTGAATGTTTTAAATATATGTACAAAAGACAGATCATCATCGTAATTCCCCAATATATACTCCTGGCTTCTGTCAATGAAATTACTTCAAGACATTGTGACTTGGAAGCTGCATATGGATACAGTGTTTATCAGCTCCTGTGGTGGGTTAATAATATAATACATTTGAATCTGCCGTTCACAAGGAGAGCTATTTCACTGCAGCTTACACTTTGTGAACCTCTATAGTTAACTGAAAGGCAAGAGTTTCCACCCACTATTGTGGCACTGGCTGCTGTCACCCCAGCCATTATAGGAGTCTTTCCTGGTCAAATAGCTGAGAAAAAATGTTTCATGAGCCTGATAGGATATTGAAAATGAACGCAGAGCAAACTGGAACATCAGAAATTTTCAGCTCCTGCTGAAGCTGAATAACGAAGATGGAAAAGTCAACATTCACTTAAGATAAGCCACAATCATAGTCTTTTTTAGACTTTAAGATAAAGTCCAACCATTGACCCATGACTGCCAAGTCCACCACTAAACTATGTCCCTCAGTACCACATCTACACATTTTTTAAACACCTCCAGGAATGGTGATTCCACCTCTTCCCTAGGCAGACTGTTCCAATGCTTGACCACCCTTTCAGTGAAGAAATTTTTCCTAATATCCAATCTAAACCTCCTCTGGTGCAACTCGAGACCATTTCCTCTTGTCCTATCGCTTGTTATCTGGGAGAACAGAGCTACCCCCACCTGTCTACAACCTACTTTCAGGTAATTATAGAGAGCAATAAGGTCCCCCAGAGCCTACTTTTCTCCAGACTAAACAACCCCAGTTCCCCTCAGCTGCACCACTGCCACCAGCAATGGAAGCATCCAATGCTAATGACCTTCTACCACAATATCCTGTCTCTGACACTAATCAGGATTAGCTTCTCAGGGAACAAATATAAAGCACAGGGCATGTGTAGGGTGATCTCCCTATTATGCTCTTCCAGTAACAGAAAGTTGGTCACAGTTACCCAAAGAATCTTCAAAATGCATTGTTTGTATGTACATCTGCACATGCAGCAATCTCCACAATCTCATATTGTGGAATAAATGGTTCCACACTTGCTCCACACTTCTAGAATAAATGGTTCCTCTCACTCTCAAAACAGTTTCAATAGGATTCCAAAGCAAAGGGGCTGACAGACGGGTTCTAAGTGTGCATGTGGACACACTTGGAAGCTACTGGCAATTATGTCTCCTTTTAGCAGTTACTCATACGTATTTTCGTATCAATCACAACAGTTAAAAAGAGATCCAGTAGGAACAAGCTTGACTTTTAAGTGTCTGCAGCTTGTTTCTAGCTTGAAATGGTTCAGATCATTCAGAGCTGTGTTCAAAGAAATAATTTCCTTTAAGGTAAATGTGATATTGATCCCACCCAACTCATCTTGGATAGTGGTGTCTGTCACAAGTCCCTTCACACAACTGCACTCAGCATATATTTTGAATGGTTTGGAGCTCCAGCACATAGACACTAAAGTATTCTTTTGTGGGGATGTGAGAAAGTCCCACAACAAACAAGTCAATCTTCAGTGTCACAAAAAAGGTAATCTATGGTGCCTCCTCCCATATTCTTCCCCTGATCACTTTGTGTTGGCTTGACTCTCCTTGAGCTAGTCAGCAGACAACTAGTTCAGGAAAAATAAAGAAGCAGGGGCAAGGAGGTCATTTAAGAACCCAATGAAGATAAGAACTTTTACAAGGAAATGTGGCCAAGAACAAGGAAGAGGGAGGAGCAGAGAGGACAGGACTGAAACTTTTCAGTGTTCAACAACAGCAATCCATTACGTTGACTACAGAGGTAGTGCAAATTCTCCAAAGCCTGGAATATCCAACAGTCTCAATTTGGCTAAAAAAAGAATTTGCTACCTCCACACTTTGGACAGGACAAGCCATCATTGAAGATAATGTAAAAGCAACTGATCTGTGATTCTAAAAGTCAAAGGGCATTTTCAGTGCTGCTGACAATCTTAACAATTTGGTAAGTCTGAAATGGTGTTGAAATCCTCACTTGTCTGAAGTGATAAAATTGAAAGTAGAATGGAGTCCAAAATTAGCCTGTCCTCTAGAAAAAGGGCAGTGGAAAAAAAGTCATATATCTCAGCACATCTCAAAAGACATTGCATTAAAAACTCAAGATGGGAAAAATAAGCAGAGGCAGAAGATCTGCAGAGATATTTTTACTTTTCTTTTTTATTACAGTTAGCTGACGTATATGATCTATTACAATTCATCTTTGTGAAAAACAAATTTACTGCTAATGAGGCAGAGACCTAGATTTACAAAAGGGCTGTGTTCCTTCATGTTCTCTGAAGTAGCTAATTCCCATACTTAAATTCAACAGTCATTCACAGAACTTCTGCATAAACGTATAGGCACCAAAATACTCTTGCTGCTCAAGTCACAGGTGATAGGTTTTTGAAAGACTGGGGCTAAACTTAAAACTGCAGGAGAAAGTTAGTGTTTATTAACCCAGGCTAGCTGAAGATCAGTATTACATATGTCGGAGATGTCATGTTTAAGCCACATCTGTGCCCTTGGCATTTCCTGGTGATTACTATAAGTGGTCTTCCTCTCAACGCTCTGCCTCATGCACGGCACTAAACTCAGGGTCATAAACTTCATTAGTAGACTAAACACCTGAAATGTAGGTATTGCAACACTGAAGACTGCAAGTATCTATGTGAATCTCCCCCATATTAGAGGCAAATTATGTCTAGTTACTTCCCTACTAGCAGAAACTCTACAGTGAGCACACGCTTCAGCTCTCTAGTAAAAGAAACATATTCCATACAAGCCCAACTGCCTTATCAAACTCCCCACTCAAGTTTAAAAAACTCCCAGTTTTTTCCCCACTCAATCTCTTTTCTTTTTTCTTCCCTATAATAATGCCTCATGGTGGATTACATCCCACTGTAGAAGGGCAGTACCTACTTTGAACAGCAGTGTGTGTTATGGGATTGTATATCACACTGATCTTTGATCTCTGACATAAAGCTCTTCCTAAGTCTTCACTCCGGCTGGATACTTCTGGCTGGACACTACTTGTAGTTCCAGCATGCACATACGAAGTTTTTAGAAGAGGCAGAGTTAGTTGTCAAACTGGTACCATTTGACTGACACCACATACAAGCAACAGAAATGCAGTGTATATCTTTGTCATGAGTAATTTTAACTGACAAAAAATTAATCTGCTCACTCACAGAGCAATATGTCTTGCCTCTCATTTAGGTGTCTTCACAAAGTTGCAAATCAAGATATTTTGTGTCTATATCATTTTGGTCTATCAAAAGTTAGGATGGGTTTGGCTTTTTTGGTAGCATTACTACTCACATTATACAGGTTCTGTACACTTGTAGGAGGTAGCCAAGCATTCGCATTTGCCCACGTGATTCGTCTCTCAAGTTTCCTATTGTTGGAGATTCTGGCCTGTTGAAAAGGTGGTGCAGAACAGTTCCTGATCACAGCACCAGAATTTGCATTATCTGCAGAAGAAAAACCATGAGAGAAAGTAGGAAGATCATGAGGACACAGAACACACTAACTGAGGCAAGGACAGAACATAAAAACTGAGTTAGCCCCTGCCATCTCACCTCATCTCACAAACACAACAAAAATACTCAGAATAAAATCAGAATGTAGTAGGCAAAAAAACCCCAGAGTTCAAAAGGGAATGGGAAAAGGTAACAGCAGTAGAGAAGGAAAGAGAAAACCGAAAGGAACACAGAGTCAATACTGAGGCAGGAAAGAGCCAAAGAGAATGTCATACACCCCAAACTCATTCAACAGTGTTTTGTTCTTCTGTCATTTTCCTCCCACACTTTCACATTCTCATTTTGCCATGTAGATACTCCCAATTTTTTTCCCCACTCAATCTCTTTTCTTTTTTCTTCCCTATAATAATGCCTCATGGTGGATTACATCCCACTGTAGAAGGGTAGTACCTACTTTGAACAACAGTGTGTGTTATGGGATTGTATATCACACTGATCTTTGATCTCTGACATAAAGCTCTTCCTAAGTCTTCACTCCGGCTGGATACTTCTGGCTGGACACTACTTGTAGTTCCAGCATGCACATACGAAGTTTTTAGAAGAGGCAGAGTTGGTTGTCTCTGGCCTTTCCTGGTAGGTAAAGTCACAGAACTGGAATCTGGAAGTGGCCTGGATTCAGACTGACTTAGTTGAATGTTTTCTCTCTGCACTTGCTCCTTTGGATGACTATTTAATTTCTTTCCAAGGATCACCTACAAAAAGCAAAAGTTGGTTAGACTTAACTCAGCTACATAGTAGAGCAGAGGAACAAAACATAAAACCAAAGACTTACAAACAACTGCAATTTACTTAGCAGGAAAAGTAACAAGTATAATTTTAAAATTAATACAGGGTTGGAAAGACGATAGAAATGCTATTCTCAGTGGAGAGAAAGAATAGGCGGAAGCATTAAGAAAAAGGATTGGAATAGGATATACCCTGCGGCAGAACACCAATAAATAAAATGGACATTAGCCTTGGAAAAGACAGAATCTATATACCCAAAACGTTAAAACTATGTTGTTTCTTACCATTCCTTTCTAGAACTTTGCAAAGCTGATTTTTTAAGAGTCAGAGCAACATTCATTTTGGTTAGTTCGCAATTACTTCTCACCTACCTCTACTGCTATTATCTAGCAACAGAATCCTTGCCAAGGTGGTAAGAGCGTTAGGAGCCATGAGCAGATGAACTAGTAAAGTGAATACTAAGCGCAGGTAGTAAAGGTATTCTAAATGCCAATAGATTGGTCACAGATATTCTAGGTACAAGGCTAAGAAACAAGGAGGAGAGAGAGGGGGAGAATCCTCTCCCCCTAAAGACTGGCCACGCTTCTTTCGATGCAGCCCAGGATCTGCTTGGCTTCCTGGGCTGTGAGCACACATTGCCAGCTCATATCCAATTTTGCATCCATCAGCACCCCCAAGTCCTCCTCCACAGGGTTGCTCTCAATCCCTTCATCCCCCCGCCTGTGTTAATACTGGGCACTGTCCTTATCCAGGTGCAGGACCTTGCACTTGGCCTTATTGAACCTCATGAGGTTCACATGGGCCCACTTCTCAAGCTTGCCCAGGTCCCTCTAAATGGCATCCTGCCCCTCAGGCATGTCAACCGTACCACTCAGCCTGGCATCATCTGCAAATTTGCTGAGGGTGCACTCAGTCCCACTGCCTACAAGGAAAGTACAGCTTTTTATTTTCCTTTTGATCTTACCACATATACCAAATGGTATCAAAAGGAGTATCTTTCCTTTTCCCCATACAACTGAACATTTTGCAGAGGTCTTTTTTCTGTTTGCTTGATTATTGCATCATTTCCTGATTTTTCAAATACTATTTCCCCCATGTCAATGCATTCAAAATATGGCTCCTAAGACATCACTGTCCTTTATTCTTAGTACATCAGCTACATTGATCTTTCACTTGCTCTTCCTCCTCTGTTCATTAATTATTCTGAAATCTGATAGTTCCGTGTATGTGGTGCAGCATGCAATGGTACTTATGTTCCAGCAAAAAAACTCAGCATTAGGTTATGCGATAACAGCTTGTCTGCACGCTCACAATGGAGCTCAGAAAAACAATGGCAGGATGGGGAGCCCAAATAATATGCTGCTGAGCTACTCCCTGACCCCTTTTCATGGAAGCCATCAGCTCATCAAAGGCCCATCTGCAACAGGCTGAAAGGAGCACAGGGATGCACTACCACAGACAGGAACCCAAATCAAGGGCTACTCAACACCTTGCCTAGGCCCCTGCCAGGGCTGTCCCAGCAAAGCCATCAGCCCCATTGTCCAGACCCGAAACTCATCACAAGTCATCAGGATTTCTCTGGATCACCTTTGGGATTAAGGGTAGCAGGGGATGGGGGAGTGGCAAGAGATGGAGGT
This sequence comes from Falco peregrinus, assembly GCF_023634155.1. Classification (NCBI taxonomy): domain Eukaryota; kingdom Metazoa; phylum Chordata; class Aves; order Falconiformes; family Falconidae; genus Falco; species Falco peregrinus. The sequence continues at coordinate 15,139,799 of NC_073723.1, forward strand.
GTGGAGGTTGCTGTCTAGGGGTTAGACACATTATGAGATGCAGGGGAAAGCCATTTGGGATCACACAGGACTTATGGAATGTTTAAGGTGGGAGCCAAAAGAGGAAAAGAGGAGTTTAGGTGGTTTGAGGAAGAACAAGTGCAGGAAGCAGGGGGCAAGAGGTATAAAAATGGCCAGTCCTGTGTAAATAGCTGGCTGGTCAATAAGCTTGTCTGGCCATGCCACGCGCCTGATCAATGCAGTTTGCCCTACCTTCTTACTAAAATCCTTCCTCCTTCCTGGAAGGGAGGCTGTCTCTTCCGTCTGTGCGTGTGTGTATGCAGATGTGAGTGCCAGCAGCTGGAGTCAGATCACAGGTCTGTGTCAGATCAGGCCCATGTGTCGGGTGCCAGCAACTGAAGAGAGTGCAGGTGTGCAAGTGAGCATGTGATTGCTAGCAAACATCAAGTCAGACTAATGGGTGAATAGATCAAGTAGCCTGGGAGCAAGGGGGTGAGCAGGTCTCTAAGGGTGTGACAGCACCTGCACATCCCCAGGGGTGAGAGCACCTGGGGGCAGGGGGAACAGAGGTCAGCTAAGGGACTTGGAAAGTCCTGGCCAGCTGTTTGTGTGCATGGCCTGTACCAGCAACTGGAGTAGGGTTGCAGCCTTGGGGGCTTGTATATCCAAGTGCCAGCAACTCAGGAGACTGGGATCCAGGGACCAGCTACTGAGCAGATGGAGTGCCTGAGACCAGCTGCTGCAGGGATCCACCTTTAATGTGTGTGTGTGTATATATCCTCACGAGTTGAATTCCACCTTGCTCAGACAGAGAAGGGAGCAGAATGAGGCTGATGGTGATGTCTATGTGTGAGTGCTCTGAGTGCCCGTTTGTGATCCCTGTGGCCAGCCATGTATAAATGCAGTGTGTGTGCCTACTGAGAATGCATCTTCAGCCTTGCTACTGGCTGGATCTGGGGACACAAAGTGGCAGCAGCCTCACCTCTCTTGCACTGTTGGATCCAACATAATATATTAACATAATAATATCCTAATAAAATATATCCTCATAAAAATAACATAATAATAACACAGTCTCTCAGACATCAGGCTTTACAGACTTCTCCCAGCAGAAATCTAGACTTAAAGATCTCTCAAAAATGATGACAGTATGAAGCTGACTGATAAGAAGCACCAAGATTTAACTGTAAGCATGTATGGAAAGACCAGGGGAATGTAAACAGAATAAAATGACTGAATTCATGAAGTGTGTGCAAGAATGGCAGGTTACTTGGAGGATTAGGACTGTGGAAAACAAGAGAAATTACCTCATATAACTTATTTCGATATTCTCCCACAGACAGCTGGATATCATCACCTAAAGGAAGAATCACGTCGTAGTCCAGAGAGGGCTCCCTGGCAGGACAGTGAAACCTAAGAAGATGATAACACATAATGTAATTCATTAAGACTAAAACCAGCACAACAGATCAATATAATCTTAAAAAGGATTGTTAAATCATCTAGTGTAACCTCTAGTGTAAAAAGGGTTAGAGAAAATGAAGAATCATTTTTGTCTTTTTTTTTTTCTTTTCCTTACCATGCATACAAAGAAAACTTGTGCCAAGAGCAGGTCTGTCATCTCAGAAGTCATCAGGGTAAACTGCACATTGGCATTACTCTCACCTTTTCACATAAGGATGCTGCAGAGCCTCCTCTGCTGTGAGTCGTTTATCAGGGTTAAATACTAAAAGTTTCTTCAGAAGATCCAAGGCAGGCAATGGAGTGGAGGATGGTAAGATCTCCTCAAATGTTACTCGCTGCCTAGAAGTCAGAAAATGATGACATAAGCACCCAATTCACAGTGAAGGCATGAATTACAGTTCTGTGGATCTCATCAAGGTGACACCTGACTCCAGAGTTCACTCACAAATAGTACATCATAATCCTGGAACACCGAAGTATAGGCCTGTGAGTATGGTAAAGTCTTTTACCCCTTTGATTAGGTTTGAGTACCTCCTCCCTAGTGTTAGAAACTTCTGTGAAATGCCTAACTTGCAAGTCTAGTCTTTCTTTCTCTTCTTTCAGTGGAAAGTGTGAGATATCAGACAGTATCAGAAACAGGGGAATAACAAGTCCTCTGGACAACAAGTCATTCTTTTGTTCTTTTGACAATGCAGGAAGCCCAGACTCCTAACTTGGATGCTGCAGTTGAACTGTTAAAGACCCCATGAATCCAGCCCTTAGACCACAAAAATTCTGTATAATTCGCAATGAGAAGAGGAAGTTTAAAAATCTGGTTTTGCATTTTGAAATCCTAAAGATAATTATTAACATAACAAACACAAGAACATCTGATACATTTGAAAAATCAATTTTAAAACATGATACTTATTGATATTTCAAATAATTTTGTTACTCTATGACAACATTCTTTTAGTTTGAAAAATGATCCATCACTGAACATAGAATTTGGACTGAGTGGTTCAGAAAAAAATCTTCTCAGTTTTGAAGGCTAAGATTTCACTTGCTCTTTTACCTAGCTTGAGCCATCTATCAGAAACTTAGCCACTTGACCATCACATTTCAGCCAGGAATTAATGGAGAGTTCCAATTGCTGTCTTTCACTACTCAGAGAAGGGTTATAGAAATGAGAGAGCTCTTCTCAGAGATGCTGTGGTGGTTGTCCCCAGCTGGCCACTAAGCCCCCACCTACTTGCTTGCTCACTCCTCCCTGCCCATGCTGCTGCTCTTTGACATGCAGCAGCCTACAACAGAAGGATTCACTAAATAGGCTGGGCAAGCTAGACAGCTGTTTAATCCTCTCTGTATCCATGGCACCTACACCAAAAGCCCACTGGCACCCTTTTGGGTCCCTAAAGTAGCCTCTCCTGATGTAGTCCATGCCAAGGATGCACAGAGCCTCCGAATCAGTCACAACAGGATGCTTTTGCCACTTAGTGCTTGTTAGAGTCACTTCAGCCTCCAACACAGGTAACAGTTGAGACCATCCTGTTGCTCCAGAAATCCAGGTGGGTTCTGTCCCCTTGTATCCTGATGGCATTAGGGTCCCTGTGCACTGGTATCCAGCAGAGCCTTATACTCCTGTGGGTCCAATGTGCCAGACTATTGAATCCATACGGTCCAATAAACCCAGTTATGCCTTTGCTCTGCTTGGCTGGAGGCATGGCCCCTCTACTCCTAGTCAGAGCGTTCATTACCCAACTCGTGTAACTGCAAACCAGGATCAGAAGTAGTATCAGTCCTTCCACTGTGTCTGGGAAATTGCCCAACAGCAACTGGAGCAGGCACCTTCCTGAATGCACCCTTTTTGGCTGCTGTTTTTCCTTGCAATTCACATATACAAGTTTCTAGTCCAAGATCGATGCACTATCCCACTTCCTCAAGTCCTCCCCATGGTCATGCATACAGAACCACAAGGTGGCATGCACGGTTCTCTTTCCTTTGAACAGAGAAAGGCTGACTCCGTGTGGCACTCCTGTTAACTAAGACACTAACCGGTATGGGTGAGGAGGAAAACATACTCTCTCTGAATTTACTAGAACTTTGGGGACAGTTTTTCTATAGCTGCAACACCATAGGGTTGGGGAGGTAGAAAGATTCTCTTTGTATTGCCAGAGCTAGCCAACCAGTCTGTCTACAGCTGGTTCCTCAATGTCTGTACGAGTATTGTCAGGGTGCTGATCTACAATGTCGGTGTGCTCTGTACAAACTTTTGACCATGTGCACTGGGCTTCACCCAGATCTATGGAGCCCTGATTATTGCCCAGGTTGCTGTAGACCACGTCCACCACCAATTCCTTAGTGCTGGGTATCTCCCTCAACAGTGGTCCACTTGCTTCAGTAGTTTACAAGGTCCTCCTTGAGGGGATACCTCACCTCCACACTCAACATAAGTCACCTCCAGAAGCTGCAGATTGTTGCTGCTCTTCTGATCCCTTTATCAGTTCCCCAGACATCCCAGCTGCTGCTCCAATTCCTGACTCAACACTGGCTCCAGTATCCTAGCATCAGAGCAACCAGGTGATAAATCTCCTCACCTGTGTGACAGCTGTAATTTTTCTGCATATCTTGCAGCCCATTCAGGGATAGGGACTGGGTAGTTTCTGCACTCATTCATGATTTCTGTCTCTTCCCCCTTCTGTTCTTGTGAGTGCTCTGCTGCAGAACCAGCTGCCTCTTCTCATTCTTCCTCTTGCTCCCTCTTACAAGCTTCTTCCTCCCTTACTAAGTCACTTCCTCTTCTATTGTTTAGGAGCAACTCTTATCATGGAGGATTGGGTCTCTGACTTAGCCACACTGCCCATTTTTATGTCCTCAGATCCAGAGACCCTTTCACCCCACTAAGGCAGGTGTAGGCCAGGCCCCAGCATGGTGTGAGAAGTTGTTGTCTCTTTGACACAGGGCATCCTTTCCAAGTGTTCTGTCACTTCAGCAGGATGCCAAACTTGTTTGGGTGTGAAGTCCTACACCACTGGACATGAAAATTGCTCTAGGTACCTGCCCAAATTCTCCTATGCAACCTGTGACACATAACCTGACTACCTCAGGGCATATCCCTGTGTGGCATTCACAAATAGTCAATTATCCTTAGGAAAAGTCAAAATCAGATTCTTGACATATACCAATAAGAGCATTCTAGTTACCCAAGGACATTCAAGAAACTGAAGAGCTATTGTTAACAAGGCAGGAAAAAAAAATATCTATCCCAGGAAAGAAGAAGGGGAAGGTGCAATTCTTTACTTCCTCTACCAATTGGCTCTCGGATGAGAAGAGGAGCAATTGTTAATTGTATCCACAAGATGGTTCCCAAAGTACTGGGACAGAACCAGTGCAGGGCCTAAATACCAGCAGAGGCTCAAGGGCAGTGCTTTTACCATAACTCTCCCAGGCAAAACACAAAAAAAGTGCTAAACACCACAGCAAAGTGCAAAAGCTGAAAGCAGTCATTAACAAGCCCTCAAATCTGATGTACAGCAAGACAGGAAGCATGCCATGGAGCAGGTAAAGGAACAAATAAGCCCGTGCTGAGAATACATCAATATTATGATCAGCAACAGCTAAACAGGTGTAACTGCTACAAATTCCAGTCTAGCACACTCCAGTCAAATCCACTGTGATGTCAAACCCCTGTGGCCCCATCTTGGGTGCCAAAAAGGACTCTGGTGGGTGACCCCAGCTGACAGCTTAAGACCCCATCCAGTTACTCAGTCTCTCCTCCTCAGCAGGATGGGGAGAAAATCGGAAGGGCAAAAGCAAGAAAAGCTCGTAAGTCGAGATAAAGACAATTCAGTAAGGCGAAGGGGGGGAAAAAGGGGAAAAAAACAAACAACCAGGTTGTGCAAAAGCAGTCCCCACCAGCAGACCGATACTGAGCCAGTGCCTGACCAACAGCTACCTCAGAGAAATTCCTCCCCCTCCCCCCCCCCCATTTTATTGCTGAGCATGGCATTCTATTGTATGGAATATGGTCTGAAGGGTCAGCTGTCCCAGCTGGGTCCCCTCCCAGTCTTTGGCCAACCCTTAGCCTACTTGCTGTGGGGGCTCTGCAAGCATTGTTAAGCAGCAGCTGAAATGCTGCTGTGTTATCAGTGCTGTTTTGGTCACAAATATAAAACATAGCAGCATATGAACTGCTATGAAAGAAATTAACTCCATTGCAATCAATCCCACTACCGGTGCACAACAAAAGGACAAGAAGCAACATTTGTAAGTTGCATCAAGGGAAATTCCTATAGGCTACTGTGGCCATCCACTTCCCCCTGACAAGGTCAAACACATCATGCTAACAGCTGAATCAGCAGGGACAAACGGGTCTCAGTTGCTCAACTGCGTGGCACAGATTGATAAAGGAATCCTGGCATCCCTGAATGAAAGGGAATAATGCTCCAGGATGCCAGATGAGGAAGTCAGCATGAACACACATATGCTGTTCACGTGAACATCAACAGACTTGCTACAGCTCATGGTTTGAGCCACTGTAACCTAAACCTATAAAACGTATCAGTAAGTGTTCAGAGAACTAGTCCCACACATTGCTGGGCTATGCGTACTGCCGACTCCCCAGTGAGAAGGATGCCCACTGATGTCATGACAGATAAGAGTAGAGAATACTTAGAGACTGGTAAGTAACTTCTTATGGCCATAGGATAGTGTAAGAGCATTAAGTTTACTAACGTTTACTAATTAGGTATGTAATAAATGCAGAATAATGGGATAGTCTGTGTACATAACTGGAGGATGTGAAAGAAGTATGAGAGAGACAAGGAAAAAGAAAATTAAAGGAAAAAAAATCAGTGAAAGTCATTAAGCAGCTGGAATGAAGCTGTCAGCCTAAACAGGTTCAGGCTTTCCATGTGTGAACTGATGACATCAGATACCCAAATGACTCAGGATAGGAAAATATTCTAATTTTGACAAAGCACACATGACAATAGCTTGGAATGTAGGTCCATTTTGTTATTCCCAGATTATGTCATTGAAATTCTCATAACCCTCCATCATTATTTTTTTAAAAAAACTTTACATCCCTTCCCTAGAGGGAGGTGAATCCGCAAAGAGCAGACATCATTTCCACTGGTGAACACTGGAAGGTGACTTCAGGGGAACTTTTTGCCAACATCATACGGTAGATTGTTGACTTCTGAGACACATCAAACATAGAAGGCTTACCGGGAACTCATGCAGTTAATAACTGAGGCCCTGTAATCTGACTGTATAGCCATAATATCTGCAATAATGAAAGGAGACTGTTAATGCCAAAATTACAAATACCAGAGGTACACAGTTTATGAAGGAAAGCAAATATTTGATAGTAATATTGGAAATTATCCTAATAACACTCAATGAGAGGACTTACAGAAGGGGGATGGAATATTTACTTGCAAATTTTCTAAGCTGATTTTCTCAATTCCTGTTCATTCTATTATAGATTTCATAAACTTGCACTCATACCCACATATGCAGAAGCACCAAGCTATGTGAGGCCAAATGATCTAGCCAGGATCACTTGTGTGGGACACAGAGAATAAGGGATATTTCTTTTTTTTTTTTTTTTTTTTTTTTCTTCAGAATCTTGCTTCTTTGGTCCCCATAAATCCTAGGCAAAGCTGCTGCTCATAGCTTGGTTTTCCGTGTTTGCAATAACTGTTGAACAAGTGCCTGTTTTCACTTGTTTGGCTAAAAGAAATAGAAATTGTGTCTGCTATAAGCTGCAACCTTGCAGCCATTTTCCTGCGGTAAGGACACAGGACCTTCTGTTAATGACTCATTTGTCCTGTGCTCTTAGAATGCAGACCTTCTCATGATGACGTTACCAACACATTCCTCAATTGTATTGCTGAGAATGGAATAGCATTTTTTTTGTTATTAGTGCTGGTTATTCTTCTAACTTCTGTTTTGGTGTTTTCACACACACGCATTTCCACTCATATTTCATTCACTGCAACCAAATCTCTAATAAAAACTATAAATAACTTTAAGCTTGGACGAAATTCTCCAAAACTGTGATGTCCTTAAACTGAAGGCAGTTATTTTTCTAAAAAACTGCTAGCTCAGTTAGAACGTATCAACTTACTGGAGAAGTTTATAAAGTGTATGGGCTGTTAGACTGGATCTCATAGAAGACAATCGTAATCATCATCATCATCCCTTTTAGATTTAACACATATTTACTTGGTCTTTTGCTTCCGTGTTTAGATTTCCAGACCAAAAAGTCCAATCTACCTTTACTACACAAGTCCCACTGAAGTATGATACTCTGTTTTAAACTGTTATCCTCTTAGAAATCTCATAAATGTTTTGAAGGCCTGGTTCTTGTTTCTCATCTAATGAAGTATGGGCTTATTTTCCTCTAACACTAACATTTCACAGTTAAGTCTTTAATTTCCTTGGAAAGATGCTGGAACAACTTGCAAGAGATAACTTCTTCCCTGATCCAGCTGGGCTGCTTTCCTTCACCCTTTTAATCTTTTCTCTAAATAACTTTCCCCATAAAAGAGTCTTACCTTCTGGGGATGGGGCAGGAATGACCCTCAAGATCTGCTCTATTTGATTCATTGTTGATGTTCCTGGAAAAAGAGGTTTTCCAAGTAGCATCTCTCCCAGAATACAGCCAATGCTCCACATGTCTACACCTTTAGTGTAACTACAAATAAGAATAGAACAGTTAGGACTAAATCAAGCAAATATTTTTCTGTACCTGGTATTCACATCATCTACATTACCTTATTTTGCTAGAAAAACAAGCTTGATGACTCCTTGAATATGTATGCTCACAGGTTTTAACTATAAAGTGAATGAGATTCAGGAATCATGAAGCTTGCGAGCATAAAACAGAAAGGAGATTTATCCTACTAAAATACACTCTAGGAAACCATAAAAGGAAATATATTAAAGGTAAATGCCAGGAGAAGGTAACAGATACTTTTCACATGACCAACAGTGAGGATAGGAGTTGCTGTTTGGAAACAACTGACTTTTCAGGGCATAATCTATCTAGAAAGTAGTTACTATTACTAAAGTAAATGTCAAACAATAGGTAAATGACAGTTTGCAAAACAGCTGCATTTCAAATTTTGGATACTAACCCATCCTGTATTTATTTTCTTTTCCAATCAATAAGATTTTGTATATTTAAGTCAAAAAAAGGACTAATCCTGACTAACAGGCAGCTGATTTAACATCTGATTACAGCATATTTTCTGAAGGTCTATCAAAGAACTCTCATTAAATTTGTAAAAGAGGACTGAAATACTCAACCAAATTTTGTAAAAACGCAGATTTAAGGGGAGAAAAAGCAAGTCTAGTGGGAGAATGGATGACAAACAGGTGAGCTGATAATGTATGTAAATGGACAATCTAAAAAAACAGGAAGGAAATGTACATGTCATGAGAGATTTTTATGTTGCAGAACTTAAGTTTAAATCCATATTGACAGAATGGACTGCTGACACGACATTGCATCTGGTGACATCTAAAATGAAAATATTTAAGACTTTTAGACAATATATTTTCCCAGTGCCAAAAAAATTTGAAATCCCATCCCTTCGCTCGCATTAAGCAGTTACCTCCGAGAGGAAAGTAAGATCTCAGGGGCTCGGTACCAGCGTGTTGCCACATATTCCGTTAGAGCAGGATTGCCTTGGTCCTCATTCATCTGACATAAAGAACGGGCCAGCCCAAAATCACAAAGTTTAACAAAGCAGTCTGCATCCAGTAAGATATTTGAAGGCTGAATTGAACAAAGGAAAATTAATAAGCTTTTTACTCTCTGAATGGCAGAAGATTATTATCAAGGTTCTTTTACTAGTCTCATTCTTTTCATACTTTTCCATTTAGTGTTTAACAGAAAACTTGAGTGAAGGATAAATACTATGACTGAAATATACCTTCTGATCTCTGTGAATAACATTTCCTGAGTGGATGAATTTAGTTGCCTTCAGGAGTTGGTAGAGAATGTAACACTTGTGGATATCTTTCAGCAAATTCCCCTTCATAATCACAGCATGTAAATCTGTCTCTGTAATATATTACATCAGTAATATATCTAACATCAGTAAAAGATTACCAAGTTGTGAATATAAGTTCTTCAAAGCAAGGCCAGACTAGACCATTGTCCAAACTGTAATCTTTCAAGTGCATCTTCAACAGAAGTTAACACTGTCATTACTAATAGTAGTGCAATCTCTCTGTATTATGGGTTTGACTTGCAGCTCATGCTACAGTAACTTTTCTACTATTGCATACTTTTGTTATAACAAAATTGCACAGTTCCTTCCATATGTAACTCTTCTGTCTCTATAAGCCTGCTAATTTGTTGCTCACTGCTGTCTTTCCTTCATCTCAACCAGCCAGCTCTCATATAATTATTAGTCCCTTTAAAGCCTCACTGCTATATCCATCTAGTTACAACTGACATATATATACAAAACAGCCTGTACTGCTCCTACTTATAGGTCTACTTATATGAATAGTCATGTGAATCATCACACACTACTATCAAAGTAAGGAACAAAGATAACTCATAGGAGAGGCTGTATTTAAATGGCTGATGCAATGCTAAGTCTCACCCATTGACTCAAAGATGAGGTAGATGTCCTTATCATTCTGAGCTCGGATAACATCAAGCAGCTTGATAACATTTGGATGTTCTCCAAATTCCTGCAGAGGTAAGGGACCCAACTGTCAAAATCAAGTGTCTTGCCTGTGAATTATAATTTCATTTGTATTATTGCCTAGAACAATCATTAACATGCTATTTCCTTCATTATGCTTCAACTGAAATAAATTAAAAACAAAGGATTTAAGCTTGCTCCACAGTATGAAACCAGGCAGTTAACCTAAAAAAAAAAACCAATCAACGAACAACTCTGTTGTCCAAAGTACTAGTTCTAAAAATCCCTCTATAGCGTTTGTGAATAAAATCCACTCAGCTTTATGCACCTTCTATTTCCTAATGAACACAAAAAATCATTATGGCAGTGAAAACAGAATAAAGTTGCCATCAATATTCATAATTCAAAAACCCACCCAACCAAAAAGTATCTATTTGAGAGCAGGCTGAAACACTCTACAGGCTGCATTGATTGAACTGACTGTAATGGGAAATCAGGCAGTCAGCATACAAACAGTACCTAAAAATAGATATCTTAAACCGCAGGTGAATTCTGTCCTCACATTTGGAGACTTACAATGCCGTCAAGATCATTTACTTCATCCTCAGTCTTAACAACTTTTTTTTCCTATAGGTAACACTTCTATGCACCTAGAGACACTGAACACTTCACAGTATGCCAACATTTTCATGAACTACCCTGGGTATAAAAGTACAAATAGCTGCACCATAAAACTACACTTATATCTAAAATACATAAATGAATTTTTTGTTATTTGAACCAGCCATACAGACCTTTTATCTATTTCTGTCACAAATTCAGTTATGAACAGTCTAAAATATCATAATATTAAGCTATCTCCAGCACATTCTTACAAATAGCACCATCTTCCTGGACTCTGAGGCCAAAACATAAATTGGTTATAATGTATTACATCTAGAAAAATCCACAAACCAACACACTCACCTGCAGCAACCCATGAAAATATACTTACAAAGCAGTAATATACAACCAGGCCGTCAAATACCCTTGCACTTATTCTAAGGACAATATTCAAAATACCTATCCAAATAATCTAAAGAAAGTTTTTATACCCAAAAGGGCTATTTTTCTAGAGATGCAGATCAGTCTTGACCATGTAACTTGAGCTGTTCAAGAACTTACTTCGCACTGCAGGAAAACCCCATTGTCTCACACTGTCTTGCCCCGGAACTGATAACGGAAAGTTAAGAAAAAGTTTCAATCCATACTAAAAAAACAACCCACTTTGAAAAAAATGTGGTCAGAGCCAGTCTTACTTAGTTTTGCTTAAAGAACAATGCTCTCACTGATCACCAAAAATGACATTCTAAAATGTGGCCCAAAATGCACCAAATAGGCCTACAACTATACTAAACAATAAACATAAAACCTGCAAGCAGCTTGACAACCAGCATATTATATATCACCCAGAAGAGAATCACCAAAATGCCTAGATTCAACATCAACACTTCTCAATTACAATAAACTTCATCCAGTCCATCAAATTCTCATATGATAAACATACAGATTAAACTAAGCAATCATTACACACAGGAAGTAACGTGCACAGAAAGCACCTGGTTACCAATCAATGAAAGAGTATTTCTTATGTCTTTCCCTTTCTGATCTCTCAGTCTTGAACCTCAAGAAAAAGCTGTAAGATACCTTCAAAAATAGGAGGGGAAAATGACAATTCTTAAATCTATTGGTCACCAAAAGACATGAAAGTAAGGGCATAATAGCACATTAATCTCCCCCTCCCAAAATTACTAGTCCTTTCCTTCAGCAGAAATATCCTTCTTCTCCCAACTCCTTCTCCACCCATCTACTCCAGATGTGCTATACTTTCAGAGATGATCTAACTTACAGATAACTAACTTCTAAGGAATTGCTCTCATATCTTTTTAGCTTTTCAGTTTTCGGCTTCTGCTTCAGGCTGAAAGAATAATTAAAAAGTAAAAAACCTCATCTCTTTCCTGCTTATACTTGACAGTCTTAGGAAATACATCTTCCTATGAGCCCAGCCTGGCTTGTGTCCTTAGAAAAATCATAGTTATAACATTATCACTATTCAGAAACACTGGTGTTTCTACACAATAAGTCTATGGAGGAACGGACAGATAATGTTAATGCCACTGCCATTGATAACGTAATTAGGCATAGTGTGTGGTCAATTATATCAAAATAAGACCAGCCTTAAGGAATTCCATACGTAACTTCCATATTAGTTTTGCTTTAATTATTTCAAGTGGTCAAGTTGCTTCTCACATGATGAAGGAAAAAAATTTTGGCATGCAAATCTCTTCCACACCCCAGCCCCACCTCTGGATTATGGCATTTAAAATTTAAGAAAAACACTTTCTACCCACAAGGAAGTAAGAAGTAACAGAAAGTGCAAGTCAATATGGTGATCCTAGAACAGACATACTGCTAAAAATGGTGAAAGAACAGGGTTTATCTCAAAAAAAGTAAGACCAACTTTCCATTTCATTCAGGTGTTTTTATCTGGTCATGGAAAGACCATTTGCCAAGATGGTGCAGAAATGAATAGAGTTGTCAACACTGATCATTGCATTTTGAAAAACAGTGGGAAGAAAATACGTGTACAACATCTGAGATAATTAAAAGTCAGATAGGAGGGGGGGAAATGGACATTACCTTCAGGAACATAACCTCTCGAAATGTTCTCTAGAAATAAACAAAAAAAAAAGTTTATTAACACCTCAACAGAATGACAGAACAGACTATGGACTTCCCACGAGTAGGTTAAATTCATTCTAATCTCTAAAGCGAAGCAAACCCTTATATAGTAGACATGCTAGAAAAAACCCAGTTGCTCACCAGAGAGTCACAAGTATGCTCTCTGTGCTTAGACACTATACCATAACATAAGGGAGAATCAAATTGTGAATGCCTATGAAGGCACTTTTTCTTCAGGGACATCAAACAGTATTTTGTAGATGCCATAATATACAAAGCTTGATATTTATTTCTCCCTTTTATCCTAATACAGCTGTGGACTGTATTATTATATGCATAATTGTCAAATAACTAACACCTTTCGAGATATAAATCCTGAAAATATCTATGAACTCCCACCACATTTTTCAGGACATGTTAGAACAATGATTTCTCACCTGAGCATCCGTTCTGTTCCTGAAAGCATCAAAAATTTTTTTAACAGCAACTATTTCTCCTGTCTTGCGATTGATTGCTTTCCATACAATGCCATAAGCCTATGGAGAAAAAGGACAGATGAACAGTGTACTATGACACCTTAAGCACAGTTTAGACCTTCGGTGTGGAAGGTGGAAGAAGAACGTGCTCAACAGAGACTGAAAGAAGAGGTAATCACCAGCTACGCAGAAGAAAGAGACATTAGGCCAATGGGCAATACTTGGTTGAGTCCAGGACTAAGAACATCTGTACTTACTCCAACCAAAGGTCCACAAGGTCAAGCATCCTGGCCACCAAAGCAGCCAATAGTAGATGTACACACTCACGAAGTTCAGCAGGGTCAAGTGCAAGGCCCTGCGCTTGGGTCGGGGCAATCCCCAGTATCAATACAGACTGGGGGAGGAATGGATTGAGAGCAGCCCTGTGGAGAAGGACTTCGAGGTACTGGTTAATGAAAAACTGGATATGAGCCAGCAGTCTGCACTTGCAGCCCAGAAAGCGAAGCATATCCTGGGCTGTAACAAAAGAAGCTTAGTCAGCCTTTAAAAGGGTTAAAAAACCCCTCTGCTCTGGTCTGGAGACCCCACCTGGAGCACTGTGTCCAGCTCGGGGGTCTCCAGCACAAGACATGGATCAGTTAGAGAGGGACAAGAAAATGGCCTGAGGGCTGAAACACTTCTGCAAAGAAAGGCTGAGAGAGTTGGCGTTTAGCCTGAAGAAGAGAAGTCTCTGAGGAGGCCTCATTGTGACCTTTCAATACTCAAAGGAGTTTACAAGAAAGATGGAGAGGCACTTTTTACCAAGGCCTGTAGTGACACTATTGTGGAATCATTTAGGTTGGAAAAGACCTTTAAGATCATCATGTCCAACTGTTAACCTGGCACTGCCAAGCCCACCACTAAATCATGTCCCCAGGCACCACATCTACATGTCTTTTAAATGCCTCCTGGGACTGTGACTCAACCACTTCCCTGGGCAGCCTGTTCCAGTGCTTGAAAACCCTTTTGGTGAAGGAATTTTTCATAGTATCCAATCCAAACCTCACCTTGCATAACTTCAGGCTGGTTCCCCTCATCCTGTCACTTGTTACTTGGAAAGAAAGAGCCACCCCAATTGCCAACAGTGTAGTAGTATTATAGCACTTATCTGAGATACTTATATGCCAACTGTTTGTAATTCCTGATGCACAGCAAAGGACCTGAACCCATACTCCGGGATCACACATATTCTTGGGAAGTCTGCCTCAATGTTGCTATCTGAGTATTTAAGCATGAAAATCACTCAATATCTCATATTACAGCTGCTTCACTTTCTACAAGTGTTTAAATATTAACTGGGCATTTCTGAATGAGGAATGACCCCACTGTGCAGATGTAAGGCATCTCCTAGAATGTGGAAAGCTAAAATTCAAATCTGTGACCTAAAAATAAGAAAACTGGTTCTGTATCACAAGGGAGACCAAGTAATCACCTTTTGCAAAGTATCACAGAGTCATCCAGAATAGGGAAAACTCAGGTTAAACTTCCTGTTCCCTTAGTAGACAACACAGATTTTAGTTAAAAAACAAAACAACAACAACAAAAAAACCAAAACCAACAAAAAAACCCCAAACTGTACAGGAACAGTGTATTTCCCTTGCTGCTGCACTTCTCTGCTTTATATTCTGGGCAATCCTCATCTGTTTCAGGGACTCCAACAGCCTTTTTAGTGCTCTGGTAAGTACACTAGGTGTGTGCAAACACAATACATACAGAACTTTCTCATAAAAGAGGCAGGAAACACAGGTATTTAGGAGACTGGAAGCACTTAAGTCAAGAGCTTGACTAGTAGTTTTGATAATGTCAGTGATGATGGACCTGAAACCACTAAAGTCCTTTAAAGATGTGAATGTATGTAGTTATGTTTGTGAACAGTCTTCAAATGGATCTCTCAAATAATCTGACATTTCAGATGAAAGAATAATGTCATTCTGTTCAAAGAACCTAGCATGTTGAAAGATGTAATATATTCCATTGTCGAAGGGAGAAAGGTGATAACTAATAACAAGATGGCATCAAACCTTGTCGCGACGGAGGGAAGACACAGTCACTCAATATGAGTGATCAGCAGACTTCATTTATTGTGCCTTACAGTCACCTTTTATGCCTTGTTATAATTAGCTCATACATATTACAAAAGTTAAGCTCATTATTGGTTAGTTGCCTAAATATCAAGCCCGCCCCTAGTTTCTCTTCTGTAGTTATCTGTTCCCACCTGCAACATTCTTTTCCCACCGCAATCTTCCTGTTATTGTGTAACAAGAACAGCCAACAATAGTGTATTTTTGCTTTACTTCAGATAAGCTGAGAGCGATGTGCATTTTTGTCCAGCCAGCTGGACTATGTCTATGTGACCTTTTTCAGCTAGCCAGTTATCCACAAAACCTCAAGTCAGAGGCAAACTTAGAATGAATTACAGCAGTAAGAAAGATCAATGTGAATTTAAAAGGAGAAAATGAAAGCATTGTCTTGGAGGATAATGAAGAAAATAAGCTCCTCTGAAGTGCCCCCTTGTACACGAAATATTTAACTTCCAGTATCAACACAACTAAACAACTGCAAAGGGCTGCCAGAACAGAAAAGCAGATAAACAGGAAAGGTTTGGAGGCTGCCTGAGAATAAAGATCTTAGGCATTAACGTTGGTTCACATACAAAAATATGAAATTTATGCGGAAAAAAAATATTTTATGCTGCATAAATCCTTGAAGCAATGGGGTTACGGCAAAGGCAAAAGAATTTGGCTGGCACAAACAGAATATAATTTGAGACTCAGATTCATTTTACTGGAAACCAGGTGTACAGGCAAGTTCAGTAGTTCAGTGCTTTGTGTGGCCGTAAGTTACCGGGGGGGGGGGGGGGGGGGGGGGAAGCCTGATGGGGAATTTAAGGGTATTTTCAGTTTCACACGCTACCACATAACACTTCCTCTGAAGTTTAGTTGTGTAACGACTATAAGAAGTCACAGAAAAGTTATCAAGCTACGATTTATGATTTTTTTTCTCTATGAGTCACAATAAATATCTCAAAGCCCAGTTTTTCTTCAGCTGTATAAACGTCCGGGCCTCCAGCACTAAGCGCGGCTCAGGCCTGCGGCAGGAGGCCGCAGGGAAAGGCGGGACCCCCCGCCCAGTCCCCCCGCGCCCCCCAGGCCCCCGGCACACTCACCCCCTTGCCCAACCGCTTCTTGATCTCGTACTTCCGAGAGACGAGAGCCTCCACCTCCGGCTCACTCATGGCGGACGAGCCGAGGCGCCGGGAGGGCGGGCGGGCTCGACGGGGCTCGGCGGGGCTCGGCTCGGCACGGACGCACTCCCGCTGCTATGGAAACAAGGCGCCGCCAGGCGGCCCGAGCTCGCGCCCCCCGCGGCGGGAGGCGGCGGCGGCGGGCGCGGCGCCTGAGGCGAGGCGCGGCGCCTGAGGCGAGGGCAGGCCGCTGCCGCCTCCTTTCTTTCCTTCCTTCCCCCGCCCTGGCGCCCTGCTGTGTGGCCGGAGGTGCCGCCGTGGGCTCGGCCTGGGCTGGCTGAGCCGGTGGGTGCCGGGGGAGCCCCGCAGCGCCGCCGGACGGCTCCCTCAGGGGGCGGCCGGGCAGTGGCGCAGGCAAAGCGCAAAGCTTCTCCAGCGCAGCGCAACCCTGTGGCTTCATCTGATAAACTAGTGTCAGGGGGGGATGTCGGGCATTGCTCTCAGCACCTGGTGTCCTTCCAGTGCACTGTAAAAAAAAAATAAATAACAAATTCCTACTTTTATTTTTTTTTAATCTAAACCCCGTTATTTCCAAGACCTGCAATGCAAATCTTTCCTTGCTAGCAGCATGCTCTGGCAGAAACTGATTCCCTAAATAGCCTTTGTTGACAAGCTAAATGTAGACTAGTTCAGCCACAGTTACACAGACTGAAAACTTGCTGAACTGCTGGAACCGAGGATTTGTCATCAGTGACATTACGTCCAGCTGGAGGTCAGTTGCTAGTGGTGTGCCCTAGCAGGTACACTAGGTGTACCTAGTGGTCAGGTCAATACAGGTGCCCCAGTGCTGTGTAGCTTCTTCACTAATCTGCTGGATGGGGGGCTGGAGTGCTGCCGCAGCAAGTCTGCAGGTGATAGAAAACAGGGAGGAGCAGCTGACAGAGCAGATGGCCATGCCACTAATCAGAGGGACCCTGTCAAGCTAGAGAGGTGGGTCAGCAGGAACCTTGTGAACTTCATCGCTGGAAAATGCCAAGTCCTGCACTTGGGGAGGAAGAGTCTCATGCAACAGTACAGGCTGGCACCTATCTGGCTAGAAGACAGCTTGGCAGGAAAGGACCTGGAGATCTTGGTGGACACCAGGTTGACCATGAGCCAGCAAATGTGCTTTTACACCAAAGGTGGCAAAGAGCATCCTGGGCTGCACTAGGAAGAGCCTTGCCAGCTCATTTGGGGAGGCAATCCTTCCCTTTTACTCAGCACTGAGAGACCATACCTAGAGCATCTTGTGTGGTTCTGGGCTCCCCAGTATAAGACAGACACAGACATAGAGGATTGTGTCCAGCAAAGGGCCACAAAGATGATTAAGGCTTGGGTACAGGAAGAGGCTCCCGGTGTTTAGCCTGAAGAAGGCTCAGGGGTTCTTACTGATGTATTTAAATATCAGGCAGAGCTGGGGGGTGTGGGGGGGGATGGGCAGAGCCAGACTGTTCTGAAATTGAAATTTGTGATGGAATTTAAATTGCATTTACATTAAGAAGAAACTTTTTTTACTGTGAGTGTGGTCAAACACTGGAACAGGCTGCACAGAGAGGCTATGGAGTCTCAGTTCTTGGAGCTACTCAAAAGCCACTGAGAGTGGCCCTGCTCTGATTGATTGCCCTTTGAGGTGTCTCCAATCTCACTTAAGGTCTGCTGCTGTAGAAAATATCCCTATGTGAATGTTAAAACTTATAGTGAGGGTGACCTCTGGTGTTAATGAGGTAATTGAAATCCCTAAGTGTTCATCTTGGAAAGTGAATATAGCTGCAATCTATTTGAAATATAACTCTTTACCTCTTGCTTCTCAAGTGAAGCAATAAAGCAAGAAAAAAATCAGAAGTAAAAATTAATATGAATCTATCCAGTGAATATATTTTATTGATAGTTATGACCAAGGGCCAAATACCTCAACTGCTTATATTGTTTAAAGGATTCAGTTGCTTGGATATTTATTTTCTGCCCTTTGGACACTAGCAGAAGGTAAAATAAAGTCTTTGGCATGTAGAAGATTTGGGAAAATGATTGTTGCTGAAAGTAAGAGCTGGCCTACATTGGTTCATACTATGGTATCAGATGTCATTTGCAGTGAAAAGTAACATACAGATTGCCTTTATATATTTATTTAAATATAAAAAATACTAGAATTTTCCCATGGAAAATTAGTGATTAATAAAACATCAAAGTCTGATCTCAAAGAGAAAATTTCATTGTTTATTTTGGGACATGAAGGGATTGCAGTTTCAAATGTCTTGATACGGTTGGCATGAAAGTTAAAGCTGAGGTTACTTTTAAGATCTATTGTCTGGATTGCACGCTGAGCATGATCTATACGAATTTCCACCCACAGAACATTTACTTCTGTATACTCTGTTACCTAACTTATAGTGGCAACAGCTGACAGTCCAGCTATGTCTACTGACACATTGGCACGAGTGAGGAGTGGAGTAGTGGGTTTTTTTATTTTTTAGGTTGATGGACGCATCTGAACAGGCTGTGAGAGCCGTAGGTTTTGGCATTTGCATTGTGTGCCTCATGCTGGTGTAACAAGTGGCACATGTGTGCCATGTGCTGAGTGTACTGGTTCTCCCAAAGAAGCTGCTGGTGCTGCACTCTCAGTTGAACTTCGGTTTCTTTAAGGATTTTTGAGTATCGGATGAGTCTGAGCAATTCCTGGCGCAGATGCCGATTCTCTGCTTTTGCTTGTTTGATATGCTGAATCAGAGATTGTATTGCTGCTTCTTCTGCTGCCTTTGTGAGAACCTGGATCTTCTGATGAAAGTCTGTCTCACATTCAGCCTTGGCCTGCAGAAATCTGCTCTTGATTTTGTGCATTTCCTCTGAATGCTGTATCTTTGTGACCAACAGTTCCTTCTCCAGCTCTTTAATCTTTTCCTGCTGTTCCAGAAAAACAGATGGACCTTTGACAGGCTGCAGGTCTTCAATCTCCTTGATCATAAGAGAGTACTTTGTCTCTATATTCATCAGAGAGCTCCTTACCTCCTTCTCTTTTTCTGTATACTGTGAGATTAGTTTTTCCTTCTGCATCCGGACTTGAGACAAATCAGTGTGATTCTGGTCATTTAGTGTTATTATCAGATTCTGGCACTTCTGGTTGTGTTTTCTTATGTAAGAGAGGTAAGCCTTGTTCTCTTCCTGATTCCGTTGGACTTCCTTTTCTAGGAATTTATTTTCCTGCAGAAAGTGGTCCAGTCTTCCTGTGTATGTGTTCATATGTTCAGTGAGAATCTTGTGTTCCTTCTGCAAGTAGAGTTTTCTCTCTTTGACAAGTATTTCCATGTCACTGGATGTCATATCTCCATTCTTGGTTCTTACTCCTTGCTTACTTTTCCCAGCACGGGAAAAGTCTCCCAGCGTGGTGTCCTGTTTCATCTGCTTTGTCTTGGATGCCATATTTCATACTGGGGGTATCAAACTCTGGCAAACTGTAACAGAACGAAAAATTACAAATTCTAAACAAGCATTTATGCCACATATATGACCGTTGCTTTTTTCCCCAGTCATGCTCTCTTATGTTTTCAGCTAGTTATTCTGGCAGGTAAAATGTTCAACCTAAATTTTTTAATGTCTGGCCTATGTCTTGAGTTGAAGCACACATGCACATATGTGTATTTCCATTTTTACATTCCTAGTTAACTGAGAAGTAGTTCTGCTAATCTAAAAATACATATATTTTTAAGATTTCTTTTTGATTGTATAATGTGTTACTTTTGTAATTTGGAGTACAAAGTCAAATTCTACTAGTGAGTTATTATGGCCGTACATTGTGTACTGTCTTTCCATAGGCAGTAGATCTTGTCCATAAAACTTCAGCAGCAAGTATGTACTGAAGTGCTAATAGAGCCATGCCTGAAACTTGCAAATTCTAAAATATAACTGCTAAGTCATCGTGCTGGCTAAGTCATCGTGCTGGACTGGAAGCTACCGGTAGAAAATGTTATGGACAGTAGTACGGATTAAGCCCTGTTTCTCCATCAGACTAAGATTCTTTTATTTGTCTTTGAAGAGACAGCTGCATCCTTTTCCTGGATTTAGAAAGTTCAGTCAGTATTGTGTTACTAAATGAGGGCAGAAAATGAAATTTTACAGCCAGTTTTAACCTAGGGCTTCAATGTCAGTCAAGAGTGACCACATTCTTATCCTTCCACTGCCTGAGGTAAGTAAAGTGGTATCTTCTTGGACATCATCTGAACTATAATGTAATTTGAGATAAGACACAGGTAACTAATTATGAATACAGAGAGAGTGAAAGAATGACCATAAGGGGGATAATGGCTGAAGAAACATCCTCCCAGCCACAGAATGTGGGCCATTTATTTCAATGGAATGTTTAATATGTCATGCAGATCCGATCTTCCCAGTTGCCTAGGACTGGATTCTTCCCTGCAGGGACAGTGGGTGGGAGGGAGGTACAGAACATTGTGGGCTGAACATCAATTCAGCATCTGTTGAGACTCTGCTGGATTATTAATTTGAAGATTATTCATCTGGCCTGCTCTACCTGTGTGCTATTTTGGTTTTGTTATAGGTGAGTAACCTGAAATTTGCTTTGGTGTTTTGGCCAAATGTTTTACCCTATTATGAGAAAGATGTTATGGCTCTGTCAGAGTACATTTGTGTCCAAGCTGATGCCTTGGTTTTCTGTGCTGTTAGGAGTTGTGGGTCCTCTCTTGCTGAGAAGATAACAGTCTTCTCAGTTTAAATAAGGATAGTTTAATTAAGGCAGATTGAGAGGCTTCTCTTTCTGCCAGTGTCATTTCCTATTTATACTGGACAAATGATTGCAAGGCACAATATTATCATAGACAATGTATTTGTGTTTCTGCAGTAGACCATGTATTTAGTGCCTGTGGTAGGTATGTGAAAAAGCAGTGCAGGTCAAATACAATGACCTTGCTTTATTTTTACATTCTCAAGGTTTCAGGGACTTTTTGGGTGGGCAGATCACGTCCTTACTGGCAGATAGCAGGAGTGTTTTGCAGTGTAAGTACTATGGCACATTCTTTTGTTTGTCCTTGACTGGAAGTGGCTTTCTAGCATGCATCCTGCTTCTGGTCATCTGCATTGTGTACAGATAGACACCACACCATGCACCTAAGAATTCTGGTCTGATGCATCCCACTGAGTCTGTGTTACTTGTTCACCACTGATAGGACTGATTCACAGAACCACCACCTTAACTTTCAGGTGAGGTTGGAAGGGATCTCACAAGATTATCTAGTCCAGCCCCTTGCTCAAAGCAGGTTTAAACAGAGCAGGTTGCTTAAGACTGTGTCCAGTCAGGTGGAGACTCCACAGCTTCCCTGGGCAAACCTGTTCCTTCTGAGTGTTTGACGGCCCTCACAGTAAAAAGGTTTTCTCTTTCATCCTGTTCAACTTGTCAGGCCCAATAGAATTCTGTATGTACATTTTGTTTAAATGTTCTCTAACCTGATTCTCCTTCATTGAGGGTAAGTCTTCCTTGCTCCAGACTTTCTCCTTGGCCTTGAGGACCTGGGATTCTGGGAGGTCAGTCTTACCAGTAAAAACTAATGCAAAGAATGCACTGAGTAACTCAGCCTTTTTGGCATCCTTTGTTGCTAGTTCCCCTGCCCCTTTCAGCTAAGAGGTCATCTTTCCCTAGTTGTCTTTTTGCTGCTCATACACCTGCAGAAGCCCTTCTTGTTGCCATTCACATCCCTTGCCTATTCAGTTCCAGGTGGGCTTTGGCTTTCTTAACACCGTTCCTGCGCATTTGGACAGTGTCGTTGTGTTCCTCCTGGGCTGTGTGATCCTGCTTCCACCTCTTGGATGCTTCATTTTTACATTTGAGTTTTGTAAGGAGCATCTTGGTCTTTGGTGTAGGCCTTCTGCAACTCTTGTTTGATTTCCTGCTTATTGGGATGGACCATTCTTGAGATGGGAGGAGGTGCTCCTTGAAAACTATACAGCTCTACTGGACTCCTCTCCAGGACCATCTCCCATAAGATTCTTCCAAGAAGATCCCTGAATAGCTCAAACTCAACTCTGCTGAAGTCCAGGATTGTGATCCTAATATTTACATTGTTCCCTTTTCTCAAGATCCTGAACTCCATCATCTTGTGGTTACTGCAGCCAAGGCTATCCCCAGCTTTCACATCCACAACTAGTATTTCCTTGTTGTAAGTATCAGGTCCAGGAGAGTGCCTCTCCTTGTCAGCTCATTGATCACCTGTGCCAGGAATTTATCATCAGTGTACTCCAGTTCATCAGCACACTCTCTGCTTCCTCCTAATCAGGCAGTCTGTGCCAGACACCCATCACAAGATTACCCACATTGGCCTGCCTTCTAATCCTAACCCATAAACTCTCAACTGACTCATCACCTGTCCAAGGCCAGAGCTCCATGCATTCCTTCTGCTCTCTCACATAAAGGCATTTCCCCCTCTTGGAGCCTGTATCCATCCATCCATAACAGCACTCTGGTCTTGTAAGCTAACCCACCATGTGTCTCTCACCAAATCTCAATGAGATTTACAACAGATGCACACATGCTCTTTAATTTCTCATTTGTTCCCCATGCTCTGTGCAGCAATGTACAGGCACTTCACCTAAAAAAGGTGAGAGAGCTTTCTCCATCACACTGTCCTGTAAGTACTCCTTTATTTATGTCCTTATGATTGAGGTGGTCCCCCTTCAGCACTGAATTGTTGACTACAAGGTCTCTCCTGTCCAGTTCACCCTGCACATTTTGCATGCAGACTTAGTCCACAACTTCCTCATTTGATTGTTGTTTGTTCATCATCTTTCCTGCTTTGTTCCTAAAGTTCTCATCAGAGGAGAACAGACTGCCACCAGTCTGTTGGCAAAGATGCTTTTGCCCACTTTGTATTGTATATCCTGTCTCTTCCTATCAGTTCTTGATCTTCAAAGAGGATCCTAGGATCATAGAAGACATTCCCCTATTCTTGACACCAGCTGCACAAACAGATGTTGTTCCACAGTCCAGTTCCTCTCAAGCCCTTCCTCACCAGCAAGACAGAGGAAAAAATCACTTGTCCCCACCCCACCCATCCTCTTGCCCCTGGAACCATGTACTCTTGTTTGATAGGCTCCAGGTCTCCCCTGACAATATTATTTTTGCCCACGTGGAAGAGCAGCAGGGTGTTATAGTTTGAAAGGTAGATAGCTTCTCCACTATATCCTGGAACTGAGCTCCCAAAGAGCAGAGAACCTCCCTAGACAGCAGGTCAGATAGACAGATGAGGCCTCTGTCCACAGCAGGTGGGAGCCTCTTCCCAATATAATCTCTTGCTGCTTCCTCTTGGTGCTGCTGTGCGGCTCAGGCTCAGCCAGCTCAGGTCCTTCGCAGGAGAATTCCTAGAGCTTTGTCTGCTTCCAGAGCACTCAACCAGTTCTGTAATTGCAGAACTGCAGGTGGGGCAGGCACCTGCCTCCTGCTGCTGGAAGACAGAATTCCTGCCTTGTCATCATGGAAGTCTCCATTTCCCACCCCAGAAGCTCAGACTCAGTACAGCTGGGGATTTGGCCTCTTGAAGCTGCAGGTGTTACCGAAATCTCAGAATAACCACCAATGTGATATAGATAAGCAGACACTTCTTTATTAACGGCCAGGTGCGTGAGTCCTCTCACGATCAACGCACATGAAGTTTCAAAATCATATACCTTATATAGAACTCATTCATACATATTCATTAAATATTCATGCATAAACATAGTATTTCCCGAAAATCCTTAACATACTCTCCTCCCATATCCGATTCTGTGCAGTAAAGGTTAGAAAGGTCTGGAAATGGGTCTGGGGTATTATTCGGGTAGGTGGTACATGAGTCAGTGGTCGTGATCTCCCCCTGCCGGAATTACCTTTTACGTAAGGTAACTGTTTCTTGGCAGGTAACTACGAGTTACTTCACTCGACTCTCCCCGGTTCCCATTAATTCTACATTTTGACATTTTAGTACATTCTCCTAGGTTACATATAAACAATCATCTTGAATCTTAAGTCTGTTATCTAAGTTCTAAACGTTCCTACTAGGTGATTCTGACCAATTCCTTTGGCCTTGGTACGGGGTTATACAGAAGATTTCATAGCAGCTGTTGCTGTACAAATACAAATTTCATTAAAATATTTCTTATAACTCTATATTCCTATTAAAATAACTATAAAATCAAATGTTTTTCTATAAAATCAAATGTGGTTAATTAATTCTAATAACAAATCTGTAACACAGGGTCTCAGAAGATCCAGTCAATCTCTTGTTATCTCTGATGCTGCAGTCAGCTGACCTCCCTCAGGTCTTTTGGCAACAAAGATCCCACACAACTGCACACCTCCTGGTGGCAAGGAGACCATCTCCCCCTGCCCCAGCCACAGCAAGAGTGAGAGGCACCAGATACTCCCAACATCATGAGACGTGGAGAGCTACATCCTCCCTCAGTCACTTGATCTGTGTTGAGGCCTCTGATATTCATAGAATCATGGAATTATTTATGTTGGAAAAGACCTTTAAGATCAGCAAGGCCAAGCTCCATGGGTAGAGACCTGGATAGAAAGCTGGTCGTAGAGGATTCACTTCAATTTATCCATGCTTTACAAAATGGGCCAAACCAATACAGTAGTGGTAGAAGATGGGATCGTAGCTCTTTAGTGAATGAGGGCTGATGAGACTGCTTCACCTGGCATGCTCCTTCTGTCTCCTGAGGTAACAGTGTGTGCCCAGACTTTGGCCCAATCCATTCTGTCCTTCATTAAACAGTGGTTTGATGGAGGCTAAGAAAAGCACCCTTGAATACTACCCAAGCATATTACACCTGAATTTTCCAGAATCCTGGCACCCTACACGAAGTACAGACCAACATTCTTGCTCCTAAGAGGTACATCCTCAGTGACTATTAGAGCATTCATACATATTATGGATGATAGCTTTCCCTCCAGTTCCTCTGGGTTTTGTAGACCTACCAAGGAAATCAAGACTTAGGCAAAAGTTTCAGCCAAGCCTGCACTTTTGCAGGGTAGGGATCATATTACCCTTTTGCTGGCTCACCATAGAGTTATAAACTCTCAGGAACTGGCTTCTTGCCAACGTTTGCAGTGTTGACCTCATTCTTGTGGCCTGCTGCTTCCTTTACAACTTCAGAAGTGCTTGGTAGAACTTTTTAATACCAGTACGGAAGAACTGTTTGCAAAGCTAGCTGTAATGTTATAGTATAAGGGCAAGCAAGACCATGTCTGTCTAGTGTTAAGTTCACAGAATCACAGAATGGGCGAGGCTGGAAGGAACTTCTGGAGGTCATCTGGTCCAATCCCTCTGCTCAAGCAGGGCTACCTAGAGCAGGCTGCCCAGGGTCATGTCCAGACAGCTTTTAAGTATCTCCAAGGAAGGAAATTCTGCAATGTTTCTGGGCAACTTGTTCCAGTGCTCAATGACCCTCAAGTAAAAAAACATTTCCTCATGTTCAAGTGTAACCTCCTGTGTTTCACTTTGTGCCCATTGCCTTTGGTCCTGTCACTGGGCACCACTGAACTCTCCTCTGCCCTTCCAGTTGCAGGGAATGATGAGGGAAGAGACAGGAAGAGCCAGCAGATCAATACATGGCTCCAAGCCTGGTGTCACTGGCAGAATGTGGGGGTTTTTGATCATGGGTCAGTTTACATGACACCAGGCCGGCTGGCAACAGGTGGGGTACACCAGTCCAAAGGCAGAAAAGGATCTTTGCTCAGGCGTTAGGGCTCATTGAAAAAGCTTTAACCTAGATTTGAAGGGGAAAAGGGATAAAACTAGGTTCACTAGAGATAAGCCTGGTGGCTGTGCACCAATGTTTGAGGGACAGTATGCTAGCAAGGTCCCTCAGTCTGCCGTCTCAGTAGAAGTAGGGAAATGAGATCTGTGTGACAGTGAAGACACAAGGCTTGTTGGTGTGTTAGAAACCATGGAAATGCCTGAGAATGGTCATGTAGGAATTAGGAATTAGGGCTTCTCCCTGCAAAAAGGCAGGATTAACAGCCCAGCTGAAGTGCATCTTCATGAGTGCACACAGCATAGGCAACAAACAGGAGGAGCTGTAAGCCATTGTGCAGCAAGAAAACTGAAGTAGTTGCCCTCATGGGAAGATGGTGGGATGACTCGCACAACTGGAGTGCTGCAATGGATGGCTGTAAACTCCTCAGAAGGCAAGGAAGGAGGGGTGGTGGGGTAGCCCTGAATGTCAGGGAGTATTTGACTGTCTAGAGCTTAATGATAGTGACAATAGGGTTGAGCATTTATGGGTAAGAATCAGGGGAAAGGCCAACAAGGAAGTTATCATGGTGGGAGTCTGTTATAGACCATGCAACAAGGATGAAGAGGCAGATGAAATACTCTATAAGAAGCTGGGAGGAGTCTCACAATTGCTAGCCCTTGTTCTCACGGGGGACTTCAACCTACCAGATATCTGCTGGAAATACAATATAGCAGAGAGGAAACAGTCTAGGAGATTCATGGAGTGTGTGGAAGAGACCTTCCTGACACAGCTGGTGAGCGAGCTAACTAGGGAAGGTGACCCGCTCGATCTGTTGTTTGAGAACAGAGAGGGACTTGTGGGTGATGTGATGGCTGGGGGCTGTCAGGGGCATAGCAATCATGAAGTGATAGTTTTCGATTCTTGGAGAAGTCAGGAAGGGGGGTCTGGCCTGTTTAGGAGACTGGTTGACAAGAGTCCCTTAGGAGGCAGTCCTGAAGGGCAGAGTCCGCAAAGGCTGGACATTCTTCAAGCAGGAAACCTTTAAAGGTGCAGGAGCAGGCCATCCCCATGTGCCAAAAGATGAACCGGTGGGGAAGAAAAGCGGCCTGGCTGAAGAGCGAGCTTTGACTGGAACTCAGGAAAGTTTGTAACCTTTTGAAGAAGGGGCGGGCGACTCAGGAAGGCTACAGGAATGTCGTGAGGTTATGCCGGGAGAAAATTAGAAGGGCCAAAGCCCAGCTAGAACTTAATCTGGCTACTGCCGTAAAAGAGGGTAAAAAATGTTTCTATAAATACATTAGCAACAACAGGAGGACCAAGGAGAATCTCCATCCTTTATTGGATGTAGGGGGGGAACATAGTGACAAAGGCTGGGGAAAAGGCTGAGGTACTTAATGCCTTCTTTGCCTCAGTCTTTAATAGTAATGTTATCCCAAATCTGGGCTCATCACCCAGTGTGCAAGAGCCCATCCACACACAGCTGAGAATTTGCTTATTGCATGTCTGCGCAGAGGTGGGTGTTACATGGTGATCCGCAAAGCTAACACACCCAACACAGAGCAGAACTTTTTATATGCTTTGAAAGATTGTTTACAATTGCGTTTAGTCACTCTTAATTCTCATTTGTTCTTACAAGTCTCATCTCCATTTAAAGGTGCAGTCTTCTTTTTTTGTTCTGTGGGGAGGGATTTTGTTAGTAGGGGGCTGTCTTTGCTCTAGAGTGGATCTTTTAGTATGTTAAGATAGTTCACACATAGTTCCAGTAATTTTATGTTTAGTCTCATTAACTGTTTTTGTTCTCCTTCAGCTTATTTTGTGCCCCAGCTTGAAGTATTTATGGTGTCTCTTCCATCTTCCAAGGCTATGTTTTTTTAACTGTTTTTAAGGATTTAACTAACATCCTCTGGTTTTCAAATTCGTTCTTGATTTTCACTATAGATATTTACTATTTTTTGTTTCCCTCTTTTTTTCCTTTTTTAAAGTAAATAATTCTTATATCAGTATAGACCATTTCTTCTCCAGGTACCCAGCCCCCTGAGCTGGAAGACAGGGACAGGGAGCAGGATGAAGCCCCCACAATCCAAGGGGCAACAGTCAGTGACCTGCCATACCACTTAGACACACAGGTTTAGGGAGCTGGGTGGGATCCACCCGAGGGTACTGAGGGAGCTGGTGCAAGTGATCACTGGGCCACTTTCCATGATTTATCAGCAGTCTTGGCTAAGCAGCGAGGTCTCAGTTGTCTGTTTCTGGACATTTGCCAATGTGACACCCATCTACAAAAAGGGCCGGAAGGAGGATCTGGGGAACAGCAGACGTCAGGCTGACCTTGGTGCTGGGGAAGGCTATGGAGCAGATCATCTTGAGGGCCATCACGCATCATGTACAGAACAACCAGGGGACCAGGCCCAGCCAGCATGGGGTTATGAAAGGCAGGGCCTGCTTGACTGACCTCATCTCCCTCTATGACAAGGTGACCCGCTTAGTGGATGAGGGAAAGGCTGTGGATGTTGTCCACCTAGACTTCAGTAGAGCCTTTGACACCATCTCCCACAGCATCTCCTGGAGAAACTGGCTGCTCGTGGCTGGGCCAGGTGTGCTCTGCACTGGGTTGGAAGCTGGTGGGTGGCCAGGCCCAAAGGTGGTGGGGAATGGAGTGACATCCCGCTGGCGGCTGGTCACACGTGGCATTCCCCAGGGCTCCGTGCTGGGGCCGGTTCTGTTCAGTATCTTTTATCGATGATCTGGACAAGGGGATCGAGTGCACCCTCAGGCAGTTTGCAGATGACACCAAGCTGGGTGGGAGCACTGATATGCTGGAGGGCAGGAAGCCTCTACAGAAGGATCTGGGCAGGTCGGACCGATGGGTTGAGGCCAGCTGTATGAGGTTCAACCGGGCTAAATGCCGAGTCCTGCTCGTGGGTCACAGCAGCCCCAGGGAGTGCTACAGGCTGCGAGAAGAGTGGCTGGGAAGCTGGATGGTGGAAAAGGACCTGGGGGTTTTGGTCAACAGCCAGCAGTGTGCCCAGAACCATCCTGCTTGTATCAGAAATAGCATGGGCAGCAGGACTAGGGAAGTGATAGTTCCCCTGTACTCGACACTGGTGAGGCCACACCTCAAATCCTGTGTTCAGTTTTGGTCCCCACACTACAAGTCAGACATTGAGGTGCTGGAGCACATCCAGAGATGGGTGACAAAGCTGGGTAAGGGTCTGAAGCACAAGTCTTATGAGCGAACTGGGTTTGTTTAGTATGGAGAAAAGGTGGCTCAAGGGAGACATTATTGCTACCCGCAGGGAGGCTGTAGCGAGGTGGGTGTAGGTCTCTTTTCCCAAGTAACAAGCAATAAGGCAAAAGGAAATGGCCTCAAGTTGTGCCAGGATGGGGTTAGATTGGATGTTAGGAAAAATTTCTTCACTGAAAGGGTTGTCAAGCACTGGAACAGGCTGCCCAGGAAAGTGGTTAAGTCACCATCCCAGGAGGTATTTAAAAGACATGTAAATGAGGTGCTTAGGGACATGGTTTAATGGTGGACTATGCAGTGCTAGGTTATCAGTTGGACTTGATGATCTTTAAGGTCTTTTCCAAGCTAAATTACTCTGATCCTATGAAAAGAGCCTGGCTTTGTCCTTTTTGCACCTTCCCTTCAGGTATTGATATACATGAGTAAGATCCCTCCTTGCCTTTTCTTCTCGAGGCTAAACAGTCCCAGCTCCCTCAGCCTTTCCTTAGATGAGAAATGCTCCAGTCCCTTCATCATCTTCATGGCCCTTTGTTGGACTTTCTCCAGTAGCTACATGTCTCTCTTGTACTGGAGAGGCCAGAACTCAACACACTGCAGGTGTGGTCTCACGAGTGCTGAATGGAGGCTAGTGTTAATGCACACAGGCAGTTACCCTTTTCCAGTTATCCTGCCTTCCCTCCTCCCCAGCATTATGTATCCACTTAGGAGTTGTGTAATCTGATAAAGAGCTGTAAACTGGGAGAGGAAGGAGGGAAGTGAACTCAGTAGCAAAGGCACCCCCCCACACACACAGTATCACATATAAACCTCCACTTGTTTTACATCTGAAAACTGAACATTTATGGAAGGGATACCCCTGCTGGATCCTGGGAAACTTACGTAACTGCAGAGCACAAGAATAAAGATACTGACATGTCTTGGAGATATTCAGAGGCTGCCTGAACATGATCCTGGACAACCTGCTGTAGGTGGCCCTGCCTAGGTTTGAACCTGATGACCTCAAGAGGTCCCTTCCAACCTCAGCATCTGTGATTCTGTGAAAGGATGATAATGGTGCCCTGGATCGTGTTCTCATGTATGTGCATCATAGCAGCCAAAAGATAGAAGCTGATTTGTAGTGCGCCAGAGCTATCTGTTCTGCAGGGAATTATGAGGGTAACAATGTAATGGAATGCAAAAGACTGAGTGAGGTAACTGACCAATCTGACAGGTTGCGGCTGCAGGTGGCGGCAAGAGCCAGCTCTGGAATGGGTACCGTATATGTGAGGGTAGGACCTGTGTGCTTCTTAGATGTACAGCCTGGTTTCCATGGTGAGAGAACATCCTAGGTAAGAGCCTAGGGTGAGGAAATGCACTGTAGTGCAAATAATGGTATGATTACCAAGTTGCAAGTAAAATTGGCCACAGTAAGATGCAAGGGATTGTTTTCCAGAAAGGTTAGACATTACTGAATAACGTGAAGTGCAGCAACAAAATAAAGCTGTACATGTCTGAAATACATACTTTTCCCTTTAGGTTCAGAATATTGTTTTTGTTGGTCTTGCCTGTGTGGCACAGGTTCAAACTGGTGAGTATAGCTAAATACTTCCTGAATTTGAGAAATAAGTTAGAAGACATGTTTTGTAACATTTGTGAGATACCAAGTGAAGGTGATGAAATAATAGTTGATGCCCTATGTAGTGCTTTTAAAAATCCACCTTCGTATATATCGAGTTATTAGATAACACATCATAGGAAAGGGAAGTCTAGTAATTAGACATGATTGTTGTGATTTGAATGAGGCAGGGAATTGTTGAAATAACAGTAAGTGGGCACTGTGCCTACAATCCTACATTAAGAATTTGCTAATTTTTTTTTTAAGCATTCATTTTGCGAAGGGATTCAGGTTTTTTTAACATGCAACTAATTTTCAAAACTGATAAGATACCTACAATATAAGAGGCACAGTTAAGTCCACAACAGATACTAAAGGAAGGAAAATGCATCAATGTTAATGATTCTTGCAGACATAATTGGAAAATAAAGGAGTGACTAGTATTTGTGTGCTGAATTTCTAAACTAATTCAAAGGAGGAACAATGCAATCAAGGTTTTAGAACTGGAGAGAGGTCTGATAAGTCTAATGGCTTTAATGCACA
This sequence comes from Falco peregrinus, assembly GCF_023634155.1. NCBI lineage: Eukaryota > Metazoa > Chordata > Aves > Falconiformes > Falconidae > Falco > Falco peregrinus. The sequence goes on from NC_073723.1 coordinate 15,171,474, forward strand.
TTCTTAACTAAAAGTTGCTGTATCCTAATACAACTGGTGGCCCTTTTTAAAGAAGATATGCAAAATTCAAGTACATAGGTGAGCAACATAGAATAAATATACTAAAATTGCCTGTCATAGTAACAGCAGAACAGGTTCCAAGCTGGAAATGTGGCAGCTGCATCAGAAGGAGAGTGCATGTAGGGAGACATAAAAACCTGTCTAGAAATCAGTACAGTTGTGTTTTGGGAAGTAAACTTGAAGAGCTAGGAAAGTGTCACAATAGATAAGTAGTAGAACTGAGTTAATTGTAACTGTGTAGTTTTCATGGGAAGGCAATTGTAGAGCTGTATGAATGTTAAGAGAAATTACTAAATCTGTGTGGCCTTGCTAAAGCTGGTATTATGCAAAATGTGGGTTTTTTTTCAAAAAGCACTGACCTTTCCTGCTCCTGTGGTCTTCACAGATTTTCCAAATAGCTTCTTTTGGTTTGCTTTTCCTGGTTTACTGGACAGCATTTGCTGATAGCCAGACTGCGATCTCTGAAGAATGGTGGTGTTTGTAAAGCTGTGCGTGTCCATGGTGATGAAGCATGCGAAGTCACAAGAGAAGTGCTGCAGCAAGGTTCTCCGAGCAGTTTCAGTTCCCAGCTTGGTTGTGAGGCCTGGCTGTGACATGCTGTGTTACCTAGCAGAAACATAAAGGCAGTTTGGCTTATAAGAATGGCAGCTATATTAGTAGGGAAATAGCCTCAGCTAGCTATTATGATGTACTGAAGGAAAAGTTATGACTTAAGACACGGTACTCCTTGGGAATTAGGTGCCAGTATCTACTCAAGCATTTCTGGTCCATATATTTGGGTTTTCTTTCCAACAGGTTGGCAAGCAGTCCCAGGTCCCACAAAGTCAGGAAGGGGTGTGTCTATATGGGAATGTTTGTGACATTTGAAAGGCAGATGCTAAAAAGGATTTTTGAAAATGCAGTCCTTATTTGTGGAGGGGTTTCTTGTTTTGGAAACAAGAAACATTTTATAGGGAAAATTATCCTCATACATGAGAAATTTTGTTTCTCTGGGTGTATAACAGTATAAACTTGGCATCTTTGTGGCATTAGGGCATAGAATTTCACTGGTTTTGTTACTCATCTAAACTGGCTATTTGTGGCCAAAGTACAACTTTCTGGAAGTGCATCTAAACTTAAATACAATAATAATGGAGAATATACCACTTCCTTTGATTGTTTTGTGCAGTGGTTGATTGTTTCACATAAAAATGTGTGAAAGTGAATTTTTTCTTTTCTAATTTCAATTTTACAGCTTCAGATTTTACTGATTTGTAGGTGGTGTCCTGACAAATTGGAACAACCTTGTATCGGGTTGCTATGGATTTCACTATGCTAAGAACTGTGACTCCATGCTAAACTGTGACTCCACTGACATGCTGGCTGACAAAGTTACAATGCCACAAGGGAGACTTTAAAGCAATATCAAGGACTTGAGATGCGCAGCCTGTATCACTCAGCAGTTGATGGCCTTTAGCTGTAGCTGCCGGCATATGTGGTTCGCTCTGTTAGAGAGGCTGCAGAAATCTTAGCTTGGCTTTACACCCTTCAGTAATAGTATGTGTGTTTATAAGCTGTGTTAATCCTAGGCATTTAAAACATCAGGGAATAACCATACATGAACTACAGACTACCATCCTTAGACCTTTAGAAGTTAGCGAAGTGGCAAGAAGAACACAGACACCTCCAGGAAAGTTCCTGGCTTGATCCCAGTAGGAGCCTGGAGTCTTAGGAAGGTTTTATAGCATCCTTACTGGACTTGTGGGTAATAACCTGTGATTCATGGACTAGCACAGGAGAACAGTGACCGGTAGTTGAGTCAATGCAGTGTTTCCGTTGCTAGCAGGACCTCAACATCTGCATGAAGTCTCACCTGCCTTTTATGAGTTTGACTGTGGTCTTTTTGCCTGGAACAAGCAGTAATGCCTACAATAAGATTTTTCATGGCTAAATGGCTTACCTGTGTCCTAACTTGTCTTTGTCTTGCCTTGCTTGGTCTAACTGCTTTATGTAATAATAATGGCAGGTTTGCCATCCTGCAAATGTCTCCAAACCCCATCACAAGGGATGCCAATCACTCCCTGATGCTCTCCCAAAACACCTCTGAAGAGCTCCGCAAGGTTCCCAAACACTTCCATACTTGCCTCTTGGGTAGCCCTGTCCAAGTAATGCAGAGACCAGGAGCTGCTTGTAGGGCTGTGCATTGTTGTGGCCTCTCAGTAACTCGCCTGGCCTTTCTTTGCAGGCGCTGAAGCCTAATCGTGGCAGTTGAAGGAGTATCACAGCTGGGAGCTCTGCACAGATCTGTGGCTGGCCATGTGGGATGAATTCTGGTTTGCAGCATGAGCATAGCTAAGTCCTGGGGCTGCGCTGCCTGTGATGGAGGCTGAGAGGGTGGAATGTAGTTGGCCCTTAGCTGGAGATGTTGTGTGGGGAAAGCTGGAGGTTGGTTTCGGCCAACTGAAACTGGGTGCAGGCATTATGGAACGGATTGAGAGCAGCCCTGAGGAGAAGGACTTGGGGGTGTTGGTTGACAAGAAGATCAATGTGAGCTGGCAATGTGTGCTTGCAGCCCAGAAAGCTAACCATGTCCTGGGCTACATCAAAAGAAGTGTGGCCAGCCTTTAGAGGGGTGGTTCTCCTGCTCTGCTCCACTCTCGTGAGACCCCACCTGCATTACTGCATCCAGCTGTTGGGGCCCCCAACATAAAAGGACACAGACCTGTTGGAGTGAGTCCAGAGGAGGCCATAAAGATGATCAGAGGGCTGGAGCACCTCTCCTGTGGGGACAGGCTGAGAGAGTTGACGTTGTTCAGCCTGGAGAAGGCTCTGATGAGACCTCAGAGCACCTTCCAGTACCTGAAGGGGGTCTGACAAGAGAGCTGGAGAGGGGCTTTTCACAAGGACCTGTAGTGATAGGACAAGAAGTGATGTTTTTAAGCTGAAAGAGGGCAGGTTTAGATTAGATGTAAGGAAGAAAATCTTTACTGTGAGGGTGGCGAGGTGTTGGCACAGGCTGCCCAGAGCAGCTGTGGGTGCCCCATCCCTGGGAGCTCAAGGCCAGGCTGGACGGGGCTGGGAGCAACCTGGTCTGCTGGGAGGTAGCCATGGGTGGGACTGGGGGGTCTTTAAGGTTCCTTTGAACCCAAACCATTCTGTGATTCTGTGATTGTGTGTATGCAGGAATAGGAGAGCAGAGTACTGATAGCACAGAGGTAAGGTGCAAACAACACAGGTATCACCAGTGTGTTGCTAATTTGCTGATCAGCCTTTGGTCTGCTCAGATGGGCTGTTGCCTGCTGAACGCAGCTGCCCTTTTAGACAGAGCAGATTTCAGTCTCCTCTCCTGCCTTCAGGATGCCATCTATGTGGGCTTGTTTGGTTTTTTTCCTTAAATCCCTCTCCAGCACCTGTTGACTCGCTGCCCTCACTCCCACAACCCCTGATGCCACCTGCAGCTGTAGACAGCAATCCCTGGGGCTTACTCTGGCAGGGATACAAACCCAAACCTGTCCCACAGGCCCTCTCCACTGCTTCTCCTCCCCAGGGAACGGGGTGGGGGCACAGAGGAACAACCACCAGGTTTTTAAAGCCGTCAGAGGCAAAGGATTGAGATGCTCGAGCGGACTTGGATGCTGTTTTGGTGTGGATGCAGTGAGTATTAGAGCGGGAAAAAGGCAGAGAACGCTGCACCCTCGGCCGGTGGTTACCGTCCCTGGACGGCACAGGCGGGGCCGACGCACCGGCCGCTGCCCACCCTACTGAATAGTCACCGCAGAGGAACCAACGCCGCTCCCTGCCCCCGCCCCCGCCCCGCCCCCGCCCCGCCCCGCCCCGCCCCCCGCCGGCCAGACGCGCATGCGCAATGCCGCGCCGCGTTTACCGCGGCCCCCTCCCTTAGCGCGCAGCGTGCCGGCCGCATGCGCAGAGCGCGGGAGGGGCGGGGCGGTGGCGCTCTGTGGCGGGGGTCTCCTGCCCCCTGCGAGACCCAGGGCGGGGGGGACGCGGAGCTTCCAGGCCGTCTGCTGGTCGGCGAGCCGGGTGTGGGCAGCCCTGGTGGGGCCCGAGAGCTGAGGGGCGGCGGTGGGGGCCTGCCGGGTGACCGGCATTACGGGGGGGAAGGGGAAGCAGCGGGAAGTGTCTGAATGAGGGAAGGGGTTAAAGAAATTTTAGTAGATCTAATTGCTTAACGATTACCTAGGTGGTTGCTGATAAATAATGCTTTGTTTTACTAACCACTGTGTAAATTAACTGAAGCAAGGAGTCTACTGTTCCTCCTGAAGGACAGTTCCTGATGAGAACTAGCCAAACCCAGCTGTCGTTTGGACAAAGACCAAGGAACAACTGAGTCTGTGCTAGGAGAGAAGGTAAAAAGTTCAGAGCGAGGGAGGCTACCAAAGCCTTCATCCCCACCACCTCCACGACCACCACCAAGAGGCAGCAGGCAAGCGCAGCTGGAAATGACTTCTTGGAGCTAATTTTAACAGGAAGCAGAGACAGGTCATGAATATGTAGGGTGTATTTGGAAACCTTACGTATATGCAACATTTGATTGTATAAATTGAAGCAAATTGGGACTACACCCCCCCACTCACCCACCCACCCCCCCGTGCTGCCCAGCGCTGCATAAACATACGTACTTTACAATCCGGTAAGATTGTGGAGTCTGATTCCGCACGTCATGAACTGTCAAATCCTCCCAGCAGCGCCCAGAGTGAGAGCTGTGGTGAGTCCTCTTGTGCTTAACAGTGTCTCTTAAGGACGTTATCAGAATTAAAGCCAAATTTCACTTAATGTTGCAGTTCTTGATCTTCAGATCTTCACTTTCATTAATTTCCCCACCATTCCATCATGCTTGGGAGCTTTGAATAATAACTTTTCTCATTCTCTTAACACACTCCCCCCCTTCCCGCACCAAGAGATGCTACATTTAATTAGTTTCCTCCCAAAGATGTAAGTCAATAAAATTGAGTTATGATTGTTAAAACCACAAAAAAACCACCAGCCTTCTAGATCTGGACTATTTCTGAATATGTATTCATCCCATGCAAACATATGTCATCAGGATGTCTCCGAAATTGGGAATCAAACCTCTTAATACCAACGTAGTATTAAGCAGTAGGCACTCCTTCACTGCAGCGCTGGGTGCTCGGTGGCATCTCCACAAATCGAGCACACCTGTGTAGATTTTGCCATTGCATTTACACACAAAATTACAAGGTCGTACACTCCCACTTAACAATGTTTGGTTAGTAATTTGCATATAATTATAATATTTTCTGTGTCATCCTTTTCTGTTACTACACTTGTGCAGGGGAAGGGTCTTCACCTTCATGTGGTTTTTAGAATTAGAATGAAGGTAGTTCATTTCAGGACACCTTAAAAGTAAGTTCTGTTGCCAAGTTGGACAGCTGGATATCGGCCTTGCCAAGCTGTCCAATAACTTATCCTATACCAAATAGAACCTAGGTGCTCCGGTTATGGTCTGGAGAGTAAGGACTAAGGGTATCATGGTCTATAGCATAGGGACTTCAAGTAACAGTCTCGGATAACAAGCAGCACAGCGATTCATACATCATTGGTTAGTAAGTGCTAATGTAATTCTAACATGGAGGTTAACTCTTTAAAATCAAAATGCTCTTGTAACTAACTGTTACATAAACACAAAATACAGAAAGATTCAGTAAAACCTTAAGATAATCTGCAACAAGGATGCAGATCATCTGCACAGCATGCTGAGACAAAGGTGAACTCCAAAAGGAAAAAGACACAAGGTCATGAGGCTTTTTGAAGGTCATGAAGCTTTTTGTTTGGTGTGTTGTGGCGGTGTGGTTTGTGGGTGGGGGTGATTTTTGGGGGGTGTGTGTGTGTGAAGTGCAATGTTGGCTGGTGGCAGCCTGTGGAGCTCTGTTGCTGCCTGACTTCTCTCACTCCTCTTTGATGGCTGTAATTGACATCCGGATAATTTTAAAAGAGCAATTAAGTTACCTCCTGCATAAATGTGCTGGTAATACTGGGAAGGTAAATGCTTGAACTAGTAGTGAATAACTTGGCTACAGGTATGAATTCTGAGGGAAGAACAACAATAATAGGAAGCAAAGAGCAGGTTTCTAAAAATTTTGGTGTCAAACACATAGAACTTCTATCGCCAAATGTTGTTTGTCAGTATGTTCCAAATGGCTATTTTAGGTAAACATAAATTTTCAGGAAATTCAGGGATGTGTGTAGCAAAGCACGTCCCTCTGTTTATGTGTCCTGCTACAAAAACAGCATCAGTCAATAGCGTGTCCTGTGGCAGGGCTGTTGTGCCCCTACTCTCAGCATTGCCACAGTAGTTCTGTGATATGTAGACGTAACAGATGGGTTTAGGAATGGAAGGAGAATGCCTGTTTTCTGTAAGGGCTGTGAATGCTGACCCTATTTTCTGTCTGTTAGTTTCCTGTGCAGGCCATGAAGCTGTTTTATTTTTCTCCCTTGTTCCTGGTCTAAATATTTCTAAAGCTCTTGCTGCTGTGGGTTTGCAATTTGTGTTACTGCATTTTTGTGGAGTTATGGGTGACTTCTACTGTGGCCAAGGGTCAAGACAGGGTTTTCAGTTGAAAGCTTCAGAAACCACATTCACTGAAATTGGTGTAGGTGAATCTGATCTGGTGTGCGCGGCTGTGCTCGTGGGGATGCTGAGTGGCTCCTCATCAAAACAGCAACACATGTGTGGACATCCGTAGGGTTGTGCTGTGGGTCTGGGAGCGTGCCATATTTTTGCTGTTGAAAGATGGAATAGAGCTGTTAAATTTAAGGGCAGTCAAAAGCTGGTAGGGACCCTGAAGACATTTGGTGGTACAACTGCAGTTTTAAAAGATCTTGACCATTTTGAGAAACAGCCTGGAAAAAAATCATTCCTTTCTTGCAAGAAGGCAGTTCACGAGGAGAAATGGGTTACTGTACTCTTTAACAAAAATACTCAACTTGGAATGTATAGGGTGAGGAAATCTTGGCTATATGTAGGCTTGAGAAAATGTATATAGGTATCTGCGTCTCTTGTGTGTATCTATGACAGTGGTTCTAGTGAAACTGAGATGCCAATGAGTCAAAAAAATGCACAGTTGTCTAAAAAATGCAAAAGCTCTGGTGGCCTTTATCAACAATTATACCAGAAATGATGTAAAATACTTTTTCCTTAACTCAGTTTTAGTCTCCACAAACCTTCACAAAAAAGGGAAGCTTCAGATTCCTACCCAGCTTTATGCTAAAGGATTTTTTCCTCTCTCAGCAGAATGCCAACTGCCACCATTCCACTCTGGTCACCCTTTCTTCTACCATGAAAGTACAAGACAGGCGGAAAGGATCCATAGTGGTCTGCAAGTACTAGGTATGCCTACAGTGTGTGCCTGCATTTTTCCTAAGGTGCTTGCAGTGTGTTATTAAATGTTATTAAATAAATATTAAATGTTAACATTAAAAATGTGCCAACTCTCCTTCTGTAGTTTTTATATGAAATATCTTAACACAAATGCTGAAAATATAATAAGGCCTGTTCTGGAGCATGTTATGCCTATGCAAAGCTTACTTCCTTCCATTTATTTTCTCTTCCTGAAAACATAATCTTCTGTTTCTGTGTGCTTACTGTTAAATAATACTGAAAACAATTTTATACTGAAAGAGGAAAGAAACCGTTTGTAAGAGTTCGGAAGAAACAGGCTTTGGTTTCATGATAAAGGCTTCACGATTTTTCAGTCAGTAAGTTTTAAAAATACCTTATAGCAGTACTCAAAAACCTTACTGAGACACTAGCATCTGTACTAAAAGCAATCAAGGTCAAAGAAGAGACATGGACAAAACAGGAGAAATCAGCGTTGCTTCTGTGTGTTTTCCATGTTTTTCCAAGAAGCATTAGCAGCTTTGTAACTAGTGACAGTGAGTCCTGATACAGTTTTGGTGAGTTACAGCTTAAATAACGTCCTTTTTCCTTAACCTACAGTGTGTAAAATTTGATTGCAGTTGGCAAGAGTTTTTCCAGAATGGAAATCTTTCTCATGCAAAGCAGTTGTATTTTATGAACTTCCCATCAGAGTGGATCTTCAGAGATTATGTACTTGGCAGTAGAATTCATCAGCAACCAGACTTTTTACACTTTTTTTTTTTTAAGTCAGTTTCCTTCCTAAAGACCCAAGTGCAGCACATCTTCCAAAAGTTGATGGAATCACTGCTCTTTGGGATCTCAGTTGTAAAAGTCAAGATATAAAAATGTGTTCCTCTACATGCCTCACTCCAGCCAGAAGCATGAGCAAATCTACCAGTCCTTTTTGGTAGCCTTATGTGTTGCAGCACTGGTTCCCACCCACCGCACCCCCCGAAGAAAAAACATATGGGGGAATCTCTTACCTCACTGATTTTTCTGTCATAAATGAAACTTTTAAAAAAAAGTCCAAATTGTATAATTTACAAACTTACTTGCATTGTTTAAACTGTTACTGCCAAAAAGCTGCAGCATACAATTTATTAGGTGTATTTAAGCAGTTACGTATTTGTTCTAAATGTTTAAAAAGAGAGGCAACTGAATGTTACGGGGTTTTTCCCAATATTTTGACAGAGTGCTCCAAAGTACTTTATTTCTGTCTCGCTTCCATGGCACATTTCCATGGCAGATCAGCAGCATCTCTCTTGGGCAGCGCAGCTGGCCAGGTGTCCATCCTAATTCTGTAACACACACAAAACCCCCTAGTCATATTATAACTGTGTCCTTTGGAGATAGATAATTTAATGGTGTCAGTTCACAGCTATGCAAGTTCAATCAATGCAAAAGAAAAACGAAATACTTTTATAGTATGTATTTTATTGGATGTATATAAACATATACGCACCTTTTTGCTATAAAGTGAATTACTGAGGTTTGTTCTTTATTTTTCATTTTATGCTTTAAAGTTCTATGCTTTATTTTCAGCTTTATTGTCCAAGCAAGCAACATGTGCAGCAGTGGCACAAGGACCGTAGCTGCTGGGGTGAATCTCTAAGTGTCGATTACGGTATGACCTTGTCCTGCAGCCTGTATGGAAGGTGCTGTGGTTTAACCTGGCAGGCAGCTAAACACCACACAGGTGTTTGTTCACTTTGTCCCCCCACCACACAGTGGGATGGGAGGAGAGAACTGGGGGGGGGGGGGGGGGGGGGAGGGGAGGGGGGAGCGGCGGGAGTAAAATTTGTGGGTTGAGATAAAGACAGTTTAATAGGACAGAAACGGAAGGGCAAATAATAATAACAAAAGAATTAGAATATACAAAAGAAGTGATGCACAATGCAGTTGCTCACCACCTGCTGACTGATGCCCAGCCAGCTCCCGAGCGGTGCCCTGTGGCCAGCTTTTCCCCCAGTTTATACACTGAGCATGATGTCATATGGTATGGAATATCCCGCAGGTCAGTTGGGGTCAGCTGTCCTGGCTGTGTCACCTCCCAGCTTCTTGGGCATCCCCAGCCTCCTCACTGGTGGAGTGGGGTAAGAAGCTGAGAAGTCCATGATTTAGCATAAGCACTGCTCAGCAACAGCTAAAACATCCATGTGTTATCAACATTATTCTCATCCTAAATCCAAACCACAGCACGGTACCAGCTGCTGGGAAGAAAGTTGACTCTGCCCAGCCAAAACCAGCACAGAAGGGATAAGAGATTTTCCAACAGCAGCAAGAGTATTTACTTCTATGCTAAGAACGTGTTCAAAATTGTACCCATCAGTCTTATTACTGGTTTAATTGTTCAGATTGCTCTAGCTTTTAAAGAATGTGTTGTATTTTGAGCTGACCTAGAATCCTCCTTTAGCTCAACTACCATGGTATCCCTAATGCTGAAATATGCTTTTGTTTTTCGGATGTGTGTGTTTGCCTGTGGGTTGCTAAGCACACTGGCGCTAAGGGGCCAGCCCTGTGGCCAGAAGCTCCTGGCTCTGTCCTCAACAGGTGCCCTGCAATGCAGCAGTGAGGGCTATCCAGTGGCGAGACTCCAGGACTGATGGGGACCTTGGGCATTTGTTGCCCTGGGGAGCCCGTCCCAGCATGGGAACGGAGTGGGAACATCGTGGAGCAGAGCCTGAGCGAAAGATGTGCCACCGTCCTGGGAATGTTGGCACCATTCTGGAGCATGCTACCCCTGTATCACGGGGCAGCCAACGGCCTGTGGGACAGGCGCTGGAGGGCTGTGACCATCTCAGGAGCTGCTCCCCCTTTATTTTTCTAGCAGAGGTCACCTTTCCTTGGAGGATGTGTACTTACATAAATGGCATTGTTAAAGTAAGGAGCTGCTAGTTGGAGCAGTTTATTTTTGTTTCTTTTTTGTGGAATGAATAAGAAAAAGGGTGTTGGACGGGTGATGATGTCATTTGGGGCACCCCGATGCCACCAGGGGTGCAGTGATGCAGTGCAGCAGCAGGTGAGGGAGGATGGAAGGCTCCCCCCCAAAAGGGGGTGTCGCCTGCCAAAAATGCCTGAAAATTCATGGGGAAGGTCTTAAAAAATATTAAACCCTGGAAATATGGGTATGAGGCACTGAAATAAAAAAGTCTCATTTTTAAATATAGATATAAAATATTATTCGTTTATATATAGAAAATTATTTTAAAATAAACCCCTGTATCTACTGTATTACATAAAGGATTTTAGAGTCCAGAATAGAGCTACCTATGCTTATGATATTACATAGTAAGTCTAAACAGATATTACATGTAATCTAATTAGATTATATATAAAGTGTAAATAGATATCTAAGTCTAAACAGATCTATGTGTAGATCTAAGTGTAAATACATAAATCTAAACAGATAATGTAGTCAAAATAGCTATTCTATACAATGTGTTAATACATATTTGTAAGTGTAAACAGAGGTAGGTCTGAGTAGATACACAGTATCTATTTAAACATATACATGTTTACATATATAAATGGAAATAGATAATAGATCTAAAATACATATATTCCTTGAATAAATCTGTGTGTAAATACATACATAACTGTAAATGTCTATGCTATAAAGGGTTTTTGAAATGGAAAGAAACCCTCTTTACAGAAAGGGTTTAAAAACTCAAGCCCCCTCCAAGTATCTCTATGGAAGATAGAAAAGCACTTTCAGAAGCTGCCCCTTCCCCTTTTTCCCAGGGCTAATTCCCTGACAGAGGGAAATTTCCCCTGTGGAGCCACTAAAATGGCACAAAAACACCCCAAAACACCGATTCTGGGTCTGCAATGCAGTGTGGGGCTCCTGGGACGGAGGGATGGATGGACATCCCCCACCCCCCACATCCCCCTCCACACCCCAACACCACACACACACACAGACCCACACACACCCCACTCACATGATATGGAAAATAATATAGCAAGAGACCTAAAGCTCTGCATCCCCCACTGATGCAGAGGAGCTCAGCAAGAACGTGGTAAGGAGCCTTCTGGCAAAGACGTGCTAACTGTGAAAAGAAACAAACTGTTGAAGAGATAAGACTCAAGGATACTAGAAATATGAGCAAAAGAAGGGTAACGGTAATTGTGGTAGTGGGAGATCTACTCAAATGCCCCCCTCCCCCGAGGGAGGCGGGTCCCACGCTAGGAGCATGAGTAGTGAATTAAAAAGGCGCTGTACCTTTAAATCGAAGCGGGGAAGAAACTAACGGATAATTAATTACGAGGCTCAACTTTGGGCGGAACCAGCCAACTGACCTGTATGAATGTGCGCTGCATTGGACTGGGTGTGCAAGTCAGGGGGAGCGATCCCCGGGCACCCAGCGCTCCCCGGGCACCCAGCGCTGCCCCCGGGACCCAGCGCTCCCCGGGCACCCAGCGCTGCCCCCGGCACCCAGCGCTCCCCGGCACCCAGCGCTGCCCCCGGCACCCAGCGCTCCCGGGGCACCCAGCGCTTCCCGGGGCACCCAGCGCTGCCCCCGGCACCCAGCGCTCCCCGTCACCCAGCGCTGCCCCCGGCACCCAGCGCTGCCCCCGGCACCCAGCGCTCCCGGGGCACCCAGCGCTGCCCCCGGCACCCAGCGCTGCCCCGGCACCCAGCGCTGCCCCCGGCACCCAGCGCTCCCGGGGCACCCAGCGCTGCCCCCGGCACCCAGCGCTCCCCCCGGCACCCAGCGCTCCCCGGCACCCAGCGCTCCCCGGCACCCAGCGCTGCCCCCGGCACCCAGCGCTGCCCCCGGCACCCAGCGCTCCCCGGCACCCAGCGCTGCCCCCGGCACCCAGCGCTGCCCCCGGCACCCAGCGCTCCCCGGCACCCAGCGCTCCCGGGGCACCCAGCGCTGCCCCCGGCACCCAGCGCTCCCCGGGCACCCAGCGCTGCCCCCGGCACCCAGCGCTCCCCGGGCACCCAGCGCTCCCCGGCACCCAGCGCTCCCCGGCACCCAGCGCTGCCCCCGGCACCCAGCGCTGCCCCCCGGCACCCAGCGCTCCCCGGGCACCCAGCGCTGCCCCCGGCACCCAGCGCTGCCCCCGGCACCCAGCGCTCCCCGGGCACCCAGCGCTCCCCGGGCACCCAGCGCTGCCCCCGGCACCCAGCGCTGCCCCCGGCACCCAGCGCTCCCGGGGCACCCAGCGCTGCCCCCGGCACCCAGCGCTGCCCCGGGCACCCAGCGCTCCCCGGCACCCAGCGCTCCCGGGGCACCCAGCGCTGCAGGAACCGCACCTGCTCGGTCACCTCCCGCGGGCTGGGACGGTTGTGTCCGCAAGCCAGAGGAGGGAGGAAGGGAGTGGAACATCTGTAATACCCGGCTGCTCCTCGACGTCGGGGCCAAGTCTCCCTGGGGGAAAAGCTGAAATTCCTGGCGGGGTCTCCCTTAATCCCATTCTTTATCATCTTAATTTCGGGCGGTGCAAGGCCCTGCCTTTGCCTCCCAGCAACGCCGAAGGAAAAGGTGAAGGAAAAGCCGGCATCCCCCATTTGAAACCCTCCCGACCCGCCGGAAAGCTCCGCTCATTTTTAGTCTCAGTGTAGGTGAATTAAAGATGATTAAACCTTTTCTCATCGAAATCCCTTTGGAGAAGCCCTTGGCGCTGGGGAAGAGGGAGGGGACCCTGTGCGCCCCCTTCCCTTCCCCTGCACGCCCTGTGCAGGCCTGCAAGTGCCGGGGCTTGCGCCAGCGCCCCCTAACCCGTGGGGAGCGGTGCCGGTGGCCCCGGTGCCGTGGCAGGTTCCGCTGACCCCGGGCGCGGACTCCATTTCCCGAGGAGCCGAGCGGCGGCGCCCGGTGACGGTGGCAGGAAGCGCGGCTGAGGCGGGCCGAGCCGCGCCGCGCCGAATCCAGCCGAGCCACCGCCGAAGCCAGCCGAGCCGCCGCCGAAGCCAGCCGAGCCGCCGCCGAAGCCAGCCGAGCCGCCGCCGAAGCCAGCCGAGCCGTCGCCGAAGCCAGCCGAGCCGCGCCGACCCCCGCGCCGGTGTGAGAGTGGACGCCCCCCGCCCACTGGAGTGTTTGTGGGGGCAGTCCCCCTCACGCGGGGGTGCTGAGGGGGGGGGGGGTGTAGAAGCGGGGTGTCCCCAAAGAGGGGGGACAGTACGGAGGGGAGAGCCGCAGGGGGTGTGAGGGGTGTAAGGGCCCCCGCGGTGGGAGGCTCGGAGTTGGGGTGGGGTCGGCGCTGCGGGAGGGGGCCTGGGTGCAGGGAGGAGTGGGGTGCAGAGCTGGGACTGGGGGTGCGGGGAGGAGTGGGGTGCAGAGCTGGGACGGGGGGTGCAGGGGAGGCTCGGGGTGCAGAGCTGGGTGCAGACCTGGGACTGCGGGGCGGTTGGGTGTCAGGGTGCGCCTCCGTTTCGGGAGGCCGGGCAGTGCCGTGCTGCGTGGCACGGTCTGGCCCCAGCCCTGGTGCGGCGTGTGCACGGGGAGCCCGCGGGCCACCAGCCAGTTCCATTAATTAGCAACTACAGCTGATGAGTTTCTGCTGCCCTGGCCTGGCCACGTCACCACCAAGCACACTGCTTCCACTTGGGTTTTTGCTTTTGCTGGCAGAAGCAGATCAAAGCCCGCCTCCCCCCCCCAAAAAAAAAAAAAAAGCCCACCAGCCTGATGTGTGGCTGATGCTCATGGTTGATGCTCATGGGCACCCACACCACGGAGGGGGTGAGCTTGGTGGGCTGTAGTGGGGTGCACCACAAGGTGACCCCAGCTTAGCCCCCCCCAACTCCCCACAGGGTTTTGGCCACAATGGAGGGGGCTGGGCTGGTGGGCAAGCGCATCCTGGTGACAGGTGGCACTGGCTTGGTGGGAAGAGCCATTGAGAAGGTGGTGGCTGATGGAGAGGGGCAGCCAGATGAGGAGTGGATCTTTGTGTCCTCCAGAGATGCTGACTTGACGTGAGTTGACTCTGTGGGTTTTTTGCTTGGAAAGCCCCCAGTCTGCTCTCTTGACTCCACTGAACCCCCAAATTTCCTGTCCCAGGAGCACCACAGAGACCAAAGCCCTGTTTGAGAAGCACAAGCCCACCCATGTCATCCACCTGGCTGCCATGGTCGGAGGCCTCTTCAGAAACATCCGCTACAACCTGGATTTTTGGGTGAGCACCTGGGAATCAGGTACTGACAGGGTCCCTGTGGATGCTGCAACACTCTGCTCTCCCTGAGCTGGGACATGGGGACACAACTTGCTCTGCTCCCAAAATCCAAACCAGAGCTCCTCTGGTTTCTAGAGTTATTAATGAGTTATTACCCATAGGGTGCAGGGTTTTGGGGGTCCCCACCCTGCAGATCTGAGAAATCTCTCCATCCCCAGAGGAGAAACATACTCATCAACGACAATGTCCTGCACTCGGCATACGAGACAGGGGTGCAGAAGGTGGTCTCCTGCCTCTCCACCTGCATCTTCCCAGACAAGACGACATACCCCATTGATGAGAGCATGGTGAGCATCTCTGTCCCTAGGCACGTCCCAGGAGACATCCCTGCCCTGCTTAATTCTCTTCTCTCCTATCCCCAGATTCACAATGGGCCACCTCACAGCTCCAACTTTGGCTACTCCTATGCCAAGAGGATGATCGACATCCAGAATAGGTGCGTGTTGGGGAGGAGGGGAGGTGAGGCATGGGAGAGTTCTTGCAGGCTGTGAGCACCCACCGGTTATCAGGCCAAGGGGAATCCCCTGGGACTCCCAGGAATTAAACTGAACTGGGGAGGTACCTGGGCTCAGCAGATGGAAATGCCACTAGCCAAAGTCTTCTGGAGACGTCTTGGTGCTGGAGGGGGGTGAGCCCACCCACACCTTCCCTGCTCTCACCCAGGGGCTACTTTGAGCAGCATGGCTGCCGCTTCACCGCTGTCATCCCCACCAACGTCTTTGGGCCACATGACAACTTCAACATCGAGGATGGGCATGTCTTGCCCGGGCTCATCCACAAGGTCTACCTGGCCAAACGTGAGTGTAGCAGGACTTCTTGTGGCCTTTTTTGAGAGTGTTGGGTTGTTGTGGGTTTTTTTTGTTGGTTTGTTTTTTTTCCCTCCTGCCTGCTTAATCAGCTGTTCTGCAGAGTAGCCAGGGTGGGTGAAGGTAGCTCCAGTGCTTATAGACACACTTTCCTTCCTCCTGCAGAAACTGGCTCTGCTCTGACTGTCTGGGGCACTGGCAAGCCCAGAAGACAGTTCATCTACTCTCTGGTATGCATGGCCTCAGGGACCTCTGGGAGCACTCATGTCCCACAGCTTGGGGGGGGGCAGAGTAGGGGGCCGGGGGTGGGGGTGGGGTGGGTGGGTGGGGAGCAGTGCCTGGATTTCAGCAGGGTCTGAGCCCACCTGGGTTGTCCCAGGAAGCATTGGCCATCCTCAGGGTTGGGTCCCCTTGTGATGGGAGGGCTGGGGGACAGCAGCCACCCCCCAAGAGCCATCTACCCCTCCACAGGACCTGGCCCGGCTCTTCCTTTGGGTCCTGCGGGAATACGATGAGGTGGAGCCCATCATTTTGTCAGGTAAGCACTGCCCGTCCCTGCCACAACCCTGCCTCCAGCCTCTTCAAGAGGATGGGAGAATCATGTCCTGCTCCATAGTGGGAGAAGAAGATGAAGTGTCCATCAGGGAGGCAGCAGAGGCAATTGTGGAGGCCATGGACTTCAGGGGAGAGCTTGTTGTATCCTTTACCACAGACTGGCTTCCCCTTGCTTGCAGGGCTGCTACAGCATGGGGGGGACCCCACTTTCCACCAGCAGCCACAGGGCTCCGGGGGAGATGCTGTGGTCCAGAGCATTGCTCCCGCTGCCCCAGCCAGGACACAGCGGGGCAGAACAAGACCCATCTTTCCCCTTTGGTTTCCCTTAATCCTTCCCATCCCAGTTTGATACCACCAAGGCAGACGGGCAGTTCAAGAAGACGGCCAGCAATGCCAAGCTGCGGCGCTACCTACCCAGCTTCCAGTTCACACCCTTCAGGCAAGGTGAGATGGGAGGCTCCACCGAACATGGAGGTCCTACCCACTGCAGTTCGCTTTGATGGCATCAGGGTGGTCCAGCCTTTCAGCTCTTAAAGGGGGCTCAGAAAGATGGGGACTGACTTTTTAGTAGGTCTTGTAGTGATAGGACAAGGGGTAATGGTTTTAAACTAAAAAAGGGTAGATTCAAACTAGATAAAAGGAAATTTTTTATACTGAAGGTGGTGAGACACTGCATCAAGTTGCCTAGAGGGGTGGTAGATGCCCCATCCCTGAAAACATTCAAGGTCATGTTAGATGGGGCTCTGAGCAACCTGATCTAGTTAAAGATGTCCCTGCCCATGGCAGGGGGGTTGGACTAGATGACCTTTAGAGGTCCCTTCCAACCCAAACCGTTCTGTGAGTCTATGAACAAACTGCATTCCCAGTCCCAAAACCCATCCCATCTTCTCCCTCCCCAGCTGTGAAGGAGACCTGTGCCTGGTTCAACACCAACTACGCCAACGCCAGGAAGTGACAGGCCAACACAGCACTGGCACCGGCATCATCCTCTTCAACTCAGGGTTGTCCTTTTTTTGGGGTAGAGGACTGGGCTGGGGGAGTGCCAGTCACATTTCCAAAGTAAAAGGGGGCCAGAGCCCAGTGAGCAGCCCCCACATTCTTGCCCACTGCTGGGAGCGGCACAGGATGCCCAGGGGAGGAAGTCTGGGGCACCCCAAGGGTGCTGACACCCCAGACCAGTTAGTAGCAGCCAGCTGGAGCCACCACTATCAGCCACCTTGGCTGTGTGCAAGAGTCTGGTGGTTCTGGCTGAGCTGTAATGAGCTATGCTGCTAATTGCCTGTAATTAGGCTGTAATAAAGGGAAGGTGATCAGGGTTCCTCTGGCACAGGAATGGCAGCTGGTCATTTGCTGTTGCTTTTGGCACATGGGGATGGTCCAAAAGCCCCAGCATCAGGGGGACCAGAATGAGGAAGGCGCCAGCTGTAAATATGGCATTTATTAAAATATTTCAAAATAGCATAAAACTGATAAGATGAGGAGCATCCACCCTGCAGCACAGTCCTGTATCCATGTCAAATCGCACCCTTAGGGTCCTGAGCACCATTCTGCCAGGATCTAGAAGAGCCAAAAAAGGGTTTTAAACTTCTCTGGGAGGGGGGCAGAGGGTCAAACACGGAGGTACGAGTCCCTGACCAAGCCGCTGCATGAGGCTTAACCAGTGGTGTGGAGATGGCAGAAATCCTGCCCATGGATGGCTTCTTTCCAGCATTGCTGCTCAGCCCCGATGAGCCCCTGGCATGGGGACCATAGGGACAGTAAGGACCTACAGAGGGAGGAGAGACCTGTCAGCACCCCAGGAAGCCCCCAGTGGGACTGTCCCCCCACGGCTGGGTCACTGGCTGCACCCCAAGGTGACCCCAGCCCCTGACGTCCCTGGAGAAGGGATGTCCTCTATGGTTGGTACTTGTATGTCGCTGGCTAGAGGCTGGCTCAGGCTGCAGGGTTTGGGCTCCCAGCACTTCCCACCACCCATGGCTGGCTCCAGCATCGCCTGGCTGAGGAAGAAGGGGTTTAGACAGGGCATCCTGCAGCCCTGCAGGAGATGTCCCTTGTCCCCTGATGACATGTAGGTCTTACAGGCTGTGCCTTGGCCATCATTGCAGGACACACACCACCACCCAAAATTTCTCCTGGTGTGTCACATCCCCAGCCCTGGCTCCTCTCCCAATGAGGTATCCTGCACCCAAAGGTGCACTGACAACGAGGACACCCCAGCCCTAGAGGGCCTGACCCTCAGGGGGACCTAGCTGGCCCCCAGGAGCAGGGTCTGGCTGAATCTGGGGACATCCCACCCAGCTCAGGCTTACCCTACACGAGCTTAGCTTTGTCCTCCAGCCACCAGGGATGGGTGACACCTGCCCTGCTAAGCCAAGGAGGCCCCCTGCCATCACTAGATGCTGCTCCAGGCATGAGAGCCCTGCAAGAACATGGCATGGGTGGTGACACATTCCCAGCGCTGCTATTGCTAGGTAGACAGTGGGGACACCCTGGAATGCTGCACATACCCTGGCATAGCTTGGAGATGCTCTGGGGTAAAACATGCCCCAGCATAGGATGGGGACATGCTGGGGCTTCAGATCCCTGCCCTAGAGCCACTACACCTCCCACCTCATGGTCGTCTCTCCCATGTCCCCCTGCCCAGACAGCTCTCACCTTGCAGGCAGCTCATCTCCCTCCTGTCTAGCTCCTCCTGCAACAGCTTCATTTCACACTCCCTGGGTGGGAAAAAGGAGAACTAGAGTCGCATGGCCTTGGTGGCTTCTGTGTAACCATCACGATGGCAGCCCACTCACCAGCCTCCCCTCGCCATCCTCTGGGCAGAAATAGAGCAAGGATCTAGGTTGAGGTGGCAAAAAGCTATCAAGATGTGTGCTGCCCACACCTCCTGCGGGCCAGCAGCCCACCCCTCTCCTGAGAGCCAGCAGCCCAGCCTAGCCCACTCCACATGAAGACCAGCAGCCTTCCCCTCCTCTCTCTTCTCTCCTCCCATTCCCACCCATAACCTCCCCACCGCTCTCCTGTCCTGTCTCATCTCGTCTCGTCTCCTCTATTCTACACCCCTCTCTCCTCTCCTCTCCCGTCCCCTCTCGTCCTTCCTTCTACACCCCGCCCATCTCCTCCTCCCCTCCCCTCCTCGATTCCCCCCTCCTCGGTTCCCCTCTGCCCCCCTCTTAATTCCTCCCCTCTTCTCCCCTCCTCGCCTCTCCCCGCCTCCCCTCCTCGGTTCCCCTCCCTTCCCCATGCATCCCCTCCCCTCCTCGGTTCCCCTCCCCTCTGCTTCCCTGCCTGCCTAGCCTCGCCTCTCCGCCTCTCCTCTCTCCTCCCTTCCACATACATCCCCTCCCCTCTCAACCACTCCTTTCCCCTTGCCTCCTCTCCTCCTCCCTCCTCCTCCCTTCCCCGTACCTCCCCTCCTCTCCCTTCCACACTCTTCCCCACCCCTTCTCTCCACCTTTTCTCTTCTCTCACTACTTTGCCTGGCCTCTCCTACTCTCGTCGTCGCCTCCTCCTCGCCTCTCCCCTCTCCTTCTCTCTCCTCCCCCATACATCCCATCCCCTCCCTTCCACACTCCTTTACCCTCCCCTCTGCTCCCCTTTTAATTCCTCTCCTCTGTTCCCCTCCCCTCCTCGACTCTCCTCTCTCCTCCCCTCCTCTCCCTGCCCATCTTCACACCTCACCTCCTCTCACCTCCTCTCTCTTCTTCTACTCTCTCCTCCTCCCTTCCCTTTACATCCCCTCCCCTCCCTTCCACACTGCCCTCGCCTCTCCCCTCCCTTCCCCATACATTCCATCCCATCGGTTCCCCTCACCTCTCCTCTCTTAACTCTCTGCTCTCCTCCCTTCCCCATACATCCCCTCCCACGCACTCCTTTCCTCTCCCCTTCCCTCCTCTCCACTCCCTGCTCCTCCCTGCCCCTCTCCTCTTCTCCCCTCTCCCCTCCCTTCCCCATACATCCCCTCCCCTCCCTTCCCCACTCTTGCCCTCCCCACCCCTCCCCTCGCCTCTCTCTACCTTGCCTGGCCTCCTCTCCTCCCCTCTCCTCCTTTCCTCTCACCTCCCCTCTCTCCTCCCTTCCCCATACGTCCCCTCCCCATACATCCCTTCCTTCCTCTCCCTCTCTACCCCTCTCCTCCCCTGCCCTCCTATCCATTCCCCACCCCTATCCTCTACTCTCCTTTCTTCTCCAGTTCCCCACCCCTCCCCTCTCCTGCCCTCACCACCCCTCCCCAACTCCCCTCCTCTGCTCTCCTTTCCTCCAGTCTCTCCCACACCCTTCCCCTCCACACTGCTTCCCTCCCCTTACTTAGGCTTCCCTGAAAGTTTTCATACTTTGCGTTAAGTTGGTTAGTAGGCTTAGGACATTTAAGTTACCTAGGATTATGGCCATTACAGTGTATGGTTTTAGCGTGGTTAGGGGGAGAAATTCAGATTCCTGAAACCCAGTGAAGGTGCTAGTTGAGGTAAGTTTAGGCCCTAAAACTCGTTGAAGGTTCTAATGGTGAAGACTTGATGTACTGAGGCCTGAGCAACAGGCCCTCAGCCAAAGTTGGCCTTTAGATGAACCTACCAACGGAATGTTATGAAGATATATATATATATATATATATATTTAGTATTCTATCATGAGTGAAAGAGGCATGATCCTTAGTGAACTATGTATGATCCTTAGCGAAAGATGAAGCTGAAGATAAACTGGAATCGTGAGTGAAGAGATAGCACATCCTTCCTTGCTTAGAGGCAGGTCACCAAGGCCATGAATCCAGCTGTTTGGCCTTGTTTGGAACCAGGTGGTCAAAATCCAGTAGATAAAGGAAACTCCCTCAGGTCCTCCCTGAGCCCTGGCCAGGCTTTGGTGGGATCTGAGGGGAGAGTGAAACCAGGTGTTTCCACATTTGCAATTAGGTGGGCTTTTTTATTCAATAGTGCAAATGCTGGACACTCTTGCAGCGACTTTAGAGACCTTGCCTATGAGGGGACACCCTGTGTAGGACTCCCCCATTGCCAGGAGAGGCTGTCCACATCCTTGCTGCAAGAGGGGCTCCACAGCACCTGTGGACCTGGAGGACAGTAATGTATTAAGGCAATTGGTATATGTATCTTCCTTCATCGCTATAGCTAACCTGGAGTAGTAATGATTAGGTCCATTGCCTTGCTTATCTGTTCTATTGCTTGAATCAGGGTATTGTAGGCTCATCCTTTTTGTATGTGCGTATTGCCTTCTTTTCTGTATGAATGTGAAACCAACAGTAAATAAAGGTTATTTTCTCTATTGGTTTCTGTGTGCTATCTAGCGACCTCACCATGTGACAAAACAAGGCCTTAAGTGAAAACAGTTTAGGCCCTACTTGTTGACGAAGGCCCTAACTGAGGTAAGTTTAGGCCTTAAAACACAGCAAAGGCTCTATCTGAGGTAAGTTGAAGTTCTGAAACTCATCACAGGCCCTAACTAAAGTAAGCGTAGGCCCTAAAACTCGACAAAGGTCTTAAATGAGGTAATTTTAGGCAATAAAACTTGGTGAAGGCCTGAAAGCTGGGCAAAGGTCCAAACTGGGGTAAATTTAAGCCCTAAATCTCTCTGAAGCCCCTAACTGAGATTAGTTAATCCCTAAAACCCAGCAATGGCTCTAAATAAGGTAAGTTTCTGGCCTAAAACTCAGCAAAGGACAGAAAACTTGGCAGAGGCTCCAACTGAGGTAAATTCAGTTCCTGAAACCCAGTGCAGGCCCTAACTGAAATAAGTTTAGGCTTAAAACATGGCAAAGGCCCTAACAGAGGTAAGTTGAAGTCCAGGAATCTGGCACAGGCCCTAACTAAGGTAAGTTTTTGTCCTGAACTCGGTGAAGGCCCTAAAACTTGATGAATATGCTAAGTGAGGTAAGCTTAGGCCGTAAAAGTTGGTGAAGGACTTAAATGAGGTAAGTTTAAGTCTTGAAACTTGGTGAAGGCCCTAACTGAGGAGAGTTGAAGTCCTATAAAGCCTCGCCACCCCTCCCCAACTCTTCTCTCCTGCCCTCCCGTCTCTTGCTCCCCCTTCCCCTCCACACTCTTCCCCTCCCATCCCCTTACTTAGACTTCTCCTAAAGTTAGGGTACTTGAGGTTACGTCAGTTAGTATACTTAGGCTTAGGGCATTAAAGTTACTTAGTGTTAGGGCAGTTACAGTGTTTAGTATTATCATGATTAGGGGGAGTTAAGTTATAGGTAGGACTACAGCTAGGGTCAGAATTAGGCTTCCCCTAGAGTTAAACTGATTAAGGTTAGGTCAGGTAGTATACTTAGGTTTAGGGCATTAAAGATACTTAGGGTTAGGGCAGTTACAGTGTTTAGTATTAGGGTGGTTAGGGGGAGAAATTCAGATTCCTGAAACCCGGTGAAGGTGCTAGTTGAGGTAAGTTTAGGCCCTAAAACTCGTTGAAGGTTCTAATGGTGAAGACTTGATGTACTGAGGCCTGAGCAACAAGCCCTCAGCCAAAGTTGGCCTTTAGATGAACCTACCAACGGAATGTTATGAAGATATATATATATATATATATATTTAGTATTCTATCATGAGTGAAAGAGGCGTGATCCTTAGTGAACTATGTATGATCCTTAGCGAAAGATGTAGCTGAAGATAAACTGGAATAATGAGTGAAGACATAGCACATCCTTCCTTGCTTAGAGGCAGGTCACCAAGGCCATGAATCCAGCTGTTTGGCCTTGTTTGGAACTGGGTGGTCAAAATCCAGCTTTGGTGGGATCTGTGGGGAGAGTGAAACCAGATGTTTCCACATTTGCAATGAGGTTTATTCAATAGTGCAAATGCTGGACCCTCTTGCAGTGACTTTAGAGACCTTGCCTATGAGGGGACGCCCTGTGTAGGACTCCCCCATTGCCAGGAGAGGCTGTCCACATCCTTGCTGCAAGAGGGGCTCCCCAGCGCCTGTGGATCTGAAGGACGGCAACGTATTAAGGCAATTGGTATATGTATCTTCCTTCATCGCTATAGCTAACCTGGAGTAGTAATGATTAGGTCCATTGCCTTGCTTATCTGTTCTATTGCTTGAATCAGGGTTAGGGCAGTTACAGTGTTTATTATTAGGATGGTTGGAAGGAGAATGGCTAGGCTTAGGGCTAGAGCTCCAGCTAGGGGTAGGGTTAGGGTTAGGATTAGGCTTCTCCTAGAGTTTGGGTACTTAAGGTTAGGTTAGTTAGTGTACTTAGGGTAAGGGCAATTACATTACTAAGTATTAGGGTGTTTGGGGGGAGAAGTGTTATGGGTAGGGCTCCAGCTAGGGTTAGGGTTAGGCTTCCCTTAGAGTTAGGGTGATTAAGGTTAGGCTGGTTAGTATACTAGGGTAAGGGCATTAAAGTTACTTATGTTTAGGACTGTTACAGTGTTTAGTATTAGGATGGTTAGGAAGAGTCAGGATAGGGGTAGGGCTAAGCTTAAGGCTTGGGCTCCAGCTTAAAGGTTAGGGTCTGGCTTCCCTTAGAGTTAGGCTACTTAGGGTTATGCCAGTTAGTATACTTAGGGTAAGGACATAAAGGTTACTCTAGGTTTAGGGCAGTGACATTGTTTTACAGTTAGGATGGTTGTGGTTGAGAAATGTTACGGCTAGGGCTCTGGCTAGGGTTAGGGTTAGGCTTCCCCTAAAATTAGGCTGATTAAAGTTAGATCTGTTAGTATACGTAGTGTAAGGGCATTAAAATTACTTAGGGTTAGGACAGCTACAGTGTTTAGTATTAGGATGGTTGGGGGAAAAAATGTTATGGGAAGGGCTCCAGCTAGGGTTAGGGTTAGGATTAGGGTTCCCCTAAAGTTGGGTTGATTAAGGTTAGGCTGGATAGTATACTTAGCATAAGGGATTGCAGTTACTTAAACTTAGGGCAGTTACACTGTTTAGTATTAGAATGGCTGGGGGAAGAAAATTTAGGGGTATGGCTAGGCTTAGGGCTAGGGCTCCAGCTAGGGTTAGGGTTAGGCTTCCCCTAGAGTTAGGCTGATTAAGGTTAGGCTGGTTAGTATACTAGGGTAAGGGCATTAAAGTTACTTAGGTTTAGGGCAGTTACAGTGCTTAGTATTAGAATGGTTAGGAAGAGTCAGGTTAGGGGAAGGGCTAGGCTTAAGGCTAGGGCTCCAGCTAGGGTTAGGGTTAGGATTAGGGTTAGGCTTCTCCTAAAGTCAGGCTGCTTAAGGTTAGGACGGTTATTATACTTTAGGTCAGGGTGTTAATGTTACTTAAGGTAAGGGCAGTTTCAGTGTTTAGCATTAGGATGGTTATGGCAAGAATGGTTACAGGCAGGGCTCTGGCTAGGGTTAGGGTTAGGCTTCTCTAGATTTTGCTTGCTTAGGTTGGTTAATATACTTAGGGTAAGAGCATTAAAGTTTCTTAGGCTTACGGTTTACTGAGAACTTAGGTTCTCAGTGTTTAGCATTAGGATTGTTGGTACGAGAAAGGTTATGCGTAGGGCTCTGGTTAGGGTTAGGCTTCCCCTAGAATTAGGTTGATTAACATTAGGTCAGTTAGTATACTTAAGGCAAGGGCATTAAAGTTACTTGTGGTTAGGGCAATTACAGTGTTCAGTATTAGGATGGTTGGGGGGAGAAATGTTATGGGTAGGGCTCTGTCTAGGGTTAGGCTTTCTCTAAAGTTAGGCTGATTAAGATTATGTCGGTTAGTAGACTTAGGTTAAGTGCATTAAAGTTACTTGGGGTTAGGTCAGTTACGGTGTTTAGTATTAGGAATGTTGGGGAAAGCAAGGTTAGGGGTAGGGCTAGGCTTACAGCTACGCCTCTGACTAGGTTTAGGGTTAGGGTTAGGCTTCCCCTACAGTGTACTTATGGTTAGGGTTTGTTTTCTCCATGTCTTGTCTTTCCTCCCCTCCCCTCCCCTCCCTTCCCCTCCCCTCCTCTTTTCCCCTACTCTCTTCTCTCGTCCCCTCCCCTCCCTTCTCTTCTCCTTTCCCCTTCTCTACCCTCTCCCCTCCCTTCCCCTCCCCTTCCCTCTATCTAGCCTTGTAAATTGAAAACCACTCAGGGTAAAGAAATAAGATTTTTCTTTTATCTCTTCTCATTACCCATAGAATTATCCTTTAGTAGTTTTATTAGATGCCACTTTTTTGGAAAAGGTTATACAGATAATTAAAGCAGGATGCTTCTCTGTGTTCCGCTCAGCAAAACTATCAAATAATTCTCATAGCACAAGAAAAATCTTGTAGCATAAGGCTGAAAGAGGTGGTTGGGCTGATGACTGCCTCTTCTGTTAGTCATGCTTTCTTCCGCTTAGCATAGGAAGAGAGGAGGAAACCTCCCATTAATTCCTCTGCATCTCTCCTTCATTGGGACAAAGATCCTGCACACAGATGTGCACTGGGGTGTCTGCTCAGATCTCATGGTGCCTTGATAGAGAAGCACTGGCAGAATTTGGAGGCTACTTAGCAAAACTGTCTGTTTTAACACCTAAACATCATGTCTTTTCAGTTAAAAATATTTCAATATACTTATTTACATATTTTCATTACCTGTGTTGATATCAAAAAAATGCATTCTTTGATCCAGTGACTTTGCTGCTTTTTTGTTGGTTCTAGTTCTGATGAGCCTTTCTGATCTCCTCGACAAACATGCAGCTTTCTTGCATTTGTCAAAAGTGACACACTGCCTTTTGTAAAGCTGAGCTTGGAACTTTGACCCAAAGTAGTACTCAGTATAAAATTAAAATTACTATGAAGATGTACAAAACATGTCAGAATTTGCAGAAATTTAAAACATCATTGAAAAATTGCATTTCCATTTTGCTGTTTTTCATGTAAACAGTTACAAATTACTTGAAAACAGGCTAGATTTTTTTCCATTTAATTGTTGAGCTTCTCTGTTAGAAAAGAATAGTAGCTTTAAATGCTGCAAGACAGAACATACATTTCAAATCTTTGATCATCATGTGATGTGGATAGGTTGCCTTAATGAGTTGTCTGTACACATTTCTAAGTGTGCTCTAAAAGAATATCCTTAATAACAATAGAATCTGGAAATTCTGTTATAACTGTGACCCTTCTTATACTTTCATTTAATTTTTTTTTTTTAATATAGATGATGAGAATTCATATTGTCAAAACATAAGAACTAGCTGATAAAAGCAAATAAATTAATACAATTACATTTTCTCTCTAAATAAAAGTATTTCTGCTTTCCAAAGATGAATCTGTCACATAGAAATTAATAGACAGTTAATGTGAAGGAACAGTCCTAAAAATTAACAGAAAGAAAAAAGAACAAAAACCCAATTACATTTAAAAAGCCCTGTCTTACATCAAAAGTCAACTGTTTGTAGTGTGATAGCAGCAGTCACCATGTTCTGATATAAAGGAAATTATAGATATAAACCCCTTAATTTTTAATGTTTGTAGGCCAAGGATTCTTTTGTACAAAACCTTAGAAGTTTTGTAATACTTTTCTATGTTTACACTGAGGTTTTTTATAACAATTAATTTTCAAGTACAAGAACTCTTCATTCTGGTTTAACTGGACTCAGTAACAACTCCCACACTGAAGTCAACAGGTTTATAAATAGGCAGCCAAAGTCATTCTGTTGTATTTGACACTGAAATTAAGTTTTTTCCATTTGTTTCCCTCTTGTTCAGGAGCAGACAAATTAAGAAATTAGAAGTGGATCCTAGTAAATATTCATTCCCTGATGTGACAAAAATAATTCAAGAAAAGGAATGAATTGGACAGGGACCCATTAGGCTATAACCAGAGAAAACTGCAGACAGTAAGAAGGGTTATGTTGATTTTGAAAATAATAAAGATGTTCCTCTTTTAATTTGAAACATTCTTAAATAGTCCTTCTATGTGTTGTGTATGCTTGAGCTATTTTCATGACCCTCTGTGAAAACTAAGTACAATATAGCTAAAGTTGGAAATATTATTACATTTCTTATCAATAACTTTGCTATGCCTGTGTTTTCTGCAACACTCTGTTAGTATATTGCTATATAAATGCCTTTTTTTTTGAGATTGTTTACTTAGTGAATCTCTAACCAGAATGGGGGCCATATAAGTCAGACATTGTCATTTCTTCAAAGAATTTACTGTCTAGATTGAAAGATGACATAGTACTTTAGGAAAAGAGAGAAAGAAGGAAAAAGCACTTGTAACAAGATTTATGACTTTTCTCACTAAACTGAAGATAGCAAAAATCTCTATGCATTCCTTCAGTGTTGTCTTTTTTCTTGAAGGACAACAGTAAAAGAAAATAATGTATTCTGAGACAGAGAGGCATTGCTGTCATCTACCATACCTAGTAAATTTTCCAGCACAATGCACAGCTCCTGCACCCTGGAGCTGGTATAACAATGCCACTCCTTGAAGAGTTTGGGAGAGAATAAGGCTGAATGCAGTATCTCAGATGTGACACCCCAGAGGAGCTGGGAGGAATGAGCCAGACCATTCTTATGCTTTTTCATGCAGCTGCTCTCACCTGTTCCACCTTTTTCAGGATTCCCTAAAAGTGCCAAGGCTAATTTTTACATGTTGGATGAAATAAGGTTGAGCAGCTATAATGGGATGAGCTGCTCCTTCCCTACCCTCCAGCTCTTTTTTAGTGACCAGAGACTCCATTATAATTTTTCCCCTCAGCTTCTGGATTGCTCCTTGGCTGAAGCATCAAAGAATAAATGGATACGGGATTGTTAGAAAATTATTGCAATTTGGCAAGACCAGATTTTTTTTTCCTCACTTGTTTCCCGAGAAAACAAGACTCTTGATTCTTAGCTCTGCTTCTGAATGCCATTTCTGTTATTTTCACCCTATTTGACGGAAGAGAAAGGTCAAAGAAATACTCAGCTCCTCTAAAGTTACTGAAAACCACCACTGAATAGTAAAAAGGGATTGTCTTAATGCAGATGCTGTTTGGAAAAGAGAACTCAGCCATTGCCTACTCTAGCAGTAGTTGCTCAGCTAATCAGCATGTTGGTAACAGAACTCTGTGCATGTCTGCATTCCCACCTACGTGGTAGTTAAAGAAAGTAGGAGTCATGATGGCCCTGGGAACTGGGGGGAAAAGCTGAGGAGAGTGTGGGAAGTATTTAGGAAATATGGTTAGACCCTGAGTTGCTATGGAAGCAAAAGGTGGATATTGAGAAGACAGTGAAATTTTGCAGAAGGAGAGCTGCAACAAATATTCTGGTTTGGTTAGCTGTTGAAATGAGGAATATGTAGGAAAGATATGACATGTGTCTTGGGGGTGTTGGCAGGCAGCTGGCTGAATATGAACGAGCATTGTGCCCAGGTAGCCAACAGCATCCTGGCTTGCATCAGAAATAGCGTGGCCAGCAAGACTAGGGAAGTGATCTCTCCCCTGTACTCAGCACTGGTGAGGCTGCACCTTGAATACCGTTTTCGGTTTTGGGCCCCTCACTTCAGGAGGGATGTAGAGATGCTGGAGCGTGTCCAGAGATGGGCAATGAAGCTGGTGAAGGGTCTGGAGCACAAGTCTGATGAGGAGCAGCTGAGGGAACTGGAGGTGTTTAGTCTGGAGGAAAGAGGTTCAGGGGAAGATCTTATTACTACCTGGAAGGAGACTGTAGCGAGGTGAGGGTCAGTCTCTTCTCCCAAGTAACCAGCGACAGGACAAGAGGAAATGGCCTCAAGTTGTGCCAGGGGAGGTTTAGATTGGATATTAGGGAAAAAAAAAATCACTGAAAGAATTGTCAGGCATTGGAACAGGCTGCTCAGGGAAGTGGTTGAGTCACCATCACTGGAGGTATTTAAAAGGCTTGTAGATGTGGCACTTAGCGACATGGTTTAGTGGTGGCCTTGGCAGTGCTAGCTTAACAGAGGCAATCGATGATCTTAAAGGTCTAGTTCAACCTAACTGATTCTATGATTCTATGACATAAAAGCATAGGAAATCAGCCTCATTTGCTCTGTTGTCTACAAAACAGTTGATGTAAGGATATGTATCTGCTTGAATGTCTCTTTTGGCCTTTTAGCTGGGCAGTTAACATTCGATTCTATAGCAAAAAAAAGGACATCTTTTGTTCTTTAAGGCCAATGTTATTTCAAAAAAGGAAGAGAAATTCCAAACAAAAAGCAAGTTGGGTGACCTACATTACCTTTTTAATGAATTTGAAACTGTTTCTCCGTAAAGGAAGACTTCATTTGGTCCTGCAGAAGTAAAATGTTTCAGGTTTAAACCAGCTTTTGATTCTAACCCAATGGAATAAAGCAAATTAATTCAACTCAGAAAGAATCAAGGAAAATTTTGTGGTTAGATCTGGCTTTCATCCTTAAGAGAGAAAATCAATAAGCTGCATTTATAACTGAACCACTAAAACTTTATTTAAAATGTGTTGTTTAAGTAGCGGTCTAGGTTCAGATGGTGCTCATAATATCCTTTAGCACATACTCAAGTTCATGATATATTCTTTGAAAATGTGGTATCCCTAATTGTGAAAAACATCATTGAAAAAAACTCAGCAGTTAGAAAGAAAACACTGGTATTGAATTCTGGGATTTTTTAGATGTTTTAAAGTGCTTTATGCTTCTGCACATATGTTTAATGTAAGATAAAGATAAATAGTCTGTCTTAAAGTGCACTGAGGAGAAGCAGAATGTGTTTATCAACGTAGGCTGATGGGTTGAACTGATGCATTTTTTTGGGTTACAATTTGAAATTGCTATAGGATAAAAAAATGAAGTTTCATACTAATGCTGCATATACTGAGAGCTGAAAATAAAATTTATATATTGCAAAGGCATAAACCAAATTTTAATTTGGTCATCATCTGATCTATTGTAGCATCATCTTGGAATTTTCTTGTGCACTGACTTGATTTTTCCAATTCCAGAGTAAATTATTGCATGATATAAGCCTCCTAGCCCTGAAATCTGTTTAATCAGCTCTACTCTGGTAAACGGGGTATGAAAACGTTGATGTCTTTTGCAATATACCCCTGTGCGCTATAAATGCCTACTCACACTGGCTAACTATGGAAAAGACAGTATTATGTTTTACCTCTTGATGTGGCTGAATAGTTATATGCCCATAAGGATGAGTATGGATCATTTTCTGGATTGCACATCAAAATGCCTAGTTTCGAGATTGTACAGAGTGTCCATGCCCAAGCGCTGGCAGTGGGGCTGGGGGGTGGCCTCTGTTGGGGGGGACCAGGGTTAGCACAGGTTTGGGCAAGGGCCAGAGGCGGCCCAGGCAGAGGAGGAGGCAGCCGAGGGGGGAGCAGCAGCAGAGGCAGCCCCAGGCCGCAGCAGGAGGAGGGCAAGAGGTGCTGCAGGCCCGGAGCAGGGCTCCCCTGCAGCCCTGGCGAGCCCCCGCCGGGGCAGAGCCCCAGCCCGCAGCCCGGGGAGGGCCTGGGGGTCCTAAAAGTTGATACTGTTTTATGTAACAGTGTAGTCCTAGTAGGAAAACAGGCAACAGATAATGTAGTTTTTAGCAGTCAAATGGCCAATTTATATTTTGATTACTTTCCACCCTACTTCCACTTCCTGTGTATGAATTTTGCTGACCTTGGGATGTGTGCAGAGGAAAGGCCCCAAAACATTTTTGAAGATAAATATCAGTAGCTTTTGGCAGCAGATCCAAAAATTTGTTTCCTGTAGATTTATTGATTGCTGTGGAGATTTTCTGATGTTTCTAAGAGGTGAACACACTGAAGGCCTTCCTCTTCTTCTTCTTCTTCATTGCTTGTTTCTGAAAATCTTGTAGGGACAATACACCTTTCAGACACTCAACCAATTTGGATGAACCTGTCAAGAGTTTCAGAAGGTTGTGGAAAACAGGCATCCATACAGCCTGGTCATATAAGATTATTTCATTTTTTCATAAGTAGAGCGGTACAAAATGTGACCTTTGCTTTCAAACCAAAAGGTAATATGAATTAATCTTAGCACATTCCAACTCAATTCTCTTTTTCATCTGGTTTCCAGTCGGCAGATAACGCTCCGTTTTGGTGGCGGTGGGGGGAAAGAAAAGAGCTTTATTGAGCTACAGTTACATGTCATAGGAAAATTAATAGCAGGTACCAAAATATACTTGGAACTACTGAAGAAAGAGTTGTTTCACATGGTACCATGATCTTAGGATCCACTCTGAAAATGGAAAATATCCTGAGAATCAGCTTCAATAAAATTCTCAATGTGTGTATAGGCCATGGAGAAGCAGGGGTTGATCGCAGAGGAGGAAAGAGTACAAGTACCAGGTGATATGAATGGCCCACAAGAGCATAAACGCACATCACAAAGTATGAATTACTGATCACTAAGGTAATGTAACTGTGAGAAAAGAAGACATAAGAAAGAGGACAAATAACATGCAACCAACATAGCCAAAATATCCCCTCTATAGTGAAAATGCAAGGAAGATAACAAAAGGAATGAAAGATAGTCACAGCCCCCACAAGAAAAAAGAGCAAAGGAGGAAGAACAGCACCAGCATTGTCTCCCCCAGTTAAGGACGTGGCAGCTGATCAAAGCCGTTGTGCATCTCCATCAGGTTACTCCTACCTACAGCACAAAAGAAGTGCTGCTTTTTGATTTGCCACTTGCCTCATTCTGCCACTGCAGACTCAGCACTTGTAAGTACAACATTATCTCTTACTATGTAATTGGGTTAAGCAGATGAAAATTTCAAAGAACACTCTGTGTGTGTGTGTATGTGTATTGCAATATTTCACCTCTAATTAGATGACTGAATGAATTTAAGTAGTATGCAGTGGATGGATCTATTCATCATCCAGGAGATAGGAGACAGATGGGGTTAATGACAAATTCTAGCAGTATTGAGGGGAAAGAGGATGTACAATGGCTCAGAAAGACTCTTGGATTTGCCATAAAATCCTCCCCTTGCTCTAAAACTGGGGAACGGGGTGTAAGTTTTGGATTTGCACAGTCAGAACAAGAGAGTTTTGTTGTTGATGTACAAGACAGGAGGAGTTTGGTTCCTCACAGAGTTAAGTTGATTCACCTGGGTCAAAAAAACCCAAGAAGCAGAAAAGAATCTGTCACACTATTACAGTGTAAAACTGTACTGCAGTTAGAATTACAGTTGTATTACAGAACAACACATACTAAAATAGCAAAGCTTGAGTCAAAACTTCCTTTTGTCTTATAGTCTTAGCTCAGTGTGGATGCCTGAATATACCCAGTACAGGTAACAGTATTGGACATACAAAATGTACTTTCCCCCTGGATGCTTCACATGATAATTCCCATAAGGGGAAACTGATGAATAGCAAATGCATTTCTTACGGGTTAATGAATAATGGAAGAAAGCCGCATGGTAGCCTGAGTGTTAGTCTTTTTCTGAACAGTTGCTGAAGACCAGGTGTTAGCTGTCAAAATGAGACTGTTCGTAACTGTAACTTTACCCAGACAAAATCGCAGACTTACAGAATCACAGAACAGTTGAGGTTGGACGGCACATCTGGAGGTCATCTGGTCCAACCCCCTGCTCAGACAGGGCCATCTAAAGCCAGTTGCCCAGGACCACATCCAGATGGCTTTTGAGTATTCCCAGGGATCGGAGACTCCACAATCTCCCTGGGCAACCTGTGCCAGTGCTCAGCCAGCCTCACATTAAAAAAGTGTTTCCTGATGTTCAGAGGCAACCTCCTGTGTGTCAGTTTGTGCCCATTGCCTCTGGTCCTCTCACTGGGCACTACTGAAAGAGTCTGGCTCCCTGCAGCTGTGGAGCCTCCCTTCAGGTATTTATATGTATTGATAAGATCCCCTTGATCCTTCTCTTCTTTGGGTTGAATAGCCCCAGCGCTCTCAGCCTTTCCTCATAGGTGAGATGCTCCAGCCCCTTCATCACCTTCTTGGTCCTTTGATGGACTGCCTCCAGTATGTTCGTGTCTTTCTTGTATTGAGGAGCTCAGAAGTGGACACAATACTGAACTTTATGAAAATTTATGAAGTTTATATGAATTTATAAACTTCATGAATCATACTTTCAGAGCGTTTAGTGCTAAGGTTTTGACTTATCTGCCAGGCTGTTTCCTTTGGAATATACCGTTATCAGTGCCATCCTCTGCATGAGGGTGAAGTCTACAACACAACATGTAAAACACTGACAGAAATTACTGCGATGGCTAGGATCCCAGCTGGACTGCCATGAAGGCCACAGTCAGAAGTGAGCTTTAGAAGCACTTGTGGAGAAGAGGTGGCAATAGAGAGAAACAGCTGTGTAATAGGATTCAGAAGTATTTTCTGGCAGGGCTAATGCAGGTGTAAAACCTATGCACTGTGAGGGGCTTGTAAAAAAAAACCCCAGCTTTTCACACAAAGATGTAGTAATTGCTTTTGGGATTGAAAACTAATCATAGCAGCTGACATCCATTCATCAACCTAATTATATGTACCCCCTTTGTAGGGTGAAGAACTTTGTCATGAGCCTAACCAACAGTTGACTTGGACGGAGAAAGAACTTGTTTTCAACAGCATCTTGAGTTAGTAGGGTAAACAGAGGGGAAGGTCAGAATGCCAGATCTCTGGGTGCAAAAGACCAGGTAGATGGATAGTAAATGATTGGAGTGATGGCACTGCCCTTTCCCCTATCCGCCAGCAAATAAATCCTGTTATTCATTGTTTAATTGTAAATTATTTGAGAATAAATGTATTTCTCTGTTACAGAGTTATCTGTAGCATGTTGAGGCTTATTGTGCTCATTTACACCCCCTGAGCAGCACTGACTGTATACAACCGTTTCCTGCCACCTCTGATACACCCAGACAGAGCAAAAGTCCAATGAAGCCGAAAACTGGGAAAGCAATATATAAATCATTAAGGAAAAAAGATATGACATAATTTAGAAAACACAGCTTACTCTGAGAGCAACAGTTTATGTTTTGCATTTTAAAAAGCAGAAATGATCAAAGTAGGTTATTTGTAGCAGTAATGCTGCTGTTCGTTGCACAGTTGTGCACTGGAACTAATAACAAGCAGGATCCCTCTGAGCTAGGTTTTGTACAAATTGTTCCTACATCAAACCTGTCACAGTGAAAACATTATGAGAGCCACAAGTACATCAGGCCTCAAGACTGTTTACTTTATTGGTGAATTAGCTGAGCTGTTCTTAAAACTTCTTGAAGTTAGAAGGAGCAGGGAAGGATGGGAAAATATTAATTCAGCCCTTGGAGCTGTTATTTCTGTTCCTTGTTTCCTTTAACATAAAGTCAGTTAGACAGACTGGACATAGTCTCTTCTGCCTTACAAGCCCTTCCTGCAGGCAGCAACAATCACACCCTTCCACAGAGCAGAATGTCGAACAGAAAGCTTCCATGAGAGCCACATATTCATTTAAAGAAACTCTACCCCTACAGCTCCTCCCTAGAAAAGCCCTGACTTGATGGAAATTGGCCAGGGCTTGAGTCAAGAGTCCATTCATTTAAGGAAATGGTATAGTACAGGACCAGCCCTCAACTTTGAGCAGATGTCAGCATAATGGTTTGCCCTTGGATGAGTTTGCATCTGCACACAGTAACAATTTTCCCATAGAGGGCACTGTATGGAGGAATCTCAAACTAAGAGACTTTTCTTCTGTTTGACAACAGCTTTGTAGCGTGAAGCACAGGAAAATCATGATGACCAAGTCCACACTGGGAGCTGTACTGCTGTTACCGGAAATAAAATTTTCAGTGTAGTACAGCCTTAGTGTCTGGGGAAAAAAAGATCTCTGAATTTATAGCATGTATCATATGAACAGTAGCACTTAAAAGCTCCATGGCTATAAACTATAAGCACCTTTCTCCTCAGAAACTTCACAGAAAATATGTGTATAGAAGAGGAGACTGATGAACATTTGGTTAGAAAGATGTGAGCTGTGGCTATGCTTTGACCCTTGATTTTGTGCTCTCATTGCTAACCATCTGCAAGTCTACCAGCAGCATAATTATGCCTGTTTTACAGTGTACATAAATTAGTGTTGGCTCCTCTGGTTTTGCAACCCGGCAGGCAGCCATCTGACTTTTTAATTAAGCATTTCACTGAGGTAGATTGATAATAAAGTTCCAATATGCTTCCATATTCAAATGAAAGTGCATCAGCAGTATAAAACTTTCAAAGGGAAAACATCTACAGAGATATATCAGTCACCTATGAAGTATAGCTGAACTGAAGCATGACATCAGCTATGAAAGAAATCCAAACTGTTTGATTTTACTGCACAGAACTCCATTCTGCAGTGGAAATCCTCTAAGAAAATCAAGTAAATTTTTTTATTAATTTTATTTTTATTTCCATGAGCCTCAGACTTTGTAATGAACTTCTAAACATTTAAAGTTGCTGATATCCTGCATCATTTTCAGAACTTCCTCTGTGCTTATACTGAGCACCTAGTTACAGTTTCAGATATTTAAATGCTTAAAACAAGATCACCCTCCCTTATGTAGATACTGAAAGCTGTATTTATCTCACGAAAATTATTTGTCAATATTCTAAATAAAAATATGTCTGTTTAAATGTATGCTTACAGTTCAGCTCGATCTGGGAACCCATGCATGAAACTAAGTCACTGTCAAGCATTCTTAAAGCTTTTCCAAGTGTCTCCAGTACAGGCCTATAGTATTTTAGATCAATCAATCAAACTTCTTCAGTTTCCTTCCCACAAATCTTGAGATTCAGTCTGAACATCCTCAAAGTGGTAGTGAAGTAGTAGTGAAGAAGCTCAAAGGTTCCTGAGACATGTTAATATGTCCCTTACAGGTGTGACTGCGTAGTCAGGTTACTTTGCGCTAACTGGTCTCGGGTGATTTCTGTGGGGCTGAAGGTAATTTCTCACCTTTATCAGCTGCGATGAGACACATAATTACATGTATCTGATCTGTAAAGCAAATTCTTCCTCTCTATCAGTGTTTGACAGTGGACACTTAACAACCTGGTTAATCAAAACCAGATTATACTGCTAGAATTAATGAGGCATTGAAAGGGTTTAATGACTAATGGAAGCTTTTTAAAGCCTGTTTCAAAGGGATTACTTAGTTTAATATTTGCTCATAAGTAATAGATGTTTGGTGTGGAAGTCACAGTTATTCAGTCAAATGAATTTCCCTGGGTCAACTCAACCTGATACCTTGTAATTGAAAATCTATAGATCTAGTTCATGTTCTTTTGATAAAGAGAAAAACTCTTCTTTCCCATTGTATTAGTTCAGGATTCAGTGTAGAGGATTCAAGGACAGCTGGCAAAAATGACCATTTAAATCAGCTTGGGACTGAAGTAGAAGAGACTTTATTATTGAGAATAAGCTGGATATAATACCTGAATCACAAGATTAAAGCGAATTGCTACATGTAGTAAAAGACAGAGAAGACTACCTTCTCTATGAAGAACTGGATTAGTTTCAGCACCTAGCTCTTGAGATATCAGACCTTAAATTTATCACTGGGCCCTTGAATCAAGGAAAAAAATAATCATACTTTCATCAGACAGACTGAGATTCCAGATTTCCCTCCTTGGCGGTGAAGACTTTGTGTGGTATTCTTTGACCTGGAGCTTTTCTCAGATTGGGAAAGAGGATACAAAATATTGTCCAAGGAATGAACACCTGTGCATGAACACAAGTATAAATATTCTCCCCACTACCTGTGCTGCAAAATGGTCTCACTGCTTGTGCACATGCTTGTGCATACTGGGGCATGACAATGGCTTTTTTCAGGTGGTTCTAGGAATCTATTGCTTGGCATTGCAAACAAGGGCACAGAAAACGGAGACAATCAGGAGACCCACTTCAAAAGTACCATCCAGTTCTGAACTAAACCAGACTCCCACCAGTTCATTTCCAGGCTACTCTTGCTTGTAAATGTGGTGCTGTTTTGCATCTTTCATGCTGATTTCAGGGTTCTTGTCTTATGATCATAGGAACTTGCCATTCGCTTTTGCCAACAGAATTTGAGTAAACAGCTTGATGTGCAAAGTAACTCTTAAATTCTGCGTATAGAATGGTTTATTGTCAGGATCAGAGTCAGGATCAGGTAAAATGCTTTTGCAATAAGAAACCCCCAGCACTCAGTTCCACAGGTTCTTTGCTCCAGGACCCTATACATCATACCCTACAGTTTGCCAGAAAGGTCTGAGCTCTACTGTTTTATCTAGTCTCTACTAGCTTCCCACACATAGCTCAGCTTCACTAATACTGAAATCATTGGTGAACCAAGAGTCAAAAGTGGGAAAAACGTATGCTTATCTTATAGGTGAGCACATGAAGAATCTTACATAAAGTGACATACCTCAGTTACTCGACCCAATAGTGACAGAGCTGAGTATATAATTCAGAAGTCCATCACTTGAGGACAGGAGGCATAGATACACTGATAAATTTCTTAACGCCATTGCCCACAACAGTAGGTGTAAGAAAGGCCAGATGAAGCCAAATCAGAAGCCCATTTATCTCAAGATGTCGCTCAACACCAGGCAGGACATTTCATAGGCCAGCAAAATGCAGGACATGGCAATGTACTCACCACTCTGGAGGGCTGTGTGAGACTGCCCCTCATGCCTGCTAACCCTCTGGGGGAGGCAGGACTGTAGTTCTCCTGCACGCTCTAACCTAGCCCAGTCCCTTCCCCCTCATTCTGGGGGAAGCAAAATTCCATTTTTGCATACCTTGCTGGGAAGTATTGAACCTGTTCTGTATAGGAAATGTTGAAAACAGCAATCCTTCCCTGACATGATCTCAGACAGTCAGCAGCTGTAGGATATCCTGACCTAGGGGCTAACATGCAATTATCTTTGATGGAACAGTCCTCCGTGAATCTGTGTTGTCATTATTTTACACTAACTATGCTTATAAGCCTCCGTTCTGTATCCTGTGGCTACAAGCTTCATGCTTTAATTATGCATCTTATGAATATTGGCCTTTGTTTATTGTAAGCCTATCAGCATTTCCTTGGGGATTCCTAATTCCTTTGATTCTCCCTGTTGTCTTCCTCAGAACATTTTTCCACTTCTATTACATCAACGAATGATCAGGACAACACGTAAGAAGTGTTTCCTCTGTGGTTTTACACAGCAGCATGTTATCTTTTGCTTTCCTATAATTTCTAGATGGTGTCTTTTGAATACTGTCAAGCACTGAGCCCACTTTTTTTATAAAACTGTCTACAGGGAGCTCAAATTTTATTTCCTGAATTTCAATAGCTAGACAAGAACTGCCACTAT
Source organism: Falco peregrinus (assembly GCF_023634155.1). Classification (NCBI taxonomy): domain Eukaryota; kingdom Metazoa; phylum Chordata; class Aves; order Falconiformes; family Falconidae; genus Falco; species Falco peregrinus. The sequence continues at coordinate 15,209,609 of NC_073723.1, forward strand.
GTACTGACTGATCAAGCTGCTTTAGGTAGAGTTATTTATTACACACATTGAACTATTCTTTCATTCAATCACTCAGCCACTTGGGATTTTCAGAATTTTTTGTGCTTTTCTCAGACACTTTGAGATACGACTACTGCAAATAATTTTATCACCTCAAAATTTATTTTAGTGAACGCTATCATCTCATTATTCATCTCTTTTTCTGGACCATTGAAGAAGAAGTTGAGCAGCTCAACTTTGAGCACAGGTCTCTCTGGGGATCCACAGATAATCCTCCATTGTGAAAACCGACCATTTATTCCTACTCTATTTCCTGTCTTCAAGAAATTCTTAATCCTTGAGGTGACCTTCCTTCTTATGCTGTGACAGCTTAGTTCCTTTCCTAGTCTTTCAAACTTGTCAAAAGCTTTTTGAAAAACTGAGTACATTATATCAACTAGAACATCCTTTTCCACATGCTCACTAAAAATATTCCTATTTGGGTTGAAATATGGATAGTAAAACTTTCAACTGACTAGTGATTTCAGTTGCTTCCATTTTTGGTATCTAATCTGAGGTTGCCTTTAGAGGGCAGTGGTTTTTCACTTTTCCAATAAATACTGAGACCCTACCTTTAGTTATTCCCTTGGAAGAGTTTAAAATTGAACATACAGGACCACCAGTGCCTGCTTAAAAACTTGATATAGCTATGTGGAAATACACAAACAGAAAGCAGAACGCAGTGGCATTTCTGATTATGCTGGGACAGAAGCTGGTCTTACTAAAATGGTAAGGTATTTCAAAACCGCCTGTCTCCCCAAAAGCACAAACCAGACACTTCTTACTTCGCCTTCAGCTTTTGTCAAATTAGGTAAGTTAAAAGCACAGAAGTTTTTTCTGTGCAGGCAGATAGGATGAAAAAAGATGCTACCACTTGCTGAGAAACCAGAGGAGAGAGCTAGAGTCTTCCCTGCTTCTGGACTGGGGTTGAGGAGGAGGCAGAACATGCTGAGATGCCAAAGGCACCAAAGTGCAAAAACCCTTCCAGCCCTTTTGTCCATATCACTTCCTGACGGCAAATTGCTGGGACCTTTGCAGGCAGGTGGCAGGCACCTGGCATCTTCACTTCCACAGCAATCTGGCAGTATAATGTTTTTCAATAATGTAATTTTCATTTGAAAGGTCATGCCAGCAGAAAAGTTCTCCAACAGCTAGCAGTGCAGATTTTTACTTTTACTTTTAGAAACCCATTTCCAAATTCCTTTTAAATTTTTTTATAAAAGGTAATGAACTCTTATTCTACACTAGAACTGGAAAGAGGTGAATGTTCTCTTGTTCCCTTTTGTCTTTAAAGAACATATCATTTGCATGTCAATAGTCTTTAGTAGATCCACTTTGTACATCATTTGCATGCCTTTGACTGTATGACAATTAACAAATTAGTATCTGCATATGATGTATTTTTCTGGGAAATGGTAAGAGGTCAGTGAGAAGCTTTACCATATTCATCATCTTCATTGGCATTTCGGGAGAAGCAATTTCAGCGGCTCCACTAAATTTATTACTACACTCTGTCAAGGGATTCAGATCTTGACAGTTTACCCTTGGATGTTCTGATAGTAGAAATATGGTGGACCATAAAAAATGCAAGACTTTTAAAGACATTAGTCAAGAAACTCATTGTGAATTCCATTGTAAAGAATTTTGGAGGGAAGCATGACTCGGGAGTCTAAATATAGCCTTTCAAATGCCAGTAGCAAATACACCAGTGAACCTGAGAACATCAGTCAGGAGGAAGAGTTGTGGCCCGAATACAGGATTTGCACAGGTGCTAATTTTTCTTCCACCAAACCCTGCAGAGGGATTTTTAAAGGACCAAGGACATATGTTACCATTGTCCGGGTTGGACAACCCAGGCCTGTTAGCTGAAGCTGCAGAGCAACTTAAAATTGTCCTTGGAACAAGCAGTGGGAGAAGGAAAACAAGCTATGCACAAAGAAGAAGCCAGGTGCAGAGCAAGTCCTGGGAACCGTGAAATCAACGCACTCTCATCGGCACACTCTGATAAGGCACCTGCAGCATGCTCACCGATCAGCGACACGGACCCCCACGTGGCCCAGAGACTTTTATCCAATCACCTGTGTGTAAAGTCGGGTGAGTGGTCGGTTTAAGTTATAAATATGACCTGTTTGTTTAATAAAGGGAGCACGGCATGTAGCTATATTGGTGTGATTGTCGTGACTTGGCCGACTCTCCATGGGGGACCTTCTTTGTCTGGCGCCTGAACAGGGACCCATTTATTCACTTAAATGAGGTTCGCTTAAATGTGGTTTAGCTTAAATGCTGTTCGCTTAAACACGGAAGTCTCCATGCATCGGACCCGAAGGGAAGTTGTCCGATTAGGGAGCTGGAGGTCGGAGGCGGGCGGAACCTGAAAGGTGAAAAGTGGAGTCCAGAGTTTGGTGTAGAGCTGCAGATCACACCCCTGCCGGAGGTAAGACTGTGATGAATAAAACGCAGCAGGGCTCTCCGTTAATTTCCTCTCTGAGAGAGGGGGGGGCACTAACGAAGACCTCGACGAGTGCAGAAGGGCTCGCCACTGATACCCTTTCTGTGAGAGGGGGGAGCTCTCAGGAAGACCACGATGGAATTAGACGCGGCAATTAAACTTTTAACTAGTATCCTCTTTAAGAGAGGGGAGAGCATTAAAAAGCAGAAGTGGAGGCTTTAGTTCGCTGGGCACAAAAAAAGGATAAGATTCCCGAGCCCGCATTACTGTTAGTATTACGGAATGGAGAGAAGTGGGAAATTGTCTCTGGGAAAACCCTTATGAATTTGGGTAGTTTTTATTGGTCTCTTCATTCATTCTGGCATTTCAAGACAAGAAATGCTGTGCAGTCAAGAATCCACCACACACAGATGTTGAGTCCTTGGAAACAAGGTCTAATACAGATTCTTGCAGCACCTATGCATATAAATCCACTGATGCGCCACTAACTGGTAATAAGGGTGTATGTGTCAAACCCCACCCAAGTGGGACAGAAAGAACACAACAGAGTCCAGTTGGAAGGGACCTACAACGATCATCTAGTCCAACTGTCTGATGACTTCAGGGCTGACCAAAAGATAAAGCATGTCGTTAAGAGCATTGTCTGAAAGCCTCATAAACACTGACAGCTTGGAACATTGACCACCTCTCTAGGAGGTGATGATGATCATATTGGTAAATAAATGTTTCCTAATGCCCAGTCTAAATCTCCCCTGGTGTGGTTTTAAACCATTCCCATGCATCTTATCGCTGGATCCCAAGGAGAAAAGATCAGGACCTCCCTTTCCACGACCCCTCCTCAGGAAACTGTAGAAAGCAGTGAGGTCACCCCTCAGCATCCTTTTCTCCGAACTAGACAAACCCAGATTCCTTAGCTGCTGCTCACAGGACATTCCTTCAGCCCTTTCACCAGCTCTGTTGCTGTTCTCTGGATGCAAAAGAAGAGGACCTTCATTTCCTTTCAAAGATTTGCTTAGAGTTTACTAGAGGACAGCAGCTTTACTCTGTGCCAGTTTAGAGAAAAGTTTAGAACTTTACTCTGTGCCAGTTTACAGTCCAGCTTCTGAAAGAGTATTCAGCCCTTCTGTGAGGTTGGTGGGGCCCTGCCTTCTTGGCTCATGTTTGCTATCATATCTCAAAACTTGCACAATCCAACACAGTCAATGCCATCTAGTGCCTGTCCCTCCTCCAGTGTTCACATGTAGTCCTTCTCATCCATGACCTGATGACAAATGCATTTTTCATTTTTCTCCACTATGCTTCAAACAAACAACACCCTAATGACCAGCACTGGTCTGTGTCAGTCCTATTGCCTCCGTCCTCACACTGCCCATCAAGTGATTAATTTAACCTTTAATATGGCCTAGGAAGGAGAGGACTGTTGACTTTTCTTTATCCTACAAGACACTCTCTTCTTCTCCTGCTTTATCTACCCAATCGGTAGTGCTGCTGGAAGCCCTGTTTGTGTCACCACCAGCCTGTAGGCATCCTTCAGGCCTGTGCAGGATGGTGCTGCTTGCAGAGCTCCAGGTGTTGCACAGGAAGGCACCCATGCTGCAGGATGGGGCTCAGCCCTCTGCCTTATTGCTGCTCCGGCCTGATTCCTGGTGTGGTTTTCAGATCCAGACAATGTGGCCTTGCTCAAAGTTTCATCCTCATTGCCTCTATTTCTTTTTTTTATCTTTTTTTCAGCTTGACATGTACCCTGCAGCTTCCAGAGATCACAGATACCTGCCTCTTTCCTGTCAGGGACTTGTATAATCCTCATGGGGTTGATGGAGTACCTGGTCATGGTCCTCACTCCCTCTCCTTCCTGTTTCAAAGTGGCAACGTGTGGGTTGTAAGGCAACAAAATTCCTGCCTCCAGCGGTGATACTAGAGGGCACGGCAGTACCCATGCTATGGCTGGCTGACAAATTCACGGTTTCCACTGGAAAGTTTTCCCAGTTTGCTTTTACATAAAATGTAGCTCCTGAAACTGAATTTGCAAAATTACTGAAAAGCAGAAGGGTTTGCATGGAATGAAAATTGTGTCAACAGTTTAACAGGCTGCTTCTGAAAATGTGGCTTTTCATTTATTTGCCCTCTACGTCCATGTGTCAGGTACAAACACAGCTCTCTTCTGATTATGAGCTTGCTCTGATTTTTCCTAGTTGTAGAATTTTATGTTTCTTTGGCAGAAAGACCTTTTTTATTAACTTGTTTTCTTTGGTATTTTTTGCTGTTTCTGGGATGAAGGTCATGCTCTCTACAGGTAGAGTCTGGGATCAAAACAAGGTGTTGTATGTTTGACAACAAATGTGTCAGTAGAGTGTCAAAGCACATAAAAGTAATGGTCTGGGAAGTGCTGGCTCCTACCCTAGGGGCCATATAATCTAAAGACTTGGTTACTTGGGAGAAGTGACTGTATATAATCTGTGAACTGATGTCATCCTTGTTACTCCAAGCAAAATGTCATCTAGAAGCTGAATAAAGGTGATCTCTAAGACACATTGCTTGCTAGTAAGCATAGTTACTGAACTCACTGCACAAATTACTGGGAAGTAATTTTTTGCTATAGACAAGACAGCGAAAAAGAGATCTAAAAGATAAAATAGAATCAGAATGTCACTTTCTCAAGGGGGTCAGCATCAATCCCTACCCCACATCCAGCTGCAGAGCAAGTCATGGCTCTTTCAGAGAACAAACGAGTGTTGCTTATCTCACCTAAATTTAAGTGACGGGCTGGGGTCCCTTATAGTCAATAGGAAGGCACAGGAACTTACAGAAAGTTTCTCTGTGTGGTGAGTAGGCTTCTAACCTAGACACTTTGATGGGAATATATGCCTAACTTCTTATGCAGAAAAAACAAATCCACAAAATATTGTGTAATGGAATTTTTTTCTGATATCTTCACACCATCTTTCTTACCATATAAAGTTTGCTATGAAAATGTCTGGAGATCTCCATGCTGCACCCTGCAGCCAAAGATAAGACAATTTTGAAGGAAACAAATTTTCCAACATCTCATTACAACTGCAAAATGAACAGAAATGCATCAACTTTCTGCATCTCCTTGAGACATTTCCGTGTTTAGCAAGGTGAGTTCTAATGCAGAAAAATGCTGATTATTCTTCTTCTTCCCCATCTATGATCTTATAACCTTGCACCAGGAGGAAAGATGAGCCAATACTGGAACGTGACCTAGAAAACATTTGCTTGTATTTATTGGTCCAGCAAAATAAAGTTTTGTAATCAATGCAATGGTGTTTCTCTACATCCAGCCATTTTTCCTCTATGTTTAAAACTACATTTCCAGGATAATCTTCACTATGAGAATAGTGAAATTTTGCTGTTTGTGACGTAGCCAAAAAGTTTAAGGTAGTGAAACATAAAAAGAAAGACCTCCATGCCTTGTTTGGTTCTGATACTACATTTTTGGGGAGATTGTGAGTTTGGAGAACAGACTGTAATTTGTTGGAAGGACTGGATTTGGTCATCGTTGGGGGAAAAAATGGCATCTTCTACAAGAGTTCAGAGAGTAAAATTAAGGGATAATGGAGGATCTTGCTAGAGATGACCCTGATATCCTGGAGGACAGCTGGAGCAATTGTAGGAAGCCCCCCTTCAGACACGCAGAGGATGAGGATGCACAGAAAGGTTGAAGGTAAGTAGGAGGAGGGGACTTGTGGAAAGTTGGGTGTGTTAGTGAATTCCAGCTGGCTTACGCTGGATTTCATAAGTAAGATACAGTTTTGATCAAACATTCATGGATTCTCATAAGCCTCTGACTGCAGTACCCATCATATCACACGCCAATGACAGCTAGCCTTCTGCTTTGGGGCTTGCATGAGTGTTCACACAGGAAAAGTGAAGAAAGTCTGCAGCAGCCCGGCCACTTGTTTGAGGACTTTTGGCTGGTGGTAAATGGAAGGAGTCTGACAACAGGTGCCTTATCCTGAGCTCTTCAGGCAGCAAGGATCAGCTGGCGAGTGACACCAGAAGGCTGAAGGCAAACAATCCACAGCCTGTGCTACTCAACCATTCTGAGCATCCTTTGCTCTTTGATAAGAAGGGAAGATTTGCACTTTTTGGTGAAATTAGCTTGTAGGAAACAAATCTTTGTTTGTTAAATGCATGACACATCAGTTGTTTGTACATGCATCTAATTAGCAGAGGATTTGAAGATGCCTCTGGGGGCAGCCAGAGGGTAGGGGAGGCATCACATTCTGCTTTCTTTGTCAAAGCCATGTCATTTATGTTAAACGCCTTATTAGCCAGAGTCTGACTTTCTGACATGCAAAAATACATCCCTTTGAAACTAAACTGTCCGGATTATGTAAGACCCAAGACACATTTCTTCCAGCCTTGGAATGGATTAGTCTCCGACTGAGTTACCAGCTCAGTGAACACTGACATATTTTTTGTTTGATAGCGCTGCATATTTAGCTGCTGAGCAAACTGAGATCACTTTTTTTTTTTCTTTTCCCCCTCTGGATGCATTGCCAAGGTGCAGCCAAGCAGCCCAGCATTTCAGTCAGGTATTTTATAGAAGAATATGAATATGTTATATTTTCCATGTATTCAGCTGAATTCAGCCTCCTTAGTTTAAAATCCTACGCAGTCTTTTAATCGGACATGTGCAAACACTCCATTTGAATTGAGGACTTGTATTTCTCAAGTGTCTTTTCCTACCTCAGCCAAATTTTACTTACATGAAAAGCACTCTCAATAATCAACTCTTTGCATAGCCTGCAGCACACGCTAAGAGCTCTCATGCAGAATTGCCATGCACAGTGCACTCATGCCATGCCTATGCATGACCTATGCAAGGTCCATCCAGTTTGTCCATCCTGTGTCCCCATGTCTCAGTATCTTCTAAAGATGGACTGTCTGATATGTGCATGAACATAACTGACAGTCTTCCAGAGTTGAAAGATTTTGCAACCTCTTTTCTGCTGGGAAACTGTAAAGGGGGTTCACTGCCATCGAGAGCAGCTATTGCAGGTCCCACTGATAGCTGCATTTGAACAGGAGCCAGGGGAGGAGTGTGCAGAGGAGCCAGAATAGGAGTGTGGAAAAGGGCACTTCGAAACACCAGTCACCTTTGAGAACACAGGCGCACAGAGATTAGGGTCATCCAGGAAACCAAGAGGTGAATATGTGCTGTGGAAAACTCATCAGAAAGACCTAGACAGGCTCGCAGAAGTTATTCATAGCACTGCTGTAGTCAGAGAGGCTATCGCATATGAAGGACGAGCACTTTGCAAACAGGACATATGAGGAGATCCTCCAATCAACATATCACTGGTAACATACCTTCTAGCACCTCCCATCTGTGGATCTCTGGGTGCAGTCAGATAGCATTAATTTATCCTGAGACTCTCTAGAAGTAAGGCTGATTTACTTCACTCCTGTCCACGTGCTTGTTCTAGTGCAAAGTGGGGCAGAATATTACCATGGCTGTGAGATTTTGCTTCCTTTGGATCAGGCTCAGAAGATGGTGGGAAATAAACGAATAAAAATCAGCAAGCATGAAGGAGCTCTGGAGCAGTGCAGTTATGGTTGAAACCACATAGAACAGACACAGATTTTGGGTGATGTGAAAGGCAAAAGTGACATTTCACCAAGTGATATTGGTAAAAATTTTTGATTACTCCAATGATTCTCCAGCTCACTGCAAACAGTTGTGCTAGCTCCGGATGTCTGGTTCACACCAAATTACTGAGCAAATAACAAGTCACAAAATATAAAGAGAAATGAATGCAATATCAAACATCTCAGAGACAAAGAATGCCAAAAGACATGGTTGCCCTCAGAAAATCAGCTCTTCTCTAGTTTACCGACCTGGCAGTCTTTATTCAGTCTTTCTTGTCTTTGTATAGAAAGAAAGAGAGAACGAATATATGGATAATTAAAAGATAGGGCTGAATTTGCACTGAAATGAACCATCATAACTGTAGGAATTCCTGATTTTTTCAATGTGCCTAAAATACCTTCTTTGAATAATACTTGTGTTAATCTTATTTTTATTTTTAATGTATTTAATTCTGAAAAATTATTTAAACTCCAGAGATGCCTTGAAAGAAGTCACAGACAATTACATGTTCCTGCTTAATATTCAGAAGAAAGAGAAAAGAAGCTGTTAAAACTATCCCTGGTCTGTGCCAGAGCTCCAAATGTCTTCTCTGAGAGCTAATTGCATCTTGGCATATGGAGTCCTGGCAAGAGTGTTGCAATAAAAATAGAGGACAAGAAAAGAACTAATTCTCTCCATTTAAAAAATAATTCATAGAGCAAAACTACTTGGACTCCTGCTGCTTGCAAGCTGTTAATATAGAGCAGAGAGGAACGTTTCCTAATTTAGTATGGACTTTCTTCTAAGACATGCCAATTCTTCAGAGGCTGGGGGAGAGCTAGAGTAGCAGATATGTCCAGAATATCAGAATTATAATTGTTTTTGTCAGTCTCTGCTGCCTATCAGCAGAGACACTGGCAAGTAATTCAATTAAAACAAGCATCTCTTATTTGGAGACTTGAACCCTAACAAGAAAATTCGAGCTCCAATGAAGAAAATGGAAGTTTCACTGAAACCAGGATTAAAAGAATTGCCCTTGATTTCAGAAATCATTGATGGGCAAGAAGGAAATTTGAAGTATATGCTTAAAACTATAAAATATTAATTAAGTCCCACTGACTTCAATATGGGATATTATATTGGGAGCGTAACTGTCAGACACTTCAGGGAGATTCATCTCATCTGCCTTTAGATTTCTACCATAGAGATGTCTGTGTCTCTCCTACTCAGTCTTCACAGTTTTATAGTCACAGAGAGAAGTAAGAAGCTTAAAGATGTGAGTAATCCACTTTTGGTGTTCATGACAAAGTGCCTGTTTCTCCAGATTAACTAGAAAAGGACTCCCAGGCTACAGCTGCGCTATTAAGTTAACGGTGTTTCTCCACACAGGTTGTGGAAATTGTTCCTGGTGCATTTTCTGTCTGGGACCTATGAACATGGTCCCAAGTTGTCCAGAGACACAGCTGAGAGGCTAACAGAAGCCAGGCTGGTTCCCCATGGATACTACGGATACAGCTACTGTATGTCAAAGGGGAGAGATTTTGTTCCTACAGAAGTGGGTGAGCTGTGCTTTTTGTCAGGTAGCAGGGATGCAGACATAGCCTAGGAGACTTGGTCCAGTTTACAGGTTTGTAGATGTCTGCTTTCAGCCATGTGAATGGCTTTTGTACATCTGAGCATAGCTGAAATTGTTTTTTTCTACCTTATACAAAAATTATTTTATGGCACAAAATTTCTGTGATGGCAGGGGCAAACATGGCCCATAGCACCATGTGTTGTTGAGTGAGATTAAGAAGTACGTACCAGCAGCAGCAGCAGAACTGAATTTCCTTGCAATTTTGATGCAATATGCATCCTCTCTGAGCCTGGCCTGGCAGGCATGAATCTAGAAAATCTAGAAAACAAGTTTAACGTATACTTGTAAACAAAGGTACTGTGCAACCCTTGGTCTGCATTGCTTAGAGCAAATGGGAACCCCATCGCGTGCTCAGTGCTTGGCTGCATGAGTATGTCCAATGTTTATCTTACTATGTCTGGCTTTTATACAATAGCAATGTAATTAGCATTTTGACATTCACGTAGAAGGAAGGAGAGTTACAGCTACATAGATACTATGTCACCTGAACATTTCTCAGATTTCTTACACTTTGTGCCTTTTTGTGCTCAAGTATTTTTCTTCTGAGATTTATTTAAAAGAAAGCTAATCTTGGAACACTTTGGGTATGTTTGTGAAATTCAGTTTGATGTAGAATAGAAATATATTAGTTTACCTAAGACCATGGAGAAAGTCAGCTTCAGTCATGCCAATCCCAGATCAGTTTAGAAAGAGCATGATTTTTCTAGAGTCTGAGTAGATAGGCTGCGTAAAGGATAAAGAGAACATTTTGATCATCCAAACAATTTTATAGGGGATGTTTTCAGAATCAGCCAAGAGATTGTAATCCTAGTGTCACTGAAATAAAAAATGACAGGACTTCAAATCACCAGGACTATTTAAGAATTCTAATTAGATTGCATGTTAATATTTTTTACTGATGTCTCTTTTCACCAGGAGTCAGTTGGGGAAAATACTCATGCAAATTTAAACTTTTTTCATGATATATAATGAAAATATATGATGCAAGTATGTTGATTTTCATTTTAAAGCAAAACAAAATTTACATTTCAGTAAACTATTATTGACTGTGCTCTTAGTGGCTAGACAAAGCCCTGTTAACAATTACTACCTTTGCTAGTTCAGGTTTTGATCTAGTTTTGATCTATTACACAGCATTTTTACATGAGATTCTAGATTCATTTAGACTAAAATGAAGAGGTAGAGTCATACCTGTTATGCTTGAAATTAAAGAGGTGTGTACTTTATTTAGTTTAACATCTTCTGCATTAATGAGGATGGCATGATATCTAAGAACACTGCCCTGGGGAAAACATCAAGAAACTAGTCCCTTGTATTGATTACACACACAAAAAAATATTCTAATTTACTACAATTGTATCAAGATCATGTTATCTCTACAGCTTCACCTTGTATTTCATTATCAAGGACAATTGTAGCAAACAATCAAAACATTCTCATTTATGCTAATGTTTTCTTTTTATTTTTTCATTTAGCAGACAGGGTTGTACTAATCTTCCTCAGCAACAGGAACACTTTGGTCTATTAATAGAACTAGATGTTCAATGTTCAGCTATCAAATGATGTTAAGCATATTTCTTATTCCAGAATTAAACAGTAATAAAAAGGAACAGAGGGTAAAACTTAATAATAAAAAAAAGAATTAGATTTGCACTAACACAATGACTGAAAATGATGAGCTTTGTGAACATTTCATAGATACTTAGTGGTTTCTCCCATCTTTGCAAAGCATAGGTAATAGGGCACCAGTCAAAGTCAGAGAATGAAATGCATGCACTCGATTCACAAATCAATGCATCGGGTTTTCATGAGAGCTGCATATGGTCATTCAGGAAAAAGAAGGGTGGCCAGCCATGCTTCTGAAAGAGTTAGCAGCACAGACTGAGCGTGGTTTGAGCTTGGAAAATCAGACACTGCAGTGAGAGCCCTAGACCCAGCCTCCACGTGGGAGCCCACAGGCATTGCTGAAACACTTGTTGGCAGTCTGTAAGCAGCTCCTTAAAGAGCTGACAGACAACCACAGGCCCTCTGATCCAGCAGGTAAAAGTGCATCCAGACCCAGTGACTATAAACGGAAACTGCACTGCCAGGAATGGAAAAATGAAGCTGATGTTTAACTAAGAGGGCAATTAACCATCACAACCTTATGATAAATCAGATAAAGTCTTCATCATTTCAGGTGTTTAAAACATAGCTGAAGGCCTTCCACTATGAAAATTATAGGTCTACTCTAAGTTAAGTTATGGCTCATGCTGTGGCTTGTGATATGATACTAACAGCAAAACAATTGACCCCTTCCCTATGCACACATTGAGGTACTTGCTTCATTTCTGAGATGATTTATGGTCCCCTATAATCTGAATTTAATTCTTTGCCCTGCTATCCTACTTCCTACCAATGATTCCTCTTAAAAACCATCGTGATCTTAAACTCCCTGGTGGCACAGATGAACCCTACTGCTCTTCTGCAGTCTGTTGCAGACACCCATTCCATGGGCAGAGCAGGAGAGGAAATAAATTACATTTAAACAGGGGGAATTGGGTTTGTGGATAGAGGTCAGGTCAGTCAGGTTATGATTCTCGGAAAGCCATTGAGTCCTCCTACAGGAGTCGTCTTGGATTATTTAATCTAAAGACCAAGAGAGAGACTGGGTGTGAAAAAGGAACTGGGTCACTACTGATGGTGACAGGCCAGGGTTATGTGTCACTTGTGAGTTAGAAGCTAGACTGTCAGAAACTTAGGCTGTCAGTGAAGCTTGAAGACATCTCATCTTGTTGAGAGCAAAATTAGGGTTGTTGTGCATGGTGTTCGGAAATAGCACAGTATGTAAATGCAATTAAACCAGCATCACTGATGACTCTGAAAGACTATGCCAGCAGAATAAGCCTTGGCAAAGCTGTGGCTGGCTCTGAGCCTCCCCCTTCCACTTCCCCTGTGGAGCAGTTGCTCCCTAGCGAATGAGACAGTAAACACTGTCTTTTGCCTTTCTCATGTGGGTTTTTAGACTGCATCCCACTGTGGCCCCGCTGTGAAGACCTTCCTGTGCCCACCCACCCACCATTGGGTAAGTCTGGTGTCTGGTTCCAGCACCGCCACAGGATCCCCCAGAGCCACAGGACTTAGAGAAATGAGGGCACAGAGACCCATTTCAGTTCCTCAAGTTCAGAACAGCTATACCAAAGCTTTTTCTCAGCTGTTTGCCTAACATGCCTTTAAAAGCAGCATCTATTGCTCTGTTGTTTCCTAGCTGTAGGCTAAGGCATCACCATTTTTCTGCCCTCAGTGAGCAGAAAATACTGCTTATCCCTTCCTCAGCAACCTTGCTCGTATGCCATGACTGCAAAAAGCCACACTTTCCCACTAGTTGCAGTTGATTGTTTCTCTGAAACACTTCCCTCCTTTAGACATCTTGATCTAGCTACTCTTTCTCTTTCCAAAAGCTTGTGTTAAAACTAAACCTGAATTGAATTTGAATTTGAGATATTATTCGTCCTAAGAGCTGTGCAAGTGTTCCTGGAAGGTAATCCCACCTCAGCAACTACATTCAGCAGTGTGCACCCCCGCTGTGATTTTCTTCTGCCTGGCACTAAGCCTTCTTTTGAACTGGTAGGAGGAAGATGAGTAAAGAGTTTGTCATGTTAAAGAGGATGAAACCAAGGAGTAGGATAGCTTATTGTCATTGCTAGTATTCAATCACTGTGTGGGAAACAGATTTCCTAACCCGCCAGATTAAGGAGGATTCTATAGACATCCCAACTACTTGACAGCCAGTACAGAGAGAAGGGCAGCGTATGAAGGCAGTGATATTTTAATAGTCAATCTTGCCAAAGATAAAGATCCAGACTGAAAAGAACTGTCCTACTTTGGAAATATCTTTTTAGTACACAGAAAGAATGGAAGAAAAAGTTTCAGTTATCATGCTCTACTTTTGTTGCACTCAGTTTGGGAAGTGCACAGACAGCAATTGCAAGTACTGATAAGATTACAGAGAAAATGGGAGAACTGGGAGTCATTTAAGGCCTTGTTGTTCCCAGTAATGACAGCTGACGGGCATACAATAGGCACAAAGGACAGACCCTTTACTGGTTAAAGCCTTCTTAAAAGGTAACAGTAAGAGCAGGAAATAACAAAATAGGATTTGGTGATAAAGCAAGTGCATATGTGTAGGGCGAAGGAAATCAGGTGAAACACTGAAAAGGAGAAAGACACTGAGAAAGCAGTAATGATGAAGGAGGCATAAGGGAACCATAAGCAGTGAATTTGATACGAGCTTGTGAAGCAGGAGGGAAACTAAAAAGCCAGTATAATTTTGGACTGGACACTCAGGTTTCTCCCACTCCAGGTTGCATAGGAAGTAGTTGCAAAACAGCAGCTCCAGACTTCAAATATTTGCAAACTTTGCTCTCTGTAATGCGCTCTTACTTCCATTTACCCATTTCTGGGCTCATGAGCCTATTTGCGTTATCAAATACAAGTTTGCATCCCCCTGTTCAAAGATAATGATACTGATTCCACTTTAGTTTCAGGATTCTTTAGGCATTTTTATTCTAACCTGTTCAAGCACAAGGACAAAGGGCCTTTTTGGATGTTCTGCTAGCATGCAAGCCAAATTCTTATGAAGCCTATATAAGTCATGTTTAGAAACTTTAGTTGAAGTTTGAAGGACTTTGATGTTCACAAACCATTTTCAAAACACTCTCAGAAAGTTCCTTGTCTTTCTTGCTGGACAATGGAATTCTTGTGGGTGTACCGACAGGAATATGTGTGTTTGTGGACTGAGCTTTATCTAGTTTGACTTCAGCAGCGTGAAACATACTGAGGTTGGATAACATTATCTTCTTTTGCTCATTCGTTATGCCCTTGCATTGCTTTAATTCTCAAACTAAACTGCATCCAGTTAAACTTCAGAAATTTTAGAGAGTTGGAAACAAGTAATAACATAACGCTAGAAAGATTTTGGCAGAGAGAAGTGAGTTTTGGGGGAGAGAGCAATCACAGTGGGAAGAAATTGAAGTTGGTGACTTAAAGGCAAAAGATGTGAAATAATAAGGCAAACTGTAAATCAGTCTAGTTGCTCCCCACCCCTACTGAAAAACCTCTGGTGATCTTGCAGGCAGCTGTTTTAACAATGGGCACTGAGAAGCATTTGGAAAATTAGTTTACTTGGATTTCAGTAGTGTCAGACACCTAAACTGCTGTTAGGAAGCTGGGATTAAGAAAACATGTCAGTATTTGGTTCCACGTTAATTTATGTGAGAGCTGATTCTCTGCAAAAAGCCTTTAGCTTAAGGAGTGCTATCCCAGATGGATGTAAAGGGATATAGCCCAGAAGCATCACCTCATCGCAGTCTGTTTTGAAGGAATGAGAAGAATGTCTCATATCTATTTTGATCCAAGGTTGAGTAGTAAAAAGAAATAATAAAACCTAGTGATATGACAAATCAAAACCTAAGCCTGGCAACAGGATTTGTTCAGACTGAGCTGTTTACCTGTATGTTTGACAGTTATTATGCGTAGTCTGAATAAAGTATAGATAAGCTTATAAACATATATAAATATATAAATGCATACATATATATATGTTCTAAATCACTAACATGTCTGCCAACAAAACTTACCAAATACAAAACAAATAAATAAATAAAAAATTTTGCAGCATTATCTGTTTCTTTCACAGGCAGCCCAGAACACCTCCTCTGAATGAACTCTGTACTTGCCACTCATTATTATCCTTGTTGATAGTAGCTGCACTGTTTTTCTCCATTAGGGTAGTTACAGTATGACTTGGCATCATTCACTGTGCCTTGCAGACACAGGGCAAAACTGGGGTCCCTGTGCTAAAGAACATTGAAGGAGTATAAGTCTAGTCACAGACATGTGTTTCCTATTTGAGCCTGGAGCTGACTAAAAACTGTGAAGCCTAAAGCCAAAGCTAGAAGATGATTTTAATAAAAACACTGCTACTGACTGCATTGCCAGGTGGGACAGCCTGGGAGACTGCAAAGTGGGGCAAAAAAAGAAAGAGGTAGTCAGACTGCAAAGCTGAAAAAAGTAGAATGATATACTGCAAGGGATATTCTCCATTGCAGCAAGTGGAGTATGTTAGGAATCACAAAGATGTTTTCAGAGATGCTTTATTCTCTCCTTGATCTCTGTGCAAATTTCTGCTTGACGTCAGTGGGAGATCCCCTTGCTGTCTTTGTCAGCCTGAGGACTAGCGCTAGAAAGGATTTTGCCAATCACTTCCCAGTGTTAGTCACTATCCAAATGAGCAGTACTCCGTTTAGAAATTGTACTCTTTCTGTCCATCCACCTTCCCTCCCTTATTTATACATCAGCTTAATGACAGCAAATGTTGCCAGACCAGCCTTAAAGGCTCCAGCTCTTCTTTCTTAACCCAGAAAGACTGTAGGCGGCACTGGTGCAGCTTGTCTCTGCTCTTCTGCTACTATACCTCATTTCTCAATGCTAGGGACCTGCAGGGAGCAGAAGAAATTGAATTTCTGCCTTCTCTGTATTTATGCTGTTAATGAAAGAGGCTCATGGTCGCATTCATTCTGGGACACAGACACCTATTTTTTGCTAAATGGGACTGAAAGCACAGCTCATTTTTTCTGGATAACTCATCAGTGAAGAAAATCACACTTGTAATTGAAACTCCAGGCTTCTTGCAGCCTTCCTCTGGGGTTTTCACTGGAAGGGAGGGGAAGCTGTGTGAAAACATCAGTTAATGCAAGAGCCTGTGCATACCTCCCTGTTTGCAAAGGGAACCAGTTGTAACCAGAAGGCGCTGCGACAGACAAGCACGCACTGCAAAGTCAACCAGCATATATACACTGTATGTAGTACATACCATACAGCTGGTGTTCTTTTGTTGAGGTCTCTTGGTCACAAAGTGGCCAAGTTAGATGGTTTCTATTCCCACATCAGTGGGCTGCATCAGCCATGCTGCTGGGAGGGCATGGTGGAGAAAACGCTAAACCCCCTGCAACCCAGTTCTCCCCCGTAGTAGTTAAATGCTTGCTTAGATCCTTCTTTTGGACCATGAATATTACCTTTGCCTTGCTTCATCACTGTGATCCTGATGTAAGTCTCCATCTCAGCTGCGTATCGGGTAAGCCGGTGTCTACAGTGCTTGCAAAGGACTTTGGGTTTATGCAGTGGAGGCTCTTCCAAACAGCATACAGAAAGCAGGTAACTCTATTTTCTACAAAGAATATAAAGAAGAAAAACTCTGTGGAGACATTCTGCAAATCTTTTTCCTTTCATCTCCTAAAACCCATAAGAAATTCTGCTAAGAAATGCATTTGTCAAAAATGTAAATGAAAAATAAATCACTGCTTAGTATGCATGTAACAAGTGGAGGAGTACTGTGGTTCACTGGAAATCTGAAGATGATATTGTACCCAACATGGCACTGCAGGCTTCTGTGAATAGCCTCTGCCAATAGCATCTAAGAGTAGATGGAAAAAAACTGCTGGAAACACGTACCTGTGATAACCTAAGCAGCCACTGAGTGTCACCTTTGCTCCACAAAGCCTTCTGAGAGAGTAGTTGTATTCCATGGCAGAAGGATGCTGGAGCGTTGAGGAGAGCTCACACGTAACTGTTAGGTGCTAGACACAATCCCCGTTGTAAACTGGCGAGCTTTAATTAGCTTACCTGCTTTACAAACACAGCTCTCCGCCTCTGTGATCTGCAGTTTCTCTGATGTAAAGTAGGTATTTGAACTTAAAGATCACAGCTTGCTTCTGGAGAAGGAAAAGACTGAATTTCCTTCTGCTGTTGACTCCACTGACAACAGCCGTGTTAAATCAGGGGTGGGTTTGACCCAGTGACTCATATGGCTGAGCTAGTGGGCACCAAAGCAATGCTTTTATATCTCCCTCTTCATACTTAGTGGCTGGGTCTCACTTTGCAGCAATTGCTCTTTCCTTCCTCATTAATTAATTGGAGTACATAGTTCTGATTTGTCCTGTGTCTCTTTCTTACTGCAACAGATAGCCTGACTCTCCTGTTTTCCACTGAACATGGGCCAAGATTTTCTGTCCAGGGATCAAATCTTGCATCATTTGAACTAAAACTCTCTACTCAATGACCGTAACTCTTATAACGGACTCAGCCTCCTTCTCAGCTCTTGCTGGACAGGCTTTTGCGGGGCTTCAGGTCTATTCCCTGCCAGATCAGAGAATGCTGCCAAGACCTCAGGGACCTGCAACACATGTCATGGCTTGCCAGGAGACTAACCGTGGTTCAGCTCAGGGCAGCCTCCAGCATGTCTCTCCCAAACTCTCTAGTTAGGTTTCTACGTGGGTGAGGCCAAGCACAAAGCCATTTCCAGCTGCTCTGAGATATTCAAAGTAATTTTCGCCTACCATCAGTCTGCTGACCGCAAACACCTTTGCCTTTGCTTAGCCACAGGACATTCATCACTTTGGTTCTAACTTCCCAATCCCTCTCCTTTACCGTCTCAAGATGATCCTTTTTGTTGATGTGTCAAACGGTACAGCTGAGCACCACTGCAGTAATCAAAATGTAATTATTGGTTTCTTGCTACTATATATATGTTGTTAGGAAGTCTGATTCCCTGCTGGGGCTGATCAGGAAATCATTAGACTCAAGTAGAAGAAAATTAAATTCTGGAGGATACTGTTCTTCCTATACTGTACCATAAGGATGCAGAGAAATATGGAGATTCATGCAAGAGGAGAGCCCCGGATGCCAGAGGAAATTCTCCCCCAAGAACTTCTGATGGAAACAGAAGTATGGCAGTGACTGTGGGTATATTTGTCGTTTCAATTTGATCAGTGTATCTTCTGTGCTGACTTTTTATAAAGAGTTACTGTGTTGAGAGTGCAAATGAACAGTATCTGGTTTCCCCCAGCAATTTATCCTTGGATAATTAAAAGTGTAAACTCAGAACATCCTCTTGCTGTTCTGCAAGGGGACAAATCTTGCTCAAATCTGAACAATGGCACCTGAAGATACCTAAATTACAGAGCTTTAATTTCAGCCAACTGGCAACAAGCTAATCACAGAACATATCCCAGTGTCAGATATATTGCTCCAATCTCATAAATGGAGCCCTGACCTTAAGCCTGAAGGCTGGCTTTAATTTCTAGGTCAGCTATTGTCCCATTGGCTCTCTTGTCTTGCCCTCCACCCCAGTAAAACTGATGAAAAGTCATATGTTTAAGAGTTAAGTAACACTAGAATGTGTGCTAAAGATTTGAGCATGTCAGATCTGTAGCACAAGTCCTCAGGTCTTAGCTGGGATGGAGGCAGTGACTTTGAAGTGTGACTTAAGAGATTTTTTTTTTATTGAAACACCAAGCAAAACTCTCCTGTCATCCCTTCTTTTATATATCTCCAGAATGTAAGTTATACAGTGACTGACTTTCAGCTAAAGAGTATGTGAATGCCTTTTTGCATCCAGTCACTGGGCAGGATGGGCTGTCTGTATTTCACAAAACCACACAGTAGTTGAGGTTGGAAGGCACATCTGGAGTTCATCTAGTCCAATTCCCTGCTCAAAACAGGGTCATCTGCAGTGGGTTGCCCAGGACAGTGTCCTATCTGGTTTCTAATATCTCCAAGGATGGAGAGTACACAGCCTGTCTGAGAAGCACATTCCATGTTCATCCACTCTCATAGTACAAAGGTTTTTTTTTTCTGAGTGGAAATTCCTGTATTTCAGTTTGCGCCTATTGCCTCTTTTACTGTCACTGAACACCACTGAGAAGAACCTTTACTCCCCTGAACAGGTATTTATAGGCATGGATAAGGTCCCCCTGATCCTTTTCTGCTTCTGGCTGAATAGTCTGAGCTATCCCAGCCTCTCTTCGTATGACAGATGCTCCACCCCCTCATAATTTTCACAGCCCTTCAATGGACTTGCTCCAGTATGTCCATATTGCTCTTGTCCATCATATGTCCAGCACTGGACACAGCACTCAGATGTGTCTCACCAGTACTAAGCAGAGAGGAAGGGTCAATCTGCTGACAATACTTTATCGAATGCAGTCCAGGAAGCTGTTGGTTTTCTTTGCTGAAAGGAGAAATTTCCACGTAATGGTCAACTTCGAATCCACCAGAACCTCCAGGCCCTGTTCTGCAAAGCTGCCCTTGAGCTGGTTGGCACCTAGCGTATTCTGGTGTGTGGGGTTGTTCCTTGCCAGATGCAGGAATTTGCGTTTCCATGTACTGAAAAGTACATACTGAAATGAGGTTCCTATCAGCCCATTTATCCAGCCTCTTGGGGTCCCTCTGAATGGTAGCATGACCCTCTGGTGTATCAATCATTCCTTCCGATTTTGTATCACTTGAAAACCTTCTGAGGCTACACGGTCAAATCACCTAGGTCAATAACATAAATGTTAAACAATATTTGCCTCAGGACCAAGCCCAGGTTACACCACTAGTGTCTGACCCCTGGCCAGACTGCTGCTGCTAACAACACTTCAAGCATGGCAGTGCATCGTTTGTGACCTGCTGTGTTGCCCCTCCAGAAGGTACCAGAGTTATCCAAGTCCCCCATGTGGACCAGAGTCTGTGAGCATGAGGCTTCTTCCAGTTGTCTGAAAAAGGCATCGTAGCAGACTTCTGTCATCATATCACCTGTGTTTACCTGACCACCACTCCTGACCCGTAAGCTCTCAGCTGGCTGATCATCCATGCCTAGGCAGAGCCCCATGCCTTCCTGTTGCTCTCACATGCAGGGCAAATTGCTTGCCTTTCCAGCCTGTCCTTCCTGAGGAGCTTTTTCCACCTACTGTAGCACTCCAGTCATCTCAGCTACCCCACCACAGCTCCGTGATCCCAAGGAGACTGCGTTTGAAACATTTCTACTAAAAATAGAGTATTTTTACCGCAGTAAAGAAAAATGGTCAGGGTTTGCAGCCTTCAAATGTGTCCCTGTTCATATCAAAGCTAAATGAACAACCCTAACAAAAAAATCACCTTAAAAGATGAGCTATATTGATGAAGTAGAGCAACATGGCAAAGATGAAGAGATAACAGCTCAGAAAACTAATACTCTTCAATAGAACATCAATAGTGTGGGAAAGATTGTGGTTTAGTGAGATTTAGACATCATTAAAGCCAGTGGGATCTAAATTGCCCTTTCAGGGCAGAATAAAGAGCGTAGTAAGAAACAGAGGTAAAGGAAGGTTGTTGGCACCTGAGGAGAGACAGTCCTTACCTTAGGGCTTGGGAAACAAAAGTGTTTGTCTGCTGTGGTGTTCACCAGCAGATGTATGGGTTTTGTCTTGCTATGACACCTACTTCTGCATCAGGGACTGGCTTGTAAAACCTATATCAAATGGAGCTATGTGGCTATTAGTATTATTTCATGTTCTTGTCAGTGTAGCCAACTGATGAAACTTCTGCCTAGATGAAGTTGTTTTCTTGGTATGGTGCTCATCTGCAGGCCTTGCTGCAATGATTTCTTTTGCTGATACAGAGGCACTAGAAAGCAGCTCACATGCCATGATATTTTGCAGTTGTCTCATGTTGTTTCTCTTTCTGCTTTATAGCCATGCATCTGTTCTTGTACAAGTTGTAATGCATCTCCTTCTCCTTTCTCCTTCCCTCCTTATCTTCACATGTTCCCTACGCAGCTTGGTGAACTTCTTTCTTAAACAGTGGTAATTGTTGGAGGTTTGTATTAATCATGTTTGTGTCAGTTTTTACTCAGGAATCCAAGAAGAATGAGTCCTTTCTGTATGCAAGCAAAGCAGTTCCTTTGCTAAAAATCTTCAATAGAAGAGATTGCCCAGGTAGAGTATATGACATATAAGGCAATGGTCTGGCCACATATGCTACGCTAACCTTCCCTCTGCTTTCCATTTCTCCGCAAAAAAACATGTCCCAAGACCAGGCCAGCAGTTCAGAGAAGATCAGCTAATAAGAGAAGGTGAGACCTTGAAGAAAAGGAGTGAAGGATACGCAGACAGTGATAAAAATGTAAGACCAGCAAGTAAAGAGTGAAGCTGTGGTGAAGGGAAGGAGAAGGTTGAAGTGAGTTCTAGTGAGAAGAAAGCAATGTCAGACCAGTGCTTTCAAAGGAGCCAGACACCTCCACTTTGGATGTTCTGGGAAGTGCTCCTATCAAGTGGGCCTCCCCAGACCTTCATGGCAAGGATTTAAGATGTAGGTATTACCTTACTGGGGATGAGGAAGCATGTGATAGTCCCCTGAGTTGGAGCTGAAGAAATATACTGTAAATAAACCTCAACTTTTCTGCCTAAATACGAGAATCCAGTGTGCTGCCATGTCCTCTGTTTTTATTCAATGTCTCTGAATAATTGTGACTTCTGATTTTTGTGTTCCTCCTAAACCTGGACACAACACTCGGTGCTGCAGGAGGACAGAGAGCCAACATAGTGTAACGTGCAGGCTTGCTTCCACTTTGTAGATACAGTTTCCTCTCACACCAAGCAATTCTTGTAAGTATTCATTGTCTTTAGGAATCCTTCTTTCATAAAGGTTTGGGAGCTGATGAAGTATAATCAGGTCATTTTTAAAAGCAAGACCTAGAGTTATAGCACTGGTCCAATGGCTACAAACAAGACAGAACAATCCAGTGTGGAGTTTAAGCACCACCTGCCTTTACACTCAAGCTGTTTCCCCTGGAGCATTTTTTCCTTTTCTCTGACTACTTAGTTATAGATTTAAGGAATGAGGACAAAAATCCTGTCTTCTTGGTAAGCCTTAAATTTGGTACAGAGCTTGCAATGCTGATATTAATAAAGGGTTGCAACAGTTCAGCTATTAATACATTTTCTCTGGCAGAGCTTAGCAGAATATGATGAATTCTGGGTACAGTATGTTATGCTAATTAGCATAAATATAGGAAAGACCTTTTCCCTTCTGAATATAAGAATACTCAAAATGTATTCTGTAGCTAACATATGCACACAGGAACATAAGATTATGTGTATCACTGGCAACATCATCTTATTAGCTACAAACATATGCTTTGTACAAGGAGAAGGTCTGATTGTTAAAGGAAGGGCAGAATACTGGTGGATGAGGTGAGGAGGAGGAGAAGAAAGTGATGGAGATCTCTGGATGCAGTTCATAGAAACCACCTTGGAGAAGGTTTTTTTTGGGGGGAAAACCAATGACCGAACACCCTTCTCCCCATTACATTTACATCCGTTAATTTATGTGGACTGCTTCCACCCCAATAAGAGCTATTCTGCAAAGTAAAGGAGGAAAAAAACAACCCGCCAAAAATTTTCTTTCCCCTCAATATTCCATGTGTTCAGATCTATTGAATTAAACTGCCTTGTGTGAAATGCTTCCCTATATCATTCCCAAGAATATAACAACTCCATAGGAATAAATGGATGTGGTTGTTTTTTTATTTTTAATGTTTTTTTCTTTTCCTTTAAATACTCTCTCAAAATGAGAAATGGAGGAACTTCCAAACCTTTTGTAATCAATTGACAGAATTGGATACTGTGTATGAAATACTTCTTTTAGAAAGATGATGGGGACTGTGTCACAGTGGGAGCTAGTCAGATAATGAAGCACAATCCTTCTAATTACAAGACCAAAACAAAACAAAATGCTAATGCTTGTCAAATCACACATAGTGCACAGTCAGAGTAGATGTTGTTAAAGTGGAAGTCTTTATATCTTTCCTCTTTCTTAAAGTGTCCCTTTAAGCCAACAAGAATTTCTCTGCTGTTGTGGTTGTTCACGTAAAGCAGAGTTTGGCTTGTGTTTATTGATGGTGCTGATACAGTGTTTTAGCCACCTGAAAAAAAAGTAAGGATTTGATGAGCAGTAGGAGTTTTGGATTTGAAGGTATGCAGGGTGTAAGGTTGGGGTAAAGGTATCTTACAAAAGTCCAAGGGTCTTTGCCACGCACTGCTGAAATTTGCTCTTGTTGATAATGCGCCGAGTTTACTGTAGGTTTCAGTGAAACTTGTCAAGTATCTGACGGAAAAGTCCATTAGGAATGGTGGAATTATTAGGTGGCCTTTTGGTCAGTCCTAATGAAGAGATCTTTCTAGTTACTTACGGTTGAATTGCAATTTCTCTGTGAATGCTTATGAGTAATTTTATATGTGCGAGTAACAAAAGGAAGTAGAGACAAATGGACAGCAGAAGTTCCTTTCATTTTTCATTCAGAAACTGCAAGAAAAGTCTGCTTTCTTCATCTCAAGATTAGAAAATGGCATCAGATGCCGTATCTGAAGGATTCTAGGCAAATAAGGGTATGAGCAGCCTGATCTAGCAGAGTTCACAGAAGTCAAAGTTCCCGACTGAGTTCCTGGAGTTTTACTTTTTTTTTTAAAGAGTGAATGTTCCTATTTGACCTGTATTTTGGTGCTGCATGATAAAAAATTAAGATGATACACAATATCTTCTATTATTCAGTATTACTTTGGAGACACATCAAATGGAGTATGTTTTCCAAACACAGGATGGTCTGTTGTTACTTATGTTGCAGGAAATTCTCTGAGGGATACGTTGTATGACCCAGAATTGGTTTGAAATAACACAGCCCGACTTGATTCCTGGTAATCACATTGGAGATGCACTTTGCACCATGCTATACTCAGAATGTCTTGTCTGATTCACATCCATCTTTTTAGTCTCTGTTTTCTCTCAAGTACACAAAACACAGGGGTAGGTCAACAAAAGTTCAGGTTTTGATGAGACAGCATTTGTGATGATGTTTCTAGCCTGTGTGTTTGTTTATAGTAAAAGGAATATATGAATATGTAGCTATACTATGAATCTGACTGCTCCAGATTTATCCTTTCTATTCCAGGTTCAAGGAAGAAGGAAAGGAAAGTCAGAACTGAACCCATCCATTCAGATGTGAAATGCTAGAACTTTCTTTTTTTTTAATTAAATGTTAGATACCTTTATTTACAAAATGCCTCTACCACCTGTTCTTGATCCTATCAGTACAGACTTTTACATTTGATACCATGTAAGTGCGATAAAGGCAAAAATAATGTCTAGATTGTTGTGGATTAAATATCTGCTTGTTAACAGAATAGTCATACCAATAGTTTGCAGAGGGCTTTGGCTGTTGAGATGGATACCTCAGAGACCAAGTATTTTTCTCGTCCCAGCAACGATTTGTTGAAGGTGTCAATTTAGAAACAGAATCATAGAATCATTTAGGTTGGGAAAGACCTTTGAGATCAAGTCCAACCATTAACCCAGGACTGCCCAGTCCACCACTAAACCATGTCCCTAAGCACTGCATTTACATGTTTTTCAAACACTTCCAGGGATGGTGATTCCATCGCATCCCCAGACAGCCTGTTCTAATGCTTGACCACCCTTTCAGTAAAGAAATTTTTCCTAAAATCTAATCTAAACCTCTCCTGGTGCAACTTGGGGCCATTTAGAAACATATGAAGTGTATGTCCTCAAGATGGGCCACAGAAGTACAGCTGTACCAATCGTATTCTGTATAATTTTGAATATCGGGATCCAAGCATAAGACCTGCAGTGCATGGATGCAGTTCTTTGAGCTTCAGGGTGGACTCCTGCAGTCCTAAAATCAAGTGATCTAAGCTGCCTAACAGTTCTTTGAATTTAATGGCTCAGAAGCATACGAGGGGTTTTGTGCATGTTATAGAGATGTTCTGAATATTGTACTTATTTCTCTTTTACGTGTGTTCTCTGTCAACCACATAAAGTTAAGATTTCCTCTGTCTCACTGGTGCACTGTAAACACTGGTTAAGTGAAGAGCTGGAAGTATTTAATTATTGTGATAATATGAAGCCATTATATCCCATTGATTGTAGGTAGCTGGCTCTAGGGAATGCACCGTACAAGCATCTGAAGTGCTTTCCAGACACTAATTATTGCCACATCATTCCCATTTGAAGGTACAGAAATTAAGGCATAGAACAGTAGGCACTGGGGCTTTCAAGCACAACAAATCCCAGTCTAGACTCTGAAATACATATTGAAAATTTCCAACTCATTGCAGTGGTTTGCTCTTTCTAAGCTTGCTGGAAATCTGTTGGGGAAAGACAGAGGTATTCAAACCATCTGAATGAGGCCTTTTGGTTTGGCTAAGCCACCCTTGCCCTTAGCTTTAGATCAGTTCTGCTAGTGCAGAACTTCTGGTGGTTGACACAGCTTGCGCCTAGGTGATTTAAGGGCAACTGTTGGCACCTGCAGGCCAAGCAACATGTCCCCTGCTGTGGGCTGCTGGAGTGAGACCTGGGAATTCCAGATTCAGCCTCCCAGCTCTCCTTCCCTTCCATCTTTCAGTCTCCAGTAGCTGCAAGTCACGCTTCTGGTCCAGGACAGCTCTGCTGCAGATGGAAATGCCAGAGGGCAGCTGAGGTGGTGAGGGGGAGCACAGGCTTCTCTCCAGCACGCACAGATATATAACGTCTCACTAATGCATTTAAATTAATGTTCTCGCAGCTTCCTGGTGAGAACAAAAATATCTTGTGGTGCAGGCACTTTCCCTTTCAGGGAACAGTGATGCCTCCAAAGACTGAGGTCTTGACAGTCTGAAAGAATTAGTCTCTTTTCAAGCAGAAAGGTCAGCTACAGGTGAAGGAGCTGCACTGAGAATACCTTTAAACTGCTCTGTCACCTCCTTGATGAATTGCTGGGAGCTCTTTCTCCAAGGCTGGGTATATTTAGATGCTCTTTGATAGATTATTCTTTTAAGGGCAGATTGATTTGGCCAAGGTATCAGCAGATCAGCTGTAATTTGGCCTGAAAGTAGATAGTGATCTGGCAAAATGGATCCCTGTTTGCAGCTCTAACTTTTTCCTGTAGTAAATCTGCTTTTGTTCACTAACTGGCCTCTGCGCTGAACTGCTACATTCACAAGTGCCACCAGGACTCAAAGGAAGAAGAAAATGCCCGGGAAGATATTTTAACACATTTACATCTCTTAAGTTTGTGGGATTCAAACATAGGCTGCAAGTCTGCCAAAATGGGGGCTGCAGCATGCTCCTCTGCAAGCCATAGCAAAGTCTTGGGATGAGCTCTGGTCCTTGCACTGTCCAAAGCCTCTGCCCTGCAAGGGACTGTAACTCCCAAGACCTCGCCTTGTGGCATTAAGAGAAAGTGGTCTTTTCCAAAGCAGCCTGAAAGCATATTCCCCCAAATGGACGAAACGTGTTTTTTAGCCCTTTCCTCTGTGCTATTAAATTGGAAAAGTGGGTTTGCAGTGCTCTTCTGAAACTACAGAAAAGTGCCTGACCCCTGCTCCAGGGAAATCTCTTCACTGGGATCACACATCTGGAATGGTAAATCCCCATGGCAGAAAAGAGAGACCATTGGATCCCCCAGGCTCTTAACTTGTCTTGCATGTTTTGCAACCAAAAAAGGATGCATTTTTGCCTTAATAGGGCAATGACCATCTTAGATAGCCAAAAGCTATGGCTACAGCAGAGACAAAAGTAATTTTTCTGTAGGCAGGATTTTTCTGTAGGCAGCTTGCTTGGGCACCAGAGAGGAAACCATGGCACCCTGAACTCCAGCTGCTCAAGCAATGCTCCTCAGTCATCATCAGGCCTTGGTGGGTGGGATTATGAGTATCTGAGACCGTTAAAATGGTAAAACTGCACTGATGAATTACATTACAAACATAGGGAGAAAAAGATGCCTCACTGGAAAGGAACAAAATCTGAGTTCTGGCTGCTGCCATGTTGCTGAATGCAGAGAAATACTATTTAAAAAATCATGCAAATTCAACTCCATTAAAGAACTCATGCAACTTCAACAGTACTGCAAGCACTCTCAAGGCTTGGAAAGCACAGAGGGAGGAATCTGGTTTTATTAGTTCAAAATGCCCCATTTTGGCTTTGGCTGAATTTTCAATTTTGTTACTACTGGTTTGATTCTCTAGAATAGAACTTTGAGATGTTAAAACACACACTACAAACAAATCTTAACATGAAGATTTTTTTTTACTCTATCTAAGCTTATGCAAAATAGGTAAAAACCCCTCCACTCAATTTCATCCTTATCATCGTTTTCCTGTTTACATTTACAGTTATGACCCCCCCAAAAGTTTCTCCTCAGCTCAGCTCGAAGCCCCATCATGAACTCAAGAGGCTGAATCCATTCACCTCACAATGTTTTTGTTCTTATACCTTGCTAGAATATCTACCAAAAACTTCAGCATCAGAGTTTGTAATGAATCTGGGTATCACAAATTATCTTCTGCCTAATGCAGAGGATCAAGCTGGAATTAAGTTCAAGTGCTCTTCAGTTTGGCTTCAGCATCCTACAAAACAATCTCCAGCCACAGTCAAAGCCCAAGGATCTGCTGCTATGAAAATGAGATGGGACAGCCAGATGAACAGACAAGCATGCAAGGAAGAAAGATTTCATTTTTCATCAGAATGCCAGAGAATAAAACTGATGTTCAGCTTGGAAGCCCAGAAGGTTATGACATTCTCTTTAAAAGGTGAAACTCTGCAACACTGAGTGCAATTTCGGGCTGTCTGAAGATTCAGACAGACACAGAGTTATGCGGCCTTGCTTACTGAACTTCACTTAAACATTCATCAAATCTTCCCAGTTTACAGGGTCCACAGATCAGCAGACATTTGACTGACTGGGAACAACCTGTTCAGTGCCTGCCACTCAGTGATGCTGCCCTGGCCAGCCATGCATGTCCTCCATGTCCACCCCAAGGAGAAAGAAGTGCCCTGGTTTAAATCTCCCTGAAGCTCTGAGCGTGAGGAGCTGCTCAGACATCGAAACTTTGAATTATTGTTTCCTCAGCCTTTTAACGACTTCTCACCAAATTTCCATTTTGTTGGTTTTGTTTTGTTAAACCAAAAAAGAATCAGGTTTCAAATTGGTTTTAGTGAAAAAAAATGATCTGCCTTCTCTCCCAAAACTTGTTTCCAAGAAAGAATAGTAACAAGAAAGAGCTTATCACATATTGATAAAAAATTAGGTTTCCTTTTTTAAATCACTTCCTACCATTCATACTCTGAGAGAGTCTTTAACTTATTGCTAAAGAATTTCCACGGGTGTATTTTCCTAGCAAAGATTTCAGGTGTCAGACCACTGTTCTCTTATCTGGGATGTGTCCACTCCTCAGCAAGCCCTGAACTAAATTACCGATGAAATAAATGACAATAACTTCAGGCGCTGAAAGGAACCATCTGGTGGAGATGAGACTAACAGATGTGCTTTCACTGTTTATACCTCAATCCACATACTTAAGAACTGCACTGCTATATACCTCCTTGTTCCCCTGCTTATTAATAATGTAGCACTTCTGTTCTTGCAGCGCTGAGGGATCCCATCCACCATGCCAGGCCCTGCATAGCGCCAGGCATTGTAGGCTCAAAACACTAAAGCCCAAATGCTCCAGTGAACTCTGTGCCCTGGCCTTGGAAGAAAAAGAAGCACAGGACCAAGTCCCAGGGAACCGAGAGAAACAACTGCTCCCTGAATGGGACACAGGGTAATATTGATCACAGTTGCACAAGGAATAAGTAATAGTAGGAAGAGAAGGCAAGATCCTTAAAGTGCTACACCTATGTATTAGTTGCCAAATCAACTCTCGTGAACAGAGAAAATTTTATTCCTTCCTGCTGTGTCTTCTAGACACACTGCCTCTGATCACAGTTTCTTCAGTTCCTCCATCACGAAATCAGGCCAAGCAATAACATGATTTAAGGACCACATCCATATTGTCACTGGACAGGTATTTTGGACTCACCCAGACCCACATTTTCAATGTTCTAGCAAGTGCGACTTGACGGGTAGGCAGAGGGTTGCTCCAAAGCAGAGCCTTGTGACCTTGTTCTCTTGGCTACTTCCTAACCAGCCCTTTTTAAGAATAGCAAAGACAACAATGTTAAAGTAGCAACAAGATGTTCTGACAGTGCATGGTCCCACATCATTCAAGGTAGGAGGTGTGGACATTTGATGTCTGGGCAAGTGGAATAAATATTCAATTTGGCAGATTCCCAGTGCATCCCTCGCTCGCTAAGCTATAAGAATTATGCTATACCTGGGAGATGCCACAAGGGTATAGTGACACCATGGTTTCTTGCCTGCCTGAACCTGACTTTGGTTCTCTGAAGCTTGATCAACATTTATCTTTGTGCAATAAAGCACAGTTTTCTAAAATCAAAGCTAATAATTTTCTTCTACTGAAAACTAGCACACAGAAGACGCAAATTATGAAACAGAAAAGCAATATTTGAGAACAGAGCCATAGATTTAGGAGCATCATTCAAAGGGAACGTATGTATTAAGCCGAGTCTGTTCAGCTACAAACCAAGTAGAAAAAGATTTGTGAGCTCCTGGCACCGTGCAGCTCATGGTTGTTTTCAGTATGAAGAGACTGCATGGGCTCGAGAGCTGTGTCTGCCTGTGCAGAAAAATGTCTGCCTTCAGAGGAGCCATTTAAAAACTGGGATATGTGTTTGGTGTGAACTTGAAGGCTTTTCCTGGTCCTTCAGATGCACAGTGTTCAGAAAGAGACTGCTTCTGATGAGAGAGGGAAGCTGGCAATGGGTTTTGTGTCATCTTAGAGACAACTGGGCAAGGAAAGGGAGGCTGGAAATAGATTTTCATGTTTATATTTGCGAAGACAGAAGCTGTCCTAACACACAGCAATTTCTTCCTGTGCTTGGGGAAGGTGATAAGTAGCATCCTTGGATGGATGAAGTGAAATCTTGCTGCTACCAAAGGCAGTGGACAGAAACTCTGCCCATAGGATCATTGCCAGGCCACAGGCTCTTTCAAAGGATGTTCTCCTCTCAAGGGCTGAGTGTGAAATAGATGGGGTAGCTTCGCAAACCAGAGTTGGGTGCCACATGAAGGACTGATAGCTGTGAATCATATTGCAGGTCTGGGTTAAATTCCTTGATTACAGATCAAATAAAATCAAGTGATTCTGTGAATATCTGAAGACTACTTCCTATCTTTCAGAGCTCCAACTGAAGTTACCAGGACTCTACTGGAACAGGACTACCAAGTGTTGTAAAGCAGACTGTCCCATGATGGATTAACAGCCAACATCACTATTTCAGTTTGTGTGATGCTTTGTACAACCAGTTATGGTTCTACCCAGCACCAGTGGTGAAGTCGTACCAGTATTCAACCATTCTCATATTTTACCAACAGTGATGGAGCCCATGTCATGGAGAAACACAACTCTGGCACCCAAGACACTCAAAGCAAAGGCCTCTTGTCTTGCTCCACTAGATGGGACTTGACTGAGGAATTTGCTATGGATCAGTTTATGGCAGTTATAAATTAATATTCAAAGCTTTCTCTCATTTTTAGCCATCCCCCCTCTTTTCTACTTCAAATCGTGCCATGAGGTTATTCCTATTCTGCATAAAATTAGAAGCATTGGATAAATATTTCCAGAAAGTACTAAAACAGATACTGGTTTGCTAAGCTAGGCTGCTTCCTTGTTTAAAAGCAGACAGCATAAGAGAAACCAGTGGGTAATCTCCCTGCGAAATACAATCATTGCAAATGCAACTTCTTCAGCTGTGGGCGCACAGAGGCAATTTGGTGGGAGCCCTTTGTAAAAGCACTCACTGGCTGCACCTACTAGTAACTCTACAGTGCCCTCATTTGTTGTGGAATCCATAGCGCAATCAGATTTCTTCTTCAGACATTTCAATTTATTGTTCTGATGTTAAGGAAAAATATCCAGTTGATAGACTCACTTGAACAGGGAGACGCTATATTGTGTTAGGCACAGCTTGGAAGCTTAAAAATAACCTGAAAAGAAATGGAAAAATCACTTCAGTCAGTAATGGTTCCACTCCGTATTCCTCAGAGCTGCCAGCTGTAGTGACAAGAGTTCAAATGTCAGGATTTGGGGTTGATCCGGTGATGTCCCAACACCTGGAAGTGAGACTCTCGCCTCACTTTCCTTCACTTGCAGTCAGGAGGGGAAGTGAGAAATTCCAAGTGGCTCAGAAGTAAAACTGGCTGAGAGAAAGCTAAAGACCCATGAAGACCCATCTTTACTTGCTTGCTTTCCTTACCTGTTATTTTTTCAGCCAGCCCTTTGACTTTTAACATTACAGTGCTGCCCTGCCTTGTGTGTTAAAGGGGCACACCTGAAAAGGAATCGTGGTAAGGCAGATCCAACAACCCGAAAAGGTTAACCATGCTCTGCTTAGCCGGTTGAGGAATAAAAAAAGCTTAGGATGAGTATTTTTTCAAGAAAGTCAAGGACTAGCATGGTCACTGCTCGGCAGATCTACAAGTCCAAGCTTTGGAGCTGCTGATACAATGCATGAACCTTGTTGGCTGAAATCCTTCCTCCTGTCTCAAAGACAAGGACTGTGCAAAATGATGAGGCTAGATTATGGATGCACACGTGCTTTTTGCACTCTGCCATGGATTCCGTAAGGTGAGCGTGAGTGAATTATGGACGGTCTTTTGATGGGTTTGCAACAATCTTTTAATGGCACTGAGACGGTGTGAAGTTGCAGTGCATTGATTTTCTTTTGTCCATACAGTAATTTGTAGTGGTGGAGATTTATTTTCCTCTTTATGTTTTCCATGAAGCTAGTAGGCAGCGAGGCCAACGGCAGCTGGCAGTTGGTCTCCCATTTCTAGGGATGCCACAGACAGCCACCTTTGTGCTCAGAGGATCACTGAGGGGGACCTGATGCTTAGGGAGAGCAGAGGTGGTGTGGGTAATTTCTGTGGACCGATTTCCACCTCTGGCAGGCAGTGATGTTGTCTGCTGGGTCAAAACTGCTGCAGTGGCAAGCCAGAGAACATTTGACCTGCCAGCCCTCAGACCAGGGGACCCATCCTGGTAAGTCTTTCCCACAAGCGAGTGCTGTTTCTATGAAGGCATTTTACAGATGGTGTTTTATATTGGGGTTTTTAAAATGAATTTTGCCCATTTTGGGACCAGCAGTGCCAGACCCACAGTTATTCTGACCCTGAACAGGAGCTAATATAGGTTCTGGTTTCCAACTGCACCTTGTCACTGCAGAGAAAAGGAAAACAGCTTGAGGCAGCAGCTACTTTTCATCAGGCTCATCTGCAGTCTAGGGAAGGCAGACCTGGCTGTCTTTTATTTTTCTATCTTTTATTTTTCTGCACAGCTTTGAGACTTTGTGGGAATCTCCCCTCTTCCATTAGCAGATTTAAGGAGCAGACACTGCTTTCAGTCTCGCCAGCAAGACTCTTGTGTGCCCTTCTGCCTGGCCTGCTTTCCTGCAGTTCATTCAAAGATCTGGAAGCCAGAAGGTGACAATCTGATCACTTTGACCATCTGCAGATCACAGACCGTAACTTCAAGTTAAATTAGGCCACAGCTTTTAAAAATAAAGATCAAACCTGCAACTCTGACTTAAGACTAAATCTGAGTGTTTCATGTTTGACTAGGTTGTTGTACTGATTGACTTTTAGGCTTCATTTTGTGTTTGTTTAGCAGGCAGGAGCAGCAGCTGCCGCTTAGATCCCCTCAATACTAAGCCCTAAGAAACAAGCCCTAAAAAACAAAAAAAAAAAAAAAAAAAAAGGAAGAGCTTGACATGTAACTATAAGGAAGAAGGAGGACATGGATGTTCAAAGAGGAGAGAGGAAATGTTTGAGCATCTCTCTGCTGCTGAACACTGAAGTCACGGTACACAAGGTAGGTTGGGTGTTTGAACAACATAGCTGTGGCAGCGTAGTGCTGTGTCTGGGATAGCAATTCCCTAAATCAGCCTCCGCGGGGCTTCAGTTCTTTTTTATGGCTACGCTGCTCCTACTGCCTGGATTAGCTGGGATATCAGTGCTGCACTCTGTACTTGCACTGTCTTATTTGACATTCATCAGTAGGTGCTTCCAGACTGTGCACAGGCACACTGGTAGATTTTGTGGGCATCCCAGCAGTGAGTTTAAACAAAATGATTGAAAGGGATCATGAGATAGGTTTGTGTGTGGATGGAGTCCTCCTCAATGCCTTTGGAGCTCTGGAGGAGAGAGCATGAGGGTGCTTGATGGAGCTTCTACTGAAGGTTGCATGGAGGTTGGTGTTAGAGACCAGCTAAAAATGGGATTACATCTTGTCACCCTAAATGAGAAACGAGAAGCTCTGAAGCACTGCGAAAATTTTGCTTGGTAAGACAGAGGAGACAGCGGAAGATTAGAAAGAGAACAATCAAATTCAACACCGCTTGTGTGCTTACAGTGAAACTGATATCCCACTTATTTCTATGGTTATATGGCTTCACTCTCCATGCACTGGGTCTTCTTATATTTAAGACTCCTAGGTCAAGAGGTCCTCAAGGTTCAAATCTTTCATGCCAGGAAATTATCCCTATGGATCTGCTTTTCAGCACCTTTCTCAAAGCATGTCCCACCAAAGCGGGACTTGACATTTTAAGGACAGTTTCACTCATGCTATAGACATTGTTGCCTTCTGTTCCTGTTTCTTAGATAGTCCTTGACCACTTTTTCAAGGACCAAATCTCTATTCTTCTGTCACTGAAGCTCAGGAGCAGCTCTTTGTCCGTTTTGCTCCTGAAAACTCTTTTGCAGAGTTTTTCCATTTGCAGTTTTCCTTCTTGTAAACATGATCCAGATGTTCCAGCTGAATGTTCATGTGGCTCTGCTACAGCACACTCTGTGTGTTTGTGTGTGGTTTACCAACCACTCCTGTGCTTTGTCATTCATGAGAATCCAGCTGGTCTATAAATAAGCCAAGCTAAAGCCATATTACCTTGACCAACAGATGTAATCCCTTCCTGGTTTCCTCTGATTTTAGACTATAACCTCTCCAACTGAACCACTTCTCTGTTTGAGAAGGGCCAGCACAACCTGCTGGGAGATGCTTGTCACCAGTCCCTCTGCATGCTTCCAAGAGAGCCTGTTGCAGCCTCCTGGCTGCAAACTCCAGATCAGCAGAAGCACTTGTGTTTGATTACTGAGATCTCTGGTGTCAGCCAAGGAGGTGGATATCAAACCTGTGCACATTGGGTGCTGCCAGCAACACATCATAAATAATAGTAATGGGGCGTAATTGCTCATCAAGCCAAATCATAGCCTGGAGTGCTCCATCTGGCCAAACTCCTCTTGATGTGAGTGGGAGCTCTGCCAGCGGGTGTGCAACAGGACTGGGGTCCCAAGCAGCGGTGAGTCTGATTCAGGTCCCCTTGAAACTATTGGGTGTCTTTGCACTAATTTAGAAGATTTTAGCTAACGTCTCTTGCATTACATTGCTTCCCAGCCAGTACGGCTACATCTGTGCAATTGTTACCCCAGATGGAACATGGAGGAGGAGAATTCCTGACACTG
Source organism: Falco peregrinus (assembly GCF_023634155.1). Classification (NCBI taxonomy): domain Eukaryota; kingdom Metazoa; phylum Chordata; class Aves; order Falconiformes; family Falconidae; genus Falco; species Falco peregrinus. The sequence continues at coordinate 15,244,578 of NC_073723.1, forward strand.
AGCAATGAGATTTTAGATTTAGAGAGGAGATGGAAACTCTTTCCTGTTGAGTCTTTAAAGCTGGTTTATGAGGGGGTGATTTGAGACTTGAAAATGGCCCGAACACCTGCCTTTTGGAGGGTACAACTGAAAAAACCCAACATGCAATTGATATCGGAAAGGATTGTGTCCCTGGTGTAAGGGCTATAAAAGCCAAGAAAGCTGGTGTGCCTGCCTATTAATCACCTATTGCTATTCGACATTGGTATGGCCCTTTGCAAGTGAAAATAATTTACTGCCCCCCCCACCCCTTCCCCAAGTATTTACCATCCCCATTTTGGTTTGAACATTTACAGCTGTGGTTCAAACTGTGATGAATTGGTTAGCTATAAATTTTCTTTCCTTTCCCCTTCTCCTTCCACCTCTTCCTATGTAAAGCTGGGATGGAGGTTAAGGCATAGGGTGTTATCTGAAGTAAGTGCTCTATTCTCAATGCCCCATACATCCTTGCTAATGTCTATAGCTCCCCTGTGGTATTGGGAAGTATCATTGCTATTGTAGTGTGGTAGAACAGGAGCTGGAGAGAGATAAATGGCCTAGTTATCAAAACTTCCTAGCCTCCCACAGCCCTCCTCGGGAATACAGCTATAAATGACATTCAAATGATGCTGATAGATGTTAGCTGAGCAGGGAGCAGAACGCGTGCGTTCCTGGTGCTGCGCTCGGGCCAGCCACTTGCTGATAATGTCGTGGAGATCTCAGCTAACCTGACACTGGCTGCTGACACTATAGCTGTGTGGGTGAGATACAACACTGCCTGCTCACATCTGCTTGTGGACAAATCTTTCGGGGTTGCAAAGGTTCAAAACCGCATGGTGACTGAGACATATTAATGCTGGAGCTTGCAGAGCTAAAAGCAGAGGTGTTTTGTTTTGTTTTTTTCCTTTAGCATAGGATCTGCTCAGTTTGGACCCTCAGAGGGTCAAATATCAGAGGGGAAACAGCCCCTTTTCCACCCAGCAATGCAATGACAAAAGTGTTATTTTTGAGTGACCTGGGACATCTGCAATAGTGCCCTGTAGTCTGGTCTAAGCAGTACAGCCTCTGCAGCCCTGTGGTGGGTCCAAAAATCGCCTCCAGGAGCTCCCTTTCCATCGGTGTTTTTCCTGGTGTGTGAAAGAGGAGAAGGACTGCTCAGATCATAAATCCCTTGGGGAACAGAGCTGGAGCAGCTAGAGTAGGTGGCCAATCTGCTTCTCTTATGAGTCTGGAAGGGCTCTTGGGTGTCTTGGCATCTCAATCAGGAGACACCACGGAAACTCGGCCATTTGGAGGAGGATGACCTCTCATGAAAACAAGCAGCAATCTGAAAGGCTTGGTCTTTTTTTTTTTTTTTTAAATTTTATTTTGTTATTAGTGTCTGGCAAGAAAGAAAGGCTTGATTAGACCCTTTGTACCTATCCACGACCACCCCCCCCCACCCCCTCCCCCCAAGGTGTAGCTACATGAATGCCCAGCCCTGCAGGCAGTTTTTTACTCAAGAGCAGCTCTTAGAGAGAGGGAATGTTTCTATTGTGTGGTGGCAGAAATCCCAGGACACCAAAGGTGCAGGCCACACAAAAGCTGTCTCTTCCCTGCAACCAAGAAATGGAAAGGAAAAGGGTACAGGGCTGTCAATCCCATCCCTTCGGGATTTAGGTGCGGGGCTGCACCGGGGTGCATGGACACACGCTAAAGCGGAGACATAGGTGTGTGTGTGGGTGGTGTCTTAGGTCCAGCGGGTCAGGGCAGACCCCCTCGGGGCTGCAGCTGGGCTTGGGCTCCGGCGCTGCTCCCTCGGGGAGCCACCGGAGGGGGGCGGGTCTGGGGGGGACCGGCCGCGCGGGCTGGGGCAGAAGCAGCATCTCCCGCAAGGGACCCGTGCAAAAAGCTGCTCCCCGGCGGGGCTGGGGACTGCCCGGGCGTGCTACCCCCCAACTCCCCCTCCGCGGGCAGAGGCTGCCGGTTCAGCTCGGCTCGGCTCGGCTGAAAGCGAACCACATCGGCAGGCAGCGCCTCCAGCCGCCCACCCGCCGCCTCTCCCGGCATCCTTCATCCCCATCCTCCCCTCCTTCCTGCTCCGGCGGTGAAAGCAACCCCCCGCCGGGGGCCGGGGATGCCCTCCCCCTCCCCTCCCTCCCCTCCAGCCGCAGCGGGGGAGGGGGGCTGTGATGCTGCAGGGGGATCCCCGGGTGTCGAGCGGGGTCTCCCCTTCCGTCGGCTGCCGGGATCTCCCCGCTCGGCGCCGGCGGCCCCAGCGGCGGCTGCTGGGGGCTGGCCACCGGGGACGCGGGCGGGGGGCAGCCCCGTGGCGGAGGGCCGGCGCCGGTGCCCCACGCAGCGTGGATGACTAGACACCCGGGGCTGGGGGAGCGGGGGGCGGGCACCCGGCTATTTGCTGGCTGCATACAATGGGCCACTCCCTAACGTGAGGGCTTGGGGGGAGGCAGGAGCTGGGAGGAGGAGGAAGAGGAGGCGGGGGGGGGGGAGGGGGGGGGGGAGGAAGGGGCTCGGGCATCGGGCTGGTAAATAAACTCCGCGATGATTTCCCTCCGTTGCGGCGGCCCAGGTGCCCGCCGGCGAGGATGACCTGACGGGGATGTGACTGCCTCCCCCCATCCCACCTTTTTTTTTCACCCCCCTCCCTCCCTCCATATATATATATATATACACACACACATAGATACATGTGTATATATATATAAACATATAAAGAAACCATCCGGGGGGGAGGGGCGGGGAGCGCGGATCATGGCCTTGGGGCTCCCGGGGCTGCCGCCGCCGATCCGCAGCTCGCCTCCGGGGCCCGCCGGCGACCATGGGGCTGAAGGCGCGGCGCGGTGCGGCGGGCGGTAGCGCGGCCGGCGGGGCAGCGGCGGCGGCGGGGCGGCGAGCGGCAGCCGGCGGCGTTGGCGACCCCGAGCAGGGCTCGCTGGCCCTGGGCACCGGCGCCGACCGCGACGGGACGCTGCTGCTGGAGGGCGGCGGGAAGGAGGAGGGAGGCAAGCGGAGCCCGCCGGGGCTGGGGCTGCTGGCGAAGACCCCCCTGAGCCGCCCGGTGAAGCGGAACCACGCCAAGTACCGCCGCATCCAAACTTTGATCTACGACGCCCTGGAACGACCCCGCGGCTGGGCGCTGCTCTATCACGCCTTCGTGTGAGTACGCGGGCGCGCAGCCCCCGCGCAGCGCGGAGCGGGGCTCCCCCGGGGGCGCGTCCCGGGGCGGCGGGGGGCTGCCCCCCCGGGGTGCCCCCCCGAGGCCACCGTTTTGCTTTATCATTCTGGGCGTAAGGCGCTGCGGGGGGCTCGCTCCAGCAGCGGGGGGGGGGGGGCACGGGTCGCATTCCGGGCTGTGCTGCTGAGCGGTTTTACTTTTTTTTTTTTTTTTTTTTTTTTCCCCCTGTCGTCGGGCTCTCCGAGCTGAGCAGCTGCTGTTGGGGCCGGGGCTCTCTCCTGGGCGTACCCCCGCGTTGCCTGGGGGCGGCATGCCCCAGCCTGTGTGCCTTAGACCCTGGGAAAGGGATGCCAGAAAGACCAAGCTCTGGGCAATTTTAGGGCTCCGAGTGCTTCAGGGGAACACCGCTGGCTTCAGCTCAACCTCCCGCGTTGCGTTGGGTTGAACCAGCTGTTACAAACCCCGAGCGAACGGGAGCTTTCAGTAGTTGAAAGCGTCAAATGAAAACCATCGGGTTTGGGGTCCATAAGCGTCACCCCGCAGCACGTGGAACCCAGGCACCGCAGCACTTGTCAGCCAGAAAGTTAAACTGACCACCAGGGAACTGAGATGAAATAAACTCCTTTTGCGGCCCAAAGGTGACAAGTCAAGTTAATCCCCACTGTTTTGCGTGCCTGAAAATTCTGGTCCTTTCAGTTTTCACAAGAAAGATAGAAAAATTAGATCTGTTTGCTGCATAGAACGGGATTGGCTGAGTCCTATTCAAATAACTGTGGTTTTCGGTGTTGTGAATGTGTTTGAAAACTGACGGGATTATCAGTGATCACGGTGTTACTGTTTTTCTTTAATGCTGTAATGTGTGCCGAGCCCTGTGTGGTAGAGGATTTAAGCAGTAATTTCTGAAATTGGTTTATTTGCCAAAGACAAATGAAGTGCTCCAGGCTTCACGGGCTGTGAGCCTGGAGCTGGGTCTTGGGAAGTCTTGATCTTTGGTGAGGTCTTTACAAATAAACAACTTGAGTGTAGGGCTGCGATTTTACCTCCAGGCAAATTTCTTGCTGGTGTTTGCAGGGCTTTAGCCCTGGGCGAGGAGTAAGAGGCAGCGTTCACTACTGATGTGCTGCTGTGTACCCCTCACTCGTTGCTGCTCCCCTCTTTTGTTTTCGTAAAGTGGGACTTAGGTTCCTGCTTTACAGCTTAATTTCTGTGGAAAATGTGGACACTGGATGCTGTGACACTTTTTCAGTTCTTGCGCCCCTTTTTGCTATAGGAAAACTGTTAGCGGGCAGGGAGTGTCAGCATTTGGGGTGTATTATGTTGGGAAGGCTTTTTGGTCTGGAGCTTGCTGTTCGATCGTGCTCAGTATTGCATAAAGCTGCTTCTTGTTGGGGAGAGCTGTGTCTGGATGGAGGGGCACCCCATTCATCCTGCCGTGGTCAGCCCCCCCACACTGCATAAGTGAGGCTTTAGCACATGCCAGAGTGTTATGAGCAGTTGGCATCTCTCTGTGGGCAGCTGTGGCAGCTGGGTCAAACCCATGCCCAGGCTCATGTCTGGATATAAGCAATAGGACAGTGGATGAGTCTAGAAAGGCTCAGGCGAGCTGAGAGATTCGTGATCATTTGCAATGGTATAAGAATTTCCGGTTGCAACATTTGTTTTAGATAGCTCTCTAGACGGGTGATTAACCTGAGGATCCTCATGCAATATGGATCATAAAATGAGAAAAAAAATTGAATATGTTTGTAAGGTTTGATGCTTCTTAGGAGTGGACCTGACATTCTGTGTGGCCAACTTCTCTTTGGGGACTACACAGTTCTGCAAAACTGAGATGTGAGTCTGATCTGCTCGCATGAAAGTCAAGAAGTCTTGTTACTCAATATTAACTCAACATTAATGAGAAAAACACTTTTAGGACTTCCTTATCCTTCAAGGAAGTAAAATACACAAGTCCTGGTCTGTCAGCCCACCACAGACATCCCACCCCTTCCCAGGACACCCAGGGGGCTCAGCAGTCCAAGGCTGCCACACTGTGTTTCTGTTCAGTCTTGGCTCCTTCTGAACTCAGGAGAAGTTGTGGGTTCTTACCTCGCTGTAGGATCAAATCCTACAAAAAGGAATCTGCCATAAGTGATGGAAGACCATGCTGAGATTTTCCTGACAGAGCTGGTTCCTGTGACTGGAGAACGATGGCCTGCTTGAGAGCAGGAGCAGTGCAGTGGGAAAGCAGCACCTAAATTGATATCCACAGTCTGTTCTTTCTTTCAGATTAACTGTCTTTTAACCTTTTTCCTTCTGAAAAGGACAGTCTCTCATGCTGGAGGTGCTGCTATGACACTGTGTAGTGCCATTCCAGCAGCCCCTCATGCTTCTTTTCACACTGGAACAGTTTATGCTTTTCCTTGGGTAGGTGACAGATTGCCAGCCCTTCCATAAAATCTACAAATTTAATGCTGTTTTAATTTTTGAGAAAAGTCCCATTTATCTTAATGACATGCTACACTTTGTCTCAATATTCTGAGTAACTTTTCAATAAACACTATGCAACCAAAATTCAGAGTAAGAAGGTTCCTCTCATATTAAAACAAAACCAAAACAAACCACACCAGAGAATAAACAACTGAGGGCCAAAAGGGATTGCAGCATGGGTGGATGTGATGGGCTCCTTATAGATCCAAACATTCGGAGGTGTTTAATGAAAAGATGATGCAAAGGGCTCCAGTGCTGTGTATATCCCAGGATTTAAGAGGTGGGAAGCTGCTGATGGAAGAGGGTTGCAACTTTCAGGACACGCCGAGGGTGTTGTGTGGGGGCAGGAAGGGGCTTTGCAAGGCTCTTTGCAAAAGCTTTGGATGCCAGAACTTTTAAAAGGGTGGTACAGATGGGATCTCATTAAATCGTACAGTGATGCCCATATGGCTGCAAAGGGGTCATGATCCTTTGTGTATCTCACTGTTATAATGTGCACACAAATAAGGTTTGATGCGGTGCCTGCTGTAGACGCTCCCTTTACTTTAGGTGGGGTTAGAGCTACTGAAATGCGTCAGTCTATTGAAATAATTCAGTGAGAAAGCATAAATGTGGTCAGGCCCTACCATGCCCTAGGGACAAAGATGCAGGGGAGAAAGGGAGAAATTCCTGGTGGCAATTTTAGTGTTCAGCTTTCACTGGTGGTGATTTACGGAAAGTGACATGAGATAATTTCTTTGTGATTCTTCCTCCTTCCTCGCTGGGCACAAGTGAGTTTGTCCAAGCCTATCCTTATAGCAAAGAGAAAGGTGATTTGGTACTAAAGAAGCTGATTTTGTTTCCTTCACCACTTGAAAACATTTATTCTCTGGCAGCTCTGCTAGACAGGGGATTTACTAAACATCCAGGAGGTTCCCATCTTTCAGGACACCAGAGTTCACAGACTTCTTGGCAATATGGCAGTATCTAATGGCATAGATGGTAAAAGAAAATTGATTTTCCCCTGAAAATTTTCACCTTTGTAAAGCTAAACTCCTGTTGAACATTTTCATTAAAAAAAAACCCAATCTTGTTTAAGCTTTGTGGGTTTTAATTTGGAAACGTCTCTTGGGGGTTGCAGGTCATGCTACAATCTATCCCTGCTCCTTTCTGAACTAGTCTCCCTGTAGGTATGACTGCTGTTCCTGTGATGTACTGTATTTTCCTTTGTGTTGAGCAACGCAATATATTGTATGAAGCCCCTGTGATTGTTCCTGGTGGGATGTGTACTTTGGCCAGGGATACCGACTTGAGACCTGTTCACCTCCAGAAGCCATCCAAATGCTTTGTTTATGCACAGAACCATAAATGAAGCAAATGAACCGGATCATTTTTAATTGTAAGCATTTTTTTTTTTTTTTGGTAGATAATGAGCAGAGTCCAGAAAGATTACAAAATACAGATCCAGACTGCACTTGCAATCTGTGGAAAATTTTCAACCTGACTTAAAGAAAAAAGAGGCTAAAGGAGAGGTAGCTAGGAGATACTCTTATTTTCATACCATTCTCTGAGACAGCTGTAACCTTTAGTTTCATGGAAAAAGAAGACCAGGAAAAGGCTTGGGAGTAGGTTTTCTTTTGTGGGACAGTGTGTAATATTGACTGCACTCTGCTGGTGTAGATCACCACGGCATGCTTGCTGATGAGAGAGGGAACCGTGGGGAACAATTGAAAACCATTCCCTATTTGCCATGCAATCTTCTTTCAATACCACTTAATACCTGGAATAAGAAGAGGAGGCAGAGTCATGCGATTCAACAAATCATCAATATTTCTGGGAAGCACCAGCAAGCACCTCTTGCATGACTGATTGTAGGTGGGTGGTTTGCAGAAAAGAGTGTTGCAGAACTTGGGGAATAGGTTGGAGGTCTTGGAACTTTCCGTTATTTTCCTCTTAACCCTTAAGGAGATACTACGTAAGATGTGCTGATCCACCAGCCTGTGTCAGCCATCTGTGGTGATATGGGAATAGGTTCGGGGTAAAAAGAAGGACAATTATGAATCCTTCCTTGGCCTGTTTGGCATGGACTTGTCTCTAAGTGAGTCCCCAGAGCAGCAGAGCAAGCCTGGTCCATTAGCAAGTGCCCTTTGCTTATGTGTTCGCCAATACGAAGTCTGTTTTAATTATTTATGCTAATTCAGCGTAATGCATGGATAAATATTCTGCAGTATACTTTGTAAAAAATAATGAAATCTTAGTCATTGGAGACCTCACTGCACACCTCTGCTATTCCATCTCCGCTGAGGCTTGTGGAGTCCGTCCTGGGTTTGCGTGTGGTTTAGCGAGATGTGATGGTATCTCAGCCACTGGGAGCAGCCAACATCACAGGCTGTAGTCACTGGCTGCTGAAAGCTGGGGTTTGCTGGTAGGAATGAGAAGGGGCAGCAGAGCCTGGGGGAGCCACAGCCTGTATAATGTGGGTGGCTTAAGATCCCCAACTATAGCTTTGGAGTCACTTCAGCAGCTCGTATGTGCCCAGTGCTTCTTTAAGCACGTAAACTACCTCTGAAATTACAGGCCTTTTGGTGGGAATAGGTGGGTTTTCACTACAGCCTCAGATCTCCTTGCAAGGGCCTTGGTGCCCATAGCAAGACGCACTCCCGGAGTGGGTACCCACAGGTTGGGTGGGTCAGCCTGTGCACTTGGCACTGCCATGGCTACACTGCTAACTCGCTGAGCTGTGGAGCTGCTCATGCCTGCTTGATTGATGTGTTTGTGGGAGCTGCAGGTGCACAGCTGCCTGTAGCACAGGCGTACACCTCAGTGTCCCCCAAAACCCCTTGGGATGCAGGTCCCTGAGCAGCCTCTGCAAGTGCAATCTGCCACTCGCACCAGGTGATGCAGCCTTATAGGGGTGGGCGTCAAGATCTATGAGGGATGGTGCAATGTACGGGTGAGCATTGGAGCCACCAGCAACAGCAAATAGCAGCTGGTCTTTCAATGCTGTCAGCTCAGCCCAGGAATAAGCCCCTCAGAAAGAACTCATAGCGCCTGGTGTAATTTCTATAAAACAAAACAGTCCCAAATTTCATCATTTTGATGAGCGGAGGTACAGCAAAGCCCCTCTGTCAGCCAGCAGATTTTTTTCTTCTCTTTTGAGAAAGCTGGTAGTGAAAAGCAGCACCATCTCAGTGGTACCCTGGCAGTCCTGGAGACACTGTCTGTGGTAAAGCCCAGGACTAGACTTGTCACAGTATCTCCAGCCCAGCATCTGGGAGTCTGGTTGGAGGTACCACTTGGTTCATAAAAGCCGTCTCAGTTTCTTCTTGTGTCTCTCTTTTTCTCCTCACAGCAAACATCAGATCGTCACAGGGCACAGCAGGGTCTGGGCACTTCTGGGTTGGCTGCCAGGCAGCAAGGCCACGTGGGTTTTACTTCTTTTTTTTGGACCTGAGTTTTAATGGAGATTAGGGAAACATTTTCAAAACGAGCAGTGAGAGACTTTCCACACCTGTTTTGCTCATTTTAGTGCAGAATGTAGGAACATTCAAAACAAACTTAATGGAAAAAATAGTAACTAAAGACTATGCATATTAACAGTGGGATTAAAAAAATCTTTGCATACATATTACGCCAGTAATTTACCAAGTACTGTGTGCTTGAGTGTGTTCAAGTGAACATGAAGGTGCCCCAGCAGTTTCTACTTCTCCCAAACATCACGCCAAAGGCTACTCACCCAGCATCTTTCTGTTCTTTCTTTGGGGCTCCCTGTATCACTTGATTAAATCCTTTTTATTTATAGCTTAGCCAACAAAAAAACCTGCACGTGTATGTAAAGCACAATTCTGTGCCTCTTGGTCTGTAAAAATCCTTTCCAGCAGTGAGATGTATGTGCAAGGTCAGGTGATGTTATGCATATTCAAGGACAAGGTCTGAACCTGAGTAATTTCTGTCTAATTTAACAGCTGTAAGAAACTTTCCCAATAAAATCAGTCAAGGGAGTGTTAAGTTCATTTATATCTTGTTTAAAAACATAATAGATTGGTGACCTTAGACACAGCCAGGCAGCTGGGTGTTTGGGCCCTGCATGGTATAAATAAATGATAATGTTTATTCTTGTATTTAATAATGGTATATTCCTTTCTTGTATTTAATAATGCTATATTCCCTTCTTGTGCGTGGAACTTTACAGAAGGAATGGAGCCACAGAGACATTGCATCTGCTATTGCTTCTGGCAGATACTGTATTAAATGGGCTAACTTAAATATTAATAGCTTTACAAGGAATATGGTCCACAAAAGCTGTTAAGTATATGCTGCCTTCTGTCTTAGGATGATAGCTGGGAAACAGCATTTTCTGTGGAAATAGGGACATGCCCAGGGATATTTAGGTTCATGGTAACCTACTTTGGAAAAAAGCACTCTGGGAGAACTTTCAGGCTGGAAATCTGTAAATTGCCTTCCTCAGCCTTAAGTGAGCAAACTGATTAAGAGCATGTTTAACTTGGAGCAAGTGAAAGGTCCCACTGATGTCACGAGGAACCTATCCAAGGTGACACTGAGGTCATCCCAAGCAGAAGAGTGTGACAGATTTGGTGGAAAGCATCACTAGGTATCATCACCTTCCTCTGCACAACAGCTTGCTGCTCTGCTTGGGCCTGGTGAGGTGAGATCCTCCTAAGCTATAGATCAAGGCCTGTGGTGGATCTTGTGGAGGATCCTCCACAGGCCTTCATCCCCTCCATACCTTAACAGCCACCTCTGGTTACAGTCACCAGGATAACAACTTGCCCTCCTTAGAGGCACTGCCTTTTGCTCATTTGTGTGGGTTTTGAAAACCAGGCTGGAGTTATGTATCTCCAACACTGCTAAATCTCAGTGTGGAGAGGTGCTGAGACCCTGGCATGATAAGCATCCAGTGCCTCTTGAGGTGGCATGTGCTCTCACTCCCTTCTCCTACATGCATTTATCTTGCCAAAGTCTTTTCTACTTCACTTTTTTTAGGTTGCTGGTAGATGGTAGTGGAGCATTACGAGTTCATTGTATGGCAGTGGCAGTGGAGCAATCCTAATCCTCTCTGGGTTGGCTCTTGTCTTTTGCTTCCTTAGACTTTACAGACTTTATTTCATTTTATGGGTACTGGCATCTCGCTTGTCCTCCCTGTTGTCAGAGTTGCATGGATGTGTTTTGCATTCCATTGCCAACCTGTATTAGTCTGTGATTGTCATGTTGACTCTCCAGTGGTGTTTTTTAAACTCAGATGCTTTTAATTTTTACTTTCTTCTGTCCTTGCTGGTGTTTTGATCACCTTCCAGATTAGTACCTCGGAATTCTGTTAACATTCAATTTAATTCTTTTTATAGATCATTAAGGAAGCACTTAGTAAGACCAGAACTAAGAAAATCCATTCAGCATTTCACTAAATAGCAACTTCCCCCCTTCCTGGTTAATACAATATCATTTTTTATGGCTTTATTTATAGCTCTGAAGCTGGTTTTTAATTTTATGTAGTTTCTCCCAGTCACCTGAATTAATACTAGAACTAGACAGTGCACCTATGTCACAACAGCAAATATTTCCTCATTTCTTTTTTATTCAGACCTGATTGTTGGGCTATGTTTATCTGTTTAGTTCAGTAATCTGCCTTTAATTGTTATCTTCCCATCTCAGATTTTTCATGCTTTTGACATGGCAAGTGTGTATCTCGTATAACAAAATGATTCAATGTTCCTAGTGCCATCCACCACTAGAGTAGAGCTAAAGCAATGCTGAAAGCTTTGCCCCGATCCATTCAAGTCCTAGTTCTTATATATTTTATAGGAGCCATTAGATCTGGCTAACACCTGACTTTGGGTGAACGACAGAGATGTTAATCCTAAACCAGAAGACTCTTTACAGGGCATTCCACACTGACTGTAAATATAGAGAGTCTAAAATTTTCTGTTTCCAGTGGGGATGTTGTAGAAGCAAGTACAGCTGTTGAGGGTCTGATAGCGAAATCCCCCAAGCGCACGGTGGGGAGCTGCCCACCAGGCTCTCAGCAGTGCAGCATCAGCTCTGCTTATCTTTGTTCCCTTCATGCCGCTCCATGCACCACTCAGAGTGTTTATGAGGAGGGATTACACCCTGAGGAGGGAATGTCAAGAGCAGCTGATTGAAATTGCAGGGGAATTAATTTAGGAAGGTAATTACACAAACTGGAATTTGCTTTTCTACCTTTGCTAACACTGCTGCTCTTGTGAGACATGCTGGAAGAATTTCAATGCACACAACTGGCTGGGGCTCTCTGATCAGACCTCAGACACTGCACGGTGGCATCAGATGCACAGGGCCGTGGCTCAGGACCAGCCTTGCACTGCAGCTATGGCAGCAGCTTTTTTCATGCCTAGAGAAGTCATTGACCATGTCTAGACCGATTGGCAAAACCGTGTCAGGGATGTTCCCAAGCAGTGATACACACTGGCCGGCAATACGACATTGCCGGATGACCCGTGCCATGGTTTTAGTCTGAGACAACTAAGTGGCTGGGGGTACAGCAAGTGTGGTGACAGACCTGGGACCGCTCCCAGTGGGCATCTGTGTGTGGCTCCCTGCTTTAGAGGCAAGTGAGGTCGGTGATATGGACACTGGTCATGCCAGCTGGCCTCATGGAAAGAGAGCAGGACAGAGTATCTTTGAGTTACTAGAACAGAGATAATTGTTACATGTGAGATCTTGAAACTTTGAGGATATCCTCCTGAGTCTATTTAAAAAGCCACTTTGCTTTGGGATAAGACCCTTCACTTAGATAAAGACCCAAGAAATCCTACCCCACTGAAATAGTATAGGTTTCACCCTATGTGTGTGTCCAATAACACGTTTTGTTTTCTATACCCTTTCCTCTTCCTGTTCATGGGACTCTGCCAAGGCTTTTGCCTTTTCTGTTTCAACATTCCTTGTGCTGATCAAACTCCCATGGAAGTTTAAATACTTCACCCTCACATCTAGGCATATTAGCAAAAGAATATTTTTTTGTGGTACTAATCCAGGAAGAAGAGTCCAATGATCTTTCATTACCAAACTTCTTATATCTTGTGTAAAACACAGAAGAAGATATTGCTAGTTGCCTTGTTGCTGATATTTGGACATTTCTCCTGATTTTGTCTCATTCATTATTGTAGGTGTTGCTCCATTACCTCATCAGGTCCTGGGTGCAATGACACTGTGCAGAGGTGGGATCTGGCAGATCATGTTCATGGCAGTTTCTGCTCTCTGAATATGGCATTATCACATGGTGCATTCTCAAATACATTAATCTCTCCAGTGCTAAATTACTTAGAACAACTGTATTTCCCCTTTTCTTCAGGGCTTGAGAGGCAATCTCTCAACATTCACAACGGGATCCATCCATCTAACACTTTATCTGAGGTAGCTGTCTGGACTCCTTTCATAGCTGCTGAAGAAAAACAGGAAATAGAACTTTCTGGAGCACAATTAATCTCATCCTAAAGATGATTCTAAAATAGGTGAAATTAATTACCTCTCGAGTGCCTGAAATTTTCCACCGACTACAAAGGAGACCTCAGGTGACTAACTTGAATTTAGGTATTTACAGTGGAAACACCTGGCAGATAGGAACCTTTTTGCCTGACCTGAAAGGCAGGACTCAAAGCCACGTTAAGATAACTAGATTTAGATAAGTTCGTGTACAGTTCTGTGTGCGCAATAGGTATTGAAGTTCTCTTTGTAGTCAGCGGAGATCGAGTCAATACAGTCAATAGATTTTATGGTGCAATTCATCCAACCAGATGTAGGGGACTGCTTTACATGGAGATAAATCACAGCTTCAGCTCCATTGAGCAATTCTCCACTGTCTATAGCAGGAGCTGAGGTGATGATCTCTGGTAAATGTCTGCAGTAAAAGCTACTTTCTGACAGATGAGTCCTACCTCTAAAGGCACGAGGAATATGACTTTTACTATTATATTGGCTTTTACTAATATTAGGCTCAACATAAAATTCTAATTCCCTTCCCTCAATAGCTGTGTGTATGTGGCTACTTATTATTCCAGGTCACACAGGTCTGTAGTCATCCCTGACATTATGCCAGAGAAAAATCTGATGATGTAGTTGATGTCCTCAGTTTCATCATCCTACTTAACGCTGCCGATTTCAGTAGCTTTAAGATATTTCTCTAGTTGGGAGTCTTGAGTTTATCTTTCCACTTTCCCTTTGTTCTCTTCCACTTTCTGTTTGTTCTCTGGTTTGCTATGGGGTCTATCTCCCTGAGCCCTCCCATGAATTTGCCCTTGATTTATAATCATAGTTGCAGTTGATCTTGAGGTCATGCTCAAACCCAGACTTTACCTCTTGTACCAAGCTTCAAATCCAAGGGCTGCGATTGTCTCTGTTTTCCCTCCATCATCTTCTGGCCATTCGGGATTTACCTGGGCACAGGAATTACCGTGGTGGGAGTTTGCCTGCAGCAGTCCCGCTTCTTCCTATTCCTGAAATTCTGTCCATTTGCATTGCTCCTCTTATCTCCATCACTCAAAATTAGCTCCCCAAATCAATGAACAGACAACACTGTGTTCTAGAAGGTGTCTTTTAGGGACCAGAAGACACTTTCTGGGTGGCTTGGACATTGTCCTTTTGAAGCCTGTAACAAATGTAGAAGGTCAGTTTGAACAGCCTGGAATGAATGAGGCTGATTGTGAGGGTTGTTCGTAGGCTTACACTCTTTTTTATGTGCTATAGTTTTCCCTGTAAAGCTGGAGACTTCATAGATATCTACGGTAGGAACCATTCAGTATTTTAGAGGGCGTACTCACTTTCATTCACGAGCTGAATCAGTAAACTAGCGTAATTGAACCTAATACTGAAATCATCAGAGAACTGGACAAAATCTGAATGCATGAAAATGCCCTGACACAAGGAAGTATTTTTGGGTGGTGGTGTATTCCTTTAACAGCTGCTAGTTTGTGTTTTGCTTGTTTTTGCAGAAATCCTGAGCCAGCAACCTCTTTTAGTCATGTCAGTGCAAATGTAGAGTAAATCTATTAAACTCAGAACAATTAGATTTGGCTGCTGCACCACAAGCTTGTTCTGGACCCACTACAAAATCTTTTCATTTTATGCTGATATTCTGCTAGCACCAGAGGCCAAGGTCAAGGTTCTCACCACTGGTGAGGTATTTCCCTGCAACAGCAAACTTGCCCTCCTAGTAAGGTAAGACACTTGAGGAATGGGGTAAATAGGAGAGATGGAGATCCCCTGGCAAGATAGCAAGTGAGCACCAACCTGTCCCAGAGCTGCCAGTACTCACACCATGGTGTTCGCAGCTTGTTTCCTTCACATTAGAAGCTGGCTTATTAAGCGTGGAGTCTTTCCTTCCCTCTCTGCTCCCCAGAGTGGAGAGAGGATTTTTCCTCCCTCATCAGCACAGTTATTTATTTAACAAATACAGTGCAGATAAGCTGGGGAAGTTAAGCAAGCAAAGCACCATCTTTCTGCCCATTTCTTGGTGTAGGTCGTGTCTGATGTTGGAGCTGTAGGAACGAGTTGACAACTACAACCATAAAGCGGTTTAGTTTGGAAGGTTTTAGAGGTCTCCAGTCCAATCTGCAGAGCAGGGCTGACTTAAAAGTCAAATCAGGTTGCTCAGGACTGTACCCAGTTAAGTTTCATGCATCTCCAAGATCTGAAATACTTTATATTATGAGGAGTGATAAATTTGGTCGCACCTCTGCACCTCCCAGAATATGTTGTTTTATGCATTTCTCATAATGAGCACACTTCTAGGCCCAGAGTCATGGAAAGTCTTCCCTCTCCTTTTCATTCAATCCTGAATATGCATGGACAGAAGTGAGACGTAACATCTGGACAGGGATGCTGGCAGGTCAGCCCACTCTGGAGGAAACAAGGCTTGTATTAACCACAAAGTTGCTTGCCGCTGGGCTAACTAGCACCGATGTTGTTTAGGTTTGGTGTACTGACACTGGGAAATACTAGAGGTAATCTTTAGTGTAATGAGTAGAGTTCACTGAAAATAGGAAACCTTTCCCAAAGGCTTCTCTTTTCTTTTTTTACTGATGTTGTAATTCGACGTTTCCACCAAGTTTTCATTGTTCAGAAGAGTCATTCAGTCTCCAGGAATTTATCCCTACTCTACACCTCCTTCTGACTTTCCCATCTCTTTCTCCCTGTCCCTTCCTCACACAATCCCATCTTCTTTGGTGGCATTCATCACCTCTCTACGGAGGTACAGCACCAATCACTGGATCATCGAGCTGTGCTCTGTGTGTGACCCCTCAGCCTTTCATACTTTACATAACTACAGCAGTAGAATTCAGTCTAACTTACTCAGTTGGCCTAAGTGCTGATAGCAGTTTGATGGAGCTGACATAACAATTTGTCTCTTACCCAGACATAGCTGTATTTACTTTTTGGTCTTTTTTATACCTTTTTTTTAACTGACCGGACTTTGACATTGACTTCACCTATGTCAGGACTAAAATTGTGCCTCTAATTCCCTCAGAGTAGGGACTCAATAGGAATTACATTGTCTGTAATGTGCGAGGTAGTTTTGATGCAGGAATTGTCTCTGAATCACCTTGTGTTTCACCATCATTAGTATCTTTTTTAGGTTGCACAGCTCCCTGATATTGAACCCGGCATCTGGTGGTAAGGTAATCCTGCTGGACTTTGAGCACAGCCCGAAGTTAAGAGTCCTTATGCAAACAGCATCACTGTAGGAGAAGCTCTTAGAGTTGTGATTCAGACCTTCTGAGTCTTCTCAGACTCTGAGATTCAGATACTTCTGAGTCACTGCTCCTGATCACTCTTTGCTCCAGGGGTGATGGTGGTGTTAGAGAGTTATTTATTGATGACCTGTGTAGGTAACCGCTTTCTTGCAGTGACTCAGCTGTTCTCTCCAGAAAGAGGGAATATGAAGTGAAGGTGTACACCCATCTCTCTCTTCCCAGAAAGGGTACAATCTGAGCTAATACCTGTCCCTTGAGTTTATCCACTTTCCTGGTTATCCACTTTCCTGGTCTCAGTGGAAGGAGGAAGAGGTTTAGGAGCACCACATACAAGTTAACCCCTGATCTGCATGCCACTTTGTACACAGCCTGAATCACACTTGCAACTGTTGCTCCCAGAGTCAAGAAGACAATAAGAGGTCCTGCTTTGCAGCTCGGTTTTCTGCCAGTGTTGATAAGCAAGAAAAATAAAGGATGGGAGCTCGTGGTCAGAAGATTTTCTCTAGTGAGTGAGCATATAGGCAGGACTGAACGCTGTGTCTTGCTGCCTGAATCACTGCATTCCCCAGCAAATGGGATGAGAGGACAACGTTGCTCCCAAAGACCAAAGCAGGACATAATCACCTCCAAAGCAACACTTTGCTGGAGATCATAGGAAAGCTTTTGTATTATAGAGTAGTATCTCATAGTTTTCTGGAAACAGTAACTCTAAAGAAAAGATTATTAGGATGAGTGAAGAAAAGAGATTTTGGGCAGATGGAAATGTGTCAGTGCTCATCTTCAGTGGCGGTGTTTGTTTTCACTTATTCTACCTTGACATAATTTCCAAGCAACTTGAAGCAGATGATGTATTTATAAGCACTAATCTGAGTGCTCCATCAATGCTTGTTCCAGGCTATGAAGATGGGGAGTTTGTGTTATAGCAGAGGGCTTTTTAATTGCAAAGATAATGATATAGCAACAGTTGGAAGATGATGCAAGATAAATTCAGGCTATAGATAAGGTCTAACGGGGAAGCAGATATTAGCTTGAAGAATTTGCACAAGAAATTATCAATTTTCCACTTGTTATTTTTAAACCTGACTTGGAGAATTTTCCGAAAGACAGCTGTAGGCTGTAGCTTAGCTGCAAAATATGGGCTTAAATCAATAATTCTGCATATTGTTGGCTGGTGATTAAGCAGGACTTCAAGTTCTAACCAGAAATATGGTGGAGGTTTGGTTTTTGGGGGTTTGTTTGTTTGTTGGATTGTTTTTTTATTAAATTCAGCAACAGATAAGCAGACAAGCAATGAAGTAACTCAGGAAAAAGAGATTCCTCTGTTTCATGACGGGATTGTTGACATCATAATGTAAAGTAGCATAAGTAGTAGCTGTAATAGTAATTGAACTGGGATTCTTAGGACTAAATGTAGATGTCTTCCCTGTTAATGTCTAAACATGGCCAAGTCATTTCAATCTCCTCAGTTGCCAGTAGGAGTATTGGTGATTGTTCAACCCATCCTGAAGTAAATGAGGACACTGATAAACCACATCCTGATTACCAGAGATGATACCAAATAAATAGATAACCCTTGACTATAACAGGAACTTCAATACATAGCTTAGGTGCAGACAGCTACATTACAAACACTAACTTTAAGTGAGATGAATCTCATCCTAATCACATTGTTGAAGGCCTTGCAGGGATAATAACTTTACACAATACTCTGGACAAGAGGTTAAAATAGAGCCAGCTTCTTTGACCTTAAGATGACTGCCCCAAATATTCAAGTCTCATACAGTCTTAAGCCTGGAACACCTTTCTCAGAGCAGGTAAATACATGAGCCAAGATCATCAAATTTCTGCAACATCGGATTCTGATTCATCTTGTACCTAAATCTTGTTGTGGTGCCTCTTAAGTTCCCATTGTGTTTCTGCAGGACTCTGGTGATGTCCCCCAAGCTCCAAGTATGTGCAGAAATGAAAGGTCGTCTAGCATAGCTTTGCTGGACTGGGCTCAAAAATCATTGCTGGTTCCATTGGGCAATGTAGCCCTTAAATTGATAACCAAATAATAATTGTCAGGATGTGGGTTTTTTTTTGGTTTTTTTTTTTTTTTTGTCTGGAAAGGGCCTCAAGTTAATGTTATCTCATCCAGGGCACAAATATCTAGATGTATCTCTGAGTTATTTTAAAAAAGTAATTGCAATATGGTCATTCCTTCACAGCTGTCAGCTCTGTTGAAGAGTGGGATGTAATTTTTAGGTGTCCATGCAGTCTCTTTGCCACTGATCCTGCAAGGGGAACAGATGGACCTGTCTGGTTTCTGCCTTGTCCAGAGGGGGGAAAAAAAATAAAATTCAGCCCACTCGATTGAAAAAAAAGGTGATGGCAATGGAGTAAGCAATAAAGCCTATGTTTTTTTTAGAGTGAGGTAAGAGTAGCAATGGTGCATGGGAGAAGCTGGCAGCTGTGAACACAGTTCCAATGATGATGACAAAACAGCAGGTGAGCTGGAGAAGGAGGCGAGGAAGATGCTAGAAATAAAGCTGCAAAAGGGAGAAGAAGTGTAACTGTGGGAGGTAAAACAGAAGAAAGAGGGAATTAAGGCTACTCTTGTAGGTGAACGTGTCAGGCATTACTTAATGAAGGTGCTGCTTGTATAGAGAAAATAACTTAATTGCCCTCCTGGTGCTTTGGTGCCTGCTGTGGGCAAGTTGCCTCTTTTCCTCTAATTGCAAAGTGTCTTCTGTGTAAAACCTGTCATTGCTGTTGGCCTACATGGGAGACCCTGTGTGCTCCGGGTGGACCGAGGACAAGCCCAAGACCTGGTTCAACAGTAAGGTGTCTTGGCCAGGTAGTGGTGGAAAATAGCTGTTTGTTGCTTAAGGTATTCCGGCTCTGTGGGCAGCCAGGGGACCGTGATTTCTGATGTGTATCCATCTTCTTTGTAGATGTCACGGCTGTCATCTTCACTTGGCAGTACAGAGCTATGAGTTACACGCTGGCACCCAAACAGCAGGAGAGTTAAACTTCATTTGTTATTTCAGTGCAGAGCACAGCCCTCAGAGCTGAGATCCAAGGACAATGTGTGTTGCGGCCGTTTGGGGCTGATCCTGGGACGGTGAACCTCCCTCTGTCCCCTACATGCTCATGGTTTAGCTGAAAACCTGAAGAAGATCTGAAGAATGAAGAGACTTAAAGGAGCAGTGTATTCAAGGCACGTTAAATGTAACTTCAGTGGTGGTGGTGGTGGCGAAAAAGAATAGTTTCTATTCTTGAGCTATAAAAAGTGATGCCAGTGAGACACAAGGCAGGTTACACTTCTGCTTAAACAGTTTTAGGGGCAGTATCCCTGTTACCTCCAATAACAGCCACGCAGGAGCATCTGTAAAGAAAAGGCAAGTTTAGCGCTTAAACGCCCTGACCCAGAAGTAAGCCAATGCTGGCATCGCAGTCAGCCGTCACTGTGCAGCAGGGCAATGGTTTAGAAAAGGTTAACGAGCAACTGCCGGTTCATCTCCTTCCTCCCTGATGCTCAAGCCCTAGGCTTTAGTGGGGTAGCCCTGGAGAGACAGTGGCTGCCACTGTTCCTGCATCGGAAAGCAGTCTCATGCCAAACCAGGCCTGAAAACGTGTTTCCTTTAGATGTTGCTGGATGAAATGACTACCTCTGAGGGGGGGTTCTTTACCAGTTGGATTGGGGTTCTTTAGGGTGGTACCACTTGGTCAGGTTTTCCAGTTTTTCTTTGAAACAATGAATCCTTTTTTTCTTGTATTTTTGTGGGGTTTTTTTTGTTTTTTTGTTTGTTTTTTTTTTTTAAATGGGCACTGTGTCTGCCGTGACATATCCTGGCTCCACAAACTGGGGAATAAGAGAAACAACAATAAACCTAGAAGTCTGCAACACTGTGAAAGGCACATAAGTGGGATGATGATTTTACTGGTTGTCTCTGTTCTCATGGCCTGACAACGCATCTCTTCAATAAGTTTCTTTACTTTTGTGATTCACGTAATGCCTTACCCTGCAACATGGTATCAAGGTGCAAGGCCTTTTGTAATTCTCTGCTTATAGTTTTATGTCATCTGCAGGTTGGTAGGGTTTTTTGTGTTTATTTTTTTAAGATTAGGCAGAGGAAAGTCTCTGGTCTCATTCTGAGTCAGCAAATCTAACATAAAATCAGGCTGTTAGAGATTAATCTTCATGTCATGGCACCCTTTTTAAGCCCCCAAATAATTTTAAGTGCAGATAAGGAAATTATAAGCAGTTTGCAGTCATGTGATAAGCTGAAATGAATGGGAGGCAAATGTGATGGCAAAGGTGATGTCCGACATACCTATGAATGTGTGTTTGAAATAGCACAGTACCCCACAGTCACTGCAGCTCATATTCCTATTTGAATGCAGTAAGTGCCATTTTACTAACCTAGAAAATATTTATAATGTATTTATACACGCTATAGAAGTACCTTCAGGGACAAGCAGAGATGAAAGACCTCCCAGAGTACCCAGACTCCTTCCAGCACTTTTAGGTCATATCACATTGCTCTCCATCCTTTTCCTAAGAAGCTGGTGAGACGCACCACCCCCCCCCCCCCCACCCCGACTTCCTCATCGAGATGCAGTCCACCCTGCCCAGCTGTGTCTCTTGTGCTGTGCACTGCCCATGCACAGCATAGAGGATCCTTGCCCCAGGGTGTGTCCATGTTTGTACACAAGACATGGAAAATGACTACCATTACCAGCTGGGGCAGGTATAATTGAACAAAACCCCAGTTATGATTACTGCAATAATCAGTAGTCTCGGTGCTGTGGTATTATCTGTGTTTTGCATGTGTGGCACAGAAACAAACCTCTTGCAAGGGAAGACTGGAAGGAGTGTAGCACTGGGTTTGCTGATTCTCACAGACTGCTCCTTCCTTGCTCAAGGGACAATGAAAAGGAGGGTGTGAAAAAAGTGGACGAGTAAGTAGGGGAAGTTGGTATCACTGGTGGAAAAGCAAGTGATGTCAGTCCAGGGGGGTAGCAATGGTTCATTATTATTAAACATTCTCCAAGAACTGGGGTTTCAGCCCTTCATGGTGTGTGCTGGGAAGACATTGGGTATTAAAGGTCAGGGACCACTTGGAATGACCGTTCTCTCTAGCCTTGAAACAATATGCAAAAGCCATTCCCAAAGCTGACATCCTCACTGGCAGTGTCTTCAGTTATGCCACAGATTAAATTACTTCCTTAGGGTACCTCTGCCTTGTCACTACTCCTGAGAGGGTGAACTGTGAGCTCTGGTGGGGCTCATTGGTAATGAAAGGTGTGGACACAGCAACATGTTGATCATGCTATTTTCACTTCCAGGGAGAGAAGACAAACCAACTAAAGGCTGTCATGTTTCAGGGCTGTTAATTCAGCTTCTTCTATAGCAATTCAGCTCACCAGGGATGAAGGAGCTTCTGACTTTGGGACGTGGGGACTATTCTGCTCATAGTGCTGGAAAGAGTGCAGTAAAAAAAGTGGTGGCATTTATTGAAGAACATATATTGTTTTATGGCTGGTGTCTCACACATGTTCCTGCCACTGCCTGTACTCCCATGCAGCTGGCTGCTCATACACAGTGTGTGATGGGGTGGTTATTTGCATCTAATACAACTGTTTGGCAGGACCAGTTCTGTTTGTGTTTCTGACTGATCTGGAGATCATAGATTTATAGAATCAGAGAATCATTTAGGTTGGAAAAGACCTTTGAGATCACGAAGTCCAACTGTTAACCCAGGACTGCCAAGTCCACCACTAAACCATGTCCCTAAGCACCACATCTACGTGTTTTTTAAACACTTCCCAGGGACGGTGCTTCCATCACATCCCTGGGCAGCCTGTTCCAATGCTTGACCACCCTTTCAGTGAAGAATTTTTTCCTAATATCCAGACTAAACCTCACCTGGCACAACTTGAGGCCGTTTCCTCCTGTCTTGTTGCTTGTTATCCCCAGATAACAATGATATCCCCAGAAGAGACCGACCCTCACTTGCCTGCAGCCTCCTTTCAGGTAGTTGTAGAGAGTGATAAGAGTCCCATCCATCTTCACTCTCAAACCATGCTTTTCAGCCACATCTCTCTCAGATTCATATAGAAGCTCCAGGTAATTATGCAGATTTGTTTAATTCACTTAACCTGAACTCTGCTGTTCCCTCATGTTTCCCTGAGCCTACTCACACTGAGGGACTGGACAATTTAAGAAATGCATCCTCTGTGCATCCGCTACCCTTACCTGTAGTCTGTCTAATCTCTACCCTTCTTAGATTGGAGTGGCCCATCTTTGCTGGAAATACAGAAGATTTAGGGAGGTGACTGAGAATAGACAACTGTGTAACACAGGTTTTCTTCCTCTTCTGTGCTACTGTAAGCTGGTGAGCAATAGCATTTCATGGCAACTGCTGCTGCATTTTGGGTGATGTATGGGCTAAATCCTATGCACAAATCTCAAGGTGTGTTGTGATCCTTCTGATGGCAAGTGCTCAGCTCATATATGTTGTTTAGATTGTTAATTTATGCAGATAGGCTGTGGTTGGCTTTGTTTCTGGCAACTCTGGAAAGCAAAGCCTGTTTTCATATGCCAGGATCTCATACGGGGTGCTGCTGTATGCAGGTGATGTGGGCAGTTTTTACACAGGTGCTGGATTTCACTTGCCTGTCTAGCTCTCGCAGGCAGCAATCTGCGTCTTCTCAACAAGCGGGTCATGTTGCAAGGTGTCTGTTTTAACTGGGGAGGAAAGCTGCAGCGAGGAGAGATGGGCCAGAAGGGCTGGAACGGGAAAGAAGATTTTGTAATTTCAATGGCCAAAAATGTGGTGACACTGCTAACTGGGATATAGAAGGTTAATGGCTGAACTTTGCTAATTTTTCAGTAATTAGGGGAGGGGGAGCAAACAAGGAAAAGGGAAGGGCAGTTCATCTGAAGGAGGACATTAAAATGTTTGTGTTGCAGCAACATCAAGAACCTAGTTATGGTCTGTGGTCTCACTAGGCTACAAGCTGTTCAAATTCAAGATAACAAACTGGTCTCTGTCCCAAAGACCTTACAATTTCAGTGTAGTAGAGCAATTAACAGGTGGATCCAGAGGAAGAGGGATGAAACAAGAGCCATTGGCAGTACTCCCGATTTGCCCTCAAAAAACTGTTTATAATGTTGTATATACCACAAGAACGGATAATTTGAGGAAAGGGTAATAGAAAAGTCAGTGAGGTAGCTTCAGGCATCTTTGCATCTTCCAGGCAGCGCAACTAATCCATTTGGGGCGTGTGCAACAAAGATCTGGCATATGATTGCTAAGGGCTGGCACAGCTCTGGGAGAAACTGCTATTCCCAGCAAGGGGCGAGAGAAAGCCCAGGAGGAGTCATGACTCAGAGGGACATTTCTCAGTCAAGTTGGTCTCCTAGCTTTGGGCTGTGCTCCGGCAGCGGCACTGAAGCCCAGCCCTTAACGGTAAAGCTTTCTTAAGAACAGCGTGCTGTGCTTTGCAAAACATAGTGGAGGGCTCCTTGTGGGACACCTCTACTCGGTGTCTGCTCCTCAGTCTTAGCTGTGAAATACGGGGAGATCCTGGACGAACCGTGCAGGGCTCGGAAGATCTCGTTTCAGTAGCGTATGAATTAGCACTTTCTGCTGTGAGATGTTTGTTGTGTCTCAGGAAAAAAACCAACGATGAGCCCCAGTACCTCTCTCGATTCAGCTGCAGATGGTTTTTCCAGAAGGATCCTTGTCTAGTCTGTTAACGCATTGGAGGTTATCACTGACAACATGAATGGAAAGACAAATGAGTTAGCAGCTCTGAATAGCACGCCGAAGGGCTCTCCGATGAAACAGTTGCATTTCCATATATCATAAGCTGAGCTGGAAGCTGGCTGGATCTTCTGGTGAAGATGAAGTGAACTAAGAAATAAACTTGCTACAGAGAGGCCTGTAGTGCATAAATGCCAAAAACATGTTTCTGGCAAAACTGTAAGACACTTTGCCTCTCACCATCTTTCAGTGTTGTGTCCTTTGGCTTTGTCGTCTGACTGCCAAAGGGAGGAGCAGAGGTTGGAAATCAGAATTATAAGTGTGCAACTACTTTTAGAAATGCTGATGTGGTGGCATACCACTGCTCACTGATTTATTTAAATCTCTGGCTAGAAAATTGCTGGTTGTGGAGGAATGAATAAGGAGAGCTTATTCTGGAGACAACAATTGAAAAACATTAAAAGTGAACTGGATGAAATGTCTGTTGGATTTCCATCATTTCTTGTAGTAGTCAGCTATTAAAAAAAATAAACTCCCTTCAAAAAACCAAAAGGCTTCCAAGGTACAGAAAGCTTTTATGCCACACTTTTGACCTGGCAAACTGAAAATGTACCGGGAGAAGCTGCTTAGTGTATGTACATACGGCTTTAACTTGGAAAAGTAACCATTTTAAATGTCACTATTGATTTCACAAATGACTCTATTGGTGTTGAACAAAGAGGCTGGATAAAGACGCATATTATAAACAAGAAAAATCTGATCTTTTTTTTTTCTCCAATTTGGTGTGTTAAGTCAATGTCATTAAGGCAGCCACTATCCTCCAGTTCTAAACATGATTAGGTAAAAGTTTCCAGGACCATAGTACAATGCTAATATCTCACCACGGACAGTAACTATCCAACTTATTTCCTGGTGTGTAATGTGCTTGCACAGGGACTGTCACTGACAGAAAGAGGGACGCTCCGGTAAACTTGCAGACCTGCAAGTCACAGACTCAGCCCTTTGCACCTCAGAAGCGAGAAGTGTTTCCAGGTTGTTGTCTCCCTTTACACACTTCTTTTAATTGCCTCTAGCTGTCCATACGACTACATTACGGTCACCTCTCAGGCTTCTTTCTGGCTGTGGCAAATGCAGGAGATGTGATTGCTGAGCCAAAGCAGGGGCATGATCCCTCTGAGCAGCGCCACGTCCATCGAGCGTCTCGCTGTGGCTCCTGTGCCTGCAACCCCACCTGCCTGCCCGCCATGGGGCTCCTGTGCATCCCAGGGTCATGCTTCTTGATAAGCGTCTTCTGTTTGACAGGATGGCTAAATAAATGACATTGTTGCCGTGGCGTGAAGAGCTGAATGGGTGGTTATGTGGACGGTGAGGATTTGCTAGCTGTTTCCACTGTAGGTGATGTAAGCTTCCAATGCAAAGGATATTTCACCCAGAATTTGTATTTTCTACTGAAAGTTGTCAGTGCTTTTTCAAACATTATGTTTTCTATAAATTGATTTTTTCTGGATACAGTGTTTTCCTGGGCATGAGGTGTTTTGTTTAGCGGGGGGGGGGGGGGGCGGGGGGGGGATGTTTCCTTTGATAAATCCTTTGATATATGAGCACCTAAATTCAGTGTAAGGTAGAATATTGCTAGCAAAAGAAGTTGATAATCCAAATTTTCTGGATTACCTGGGGAACAGTAGTGAGTAAAAAATTTGGTTACCAGAGAGTGGGAGAGGAGAGCATGTAATGGAGCACATGTCTTTCACTGTTGTGAACAGAGTGATTACCAGTCAGGTAGAGGCTGGAAACAATTAACTTTAATTGGTCTATTGGGATTTTAATAAAACCTTGAAAGCAATTAAAAGGCTTTTATTGAAAACAGATTTGGGTATCTTTTCTAAGGACATCTTAACTGGAACTGTTATTTTAAATGTTAATTATGGTTTTGGGAAACGTCTCCTTGCAGCAAGTGATACCGGTGTGGTGTGCTCTGCAGTCAGGACTTGATCCCATGGCAAACAGTAGATCTGGTGTAGTCATCCATGTGCCTGTGAAATCACTGCCCTGTGGAGCACATAGTTCCTCTGTGGTTTCTTCTTGTCCATGTCCATGTCCATGCCTATATTCTTCTTGAAATTTGGGCAGCTCAGGAATGATTTGTGCACCCCTCCTGCAGATTCCTTGGGGTATCTACAGTGTGCAGAGATGCAGGGGACCTGTGGGTATGCTGTGTCATGTCCGGGAGGACTATTTATAGCCCAGGAAGATGAAAAGGTGGGTATTGAAAGTAAGAAGATTATATAAAGATCAGTCAAATATTCCAGTTTTCCTCTCAGTTATAAAACAGCCTTTGTTAAAATAGAAAAGCACAATCTTTAACATATACTTTGCTGGTATTGTCTGGATCTTAGTGTTTGGAGAAAGCACAGCGATCCTTCTACAAAAATCAGTTTCATAGCTGTTGTTGCTAGCAGCTGATTAGGAGTTAAAAGTTGCAAAGCCATTTCCAAACAAATCTTTCTTTTGTGTGTGCTCCTAATTAGGGGAGGTGGGGAAAGAAAGGTATATCCCTTTAGACCTATAGTGTCTCTATTTTACCATGATTAGGAAAACACACTTTAAAAAAATGTCAAGACATTTGTTTATTGAATTTTGAATTACAGATTACCTGGCTATCTTTTCAAATATGTCTCTTCATGGTGCTGACTCCCAGATTCAGTGCAGATCCCAAGATACTTTCCGTGTTTCTTGCAGTCTCAATCACAAGAGCCCTTTTGTGATAATTATAGCAGCTTTTTACATATATGTTAATCTTCTTTATTTATTCTTTTGCCTTTGGAAGGTTTACGTTACCAAGCAGTCACAGAGACGTATGTGTATGTATAAGCTTTCCAAGATACAAACTGAGAAATGAATACTTCCAGCTTTCTCAAATATGCTTTTTTTTAAAAAAAAACTTTGGTAGAAAAGAAATCTTCTCATTTCTCCTGGGGACTCAGTTCTGATTTTGCCTGTGAAGGGCTGTTGCTATTGTATCTTTCCAGAAGAGCAAAAATGCAGACATTTTTTGAAACATAACAGGTTCATAGTCTAAAAAAAAAACGGTGTGGGTGACATTATGAGGGCAGAAGGAGAAACAGCTGATGCAGTTAAGTGGAAAAAGTGACAAGCCTGTTCGGTAGATATTGTGTGAGACAATATCCCATTTACTTGTGTGATATTACAGGAACACCTGGCAAGTGTCCTGGTGAATAAGGACTGCACTGGGCTGTGCGTTGTACATCCGTGGGGTAAAATTGGATGTTTCCTTTGTGTTCAGAAAGCTCTGCCTTCGTCTGGACATCAGGAGAGACTTTATACCTCTCAGACTCCCCTGGCAAGCTAATGAGAAAAACATTGGGAAGAAGGAGATTTTAATCTGTTTCTCTGAAAAGAAGCAGCCAGCAATGTAAGAATCCAGGACGGGAAGGAAATCTTTGCAGGGACTGAGTTCTGTCTGAGGCAGGAACATAATGTGATCTTTTCCTTAAATGAATGAAGTCTTTCTGATAGCTAATTAGAGGCTGTCCACCCCGGACTCAGAACAGATCTGCAGTGCAGTACTGGACTGGCACTAGTTTTGAATTATGAACTCAGGTGTCAGTAGCAGCTGAGACTGGAGCTCTACAGGGGCTGGGAAGGAAGCTGGGAAGGAAGCAAAAAGGCTGAAATACTCAGCAAATGAACCTGAACTGAGGTCCATGCTGCTGCAGTTAGGCAGTTCCCAAGAGCGAGCAGTGCACGGAGAGCCTGGGCACATCTGCACGTCACTGCCGGGTACATGGATCCTGCTGGTTTGCTCCCACGGCTGCTATTTGAAGGCTGTTCAAGGCTTTTGCTATTTTAGTGGCTCAAACCCTTTCAATTCCATATCTATATTTGTGCACAGCCTGTGTATATTCATTTTCGTCTTTTGCCAATGCTGGTTTTCAGTTCAAACAGCTCTTCTGCTTCCCCCATTCCTCACTTTCCCAGCATAATTAAAGGGAGCAGTCATCTTCTATCTTAACAGCCTACTGAAAAGATAACGTTTGTGGATCTAGGAGGAAAAGACCCAAAAACCAACCTTGTGACTTTTTTTGGACCTCTTCACAATTTTTGCCACCTTGATCTAACATATATTAACCAAAAGTTAACTCAGACAGACTCTTACTGTCTTGTGATTTATTGACATCAGTGTTTTTAAGTCCGCAATCAAGACCAGGCTTCTGATTTTCCTAGGCACTGCATAAGCACACAGCATGACTCTCCACCTGCCCAGTTTATAACAAATGAGAGAGACAACA
This sequence comes from Falco peregrinus, assembly GCF_023634155.1. Lineage (NCBI taxonomy): Eukaryota > Metazoa > Chordata > Aves > Falconiformes > Falconidae > Falco > Falco peregrinus. The sequence goes on from NC_073723.1 coordinate 15,273,028, forward strand.
GGAATATGGGGCATGAGAGACCTTGTTAATGGAGGTACTTGCTCCTCTCCAAGGTTTCCTGGAAATAGTTAAATTAAAACTTGGGTTCTTTTTGTTCCCTTATGATTTATTATAGGAAATGTAATACAGGCAGGAAGTGTGCCTAAAAATATACAGATTGCTTTTTTTCTTACTTTATACCTCAGAATATTGGAAATGTCAAAGCCAGTTCTTGCTCCTCTGGAGGAGGCTCTGGCATGTGTTGGAGCCTAGCTGCTGGAAACTCCTGAGATCCCCATCCAGATCTGTTATGTGACTGCTGGGAAGCAAAGCCAGTGGCCCTGGTGAGTCTCTCAGTGGCAGGTGTCTCACCGACACCTCACCTGCATCTCCAGTAATGCCTGCAGGGCTCGGTTCACCTGCTTTACAAAAGCAGGCTACAACGTTCATTACTTACCAGTTCTTTCAGGTGGTGTCAGTGAGTTTGCTTCTCTGAGTAGCAGTTCCCTATGAACTCCTTACGAATGCCCGTAATTCCCCTCATGAACACCTCCAAATTGTTTGAAGATGCTCCAGGTATTATTCTGGAGCTTTTTGCTCCATTCATTTCTTTTAAAATCTCCTCTTTAGACACTTCGACCCTTGATTTCCACATTTCCATATTACTTAGAAGAGATTAGTATTTCCTCTAAGCGATAGCCTTAATGGGAAAAATTCACTTTATTAAAAAAAAAATAAAATTATTTAAGTTCACATCTGAAGGATTCTGTGCATGGGGTTGTTCAGTGAAGCTAAGCCTCAGCTTTAGGAAGGGAACAGTCAAACAGATTATCTTTTCACAGATGTCAGATTTATAGTCTTCCTTTACTGTAAACTGCAGAATTAACCCCAGACATGGGTTAAGGTGTGACTGGGATTCACTGATGATTCATGGTCAGAGCAACCCATGTTTGTAACTGTGCTGCTTTGCCAGTGGAGACAAAATTGCTGTATGTTTGTGACAAGGCTGGGCACTGATTTTACAGCATTAATTTCAGATGGTGGAAATGCATTAATTACAGCCTCCTCCTTGATTTCTTCTTCTTGTCACAAGGTAGTTGCAGAGGTGGGGAAAATGCATAAATTATTTTGCAGGAGTGCTGAAGATTCCCATCAAAGATTTAACAAGAGAAGTTCGACAGGTGATGAGAGCAATGCACAAAGGGGAAGCATCTGACGCTGCCACGTATAGCTTTTGTTTTTAAAGCTGTGCAGATAAATGATGACAAAGAGATCAGATAAAAATGACTGTGATTGACTAGCCCCTTTGTGTTAAGTTTGGGGCCAATGATTTGATGGAGAAAGAGGAGGAAGAAACCCCAAGTAACTAATAGGCATCTAGGATATTTTAATCTTTTTTTTGTTTGTTTTCAGTATTAGAACCCAGTGGATGATCATCCTGTGTTGTTAACAAGCTTCACTACATACCACGTGGAGTTCAGGAACATTAAAAAGCCACTGTAGTGATGCAGGGCTGAGAGAAAAGTATGAAAAGTAACCTTTTCTCTCCTCTGGAGTCCAGTTTTATTAAACCAGCTTGGAGGGTAATTTTTCCACTTTGTAAGGAAATGGACTTTGGGAGGAAGACTTTGTGAAACCCCTGAGTGTTAAACCTTTTTATAGCACTTCCTTCAACTCCTCCCATTCTTTTTATGTTCTTCTGAACACCAGTATTAGGTGTATCCTAGAGAATACAGTCTCCCCTATACCCAGTATAACCTCAAAATGTAAGATAGCTTAGCTAATGACCTTAGCGGGTCATCTAGTCCACGCCTAAACCAGAAACCAAGGCACATGAACAAGTCGGTGTCATTTGTGAAGGGTATTGTCCAACCTCTTCTTAAAAATCTGAAATCATGTGAAGTGAATGATGCCTTAGACCATCTACCTCCATTTCATTATCTTTTCTGTCAGAGAGTTTTCCTCCATGTTTATTTGAAACCCATTTCTTCATACCCTTGTCTCTATGTATGCCCACTTTTGTTTGATATCCCTCTTATAAATCACACGTCCCCTGCTCCTTTTCATTACTGCAGCAAGAGTTCATGTTGTGACCATAATCCATGAAGAATTTCCATCTGAATCACCTTATTTGGGTTCATGGTTGGTTTTGTAGCTGTGGCAGTTGATGTACTTTGGAGTAGTGACTCGTTCTCATTACTTTCTACCTACTGATCTGTGTATCACTGCAGACTTTACTGGTAAAAGCAATCCATCAGTGACCACAGTGATAGAAATAAAAACAGTGCTAGATCAAGGACTCGTTCTTGGGAACTTCTAAAAAATTTCTCCTATAAACATCGATCTTTTGAGATCTGTCAGTAAGCCATTTGTAACCCATTTGTTGTATGCTACTGCAAGTTTTTAAAGTCAAAACGCTGTGTGGTACGAAGCCACATGCTTTTAAATACAAGCACTGTAATTGATCAGTTGTTCTTTAGTCCAAAAAAGGGATAGTTTGAAAAACCGACTTGCCATGAGATCATGCTGAAGGGTTTAATTACATTTTTGCTTCATTTTTTTTTGTTGATATAGTCTAGAAGTCATCATTATATTATTTACCCAGGATCAGTATCAGCTTGGTTGGTTTTTAATTCCCTAGTTCACCCCTTTTATACTTTTCAATATTCAAATTATGCTGGTAGTCCTGCAGTCATTTGAAATTTTCTTTATTTCCCAAGATTTACTGAGAGTTCCTCATCCCTTAAAGGCTCTTGGTGCAAGATATGTGTCTGTTGTTTTAAAAAAAATGTTTAATTTTAGCAAATGCTACCTCACATCCCCTTTTCATCACAGATGGCAATCTTTCTGTTCCACCCTCAGTATAAAATTCCTGCTCAGTTTGGTGTACAGACAAAAATATCTATCCTTTGAAAATTTCTACTTTTTCTACTTCCCTAAGAACAGTTTTGCTGAATGCCTTTAGCAATAACTTACATTGAAAAATATGCTATAATTATTTCTAGCTGTATTGGTCATTTCATTGTTCCCTTCATTTCCCCATTACCAGTCATGTGTTTTGTAAATTATATTAATTACCATTTCTTTTCCATTTTCTGCCTGACTCTACAAATATATAAAAATTAAGGCCTTACTGCCACTTCCATATCCCCTTTCAATATTTAAGAAGATTATTTTTTTTCCCATCAGAGCACTGCCATGACTGGGGGCTTCTGGCTTTTGGAGCCTCCAGTAGGAACCTTGAGAACAAATCCCACTACAGTATTCTATTGGGATTTCTTGCTTTAAATTTGTGTCCCTGCCAGTGATGCTGACAATCTCACTAGGTTGGCAAAAAGTAGGCCTTTCAAAAATTCTTATACTACTGGTCACTGGTGTCCTCTGTTTGCAAACAATACATGTAAACAGATCATCATCATAAACAGTATCTAAGAAACCGCTGATTTTTAGGTCATCGATTGATTTTTCTTTGTCCATCAAAATAAGGTCTAGTCTTAAGTTATGCTATACTAGGTGCAAGATTTCCTTTTTCAAGACATTACCTATTATTTTTAGAATATCTGGGGAAGTTTTGTTATTGATTGCACTCGTCCAAAAAAGGGATCTCAAGTGAGGTCACCTATAATGAATATGATGCCTATGGATCAGGTCACTTAATTCTCCAGTAAGATTTCAAAACTGATGATGAGTAGTAGTATCTGGTTCTCCTTCTTCGTGTGGAAGTATGATCCAAAGGGGCTTCTTTGTTGTCACTCAGTAAGTTGATGGCAGATTTAGAAGAGTTTGTTCCTACCCTATTACCATGCTGCAGCTGGGAAGTATCAGAGCACTGAAGTCAGAGGTTGTGGGTTGCTGGCTTCAGTGGGGTAACCTTTACCCATGTCCCCGAGTGGGGGTCAGCAGGCTGAAAGACATCACCTCAGGTTTTAAAAGATTTTATGTGCCCATTTCTCATTGCAGCGTGTAGCTTTTTAGCTCTTTCTTGGAGCCTGGAAGGCGCAGAACATTCTGAGCAGGTGAACCCCATAAGCTTCCAATCTGAAAATCTTCTTTTCAGCCTCCTGAACATCAAATACCTCTTTCAGGCAGCACGGAAGCATTGTGGTGGTGCTTGTTTTCTTTGCAGAGTGCTCCGCAGCAGCAAATTAGAGCTACTGCAGGGTCTTGAGGGCCTGCTGAGCTATTTCATTCTCAGTAGCCTAGGTGGCTCTTCACATCTCATCACGTGCATGAGATGCTAGGCTGGATTATGCTGTCAAGCATCAGCCTCTCTGTTGAAAACCAAGGCACCCTAGCTGGTTTACTCTTGCAGACCCTCTGCTTTTGGGGGCTGCAGCTTAGTGAGTTGGCTGCTGCATCCCAACCTTCAGTGGGACATGTCCAAGGTCACACAGAAATTCATACAATCAGAGAATCATTTAGGTTGGAAAAGACCTCTAAGATCATCAAGTCCAATCATTAACCCAGGACTTCCAAGCCCACCCTAAACCATGCCTCTAAGCACCACATCTACACATTTTTTGAACTGCAGAGCTCCTAGTTAAGCCTGGGTCTCTTGGTCCAGATTAACACAATATAAGCCTGGAGTCTTTCTTCTCTAGTACACCTTTTTCTTTGACCTGTCTGTAGTACCTGGCTCATGCGACTGTATTTGTAGCTGTACTTGACTATGCTACTCCATCTTACCCTTGGCACACTGGGGATGGAAAAACAGTTCTGCTCCTGAAACTCCAAATGAATATTGAAACACACATATTTTTTTATTTGACGCTAATGAATATTATGGAGAAAGGATTCTAGGGGATTTTGGGAGGGGAATGATTTTAAATAGGCAAATTATTTCATTTAGAAGTACATTTACTGTACATAATAATGGATAGCTTTCTTATGGTGCTTTGCAACTTCAAAGTGCTTTGCAACTATTAATTAATTAACATGCATGCTCTTTTGGAGGTAGGAAACTAATTATTAACAGCCCTGCCTTGCATACAGGGAACTGAATGATAAACATTCATGTTATTTAAACAATTTAGCCATTGTATTGCATGCTTAATTTGTCTCTGTGAGTACCACTTCTTCATACATAATGTGGATTAATGCATATGCAAATGAATAAGTTAAATAGCTGCATTCATACAATGCATGGTGATCAGCACGCATAATTATGTGCCCAGTGCCTCGTATCTTAGGACTCCCTTAAAATGACAATCAGTCATTCTTCCTTGTGTTCCCTGAAAGTCATTGGAGATTGATATTTGTCCCCAAATGGGGGATGAAAGATGACACGAGCCAAGAGTTGTCCAGGGAGATGGTCCCTGATGTAGTAGGTTTTGGAGCAAATCCCATAACACAGAGGGGAAACAAGCTTCAGACTAGTGTTGCGCATGGTTATATACACACTTGTGCCAAAAATAACTTCACACAGTCCCAACTAAGACAAAGGGAGAGAGTTCAGTAAAAAAATCTAGCCTTGGTTTATTGGTGGCAGACCGCAGACACAGTGGCTCAGTCAGCATGCTGTACCTGAGCTCCTGTCACCTGCACCTTGTGCTTCCATTTCTATAGGCAGCCTAAGCTAACCCTTATGTTGGCCTGTGTCCAAGTCCTAGCAACCTTGACACATCTCAGGGTAATTTTCAGGATCCCTTGTCTCTGCCACACATTAGGCAGAGGGTGATGCTATAAAGATGGATGGGACAGGTGATTCTGTTGGAACAGGAGCTGTGCACCAGGCTTGTGCCTCAGCTGGGAAACTGTCCTCCTGTGGATCGTGTGAGGAGGGTGCACCTATATTTAATCTTCCAGGAATACCAGGTGATCACTCAGGAGCATGCACAAAGTGTGGACAGGCAACAAAGAGATTCACGTTGCCCCTCCAGAGCAGCGCTGGCAAAGCTGGAGAAATGAAGTGAGCTGCTCAGGGTCCAGCACTTACACACTTTCACGTGTTTAAGGCAGGTTCCTAGTTTTCCCTCCAAACTGTTGTCCATTTGGGGTTTGAGATGCTGGTGATGGGAGGCAACTTGCATCACAGACACGAGCAGATACACAGCTTATCCCATAGTTCAAGCACCCTCTCGCTGCCCTGAGCAGAAGGCAATGGGTGTAACTTGTGATGAGCTTCCCACCTTTCCATGATGAGAAGCTGCACTGTGAGATTTAGGAGTCGCTGCACAGAACAGAAAGGGCATAAGGAAAGCTGAGGAAAGCATCCTTGGGAGGGCACAAAAGAAGTGTGACAGCTGAGGGAGGAAAAGCAACTGCTAAGTAAGCAGAAATGTTACCAGGCTCAGAAACTTGGAGAGCTTAAAAAAGGCAATGGGAGCGAAGCACCTGGGAGTGTGTGAGTGTGAGAAGCAAATCTGTGCAGACCCTCCCCAGGCTCCCAGGACATTCAGTCTGTGGGCTGGTGAGAAACTGCCAACATGATCTTCTGATCTCTGCATGGCTGCGTGTGTTCCCGTAAGGCTTTCTGTGCTGGAAGGTGGACTCTCCTTATCTCAGCTCCTGACTATTTGAATAACAGTTTGCTTCGATTTTTCTATTTGCCAGTAATCCCACTTCCTTCCTTGTGGTCTTTTCTAGCTCAGCATTGCCCCTCTACCCTTTGGGCTCCCCTTTGCCTTCCCAGTGACATCCACACTCTTTCTGTTTGACCCATCCCACAGAGGAACCCATAATTAGACAATTCACAACACCTGGATGACACTTGCAGCTCTCCTGCTACTTGCTGTCCCTTCCCCATATTTTTCTGCCTGTTCTGATATTCTCAGCCTGTTCTGGTGTACATTGTCCTATCCTCTATTTATACAGCTCCTGGCATGTTTCTGATCTGAGCTGATACCTCTAGGCATTGCCTTCATACTATTAACAATAACAACCACATAGCTTTTTAATTTCTTGATGCATTTTTAAGAAAACCTACGTTTAGCTCTTAATCCTGGTGTAGATGGTGTGTTCTTATCAATAATTGCCCTATTAAGTTATGAATACAGGTGAGTAAATTTCATGCTTATAAAAATGTTTGAGCAGGCAATGCATTTAGCTGACTGCAGACTGGTATTTATGTAGTTCCAGGAGAGTAAATAAAGCCTATTCGGTGGCCATCATTATAGCGTTATTTTATCTCCCTCCTTCCTTGGCTCTCAATTTGATGCAAAAGCCCAACCTCATGTACAGAGTCATGCCTCCCAGAGGGTATTAAATTTCTTCAGATGCTACTGAAATGCATGGCACTGGGGATGTTTCTTGCCCTCCAAGACCAGGCTTCAGTTCCCAAAGTATAAGCCTGAAAGCTTATGAGGCTGTTTCTATTGGTCATTCCCACTAAAGATGTTCAGTGCAGGACTGATATTACCTTTGCCTGTCCAGCCTTTTTTGTGGGCTTTACTGTTGACACTCATCATCTGACTCATGAATTAATGTATATGCCATGTAGGGGACTGTTTTTGAATGCTGGGCAAAGTCGTTTTCCATTTTTTTTCTACTAATATTTATGGTTAGAATAACTGTTCTGATTCTACTTTCCTTATCTTGTAACTCATTTACCAACCAGCCTCCTAGAGAAAATACTTATTTTGGAGTAACTAAAAAAAAAAATTAAACCAACACCCTTCTGTAACCCCTAGGGCAAGTTTATGCTTGTTGGTATTAGTGTTTGAGTGCCAGCCCTGTAAAGCACTCAACTTGTGCTTTGCTTTCTTTCAGTTCTAACAGCTTAAGGTGCGGGAGTGGGCCTCTTCACAACTTATGTGTAGGTTTAAAATTAAGCACATCCCTGTAATCAGTGTCTTCTAGGTTTGGGTCTCCAAAAAGGGGATCCAGGCAAGAAGTGAGCAAGAGGTAGTTCCCAAGAATATTAGATCTTTCTATCTGTTCAAAAAAAATCCCAAACTTTTATTATTTAAGACTTCATCTGTTTTGATGCTCAAAACAAGATGATATAGGCAGACATGAAAGCATATACCTGTACTAAAATTCATTAAAACAAGATTAGAAATGGCACTCAGTAGCATAATTATAAGAGACTAACATGGAGATATGGAGGGTTTGTGGAGCTAATGGGACCCTGGAAGTTGCTGGCACTTTGGAATGACCCTTTGCAATTTCCCAGTGGAGATCAAGAACTTACTAATTTATACCAAAGCAGTTGCTTCGTTTAGAGTTGCTGAGTACCAAACTGCAGACATATTATTTGCTTGGACAAGTAAACTGAAATTAGGTTGTTGAGTCACGTAAGGTACTTGTAAAGGAGTATGGGGAGCCTGAGGAAAAATGAGAGAGTCAATCAATCCCTCTGGAAAGAGGAAGAAAGCTGGCAGGAGAAGGAGCCTACATAAAGAGCCAACAAACCAGATAAATACATGACAGCATGAACAGAGTCTCTGCTGTAGATTACACACACTTGATTTTATGGCCCCAGCGGTTCCCAGCTTAACACATCCTTTTGTGAGGATTCCTTCTGCCTTTTACCATGTTGCAGCAAAAGTGAAGCGATGATCCTGACTTAAAACTTTTTGGCTTCCACCAGTGCCCAAATGTTTTCCTATGCATTTGGGGGTTGGTTTTTTTTTTTCTTGAAGTTTTTCTTCTGTCTTCGAACAGCTGGTATGTCATCCCCACCAGGAAGTGGAGAAGTACCGTGCTGCAGTAAAACTAGAATAGACATGGGGAGTGAGGCCCTTGTACACAGGGACAGGCAAAGTCATGTCAGCACAGTCTGAACCGAAGGAAAGGTCTATGTATTTAAGGTGTGAGTGATTAACTGCTAGGACAGATTAACTGAGCAGGTGCATCCAAATGCTGTCTGCCAGCAACTCTTTTCACTCTTCCAAAAACAACTGAATGGATTCCAGAAGATTTGTCTGCTAATTTCTGCGTTACACCACAAAATCAGGGCAGGTGATCCTAATAGTCCCTCAGAGATTTTCCTGCATTCCCCCCATTACGGTCAATTAGCCTGACCTCTCACGTCTCATGGATCAGGGATTTCACTGCAGAGCTTTTCCAGCAACAACCCAGTCCCTTCTGCTCTCCAGATCGATGCCTCTGACTCTCCCAGGCTGACACACAGAGACAGCTGGTGCTTGGAACAGAGTAGTCCAGATCTCCCCACTCCCACACCCCTGCTGTGGTGCCGCATTCGCCGTCCCTCATATAGAGCAGAGTTATAGGTAGCAGAGCGAATGCACAGATCAGCTCTCCTGGCTTCGAGGAGCTGGTGGTTCCTCTTTGGCTACACAGGCTTAGAAAAGCCAGGGCGAATTTTTTGCAATGAATAATTTAAACTGAGCCTTTTTGACCTCGTTTTCTATATGCATCTCCTAGCAGAAAGTTGAAGCTGAAGTAATTTGTCATAGCTGAGTGTAAATCCAAGGGGAGCAGATGGGGGTTTCCCCGCCATGTAGCGGTGCAGGCACTGTGTGCATGAAAATGGGCTGCCTGGGACAAGGCAGGCAAAACCTCTGCAAAGGAAAATGTGCCTGCAGCTAAATGGACCTCCCGAGTTTATGGTGGGGCTTTGTTCTCATATGTGAACTTAGTCTAGGTTTCGGTCAGCTAGGAGGCAATGTCCTTGTCGATTAATTCAACTTGTTTACTTATTTTTTCACTTGGAAGGTTTACTGCTGTCCAATAAACTGTATCTCTTTTTGGAGTCTGCTGTTAATGGCTTTGCAACACACCGTGGAAAGGGCTGAGGATGCTGCCCAGGGTTTTATTAACCAGCTGGTACTTACCATTCCCTCCGTATTTGCATCACTAAAAGATGCTGAAGAGATCTGGGTAGTTTTCAAGAGGGCAGAGGCTGCAGTGCCACGTGCAGAATTGCAGACAACGTTTGAATGCTCAGTTAAAAACAGGACCAAGGTGGACAACATCTTCTGTTATCACATGCTCTTTGTGACCTTCGAAAGTTGCTTCTCTGACTCTGAACTTAGGCCTTTGTGGAATGTGTGCAGTGTAGCTGGAAGCACCTGGGGCTTAGTAAGAGTGTGGAAGATTCTCTGTCATTTGAAATCTTTACATCCAGTTATAGTGTCTTCTCAAAAGATGCATTGCAGCTGCATTTACAGACTCAGTGAAGGAATTATTATCATATTGTTAACAGTCCTTTACCAGTGGGGTCCTAATGGTGATAGCATAGTTTTCTGTTTTCCTGGGAAGCCCCAGTTATCTTCTTTTAGCTTTCATTACTGTGCATAACTGCGTAGCCTGCCAAAGAGCAATATTGATTCCAGCGTATCGAGCAAATCAGGGCTTTGTTTGTTGTGCAAATAGCAAAACAGCAGCAGTACTGCAGACAGTAGGAACAAAATGAGACAATGGTCTGTCTCAGGCATTGGAATTTATTCATTGTGCCTGGTGTTTGTGATGCAGTGTGGTGTTTGTGATGCAGTGTGGCGAGCTGCCTTAGTCTCAATGCACAGGTTTCCATACGAGCTTGAGGCTGCTTTTGTGCATTGTGGGGACTTCTGGCTGTTAGCTGCAGGAGGCAGCTCTCACTGGAGCATGCCCTTGGAAAGGCTGACACGAGCTCTAAAAGATGAATTATTTACATAGCCTCACAAGCATCTTCTAGCCAAAGCTAAAGATACATCTGCTTGTCATGGGCAGCCATAAATTTGTGACGAGAGCAGAGGAGTTTCCCTGTGACACAGCCCAGCCTGTTGCTCGCTGCTGCAATGCTGCACAGCACAAATTACAGAACAGTAAGAAAAGGAACATTCTACGCATAGGAGTGATTTGCTTTGGGTCACCGTTACAATAGAATGTGTTGCAACATGAGCTGCAGCTGAATCAGTATCTTACACAATTAGACCAGAATTTTGTTGAGGTCAAGCTTGACTGTGGTCTGGTGTGGTTCCAAGTGAAAGGTGTCGGTGCTGGGACCTGTCACTTCTGCCACCCCTAAGGGAGTTTGCACATACAAATGATGGTTTTCAATGTGAAAACAGACTCAGGTAGGGTTTGCAGCAGTTTAAGCCCTGCCCTGAGCCAGTGCAGATAACTGCATTAGGGAATTTCCACTGATGTGGTCATGTTGTGGGGAGTTTCCTCAGTAATAAACATGTCCCTAATGCCTAAGGCAAATCATGTAGCATCCCTGTCTCCTTCAGATGTCAGATATACAAGGTGCTACCTGTCTGCCTTGGATGAAGAGCAATGCCTCATCATTTTAGCTTCCAAATAACATGAGGTTAGAAAGAGTATTTCCTTGAGGTTACATTCCCTTATTCTGGGTAGCTGTGAGATCTCTTATACCTTCCTCTAAATTCTCCTGTGGGAGATGAGGGAGGCCCGAGGGCTGATCTGAACTGGCATTTCCTCCCCTCCTGCTGGTGTGGGAATTAATTGATATTTTCTGTGCTATGTGCAGTCATGCAACAGTAAAGCAAAATGTGACAGGTGTTTAACTATGAGCTGGTTTTAAAGATATTTCTAGGTTTAAAACCTCTTTTTGACTGCTTGTTGCTGCATTGTGCAGTGCTATCAAGCCTGCCTGAAGGACTACTAGTAGTGATAATAAATAATACTAATAATTTCTAACTTTTATATAACCCTCCTTTGCAAGGTTGCCCAAAGTGCTTTTCAAAGGAGGTTAGTATGTAACAAAACCAGAAATTATTTGCCTTGTGTCCCTCCAGGCTCGTGTGATGCAGGTAGGAGTGGAAGTGCATTTTTCAAGCTCTGTATCCTGGCAGGCACCACCTCTCAGAAGCCCAGCTAATGTAGGTTAACTCTAGAAATTGAAAATAGGTGCCCAAATTGCTTGTACAGTGGGTTTGGGCAGTTTGTGTAGGCTGCAGTTTTGAAAGGGGGAAAAGGGTTATGGATGTCTCACCTGCAGGGCTATGGCTTTTGGGAAAAGAGCAGCAGCCTTTCTTCTGTCTCTTTGTGCATCTCAGTCTTTGTGCCCCAGTTTCCTTCCTTATTGCTTCCTTAGCTTGAGTCATTAGCATCCTGGGTGGGAGGCATTAAGTAGAGTAATAATGACTCTGATGCCTGACTCAGTTTGACATTGAGTGTCAGGAAATAGCGTATTTTCATTGGGAAATAATATATTCTTAGTGAAAGTTAGTCTTAAGTAGGATTAACTATGAGACCATGTCCCCACCAGTGCAAGGACGATGCAGAGCGGGCAGCCGGCCAGTGCTCCTGGACTGAAAAGGCCAATACATTTCAAGAATATTTGCAGACTGAAAAAAAAAAAATCAGAGGAAGGATCAGGCCTAATCCTCATCCCGGGGATAAAAGCTTTATCCCAGAGACAAAGTACCTTCAAAGCAGAGACCATGAGTGAAAGAACTCCATCCCTTGAGATCCAAAAAAGGGACTTTGCACAAAACCATTGGGAGCCTTGAAACCGCAGTTGTGAGTAAGATGGTAGAATTCCCTATATACTGTCTAGAGATGCCCCTGCCAACAGCTTGGGTGCTCAACTGTCATCTGCCAAAATGCACCTTGTTTTGTTTTAATTTAAAAAGAGAAATCGTCAGTCTTATTTGAGGAGGTGACAGTTTTTCATTCATCGTGGCCCAACAGAGGTAGGACGCTGGTATGGGTTACAGGAAAAGAAGGATCTCTGTAGGTGAGACAAGCACAAGAGGAGGGCTTGGACCCAGGCTGGTGGCCCATACCTGACTTGGACTGTTACAGTACCCTAGTGTTTGGCCCTAAGGAAGGTTACCTGAGCTGATGACTCTCTAGAAGAGAATCAGGACATTCTGGACATGAATCAAAGTTAAGCAGGAGGTTAGTCTCTTGGAGAAATGTATTGCTGAAAAGAAACAGGACTGAATTCCATGTGCTTGGACAGTGATACGGAAATTATTTTAGGGGAATTTATGCTGGACACATTTTGAGAAGATCAGCCGAATTCAGCTTTCAGCCAGATCTTCTGTTTTTCCCTTTTATTCAATACATGTCTTGGTACTTTGAATGTTGCATATTAAATGCTGCGTACATGGCTTGTAAACACATAATGAGTCAGCATTACCAATAGATATGTTGGGGAATTCATGTGTAGCACTCTGGTTTTTTAAGAGCTGTTGCTTCTTCTTTGAGTAGCACATTCTGGTGAGATACATTTCCTGGCTGTTCACCGGGGAAAGGAAGAGGAGTAGATCTGAGGATTCTAATTTATTGGAAGATAAACAGTCTATGGCTAGTACTGTAGAGCTTCTTTCCCGTTCAACAGGAAAACATATATGCCAGCTCTTCTCTTGCTGTTTGAAAGAAAAGATAAAATAATTTCTGGGAAGACTGAACATATTATTTTAAAAACCAGTTGGTTTTGATCTTTTGAGAAACAGGGAATGTACATTTGAGAAGGGTTTAATTTTGTTAAAGCATATTTTTGTTTGTTTGATCTTGCTTTTTGTATTGTGATACTGCCAATCTTTTGTTATGCATTGTTAAAACAGATAATGAGATACAATTCTTGCTCTAGGGAATTTTCAGTCCTCACAACCAAAGACTACAGCCAAAGAAATGGTATTAACAAGGCAGACATATGGTGCAAAGAAGGAAAACATTATTTTCTCCAGTCTTCAGTGGGCAGTGAGTTACACAGAGATTAGAGCTTTAGGTTAGCAAAACTCTTAAATGCATGTAACGTGCCTAGATCCAGCCAACAAAGGAACTGAGAATGTCTTTAAGTTCTGATGACCTTTGGTGGCTTCTCAAAAAAGGGCCATGGAATCCAAATAACACAAAGTCAGATATGCATTTGTTAGTTAAAGAGATGCTTTTAGACGTTTGAATCACAAAAGCATAGAACAGTTTGGGTTGGAAGGGACCTTAAAGATCACCTTGTTCCACCTACCCTGCCACGGGCAGGAACACCTTCTGCTAGGCCAGGTTGCTCAAAGCCCCGTCCAGCCTGGCCTTGAGCACTTCCAGGGATGGAGCATCCACAACTTCTCTGGGCAACCTGGTCCAGTGCCTCACCACCCTCACAGTAAAGAATTTCTTCCTTGTGTCTAATCTAAATCTACCCTCTTTCAGCTTAAAGCCTTTCCCTCTTGTCCTGTCACTACGTGCCCTTGTAAAAAGTCCTTCTCCAGCTTTCTTGTAGGCCCATTTAGCTACAGACAGGCTGCTATAAGGTGTCCCCGGAGCCTTCTCTTCTCCAGGCTGAACAACCCCAACTCTCTCAGCCTGTCTTCATAGGGAGGTGCTCCAGCCCTCTGATCATCTTAGTGGCCCTCCTGTGGACTCATTCCAACAGGTCCATGTCCTTCTTATGCTGGGGGCCCCAGAGCTGAATGCAGTGTTCCAGGTGAGGTCTCATGAGAGCAGAGTAGAGAGGGAGAATCACCTCCCATGACCTGCTGTTACGCTTCTTTTGATGCAGCCCAGGACACGGTTGGCTTTCTAGGCTGCAAGTGCACGTTGTTGGGCCATGTTGAGCTTCTTGTCCACCAACATCCCCAAGTGCTTCTCCTCAGGGCTGCTCTCAATCCATTCTCCACCCAGCTTGTATTTGCACTTGGGATTGCCCTGAGCCACATGCAGAACCTTGCACTTGGCCTTGTTGAACTTCATAAGGTTCATATGGGCCTACCTGTCAAACCTTTCAAGGCCCCTCTGGACAGTGTCCCTTCTTCCCTCCAGCACGTTGACTGAACTACTCAGCTTGCTGTCATTGGCAAACTGCTGAGGGTGCACTCAATCCCACTGTCCCTGTCACCAACAAAGATGTTAAAAAGCACTGGTCCCGTTATTGACCCCTGAGGAATGCCACTGGTCTCTGCTTGGACATCAGGCCATTGACCACAACTCTGTGAGTGTGACCATCCAGACAATTCCTTATCTCAGGTAGTTCATCCATCAGATCCATGTCTCTTCAGTTTAGAGACAAGGATGTTATGTGGGACAGTGTCAAATGCACAAGTCCAGGTAGATGACATCAGTTGCTCTTCCCTCATGCACTAACACTGTAATCCCATTGTAGGAGGCCACCAGATTTGTCAAGCACAATTTATTCTTAGTGAAGCCACGCTGGCTGTCACCAATCACCTCCTTATTCTCCATGTGCCTTAGCATAGTTTCCAGGAGGATCTGCTCCATGATCTTGCCAAGCACAGAGGTGAGACTGACTGGTCCGTAGTTCCCCAGCTCTTCCTTTTTTCCCTTTTTAAAAATGAGCGTTATGTTTCCCCTTTTCCAATCAGTGGGAACGTCACCAAATTGCTATGACTTCTCACAGATGATGGGTAGTAGCTTAGCCACTTCATCCACCAGTTCCCTCAGGATCTGCAGATGCATCTGATTAGATCCCATGGACCTGTGTACCTTCAGGTTCCTTAAATGGTCTCGAACTTGGTCTTCTCCATCAGTGGGCAGTTCTTCGTTCTCCCAGTCCCTGCCTTTGTCTTCTGTGACTTGGGCAGTGTGGCTGGAGCACCTGCTGGTGAAGACCAAGACAAAAAAGTTACTGAGTATCTCAGTCTTCTCTGTATCCTGGGTAACCAGGTCACCCAGTTCCTTCCAGAGAGAGCACATTTTCCCTATTCTTCCTTTTATTACCAAGTACCTATAGAAGCTTTTCTTGTTGCCCTCAACATCCCTGACCAGCTTTAATTTTATCAGGACTTTAGCTTTCCTAACCTGGTCCCTGGCTGCTTGGACAATTTCTCTGTATCCCTCCCAGGCTACCTGGCCTCGCTTCCGCTTCTCTGTAGGCTTCCTTTTTCTGTTTTTGTCCAGGAGCTCCTTGTTAATCCATGCAGGCCTCCTGGCGTTTTTACCTGAATTCCCCTTTGTCAGGATGCATCACTCCTGAGCTCCGAGGGGGTGAGCCTTGACTATTAACCAGCTTTCTCAGGCCCCTCTTCCCTCCAGGGCTTTATCCCATGGTACTTTACCAAGCAGATCCCTGAAAAGGCCAAAGTCTGAACTTCATTTTGATTTAATTGAACTTTAATGCTGTAATACTAAGCCTGTGTTTAAACACCCGCTTGAGCTGGGACTAGATTGGGTCAAAGATGTTTGGGAGTCTTTGTTCAGAGAGTGACCTTGTGAGTGCTGCTGGTACCACTTATTTTCCAGGCTCATCTGCTGATAAAACTGAGAAGTGTCCATCTCATTACTGGTTTTATGCTGATCTAACACTTCCTGCTACTCCTTTGCTCATGGAAGGATGCAGTTTCATAATTTTGAGATTTGAATCACCATTACTTTAAAATCTCTACCCATGCAGGTTGTCTGAGATGATACCTATCTTGGGCATGCAAGGAGCACGGATGTCCACATCAAAAGGTCCCCTTTTCAGAATTAAATAACCACTTGCAGTCTTTTCTCTAAGCACACAAATTGTAGGTCCAGTTTATTAATCTTTTCAGTTTGTCAATTCTAGATATGCATTCTGTCTTTTCTTATCTTCCAAAATCTTTAAATCTTTCAAAAAATTGCTCTAAAAAGGTTGGAATACTGGATTTTTTTGTGTCCATAAACCCACAAAATTTCCTCTGGATCTTTTCTGCTTTTGCAGTCAGAGCCTGCATCAGATTTTGCCTTTGTCATTGGGTTTTTAGGCTTTTTTTCCTAAGCTTTTATCTCCTATGCAAAGGATATATCAGCTGCACAGTCTCTGCTGTGGGACTGGCTGAGTCATTCCTGCATTCGCAAATAGTCTCAGACCTGCTGTGCATTGATAATACCTGTGCTCATTGATGACCATAGCTAGAGCCCCTCTATCTGTCTCCTACTGGTGTTCTCCCTCTTCCCTTTCAGACACTGCACAGTACGTCTGAATTTTCTTCTCCCTATGCACTTTGGGGTCTGAACTATGAAGGATTTTCTTCTTCAGGGGATGGGACTGCAGTGGTGCCTGTGTGGGACCCATGCATAGCCAGATGATGGCGGAGTGTCAGCAGTGCTAAGCTGTCACTGGGAGGAGACGCTGAAGTGGGTGAAATAGTCCACCTAGGAGGCATCTTCTGAACATGAGGTCTTGTTACATGCCATGCTCTGTTCCTGCCACAAACACCACTTCTCTTGAGGTCTTTTCCCTTACATGCTGGGGACAGATAGCACGCAAATTAGCAAAGCACTTTTGCTTGTCCTGTGGTATTTGGGGACAGAAGAAAGGTCATAACCATGCATTGCACATCTGTGAGGTACAGGCATTGGTTAGACAGACAGAAGCAGTTGTGTGAGCCCTGTGCTCAGTGTCTGACCTGTAATGTGTCTGGGGGTGCTGTGGGACACATTTTATTTTCTGCTCAGCTCCTCAGACCTGAGGCATAAAATGGACAATGCAATGAGAGCTGTTTCAACATGGCAATGCTCTCCTAGTGCACGTACCCCTCACAGTCTCCGTTTGGGCTCAGTTTGAGCAATGCAGCTCTCGCTTGAGATCTGTACTGGTGCCCTTCCTTACTGTTGCTACCTCTGCTGCTCTGGGTTAAGGTCCTGCTGCCAGTGACAGTTCCCAAATTCCCTTGCTAGCCCAGAGGAATCTGCTCTTCAGCATATCCCCATGGATATTGCTTCAGGAGCAACACCCCAGCAATCTTTCCAGCTTTGCCATTTGGATAGCTACCATTCACTTTGGGTTTTACCCTATCATGCAACTTGAGAGCTTCCGTCATCGTACGCGGCTTGGGCTTGTGGCCACTCTGTTAAGATCTTCTGTAGCTTTCACAGACTTTTATCTCCTGCTTTCTAAAGCTGTAATTAATTCCTAAAGATGGAGTGAGTGAGTGAAGAAAGTTAATTTCAGTGTGTCCTTCCCAATAACCTCATTTGCAAGGAAATAGCTCAAATATTGCCATTAATCATTCTTTTATGCAATCAGTTAGCCAGCTGACTTTTTTCCGTTTTCCCCGTCAACATTTTTATAACAGGACAGCTCAATTCACCAAAGAGCTGTTTTATTCAGTCTGCAGTCCGGGTAGTGGGTGTTGCCTTGTCACTGTATCACAAGTAGGGGTAAGCTGCCCTGATGACTGAAGAACGGGATGATGGAGAGGGTGGTAAAGGACCAGAGTGAAGCTCCATCCTGTAGTACTCCAGTGAATGCTGTTTGGTTGATAATGAGCATTTCATACCTGTGGATCAGGCACCCGAGGAAATATTTGGTAATCAGTCACAGAGGATTTGCCTCTTCAGTTGGAGGGACACCATTGCAATTAGTGACATTAAGCTTAGGTAAATTGGGTTTAAAGTGTGAAGAGAGCTGGGCCAGCAGTAGTCCTTGCACAGAGCATCTGAGGCCAGGGGAGATGGCAGTAAATAAGCAGCTTTTTGTTATTTTCCCAAGTGCAAGCGCAGAGGTTTGTTTTCTCTCATTATTTACGTAATTCAAGCACATATTTTGAGAAATCTCTTTCCCTCTTCCCCTCATTTTAATTAGCTTCTTGGTGGGAAATGCAGAAGATTTCCCAATCCGTTGTCATATGATGTATGAAAGGGATAACCTCTGTATCTCAGTTCTGTTTGCATCTGAAGCTGCTTGCTGGTTTCTGTTCAGCCACAGATACAATTAATTCTTAGCATCTGGCTGTAAATAGTGTCATGTCTGGCTGTGGCAGGGAGACAGAAAGCCCAATTAACACAGCCTTGAATATCTGTTAGTTTGCTTTCCTGATCCATTTTTATTTGGTGTTAGAAGCCTTGAAGCATAGAGGAAAAAGAGGAGCAAAAGAAGTTTTACATGTGGTATTGTCTGATATTAATTTGGTGAATACAGTATGATAAATACATTGAATTCAGGAAATTGCTTTTTCCCTTTTCAGTAATACAATTATGATAATTACATGTGCAGAATGTAGTAAAATGCTTATAGGACTTCCTCCAATGAATTACTTTCAAACTCATTTGCTGGGCAGAGAATAGGATCCTGACTGTGGGAGGCAGCTTAATCTGGTGGACACTGTGCTGTATCCAACCTTAGAAGCAATTGTTTACAAAAACAGAAAGGTTTTGGTGAAGTGTAGCAAGACATATCTGAGGTTTTCAGAATTTCCTTTTGAGACAGACCTCAGAAGATGGAAATATTTAATTTATCCAGGGAAAGGTTCTCTTAAGCTCTTAAGTTCATTTAAGAGGAGTTTGTGGAAAACTGCATGGGGAAGACATTGCTGAGAATAGATTGCTACAGCAGAAAAAGCAAAAAAAGAGCCAGTGGGTAGAAAATGAGGCGACTGCTATGAAAAAATTCACAAAAAAGCTATCTTGTCACCGGAACAACTTAGTGTATGTGATACTGGTAGGTTCTCCACCTGTTTTAGTCAGTTAAAAAGTATTTGTCTTCCACAATGGTATGCAAAATGTCAAATAGAAGTTGTGTGCTTGCAGCAAGCTCTGTGGAAAAGAGCTGTGACCTGTGTGACGGAGGAGGTCAGAATACCCTACCTGACCATGAGGGTTCCCTCAAGGCTTAAAAACTCTTTGAATCTAAAATAAGATACTGTTTCTCCCAGAACATGTGTTATAACAGACCAAGGCAGCATTTTTGGTTGTGGTGCCCTCAGAAGAACATCTATGGAAACAGAACCTTCCTTCTTTTCCCCCTTTCTGTGTTTTCATGAGTGAATCACATAAATTTTGGAATGTAGTGTCTCCACTTCAACCACTTAAAAAGCATCACTCTGCGAGAAAAATAACATCCTGTGTAGCACACTTGTTTTATATTATTTAAGTTGCATTAGCTCCTATTTTCCAAGAGTGATGCACAAACATAAGGGTCAAAATATAAGGATGAGAGTCCGTTTAAATTTAAGACACCTACATGGAGATACCTACTAGTTTCAGTTCCCATTTTAGTCAGTGGTTATCCGGGGCTTGATTCATATGCCTGTGTGTGTGAATCTCAGCGTATGAGACATCGCCATGGACTAGGCAGGTGCAGGTTTTGGATTGATACAGGACTTGCAGGAAACCCAGAGCCTTCTGGATTGGCAGCTGGAGGTCAGGTGGGATGCTGAGGCAGCTTGAAGGGCATTGAATGATTAGGTGTGAACACAGCATAGTCAATGAAATCCAGAGTGTGACTCAGCTGGCCCCACAGCAGAAGCCAACTGAACTCCAAGAAGGAAGAGGTGATGGAGCCAGAAAACTTGTGGGATGCAAAAACCATGCAGCTGGGACCGGGCATTTCAGTACTCTGGCTTTTGCTTTCCAGTCCAAAAATTTTTCAGGGCCCATGACAGTAGAACACAGGTGAACGTTGTCCATCTTTCAGCCTTTCTCAAATATTATGCAAACGTTCAAATATGTTAAAATACCACAAAAAAGACTGTTATTCCAATAGTCCCACTGACTCTTCTGAGGAGACTTCTCAGGATCTGGATCCAAAGGGCTCCAAGAAGATTCCTGCCATTCAAGATGAAGTCCCAGCACAGTAAAATGTGTTAGGACCATCATAAAGACGCAGAAGGAACCTCTCAGGCTTTGAGAAGTCAGGACCCAAGTGCACAAACTTCACAAGGCTTCCAAAAGTCAGGAGAAAACAAAATGTGTGGTTATTCTCTAGCAGTGTTTGAGCCATTAGGCTGCACCGGCTTCCTGTTTCCCAGAAGCTGTGACATTAGCAGCACAGTGCAGATTATCTCAGAACAAGATTCATGCCCATGGATTTTCCCTGCAATCAGAAATTACAAAATGTAATGGAAGGTGCTAATGTCACCTCTTTGACATGGGTAAAAAACTGTCTGAGCTGCAGGATCAGTCTCTTCAATTGCAATTTTAAGTTGCAAAGACATTTTTCCATTTTGGACATGTATTGTATTTATGGCATGACCCTGAATACTCCCTGTTAAGTTTTGTGACACTGATAGACCTAGTGGGGATATTTCTGAAATGAGCAATTTTCATGCAACAGAAGGAATGTTTCATGGAGCATTCCATATTGAAGGTCATTCTAGGAAAGAAATCTGTTTTGAACCTTTCCCAGCTGTAGGTGAAAACAGCAGCTTTCTGCAAGTTGGTTGCACAGAAGTGGTTCATGCAGGAATAAAATAGTCTTACTGTAACATCTGCCCCACTTCCCATTCACTGTTTGAAAGCTTCTCCTTAAAGACTGGGAGCTGAGTCTTTTCTAGGTGACATTTGTTGGGAGAGAGGCTAAATGCATCCTTAATCATAGTGGAATGTCAGCAGTAGTATTATGAGAAATATAAAAGTACCTGAGAGTCCAAGTTGTTTTGTATGTTCTGAGACTGTCGAATTCTCCATCATCTTCTTCTCTGTCAAGTGCTAATTCTTTTTCTAGGCTTGTTAACTATTCCTCAGTCAATTAATAAAGTCAATTTACCTGAGCAAGAAAACTGCATAATCCTCACTGGTCTTATACCAGATGATATCAGCTGCTTAGCTGAAAAAAAAAACCCAAAAACCCAACCAACAAACCAACCCAAAACTTGTTCACTATGACAAGTTTCAGCACCTTTGTGTATTTGTTCGTAACTGGAACTCAAAGTTAAAAATACCTCTTCTTTCTTTTTCTTGTTTGTTTTCATTTTAGAAAGTGTTCAGGAACATTTTGAATGGGAAACATCAAAACAAGAAATATCAACTTCTTGGACCAAACCGAAAAAGGATTGTTGATTCATCTACTAAGCATTTCAGATACTGCTTTGAAAATGCTTTTTGGTTGCAATTGGTATTTCTGAATTTAAATTTCTTTGGGTAACTTGAGGGAAGAACATTTGAGGGAAGAATAAATTGCTACCGTATCAATCTTATTTGGCTTGTGTTAGTGTTCCCAAAGCAAAGGTTGTTTCTTACATTTCCTCTTAAGACCTTAGAAACGGGTCATGCAGAGTCCCACCAGTACCCAGCTGAGACGTTCCAAAGCCAACCAAACCACAGCTGAAGGTAAAGATGCCAGCTGGTATGTCACCATTGTTATGGGGTTTTAAGCTGTGGTCAAAAGCTTTAAAATCTGATCTTTGGCTGAAAAAAAGCAAATCACAGAAAATAACAGAAACGCCCTGGCTGTGTTTTTTTTGCTGGCAGGAGGGAAGTTTTCCCAGTGTGAACCACTTCATTGGTGCTATATTATTTCCATGTGGCTTGAGAGAACCTGGCAGAGATGTGTAGGGTGGAATGACTGTCTTTACGTCTGAGATTTTACTCAAATACACCATCATATTGATTGCCTATGTCAACAAATATAATATACAGACATATTAATGTCTTGTTTTGGCATCCCCAACTGACTGCAGCTGAAAGAGCAGTACTGAATATTTTATTTCTGAGTGAAGAAGAAGCCCACAGACAGGACGTAGAAGTTCTGCCCTGGTGAAGCAAAGCCTAAAGAGCTCCTGAAAGACCAAAGTTGAGTCAACCTTAAGGGCTACATCTACACTGCTGTTCCAAGTAGTGGTCACCTGGGCACGAAGTGCGATACTAATCTGACAATTATAAATGTACTGAAAGTGGCCAGCAGGACAAGAACATTGAATTTTCTGGAAGTTCAAGCTACTTTTTGCATGTCAGTGGGTAAAGTAATACCTACCCCCCCGTGCCTACCTTCCTGCTCAGTTCAGCCATGAATAAGGACATTGTGCATATGCAAACAGCCACCTATACACACATCCTGATTAAGATTTAAATATAAAGCATTAATATATTTTAATAAATCAGCAGATTAGACTTTTCTTCCCACTTCTTCCCAATGACTGACTCTAACAGCTAGCTTTGAGGTGATGGAGATAAAAGCCTTACTCTACAAAATGGAGGACTAAGTCTGGGATATTATACAGGCACCTTTTTTCCCTTTCTGTTTGGGTACCCCTCTCTCTTCACTGCCTGTGAAAATCCCCAAATCTTAATACAAATACAGATGAGAAGAATAAACAGAAGGCTTTTCCTGATACCAACTAGAGTACAGTGGAGGCACACTGAAATCAAATAAACCCAAACCACTCTATTTGAAGTGAGCCTCTTTCTGCTGTATCATTTATCCCTCAATATCTGGGAAATGTTGTTTCCCTGAATATTTCTTCCACCCTTTGCCCCCTGCCACCTGTCTCCCCATCTAAAAGATCGACACACAAATGGAGAGGCAAACCTTTGAAACATTAACATGGGACAAGTTATAGTGCAAAGGGATGTACATGGGAATGACTTTTAATTCATAAGAGGTGAGAAAGATGTCTTTCGAAGGTTGGGCACAGAACACTGCACAGATTTGGCACGGGTTCATTCTTACTGAGATATCCTGTTTAATCAAACATTGATGTTTCAGTACTCTATATAGAGTAGCCCTTAATGCAAATCCAGAGGTCTTCAGGCACATTAACAAAAAAACACAGTTAAAAAATACTGCCAGCCAAGCATGGTGGCTGTACAGCATAGCTCAGTACTCTTGACTTCAGCCTGGAAGTCACTTCAGCTCTGACTTCAGCTTTGCCACTGCCCTGTGGGTTCACCCAGAGCATGTCCTGGCTTCCCCAGTGTAGGTGGGATATTGACCCTTCCTTTGCTGAATGCTTCAGATGTGCTGATGAAAGGAGCAGTATGAGGGCCCACAGAGGAAGCCTTGGCCCACTGCAGGAAGGTGGGAGTTGTTTGCTCAGCCCAAGCTCACACACATCAGCCCTTGTTAATGCACCCATCTCAAGAGGCTTCTTAGCTCAGGTTTGGTGCCATGCTAAATGCTGCTAGCAACTGCTAGTCAGCTTCTGCTTGCCTCAGGGTGAGCACAACAGCATTGTCCCTAGCTGGAAAAACTGTTGAAAAATCCATACCTGCTTTGGTTCACAGTCCTCTCCATGTTACCTTTGCCTAGCATATTATAAATGCACAGCATCCTGCAAACTACCAAACGCAAGTTTTATCTAAACTCTCAGAGCAGGTGACTTCCATACAGAGTAATGCAGACCACAGCCAGATAATACTACTCATGCGTGGTACTGTCAGCTCTTTTGCAGTCCTCTGTTCTGCTGGTTTTAAGGTGGTTGAGGGCATGCTTTTCCTCACCCCAGCCCTGTTTCCTCACAAAACCGAGGAGAGAATTGTCTTTGAATGAAGAGGCAGCTGGAAGCGATGCTGCAACTGTTGATTAACGAGCTGAGTCTTGACTGCTTGAAGAAAAAGTCACATGTTGTATTTTGGAGCAGTTGCATCAGCACGAGCAGTAGCAGCTGGCAGTGTCTGTGCACCGCGCTGGGCTGCGGTGAGGCAGGAGTGGCCAGTGGGAACATGGAGCTCACACAGCCCACTCAGTCTAGGTGCAAAATCCTCATTACGTCTCTGGTGCCTTGAAACTTGAAATCTCAGCTGTTCCCCTGCCTTTTAAAATGTGGGTAGTAGGAGAAAGAAGAAGCTCAATGAATACAGGAATCTTTTTTTTTTTTTTCCCCAAAAATTGCTGTGCTCCGGTATGCCCTAGTACCAATAAGTAGGCAGGTTCTATATCAGATGTAGCCAGCACTGGTACTGATGCCTGCCATTAGTACTAATTAGACAGTGCTGGCAGAATTTTGACCATTGACCCCAGCTGAAAATCTGCTGCCAGACCTTTTTCAATTCTCAACCAAAACAACTGCCCATTTCAGAAAATGAAATTAGGAAATACTTATTCTGCATGTTAAAAAAGGATGCTACACCAGAATTTATGGCATCTTTATGAATGTGGGTTTAGTGCTGGTAAGAAACATTGCCCTTATGTCTGAGGTATGTCATTTGCCATTCCTGTAGAAATGTCCATATGTGGAGAAACTGCGAGTTTTGGAAAATTCTGGTCTCTCACAAGAAGCTCATTGAAATTTGGCAGCTGACTTCTTCCCAGATTCTGACAGCTCTGTTTCTGGAGAGTCTCAGCTGGACTTCCCCAGAGATGATTTCTTCCCAGGGAGCGGCAGGAGGAAGAGAGCAGGCGTACTTTCCTCCTGGGTGCCCCAGGGAGGAGGAGGGCTGGGGGTGTATGGGGGAAAAAAATGGGACAGCACATACAGCTTGCAGAAGTGCTCATGGCTTCTAGCTGCAGCCAAAGTCAGTGAGAGCTGAGCTCAGGACTGATAAAAGCTCTGAGAATAGGAAAAATGAAATATGGCACCCCTATTCTGAGACCCCCAAAATCAAATTGTTCTTTTGATCCAATCCTCCGGGTCTCAGTTCCCCCCCCTCAATAAAATAAATCTGAGACTGCTCTGGTGTCGCAGCAGATTTATGAAATCTGTGCGCGTCTGTGAAGCTTGCATGGGTCTGTAGTGATGGGTGTGAGGAACTAATAGTCTTCTTTCCCTAGCAGGGTTTTAAAGCATGCAGTAAGGCTATCCACAGTGCAGATACAGGGTGCGGATATAAGGAAATACTGTTTAGAGCTTTGCCTAGCGTGCCACGTTTTTTCTGTGCACTGAATTGTGAAACCTGTAAAAATAATAATATATGTTCCTTTGTAATTAAGGGCTTTATCATAATGCATGAGCACAGGGGAGGCAGATGAAGGTTTGTGCGTGTGCAATTATTGAGTAACTTTTTAAATTACAGCATCTTGCTAAAGCAGCTAGAGGATCAGGCTAATTTAGTGAGGGATGGAAAAGGTCTGTAATACCATTCTGTGCAGAAGTGTTCTCACTCCCTACTACATTGTTTTCTTTTCTTTGGCAAGTTTGGCTGTATTTACTTAATTTTTTAATTTTCTGGATTCAAGAATGGGAATGTGAAAATAATGTTTGGGTTTTTTCTTTGGGGCAGACATCACTTGCTGCTTTGTATTTGTACATTACCCAACACCAGGGGCACCGTTCTTGGTAGTTGTTTAGTTCTACCCTACCAAAAAACAATAGATAATATTCTGATCTCCAGATTGCAGTGTGATTGTGTGTTTATGCATATATATGAATGTGTATGTTTTAATGAACCCTGTACTACAATTTATTTTGTTAGGCTTGGCCCCAGTTAAATGAAAAATATCTTTATTTTTTCCTATGGAGATTTCTAACAAACCTTTTCTCAGGATATGTATACAAAAATTAATAGCGATGCCTTTCTAAAATCTCAGAAGTTGAAAATATTTCTTTACATCAGGTAAAGACCATTTGTATTTGATTTCTACTTTTGCATGAAGACTTAGTATTGGAGAAAAGAAATAGAGGTGAAAGCTTGACTCCACATAAATGATATTTCTCTATAGCTTTCAGTGAAGTTGGAATTTTCCTTAAGTGTAGGAAAGAACATTTAGCTGTAAACATTATGCCTTTGTCTGCTACATTTCATTCTCTTGAGAAGATTCACACAGATATTTTTAACCTCACCTGTATATCTTATCTATGGCTTCTGAAATTGGTGCTGTTATGCAAAAGCAGTACCCGCCTTCCACTGTTCATGCACAGGAACCTCTATAAGGCTAAGATATGCCTGAAAGGATAAATTAAGTAAGAAAGTGCATCCAAACACAGTGGAAGGAGCTGGGCACTTAATTCCCTCTAACTCTTTCTAATCCCCATCCATACAGAGTGTATCATAAAATGGTTTACTGCATTCCTGGACTCTCAGTGGACACTGGAGAAGCCAGCCTGTACTCCCAATATGAGTATGAAATGATGCTGTGTTTCTGGAGCATTTAAGAGCCCTGGGCAAAGTTATATCAACATAAACAGTTTTGTGTTTTTCCCGTGACCTTTCCTGAGCTCTAAGAGGAAATCACTGTGCTTCTGGTTCAGAGTAGGTGAATAGGGTGCAAATGCCATAACCTCATAAAAATATTTCTTCATTGCTGCAGCAACCCAAATCCAACATGGACAACTTTCCACAGTGCTTTTAGTCTCCACCATCCACGTGTCGGGTTCTTTTCTGAAACAGCTGAGACAGAAGCCTGGAAGAACCCTGCTGGGAAAGGGCAGTCCTATGGGCACGTTCTGGAGCACCATGAAGATAGCTTGCAACTCCCAGTATAGGAACAAGGCCCGCGTACAAAAATATGGGAATTTGGGATCATCTTTCCTCAGTCCTTCTAAGACATCCAAGATGCTTCATACGGGCAATTGTATTACATTTCTCTCTGTTCCTGTTTTCAACTCAGAGACAGGAAGAGCAGCATATGGCGAAGAGGAAAATAACATTTAGATGCCTGGCAGTGCTGCTTTAGATGCATTGCAATAGTGCCCAGTAACCTTTCTCAAGGATAAAAACCTTATCTACCAGGCACTCTGCAAACAGTGCAAAATATATAACATGGCATCTGCTCCAGGGATCTTACAAGCCAAACATGACCAATAGGCAAAGCACGTACCTGGAAGGTGAAGAGAAAATGAGAAATTAAGTTAAGCAGAACTGTTTTCTGACTGCTACCCTAGCTTATGGAGGTAAGCAGTTCAGTAGAGGTAATTTTGAGTCTTTACGTTACATTGTTGGATGCTAGGTTTTTCTTAGGTGCAGAACGTGTCAAAACAGTGACTTAAGTTTGTTTCCAAAGTATTCCTTTGCTTGGCTTTATAAACCATTAGAAAGATAAGAAATGTAATAATAATATAATTTTATTTTTTGCATTCCAGAGGCCCCATGTCTAGTAAGAGAGGAATACTGCATTGTGTATTATTTATTTAAGTTGGGCCTTTGATCTGAAGTAACTCCAACAAATAAGATCAGTTCACAGAAAGTAGACTGGCCAGCAAATAACAATCTGCAGGAAAACAAATTGATGATCTGGGCAAAAATCATGTTTATTAGAAGTATTAGGGTTATGGACTTTGAGAAAATACGTATCAAGAGCAAGTTTCCAGTCCGTGCAATTGTCGATGGTGGACTCATAAGAGAGCCTGTCTTTAAATCCTGCAGATGGGCTTGCTACAGATAAATCTCATTTTTAAAAAGCCAATTAAAAGTATTCCTGTTTCAACCATGAAATTGTATTATAGTCACAATTTAGACAGCAGGATCTTTAAATGTGCATGCATTCATAGTACTGCAATGTTTATTACAGGACCATCCAGCAGATTATTAGGACACAAGTAATTACACAGTCTTACTCTAGTAAAGAGGCAACTAAACTGAAATCAAGAAACCTGGTTTCTATCACTGAGTCTTTCATTGATTTGTTGAGTATTATTCATTACCTCTTTCTGTCCCGGTCAGAATGTGGAGACTCATGAGACTAGTTGTGCTCCATTACACATTACTTCTGAGGTATCAGGCTTTTGCAAATTCCATTGAGCTCAGTCTCTATGTGTTTTTTTTTTTACAGTCTGATGAAATTGAAGCATTATTTGTATTACGATATTATACTTACTCTATTTCATTAATAAATTCAAGGAGTTCTTAGGTTATGTGCATAGCTGAGAAAGTTTTATTGGTTGTTTTATTTTTATGAATAGGATCTACTTTAATGGGAGCAGAATATTTATTTTCTCACAGAGGAATTAATATGGCATAATATAGTGCAGGCTTTGTCACATAGCTATATTCAATGCCACTATAACCTGATTTGGGATAAAATATAGAGGTACATCAGGGAACATCTGATTTTATAGCTTTTAAATTCAGTATATTATAAACTCAGCTCTCTCACTGAGAATTAAAGTCGTTGCAGGACAGAAAATTTTTGAACAAAGAACAAATCCATTATTCAATACGCAGAGTTCCAGACATGGTGTTTTTCCTTGGGTTCATTGTGTCTGTGTAATGCTGACTTTGCTTGAGAAAGTTTGGGTTTTTTTCATAATATGAAGTAAGTTATCTGCAGTGGTGTTTTTTATCTTGTTTTTTAACTCCAGGACCACCTACATGTTTTAAAGAGATTTACTAACCATGTAATGTGAAGTCAGAAGAAGGAACAGTAGATCTGAGTCTCAAAATCTTTGCATGTTTGAGACAAATCATATGTTACGAATGGCAGTGTAACCTACATAGTAAATACTAACATACATAGTAAATACTAACAACCTGTGAATTAACTCATTTCCAAAAGAAGTAGATGCCAAACACATTTTAAGCCTGGTTAAAGACCAGTGTTTCAAAACACATCAGAAGAACTAAACATTTAGGAGTCAATACTGAATGCACTAAAACTAACACCACTGCCCCTGTTTGTGGGACCAAGACTATGGAGCTCAGTGAAAGAAGTGGACACAGCTTCTGGAAACTTCAGCAAATACTAGGTACAAAATGCGTCTTCAAATCAAGTGCTTGGTTTTCTGTCTAAATCTGAATGCAATAATTTTGGTAACTGCGATCCCAGTTTTGGTTTTCTCTCTGGACCAAGGCCATGCTACACCCCAAGGAAAAGCTATGGGCCTTGATCTCCAGATGTTAGCCTAGTGGTAACCCTCCTACCAGCCAGATGTTAATTTCTCCTCCACTTCACCTAGCGTAAACGTGTATCTTAACCACTTGCTTTTAAATAGAACACAATGTTTTTCAGCCTGCCTTGTCAACAACCCTTGTGTTACAAAAGGAAAAATAATGTCTCTGAGGAGAAATCTTTGTCAGGGAATGTTGCGTTAAAATGTTTTTCTGAACTAACAAATAGCCAACAACTTCCTTTATGTTTTTCTTTCTGGGCTTCTGCTACTTGCTAATGTGGATGTAGCCTGAGTGTGTTTTGCCATTTGGTGGTACTCCCACATTCATTTTTTATTAGGGTCCTTGTGCATATTGGACCTTTTATATTTCAGCATATGTTAAGATATTTTCCCTTTTAAGTGAATAATGAAGTGTGTAGTGGCCTCTAATCACATGCATTTTTAGGGAGGCTGAAAACAGAGACTAAGGATCGAAACTCCAGGTTTTGTTATCAGAGGTCACTGTGAAACTGCAGGATGTGTCACCATGTCCTTAACCTCTGTCACACCCATGTTCCTTTAGGTCACAGAAAAGGCAGTTTGCAATATGCAATGCGACCTGCTTTTGCAATATCAAGACATAGGAGTATGGAAGCTTGCATGTATCGAATCAGAAGAAAACAGTGTTTGTAATAAGGGTATGAACGTACGGTCTTTGGATACCTGCACAGTAGGATTGTGGCAATTTTGGGACTTGCCAGTTGGTGGAAAGCTTGATCAGTAGTTTGAAAATACTACGCCCCCACACCCCCAATTATTATTACGTACTTTTAGACAAGTGCAGCTTACTGCAATATCTGTGGTGTATCCAAGGACATGCTTTTCCCTGCAGATGCCAAAGGGAAGGAGAGGAATCATGGTACCAGACTGGAAAGAGCAACATGAAACAGCTCATTGCACTATGAAGTCAGGAGTGCTTTCTGGAGCAGCGGTAGACCACTTACAAATGGCATCTGTGCTGCCATGAATGTGAAGCTTATTATTTGGGAACTAAATATATTTAATGGCTAGTCCCTGTCTGGTTTCTTGTAATGTCCATAAATAGTAATGGTAACACAAAAGGCTTCTATAGCAACTGGTGGATCTGCCTTTGACACTTGAAATCATGTTTGGGAGGTTGGTGCAGATCAGCTTGTCTGAATGTTGTTTTAGTTGAGTCTAACAACAGCTGAAAATTTGTTAAAAATTTTTTTCACAAACCAAGCAGACAGCTGTAATCACTGTGCTTCAGTGGGCTCTGGAAGGAAACTTTTATTGTTGTGATTGATCTAATGAGTTTAGAAAAGCACTTGTTTCCCACAGTGTTCTCCTTTTTTATCGGGGGCTCTGTGTTTTCTCCTGTGGTCCCAGCTTCTGTTTCCTCTTCTTTTTGGTTCCATTTCATCACTGAAAATGAAAGGGTGAGAGAAAGACAAAAGACATAAAGAGGAAAAAGAGGTAAGAGATGTTATTAATTTAATAATATTTTGTTGGAAACCTTTTCATTTCTAATGAGGGGGGAGGTTCTTGACACCCAAAGGAAACAGTTCATTTTTAACAACCTGTAGTGCACAGACTATTGCTTTCAACTTTTCCTGTGGAAAATAAACGAAGCTAAGGTACCTCCTTAATATGCAAAGGCACAAACCTAAATTCACAGTGCTTAAGATTAGAAGATGAAGGGACCCAAACCTCCCAAACAGAAAACTTTTGGATAGATCTGCAGCTGGCCTCAATACTGACTCCATTGACCAAAGATGCTAGGGATGCTGTTCAGTTTCCTGAGCCATCAGAGCTGCCTCAAGGTATCCAGCTCAGCCTCCAACTGCCTGTTCAGAAGATGTGGCTTGCTCAAAGGTCCTCCGGCACTTCAGGGCATTTAGATGGCAATAGTAGCCTATATTTAGGCACCTGAATGGAGCCCCAGGGTGATGATTCAGCTTCAGACAATTGGATGTCTACAGTGAGCTCTGGGTGTCTACACTCTCATACTGATCAGAGACCCAGGTCTGAATTTATCTACACACAAACATCTAATGTCATGTGAAATGCTCTTGGATATCGGAAGCATCCCTGTGGGGCTAGCAGATACTAGTGTGGGTGAGCAGAATCGCTTCGTAAACTCCCTCAGCAGTGCTGGGTTTTCGCACATTGCTCCCAGACAGACACCTCTGCTGTAGATGTTTCCACTGAGGCATCTCAATCTGGAGCTGGCAGTCCCCGGGTGGCATCCATGCTCTCACACCCCGTATGCTCAGCCAGGAACAGATGGGGAAAGTACTCATGGTGCACTGACTGCAAACCAGACCCTGACTGCCCAAGTGGCAACTTGATAAAATGACAGTCTTGTCCTCTTGTTTAACAGCCATTCCTGAGAAATCATGAAGGAGGAGAGCCAGGATAGCACAGCGATGTCTTGCTGCATTGCAGGGAGGGAACATCTCTGTTCCCTTTAACCTTTTGGCTAGTAACAGCCATGGCTAGGTGACTCCCACTATCTCTGTCTGACTGCCTTTTAGAACTGCTGCCACTCTGAGTTTGGCAGGGATACAGTTCATAAAATAGATTTATAAGGTCACAAGAAATCCTTCTTATACCACACAGTTCAGCTGGTACATAACTAGGAGGCCAGGGAAATTTTGGACACCTGTTCCCAGCCTACTTTTTGGAGTGGTGAGCAGAAAAATCTGCATCATTCTCTGAATCGCACTGAAGGAAGATTGCACTGTGCAATGATCTGCTTGTAGAGATACGTACCTGAATCCCTGAACTGTATCAAGGCTGGTAGTTTCAGCATCACTTTTCCTAGATATAAGAATCCCTTTAGTTGAAAAGTGGAGAGAAGTTGATCTTTAAGTATCTTAGAAGCATTTGTCCTATAAAACAAAGTTATTCTTATATTTGCAAAGAGAAAAGAAAAAAAATCACTTGAAGGTCCAGGTCTGACAGAAAAACTTGAGAAGCTGTGTAATCCAACCCTAGATCACAATTATTTTCTGTGTTTTCTCATGCAATAGGTAGGGAAACTGAGGCATGGTACAATTACAAGTTTTCTTTGGAGGCCCACAGCAAGAGATGCTAATGTGAGCCTCATACATATATCTTAACCCCCATCTATTCTGTCCAGGACTAAGGCTGAAGGAGGAGTGTGTTGTGGCACTCTTCTCTAGTAAACCCTGAAATGCAGAGAAGAGTGTGTGCAGTTAATTACTGAATCTTAGCTTAAACTTCTCCCACTAAATCTCCGTAGTAAGGATGCAGAGGCACTCCAGGTTGGGAGCCCTAATGAAAGGAAGTGCATTCCTTTACTCAGTGAGTGAAATAAAGTGGACACTAACTCTCCTCTGCTCTAAAATCTTGATGAGGAAGAATAAAAAGCAACCTCAAGACTAATTTTCTCAGTTTCCAACTGTGAAATATTGCACACTTAATATTTGTAATGTTGTAACCCTCCTGCACAGGAGAGGAATAGGCTGTGACCCTCCTTTCCACACTATTCCTGATTTATACCCATCTGAGATTAGAGGCTGTAGAGGTTCATCATAAAAGTGCTGACCCAGTCACTTGTGGGGCTGTGATAAATATTGCATGAGATATCCATACATGCAGAAATCTTTTATGGAACATTAATCACTGCTAACTTAATGCTGAGGGATGTTTTACTATTTTGTAAGTACTAAATGATTAATTTAAAAAGCTGATTTACTCTGAACTTTGACCCAAACTTTTGGTAGGGTGACAATGCAGAGATGCAGGAGCAGCAGGACTTCACTTTGCACGTGAGCTCTTTCAGGATAGGGAATGGGCAGAGATCGGCTTTCCTCTCTTTTTTACCTGTTAATTTTTCCTTCCCATAAGATTTCTCTGGATTTCCCAACCTAAAGAAGTGCTCGTGAGAGCCCTTGATGTAGCTCAGAGCTACAGACCATGGACACTCACCCCTTTAATTGATAATGCTGGGCCTTAGACACTCCAGCAGCACTTTTCATTTTCCCTTAGTTGCAAATCTTCACTTTTCTTGGTACTTTTTTCTTGCCCCCGGCTTAGACCAAGCCTTAGGCAATATTCATCTGAGTGAATGCAAAGGCACGAGTCATCTCAACAAAGGCAAGCACCTACTTTGATGCTCTAAACTTGCTGGCTATATGGCAAACCTTTCTTCAACTAGAAGGGGAACGTAGAGATGAGCCTTCACCTTTTGTAGCTATCACTAGCAAGTAATGCTCAGATGATGTTATGTGCTTGCAATTTAGAAATTCTACTTTTAGCTGGGCTACCCCACACCTGAGCTTCCTATCTGATCAATGAAGAGAAACCAGTCTTCTGGGGAAGATTTGTCTCACCCTAAAATAGGGCAGAGAAGCTGTGAAAGCTATGATTTACGTGCACCTGCTTCTCTTCACCGTCTGTACAAAAAAGCTAAGGCAATTTGCTCAGATACAGACATTTATAGATGGAGGAGGTGATCTTATCCATTAGCATCAGGTTCAGCCACATGGACTGTGCAAGATGCCCTAGGGCATGGTGGTTGCCCCCAGTTGCCCCCTCTGGAAGGCTCTAATCCTGTGCCATATCACCCAGTTCTGCAGACGTTTCAGGGCCCTTGGACATCTCCAGTGACACATGACGCCCACATATGAGAAGTGAATTGAGTCCTTGGTGTCATTTATTTGTACTCTTCCCACACCTTGCAAGTTTCTCGAAATAGGAAAATAATCTCTCCTGTCAACATTTTAAGAGGGAACCTATTTTTACAAAAGCCTGCCGCAAATACAGGAAAACAGAGTCAAAACTGAACTTCTGACTACAGTCTCCAAAAATAAGGTTTCATTTTCCTCTTACTGGCAAGCAGATCAGCAGCTTGTGCAATCCAGTTGCCCACCAGTGGCACCTAGGCTAAGAAGGGTTTTAGCTGTTCATTGCTGTGTGGGCTTGTGACTGTGCAGATCACAGACATCTTCAGCATCCTGTGGAACACGGCAGACCATGTGCTTGTTTCCTTCCTTGGCTGACTCTTTATTTGCTTCTCATAGTCTGATTTCCTTGGGAAGTGTGGAAACTTTCCTTCTACTACTGCCCCAGCAAGCAACATCTGATGAGCTGTGTGCATCTGCCAGCTGGAACTGCTGGCACAGATCTCTGCTGTGCAGGTGTCTTCATTGCATTTTCCTGTAACAGCTGAACACCTGTGTGGCATAAGACATTGAAGGATTTATGGAAAGCAGGACCATATTTGTATGGAAAAATGCCTCTGGTTTCAGACTTCTTTTTAATTTTTGATGGGAGATGCTGAAACAGAATTTGGGTGTCTCATGTAGAGTTTGTTTTTCAGCAGGGCTTTTCTTTTGTTCCAGAATGCCTTTAGTAGCAAACTGTTCACATAACTAAAACAACAAGAGTTTGTGACTGCATCAGATTAGGAAACACACAGACCAGTGGGATGAACAGAGTGGATGGAATTTCTTGTATCTTTTAATAAAATTATCAGTATATATCAAAATTTAGACTTGATTCTCCATACTGACTGTAACTTGAACATTGAAAACATATAACACATAACAGAATGCACTGATGTCCTCTTTTTTGATGCTGGAGACACAAAATTTAAAGATAGAAATTAAGCCAGCTAGTTGGGAGATAAAAACACATAAAACCTATGCTGCATTTTAGCAATGCTGGAAACTCTTCTTATTCCTTTTGCTAAGTCTTCCATTTTCTGTCAATATCAGTATTTTTGAATTCTCTGAATATCTAACTGCATAGAAAAACTCATACATTAGGTTGGCTCAAAAGAAAAGTAACCTTGTAAACATTTTGCT
Organism: Falco peregrinus; assembly: GCF_023634155.1. Taxonomy (NCBI): domain Eukaryota; kingdom Metazoa; phylum Chordata; class Aves; order Falconiformes; family Falconidae; genus Falco; species Falco peregrinus. The sequence continues at coordinate 15,308,042 of NC_073723.1, forward strand.
GGAGGTTTTAAATGTTAATGAGCCAGAGTGAAGTTCTTGCTGTTGGCAACCCACACATCTCTGAAACATGTAAACAGCAAGAAGGGGAAATATAGAGGATGGTACAAGGTGATATTATCTGTAACAGGCTGGAATTACTGAAGGGAAGATGTAGGCAGGTTGTAGGGGAATGACTGTGAGCATTGGTATGTATGATGAAGCTGTAGAGCAGTCCCCTGGTTTGCTTGAACTATTGTTATTGCAATGGACAACAGAGGACCTTGTTAAAGGACAAGAATTTGTTAAGCAAAATCCGTGGAGCAAGACATTACTATATTTATAGCATGGTTCTATACATCTAGCCTTCTTTCTTTGTTCCCATCCCTGCCATGTGATAGGTATATGTCTGGAAACCTGGAAAAAGGGGAGTGAGGAGCTGGTTACCACCATTGGAACAGTTCGTTTCACCTAGTGCTCTCTGTCTCGCTCCAAAATACTGTGAAGAACAATGTCCAGTAAATTCAGCTCTTCCACAAAACCTTAGATTTCCTGAACAGATTCACTGTGTTGTCCGTACACCAATGACCTAAGCTACCCATTAAAGGAGGAGCTATAGCTTAGAACCCTTTCATGTCAGTGCAACTTGACGAGCAACACTTCCCAGGCAAAAAAGTGAAGCATCATTGATCAACACTAGATTTTTTAAAAAGAAAATCCTTGTTCCCTGAGATGTTTTGCTGTCATTCACAGTATGAATATCACGTAAATTTGTTAACTAAAGAGAAGCTGTGATAGCTATTACTAGAATAAAACAAATGGTTGTGCTCATACAAAGTTAGAAAATATTGGAAAGGACATACTGAATCTGAAGTTCGACTACACTGGAATCTAATTGATAACGTAACTCTAGAAGAAACTAAAGCTGTTACAGAAGTGATTTCCCACTTGGGAAAGCCTGTGGGAATCCAGACTTCCTTGCCTCTTGTCAGAACTAACAAAGCCTTTCTGAGAGGGAGTCTTCTCAGGTGATGGGATAATGATAGGAGAGGGGACCTGAAATTCTGCTTCCTGCTCTGTCTGGTTCAAATCATCGGCCCGACCTTAGACTTCCAAACTTTAATTTCTTATTTAAAATTGAAAAAAAACCCCACATAAAGCAGGGTGAAAATAAACCTAAGCTAAACGTGGGAACTGTGGAACCCTGTCGTGGGTGGTGTGTGTGTGTGACAGCACCTGGTGTTGATGGGGAACAAAAGAGGCCATGGTAGTAAATGCACAGCATCTTTCTTTCTCTCTTCTTTGGGTTAGCAATGATTATGTGCACAGAGCAGAGCAATTCCCACAGGAAACTGGAGAGACTGGGAAGAGCCTGGCTGGTGGAGGGGCTTATTGACCAATCTCTTTGTGCCATCTCTCTTCACTATTTTCATTTTAATCAAATGTTTTGTTTCTGTTGAAATCGGTACAGGCATCCCTTAAAAATGGATCCATTGTGATTGATTCTCGTTTTCCTGCCAAAAGTCATTTTACTGGGACGTGCTGGAAAATCCTTTTGTTTTTCTGTCAGTCCTTCCTTGTGGAAGACCTTCTGCTTGCTTGTGTTAACAGAACAGGTCTTGATTCCTCAAGGGGAATACACAGCACCAGCAAAGCCTGCCCAAAGGCAAGTGCAAAAGCATAGGAAAACCATTGGTGAGGAAGACAGAGATTCAAAGATGATGATTTTTGGCTGCAAGAGTGTCTGGCTTTGCCTAGGGAATGACTTACGGCCTTGCAGCAGCGTGTGTGGCAACACTTCCCCTTGTTAAAATCGTTTTTGGCCATGCTGGGCCCTATCACATCAATCTGTGTTGATTCTTTGGGCTTTTCCTATTTCTTCTCCAAGTCAGGAGCTTCTGACTGACACCCAATTCACCCATTTCTCTAGAAGGGGCTGTGAGAAGCACACCTGGACAGACAGACTGCCCTCCTGGGGAGAAACAGAAATGGTTGATGTCATCTGTCAGGAAATCAGTCAATAATATACAAAACTGTGAGTACTACAGTCTTATTGGCAGAAGTTTTAGCTACAGGCATTATACAGGCACCAATAAGCCTATGGCGCCTAATGAGGCGATTTTCTCACCAGGGGCTATTTCATTCCTTTCATCTATTGTCTGTATTCCTGTCTGCTCTTCATTTTCCTCTTCCCTCTCTTTAGTCAAAATAATCAGAATTAATTTATTTCCTTTAATGTGGATGTTGCTTGTCTTGGGGAAAACCTATTTAATCTGTCTAGATAATGAACCCTCTGTTAAGAGCTACAGTATTTTTAGGAGTTGTTTGCATATATAATCATGCTTTGCATTGCCAGGTATTTTATAGCACACCAGACTTTCCAGTGTTGTCAGACTCTCTTTACTTCTTGACAAACAGGCATATATCTCATTCCCAGCAATGATAAGCTTAGCTGCAGGAACTAGAAGAGTGGCAATCAGAGACCAAACACGGCTTTTTCGGTACCAGCGATCCTGTTGTCCATCCTCCTGATAATGCTGGGAGAAAAGCTCTAGACTTACACAGGGGAATTTGAAGAATATGGATTCCCAGGAATCTGAAAGATGTCACAGACAGTGGCAGCAGCTACCCTACACTTAGCTCAGTGAATGCTGGACTGCTTCATTTCTTAAAGGAATTAGCTGAATGAATAAATTGCTGTCTGCCCCTATGAAAATGAAGTCTAATATACAATTAAAATGAAAGATTTTCCTTCTGAGGGTGTGGGGAGCTGTTAGATAAAATTATAGGAGGACCAGATGTGAAAAGTACTGTCGTTTCACATATTTTAAAATGAGAATAATTAAAAGAAGTGAAACATATAAAGCCTGTCTTTAAAGGGGAATGCATTTGTAAGGCCCCATGCTAGCATCTGTATCATTAGGGAGAATGTAAGGACTAGTTATGGTATGTGGCAGATAGAAGACTAATTACAGAACACACACTTGGATTTCCTTAACATAATAATAACAGTTCATTAAACAGTGGCAGGGAACAGCAAGATCAGTGCTGCAATCTTATTATTATTTATTTCCATTACAGTGCTGCATGCAGGAATGAAATGAAATGGGAACCCCTGTTGTGCTAGGTGCTGCATAAACACAAATTAGGTGATTGACTCCTGCAGTTTAAACACCACTCTCGTAGCCATTTCCTGTGGGGATTAGAGTCCAGTCCTGGGAGCGTTTTCACTCCAGCTTATGGGAATTAATTCCCATTAAGTATGTCAAAGTTTGACCAGTTGGGCACTAGCAGAGGGATCATGTAAAGCTGAGGATGTACATGAAAGGGCAGAAGTGGAAGTTGCATTGGGTAAGCAGGATAGTAACATAGGCATATACATTGACCTATTCATAATCCATGGGTGAAGAGGTTGGATTATTGCAAGAACTTCTTATTTCAGAAGAAAAAAGGGAATTCAAAATTCCTGGAGCTTCCCGTGAGTCCCAGAGACTATGAAGTATCCAGCATAGTGTCTGTACGGTGTAATCAGTTCCTAATCCTCTCCCATTCATAGGAAGAGGATTTCTCTCGCTTCTTGGAAAAGAAAGGGATTCAAATGAAACTGAGACACAAACTGGCCAAATCCCAGGTGCTGTGTGGGAAACTCACATGATTTTTCCCCAGCTCTGTCCTCTGCCTTGGGAGGACAATGCCACATTCTCCCTGGTCTGCTGAAAGCCCTGCAGCAGGCTGACTGGTCATATCAGAGGAGTCCCACTGGTTAACACACATTCCTAGCTGCAGCCCTGTCCCATAATCCTTCTACTGTCACCAATGAAATCAGCCAATATGTAGAATCTTACCTGTGGGGTTGGGAAAATATCAAGAAGTTTGTCTACGACTGAGGTATCTGCTAAGGGAAAAAAAAAATAAAATTGGGTGGTACTTCCTTCCACTAAACTGTCTTATGTCTTTTGTAATATTACTGATTTTCACCCTATGATGTAGGTAACATAGAGTAATAAAGAAGAAAGGGAATCAAGACACATTTAGTTCATTTTTGTCACCAGTATTTCTTTCTTCCTAGTGAATACTTACAGTATTCATTACACATGCGCTTTGCTAATATGAGTCTTCATTATCAGAAAATATCTATAAGCTTGGGTTTCAATTCTCAATACTTATCTGAACTCAATGCAAAGAAAGAGATTAAGACTAGGATAACCACAGCCTGATATTTTCCCAGTTTCCTGAGACTTCTGGCTCAGAAATTACTGGAGATAAAGGTTTCTTCTTGATTCTTTCATTTGTAATCCCCATCTGCTATCTCTTCCATGATATACAGGCTTCTACCTACAGTCCCCTATAAACATGGTATGTGATGAATTATCGCAATGAATTATCTCATTTTTTCTTTTTTTTTTCTTTTTTTTTTTTTTTCCCAGCTGGCACTTGCTGGTTTTATGTTATTCCTTCTGTTTTACTGGAAAATACAGCTGACAGTTGTCCACCCTTTCACTGTCTCTGTGCTACTTATGATACACAGACCTTCTTCATATTGGTTGTTTCATTTCCAGACAAAGAAATGAAGTAGTTCCTCAAACGGAGACTGTAAGTGTACTTTAGGAGATAAAACCCTGTGCTGTAATGAACCGTGCTTGTTGGGGATTTTACAGATTTCCTTTGGAAGTAATGAAGTAATTGCTTTTACTTTGAAAAGTTTGTCTGCAGTAATCGATTTTTTTGGTCAAGAACCAACATTGGCTTTCCAAAAGTCTTGAGTTATCAGCGTTGCTTGAAGATACGGTGCCATTTGATGGACATTATTCAGTTGCCTAAACATAGGTGTCTAGTATAAGTCCTAGGTTATCCAAGATAACTACAGAGCACAGCAGGAATGAGATAGGATCTGAAGGGTACCTAAACTTCCTGGAATCTGATCTGAACTTTCTCCAGGTGAAATCAGGTAACCTAGGACATGTCAGGTGATATTTACTGCCTTCTTTTAGCCAAGCGATTCTTCTTTACACCACTGAAAGTGAACCTTTCTTTATGAAGGTACCCACATGAGGAATTACATGCTGGCCTTCAGGTACTTCAGTTCAGGAAAGTTGTCACCATGATTTTCATTTACACACAATGATAATTTTTATCCTCATCTGTATGAATAAAAAGGGACCTCCAGCTGGGCTGTAAGCAACTGTTTAATGGATCCACATTTGGTTAGCATTACTGTCATTTCTCTGGATATTCTTGTGTGGTTTTATTTGTATGTTCTAATTAAAAGAACTTAGAAGTTCTTGGATGTCTTCTTTATTTATGCATTTTTTAATTAGAAAATTCAACAGTTAAGAATTGGGGCATGCGAAGATACAGCCATTTCATCTCCTGCTGTGATCTTGTTATATGTCCCAAATTAATTGATATCAAGCCAAGTTAGAACTTGGATAAAAATGCCTTTAGGGATTAATCCTGGGTGTATTTGCAGGTCAGGCTGATGATTCAGTATGTGTCAGCTGTGTAAGACCGCCGATTCTTGCATTTGTTCTTGCCATGTGGTGGCAGGCATCCTTTTCCTGGAGACATACACTCACTAAAGATCCTGTGATGCATTTTCCAAAAGAAAAGGCTTTGGTTTGGGTGGTCCAGTCCATTTCCAAAGGCCTTGTAATATCTGGAGTTACAATCATACCTATGTCAGTGGGGCATGCTGTCATTCATCACTTCCAAGGCCAAACCCTCTGGGACCAAGGGAACTCTTCCAGCTGAAATGACACACAATCAGCCTAGCTGGGTTCTACAGATCGTTTCACAAGGGCCATATGCAACTCCCTACAAATACATAACTAAATAAAACAATTGGATCCTTGAGAAAGGTGCTTTTAAAAAGCACACATATGATTTCAATTTCTTACAGAAGACCTTGTTCCCCATTTTTGTTGTTGTAGGTATGAGAAGATGCTTATAGCAGTGATTTAGACACTTCTATTTTTCTGTTGCCATGGATGAGTGAACCTTATGACCAGCTCTCTAAGCTGCTACTGTTTAGCTGGAAAGAACAAAACACAAAAGACTTGACTGGTTGAGTACCCGGTTAGTCTTGGAAGAGAAAAAAGGAGAAAAAGGGCTGGGCGCCCCCACAGGTTTCCAGCCTTTTCAATTTCTCGATCTCTTCTTTCATTTACAGCCTGTGAAAAAGAAACACACTGATAAATATCCTGAAAGGCAGCATAACTTCATAGCCGCTTTCCTACAGAGAGCTAAAATGAAATTTTCCACCTTTTCTCTTGTGCTACCTCTGAAAACAAGGACAAAAGGCCCATTGTTTTGGTGAAGCCAAGATTTTCACCTGCATTCTCCTGACAGTGATTCAGTGTAGCACAAATAAGGAGTTATGCAAGAGGAATGCCTTGATACTATGCTATTTATATGTATGCAATGCTAAACGAGGAAGAAGCTATACGTAGATGATTATAACATGTCAGCACTTAAGAACTGATAGAAGTAAATGACAGCCTTGCTCACAGACACAATGCAGAGGCAAATGCTTGAACATGCAAAAAAAGTGGGGTCCCCATTTTCCCATAAGGAAAGGAAGCTCACAGTAAAGTCTGTGGAGGCAAATCTTGCATCATGATTACAACTGCTGTATCTGTTATAGAGTGGTGTAGTTAGGCAGAGGAGAACTTTATTGCAAATATTATTTACTGTCACATCCTTTTTCCTGGTATAATTCTGCTCAGCATATTATTCTGAGTTCTGCTTTGGGTCAGCTCTTCATGGCATTAAATAAACAGTAAATCCAAGTACTGTCTCTCTGATCTCATGAAAATACGTGTAAATATGACAGCTGAAATTTGTCAGAAATTCATGGTCAGGTTCTCAGCTATATTAAACCACCAGTTTGCACCAGCTGAGAAACCTAGCACTGAGGGTTTTTGTCACCTAGATTTGATTAGAAATCCCTTTCTTAAAGCCTCTGTAAACATGTATTCTTTAATTCTATTTTTAATTGTCAGTGGAATAAGAATGTGTCTAATTTACCCCTGCAGAACGTGGCTAGAAGAATGCTCTTCAGTGCTGAAACACTTTACAGAGCATCTTTAAAACACTTTATGGAGACACCAATGGAATTTTCCTCCTTTCTATCCAGAGTTCCCATTTCTAAAACTTCAAAAATATACCAGCCAGCATAATGCAGAACGTGAATTGTTTAATATCAGGCATCTTTCCTCTCCTTCCTTTACCCCATGTAAAGCAATTTTCTTTTTAAATGTTTCAAAATTTGCAGCTGTGCTACTGTAACAGGATGTTCTTGGCTACGGGAAACATATGAGCATCTGTATGCTTTCTGACTCAAATTGTTTTAATTCAGTTTCAGTGTACACTTGACATGATGAATTCAAGTCATGTAACTATTGAATAAGCATTGTGGAAGATAGATTGAGATGGGAAAAAGTAATGTGTCATCAAATGACAAATTTTCTTCCACCCTATCTCAATGTCAACGACACAGAAGAAAGGGAAGGAATTAGTTTGAACAAATACACTTAGAGAGTTGTATTCTGCTATCTATTGCATTACTCCCAGTTTGAATTCAGACTGTCAAGGAGGAATTTGGGTACTGAACTGAAGATTTACAGGGAAGAGGTAGCAGCACTAGGGGAAAAACATGAAAAATGGAGCTCTTGGTGACCTCTCTGTAATGTTTTATATTCATTGGAGTTGCCAGTGTTGCATCTGTCCAGGCTTCCTTTGAGACAATTACAGACGAAGGATGATCCCGCAGCAAGAATGCTTTCACCAGCCAGGGAAATCCCGCAGCTTATTCTTTTTTTCTGCCACAAAATTTCCATATGAGCTTGGGCTGACCACATAACAGGGCTTGAGGCACAGTCACAGGAGAGGCGGGGAGTGAATTAGTGCAGCTTAATGAGTGCTGTGGTGGCTGCTCATGTTTGTGCTTTTGGCTGCCCCCAGCATGACCAGCCCAGGAAGTGGTCGTTAGAAGCAAAGCGCCTGTTTTGTGCACTGTCACCACTGAACAGTCACCTGTGACGCTGTGGTAAACAACAGCTGTGAATAAGATCACAGTTCAGGTTGTAATATATCGTCAAAATAGTTATCCAATGGTCTTAATATGAAACTGATAGAAATATAGGTAAATTCATCCTGAGTTATTAATGACTTAACAGCACAGTTCAGTTCCTGTAAATGGAGAGGCAGAAAACCACGTATTTCATCCTTTGAAGGACTGGGGTCTAAATTCTGGTTCAAGGAAGAGCCTGGTTGTTTAGTATTCCTCTTCAGTACCTAGTGCTGAATAATAATAAATCCTTCCTATGTTGGTTAGTTAAATGGTATTTTATATTCCTCATATATTGATTAAGGGACTAAATTAAATAGCTTCTGTTAGGTTAGCATTTTCTTCTGGGAGAGCAGTTGAACAATGAAGGCTTCATGATCTCTTCTGGGAATGTTGGGGACCTACCATCGGTCTGAAAAGGCAGGCTTGGGCTTGTGGTGGATATGCAGTGAATGCAAGAGCCTGCCGTGTGTGCCTCAAAGTCAAAGTTTATACAGAAAAACTTCATAAGCATGAAAATGTGGTATGGTAAGAGTGTGAGTCTGCACACAGTTTCTGCTTTCAGAGGGCTCAGGATATCAGTCAGGAAGTAGTAAAGAAATACTGACTAATGGTAACGTATGGCCACTGTCAAGAAACTTCATCCCTCAACAGCTTTTTCCTCCATGTATTGCACTGATTGCCTTTCTGAATATGATGAGGCTTCATCTGTGTTTTGCAAAATGCTTTGCAATCCTTCTCTGAGATGTATTAAATGCCTGATATTTGCAGGACATACTGTTGCTTAGTAAAGATTTGTCCTTTTGCTAGCAACAGCTTTCACTCATGGCCTCTATTCACTGACAGCAGAAGTGGCCTGATTCGAATGCATATTTATCTCAGATCATGCTTTCTCAGGAATTTTTTTTCTGTACCAGGTCCAGCAATTGTTTTGAACAAGTCTCCTCATGCCCTTCTGAATCTGTTGGGCTTTTTTGTTTTGTGCTGGTTTGTTTATTCAGTGACTGATGGGAGCTGTTCACGGCAAACATCTCAAATTTTCCTTTGCCTGCTGCTGTTCCTCAACATACAGCCAGGAGACATTCCTGGGAGAGTACCTCTGCCAAGGTGCACAGGTATGTGCAAACAGTATCCAGCGAAAGGGGTGCCCCCAAACAGAGCCTTTCAATGTAGCTTTCAAGAAACTTTTTAAAATGCATGTGAATTGGGATATTACCTGGACTGAACACATCACAAATTTCCCCTTGTTTTGCCTATACTTCAAGCCATAGCTCATAAGCCAAATTAATCACTCCACATAGTTCTTTTAAAGATATTTCCATAGGTGAAGCCAAAGCCAATAGCTCCTTGTTAAAAACTAATTGTTCTTTTAAAAAAGATAAATATCTCAGTATATCTTGTGTACTAAGCAGATAACCAGAGTTATAAGAAGATCTGATTTTTGTTCAGCAAAGAAAACTGCAGACTTGAAACCAAAAAAATCACAGTCCTGACCAAAAAAAAAAAAAAAAAAAAAAAAAAAAGTTAAGGTCTTCAAAGTGAAATCAGGATTTTAGATATATACTGTATTCAATGGACATGTATCTTAATCTTTGAGATCACTTTACATGTTTCATACTCAAAATGTATGCTGCGCCTCTTACCTTTTCCTGCAGCAGACTCTCTTTCAGGGAGAGCCGTGTCTCATGTACTGCATGTTGGTGAAATATTTGATGAATTTGTAAGGATAAGAGAAAACAGATATAAATCACTGCAAAGGAAGAGGTCACGCTAGAAATATGATGCTTTTGTAGCCAATGATGGGGTCACACACTTTGTGACCTGCTTTGCCTTAAAGTACAACCCATGCCCCTTGGGAACTCTCTTTGTGCCTTAGGTCTGAGGTGAGGATGGAAAATGGCTCTCTGAGCAAAAATTATACAGCAGAGAGTTCTTCTAGAAGTTCACTATTAAGCTGCAAATCCATAGGAAAGAGGGTTTTGTTAGGTCTTCAAAATGTTAGCTATCTGCTACATCAAAAAATAGAGACAAAACATAAAACAGAGAGCTCACATTAGTTGAAAGCCATGTTTTGCAAAGTCAAAATTATTAAAACATTATTATTATTATTATTATTATTATTATTATCTCAGCACCTGCAAGGTAAAGACAGAAAAATGTCTTACTCATCCGGGAAAACCTTAGACTCTGCAAAAGCTGTATTCAACAGCTTACAGAGTGATAACTTCTCTCTCCCTCTCTCTGGGCTTGTTATGCCATCAGATACCTTTCTATACCTCCCATCATCATGGTGTTAGCATCTCTTACATAGGACAGCCATTTTGCCAAGATAAAATATATGGTACTTCAGCAGCACCATTGTGCCACCATTGTGCTCTAAAGAAGTTCATAGCACTGTCTTGCATTCTCCCCTCCCCACACTGCTTCAGCAGCAGCTGTGAAATATAATGGATGAATTTGCTGCTGTGGGGAAAAGTGCTCGAGCATACAGCTGGGCTTGCCTCACTGCTGGGGAAAGAGTGAGGTCCCATTCCCCTACCTCAGCCTCCCACCAGCCTTTGACACCCAGACACCTGCTCTTGCTGCTTCCCATAACACCCCTCAGACCTCTGTCTGTCCCATTTTAACTCACTGCACCTGCAAAAAAAAATTTTTTTTCCTCAGGTTGACTTTTCATGCAGATAGCTCAGTGTTTACAAACTTTCATAGATGGCTTTCCGGGGGCCAGGTGCACTGAGGGATTCCCTCTGTTGCCCCATTACAATTTTCCGAGTTGGGAGAGGTAGTAAAGTCTGTAGTCCAGTAATTTTTTTCTGTGTTGAGTTCTGTCTTATTCTAACGACTGTCCTCAAGACATTTGGGAAGGCAATTTATCTCAGTGCAGTTTCTATCATGACCAATTGCCCCATGTGTTTCTTGTCAGCTATTACACCAGATCAGCTCTCAAAGGGCTTTGCTGTTCCTATTAGACGCAAATGCTGAAAAGTTACCTCAGTGACATAACTTGATTTGCTGAGGAAGCTGGTAAGAATTGGAGTCATGGCTATTACTAAGACCATCCATCCTCTTTAATTTTATGAGGCAGTAGCGTTTTGTTATTAGCCTGTTTCATAAAAGCCTGCATGCCAAGGACAGTGGCTTGGTGTAGGCTACAATAGCTGATTCAAATACCTCTTGACTTTTGTGGAAATAGAAAACAGACTTCTGGAAAAGTGTATTGCTTCAAGTGAAAGCTGGGACCTTCAGAGGTGTTAGCCTTTCAGAGCTCTCTTCTACTCACAAGGTTTTGTTGTTTTTCTGCTAAATGGCAGTGGAAATTAATCAGGATACCAACAAATTATGGGAAAGCCTGCGTTCATGCAATAGCATTAATAAGCATGAAGGTCCATTCTCACAATGAGATACAATTCCCTCCAGGGTGAAGTTTTAATTCCTAACAAAGTTCAAAAGATATTGAAGAGCACCATCTGAGGCTGAACCGATCAGTGGAGAGGACCCAAATGTCACAATAACATGCTTACCAGATAAAATGTTTTCAAGGTCGGGGGCTTGTTCCTGCTCTGTCTGTAAGGAGTTTGATTTTCAGACTTACTGATCCAAGCTTTGACCTGTAGCTTTTCACACCTACAACCAGTCTGATGGCTAGGCACCGTCAGACCTGAGCATTTTGGCACCTTGATCTTCAAACCGCCATGAAGATTTTGTGCTGGTGGCAAATACCAAACAATTATTTAACCAAATCAATCCAGTGCAACTAAACCCCTAAATTTCCAGCATATGTTTGAGGCTTTTTTATATGAGCTCTCTCTCTCTAATGCCCACATATACTAGGACTTCCACCCTAAACACACATTTCAACTTTCCTCCCATGTTTCCTCGTTGCTGACTGGGCACGTGGCCCCTGATGTGGCAGGCATGCCTGGCATAGGGACGTGGCGTGCACTGGCTGTTGGCTTGTATCGTGTGCCGCACGGCCAGCTGGTAGATACATGCTCATGCAACATCATTTCAGCAGATGACTTCCCACTGCAGCTTTTCCTCACTGGAGGCACTCATTCAGCTTTCCTTCTTCTTTCTGGACACCAGCTCTCAGGAAGCTTGTGGGAATTTCTGCCTTTAAAATTTTCTCTCCCATCTCGAAATCTGTTGGAAATTGGAAGAACGATGAAATGCATTGGGAGAAAAGGGTGCAGGAGTGTCTGGCAGACAGATCATATAATCTCTGGTTTCACATGAAATGAGACTTAAGACGTGGGAATGTGCTAATGACAACAAAGAGGCTGATTTCATTGTACAAAATCTAAAAGCAGAAATAACATAAAAAAAGAATTGTCTAAGCAATGGTATTTCTTTCTTTTCAATCTTGTGTATGCTTGCAATCATCACAACATTTTTATATTTATTTTTCTTTCTTTTTGTGCTGTTCCTTGCCTCTAGTCCATTTTCTTTTTAAGCCGAACAAGTTCATGGTGTCTCAGCTTTGCAGCAGTTGCATTGTTCCTTTATTTTACTAGAAAGCAGAGACAGAAGTGCACAAGATGCTTCAGATGGAGAGCACTGACTTTGCCTCACCAGTCAGAAACCGCAACACTGACTTGCAAATACTGCAAAAGGAGGATGCAATGTGAATGGAGCTGGTGAGGAACCCTCCCCCCCAACTGCAATCATAAAACCCATCAATGCAAAACTCTCCTCTGATGCCTTGAGAGCCACAGTTAACAACATTAACGTGCTCCAGCCTATGGCTTTTCTCCAGTATCTGCCCAGGGCTACACAAGGAAGCCACCTCTGCTGTCCTGGTGAAAGCAAAGCCAAATGTCACCTCCTGATTTCTCTTGCCTCTCCCTCTTGATAGCTCTCCTTTCAGTGCAGGCCTAACCCAATTCTGCTCTAGTTTGTAAAGCTTGACAAGATCACCACTCAAGATGCTAGGTTTTTAAGGTGCATTCATTTTTCATTTCAAATTCTGCCTCTCAAGCTATCTATAGTTCAGCATTTAGGCTGCAAATAAAGCTGTAGCTGGTGAGCCAAGCAGGAAAAAAAAAGATGATAAATGAGTTAATACTGAGTTTGTCACAAGGCCATTTGCTGCATGAATTAAAACACAAATTGGCCTAGGGGGCTAGGGTTTACCAGCCCTTCTACAAAATGTGTTAGTGCAGAAATCAGGTGATAGTGTGTTTGAAGGTCTATTTTTCTTAAAGCTAGGCAACTTGGATGTCCTCTCTCTCACTCTGGCACAAAGTCAAAAGAATAAAGAACAACACTGTGCTTGTAGGAGTGCAGCTTTAAAAGGGGAGTGTCATACATGCATTAAATTAATCTCTTCAGGTCAGAGGAGCTGTCTGCTTAGCAGTGTCTGTCTGTAAAGTACCTGTGGTCCCATTTCCTGAGGTCTAATTTATTTTTATGTTTAATGGTGCTCTTAGCTGGCCTTCTCTCCTTTTGGTAGTCACAGCTACCATTGCTATTAATTAAGTTATATCTGACTCCACGCTAGAGAGCAGGACCACATGACATGAGAACAGTACATTCCTACAGCTCACACTAGCTCCTACCATGAAAAACTGAGGGCAACCAGATCTGTAGGAGAAAGGATTTAACATGGAAGGAGAGGAGGTCATACTAAATACCACATTAACCTCCATTCTTATTTTATGTAGGGCGATCATGTTGCCCTTGGCTAGGAGGGCAGCTTACCTTTCACTTCATGTCTTGCAGTCTGCAAACATCAGGTCTGGGTTCATGAGGTTTCTGCTCTGTCATAGCGTCCCTCCCTCTCACTAAGTCTTTGTAGGGCTGTGCTTTTCAGCCATGGTCTGTCTCACTTGGTGACTAAAAGTCCTTGTCTTCCTTTGACAGCTTCTTCAAAACAAGTTGTTAACTTTTCACCCGTGGCAAACTGAATAATGAGGAAAGGAACACAGGACTGTGTGCATATTTGACTAACGCAAACCATAATGTCCTAATAAATTCTCATAAATCCCGGTTAGCCAAGTGACCTCCATCTCAGTGCATGAGACAGTATGTAGTGACACATTCTTACCGCTTCTGCATGTCCCCCGGGCTCCATGTGCCTGCACAGCATCCACCAACACTAAAGCCTTTCCACCTCAGGGCAGCTGTGGTAAAGCATTCCCTGTGAACCCTGCTGTAAGCTTGGGAAGAGCAGACTGTGGAGGGCAGCAAGTAGCTTTCCACAAACCACTTCATCCCCTTATTTTGCAAGGAATTCATGGTTGCTCCTTTAACTTTGCCATGTTACATTTCTTTTATTTTGATTTAAATCCACCCAGTCTTCTTGGGCAGTATGCACACAGGTAAATTAAAATGCTTGTAGTACTGATAAAAATAATATGCAGAACTTCCTTGGTCTCCTGGCTGCCTGTTGAGTTGCCAAGCGTGTTACCAGTCATGGTTCATTTGTCTTCCCTACCCTGCCAGAAGTTCAGGGAATACCACCTCCATCTTACAGATGGGAAACCACACAGGGCAGGTAAAGCCTTGAAATTCAAAGGTATGCAGGTGGAGTGGGATGGAGAGGAAAGTAGGTATTTAAACTGTAAGCAGATTCTTAAATAACTTGGAAGCTCTGGGCCTATGGGATTTCTCAAAGTCGTGCAAGGAAGGCTGTGGACCAGGGAGCTGAGCCCAAATTTCTGTATGCGTAGACAAACAATTTGTAACGATCCCAGATTTCACTACACCCAGTTATGCATAGGCAAAGGCAAGTAGCTACTCAACTGGTAAATATTCTTTTCTCCTGAGGGGGTTTGTGAGGAGCTTTGCCCTTGTCAGCTGCAAATATGAAGACTAAGCCCACAAAAAGAGGTGGTACTTTTTTACATGTCACAGTGAGAAGTTTCCCAAGCAGATCAGAGAAAGAAGCTCTCCTGCCTTGAAAGGCAGTTTTCAGCTCTGGCTTTTACCTCCTGTTTGGGTGTTTCATCTCTGTGAAAAATCACCTGAATCCATCAAAGGTCTGAGATCTTATTTTCTGTGGTCCTCCTGGAGACCACCGAGATGAATCCTCCCACAGTTCTGAGAATGTTAAATTTACTCCTTTCTCTGCTGCTTCTGTTGTGCTATAGTGATTTGAATTCAGCCCATTGCCCACACTACTGAACAAGCATCACATCAGCAGTCCAGAAAGATTTGTCCCCTTCATTCCTGTTCCTTAACACTAAGATTTGTTTGCAAGCACTCAAAAGCAGAAAGACAACTCCTAATATCCCCAGAACCTCTCATTTTAGTAGCAAGACAGTGTATAAGAAGGGAAGGACTGGGTAGTAGGGCTGTGAATCAGTTATATAATGAATAGGGCAAAGGACAACCAGATTACATCGTTAACCAGAGGACCACCCATGCACACACTTGATTCTAATTCAGCCTTAAATCATACCTTTGCTTAAGACTGATAAATTGTACCTTGGCCAAACTGGTCTTCTTTCATGGAATGTGCAACACCTGAGGCTTGGGATTCACCTGAAGAAAGGTCACATGTTGGTATCTTCACCTGAGGTCTGTGGGATCTGGTGACAAGATTAACAGAGCTGAAGTTACTGGTATGAAAACATTTTTTTTTTTTACTTAGAATTGTGGTGTAGTTGGACTGTGCCTGTGTGTGCACATCTGCTGTACTTAAGATATTAATTTCTTGAAAAGTCCAGGAACTTGTTGGCTAGTTGTTTGTGAAGATGAGATAATGAGTTGGTTTAAGATAATGGACTGACTTGAAACTAGGAGTTAATTGAGCCTTCATAATTAAATATTGACTAGTGGCTACAGGAGCCACCCAGGTGGGAATTTTGGACAGTTATAAAGATCTCTCCCAGCAGCTCCTACTGTGCTTAATTGTGTTGCTCTATGTTCCGTTGCTTAACTTGCACCAATGACACCAAGCTGAGCAGTGTGGTTGACATGCTGGAGGGAAGGGATTCAGTACAGAGGGACCTTGAAAAGCTTGACAGGTAGGCCCATATGAACCTTATGAAGCTCAACAAGGCTAAGTGCAAGGTCCTACACATGGGTCAGGGCAATCCCAAGCACAAATACAGGCTGGGTGGGGAATGGATTGAGAGCAGCCCTGAGGAGAAGCACTTGGGGGTTAGTGAACAAGAAGCTCAGCGTGGTCCAATAATGTGCACCTGCACCCCAGAAAGCCAACTGTGTCCTGGGCTGCAGCAAAAGCAGTGTGGCCAGCAAGTCATGGGAGGTGATTCTCCCCCTAAACTCCACTCACATGAGTGAGCCCACCTGGAACACTGCGTTCAGCTCTGGGGCCCCCCAACATAAGGAGGACATGGACCTGCTGGAGTGAGTCCAGAGGAGGACCTTGTGGTCAGAGATCTGGAGCACGTCTCCTGTGAAGACAGGCTGAGAGAATTGGGGTTGTTCAGCCTGCAGAAGCGAAGGCTCTGGAGAAAGCTGATTGCAGCCTTTCAGTACTTACAGGGGTCTTCTAAGAAAGGTGGGGACAGACTTTTTACAAGGGCCTGTAGTGACAGGACAAGGGGAAAGGGTAGATTGAGATTAGACGTAAGGAATAAATTCTTTACTGTGAGGGTGGTGAGGCACTGGACCAGGTTGCCCAGAGAAGCTGTGGATGCCCCATCCCTGGCAGTGTTCAAGGCCAGGCTGGACGGGGCTTTGAGCAACCTGGTCTAGTGGAAGGTGTCCCTGCCCGTGGCCAGGGCGTTGGAACTAGATGATCTTTAAGGTCCCTTCCAACCCAAACCACTCTATGATCCTGGTTGGAATGACTAGGCAGGAGATTCCCAGAAGTGTTCAAATTGTGCTTAGATAAGACACTTGTGAACAGTGAACAGAAATTACTCCTGCAGGTGCAGAATTGGTTATATGGGATAGTCTTTTTAGTGTAGTTATTTGTGAGATATTTTATGTATGGTTATAATGTATCAGTAGAGATAAATTATGTTTGCTGTGGTGTTCATGTGGGACCACAGGGCAGCTAGAATATAGGAACTGGGCAGAAAAGCCTTACCCAATCCAGCTAAAGGTGTCACTGGAAAGATACTCACAATACAGACTCCACCATCAGTGGCAAGCAGCAACTGCCTCTGTTTCAGAGACCTAATTCCTCACATGAGCTCTATCCTGTGCCAAGATCCCAATAAGCTAGTTCTCCTTTTCCACAAACACTCTGTCCCTGAGTGTGCAAAAAACTGTAGACAGAAGTGCTACAAAAATGTCAAATATTCAGAAAGATCAATCCATAGGCTTAACAAACTGGGCTGCCTAAGTTAACAGTGTATCTAAATCTCTTTCAGCCCCAGCTCCTCATATTTAAAATGGGGATATTGATATTCTTGACGTCTTATGAAGATAAGTCCCTGCTGAAGCACATGACAACTATGATGCACTCAGAAAACTGAATTCAAACTACGCAGAGTGTGAATGAGTCACGACAAAAATTGTAGTTACTATTAAACAGTGGCATTAAATTGGAGTCTTGAGTAATTACCTGGTCAGTGCACATCATGTCTTATATGCAATGAATGAGGTAGGAGCCCAGTGGGAAAACTAATTTGTGATTATGTAGTTAAAGACTATCATAATACCCATGAAAACAAATATAGAATAAAATGGTTAAATGACTGTTCCATTTTTGGTATTTTCTTGACTGTTGAATGCATTGACCCCAAAACTTGCTATTGAGTTACATACATTTCTGGACATGAGTGGTAATAAAAATCAGTTCATTAGGGCTAAAAAGCTCATTTACAATATCCTCTTAGAGCTTCTTGATGGAATAGTTTGTGTCCCATGAGACTAGCTTTATAAGAAGCCGAACATTTCTTTTTCTTTTCATAAAGCTTTACCATGAGACATGCAATAACAAACACTGCGCTACACCAGTATGTGTTTGTGTTTACTCGGCTTGAGATTCCCCATCAGCCCTCACCACTGTTAATAATTCTGTCATCAAAGCTGAGATTGCCATGGGAAGCATATAGACAAAGTTAAACAAACAAAGCGAAGGGCTAAGGAAAAATAAGCAACTTGCATCATGGAAATCTGTGTCCCTGCAGTGTGCTAACAGCATACCAGCATATAGAAGACTTGCCAAGAAAGGAATTAGGGAACTTCAGAGTTCCTTAAAGAGGAATGCAGGCAGGCAGGCAGACCTCACTAAAATGGAGATTTTTTTTTTTCTTATTGATTCAGATAGTTCCTTTCTCTGAGCTTATTTCTAGGTTTCTTCATTCAGTGTGATTCTTCTCAGTCTTGATATACTTCCATTTGGGCCACTCTGTGCTTTTAGAGTTACTTTGGCAGCATATTATCTGAGCTGGTATCTCTGTAATAGCTGAGGGGAAAAAAGCAACAAAGAAAACCAACACAGAAAGTGATGCTAATGTCAAGCTTGGTTTTAGAATCGAGTGGAGATACCCATCTCGAGCAGGCAAGAGTCAGCCCCATAGTCTGTAGGTTGCTGTTACTATGAGAAACGGAAGAAACATCCCAGACATATCAATGAGCATCTTGGCATTGCACAGTTCAGGATTAACAATGAGACAGTTGTAGGTATCAGTGTATTAGTTTGTCTTACAAGTAATCCTGAAAGACAGGAAGGGGTGTAGTGCCATGGCTGGGTAATTATGCTGTGGAAGTCCTTTCATTCAACTCCACAATGGCAGCTGAGTGCTCTTCCTCATGCAGTAGGTGCTATGTAAAAAGGGCCACCAACCTGCTTTTCAAGTAAAGAGCAGGGGACCAGCAGGAATGTGCATTCATGTGTATGCAACACAGGGACAGAAGAAGTGAAGAACATCTGAGAGACACTTCTCTGCTTCAGGCTGTTCCTGACTGGTTGGTTTGCTGGTTGACTCCAGAGAAGGAGGCTACAGAGCAAATAAGGAAGGTCAGACATGTTGCAAGTGATATGTCCTTGCACAAGATACCTCTGAGACTGGTGGTCCTCTTTGCCCATCACCAGTCACATAATGGGAGCGAGAGCTTGCCGGGCACCACTTCTGACTCAGCTGCTGTGTTTAGACCAAGCAGCTGGGTTCGTTGCATGTGGAGTCATATTGGCTTCCAGAGATGCCTGACTAGAGCTATATTCACCTTTTAAAGCATCATGTCATTGACTTGACAGAGGCAGTTTTCTTAGTGATGTGTCCAAGATATATGCTAAAATGCCAGCCTACATGTATGCATGCACGTATCCATACTAGGCTTGCTTTTTAGGATGAGTGCTGGGGAACGGGAGGGCTGTGTGCTAGATGAGAAGAGGAAAACGGGGAAGCTACAGACTTTTGACCCTTCTTTGCCGGTTGGCTTCTGGTGAGTGCAAGAAAAAGAACAAAGCCAAAGAGAGGGAGCTGTCTGACATTAAATTTTGCAATCGTTCTTTATCTAAGCAGGCTGAAGCCCGCCAGTTATAGCCAGAAGTCAGAACAAGCTTCCTAGCTGGAGCTCTGCATTTTAATTAGCTGCTGTGCACTTGGTGGTTGAGCAGTGACGTAAAGCATTTTTCTTAGCTGGATTTCAAAAAGCTGGTACTTTACCGGGAGGAATCTCCCATTGTAGTAATTTTCTTTGTCTGAGTGCAGGTGCAGACTGTCTTTAGGCAAATATTTCTTACAACAGGAAGATTCAATTTTATATGTGCCAGATCTTGAGACACTGCATACCAATACTGCTCGCTTGAAGCCATGAATTGTTCTGATTTATCTCAGCAGCGGATATGTACCAGTTCAGGAAAAGGGAGTGGGGGGGTGGGGTGGGTGGGGGGGTGGGGGGGGTGGGAAGAGAACAGAGAAAGTACAAAATAAAGGACAAACACTGGCAATTTGTTTCATTAGCTTCAATTTTTAATCCACAGAACATGATTTTGGCCCCATTTACACTGCTGTGGCTGAACCATGCTAGTTTACAGGTGGTTATTAGAAAATCTTTTGCTATGCATGGCGAAGCTGAATGGAAAGGCTTGCCTTAAATTTTAAGTGAGCCTGACAGTAGACACAGCATCACTGGATGGTTTCTAAGAAATACAGACCCTTATGAATATTTCCCTCCTGCTGTGCAGGGGAGATGTCTCAGAGCTGTTGCTGCCTTTGTTCCATCACGATGCTCCTGTGCCAGCCTCAGTGCTGTCAGAGTCCTCTTGCAGGGGAGGATTCCAGCTCTGGCAAGTGATTCCCGTTTCTTGTATTTTTAGCATCAAGATGTCTTTTATTCTGGCTGAAGGACAAAATCCCTTTTCACAGGGGCTGCTTGAACAGCAGAAATGAGTGGTTATTAAAAGAAGGCTTACTGTAAAATAGGATAATAACCTAGTTATTTTGCATTTCTAAGTCATTCTTGCATTGATATTTCCTTTCCTGTGATGCACACCAATTAAAAGCCAGTGAGCAATAAAAAAAGCAGTCTGTGCAATAATCTGACAAAGAATCATGAGCTGTGAAATGAAAGAATTATTTTATTGCATTAATGTGAAGATCCATAGCAAATTCTTACAGAGCAGGCTTTGTCCTGGACTGTTGCTACAAATGCCCTTTAAGTCTCTGAAATGTCTTGTGTATTTTAATGCCTTTTGTGTACAAATAAACATAGATGATATATTAGGTTTCAAGGATGGCTAGTCTTCTTGCCTGTTCCCTGAACACTCCTTCAGTGTTCTCCGGAATTCTACTTGTGCACAGGCAGAAGGGCTGTGCAAAGCTCTTTTATCCCTGATGAGTTAGATCAGATTATTGACAGTACATGAATATTCCTCTAAAGAAGTAGGGGTTGTTGTCTGGAGGGAAGAACATTAACTAGGAATGAGGGTAGCAGGATGTTCTCTTTCAGTGCCTAATAGTTACAGAACGGTGTGTTTCAGTGCCCCTGGGGTTAACAGAAAGGTTGGGACAACCCCCAGTCAAGCTGCTTAGCAAATATCATCAAAACCCAGCCATAACTGCACTGCAGATTTGGATGCAAGAATGGAAGAGGACAGATGAGGCTTGTAAACAGAGAAGGCACTCATTATGTTAACTTGATTGTAGCTAATTAAAAAGGGATATTAGCTGATTGGATTACAGGGGATGGAGCAGAGTGACCCTTTGTTCATGCCTGTGCTTGCATCAGTAGGATTCTCTGGTCTGTCCAAGAGCGTTTCTGTATTATCCTCATTCTTGTTTCTTCTCTTCGGCTGTCAGGGACAGATGCTCCCACACAGTCTGCTCACTTGACTAGGATGCCAAACGCCCCAATAGCCGATGTGCCAGGCTAGCTAGTGCTCTTGTTGCTCTGCTGTCAGGCTATGGTAGGGAGATGCTGCCACAGCGTGCCGTTGTGCTCTCTGTCCTCAGCGGGTGTGCAAGCTGTCGGCTGCTCTGATCGGAGCTGGGGCTACAGAACGAAGAAACCATATCCAGCACCTATCAACACCGGGCTAAGCAAGGCTCGTGTTTCCTCCATGTTTTTCCACGTCCTCAGTTTCCGTAAGCAGAATCTCTGCAAGTTTCTTGTGCAGACTTTAACGAATAATTAGACAGAAGTATAGAGTACATACCAGATATGAGAAATTATGTTCATTTATCGTCATTCAGGTAACAAAAGTAGCAGTATCGGAATATGCATTTGAGAGCTAAACCTGGCAAAGGCTGAAACAAAGCCTCATATTCCTTCATATAAAACAACAGGATGCTATTACATAGTCTTTTTAGTCCTTGACTGTGAACCCACAGCTCTTAGAAATGCAGTCTTAGCTGTGTACTAATTCTTTTGCCTTTGGTGGGACTGAGGTTGTTATGATTTGTCATGGTTGCCTTATGTTTTAAATTCAGAGCAAAGTGGCAGACAGACAGGACTTCCATAGCAGGCAGCAATATTAGGAAGCCTGAAGAGACAGTTGTATACGTGCTGGGCAAGGAGAGAAGAGTGTGAAGTCTTTTTCTGCAAAATGAGCCAAGTGAGTCTATTTCCAGATTTTCTAACTGGCCATGCTCCTCTCATTCTGTTAATCAGGCAGACATCGAATCACAGTGTTGACACTAGAAGCTGTTTAGTTCAATTATCATTTGAAAAAAGGTGACCACCAGGCTTTCAAAGAAGGAGAGAGGAATAATATGAAAAAAACATACAGCACAGCTTATTTATTAAGGAACCACGTAACAGCACTTCCTGGAGTGTAGCCACACTATGGCTGATCCACTATGCACAATCATTTGTTAAAAAGCATTATTTTTACCTCATTTGGTGTCCTTGTCCATTAAAGACACAGAACATAAGTGCAAATCATCATCCTCATTTAGCTCTTTGATAGGTAGGTCCCCAGTCTGCACTACTCACCTAGGCTCGTGGTATAACCACGAAGAGAGACCAGTTCTTTTGGAGAGCTGTGATCTCAAGACAGGTGTCTACCACAGTTGAGCATATTGTCTTATGGAAATGCCATATAGATGTGTATAAGGAGACTTTTAGACAACTAGGTAAAATTTGCCTGACAAAATCTTTAGGTATCTGTGATGTGAGCATCTGCTTCTAAGATTTAAATGAGGCTTTTGTTATACTTAATGCAGGTAAGGTGTGCCATTCATCTGAGGTCATCTCAGCATGCATGAAGAGTATTCATATAACTCATAGATTATAGGAATAATGAGAATCATTTAAGATGAATCTCACTCTAAATTCCATTGAACATCCTAGTCAGATCTATTGACTACAAGGAAGGCTTTGGTGTCTTGCTTAGATACAGTCATCTGCAATTACAGGTGTGCCTGTGGAGTAAGATGAATGCTATGTCACCAATCAATCTGAAGTTTCTTATCAAACAAACAAACTGTTGATCACTCTGAAGGGAAAGAGGCTATATCACTATTGATAGGCAGAATGGTTGTCAAAGTGCATGCAAAAATCAAGACTTGAGGATGCAAAACCATGATTTTTCATTCTTAGCTCATGAACGCAGTATCCATTACCTCTTTATTTCAAAGCTATGGGTTAGCTAAATCTGCCTAGGAAGCTTACTTTTATGCAGGGGTCTGGAAATGCAAAAGAAAAAAAAGGATCCCTTTTCATCACAAAGGATCAGGAGCTGCTACTGAAGGAAAACGTTTGATATAGTAAGAATTCAAGTATTGTCCAAGAACTGTTAAGGGAATCTCAGTCAGTCTCCAGAGATGCTACTGGTATTGTGGTTAAAAATGCAAGATGGCTAATAGCTCCTTTGAATCATGGTAGATTAGATTGATAACGGTATATCCTGTTATCACAAAGTAGGGCAGACGCAGTAGGAGCTAGGACTACTTAACAGTAGATTTTTTGGCTGCCCTAGGACAAGTGAATAGCAGCAGATTTTGTAGTCGGAAAATAGGGCACTCTTACTGCAGGGAGTCATACGGCCTACCAACAGCCATTTTGTTTGAAAGGAGGTATGGTCACTGATGTCGATCCAAATAGCAAGGCAGACAAGGGAGACTATGGAAATGTGGACTGAAAACAAGGAGATTTCTTTTCTGTGTATTGGTGCCTATTTCAGGTTAAAACCACCATTAAGTTGCGAACCCAGTGAATGAACACTCATTGCTTTGGTACTTTGTCTCATCCGCAAGGTCATATTTAGAATTCTTCCAGAAATATCTTTCTCTTCCTTCAGTGGGAGAGTGAAGATAGCGATGAAAGGACAAATCACGAAGCCCTGCTGCACTGTTTTCTATTCTGTGCAGTCTCTCATGGTCAGCAGCACCAGTAATGCTGCATGCTTTGGTTTCTGCCAGCTCTTCTCCCAGTTTGCTATTGTTTAGACCTTTTACAGTCTGTATAAAAGTACATTGGGTTAATGCCCTCTGTTCTGAAATGAGGAGAAATGAACATGTAAAAACATTTCAGTAAGAAGTTTTAAATTTAGTAAATGTGTTGATTTTCTGTTTTAAAGTTCAGCTGAAGGCGAGGACCTTGGGAGGATTACATTGGAAAAATAAAATAGCCTGCTATGAACAGAATATTAAGGGATTCAGCTGCAAACCCTAACTCCATAGGAAAGATTACTCTTCTTTCACTTGCTTACATTTTGCCAAGAAGCTGACACATCTAAATAAGTATTTTACTGGTGAATGTGTAATTGGAAGCAGTTTAGATAAGAGTGGATTTTGGTGCATGAGAGTATGCTAGATGACCCCTCAAAGACCTTTTCAGTCCCGTTTTTTATGGTTCTCCCTGTAGAATGAATTGGGAAGTATATAAGCAATTTGACTGAAGACTCTCACAAACCCTTCAGCTTTCTGAATTTCAGT
Source organism: Falco peregrinus (assembly GCF_023634155.1). Classification (NCBI taxonomy): domain Eukaryota; kingdom Metazoa; phylum Chordata; class Aves; order Falconiformes; family Falconidae; genus Falco; species Falco peregrinus. The sequence continues at coordinate 15,332,333 of NC_073723.1, forward strand.
TTCCTGACTGTGTCCATAGACATATAAATTTGGACAAAATCTAGAACCAGATTCTGCTGAAGTTGGGAGTGAGCTGGAATGCATATAGACCAGTTTACTACCTCAATTCCAATGTCTGTTTTCCACAACTGTAAAAGAATGTCTGCTATGTTAACTCTCTCAAACTTGAAAAAATAATATCCTACAATTCACTGAGGAGTGTAAAGCAATAATAGATGCCACTATTTAATAATAATCAGCATGAGATTCTTTGGTTGTGTATTTTTTTTTTTTTTTTTTTTTTTTTTGTGGTTGTGTTTTGTTGATTTTTTTTCTTTAGTTGAAATAGGTAAGATTACTTTGTACATTTTATTTTATCCTGCTGGCTCTACCAACCAACCTGTCTACCCCTACCTCCCTGCCCTCCAACCCTTGTGGTTTATTGTTCTTGAGAAAGAGTTCATAGGTTTTCCTGGGAGGGAAGTGATCGTCAAACTAAACTGTGAGGCCAGATGTTTGACAGCTCTATAAATTCAGTCTTTGGGATGTTGTGGCCTATGAATAAGTGCTAGAAAAAAATTTTTTTTTTTTTGGTAGTGCAATTAATAATTGCAAGAAGAACTACAGCTTTCCACCTTCCTTGCAGACGTTGTCTCAGAGGGGTCAGTTGCTGTACTTCCCTATAACTTTTCATGAGTTATGTGCCATGCTTCCAGTGACGGAAGAGTAATGCCCTCAGATGTCTGTAGCCATGAATCAAGCATATCTTCTCTACATTAATGGATTATTGACTAAAAGAGCCTAGAGTTGCTGCATGATTCATTTTGCCATTCTTGTGAATGCTGCGCTTCAGTATGTCGGTTGACCTACATACTAACCTGAGAAACTGGTCTATGAAAGACGTTCAAAGTCAGATTTTGCCTAGTTTGTATTAACAGATTTCCCTATAGATTTTTATCATGCAGTCAATTAATTTATTATTAGAACACATTATAGGCAGCACTGAGATCCTTCTTTTAATTTGCTTCTTGTGACCCATTTTGCCCTCCTTTTATTTCAGTAAATGTTTTTCTCTGATTAGCAGTTTCATCTTAGATTCATAGAGTCTGAATTGGAAAAATATGTATTAGGTCACCCAGGACAACTTTTGTCATTACTAAAGCTGCTGTGTAGGTAATAGATGGAGGCATCACCACGGGCGTTCTGTAGCAAGGATATGTCAGAGCTTTTGGCAGTGCATTTTTTTGGGAGTGAATTTTTTCGGGAGTGAATTTTTTCAGCAGTGAATTCGCATAACAAAGCAAGGTCAGTCAAGACAGTTTTCCACCTTCTGTGCTTTGCTAGATGCTTTGCTAGGTGCCTCTGTCTTGAATCAGTCACAGGGTGAAAATTTATCTGAGTCTCTGATTTGACCCATATTGCCTTTCTGAGCTATCTTGTGGTGGATTTGAACACAAATCATACAAAAAGGGGCTGTAAATATAAAAGAAGAACCCAGGGATCTGAGTAAAAATAGTGTGTAGCGAGTCATTAGATCTGTCTTTCCTGTGTAATTCAGGCACATTTGTTGTCTGCCACACACCAAATCTGACTTTCACAGAGTGAACGTGTTTCTAGATGAGGGAGGTGATGATATTCTGCCTCATGCGTTTACTACCAACACCCCCCCCCCCCCCCCCCCCAAATCAGCTAAATTCTGATCACAAATATCTTTATTCCTGGCGAAAGGGAAGGAGGCAGAAAGGTCAGAATTTGACTTTTAGATCTCCAATTACATTTGCAAGGCTGGTGCTTGTTGCGTGTATGTGGGGATCATTTCACTTGCAAATTGAGCATATTTATTGACGAGTTCTCCTTATGCCTGCCTCTTTCCTACATCTTCTTGTCCATCTCATTTAGACATTTGCAGAATAAGGACTACGTTTATGGCCTGGAGGGGCCTAAGAGTTATCAAAGACCAATTCTGCTGCTACCATTTCATACAACCCCTTACTTGAAGATATCAAGCTCAATCTGAAAAGGTTTTCAGTATTTCACCCTTACAACTCCAAAACGAATGTCAGTTTTGGAGCTTTGCTATCTGATGCTTAATAACCTTTTCTCTGTTACTCTTTTATTCCCCTTAGCTTTTGCCAGTGTTAATTTATAGTTTGAATGCTTCATCTCCTTCCCTACTATTCAATCTCCTGATGAATCAAAAAACCTTTAGTTAAACTGACCAAATTATTACCTGGTATTGTCTTCTTAGATGGGCCTCCATTCTCTTCTACATGTCATTGATCTTTGACTCTGTACCATGGACTCCTTTTTCTTGAACATCAGTGACCACACTTAGACTTAGTATTTCAGAGGTAACCATACCAGTTACTTGTCAATTATTTTGAAATCAAAACAAAAATTGAGAACTACTGCCTAATATAATATATTGAAACAGCTTCCAGAGCAAGAGTCTATACACCTGAAGGGAGGGAGGAGGGGAAAAAAAAAAAAAGAGAGAGAGAGAAAGAAAAAAAAAACCCACAGAGAAACCATTTTTTTTTATAGTGAAATTTTAGTAATCTGGGGTCTGTAGTCTATTACCAATGTATGAATGGAATTAAGCAGTAATACTGATGTGCCTTGGCACTTCTATCTCCAATAACCTTTGCTATCATTATCAGGTTGTTACTTGCTGCACACCTGTAAAGTAAATATAGTTGATTTCTTAACAGGGACACCCTAACTATAATTAAATGAGAAATTCTTCTAATTAGGCTGTATAAAATAGAGACATTTCAGGAAAATCTGTGGTGACAGAACATGAAAGAAAATGCTATGCTGAACAAATATATTCCAAAATAAGCAGAATGGTGACTCCCTTCCCTGAATTCTTTCCTTAAGACATTATTTAAAAAAACAAAACCAAAAACCTGAAGAGATATGAGATTTTTTTTTCCCATGAGAAAACATATTTTTTTCTTCTTAACATGGGTGCAATGCATCAATATCAAAGCAGTATTGATGATGAGAGTATGACCTGCTATATGGGAAAACTGCGCTTGATCCCAGTGCACATGTTGACTCACCACCACTGTCTTCAGTCTGGCAGGAATTTCAGTTATCCTGTGCCTGACTATAGGACCCTCCGTCCTCTTCATGCTGGTCATGGATTTTATTGATTCAACTGTCAGCAGAGAGCAGGCATGCTGGTGGTCAAGAACTTCACTCCTGAGGGCTGGCGTCAGTTGGCAGCTAACATCTGTGGGGTGCTTAGGAGCAGCTTCCAGACCAGAACAGTGTTGTATTGCACTTCCCATTTCAAAAGACCCAGCTCACCTCACCAACCTTGGACCTGAGGATTCTTGAGAAGGGCAAGTTCCTGTTAGCTAGGACAATTAAACAGAAAGAGATTTAAAGGACAAATCCTGGCCCCAGCTAGGGTTTGAGGTATGATCTGGTGTCCTCATTCATTATTATGGTACGCAAACAGTTCCCTGCAATGATCATTTCAAAACAGCAAGGAACGAGGAATGTGGAGTTCATTGGGTCAAACAGGTTTTGCCAGTGAGCTTTTTCAGGGATAGCACCCTGGTGTCCTAAATTAGATACCAAACTGGTCTAACTCAAGTTGATTCTGAAAAGCTACAGCCAGGTTATAAACTGTCTGCTCCCTGATAAGAACAGATACTTCTGATGAGTTTTTGGCATGCTTTTGGTATCACTTCCCTGCTCACTAACATAATTCCTAGAGCAGGTGGGACTTTTGTACATATTCCAGGTTTTCAGCTAGGAAATGATACCACGTGGTTCAGATAGTTTTCCAGACTGTAGAGGAAGTTAAAGCAAACAACAAAATGCTTCTGTAGAGGTCTAGACTTTATATCATCCGAAGTAATTAAAGACTGATTCAGACTGATACCAAGGTTTGTTAATATAAGTCAGCAAAAGCTAAAGATAGATTAGCTTTATCCAAATAAAAAGGCTATGGATGCCAATCAAGGACAGTGCTGAGATTGTTTGGTAAACAAGAGAAGTGTGGTGCTGGAAATCAGTGGACTAAAATTGGTGTGTTGGGAAGTAGGACTAACTGACAAGGAAGAAAACGAGCCAATGGGACATATAACCTTTTTAGTCTCATTTGTTTGAAATTAGGAGTGATGATTGCAGAAGGGGCAGAAAGGAGCAGAGTCATTAGTCCCTCAATCTGCTGGACTCTGATAAACATCCTGATGTTGTTGAATTTTCATGTATTCGCTTTAAGAGATGACTGGGAGGCTGGATGTGAAGAAATGGGTGTAGTTGGTTTTTTTGTTGTTGTTGGTTGTTTTTTTTTTCCTTTGTCAATTGGCTTCTGCTAAAGCTTGAACAGCTTAAGGTATAGGGGTTATACTATCTCTCTTTATCATATTTTTCCTTTCCCTTTCTAGGCTTACTTTTTCTCTTTCACATCTCTTCTTGCCATGTGCTTAAAAAAAGAGATCATGCTCAGAGAACATTTGGCTGTGAACTCATCACCAAAAAGGCAGCTAAATAGCAATGTTCTAAAGAGCACCACAATGACATAAGCTTGCCAGGTCTCCAGGTGGCCTGAAAGTATGTTGTGTCTGTCTTTCTCCTACAGTGAGCATGTTTACAAGAGTTAGCACCAAAACCAGAAATGGCAGGTTTTATCTTTGCTGTTCTTTTGTCTCTCCTATGTGTATCCTGTTGTTACTTTGGCCAAGGAAACTGCAACTTCTTAGGATACAAGAAAGGGCAACAAAGCTCATTCCCATCTTCTCTTACTTTTGCTTCCCTGAAGGCAGTTTTATTCAATGTCAAAGACTCTTTGTAACATTTACCTGCAGGAGAAGGAAATGAGGGATGCTGTTTTCCAAAGACATTTCAAAGTCTGGCAATACTTTACTACTGAATGTTTGCACTGCTTTCCCCTTCCTCCTTGTTTTCCCCTTTCTCCTGAGGGCCAGCATAGTCTGACCCAAACTATCAGTCCCGTGACAGGGCATGTCTGCAAATCAAGCCATGTGATGGGCATATACCTTGTCTGGTGACTAGAGAGAAGCTGTGGCCATGGAGAAGAGCAGACGATTCTGTGAAGCTCCCTTCCCCATTGCAGCCCTCAAGGCCCTGTGGCTCCTTACAGGCTCCAGCTGATGTGAAATTTCTCTTCTGATTTTCATCCCTCCAAGCCAGCACTGGGAAATCAGCTGGTCACAGTTCTGGCCCACCCAGCTGCATGTGGCATTGGTATTTTGGGAGCCCGTAAGGTTGCAGATTGCCTCTCTCCTGCTCCTTTCTACTTGAACAAGAGAAGTAGTGACATAAGGGTCAAGAATATTGCAAAAAAGGTTTAATTTTGGGGCTAAATGCATTGACCACCCACCATCCCAGCTTTTGTTTAATTCTTCATCTTGCTGCTGCTCGTGTCTCTCAGATCCATTGAAACAGACCTTCCCAAACCTGAGATTTTCTAGCTTCGATCACCAGACCTCACAAGCAAAGGTGTAAACAGAAGCTAACCATGTGAAGAAACAAGAGGTTCACAATGTGAAAGGCTGCTGCTTCTGTAAAAGTAACAAGATTTCAGACCTACTGTGCTATCCCCTGCTTTTTGTGCCAATGGAAATCTTAATATTTGTGACTAATGCATCACTGCCCAAGGCTTGCGTGTCTTAGACTGTATACAAGGGTGAGTCTGTCTCCCAGTTTCTGGGGTGAAAACACAATTTTAGATTGAAAAACACATGTTCAGCTACCTCTAAAGTCAGAAAGGTAAAAGCAATGTATTCACATCCCAACCTGTGCAGGCTCTTCTTTCCCATTGCAAGCTGGAGTTCCACAAACCTGATCCAGTGCCACAGCGAGGAAAGAAAAGTCTGTCATTGACTTTGCTGTGCTTTGCATCAGGGTCTCTGTAGGTCTGATGTAAATGGTTTCTGACATTACATATGTCCACAGCCTCCATCTGGTTGATATCTTCTGGGGAAGATCAAAATGAAGGAAAAGCCATTAAAAAATGAACTCAGGAAAGGGCACAAAGATGTCTAAAAATGAAGGAATTTTATGGGGTTGTTTTTAACATGTAGCTTTACCTGTTGCATACATCCGAGAGGCACAACGCGCTGGTTGTTCCGGAGTGGTGAATCACGGTGGTTCTTGAGGAGCAGCGTGGGCCAGATGCACCTGTCTGCTTGCTCTGCTCTGACTCAAAGCAAGAATAAAAACCTGATTTGACATCAGAGCTGGGGCTAGAACATTTCCACTGGTTAAGCCAGAAGGAACTTCTTTTCTATTGGTTTCTCTCATCCTTTTATGACACATCGTCTATTTCGGTTTTCTTGAGCATTTTGAGCAAGTGTGTGATGGGAACCTGATCCTCTGACATGAATAAGCCCTTAGTATATTGACTTTAACCCATTGTATTGACTCTGTCATTCTTACTCTTCATTGTTTTGAAGTCTTGAATGTGGTCCCTCATCTCATTAGCTGCATATGGCCATATGATGTTCCCTCTGTCCTTACTAAATGCAAGTACGTTATAAAACTCTTGTTCTCTATTTACACACATGCTCTGAGTCAGTATGGCTAGTCTCTTATTACACATTAAATGAAGAACTTGCTTGGCAGCATCAGCCTGACAGAAGCTGTCTGCATTTGTGTGCTTGACAGTCGACCTTCATGAAAATTGCTGTTATTTTGGATGCATTCAGTGCATCAGCACCATTTACAGCAAGGGGAATTATCAGGAAGAAGCTGTTTCCAGATGAGCTATTGTAGATCTGAGAAGCATCCCTTCAGGGGATGTTAGATCTCTCTTGCACACAGACTTCTTGTCTCACCTCAAGTACTTATTGGTAATGCTCATATTTTTACTAAGAGTATTGCAAGCAGACAGAAGGCCAATGAATCCTGAATGCACTGAAATATTCTATTGTTCTGGATAATTGTATTCCAAAGCAATGGAGAAATAAATTTCTTAACTTTACTGACACACAGGATGAAGTTTAGCCCCCTAAAAAACAAACAAACAAACACAAAACAAAAAAACCCCAAACCCTTGCAGGACAATTTTATTTTTTTTTTTAAACGGAAATACAAGGGTGCATTTCGCAGTCATCTGCTGTATCCATTTGCAAGTCCCATAGTTGTTTTTTGTGAGTATATCCACATGCAGAATTATGTATTATGCAGGCAGTATAAGAATGTGTAGACATATTTGGAGATCACAGTATGTAACTGTTTCTCCACTTCCAGTAGGTTGTTTTTTGAGCAGAAGTGCATTTAAATCTTATCCTAGACATTGAATCTGGAGAAACTTGCCCTTAATGGTTTAAACTTGAATCAGTGGTTATGCCTGCATTAATAAACCAAAGAGAGGTAAGGCATGGTTGTAAGAACCGTCCCAACTGTCCAGACTGTGCAGTTGTTAGCGTGATCCTTGGCATGGCTGTAACTGTTCCCTGAAGGTCATGTCTTGGGGAACAATACAGGCAAGGATGATTTCCAGTAAGAAGCACGGATGAGGCCAGCTTCTGTCAGGTGGGAAGAGACCTGGCCACAGTGACAGGAGCCTAACCATGCCATGCTATGCCAAGGGACAACTAATGAGTCCTGGTCCTTTTAATGACTAGTATAGATGTAGCCAGTGGATCCTCAGAAGCTGTCTGGAGGAAGCAGATGTCTGATGGCAGCAGTACCTCCGAACTTTTACTAATGAAAACTCAGAGAGCATCAAAAAAACAAAATGGAGAGGGCAGCCAAAGCACAGAACATGGAGATGAGCTGTTTAAGTGGCTCCTGCAGAGCCAGAGACACTAATTAATGCCTTAAGGGTGATAGAGGGGCTCTGGTCTGTGACTGGCAGACAGAAGAGGACTTCGAAACTCCACAACATTGCTGTTTTCTTCCCTTGCATAGCAAGGAATGGTTGGTTTTTTTCATCTATTTTTAGGGGCCATGTCTTGATTCACAGCAGCTTTGTACCCCTCTGCTAGACTTAAGAGGAGGTGAGGTGACTTGAGCTCAGTGCCCAAGACTGAGGAGCCAAGAGGCTTAGCCTTATGCCAATGCCACAAAAAGGGCTGGCTGAAGGTGAGAGATGGAAGTCATGGTACCCTGCACTGGCAACTTGGCGGTGCTGCAAAAGTCTTGCTACCACCACTGGGCTGTGAAGATGTGAGTTGTGTTTCAAACATTGCAGTGACTGGTGGCTGGCAGGGTGGGCTATGCTTAGACTGATACCCCTTGAAGAGGTGCTGAGTGGTAGAAACACGTGCTCAGATGAGTCACAGGTGGGTGCTAGTACAGGCTGTCATTGCTCAGGAGCAGGAATCAAGGGAGCGTTTATCTGTGAGGAAATTTCTGGCCACTTCTGCACACAAAATTGTTTCTGCTGGACCAGACACTTAACTCTGTGATGGCAGATATTTGTAGTGTGGATATCTCGGTTCACTTGCCAAAGTATAGAAGTGCTGATTATGTTTCCAGTTAAAATCGTTGAGCTAATCCCGTGCTCCCTAGAGTGGTGAAATCAGATGCTGGATACGTTTCTGATCAAATACAGCTTATGGCTTCAGCAAGAGTGGACAACAAATGAAAAAAAAAAAAAAGAAATCTGGATCTCAAAGTCCTAGTGAGCAGTAGGGTGAGCAAGCATCAGCAGTGTGTCTGGCAGGAGGGAAGGTCTGCAGCATGCAGGGCTGTGTTAACAGATGCATAGCAGGTGGAACAAGGGGAATGATTATCCTCCTTTACGTGGCACTCTTTAGATCCTATCTGTTGTACTATGTCAATTGTCCAGGTTTGGGACCCAGTACAAGAAAGGTGCTGGAAGAAGCTCCCTGGAGAGTCACCAAGATGACAGAGGTTTGGAGCATGTGCCCAGCCAGTGGGGAGAGCCTGGGAGAACAGGGCTTGCTCAGCCTTGAGAAGGATTATCTTTGAGGACATCTATTAGCAGCCTTCCAGTACATAAGAGGCAGTTATTAAATAGATGAGATAAGGCTCTTTACTGAGGTGCACAGTGGGAGACAGACAGTGGTCATAAATTTGAAACAAAATTCAGACTGAATAAATGGACATTTTTTTTTTATCTATGAGGATAATTGAGCACTGGAACAGGTTGTACAGATAGCTTGTGTCATCTCTGTGCTTGGAGGTTTCCAAGACTCAAGTGGACAATGAACCTGCTCTGATTTCAGTGCTTTGAGCAGGAGCTTGATCTAGAGACCTCCTGAGGGTCCCCTCTAGCTGGAGTAGTTCCATAACACTATGGTTCTGCTGAGGTCGCTATTTTAACTTGTGATTTAACCAGGCCAGGCAGCTGTTTCCTATTACTGCTGTAGTGCCACCTATATTTCCCAGTTTCCCAGCTGTTTATATTTGCTTGTAACTGCAAGTGTGAGGTGTAAAGTAATTTTTAAAAAGTGATGATTGGTTAGAAGCATATAAAATACATCAGTTTTCCCCTCTAGCATAACTCCGGATTCCCTCATTCCCAGTCTGTTGCGTTTTTTCTGGCTATGTGTACAATCACCAGCACACACCCCCACCTGCCCCCCGCCCCCCAAGATTGCCCATGTCAGAGGCAGCACACCTAACCAGTGTCACCTTCTTATCGCCTCCCACTGTCCTGTGGGCTCAGGACTGACCCAACCTGCTCCCTCTGTCCTTCCCTTTCTGCCAGCCACTGAATGGAGACTGGGACCTGAAAGCACCAGAAAAACCAGGCAGGGTGAAGGAGCACCCCTAACCAAAAGAAAGAGGGATCAGCATTTCGTTATTCACTGTGCCCCGTTCTTCCCTTTCAGGGAACGGAAACAGCATGAGAGAAGGCAAATGCTAAAGAAGTTTGAAACGTTGGCATTTCCCCCAGTTTGCGGTGTAAGTGAGCTCCCCTGTGGAGCCCAGCTGTGGCTGGCTGCTTGCAGAGGGGTTGGGTGCACTGCCCACAGAGACATTTTCGTTTTGGTGCACTGCTCTCAAAGACCAGCCAGCCTTACCCACCCCTCAGTGTCCTTGTTGTTTCCATATGTTGTCTCTTTGTTTTCAACCTGATGTTAACAGCTCTGATATGCTGAAGGAAACCAAATGGGTATGATTTAGGCACCTTATTCTAGGGAAGTGTGCCATGGGCACATCAGCTGTGTGGTCTGACGCAGCTTTCCTGTTGAGAGCAGGTGGGTGACAATGTGGCTATCTTTCTGAGCTGATGGCAAGGCTCTGGTGGAGGTGACATAGCACACTGTCAGAGCAGAGAGGCTGAACTAACCTAGAGAGGAAAAACATCGAACCAGTATCGGACAGTACACAAGAAAGACAAGGAAACCAAACAACAGGAAGAATACACTTCAAATATCTTTCCTCTGGCTTAGCTTGCCTTCCTTCTTTGACTCAGGCTATTCTTAGACACACGTGTGCACTGGAGATCTCAGAAGTAACCCCATTTCAAATGTGAGCAAATTTAGGATTTTTTTGCTGTCCAGGCTTTATTGCATTTGGCAGTAAACAGCAGCACACTGGCCCAGGCTCTTGGCTTCAAACTTGATCTGCATTTCTAGCACACAGGCATTAATTTTTAGCCATCATTGGATCCCTCAGGAACCTCTTCCTTTCTTATTTATTCAGAAAACACAAACCACAAGCACTTCCCCAGTACAAATGTAACTCATTCTAAGTCTCTGCTAATTCCACAAGACACCAGTTTTACTAATTACCACCTTGATTAATTAAAGTGGAAATAATTTAAAATGCATTTGCTTCCGACTAGGAAGGTCATATTAATTTGTTTGTTAACTGAGTTTGAAATATAAAACTTGGTCAATCTCTTTCTATTAATCAAGCTCATGTTGTGTATTGCCAGTTTCCCTTCCTGATTGCCTTTTCCATAGGATCATATGGTCATGTTTATGATTTCGGTAATGAGGGGGACTGTTACCTTTCTAAAGGACTCAGCAAACTGAAGTTATTATTCTGCCACCTATTAGTGTAGGATTTCAGAAGACCCCAGTCTCTTCAATCCCCAGTTCAGCTCCAATGCACTTAGCTCTTTTCCAAAAAATATCTAAAATAAGGGTTTACTTGGGAAGACAAAGAGGACTGTCACCATCACGTTGTTTGTGCATATATCTATAGATACGTTGTGTGCTGGGGTCAACAATTTGGGAGTCTTTTGAAGCTCATTTATCCTGCAACTCAGGTCTGAAAATATGCAGTTAGGTTCTAGGAGTGCTGGTGCAGCTCGATGCCATTGCCAACACATTCTGAGTGCTCTGGAACTGTGTGTAGGCACATCAACGTGCTTAACAGCCAGGAGTAATCTGTTCTTATCAATGGGACTAGTGACACATACCTTTCTTACAAACAGTCAAAATGAATGGTCCGATCAGGCCATTAGCAAACTGATCCGAAGCGCCTTAACATCAACTGGTCAGACTTTCGCTGGTATTTGTGGGGTTTGGGTCTCACCAGTGTGTTTTGTCACAAGAGATTGGTGTTTTAAAGAAGTGCTTCAGCAGCGCACTACGAGAGCGTTAGGGTAACAGCAGCATTTTGACAGCAACAGCAGTTTTGTTAAGTGTCTCTTATGTACTTTGATCACAGTGCTCAAAGGATGTGTTTGGTTTTGGTTTTATCTCTTACTCTTTCCCACATAGGCCTTAAGTGATGGGTTTAAAGCAGCCACCAGTATCTGTTTAATAGGAATATTTTCTAACCTGATTTTTACAGGATTTTAACACTTATTATTAAAAACTGGGAATATCTTATTTGACAGGTCAACAGATTATTGGGTTTTGGCTTAGATATCAAAAGCCACAGTCCTTGGCACATTTCAACATGCTGGGGAAATGCTTAAAATGCACACAAATAAAATATTTAAAAGCAGATTACCTAATGTTCTGCAGGGAAGCTGATGGAGAGGCATGTAACAATCCAGCACTGTGTTTTAGCTGGATTTGTAGCTTCTCACTTACTGATCCACTTTTACAGAGTGTCTGTGGGAATATTCCAACAATGTCTTGGAGATTTCAGCAAACGTGAGGGTATCTCAGACCTCTTGGTCTCTCTGTCTTCCTGCTTCCATGGAAATGCCCTCTGATGGAAAGGTGCACAAAGACTGCTCCACTAGGCTCTGCCTGTCTCACGCTTCCCATAGTCCAAAAGGCTACTCCTGTGGTCTCTGCCAGCAACCTCCTCTCAGAAAACTTGAAAGTCAACTGAGAAAACCATGAAAGAAGTGGGACAATTCCCTGCTAGTTTCAGTTGTTCAGGGTTCACTGACTTCTGCAAGCCTGGGACAATTCACTTCAGCTGAGGATCTGCCTTGACAGACTTTAACAATAAATTGAGTCTTGCAGCCTGTGCCACTGATCGTTACGGGAATTTTGCCATTGCCTCTAGTCCTTGGCAGCTGCACTTGGAGTGCCGGCACATTGGCCAAGATCCACAAAAGCACTCTTGCTCTGGACTCCCGTTAATTTCAGTGGGACTCAGGTAGTGAAATGCCTTTGTGGATCTGGGCCTTCATTCCAAACATCCTGAAAATTTGTTTGTTAAAGTTTGTTTAGCATATACTATCCTCAGAGACTGTGGGTCATTCCATTTGTTTGTCAAAGTCAATCATTCTTTCACACTGCTAATACACAAATCAATGGAATTAATGGGTGCATAACTTCCTGCTGATACTAGTCAAGAGGGTCTTTAGATACCACTGATGAAGCTTCTGCTAAAAGCGCAGAACTTGGCTTTTGGCCTAAAAGACATGTCAAACCTCAGAAACAGAAGAGCAAAGCTAGGCAAGGTGACAGATTAAGAGCCCTCCCTGCAGGAAACATTGTGAGGAACCCAAACAACACATATACTACTGGAAGATGTTTTTTGAAGAGTCTCCTTTCTGAGCCTGTGGTAAGTCATTTAGGTGAACTGATCAACAGGGCGAGGCTGAAACCCAGGGCTCCTCAAAGTTAATTCCTACGCACCATTGGAGAACATTTTTAGTAGTGAGTCTAGCTAAATAAGCAAAAAGAATACAAAAAGCTAGGAAATGTCTCTTCCAGGAGGTAGTGAGTTTGACAGCCATCTGTCCAGAATAGATGATTCAAGCCTGGGACTGCCAGCTGTGTGCCCCCTCCAGCCCCATTTCACTCTGATTCTACAGAGCTGTGACAGAGGGATGGCAGAACAGCTTGATGTATGTTCATCAGAAGAACCTGACAGCCCACTAATATGGCACAATGTCACAAGCTGCCCAAGGATTTGCCTGTACATGGGAGATACAGCAGGTAATTCTGCAAAGAGCATGAAACTTTGAGACTTGTATTTGTTTTCCTTTACATTTCACTTTCTATTTTCTTTTGGTTGGTTTATTTGCAAGCACAGTGCTCCGCACAGACCAATTGTGTTGCGGCCCACAGGCTGGTTCCCCACAGGTTAATTGCCTTTTGATTGGTTATAAGTGTCATGTCAATCCTTTCCAAGGGAGTTGCAGGTAGACAGCTATAAGTATTGCTTGTAATTTGCCTTAACTGAGGAAGACTTTGTTATTTGCGGGAGCAGTGCAGGGACTGAATGAGGCTGTATTAGGGAACCAATTTGTATTAACCTTTTCTCTGTCTTATACAAGGTTTTCTTTTCTGGCCATTGCAGTGAGATGGCTAAAGGCAGTAGTCAGGCAACCAATGCCCAGCCACTTTTTGCCAGTTTGCGTATGGGAGAGAACACTGAGTTTCTCTGAGGGCTTCCGCCACCATGCTGTGGCCCATGGTATGATGACAGAACACTGGAGTATATGTATTATATCTTCATCTTGGGGCATTGTAGTCTCATTTGTGGCTGTGTAATGACAGTGAGTGTTGGGATTGTTACCTATTTCTCTCACAAGGCCAATAACTGTAACAAGCTACATGGCCTGGCTTGTCTTTGAAGAGGAGAATTTGAGCTGGTGAACTGCTTGGCTTTGCTGAGTTTGCTTTACTTTCGTGGAGTGAAAGTCTGTTTCCTTAAAGGATGCAAGGTGGTGTTTTGTCTTGTGGCCACTGTGATGTTCAGGGGAAACACAAGTGTGTCTGTGCTGAACTTGTTTTCACTTCCTACCTTTAATATCTAGGCCTCTGGAGGTAGGTGTTTCCAGCACCCCAGTAGCTGGGTGTCATCTTTTGCAAGTGCTTGCTTCTTTTACTTCAAAATAGAAAACAGGGATGGGGATCACCTGCTGTGTACCATTTCCTAAGGGACAGTTCTTGGAAGAAAAGATTGCCTTTATGCTTGATGCCAGTTAGCAACTTTCCAGCCTTGTCCCAACAGCGATAAGGGTTGACTTGGACTTGCTGAAGGCATCCTCTTTCGTTCAGAAATCTTGCCCTTGAAAGTCATGCAAGAGTATAGCCAGAAGATAACGTAAGGAAATACAGAGCAGAGCTGTATTAGTCGTGTAGATAAGCACAGCTTTTCTTCCAAATGTCATTCCAGCATGTTTTGTATCCTTCACGTTCTCTGCATCATCAGAAATAACTATGGGTTCTCAATACTGTGTAAACCAAAATCAAATAACACTGGTACTTACCTAAACTTCAGTGTCTAAATTAATATTTAGGAAATTGATAGGTGTTTTAAGCATGTATGTACCAAATAAGAAACTTAATTTACATCATAAGGGCTGTGATGTTAGGCATTGAATTACAAAGGGATTTTACCATCCATTCTACATGTAAGAGCATAAAAGTGTCTTTCATTTTGCTTAAATATATCTGAAACACCCAGGTTTAGTTGTCCAGATTGAAAATCTTGGAATGTAAAAAAGAAAGTATTTACAATTCTTTTTTGGCTTTTTACTTGGTTGGCTTACATCTCTGTGTCTACGTGTATGTGTGCAAACTGTAATGCTGAACAATGGAAGTATTTCCTAAAGAACAATGATTAGCTGTTCCAATGCAACAATGAGTGATAGTGCTCCTGTTATGCCAAACATGAGGAAAAGAAAGCCAATACAAACAGAACTCCACATTTTAAGAAGTACTTGCGTATATCTTTTTCAATGACAGGATGTCATGATTTAACCCCAGCTGGCAACTAAGCCCCAGACAGCTGCTGGCTCACTCCCCCTGCAGTGAGATGAGGGAGAGAATCGGAAGGGTAAGAGGAAAAAAAACCCCAACTCGTGGGTTGAGATAAATAAAGTTTAATAGGTAATTCAAAAACTGCACACACAAACAAAGCAAAACAAGGAATCCATTCACCGCCCCCCATGGCAGGCAGGTGTTCAGCCATCCCCAGGAAAGCAGGGATCCATCACACCTAACAGTTACTTGTGAAGACAAACACCGTCACTCCAAACATGACCCCTTCCCTTCTTCTTCCCCCAGCTTTATATACTCAGCATGATGTCATATGGTCTGGGATGTCCCTTGGGTCAGTTGGGGTCAGCTGTCCCGGCTGTGTCCCCCTCCCAACTGCTTGTACCCCCCCAGCTGGCTCACTGGTGGGGTGGGGTGAGGAGCAGAAAAGGCCTTGCTGCTGAGTAAGCTGCTCAGTGATAGTGAAAACATCCCTGTGATATCAACACTGTTTGCAGCACAAATCCAAAACACAGCCCCATACTAGCTACTATGAAGAAAATTAACTGTATCCCAGCCAAAAACGGCACACAGGATAATGATTTTTCTCTAGCTTTCACTTCATGTCTCATTCTCCCCAGTGTATGCTATTTTCACTCTCGTACTTTTTAAAATAGTGCTATTCCAGGACAGTTATGTGTTAGTTAAGTCTTAGTAACTACAAAAGGAGAGAGCTGAAGGACAAAACAAAAAGCAAAAAATGAAGATATGGATGCTATGGACAACAGAGCGCTTTGGTCTAGAAATTTATTATTCTTTAGAGAAAATTGAAGCTCTTGTTTTCTAGGTGTGTTCTGTTGTTCACATCTTGTTGATGGCTGAATTTTAAGAGATGCAGTTAGTACTGAACCCAAAATTATTGTAAAGAAATATAATTTGGCAGATTAAGTATATGAGCCAACAGCATGACGGAAGAGCAAAACAAAGGACTTGACGGAAAACAAGACCTGGCCATTCAGAGTACAGCGCTCATTAGCTCAGTAGGGTTTTATGAAGTGACTGCATGCGGTGGAGCTAATTCTAAAGGAATATATGCTCTCTGAAATGAAAGATAGGGTAAAGGACCATTGAGGAATACCTTGTGCATCTCTGAGGGGCTTTTATAATTTGCCTAAAACTAACAAGCTTATAAGTTTGACTATTGGCCAATTTAACAACTTCAGAAGCATAAAAAGTTTCTGTTCTAGCTCAAGTGCAGCATGGAATTTAATTATCTTGCTATCTCTTCTCACTCCAGCAGTTTCATTAGAAGCTGTGTATGTGGATCTGCCTTTGATTCATTTCCCAATGAGATAAGACAGAAAGGCTGAAAAACCAAATAAGTACCTGAATCTAAAATAACATGAATAATATCCCCAGATCACCTATATCCTCAATTTTAACTGTGTTGAGCAGACAGACCCTGACTGGAAGGTATAATAAGCCCGTAACCCTGAGCTCAGGCCAGTAATAGAGCTTTTCAATAATAAAGCTTTGGTGAGTTCATTTCCAGCTGGTGTTTGCATTACCTCTCAAGGGTCCTTGCCTGTGCCACATTCAGCTTTCATTGTTTAAAAAACACTGGGTGGTCAAGGTTGCCACAGGTCAGGAACTGAATCTGGACAGGTTTCCATGAGCTCCTGCCACATGTCTTAAGGCTAAATCACCCCCGATTGAAATCCTGTGGAAATATCTGTGAGTTCTTTGTGGTCATCATCAGAGCATCAAGGGTGCACTTGGTACTAAATTGCAGGTACACGCATATAAGGGAACCTAAAGTGGCAATGTGCTCAGTTCAGACTTTGTAGATAAATGCTTAAAGTTTCCCAGGTTGAGTCTTGGCCCAGATGTGTTCACTTCCCAGCGTACTGGTATGAGCCTTTCCTTCCCCACAGTGACTTTCTAAACACTGCTGGTAATGCCACTCAGGCTTTTTGGATCTCAAGACAGACCAGTTGGGATCCTTGGGAAAACTGAGTCCTTGTGGGGGAACTTAGGACACCAGAGAGGCCTGGGTACAGAGGGTTCCCCCATAGTAGGGAGATGGAGTCAGAGGCAGTGAATGTCTGCCCAGACCTTCTCAACAATATCCCAGGAGAAGGGAAGCACTTCACCTCAAAGGGACACTTTTCTTCTATGGGATAGAAAAACTGCCTCCCACATCCATGCAGAGAGAAGGGTTATTGAAGTCTGGATTGCTGTAGGATTGCTCCTTGTTCTCCTGCCTATGGGCATGAAAAACAGTGTAGGCATGACTATATACGTATTTTTTCTCTCAGTCTCAGTTTTAAGTTTTGGCTTTCCTGTACACAGCAGATAACATCAGAGTTTCTTGCAGACAATACATTTGTTGTGCACCGTGTATGAAGAATTATGCACTAGAATATGAAATAATTACATTTCCTGACTTATGGTGAGTCATTTGTGCCATTTTCATCCCAATGCAATAGCACAGGGAGGGGCTTTGACAAAGCAAGGTAGGTCAGTTGCCTCAATTTGTCAGAAAATGGTTTGGAAACTCTGTCAGGTCTTGTCTGTGACCTGCAAGAGTCAAAGGAACAGACTATGCTCTGTTTTAAAATTGGCATAGTTGGTAATTCAGCTGGGAGAAAAATAAAATTCACTTCTTTCCCAGTCTCGCAGGACTGTCAGTGCATTTACCAAGGTAAATTTGGAGTCACTCCATAAAGTTTATGGAGCTACATTAGTGACTAGTGGGGCAGAGAATAACACACCCTTATTAGGCATCTAAGGAACTTCGTGATTTGCTGATTGACTTTTGTCAATCGGTATGCTTCCTCCTGTGTAAAAAACTGAATCTTACTAACAATACCTTGTATTTTCTCAATTAGTTTCTGTTACAACAAGCAGCCTCGTTGCAGAGAAAACCCTTACTGCTTCAGTAGTTACAGGACTGTGCAGGTATAAGACACTTAGGAAGCCATTCCCCAGTGTGGAGCTCACAAAATGGCAGCATTTTGCTACAGCAGAGGGAGATGAAACCCCAGAAGTCAAACCCAGCTTTTCTAAGCAGACTGAAATTGCACTGGGAAGTCTCATTTCCCTTCTGTTGACAGTTAAGAAATGAGGGACATTCATTTGGATAATGTGGTTATCTACAACACAGACACCCATATCTGAGCAAATCCCCATTATATTCAGGGAAAGAGCTGGTCAGTAAGATCAGTGGAGTTTAGGATGCAGTTTACCTTATCCTAAACCTCCTCTGTTTGGTCCCCATTGACTGTTGATGTGGGTTTTGATTCAGTACTGGAAGTTTGGACAATAGCTCAGGTGTAACGAAGCTGGGATACCTAAGTTATGTCAGCCGTATCTGTATTTCCCAACAGCACGGTACTAGGTATTTTGAACATATTACACAGAGAGATGACATCTGCATCTACCTGTCCTCAGAAATACACCTGACTTTGTCAGCCTGTTCTTGAATGGTCTGTAGCTCTCCCAGATTTGGGGAGGAGCTTTTGTGTGTGTCAGCTCCATTGTACAGTGACCTCCCAAGATCTTCTGCAAGTGCAAAGGCATTTCAGACACAATAAGAAAGTCCTGAAATGGGCTAAGATGGGTTTGTTTCCCTTCACACGAAGAGTTTATCAGCTTCAGGGCAAGCCGTGGGTGTAATTCTGAAAAGGTCAGCAGCATAGCAGGGACAGTGAATCACTTTTATAGCCAAATAAAGACTGACAGTGACCATGGATTGATGCTTCCCATCCATGAAGGAGGGTGGTGGCCCTAGATGTGTTGCTTTGGTAGGGATTGATTCTGAATCTATCTTTACAATACTGGAGGGTAGCTGTGATTTTGCCGTGCAAACAGGGAAGGTTAGAATATGCAGGAAGGCGAAGGTGACCTATAGAAGGGCCACAATGCTGCAGAGGCAGGTAGAAGTCTCTTTTGGACTAACCTAGAGGGAGGTAGATGCAAACTGAGAAAGTTGTCAGAGAATAAATCACCCGTGTCTGCTTCAGCCACCTTTCTTGCTGACACACCAGACCAGTGCAGTTGCTGAGCTTGACTGGCCTCTAGCCTTACTCTGTGGCTACAACTGAATGGCAGGATTACAAAATCATTGTACCTTTACAATAGATCCAACGGGATACAATTCTTTTTAAAATTATTTATTTAATATTCAGTCCATTTTTATAGATAGTTAAAAAAGGTTAAATAAAAATAAAGAGGTGTTAAAAGCGTATTGCTATGAGGAGTATCATGTACTTTATGCATGGTACAGTCCCATCACATTAGCAAATCTGTTGACCTCTTAGATTCTTAACTGTCGTAACCACTGACCAACCATTTATTGATAGTCATTAATCATTTATTATCTCCGCCTGAATAGTTTCTAAATGTTCCCATAATATAAATTGCTCTTTCCTTCAAAATTCAATAATGCAGCTGAGCTTTACCTCCAGTGTTTTCTTCACCCAGCACTTAATATGTTTAAAATCCCCTCTGAGTCAAAATTTCTGCAGAAAGTCATTAGGAGGAGAGTGTTCTTTACCACAATAATCCCCCATGCATGTATCTCTGTTAATTGAACTACTTTTCTAGACAATGCAGTAATTATAGTTCATTGAAGAGCATCAAAGAACTTTGCTGTTATTTTACCCTGACATTTTCTCAATCGGTGTGTGATCTCACCAGCATAATAGGGGGCTTCTCCCTGGAATCACGGGGCAGAGACATGAACCAGGTTGACATGTCAGTGCTAGGAATCCATGCCATAGGCTTCGACGTTTTTTGCGTAGGATCATTTTGCAGGATCCCTTCCCTCCATGTAGGCACAGCCCAGACAGACCACACTGAGCAACGTGAGGGCCGTGGCTGGGAGCCTGCTCTGTGGTTGTGTGGCACCTGCCCTGGCCAGCACCTCTGTGTGTCAAAATCATAGAATAGATGCAAAAAAGATGCTTTTTTTTTCTTCTTTTTTTTCAGTCCTGTGATTTTTAAGATCTGAAACACCTAACTGTATTTACAGGCTGGGACCTGTTATGTTGTGAGGCTGTGTAGTTTGGGTTTGCTTTTTATGTAAGACAAATCCCATCAGTATGGCTTTGTTTCTGCCAAAGGCAGTGTTTGAACCCCCATTGTTTTGACTGGTGACTGGGCAGGGAATCA
Organism: Falco peregrinus; assembly: GCF_023634155.1. Classification (NCBI taxonomy): domain Eukaryota; kingdom Metazoa; phylum Chordata; class Aves; order Falconiformes; family Falconidae; genus Falco; species Falco peregrinus. The sequence goes on from NC_073723.1 coordinate 15,352,516, forward strand.
GATTTAACAAGGGCAGCTTGTATGGCTTCTTGAGCTTGTAGGTATTCTGTTTCATAGCTCAAAGATATCCCAGATGAACATTAACAAAACATGAAAATCAGCTTAGTCGGAGTGCAGAAACAGGATACGGGAACAAGACTTTACATTAGGAGCTTTCTGAAACATTAAACAAGTGAGTAGTTTTTTGCAGTGATTAGTTTTCCAGGTCTAATAATTCACTTGATCATTAAAGCTGCTTATCTTCCTACGTTATGTAATTCTGGATATAACTTCTGGAAAAAAGCCATTTGTTTACTTATTAATAAATAGTCACCTCTTAACCTATCAATACTGAATACTTGTTAAAACACTTACCTGAACAACATACATGCATGGAGGGAGGTTCATCAAGTGTATATTGGATGAGAGCTTTGAGGGAGAAAATAGATAAGTTCAAGTAGTAACAAATAATTTTCAAGTTAGGTAGGGGTCTCAAAAGTCATTGTGATTTACCAGCATCACTTCTAAACACATCTCCAGTATCTGATGCTTTTCCCATTAACACAAAGGAAAGACTCCAAAGAGGAACTCCAAACTTCAGCTGGGAGCTGAAGCCTAAGGATAGTGACAGCTAAAGGTTATTGTTTTCTAGTGGACTATGTGATAGATGCTGAGATGGATCCAAAATGCTAAGATAAAGCACACAGCATAGTTGGCAGTGTTGGTGAACCATAGCTACAGATGCAAGCAAGGAGGGATGTTTGAATCTAGGTGTTGGCCTGGACCATTGTGAATGTCTGGAAAAGTTATCTGTAACTTGTCAATCCTCTCAGCAAAGAAGGGACTGAGCAAACTCTCCATCAGTGCTGATTTTTCTAACACCAGGATTATGCCTAGTATGAGGAAGCTGTGCTGTGGCTTCTCTTGCTCCCTACATACCGTGGTAGCACTCACCCTGCACCTTTTACTGATGTTTGCCTTGGTAGCCTTAACTGCTGAGTCCTTGTCCATGAAGAAATGCTGCAGTTCCTCGGAGGAGCACAAGAAAAAGACACAGCTGGGTCCCAGATCCCAGATCCCTCAATGAATTGTTTTGTGATCCAGTGGGTAAGCTATTTGCTTGCAAAGGAGGCTGGAGAAGCTTGCAGAGCTATCAGCCTAGCAGATAGGCCAGATCTCACACAGCTGCTATAGCTTTGTAAGTGGGAGCTTTCAGTCCCATCATACTTATATATTGCTTGAAATTACTTTGGAGTAGCTCTCAAGATGTTGCCATCAGGGCTGTCATCTTAAGGGACAAGCTCAGACAAAAGAGAAAGAAGCTAAAGTGAATCAGGAAATGGTGAAGGCTGAGTTCATTTCGCCAGGCTTTTATAGTCATCCTGACCTCCATACAAGTTCTCAATCTCAACTTATGTTTACTGAGGAAAAAGCTGTAGCCTTCCCCTTTTAAACTTGTTTAAGTGGAGGGAAAGTTGCAAAGGTGGTTTTTTTTGTTTTGTGTTCTTGGGTTGTTGTTTTTTAGGTTTTGGTTTTTTTCTTTTTCTTCTTTAGCCAGAAACAAACCAATCCCATCAATGCTTTCACCATAAAACCACACTTCACATTTGTTGTTGTTACCTGTCAGGTCATGAATCAAATCTCTGCTTGCCACTCATTTCATCACAGACCTGACAACTTATACCCACTCCACTGTTACTCATATGAGTGAAGCGATCTGAAATCTACTGCTGAAATTTTTAAGGTGAAAGTAGGTATGATTTAATTAATTACTCTGGCCAACACCCTGTTAAACAGCATCTTGGACAGGATGCTGTTGATATACAATTCTGGATCCCACTTTGTAGCTCTTTACCATTCACCTCTTAGCGGTAATGTGCTTATAAGTGAGATCTGTCAGGGAAGTTGTAATGGTGCATAGCAATTTTAAGCAGCCTTTAAAAATGTATTTTCTAATCAGATACTAAGCAAAGGAACAAAAATAGTACTCTGAAACTGTAATGGTCTTGTAATGTTTTAGCTCAGAAATGAGAAAAAGCAACTCTAATGAAATAATTTTGCTTCATTATACTTGGTAACTTGGCCTTTGCAATTAAAAAAAATGCAGAGTGATGTGTTTTGTACCTTTCTGGTATGAAAGATTAAAGGCTTCATGAACATGTCTGTATGTAGCATTATAGTGAGTTTCTGCTGATGAACATCAACTTGTGTTCAGTCTGACAACTGAAAATATAATGGGCTCTGAAACTGCCATTATGTTCCATCATGTCGATGATCCATAGATTAAGAACTGGCACAAGCACACTGAAGAGCCCTAAAGGAGCTGTAATAGCTTATCTTGTCAGCAATCAGATGCTGTGGACTAAAGTCAGAGAGCACTGAACCACATACACTCACTTCCCATCCTGTGCTATTTCACCTTTTTTAAGCTGGGAATTTTCTCAGCTTTTGGAAATACGATGCTCAGCAACTGTTGGTACAAACTGGAGGTCTCTGTGTCGTAACAAGTTCTTTTGTGGGCCAGCTATGGAGAAAACTGTTGCTAGGTGTAGTGGTGGTTTCGGCATTGCAAATGTGTTTGGCTGTGATCGCTAATTCATTCGGTTGCCATAATATGGCCATCTCGCCTTTCCTTGGTCTGATCATTGGGCTGTTGACTTACGGGGTTGCCAATGACAGCCCCTGCTTGCTAGGTCTATTAGTCAGCCCAAGTGCAGCTATGCTCCTCACGGGGTCTACTGGAGGCACCTCCATAAGTAATGAAGCACAAGATGATCTCCAGTGGTTGATCCAAGCTCAGCCTACGCAGAGCCAGCTCGAGTGTTTCTGTGTGAAGCTGCTGCAATGAAAGCCCTGGCAAGTGCTGAGCGGTGGTGGTCCTCCTAAATGTAAGCTCTTTTCCAACCTAAATGATTCTGTAATTCTGTGATTCTGTGACACTCTCTGCACTGCGCTCCCAGTGTTTTCCGTGGGCAAGTTAGCAGGACGGCACTGCAAGGGAGCAGGCTCCGCATGTCTGTGTGGTGGTGCACATTCACCTTCGCAGTCCTTTGGGTCTGCAAGGGACTGGAGTGGCCAGTGGCTTTACAAGACCTAATCCAAATCTCACAGGGCTGGAGCTGAAAGCTAATGAGTCCTGCTGGACCCAGACTGACTCCGTATGGAGCCAGATCAATGCCTTTGCAACTTGCATCTGTATCACCAATTCTTCCTGTTAACCCAGTTATTTGAACCCATCATTATCCTGGATAACTGAGACTTGGTCTTTAAGCTAATAACCTCTGTGTCATGACATCTGCAAGACATTTTTAGACTTAACATAAGAAATTATGTGAAATAGCAATTGCTCATTTAAAGTTTTTAATGGAATCCACTTTAGACTTTTGTAATGAGATAATATTTACCTTTGGCCACTACTGACATGGAGCAGATCCAGACCAACGACCTACAGGGGAAAGCATCTATATCTGTTGCTGAGCATCTGAGCCAGACATTCCCTAGTGAGATGGAATTACAGTCCTTAATCCTGCAAATAAATCCAGAAAGGGAAATGTTTTATGATCAGGCTGGTACCTGTTGAGGTCTGCGAGGTTTCTCTCAAAAGGAGAAGAGGCCATAGCCATGGCTTTCAGGAAGAATGGTTTACAGATATCAGGTAATATCAGAATACTACAGAACACTGATCCACATCTCAGTTTTCAGGCACAGAAAGTCAGGACTATGCACTGCAGTATCAAAGTTTGATCTTTGCCATTTATACTTTAGTAAAACCTTAAATCTGTCCTGTCTGGCCTAGTTCACAAGCTGATTTTGGTTTGTAGTCACACCTTCAACTTGCTCCATTTCCTCTTATGGATCAGGTAACTGAGACACGATTCCTTCTCCTCTCCCTCTCCTCTCCCTCTCCTCTTTTCTCAAGTTCATTGAGAAAATAATTTAATTCCAGATTCAATGCAGTTACATTCATAATCTCTTCTCTTTTCTTAAATTTTCTAATGTATAAGGCACTATTAAATTAATGCTACCTCCATTCATCTAGCATCACTTAGATTCTGTATTCCTTGGAGAAGACAAGAAAAAATTTAACTAGGAGTCATTCTATCATTACTGTATTTTTCTTCAAATGCATAGGCATGAACTTCAAAATCTGAAACGATCCTCCAAAGCCTATTGCAGAGGGAGGGAGAGAGGCGTCTTTCTGCAGGGGGAAATCCAGTCCACCTATTTTAGTGATCTGTGTCACTTCTTCATGTTAAAATGTTAGCACAATATTTCCAGCCAGAAGTCTCTGACCAGCTTTAGATCTCCTTTTGTAGTTTTCTGATAGATAAACATTTCCTATTTCTTTTCTTTCTTATAGCCCTCAGTTAGTTCCAGTGTGCCTTAGAAACCAATACACATTTACTCTCCTTCACTCCTCTCAATCAAAATCATGTAGGAATTACATAAGAGAGGTAACCATGGTTATGAAAAGAGTCCTTCACTCTAAAAGAAGGAATCTTACACAGTTTTCAGTACAATAAGATTGAAAGAGACCTTGTTTGTTATATGCAGTCATTTGCTGCTACACTTTATAGACTCCAAATCATAATCATGCTAAACGTTTTTGACTTCATCACCCCTCCTATAAAACCGGGCCCAAGCTACTGTCATCTCATTGTTAACAATTTTGTAGACTGAAGTTTTCATGGCCAATATTCACTTTTTTTTTATTGTTGGGACAGGATGCTCTCTTAATCGAAACAGATTTTTTCTTCTTGGTGTTTCTACCTGATCATTCTTTTCATGTCTCTTGTTCAGGTGGGTTGATGGTTTCTTGTATCAAATAATGCAGGTTCTTCCATGTTGATGTTTGTACCTTTCTGCAATAAGGCAGGTAGCTATGAAATGCCAGGACTGCAGTGTCAATGCAAGGCAATGGCTCTGATATACTGTGGACTTTTGTATTAGGTACACTCCTGTCTCTGTGCAGTCTGAGAATTCACCATCTGTAATGTTTTCATCCCCACACAACCTTCATGTCCCCACAACAGGTGACAAAGTGCCTTGTCCACACTGTGCAGATGGGAAAGCAAGGTGAAGTCTCAAGTCACAGAGGGAGTCCCCAGCGGAGCAGTCAGCCTCAGCACACAAAGGCCCTGGCTACTGGAATATCCTCCCTCCTTCTGAAGTTTCCATAGTTGCTTAAGGGATTTGATTCTCAGTCCTCATTAAATTAAATGGGATGAGGGCATCCAGACATCTGAAGTTGCTCTGAAAATCTCAGCTGTAAAAGACAGCTTATTAGGCCATTTCCCCCATATCTTACAAGGAGAAAAAGAAGATCCATTGTGAGGGAAAGAGAGGGGCCAGTACATCATAATAAATAAGTGAAATGGTTACTATTTTGTAATTCAGTTGTAACTTTGTATTAAATTTAATAATGCATACACTTTAACTTCACTTTGCTCTTATTAAGAGAAAAAAATTGGTCTGGGCAAGCAAGGAAATAATTAAATAGAAATATTAAAAAATGTATGAACAGTATGGAGCTTAAATGTGTATTACTTTTATAGCAGCAGACATGATTTAGAAGCTGAGTCCCTAAAAATGAAGCATTCTTCAAGCTTTTGAAAGCTCTCTAGGAATTCTAACATTAGAAATGAGTTTTCACAGTGCCAGTATCTCTAGAGACATGAGGTTGCTTATTATTTCATGGTCTCCAGCATGGGCCATATAAAACATAGGAACACTCAGAGAAAGTCCACACTAAGGGATAGAAAAGGCTATAGCATAGCACTGGAAATTCCTCAGTTCCTTTTAAATTAGCTACCTGGGATATCAGCACTCTATTTCTCAGCAGGCTGAGAGAAGACACATTGCTTTCCCACAAGTATGGGGAGCTGAAGTAGCAACTTTAAAACACCACAAAAATCACTACAGCACCCTGCAGTGATTGCCCATGGACCAGCCCTACCCAAGCAGATGAAGACCAACATTTAGGTTCTGAAAATAGAGATGTCACAAAAACCACTGAGCCAAATTCCAGGGTTCTCTAAGGGCCTCCATGCTACGAGAAATTTGCCTGAAGAGCTTGAAGTGAAGCCAATGGAGCTGATTTCAGCCAGTTTTGTCTTTATAAATACATCCAAACCTGACCTCTTTGAGGCCTCCTCATATTTACTGCCCAAAGATTTTCCAAACTCCACAGATCTTTTTCCACAGAGATGTTCCTTCTTCAGCTAGAAAGTTTTCTGTCCCCATACTGGATGGAGAGAACAGACAAGAAAAGGACAAGGCACATTTACATATGCAGAGAGATATACCTACTTAATTTGACTGACCTCTCACTTATTTGCCTGTTTAAAGCTTTCTTATTTTTTCAACAAAATCAGCCTGAGATATATAAACATTATCTGGATGTTCCAGATCAAATCACTGCAAAAAAATACAAGTCTTGACATTGAAATGGCCAAAATTATCCTATTAAGGAGAACTGAACATTATTTCTTTAATAGGCTGAAGTCACACAAATACAGGCTGGGTGGGGAATGGATTGAGAGCAGCCCTGAGGAGAAGCACTTGGGGGTTAGTGAACAAGAAGCTCAGCGTGGTCCAATAATGTGCACCTGCACCCCAGAAAGCCAACTGTGTCCTGGGCTGCAGCAAAAGCAGTGTGGCCAGCAAGTCATGGGAGGTGATTCTCCCCCTAAACTCCACTCACATGAGTGAGCCCACCTGGAACACTGCGTTCAGCTCTGGGGCCCCCCAACATAAGAAGGGCATGGACCTGCTGGAGTGAGTCCAGAGGAGGACCTTGTGGTCAGAGATCTGGAGCACGTCTCCTGTGAAGACAGGCTGAGAGAATTGGGGTTGTTCAGCCCGCAGAAGCGAAGGCTCTGGAGAAAGCTGATTGCAGCCTTTCAGTACTTACAGGGGTCTTCTAAGAAAGGTGGGGACAGACTTTTTACAAGGGCCTGTAGTGACAGGACAAGGGGAAAGGGTAGATTGAGATTAGACGTAAGGAATAAATTCTTTACTGTGAGGGTGGTGAGGCACTGGACCAGGTTGCCCAGAGAAGCTGTGGATGCTCCATCCTTGGCAGTGTTCAAGGCCAGGCTGGACGGGGCTTTGAGCAACCTGGTCTTGTGGAAGGTGTCCCTGCCCATGGCAGGGGGTGTGGAACGAGGTGATCTTTAAGGTCCTTTCCAACCCAAACCATTCTATGAATCTCTGATTCTATGGTGTTTTACATTTAAAGCACAAGAAGTGCTATTGCAAGGCCAGCCAGGCAGGTACAGTTTCTTCAGTGTTATCTCTGCAAAAGCTGTTCACCTTGATGTCTGAAATAAACTTTACAGTGTCAATATTCCTCTCAGTTTCCTTTCTTCTGCTGGGGAGCATTACATTACATACCCATTCTACCTGCTGATCTCAAGTCTATGTGGGAAAGGACATCCCTTGAAACTTCCCCAAATATATGAACCTTTCTGCTTCAGAATAACTTCAGTTCTGCTGGCAGTGACCCCACATGGTACACAAGCACTTCAGCTTAGCTATGTAAGCCTTTATTTTGAGTCTTGTTTTCCTAAGCATCATTAGTTGTAGACATGTCCATACTCATTTGTATCTGGAGGCATTCCTTTACAACATAGAAGGGCTAGGAGGTTTTATTTTAAATGCCAGGAAACAGGAGCACCAGAAATGAGTAACTACTACTGGCTTTTAGTGTTGCTACAAAGTTGAGTAAGATGGAGTGATTAAAGGCAGCCAATACAAATACCAAAAGCAGGTCAGGCAAAACAAACATGCAAAAAAGCCAAATGTACTCGATGTTTTTAGAGAATTTGCACAGCAGACAGGGAAGAGTGAAAGCATTGATCAAACTTAATGCTACACAAAGGAGAAGAAAAATGGTGTGAGATCAGAGCACTGAAAGTAAAATATGTGGCTGTGTGGAAGACTTGCCTGGCAAGCGGAGTGCGAGGGCTAGAAAAGTTGTGGCAATCTTTTAACAAGGAGGGAGCTGAGAAACTGCAGTGCTGCACAGGCTGATGGCAGAGCCAGGCTGTACGGTACAGCTGGGAGATGGATTGGTTTCAAAAGAAAGTACATGTCATATTTGCTAATGACAGAGACAAGCAGCAGGCTAACCACTGTCAAAGGGGTGAGTCTAGTTTTGAAGTGTCAAGGCAGAAATGACAGCATGGGCCAGATAAATGGCCTGTGAGATTGTTGCTGTAACAGTGGGTGAAGGTAAAAGGCTTCTCACCCCTTTCTTCTGCTGGGTAGGATGTTATTTCTCTTAATGACATTGTGCTGTCTAATACTGTAGGATGCTTAGTTTTGACTGGTTGTATGCTGACTGTGTGCAGAGGTTCTGGGAATAAAACATAATTCTTGATTTAGTGCCAATCTTTACAGATCGCTTCAGATTTCCAAACAGGTAAATGTTATCCATGACAATACACGGCCTGAGCCTGAAATAAAGCATGACATGACTTCATTTCTGACTCAGTCTTGCAGTGGGGACAAACCACATGAGAATGACCTAATCAAAGGCAAAAGAACAAAAACATAAAGCCATGGCTCCTGCATTTCACAGCCCAGCAAGCAGAACACAGGGAAATCCTTTTTAGCAATCACAGCAGGAACAATATTTTCCTGTACTTTATCAACCGAGAGAGAAAACCAGGACAACTACTTCATATCGGTTACATGCCTTGCCTTGCCACCACTGAGGCTGGTGGTTGGCTCAAAATGTCAGAATGATTGAAATGTTCTGCAGAAAGGCAATATTTCAGCGGACATAGGGTCAGATTCAAACCTCCCTGGAACAAATGGGACTCTTACTATTTATCTAAGTGGGTTTCGGATTAAGGCAAAGCCAGCTAATTTATCCCAGTGCCTTTGGAAACCTCCGTACAGAGGTTTATGGATGTTCATTGAGAAAAAAGGACCTTGAGAACTGGAATGCTGCTTTTTAAGGGGTGCTTCTTTGTCACTGACAGCAAGAGTTGAATCTTCAGCTGTTGCTGACCCCTGTTATTTTGGTACTGGACTTAACTTCTGGAATTTATTAGAAGTAGCTTTCTATGGCCAATATGACTAGTGTGTGATTTTCCGAATGTCATAACTGTTCAAACTGTTACCAACAGGGACCTACATGAACTATTTTTTTGGGACCCGAGTACTTTACTTTCAAAGCGAAGCAGATGGGAATGAGGTAGTTATGGCAACATCTATAGTTAGCAGAAGTCAGCTAGGTGCATATAAACATAAGGAGCTAAAACTGTATCATTGAAATGTTTCCCACCTTTATAGCCTTACTGCTACAGATCCAAAGACATAGCACTGGTCTGTTGATTGAATATACTTCTGTATACACTGAGAGACTGTGGTAGAACAGTGTCAGGTCTGGGTTTTTTTGTGCAGGTATTTATTTACTGAAGAAACTGGCTGCTTTAATATTGAAGACTTTTTTTCTGTAGTTTGTGTCATTATAAATCCAGCCTTCTCCCTGAATGTTGCAATATACATTGTTAAATAAGGCAATATTTGAAAAGACCACAGTTTATTAACATTAAAGAAAATATAGTTGATACATGTACAGATGTCTTCAAGGGATAATTAATATTATAATCATAAGCCGTTTTTTGCTGTGTGTTCTGGAGTTAGAATGAAGAACAGAAAGATTCTGGTTTCACGTGTAAAGTGAAAAACCTTTCATATGTAAGTAACTGTGCCTTGAAAAATGCACTCATTAAAAAATGCACTGGGAAAAAAGGTTCTGTTTTTTAGGGGGACATTTGTTTTACTTTTAATAAATGCAACTTACCAAAAGGGTGTTCCTAAGAGAAAAGTATCAGTCATCATCTCAGAAAGCTTAAAAAAAGAGGTTTCCTTTTCATGATGCACATAGAAGCCAGTGACGATTTTTGTTGCTCTGCAGTTCTAGAAGTGGCAGGATCTGAAATCAGTATGTCTGGTAGCTATGCCAGTTCATAATGACATAAATCAAAAGCTTGCTGAAGTCAAAATGGTGTATTGCTTAGCCATTTCTATGCTTTTCACAAATTTATTCCATACTGTATTTTATCTGATCTAGACTTAACTTTACCTGTTCTGAATGTACTGGTTAGATGTGAGTCTGATTCACAGCCCCGAAGATCTGGTTTGTTTTCCTGACTTCTATTCAGTATTTTTTATCTCTTAGATACTGTTTGCTTTGGCTTTTCATTCACCTACCCTGCTGTTTGTTTTCACTGATAACAAGAAGACAGATACAATTTTGTAAAGTGCAGCTCTGTGGTTAAATCCTGTTTGTATTTACAGTGGATTTCACCAGCACAATCCAGGAGCAGGACTGGGTGTCTGACATACAGAGATTTAACAGTTTTTCCCACTGAGTCCCTGCCCCACTGGATTAAGACAGTAAAAAAGTGCTTTTTGACAGTCAGCTCTGATCCTCCTTCCCTTCTTTTTCGGTTTCTGCTTATCCAACAACTACAGACTCTGATTTCCCAAGTGAAATGATGGAGGAAGTCCTCTTCATCCCTACAAACACATGGGACTGTCATAGTCCTGTTCCTGCTTCCCTGCAATGAATGCTGCAGGTGATCATGTCAGTCAGTTGTTTCTTTTCAGTTATTTTAGTATATTCCTTGATTTAAGACCTATTTTATACTGGGGCTAACAGAAGAGCCAGATCTGGAAGTCTTAGGCTGTGCTATAAGCCAGCTCCTTCTTCCTATAAGAAGGGGTGAAAAAAGAGAGCAGTGCAGAGTCCTTAAATAGTGCAAAGAATTATAATAATTTCTGATCTAGATGTTAAAAGGAAATAGCATCATGGAACTAACTGTGATTCTGAAATAACAACTTAGTTTAGCACTTAATGAAAGACTGAGATTGCAGCATTTACACTTTTGAGTTTCAGATAAACACCCTGTCTTCCTCCTCACACATAGCTGGATCCATAGCCCTTTTCACACCCATAATACTGGGAAGCTTTGTTAATCCTCATCATTGCTTCCAAATAAGACCCCATCAAAAGCTACCTGGCATTCTGACATTTAGGAATAGCAATCCAAGAATTGATTCTATAGCAAATACCTGTATTAATTGTATTTCAAATGAGGGATTTTATAAGGGAAAGTTTGTGATCATAGAAATCCCAAATTTTGCTCCCAGCAATCATTAAATCTTTCATTTAAATCATTCAAGGCACACTCAGTCAAGGAATTATAGTGTCTATGAGTGGCTGGATGCTGCCTCATCCTTGCTATCAGGAGGAGGTTACCAAAACAGCAATACAGAAAGGTCCCTGTGGGGATCAGAAATGTTGGCTATTAGCATCTATGGGGTTTTAAGGAGGTGAAAAATACTTTAGGTCGAAATGTGAAAGGAGTTGAGGGATGATCCAAAAATTGCAAATGTCAGTGTTATATTCTTTGTGGTCTGCAAAACAGGAAAAAACTTTCAGAAACATTTTGCATTCAACTGTATTAAATAGGTTACAACACTTGCAGCTGTTGACAGCTTATCTTCAAATGTAATGTAGTTTAGATTAAAAAGGAAATGTCTGGCAGGTTCATTCCAGTACTTGGATGTACAGTGAATGGATGCTTGTACCATACTCATTCCTTTGCGTGTGGTGTGGTTTGGAGGAAATAATCTATACAGAAAGCAACTGAAACCAGAAATGTCTGCATGAAACAGGTAAATTAAATAAGGTTTGGACACTGTCATCCAAAAGCAAGCCATTTGCAGGCTTTGGGAGTTCTATTTCAGGACGACATGAAGGGCAGCTTTCCCGGATTTCAGTTCTGTTATATAGTTGCATGTTGCTCTGGGAAATAGACTAAGTATCCTGGATGGACTTCATGCCTTGCATTCAGACCAGTGGGTTCAGCTCCTGCATTTGTTATGAAAAAAGTTGCAAATCTGAAGTACTGATGGATTGCAGTGGATTTGATCAGGGATATATGGTCTGCTCAACTATTTTTCACTGCATAAGTATGCACTGAGCAATTAAAACAAAGTGTCAGTTTAAATAAGCCATTTTATGGGGCTGGGGTGAGATATAGGCTAGAAATGAACACACAAACACACAAAAAAAATCCAGTGATAGTTGTAAAAAATTGCCACCTGTGACAATAATGATACAAATGGAAATCAAGGCACTTAAGAGTAACCAAGAGAGTCCTTTACTGTCATACAATGTAAAACCCCAGCTGCTCACGTGAAGAGCTCTCTAAGATACATGTGACAGTTCTGATCTCTCAACAAGTGTTTAAGGAGTTTACCAGCTGAAGGACAACAGATCTGTGCTTTAAAAACCTACTAGCATGAGCTAACTTAGAAGTAAAAGCATTTTCTTTTCCAATAGATTTGTTATGGAAAAGGGAAAAAACAGTAGGGAAAGAAGGGATGGTGGAGATTGTACGCAATTGCATAAATATATGTCAATAGGTATTAAATCTAAGGTGAAATCTGAGAGTCTTGTATCTACAATTTAAAAGACCTCACTGTCAAATTGGCACCCTGCCAATTTAGTTCTGAAACTGAAATATCAAAGCAGCTATTAGGTAAAAGGAGATGAATCATTAGTCATTACCTCACCGATTTATTTATAATTGCATTCAGTTTTCCAAAACTATGGCAGCCAAGAGGGCAAGGCGCATCCTGGGGTGCCTCAAACACAGCATAACCAGCCGGTCAAAAGAGGTGGTTATACCCCTGTATTCAGCACTAGTGAGGCCTCATTTTGAGTCCTGTGGGCAGTTCTGGGCCCCAGAATTTAAGAAGGTCCTTGAACATGTCCAGAGGAAGGCAACAAAGCTTGGGAAAGGGCTGGAAGGAATGTTCTGTGAGAAGCAGCTAAGAACTTTGGGTATGTCTGGTTTGCAGAAAAGGAGACTGAGGGGTGGCCTCATCGCTCCCCACAGAGGAGGACACATGGAAAGGGAGATGCTGATCTCTTCTCCCTGGGATCCAGAGATAGGATACATGGGAATGGTTCAAAGCTGCACCAGGGGAGGTTCAAACTGGACATTAGGAAGCATTTCTTTACCAAGAGGGTGGTCAAACAGTGGAACAGGCTTCCTAGAGAGGTGGTTGATACCCCAAGCCTATCAATGTTTAAGAGGCATTTGGACAATGCCCTTACTACCTTGCTTTAACCCTTGGTCAGCCCTGAAGTCATCAGGCAGTTGAACTAGATGATCATTGTAGGCCCCTTTCAACAGAAGTAGTCATATTCTATGCTATACCATGCTATGCTCTTCTATTCTATTCTATGCTATCACAAATAAATGCTGTTACACAAAAAGACCTCTCAACTGGGCAGTCCAACTGAACACGTTTCTTAAATTTCTCAGTTTGCTTCTGCATTCAGCTATTTTTCATATGAAAGTCTCTCCACCTGGGAAGTGCTGACTTCGGGTTTGTAAGCTCTAAGCCCACAGCAAGGATGTTTTTTTTTTAAGGTGGAGCAGCACTTGGATATAATTTATAAGCCTACAGTTCCTAGAGTTAATAGCCTTATTCATCCTGTAGCAATTTTGGCTGTGGTATCAGAGACATTACAATATAATGCATAACACTCAGTCTGCAAGACTAATGGACACCAATAAATTGCCCAAGTACTATTTCTCTTTTGTAGCAGTGTTAATAAAGCAACTAGGGAAGCTATAAACTGCAAAGGTGGAAGTTACAGCTGTGCAATGTTCCAGGGTGGAATCTGAGATGACCATAAGAGTTCCACAACTCATCAGTCATTTCTATAAGCAGGAAAAAGAATAAATCCAAATCATGGTGATATGTATTGAAGATTAAAAAAAAACCAAACAAACAACAAACTGTCCTGGGAGTGACTGCTAACCTTTGAATTACTGGTAACATGTCTACCTGATGAGTTTACCTGGTGAGGCAGAAGACTGAGAAAACATGGATTTGTAGGGAAAAGACTTAGCATATTTTGAACGTTCTCTGCTTTATTGTCAGAAACTTTCTGCCTTTCTCGGGCTGAGAGAGAGACGAGGCTGAGGTCCAGTTTGTGCCTTGGAGGCTGCCGAGCCCAGGCTGGCGCTGGCTCATCCCTGGGGGATAGCACTGGGTAATGGCAGCTCCTGCCTTTCCCTGCGGTGGTGTTGCTAGGCAGCTGCTAAGGCTGCTTTTGCTCCAAGCTAGATGATCTATCTGTTTTCTGCTCGAAACTGTGGCATTTAGGGATGGATTAGCCTCCCCAGCCTGACTAGTTAGCCCTGGCTACTCCTTGCTGATATGCAGAAGGATACCTCTTTTCTGTGCCCTGGTAAAGGTCTGATAGCTCTTAACACCTCCGATGGCAGCTTGGATTAGAGCCAGACTGCAGCAGGAGAGTCCCAGGGCCTCCGGGAGGGATTTTCCTCGGGGATTTAACCCCTCGGGATGAAAACTGGGACTTCTTCCTCTGGGAGAAGCTGTCACAAGTCAACATCAGAGTCCAAACACTGGTTATTGTGCAAGCAGGATGGATTGTTCTGCCTGAGATTTCCTGGGGGTTATGACTGATTTTCTTGCTTTAATGATTTATCTAGTCTTGCTATTTATACCCAAAGTACTTTTCCCTTAAGTAAAGAGAAAAGTCTTTTAAGCCACAGATAGTAGCTCATATTCCTTTACTGACTAACAACATTTTCTGCAAAGAATTTAGTGCAGGGCCAGGGTGGTCAGATCCCCTATGTTCAACCACTGATGAGACTACTCAATTTTTCAGGGCAAGGCACAGCCCTGAACTTGCATCTGCCAGATATAGGGGCAAATGAAATGTGCAGAACACAGACATATCTCTTAGTCCTGAAGTCCCAGTAACAGTTTTGATAAAATTTAATCTGGTAAATTGGATTCAAGAGATCTGGGTTTAATTTTCAGTTCAGCGGTTGCCAGCTCTTTTGCTGGATATCTATCAAATGAGCCTATCATGCAACAGTCCTAAGCAATCTCAGGTAGCTCACTTAATCCACTTTATGGTTTGGTTCCTCCTCAACGAAATAAGGCTAATACCATATTACCTGCCTTAGTAGAGAAGCCAAAAAACATTACTGAATCAATTCAGATATTTGGAGAGTTGTCATACGGAAAGGGATGCATCTGTATTTTTTTATTTATTTAGTACAGTGATATTTTCTAATGGAGTATTCAGTTTTCACATTTTATTCCAGAAGAAATATTTCACATAGCCAAATCATTCTTTATTATGTCAGTTCTTTATAGTCCCCTTCTAGGAAGTCTTATTTTACAGAGTTTTCTCTGTTCTACATCTTCTAATGTAGTTGATGTCCTGCTGGGCACTTCATCACTTCTCACAGCTCCAAGTTTTCAGAACAGCTTTCATTTCCCTAGTGAATTAGCATGATCTCTGGGGATAGCTGAGAAGATGAACAAAGCAGAGATGCTTCCTCTGTACATCCAGACACAAACTTGTCTTTTTTTCCTTTCCCTGTGATTGCTACAGAAGTTGATTCACTTAAAGTACACAGAGAGTGAGATGAAGAACCTATGTGAAAGGAAGTGAAATGAGGTTTCACAAAGTTAGTGCAGGGGCTTTTGGCAGGTATATGTAGGCTTTTTGCATCTGGGCTTTGCCTCTTTCAGTTTCAAAATGTTTCCTTTACTGAACTCATTGCAGTTACTTTACGGAGCTTCGTTAGGCTTGTGAAAAGAGCTGGCTGGCAGAGCTCTAGCTTACAGCTTCCTATCTCCAAAACAGGTATAGGACTACCCAGAAGGGACCTGGAGAGGTTGCCTTGACAGTCTTTTGCCTGAAGGAAGGCTTAGCATCACAGAAACTATTTTTGACTGGTCCTTATAGGCTTTTAGTGATGGAGATAGTCACTGCCTGTGAAACAGATCACCACTAGTATATTCCTGGTATTGGACATCCTCGGTGATGTGCAGATGTTGTTTGCTGTCATTCTTTCTGTCATAACACCATCCACATATCTCCACCAAAATAATTTCTCCTTTAGACTTATGCAGGCAAGGAATCACACATCTGGGTACTAGGACAGTAGCTTATATGAATAACATTGATTAGATTCAGTGAGGGGAGCAGTAGCCTTAATTTACAGGATTATTAACCAGTAACAGCTTTTTAGCACTCGCTATTGTAGGGAAAGTTTATTATCAAGTACTCTAAAAGGAAATATCAGAGGGACATGCCTTTGGGACATATTTCTGGATACGTACCAGGTAAACCTAATTTAGAACTACTCTTGCTATTGAACCCTGGGTCACCAGACATGACAGAAGTTTCTTTGTTCATGGCTTACAGATGAGAGCTGTTCCTTCTGCCAGCTCCCTTTCTTCTCAAATATTCCCCACAAACCTTACAGAGCTTTTTCTCAAGCGGAAGTTTTCTGTTGCTAGGTTTGTCTCCCCATCCTATTCACATCTCTCTCTGAAGGAATACTATGAGCATCTATACCAGATTCCATGTCCACCCTACAGACACATTCTTTGCTAAACTGGGGAGGCGGTTGGTGGTGGATTTTTGTTTTGTTTTTTTTGGGGGGGGAGTGGGGGTGTGTGCCTTTAAAGTAAACTACTTGCATTGGGATTGCTTTGGAAATTACAGGCTTACTACAGAAATTAGTCTGAAAAAGAGTTCCTATCTTAGTTGCAAAATTATGGGTAAATGAGGAGAAAGCTATAAAAATGTACATACGTATGCAAAGACTGAAGAAAGGAAGTGATTTGGGGGGCGTGAGAGGGGGGAAATTAGGGAGTAATCAAGTGCCACTGAGAAATAAGGAGTTTAAACTGACTGTTGATTACACCTTCAACAGAAGAAGCAATAGAAAGTCTGCTAATCACAAGCAGCTCATATCTGACAAAATCTGATAGTGAATAACTTTGTCTCCTTGCCTGTTCAGACAGAATTTATTGTGTCTACATTAAAGCACACAAAGTGTGTATGGCAAGAACGATTTTGCTTTAAGTTCCCTATATTAATAACAGGAAAGATCCAGGCACTTTTAGAGTTTGCAAGAATGGGCAAGAAGTGGGCAGGTTTCTTAATAAATGGGCAGAATATTCTCCACAAGGCACTTCTCTCCATTCACTGTGACAAGAACCTAGAAAAACTAGTCATTTTGGAGGCAACCTCACAAAACGGGGCCAATTTACTGGCATGCCCCAGCTCTGTTGTACTTCAAATCCTTACCCATCAAATGTGCCTTTTCCTCACGAGAGAGCAAAAATTTTTGTTAAAGTTCTTTTCCAGCAAGGTGATTTGAATATGTTAAGGATGATTCAGCAAAGCACTTAATTACATGCCTCAGCCTACCCCTAATTAGCAGAGATCTTTAAATTCTTGTACAGTACTAAGCATATCCTTGAAGTTAACTCAGGCACATACTTAAATTAATGAGTATGGCTGGTGGAAAGCAGGTAAGTTAAGCAAGTGCTTCAATAGCAGGCCATGTAACTTGCCAAAAGATATGATATCTCTGGCAAAACCAACAGCTGAACCTACAGCAGCAAACTTTCTTCTTTATTCTAACAAAAATACCTTTCCTAGGTAAGTAAGCTTCATGCCCTTCCCTCTCCTACTCTATGGATGTGAGTCTTCTCCAACTCCCTGATAATGGAGCATTGTTCTCTCCATATTACTGGGTGTTTTGTGATAAAGGATGTTTTGAAATATATTTGGGAATCTGTTTCTCTTCACTGAACTTTATTGAACTTGACTGCCTTGTGTTCCACTCTGAGAACGGCTAACTCTCCTTTTCCCAGGCTTTTGGAGTTCACTTTTCAAGTGTAGGGAAGTCAGTATCATTGGCTTTTTTCCACCTCTGAGCGCCTGAGTTTCTGCAGGAAAGACTGCAAACAGTTAATAGTGAAACTTGCTCACTATCCTCTGGTGTTCTGATGGATGGCAGTATCCTTGCTTTGTCTCTTGGTACAGCAGACTACTTCAGCTGAAGAGGTTTTAAAAATCTATTTTGTCTACTTGAATACACAAGTTTTGTTGTAATGAACAGCCTTCATACCATGGTCAAATCAGAATTATTGTAACTAAAGAGATTTGTCAGTGAAAATAGGGCTGTATTATTTGATAAGGGAATAAGGATTGGGGTTATCCTGTGCTCTTCCTAGTCTTGGGCTTTACGGAGAACTTGCAGGAAACTTGGATGGAGGGAGATTTACTTGCCCTTCTTCTTTTGCCCTTCTCATTGCCTAGTGGAGGGGGCACAGTCTGGATCTTGTAACAGCAAAGGTCCTGCCATCACCATCATCCAGCTATACACACTGTATAGCTGGATCCAGCCCAGTGCTATGAACAGTTCTCAGTCAGCTGAGCCTCAACCAGCCTTTATTTTATTTATGACATCTGTTTTGTTCCAAACCTGTACACTGGCTGGTTGCCTGTGACAGGTAGTAAGGATATCCTCCAGCCTTGGCCTCCCAAACCTGGCACATCACTTGGTTTCATAGGAAAAAGTAATTGTCACTTTTCTGCAAAACAGCAGACATTGGTTATGACAAGAGATGGGATGATGGCCAAACCCACACTGGTGTTCCTACAGGTGCTAGACATCTCGTTCCAGAGTTTTTTTCATGCAACCTAGGTTAAACTGACTATCAGGTATATGGTTTGAAGGGATTTTTCTCCATTTGGGATCATCAAAAGCTGGGGTTTTTTTCCCTTTTGTTACTTCTGTAGTTTGGGGTATAACCCACGACCCAGGAACAACAGGGTATTTTCACCTGAACACTTTTGTGATTGAAGGAATGAAGTCCTTGACCTCTCCTTTTCTCTTCTGCTGTATTTTGTAGTTCTAGTGACTTTTGATCCTTTGTACTTTTACATAGTTACAGTATGTAAAGATGACTTGAGGAGCTGAGGTTTTATGGGTACTTCTAGACAAAATGTCTCCATAGTTACCTGCAATTGCAAATGCTGAGTGGAGATCCAGCTGGCCTCATCCATCCTGTGTTCCTGGTGTACCTACATATATACACACATACCCCTACAAGCAAAGAGGCATAGTTATTTTCAGAAGTTCCCCTGAACATACTTGCTTAAACTGTGCCAATCCAGCCACAACCCTCATTTCTGAGTGGAGACATCATTCTTTCATTGTATTTCATGTAGCTGTGTAGCATTGCTGTCCTTGTCCTTCAGGATGTGCTGTACAAGGGAATTTCTTACAGATTTTTAAACAATACAGCCCTTTGACCTGGACAGAAAAATGAGTGGGTAAAATTTTAACATCTGTCCTGGTTTCAGCTGGGATAGAGTAAATTTTCTTCCTAGTAGCTGGTACAGTGTTGTGTTTTGGATTTAGGATGAGAATAATATTGATAACACAGTTATGTTTTTAGTTGTTGCTAAGTAGTGTTTAGGCTAAGTCAAGGACTTTTCAGTTTCTCAGGCCTTGCCATAGAGGAGGCTGGAGGGGCACAAGAAACTGGGAGGGAACACAGCCAGGACAGCTGCCCTGAACTAGCCAAAGGGATATTCCGTACCATTGAACATCATGCTGAGTATATAAAGCAGGGGGGGAGAAGAAGGAAGGGGGGCATGTTTGGGGTGATGGCGTTTGTCTTCACAAGTAACTGTTAGGTGTGACGGAGCCCTGCTTTCCTGGGGATGGCCGAACACCTGCCTGCCCATGGGAAGTGGTGAATTAATTCCTTGCTTTGCTTTGCTTGTGTGCACAGTTTTTGAATTACCTATTAAACTGTCTTTATCTCAACTCATGAGATTTCTCGTGTTTACCCTTCTGATTCTCTCCTCCATCCCGCCTTGGAGCGAGTGAGCGAGCAGCTGTGTGGGGCTTAGTTGCTGGCTGGGGTTAAATCATGACAACATCATAGGAGCTGATCCTTGGAGTAGTTGTAGTAAGTCACTACACAGCGCTAGTTGTGATTTACAGCATTAGTTGCCCAGTCAAGTCACCCAAGGTGGGCTATTTTATTAACATGTTTTTAAGGCCAGAGATGTTTTCCCAAACAATTTTATTATAATGCTTAATGAAATGAAACAATCTGCTAGGAAAATAAACAGCTCCACTCCACTGCTCCCGAGGTCTGTGCAGCATGAGTAAATTCACATTTAAAATAGATCCTAATCACCTGGCATGACTAGAAAATGTTTATTTCTTAATAACTCTGGTTTTCTGGGTAACAAGTGTGCTAGATACTTAGTAACTTCACGGTCTACTGCCTCTTTTTGCCCCAAACAACAGGATTATTTTCTGAGTCCTGTGGGCTGTGCTGGAGGAGAGGCCAAAGAATGGTCAGGGGCTGTACATTGGGACATGACTTCCCATGGGTGACACGGTGAGGCTCCATGTGTTGGCCCCTGTGTGCAAATCTAATGCAGTGTAACATACTGGTGATAATCTCTGTTGGTTTCTTTCCTTGAACTGTAGTGAGGCCCACCATAAGGAAACCTATCTCAATATACTTCTGTCTATCCTGGCTTTCCTTCCATCGGAAGGTGATTTTAATGTAGGGAAGAATATCTACCTTGCAGAAACCGGTGCTGCAGGCCTGTTCTTCTCCCCTTTTGATTTTCTCCATTGTATTTGTTTGTTCTTTTGAGTAATGATAATTCCTAACTGATTCAAAGCAGACTCATAGGGGTGGGGTAAGGGGTTAGAAATGCACAATCAGAATTTATCCACAGTGAAAGACAGTAAACGAATGTCAGGGTCTACCTCAAATGAAGTGAATGAACCTCAGAAATACTATGAAATTAAATTACTATAAAATTCCTTCAGGCTTAATCATTAAAAATCTAACTAAAAGGACATTATTTGGTAGTATATTGTTCCAATGCCTTGTAAAATATATTAGGCTGGGGCTTTTTCAGTCTCAATACTTGCCTTCCTGCCTTCCTTCTCCTCTTCCTCTCCTCCCCTGTCCTCTTCCTCCCCTTCCTCTCCTCCCTCCTTTCCCTTTCTTCTTCCCTCTGCCCCTCCCTCTCTTGGTTTCTCTCAGCAGCCTGGGCAGCAAACAAATTTGCTTTATTTTGTATATAGAACTGTAGTTTCCAACCTGGGGTCTGCAGACCCTCAGGGCTTCTTGTTAGAAGTGAAAGGTATGAAAAGGAACCAGGAAAAGCAAATTCAGGTACTACATCCCTGCATGATACCTATACCTCTGAAAAAAAAAATTGGACCTTCACAAAGCAAAAAATTTAGAAGCTACTGGGTAAGAAGGTATTCTAACAAGAAAACACATCAGGAGGTTTGGAAGGTCATCATGGGCAAATATATAGGGGAGGTGAACTTCAGAGGAAATATGTTCAGTGTTAATATGACTTCAGATTAAAGCAATAATGTAGTACCTGAGCCGTAGACAGTGAAATTAAACTTTTGAACCTCTTTAAGGTATTTCAGTCACATTCTACAGCCATTAAAAAAAATTGTCCTAGTTTCTTCCCTGGGGTAAACTGACAGAAGTCCATTAACGAATGTAAACTTGAACATTAAGGCTCTGAAACACCATATTTTTGCTTATGTAGGTTCTTTCATTCTAGTGGATTGCAGAATGATTTATAGACGTGCATTTCATGGGGCACAGGTGGCATCAGAAGCCACATTTCATACAGCTGTATCTGGCACAGCCATAAATAACTTAGCAAAAACATTTAGGTTGAATTTTTTAAGAGCTTTACAAACAAGTAAGAGATTTGTCTACAAAACACAGCAAAACTGTATGACTATGCCAGGCCTGGAAGTGAAGAATTCTCAATCAGATAAAGGCACAAGGATGCAGAATAAATTTATGTATTTATTTATTTATTTAAAATTTCTTTAAACAAACAAACAAAAAATAATTCAGACACTTAACTGTTATGTAATTAAAGCACACAGCTTTAAGTCAGGGGAATCTGTGCATGCAGAACTGTCCAGCACTTCTTGGATCAGGCCACAAATGTCCCAGTTGTTTGTCTAAGGCACTGCAATTTAATACCATCTGAACTTGAGAAAAGGTCTCAGGCTCTTTGCACAGATGAGTTGAACGGACCATTCTTCGCTTCCCAAAAACAAAGGAAAAACTTCCAAAAGAAAATCCCAGCTTCCTTCACTGCAAATTTTGGCTAAACCATGTGATGGGAGAATCATTGCTTACTACCTTTGTGCCCTTACCCTTAGCAGTGGGTTAAATGCTGACTAACTTTAGTTAGTACAGATTCTAAATCCTGTTGGATTTGCAGTATATCAAAAGCTTACTCGTGAACAAAGTACATCAGGAGTAGATCTTGTCTGGCAACACTGGCGTCACCACACTGACTGAATTGGTTTGCATTAATACAGCCCTGTATATGCCATCATTTTTGTTTAGAGGGGTCACACGTCATGTTAGCTAACCTTATTCCCACACAGTGAACAGTGCTGCTACTTCTCATTATGATCGAACCTGCTTTCCTTACAATGAAGGGCATGGTGACAAAACTCATGGACAATTTTAACCATAGTTAAGCTAGAAAATTCTCTGACGAGCTTTTGGACTTGGAGATGAGTTTATAGAAGTTATACCTCTGGGACTCTTAGAAAGTGGAGTTAAATACTGGGAAGAGGTGGTAGGAAGATGAGGAGGGGCTGAGCAGTGCTTTCATAGTGCCCAGGAGCCACAGGAGTCAGCTGCTCTGCAAAGGAGGAGGTTTTGGGAGCGTGTGGGAATAGTGATTGCACTGACAAGAAGCACAGTTGCATTCATACATTTACTCATGTGTGGTGGTGACCTATACTAATTTCTTCCCAATTTGCAGCTTGTTAGGGTCCTCAGTGCTCCCAGGACAAACTTCATGGCTTGTGCACTGGCTGTGAGTTACTTAGCCATGACACAAGCCATGGCTTTTGGAGTGCATCATTCTCGTGAGCAAAATGCCAAGCATGGAGCTGCTCCAGGCTTGCAAGCATGCCTCAGTACTACTTATCATAGAGGTAAAGATGCCTTTGGATTTGGTGGTTGTTTTTAGGTGAGCACATTTTACGGCTCAGAGATTGGTCTTCAGTTTCTGGGATACAGCATGGAAATCTGATTTATTCGTGTTATTTAGTGTTTCTCCTGAACAATACTGACACATAAGAGGATATGGTTTTTCATGGGCACTGCAGCATGAACAACTATCATCTGGTTAGATTCCTTCCATTATTTGTCCACTACCCCAGTGGTGTTAATGAAATGATGAGTATGGCCCCCAAAATAATAAAAAAATTAAAATTCTAAGATCTAAAACTTAAAAAAGTTACCAGCTTTCTGAAGTTGGAGCCTTTGTGTCTGATACTCTCAGACTTTTAAATATTTTTTTATTGTGCTAAAACCAGAGATTTTTGTGTAACCATGTAGCTTAAGAAAAATTCTGAATATTATGTTAGATTGTTGCAGCTTGTCAGAATAATTGCTTCTCTGAGCAACTGAGATCTACAAGGAGGTTCAGCTTAGATTATCTAGAATAAATCCTTCCTAGTTTGAGAATCTAAAAGAATAGCTCCATGATTATTATTTTGGGACAAGCTCAAAGTAGGATCTTCTTCCTTTTGCCCTTGCCCCCCCATGCAGCAAGCAGTCAGCTCTACCCAGCAATCAGTTCATTTCTTTACGAGGATCCCCCCCCAGCCATAAACTGCTTTTCACAGGTCCCACGGGCTGCATATACTCAGTTGCCTGCAGCAAGTGAAATGTGAGCAATAAAGTAAGCATCGTGTTTTCTGAAGCAGATTCTCAGTAGGTGTACAGAGTGATCAACACCTTTGGCTCTTTTCTGTACCCTTAATATCCGTGTTAGGCAGAGCCTAAATTTGGAATTGGGGAGCAGTTGCAGCAGGGTGTACTGAGGTCCAACCTCCCACACTGCAGTGGCCCCGGCCAGGGGACATTACGCAGGACCATTTCCACTCTATGTTAATGATCTTCTATTGTGTCAGAGCAGCTGAAAAGCCCTTGTTTAATGGAAAATCAGCCTCTTTTCACACACTTGCAGCACTGTTTCCACCTACATGGCTGAAGACTTTGTCCATCCTCCCCACCCGGATCCCCAGTGACCACCTAGAGAGGGTTCAGTGGGTCCCTACTGCCAAAGTGGGGAGCCTTGTCAATCTTCAGACACATTTAATTGCCTGCCAGGGCCTCTCTGTTTCCAAAGGGGCAGGATTTAGGATCCAAAGAGAGCTCATATCACTGCAGCGGGGAGCCAAGGCTTGTCAAATCAGTTGCCAGCTGCTGCTGATTCACTAGATGCCCAAGACAAGCAGTTTAACTTTCTTTTTCCTCTGTTTCTGTTTCCAAAGAAAGACCTTCTCAGCTGCACGCCAGGGGGCTGTTGTGAGTTTGAATTAATTTGAGACTTCCAAATTAAAATTGCTGCAATACAGCAATTCATTTCACCCTGTGAGGAATATCTAAGATCCGCTGACTCTTCCTGTGGAGGCACCTGTTTCTCCCCAAAGCTGAGCTCAGCTAACCAGCTTAGACATCTCAGGAAAACAGGCACTGGCTCTGACGATCCCTATCCGAGCGTTAACTCTTCTGTTTGCAAGTGTTGGGAGCCTATCAGCAGAAAACAGCACCCTAACTTGTTTCACAAGGGAAGTTAACCGAATATTGTGAACATCTATTTCCAGCAAGCACAGGCGTGCTGCTGTTATATTTATGCTTTGGCTTAAAAACCCATTGAGGATGTCATTAGGGGGTTAATGGAAGCCTCGTACTTAGAAAGTCTCTCTGTAAGCTAGGCTAGCCTCTTTACCATGTGATCAAATTTATTATTTTCCAGCTCCTGCTGTGATTGCCAACAGTCAGATTTGAGCAAATGAGCTGAGGATATATTTATATCAGGACAATAACATGAGGGGGTTTGCGGAATGGCGTGCTATGACAAGCTCAAGAAATAATGTAATTAAATTATTGTTTACAGAAAGAAGACTGGCACTTCTGGGTAGATATTTTTAAGCTTTCTTGAAAAGAAACTAGAGTCTGGAACATCCTTTAAAAACAGAAATTAGAGGTCAAACACTGGATCAGAAAGTAGGAATAGAGGAATTTTAACTCCAGAACTTCACAAACAGGATGTACACATACACAATTACCTGATCACAGCTCATGCTTGTACAGATCTTAGGCAGAATGAGAGCATCTTTACTATCAAGACATCACTCAGTTAAGGTTGTATGAGCAACTACTAAACCCATGGTTTCCCAGCATTCAGAAGACTGAGTTTGCCTGAACTTGATGTTAAAAATGGATGCAAGATGTCAACATGCAGTCTTCATTTTATGAATGAGGGAATGCATAGGTTGGTGTGTGTGTGTGTGTGTGTGTGTGTGTGTGTGTGTGTTTTGGTTTGTTTTGTTTTTCTTTAATTTGGGGAGGAAAGAGTTACCATTTTGGACTCAGTTATTGCCTACATATGGGCACCCAGTGCCATTTGAGATGCCCCAAAGTATCAGTATGGGATGGTAAGTAGGACACAGAGAAAATCCTCCATGGCAGCTCAAATGATAGCCATGTCTGTGCAAATAAACCAAACCCTACATGTTCACTAATGATAATGGGAACTGTAGACAAATAGCCTAGCTATGGATTGAGCATACAGGTGTGTACACCTATATTTAGCCTCAGAATTAACCCTGCCCTGTTGCTTTTATTGTGTTTCAGATTGTTATTTCAAAGAAAGAGTGAACATTTTCATACTTGCAGCTCTCATTTCAGCTGGGTTACTACTGTGACTAGGTAAATAGTGCTGAGTGACTTTCATGGGCTCCTCCTCACTGCCACTTCTTCTGTTACAGTGCTCTCATGACATTGGAGAAGCATGCTGTGACCACACATGAACATTGTACAACCATTTAATTTTGCTAATTTAGGTTGTGTACAACATCATAGGCAATCTCCCAAACCGTGGCTGCCAATCCCCAAGAGCTGGACAGCTTTATCTGATGGGATTTACACTGACTTGAAGCATGTGCAAAGCTTGGCCTGCCTGCAGAGACAAAGTAGAGAGTCATCTCCACTATTGTACCCTGTTTGCGTTCTCTTCCTGTTTCAGGAGAAACTTGGAGGCAGACCAGACCCCTCAGCCCTGCTGTGCCTGTAGCAAATAGGATCTCAAGTCCTCATTTCTTCTTCAGTCAGACTTCATCAGGACCATAGCCCAAAATATGAGTCTTCTGTAGGTCACCTCCTGTCTCTTTTGACATTATGGCATCCCCCCCCTACTATCTTTTGACCTTTCTCTCTCCTCAGCAAACATTTGGATATGCCGCTTTTTTCTTCCCAATCTCAGTTTGATCACATTTCCAGTTTTCATGCTTAGATTGCATTTTATTTATATATAATAAAATCATCCTTGACTGACCTAGTAAGAAGAACTTTTGGGAAGGATTCCTTATTAGAGTTGGATTTTAGATGGATAGTGTCAAAATAGAGACATCCAACATTGCTAATACAGCAGTTGTGTATGTTGGAAGAGTGCAGAGAGTAAGCTGGAAAATGTGTTACACATGCTCCTACATAGCATATGCTACTGCTATTTCTGGAAACAGAACCCCTGGATGGACCACTCACTGGTCTCAGCTAGCAGGACGTTTCTTTGCTATCTCTTTTCCAGATTGCTGTGTATTCAGGTAGGGGATGCAGCTCACCTGGAAGTTGGTAAGGGAGAAAGTTTTTGGCTTCTGAAATTGTAGACAACATGCCTTGTAAGGAGACATGTCAGAGAAAGAGGTTACTGCCTTTTCATCCACCTTTACTGAATTGTTACCTCCCACCTTGACCTAGAAATTACCACCCTCGCAAGTCTGCTAGGAAAAGATGTGGTATGAACTCTTCCTATCCTGTTTCTGTCAAAATGGCCCAAAACAGAAAAGACATTCCAGTTATCCTGAACAGTATAACACCTTTCAGCTTTCCTTCCCAAAAGGGAAGTAGATGTCATCAATTGGATAAAGACTTCTGTGATCAAGGATACTGTGGACAGGTTCAGGGGTGAGGTGGGAAGAAGATTGTGATGTGAAAACAGGAGAACATCCCAACAAAATGCTGCTTCTTGTGGAGGGTTTGTACACTGCATTTCAAAGAAATGTCAGCAAGTACAAAGCACATTTGTTCAACAGAGAGCCTCTTCTTTCTTAGACTAGAACAGAGCTGATGTCCTTCATGTACTAGGGAAGATGTGTAAAAATCAGCTCTCAGATTTAGCACGTTTTACTCTTTTTGGACACTATCAAGGAGGTTTCACAGAATGCTAATGAATATGCCAAAATGGAGCAGTAGGTTCCATTTGCTGTTTACCCTTCAAATGGAAACTCATGTGTTCTCATACTTGAATTCCTTCATTTTTAAGTCAAGAAAGGATCCTTCTGACCAACTAGTGTAATCAGCTCTTAAAATTATAAGGAGGTTCACAATGTCATTCTGTACCCATGAAAGAACTCTGTGAATTCCATTTATTCAGACTATATTTTTTAGAAAGAGATCAGATTTTATTTTTTACAAAATTCTGAGAAGGAAAATCCAGCATAGTAGTGTCAGTATAAAAGCAGCAGGTAGGAAACAAAGCTGTCTGTCTTTTATAACTAAAAGGCAGTTAATAATCTGAAAACTTTAGATAATTTATTTTGCTTCTAAATTGATACTTTGGCATCAGTAAGTTTTCAGAAGACTGCTTGATTCACTGTCAGAAACTGGAACAGAGTCTACAAGTCCTGACTCTCAACCCCACATTAAATCCAAGGGAACCAGAACTGTCCCTGAGGAAAACTTAAATTAAAATTAATTTCTAATGCACTCTAAAGGCCACAGTTCTGTGGCTCTCTTCATCACTGGAGTGTTACTGATGATCTGTTCCAATCTGGAACAGAGACAATATGACAATTATGCTTCCTAACAAGTCTTGAAATAACCGGCCAGCTTTGAGGTGCTACAAGAAAATTCTCTTTTCACTATTATTATTGGCTGGGACCCCCAGGTCCTAGTCCCATTTCTCTGCAGCTATCCCTCTGCACCAGACTGATTCTTACTTAACTGATTTGTGGACACAGAGAGACCAACCCAGAAACTTAAGCATAGCCTTAGAATATACTCTTCAACACGCACCAGACCAGCAGAATTCAAAGCTTGGGTGAGGCCCTGTGACCACTACATGACATGTGAAAACAGTTAGGTACCCAAGGGTAAAGTAGATGCAAGTAGGTGAACATGTGAATGCAAGTAGATGAACACGTGAATTAGTCAAGAGGAAGCAGAGAAGATGAGCACAGGCTAAATTCTGAACGTGCTGTGGTGGAATAGGCAGCATGTGAAATGGTGTTACAGAAACCTGCACTCTCAACAGAAATGAAACACAGGATCTGGTATGTTCTGAACAGATCATACAAGAAGGTGAAGTAGAGGAGTGTGGTTTCTTTAAATCTGAAGACCCAAGTTAGCAGAGTGGGAAAAAAGTGGTGAGCAAGGCTAATCCTTTCAAAGACTAGACTGGACTGGTAGAGCAATCTGGTGTGTAAAGGCTAGCAAATCAAAGTAAATCCTTGAAAAAACAAGCAGAATTGGCCAAGAACGGAGACCTTGCACTCCATACTGCCATACTGAAGCTTACTAAAGATTACGCAGGCTTTAAGAACACAGCTGGGGGTGGAATGACACCAAAACCAAAAATAAACAAACACACACACACACCAACCCAAAAAAGCCCCAAACAAACAACAAAATACCAAAAGAGATTGGATGCAGAATGGCAATTGAAGTTTCAGGTCAGAAGGTTTTGAAACATGTAAAATTATGGATTGTGGCAACCAAAAAGGTGCTCTTACTTGGACAAAGAAATCAGTGGTGTAGCTTATCAATTTCTTACACAAGAAGTGAAGCGCAACAAAGGCTGAAGCACATAGAACAGCACAGAGGAAAAAGTTAATCCTGCTAACACAGGTATTTATGTATGAGCCCTGTTGAAAAAGAATGCAACAGCTTGGTCTTTCTTATTTATACCTGAAATATATACATTTTATATATATATATATACCCCTTATATATACCTGAAAGCAAATAGGTATTTCAAATTGGTTAAGATTGTTTTAGGCAAAATGATATTATTGCTAGGTTGATCCAGAAAGAGTGAGAAGCTGCTGAGGTGTTTGTCCTTTAAGTCAGGTAGTAGAAGGAAAGCACCAGAGCTGCTGATGTGGTACAGCAATCAACAATTATAGAAATAAAAATGTGCTGGAATTACTGTAATGATTGACATACAGGCACTGAAGTCAATCACCCATTCAAGGGAGACAGGTGTAAAAATAAGGGTAGCGAGTATTTCTGTGTAGTAATAAGTCATTAAACCAAGGACTTATGCTTCTGTTTAATATTTTGAATCTCTGTTCCTTAATTAAAGCCATTTGGCTACATGTCCACTTCCAGTATATAATCCTCGATGTAATCCTTGAACTAATGCATCTACATGTCTATTCAACAGAATCACTTGCCTGAGATATTCTATTCCCTGCGCTTCCCTTTTTACTTCTTACTGCATTGAACACAAAGAGATAATTGCTCAAATTGCCATTCTCTAACATCATGCTGGGGATAACTATATATAAGAGTCCACAGTGGTGGTACTGGGAATGTGTCATGAGACACCTTAGGTAGGTCTGTCATAATTATACACACAGAGCTCTGTGAAGTTATTAAAGAGGTGAAAGCTCCTGAAGTCAATCAGTAAAGAATATTTTAGTATCTTCAGTGCAATGTGGAGAAGAACTGCAGTTAAAAAGAGTCATTCAGGCTACTCCTGCATGTGTAGCTGACATAATTCTTCACTAAATAGCCACTGAACCAGCAGAAGGTAATGACACTTTAGAATTTCTTTTGTAAACACTGAGGTCATTATTGAAGGCTAGGGGTTTGGTGTGTGTATATAAATGTTTTTAATACTATTGAATTAAGTGACATGCAATGATTGAATTTAGGATAAATGAGAACTGTTCTTACAGATTTTCCTTGAAAAAAGAGGGGGTCTAGTTACCAAAGCCATCAGGACTGGAGACCTCAGTGAACTCAATGTGGTGTAAATGTCACATTTCTTTTGCCAAGGATATAATTGGATATCAAGAATTTGAAACACAAGAAAGTAAAAAACCTTGGAAAAAAAGAGAAACTGTCCATGTTATTAAGTATATTAAAAGTAAGGGGCGGGGAAAGGAATTGAGCAAGAAAAGCAATATCTTTACAGGAAGTGATGACATGATGTGCTATTTGCAAAACCAACTGATTTAAACATTGTGAAAGAAATAGAGAGCAAGCACAGAAGGTTTCTAGAAGTATAAATAAAAAAAGAATAAGAACAGAAATGCAGGGGAAGTGAGACCAAGCACAGTTTATTTGGGTACAAGCCAAAAAATACAAAGTAAATATATTTTATTTATGTTTTTATAAATATAGGAAGGAATAAAGGAAGTTGTCATATCCAATATGGAAACAAATCTCAAAGAAAATCAAGCTTTCTCAGTAGGAGAACGTCACACTCTTTTGTCGCAGAATCCTGAAAAAAACTGGTATATTAGTTGTTGTATGAGTGTTTTTAGTAAATCTATCAAACTGAGTGACAACATGTGCATGAAGAATAGTCAGCATACTACCTGTAGTCAAATGCTAAGAAGATGATCTGTAC
Source organism: Falco peregrinus (assembly GCF_023634155.1). Lineage (NCBI taxonomy): Eukaryota > Metazoa > Chordata > Aves > Falconiformes > Falconidae > Falco > Falco peregrinus. The sequence continues at coordinate 15,383,135 of NC_073723.1, forward strand.
AGATACCACCTGGCAGTCAGGCCTCAGTAGCATACAAGGCTGTAAGAGTTTCTTTCTTTTGAAAGAAAGAGGTAAACAGAAAATGTACTGTGACTGTAAAAGAGCAAATGCACGTGTAGCATGCATCAGAAGTTTTGCCACTGGAGAGGGGGAAATGTTGAATCAAGCTACTGCTAAGATACTAAGATTTCAAATACTGCAAGTCTGTTGTTCTTTATTTGAGGCCCATGGACTACTTGTAGGGACTGAACAAAAGGCAGATCAGAAAATATGCTTTGTTTTTTCCAGAAGCCTTCAGTCACTTCGAAAGGATCCAACTCCATTCAGAAATTTCTGGAAGGCCAAAGACTGAGACAGCTATAGCCCATGTCTGTATACAATTCTGGCCATCCATATTCAGAGCAGAGAAGTTCAGAGTAGGTCAGTTGCAGAGGTGGGCCACAGGATAATGAAGCAAACAGAAAGATAATTTTCTTATAAAGAGACACAAACTGAGTCAGCTTGTTTAACTTCAGCAAAGTGGGGGCTGCAAAAATACATGCTGTCTGTCAATACATCAGTGCGTGATCACTGGAGAAACAAAACCAATTATTAATCACAGACAGTGTTGGCAGAACCAAATGTGAATATGTTGCTCATGAATATTTTAGGCTGAAAACAAAGGGTTATGACTAGTTGAGAAGTGCGATTCTGTGATGCTCTCCCATTAGAAGCACCAGAGAAGAGCTGAACACAGCAGTGGAGATGGAGTCTGAAATGCTTTTGCACAGGGTTATGTGATGTCCCATAGCAACAGGGATGTAATGACCCAAGGGATTCATTCCCCTCAGATGTTTTATATTCCTGCAGTTTGCCTCACTGCACACTGGTCTTTTAATCCCATAACTTGTCAGACTGAAAAATCCTAGTATCACCAAGGTTAAGGCAGATGTTTTGCTACTACAGGATAAAAAATGTTCCCCATGTGTTTGACTTTAATTTCAAGCAAAGCTTCAAAGGCTACTTTTACATCTCCACGAAACACTGCACCTGCCTGAGGTCCAAGAGAGAATAAAATTCAACCAGTGCGGTTGGCTGGGTGCTAGTAGTTTTGATAGCATCTTACTGTAGCCTTACATGGCATTGTTCAGTCAAGAGGATTTCATACGGCTTTGAAAATTTATGGCCTGATAAATCTATTCATAATGGGTTGTGTTTCACTCCATGGCTAAACCTGTAGAGAGAATGATGATCAGCTGAGAAGTGAATGTGTCAGAATTCAGTTCTCAACAAAAGGGCATGTGGTGGGGGCACTGTCCGTACATATGAATCCAATCTATCAGCACGAAAATGCGGAATGAAATGTGCCAAGACTACACCATGGTTTGGGAAGACACAAGTTTAAGGCAGGCCATCTATTGTAAGGTTAATGATAAGACACCAGAATGAGCAAACTATGCTTTTCCTGGCTGCTGACTGACCACAGTTGATGAGGAGTCCTGCTCCTTAGAAAATATGCAACATGTACAACCCAAGACTTTGCTGGGAAGTTGTGTCATGACTAAGTTAGAAAGAGGAACACAGAGCTAATCCATGCCACTTCAGAATGCTTTGGACATTGGCAGATGTCATGGGCTGTGCAGCTGAGACTTCCCAAGCCCATTAGACCTGTTGTACATGCATACCACTAGAAATCCTGAAAAAACACAGATCAGCCAGATCCACCAGACCAGCCCCCCAAACCAAGAAAAGAAATGTTTGGTGCAGGGGGGAGAATAAAGAGCAAACTAGATGGTGGCCTGTTCACCAGCATCCTTCCCTGCGTTTCTTTGTATTGATAACAACATCAAGGAACCATTATTATGGGTATAGCACAATCAGAGTGTAAAAGCTAATCCCCACACCACATTTTTATTAATGAGATGGGACAACTTAATGCTAGAAATAGAACAATAACAGAAAATAAGACTTTAGTCAAATACATGGGTTTTAGAACATTTTTTTTGCATCTGCTAACTTGAAAAAATAATTCATTAGGGTTCTCAAATTTTGAAACATCAGTGAAAATCAGCAAGAACTTCACAAGCTTGCAGGAGACAAACAACCTTTTCTTTGCCACCTTTTTACCTGGTCTGTTGATGAATCAAAAAGTGTTGCTGTGTGGCTCCTTGTAACAAATGAAGGAACATACTGCAGTCCCTCACACTCCTTCTTTGTGTGGGGTGTTTGGTTTGAGGGCCCTGATTTGCAGTAGTGATACTGTGACATATCACTTTGTTCGTAAAAACATTTCCTACTTATTACCATAAGTCATACTTTTCTGAGATAAAAGTAAAAATTTGTCTTGCTTTACTCTTTCTCTAGTGTCATGCTTAGAGAGGCAGGTAAATGTGGGTGAATACCCTCGCAGCTTTCCCATCTCTTGAGGTCAGTAGTGGAATTTATAACTGGGTCTTAATTTGAAGCCATTCATTATTTCATCTTTTTCACTTGCCTCCTTTCATATTTTTTTGCCGTGCCCTTTCTTAATGCAGCCTAACATCATCTTTGTGGTTTTGCCCAGCACAGAGCGCTGAACAGATGTTTTCTTTGAGCTGTGCTCAGTCATATCTAGGCCCTTTCCCTCAGTAATTACAGTTAATTCTAGGAATCCTCAGTGAATATTAATAGTGGAAATTGTCCCATCAAATATACATAACATTACGCTGAATGCTTTTTGACAATGCACTGCTCAATTATGCAGATGCGTTACATCATCCTGAAGTTGCATGTAATTTTCTTTATGCTTAATTAGATTGAAAGAGAGTGCCAGGAGGAATTGGGGAATAGGCTATAGGTTCCAATAAATGCCTAAAGTACATTACACTCCACACTCAGAAATGCCTCTCTCCCTAATGTTCCCCTCTAATTTTGGGTACTTTTTACATGCTTTATCATGTAGCATGATGGAAAGGAGCTAGTTGCCTTAAAAATAATAAAGGTTTTCCCTCCCCTACCCTGCTTAGTTTTTCCTGTTTGATCCTGCAGTAAAAAGGCAACTCTGCCACAATTATAGTCAGACCAAAACACTGCCTATGTCATTGACAGTCATCATCACAGATTTAGCTTGTGACTTCATCCCAGGGCCAGACAGGGGAAGGGAATGGGAAGCAAAGGAGAATGGCCATGATTAAGTACAAATCACCAGAGCAATTAGACAACGTGACTAGACTGTAAAAAGCACAGGGAGACATGGCTCAGCCCAATGGATTCACAGTTTTTTTCACTAGTTACAAAAGCCTGTTTCAGATGTTTGCCATCTTCTTTGCTCCTGCTTTATTTAAAAAAGTTTGACTAGGCATAAAGAAAAGCTACAGAGGCAAATAGCCTGGTCTTTATAGACAGGTCATGTACCTAGCAGGTGCAACACTGCAATCCATGGTGGAGGGCAGAGAAACAATTCTCCAAGGCATACGATGCTTCCTGAAGCCAAAAGGAGTGTAGCGCTCTCCCTGCCCTCTGACTTCGGCAAGCAACTCTTACTTATCTCTCTCTTTATTGGTTGATTTACTGAACAAAATCTGTCTCGTTTCAGTTGGCTTCAGCTACCAAATCAGGCTCTCAAGAAGATGTGGTTCTCTTGCACACATTCAGAAATCTGCTCTATAAAGCCAGAATCATAATGTGCATAACTAGTCCTCTAGATAACTCATTCCAGACCTTGCAGTCAGTCATTAAGCAGGACTGAATTCTGCACAAAGTCTTCAGAAAACAGGATTCTGGTTAACACGATAAAAACTAGACTAATGGTGTTTCAGATCAAAGAAGGGAAGACACTGTAAAGGATAAGAGAGAAGCTAAAGAATTATATATTCCAGGGTTGTCCTCTGAAACAGATTGACACAGACCATCTGCCTAGTGCCTGCAGTCATGTTTTTCAAGGGTCTCTGTCCTAGGAGTGAACCACAGACTGTCCAAACTGTTCTAGTAAAGTATTCCCTGATGTTGTTGTTCCCAAGAGCCATGCAGACTGTATGACTGCAAGCTAAGACATCAGCCAACCTCAGGTCCAATGTCCCCCATCACGTAAGTGCAATTAAATGCGCTATCAAGTGAGAGGAGTAACCTTATGTATTGGGAGACATGCTAGTTTCTTCAAAGTCAGAATTCGTAACAGCAGGTTCTCATCACATGACAGAGGATGCTCTCATGGGGATCAGGACCAGATAAAAGCCCTATCCCATGAACGGATGTCTATCCATATGTAATCAAACTGCAGGTACTTTATTAGGATGTTATCAGATGATAGGATGTATCAGTTTTCTGGTTGTGTATGTACATATATGATCTGACAGTGCAGAGCTTCAGGTTCAGGGTTTCCAGGTGCCTTTGTAGGATGTTGCATGGGCAACATTTGGGGTACCATGTGGGTATCAAGGTCATTATTTCTTTTTGTGAAACATACAACTAGTGCTAAGTGTAGTCCTTGTTAAATGGCATAACCATTCAAGGATGTTACAAACATGCTCATCTCAAAAGTGAGAAGAAATATGCCCAGTGGCCCAATGCTATAAAACTCAGCCTAGCAAAGGGTACACGGCTGCATTCAACTTGTGTGCGTTACATTATAGGTTTTGTTTTCTCATAAATAGTAACGATCCTTTAGCACCTTTTGTCTAAGGATCCTAAATAAGTTGACAAGTATAAATTACCAAAGCTTTGCAACATCCAGAAGGAGAGGGCAAATGCTGCATCCCTTTAACACTCAGGCATGAAATAGAAAAAGGAGGTTAACCGACTTGTCCAGGATCAGGCAGTCAGTCAGAATGGGGTTTGGAAAGTGGTACCCAGGAGTTACCACTCTGCTGCTGAATATACACAAGAACAGGCAGTCGGGGAGGTGCCTGAATGATGTTTGCTACAGCTGGTGCTAAGTCTCACAGCCCCTTATCTCTGTGCATGGTGCCGTCAAGAGCTGAAGCACACACTCTCAGTCCATATGCTCAGGTGCTGGGAACATCCCAGAGAGCTTCTACAGGTACTGTGGAGAGGATTTCTCTGGGCTGATGAATGTAGAGAATGATTTTGAACAGTGTGTGAATTCAGTATGAAAGGGGAATAGGCGCTGTTGGACTCCTTTTTCTGCATTTTCAGCAACATCTTTAGGGAAGCTTCTCTGTTGCCATGGTCCTTCCAGGTAGGAATAGGTGTTAGAATGTTTTTGGAGATGCCCTGCATCGGTAAAAACAATAATATTTTAAAGTTCCTTGATTTTATGCTAAGTTGCTGATACTGCAAGCATGTCATTAGTCTGAAATGTGGATAAATCATAGGGTTTCCATTTCACAGGTGAGTAAACTGAGGCTAAGGAAGTGCATTTGTAGCAGAACTAGGAACAGAAAATCCTTCACTGATACTGGACAGCCTTCCTTTAGTGACTACAGAGAAGTTTTATACATGTATATGACAAAAATTTGAAACAATCTTCACTGATCTATCCAGAAAATGCTCACCACTGTGCCACTTCCCTAGATTATGAGCAATTACAAATGAATCTGCTGAGACATTACCCTGGAGACTGACACCAAAGTCACTGCGTAAAAAGCAGCACAGTAAAGATCATTACCATAATTACCAGCCTAGCCAAAGCTATTACCAAAAGCAAAGCAATGGCTGAAATCATCGATGGTTCCACAGTTCAGCCGTCCTTGCTTTAAGCTAACATGTTTTACTGCACAGATGTAGAGGGCTGAGGACGTATGCATGGCCCATTACCATGTCCAGCTGACAGTCAGTAACCTGTTACACAATGTTGTGTTGATTGCTTTGGCTTAAGGGCTTGCTTAGACTTCTGGTCTATATTTTGGCTACGTTAAAATATCCTTCATCTACCAGGTTTTTTCTCACCGTAAGTTGTTCCTGTCTCATATATACACTAGGCACTTGCTGTTTTCCTCCTGCTGTCAGATGGATGCTGGGACTGGGTCTTCCACTCTCCATGTCCTCCCAAAATAAATTCTGCCCAAGTTGGCTATAAATCAGATGATCTCTGTGGCACAGTGGCTCTGTGTTGCTCCCCCTACGCTGATACAGTGTAGGGCACAGCGCCACAATCCAGCTGTTATGAATAAACTACCAGGAATAATTTACAGAGAAATTTAAATACTGCTGACTTAGGGGAAATAAAATCGCTGAAGCACTGAACAGTGGTGGCAGGCTTGAAGCCAAAATCGTATTTGCTTTTGTTCTGCTCTGACACAGGGTGTAATTGGGTTACAGCTACAACTTTGATATAGTACTTTTTTTTATAAGGCGAAGAACACAAACATTTCTGACAGTGTCCAGTAGAGTGTGAACAACACTAATTGTTCATCAAGAATCAGATACCTTCTGGATACTCAGGCAGATGTCATTAATATTAACTCCATAAAGACAGTAACAGAAGAGAGAATCTAAAATGAGTGTCCAAATAATATTCTGTTTTTAACTTTGGGTTAACTAATAAAGAAAACATTAAAACATCCAGCATGCATAAAGTGATACGGGGTCCACAGAGGGTAATGGGATCCACCAGTGATGGTTGCCTCAGAAGTTCAGAGGGACACATGGTCTGAAAGCAGCTCCCCCCCCCGCGGGCCGGGCTGTGCCGGTGTGGGCCGTGTGCCAGCCCGTGTGAGCCCCTCAGCCCCGCTCCCGCCTCCTGCCCCGTCTCCCTGCGCCAGCGCGGGCCCTGCCCCGGGCTGCAGCCCTTCAGGGACCCCCTGCTCCCGCCGGGGCTCGCCAGGGCCGCAGCTCCTGCAGGAAAGAGCCCCCAGCTGCGGCCTGGGGCCCTCCCCGGGCTGCGGGCTGGGGCTCTGCCCCGGCGGGGGCTCGCCAGGGCTGCAGGGGAGCCCTGCTCCGGGCCTGCGGCACCTCCTGCCCTCCTCCTGCTGCGGCCTGGGGCTGCCTCTGCTGCTGCTCCCCCCTCGGCTGCCTCCTCCTCTGCCTGGGCCGCCTCTGGCCCTTGCCCAAACCTGTTTCCCCCTCCCCGGCGCCCCCGGCTCGGCTGAGGGGCTCAGCTGAGCCCTGCGGGGGGGCGCTGGGCCCGGCTGGGACCGGCCCGGGGCAGCCCAGCTCCCCCCCGCAGAGGCCGCCCGCAGGCCGTGCCCCCGGGCCCCATGCTGTGCCGCCGGGCAAGGAGCGCTGTGCACGCTCCAGGCAGCTGGTGCAGCTCCGGGTAGCTGAGCTCTCCCTGAGGTAGGCGGGAGAGCAGCGGACGGCTGAAACAAAAACCAGAGGTAAGACTGGGAAACAAATTTCTCTGCTCAAAAGCCCTTAGCCTTTGCAGTTTTAGGGATGGATTCCGAGCATAGCTGTGGATGTATTTTGGATTGTCTGTTTTGGGGACTCTTGATTTTGCCAAGTATCACCTATCGGCTGCACTGACTGATGAAGCCAAGTCAGGTCCAGCAGTATCACCTCTTGGAGCCAGTCCATCGCTGCCAGTGACAGCTTCAGAGGACTTCACTTTGACATTTACTTGGCTCCTGCCGTCTTACTGTTAACACACTTCTCTCCCAGAGAGAAATACAGGGCATCGAAAATGCCTTTAAATCACCTGATTCAGACATAAAATTTTATTAACAAAGAATGAGTTTCTGTCATCAGAGAACACTAGTCATCTCTTCCCAGCCTGGCTGTGCCCTTGGTCCTCCAGCCTGACAGACCGAGTGGCTCATCGTGGGCTGCCTGGTGGCACTTGTGTTAACCTTGCAAGCACTTGCAAAAGGTGTTGAATTCCTACCTTCCCCTACACGGCTATTATTTATTAATGTACTAGACCTTCACACACTATATACTCTTGGATTTAGCTTGAAATGAGATATACAGACGTTCAGCCTGTTCATCTAGCCACTGAAAGTCGATAAAATACTGTAACCTGAAGAGGGAGAGAAGTTGCACATTATCGCGTCTGATTCTTAGTCCACCCGAGACTGCAGACGGTGTATCTTTCCTAGTAGGATCGAAACAGCAATTATCTCAAGAGAACTGGTAAGGTGAGGGTAGACTTCATCCTTTTAAGTGTTTAATATCTCAGAGCCAGAAGGCTGTATTTTAAAATGAAAGGTGAACGGATAAATATTGAAAGCAGACCAGGAAGGATTCATTTTGATGCTTTGAAGGTGGTAGCACTGTTTTGCTAAGGTGAGGAAGGAGTTGCTACAGTTATTTTGGCTTTCCCCCCCTCGCCCGCTAATCACACCCCACCCCACTCACCCCCAAGACAAACTCTGTATCTTTCTGTAGTTCATTGTAAAGTACAGCAAGTCCTCAGGGTGGGAAGAAACAAGCAGCAAGATGGGGGGGGGGGGGGGGGGGGGGAAGTGGGCAGTTACAAGATAAATTTCAAAATCTTTTGGCATTGGCTAGCCTTCGAGGCAAAAACGAGTAAATTGCCTTTTGTGTATATTCCAGGACAATGTTTTCTCCTTTGGTGTGTTGAATCTGTGTTTGCGCTCATGTATTAAAATTGCTGCTTGGTCTGCAGTGTAAAGATAACATAAAATGAATCCTAAATACCAGATATAGGTTTACAGCCTGAAATACTCTCCAGAGTTGTCATCACTTCTGAGTTGTGGTTGTGTTGGGATGTGGTGTTTTATGCTCTGCAGCTACTGGACAAAGCCATGGCTAAAGGGATTTAGAGAAGCTGACCGACAGATGTGGGCTAGGAGACTGCTAGAGAAACACACAGCAAGTAATGAGGAATTGCCAAGGAAGAGAGGGACAAGATTAAAAATGTAGGTTATCATCTTGCAAAGTCTATCCTACCTTGTTGTGTCTAAATCTCTGCTAGAGACTGGGACTCATGAGAACTTGGGGACCAATGCAAGCAAGACCCAGGCTCCTATGGAGAAGCAGAGAGGGAGCAAGTCACAGCTCTTGAGCAGACAGAAACTGTTCTCATTCCTTCACCAAGGTTAAAGCAGAAACTGTGCACTAGATGAAGTTGCTTTATCTTTGTATTCATAGTGCCAAAATCACTTACTTGATTCGGTGGGGTGGGAGAGGTATGACTCAAAACACAACAGCATCCAAGGGTGGCTGTCTTTGATGTGGTCCTGGATAACCAAAAGGAACTCATCTTTCCTTGTGATGGTATCTGTGAGATTTTGGCCAATATCCCCCTTTACGTATGCACAACCTGGGAGTGCACAGCACTGCAAAAATGAACTTTTGCCCAAGCAGAGCTCTCTGCTTGGTCTGACATGCCACGTTGCATGTACTAGAGATGATTTTTGCCCCATTCCTCAGAAGGGTAAGTGCTCCTGGAAGTGGGACAGGTCTGTTGACAGAAGCTGTGGTCATCAAAACAGGCTGTGCTGACAGACACCACTTGTGCCACATAGCATGTGGGAAGGGAGCAGGGAGGGAGTGGAGTCGTTGCTCTTGCCACAGGTACATAACCTTGTTACGCTGTGAGCCAGTGGCTGTTTTATTGCAGGGTTGGTTTCATTTGTGATTAATGAGTTATTATCAGCACTGCTAGAAAATCCGCTATAGTTGTTTGTCACCAGATAACATTTATTTCCTCCTCAGTTCCTGCTTTAGCTGTCAGGTTTTGGCTGAAATCAGACACTGAGGTGATACACTGGAAAGCAATAGACGGTTTCAATTTAGGGTGTATAAAGAGACCAGTTACTCTGCAAAAGCACCTCTGTGTGTTTGGTATTGATAGGATTAGTGCAAGTTAATTCGTATTCAAAGACTGTAACCTGACTCCAGATTAAATAATATTTCCTGCAAAGGAAATTACCAAGACATTGTGTGTTAATAACACTGAACATGCTTTTTTGAGTACCAGCCTCACACTTCAGGACTGACTCGACAAGCTATTACACCTCTCTTAATTAAAGTTTTGTTAGCACAGTGACTCCTTGCAATTTCCAGGAGATACTGGCCCTGTAGCCTGTGTAAATTTGTGCTTCTTGAAGTCTATCTTTCAGCTGAACTCTGGATTTGTGCTGCATGCCAGGGTTACCTGTGTAACTCAAGGAAAGCAGAATTAAGTATGGTCCAGCATCATCCAGGAGGATTATGAAGATACCAGAATTAGTTCCTTGGGTTATTATTAACACAGTTCCAATAGAAACCTCCTGATTGAAATGTTCACCTTAAAGGAAGCACAAACACCGCTCCCCACTGCTGTATTGGGTCCTGCCTCCATGGAGTGTTTCTAAATTAGGGGAATCACAAGAGCACTGCAAGACTGCACTGAGAGGCTGTACATGAAGTTAAACCTCAGCTCCCTGTCTGCAAAAATAAATTACTGAGACCTAGTGCCTTAACAATTCTTACAGACAGACATTAGATGGATACCAGAAAGTAAACCCCCATCATTTTAAGAAATGTGATTAGAGTGAAGCAGAGTCTTTGAATTATCTTGTCTTGAATTGTGTGGACAATGTCTCATAAGACAGGAAATTGTAACTGTAAAGCTTCTGGCATATATCTGTGTGGAATGACACTTGCCTACAATTTCAGTTCCTCCTTTAGGTTTTTCTCTTGTCATTAGCAACTAAACTTTATAACATTGGCCAGGTTAGCTCACCTTCTGTCTCATACTTGTCAGGCTGTGGAAAGCATCAGGAAATGCACCATATAGAGGTTTGGTAGGTCTTCAGCAGCAGCAGGGTGTAAAATGGTTTGAACATAGACATGTTGAATAAACGCACTTGTTTCATTTTGGCACCAGTCTATATAGAAACAAGTGGCTCATTCTGAATGTAGACAGGTCTGCTGGCCATACATCACTCTTCTGTAATGTTCTTCCTTTCTTCCATCTTTATGTGCAAGATGGTAGAGTTCTTACTCAGGTGATAACTCTCACCATAAATGTTTGCATTAAAGTTAATACGATTACAAAGACACCATAACACTGAGGATGCATAAAGATGCCTGCAACTTTCTGGCTTTAAATGGGTGTAAGGTCCCCTTAGCAACTGGGTGGTATGCAACAAAGGGTTTTTAATGAGTGATAATCATCAGACATTGATGTCCATGCTAAAGAGTTAACATTAATGCCCTTTTCATGCTGCAGCAGTTCTTCAGCGACCTGCTCACATTATATCATTAGGTTGAACAATCCTCTTCCGTGTTTCTTTTTAACATTTCCTTGGGGGTGAATAGAAGGATTTATTTAGAAAATAATTTGTTATTTATTTTTCTCTCAGACTGGTTTAGCTTTGAAAACAGCCACAGTTTCAGATCAATGCTGACAATGGAAAACATTAACACGTTAGTTTGTGGTGGTGTGCCATCCCACAAACACATGAAATGTTCCCCACTTTTCTTGTTTATTAAATCACTGTATTCTAAATTAAAATAAAGCCTTTTCCAGTCATGAGTAGCTTTTTTCAGCAACCAGTGACCTCATTCATTCTTAAGTCATGGTAAAGACCTCCATTCTGTTGCCAGCCAGTTTGATCTAGAGTTTGATTTAGCCAAAAATATCCGCAAACCACTTATTTTGCTAACGCTTTTCTTCCTCCAGTTTAAGGTAAAACATTCTTCCTAGTCTTTTGCCTTCTAGAGCAACAACTGCAGGCTTTTTTTTTTTTTTTTTTTTTCTTTAAGAGATAGTTAATGGTGGCAGGGAGAAAAGAGAGGGATGCAATTTCATATTCTCCTACCAAGGGGCAATGAAGCATCTGAGGATTTTAACCTTGACTTTGAAATGGCTTTGTAATTATGCCTTCTTAAGATGGTATGTTTGAAAGTCTGCTCATCACTAGCTGAGTGGGAGAAGGAATCTTGTCATTCATGATGGCTGATAACTCGTTTGCCAGATCAAAATTAAGAATAACCTTTCACCACCAGCTGTAGCACAGCCATCATCCTTTCTGCCTTCTCAGTGGGTACCAATGAGATTACAGTCAGTTTGCACATGACGAACCAAAAATAACCCCAGCAGTCTGTTAAAATTTAACTCCCCCAAAGGATTACATCCTAACAAGCTTTGCAGCCTAGTGCAGTTCAGCTGATCAACGGGAGGTGAATCATATGCTATATTTTTTCCAGAGTTTTCAAAAATCTTTATCAGAAAAGAGTTGTGTTGTGAACAGGGAATGATGTATGTGTTGTAATATCCAGCACAGATTGCACGGTAAAGTCTTTGCAGGATTAAAGCCCCAGGCTTCAAAACTGCACGGTAAAATTCAAAACTAATTCTTTCTCCTAATAAAACAGCTAAATCCTGCCTGTTTCCTAGCCTTTCATTGCTTTAGCAGGTTTCTCCTATTCTGTACATATCTGTCTGTTAGAAGGCACATCAAACTATAGCATTAGCTAAAGGGCACCTCAATTTGCCACCTGTATTCCAAGCTATTACAATGTAAAGGTTTTCTTTACAGTTGTAAGATCTCTCTTTAAATTGCTCTTTAAGGCTTCTTTCATTAAGCAAAAACACTGGTACTCAGAATTGATTGGGTAAAAATTCTTGAGCTGACAGCAGAGGAGACTGGAAAAAGAAAGGAAAAAAGAGATAAATATTAAAGAAAAATAATCAGCAGTTTTGAACATCTTGAGTTCAGTGCACAGTGACAGCATATTTGGGACCATCTTCCCCAAAAAGGGAAATTACCAGACGTCAGAAGTGCGTAGGTCATTCAAACATGGAGCTTTTTACATGAAAGTGTTTGGCTATGGGCTTTGCTGTCTGACTGTCACCATTTCTCTGTGCCTACTGTCTTTCATCACAGACCTGTTTCTTCTCTTCCTCCCTTGGGCTCATGCTTTGAGCTCTGATCTTTCACTATTGAAGTCACTGAGAGTTTTGCCAGTAATTTCTGTAAGCATAAAATCAAGCTCAGACTTCCCTTTCATACTCTTTCTTAAGTTTCCCAAATGTTTCTTTCTAGGCTTCATTCCCCAAAGCACAGATGTTCTTTCTGTCTCTCTCTTTTTTTTTCTTTTTTTTTTTTTTTCTTTTTTTTTTTTTGGCTAAACAGTAGAAACACTTCAGAAAAGCATTGAATAATCTGATTTGTCAGATTTCTAAAGCATTTTGGGAAATACTCTTTCGGATAGTGGTGATGATCAAGCTAGTTTAGATTTTCCAGCTGTTCTAGAAGTAGCAAACCAATGTCTGTAGGATGTTTGCCAGAAATAAAGTCAGATACAAATGCACATGCTCACTCCCATGTATGAACTTGCCTGCAAGTAATTGGGTATTCATGTTAAAAAGAATTAAATGATTTTCTGGTTGCTCACATCTAAGCCCTGTGAACAATTCATACTGTTAAAGCTGCTAAATTAAACCTTCCTGACTCCATAATGCTGCTATACCAAACAGATGCATTCTGGAGTACTACCCACTGGCATATTATCTACTGACTAGCTGCATATAGAGAAGAACACGCATGTAACACTATCTATAAATACAGCAACCAACATACACTCTGGAGATGTTGTAAGGGCTCCAAAGTTGAGTTTACTTTGAGGTTTTTAGCTTCAATTAGAATTAAAACTGCTGTAAAAGATGTTATAGTGATTGAATATACTTTCTAGATTTAACATCTTCACAGCCCTATTTAATTTCCTGTAATATTTTTAGTTCAGATGAAAAGATGTTCTCCCTATTCATCAAAAGATATTTTAAACCCGATGGGGGGAAAATGAAGCTACTGATGTCTGCTTCCTTTATTTAGTACTTTTCGCTTGACTCCCTGCGTTCTCACATCAGCTTCTTACCACTTTTCTGGGAACCAGGGAGAAGAGCTGGGTCAGTGAAAGTGTAGGAGGTGTAAGAAGTTGGAGTAGGGAGACAGATGTGTGTCTTTCTGGGTTCATTTCAATGGCCTATCTGCTGCATGTGCTGGAGTTGCAACCCCTCCTGCATCTCCATGCTGGAGGGGTCAGGCTTCCAGCTATGAAAATGTGGTCCTCTGTTTCACTGGAAAAGGCTACAAGGACCAACAGCTTCAGTCACATGCAGCCACAGAAGATCAAGTGTTTTCTTCAGATGATATCAGAGACTATCAATTTATGTACTGCATTCACCAAAACAATGACAAAGTCACCTCTATGATGAGCCTGAAGCATTAAAAAAAAAAAAAAGAAAAGGCAAAAAAGGCTATACTAAAGACCAAGCGTCTCAACTGTAATGTACATGAAGAAGAGTGAGACTGTAATAATTTACTGCTAGAGCAAAATAATTCCCAGATAAGCCTAAGAAACGGGCAGTACCTTATGTTCTGGTGAAAAGAACAGAAAATATCCAGGTCTAAGCCAATATGCAATGTCAGAATGCTGTGAAGACATATCCCTTCCTGATGCCGAATCTGCTGCTTGGCTTAACTTAGGCTGTGGAAGTAAGATACCCAAAGTGTGTCATCCTGCGCATCAAAGACTTTCTGGATTTTATGACACTTCTGTTCAAACTGTCATTACTTTCCTGAAATGGTGGCCTTTGTATATGTACTGTGTTTAAGAAACAAAAAATCTGACTATGGAACAGGTTTGGGTGGGATGTAGAAATACTTGAGCTAGCTTTAACCAGGCTACAACATTAATGGAAGCAGATTAACTGTGAAAGCATAGGACTTTATGCCATCAGATTAATTCATCACATTAATTAATTGCTTCTCAACAGGGAAAATTAACCCATTCTACTTCAGCTACATTTGCCTTAATGCACTAGATGCCATCATTAGTTCTAACACTTCCATACTAAAACATAAAAAAAAAATCCTACAATTAAATTAGAGGTACTAAAAAGTAACAGTAATAGCATGGCTTGTTATTTGACCAGATCTGGATCTCCAGCTTCAGACTAAGGTTGCAATGATGTGTGTACAGAAACTTATTCTCAGGGACCACAGATGATTTTTTTTAATTTTTTTTTTTTTACTAACCTGGATTGAAATCCTATTGTAGAGAAAAAAAAAACACTCAAAAAACCCCCTAGTGATGCCAGTGACATCAAGCAAGCAATCTGGTGCGTGGCTTGTGGGAGACTGAATGCCGTCTTGTAGGTGGAGTGCACTAATGGGAGAGGAGGACCTGAGAGGACAGGCTGAAGCATACAAACCATACTGATGCATGCTGACTCTAAAAAGTCATTAAGATATAAGAACTGGTAACTCCAAGGTTTAAGGCTATATACTTATGAAACAAATGTGGTATGTATTGTATATGTGCAAATCCTAGAAAATATATCTGTACTGTAATTGGGGAATAAAGGAAACTCGTGCATGCAAAAAGAATGTCTGACCTGATGCACTGATATCAATTAGGAACGTTAACCAAAGAAATAGCTAGCATGAGCCCAGTCTGTCTAGCTTGCTGTACCATAAAAGCAAGTGGAGAGGAACCAATAACCCCTGGATTCAATCTGGGTTTAGCTGTTGCTTCTTCTTTCTTATTTTAACATCTATCTCGTGAAGTTTGGGTCAGTGGGACATCAACTAACTGATAGGAATTGCTACTAAATCAGCCTATGAAGTCATTGCTGGATCTGATGCCTGCAATGTAAACCCTGCTTTTCAGCCGATAATGGAAAGGTTAATGCTGTAATAAAGGATGAATCGACAGACATGTGCAGTTTACTCCCTGCTCTGTCAACTACAGAACTAATAAAAGCTGTGCTAGAAATAAAAAAATAAATAAAAAAACCCTAACAAAAAACCCCAACTACCTTCCGGGAACTAGAAAAAAAAAAATGACAGTATACTCCAGCATAAAGAATATCCACATATGAAAAAATGACAGAAAAAATTAAGCTGATGTGAGTTTAAGCACTGGAGCAAGGTAGAAAGATGCAAATTAAGGTACAAGATGATCACTTTATTATTGACTTCTGCTGTCCAGGTCCAAAGGAAAAGCTGCTCCTGCATTTGTGCATGGTGCGGCATGTCTTGTATTAGAAAAATGATTCAAAATTCCTAGCAAAAAAAAATTATTTATGTTTGAAAGATTGCAGATGCTTTTGTATCCTTTTTGTATCTGTCTTGTGAAGGAAAGACACAATGATCCATGCTGGAGGAAGGAGAATGAGTTCCCTCAACAGTTCCCTCAACAGCATGAAGGATTTCTTAGCCTGCCCCATAACTCCAGTAATGGTGTATGCAGAACTTAATTACATGCTTTCTATTACGGGCATGTTGAATCATTTGGGTTAGATAAACAACATCCATAGCTGCATTACAGCTGTTTAGCGTACACCTAAAGTGAGCACCTTGAGATACATCTAATAACCTTACAAGCAAGCTGAGTGTAAACATGTGCTTGTTTTTAAAATGTCACAATGACTGCAATAGTGCTAGTAATTTAATGTGAAGTATTCGCCATGAAACCCTTTCAGATTTGTTCTTGTGAGTATTAACTTTATCATCAGACTTATCACAGCACCCTCAGAATTCAAATAGCTTGAAAACTAATAATTACCAAGTCTGATAATCTTAGTGGGTGAGGTGGAATTGCAACACTTGGTTTCTTCAACTTTCCTATAACTATAACATTACCTTCATAGGATAAACTAAGCTCTTGTTCTTTAGAAGCTATTACTTTAATAGTTGTCTTAGCTGTGGAAAAACAGCAGAATGCATGAACCCTCAAGGGTAAAAAAGGTGGGGGGAAGTATTTCTAAGAACATCTGATCATTAATTCTGGCTTCATCTCATGTTTTTTCAATGTTCAGTCTGGCAAATATTTGAATTTAAAACATGTTATATGTGGTTGTTATGGCTTAACCCCAGCTGCCGACTAAGTCCCACACAGCCGCTTGTTTACTCCCCCTGTGTTGGGACAGGGGAGAAAATCAGAAGGGTAAAAGTGCAAAAACTTGTGGGTTGAGATAAAGGCAGTTTAATAGGTAAAGCAAAAGCTGTGCGCACAAGGAAAGCAAAGCAAGGAATTTGTTCCCCACTTCCCATGGGCAGAGAGGTGTTCAGCCATCCCCAGGACAGCAGGGCTTCATCATGCGTAATGGCTACTTGGGAAGATGAACTCAGAGCATCCCCCCCGCCCCCTTCCTTCTTCCTCCAGCTTGTATTGCTGATGGTGATGTCATATGGTCTAGGATATCCCTTGGGTCAGCTGGAGTCAGCTGTCCTGGCTGTGTCCCTTCCCAGCTTCTTGCCCACCCCCAACCTGCTCACTGGTGGGGTGGGGTGAGGAGCAGAAAAGCCCTTGGCGCTGTGTAAGCACTGCTCAGCAATAAGGAAAACATCCATGTACTGTCAACACCGTTTCCAGCACAAATCCAAAACATTACCCCGTTATCAGCTACTATGTAGAAAATTAACTCTATCCCAGCCAAAACCAGTGCATTGGCTACATTGGTAAGACTGAGTAAGCAAATACAATCCTTTTCTTTCCTGTTATTTAAGGTTGTATTTAGACATTTGTGCCCTGGGGCCCAATGGAAAGCTTTCTTCCCTTTTACTTCTTTTTTATCATTCCCAGCATTGTAAGAGAATGTTAGGTTTGATTCATGGCTTGTTACCTGACATTGTGAGTGAGATTGATCTGACCTAGTCACCTGGGGCTCTTTTTCCAGTTGGAGAAGTAGGCACTTCTAATACATAGTTCATCTCCTCCTTAAGTAGGTACCTAAAATAGAGCAGGTGATTCATGCTTTTAAGGTCCTCAGTTTTCCTCCCTGCTTTGAAGCGAGCCAGGCAAGCTGAGATGCAGACACTTGCACTGTCAACGTCTGCAGGAAGCTAAGGTGAATCCCAGCCTGTATTTCACATGCATCTGGCCTAAGTTTTATTGAATCAAAATGCAGGCACAAATCATAATTGGCAAAAGGGTGAGGCTGAGCTCCAGTGCTCATTGAAGCCAGTGAAAATGTTCTCATTGATTTAAAGGCACTTTGAATTACTCCCTCAGGAAAAAAAATAAGAAGAGAGGGATGTTGGAGGAGCTGTCTTCTCCTGCTCCTTGATTTCCTGTTTAAAAAAATATATGGTATACACCAGACTTCTGAACCTTTGCAGGACTACTGTTGCTGCTGGTTAGCAATGGAAAAACCAATGTACAATTGGTTGTGAGCATCTTGATCAAGACTACTCAGAAGTCATTGTAACATCACTGGAACAGTTAGAGGTTATGACCTAAATAATTATACAATGTTGAGAACAACTTCAAGCCATGCTATGCTAAAAACAAATGTATAGACGATGCTGTAGATAGCTAAGGCTAATATACATATATAATCAGAGACTGTGATACTGAAGAGATCATCTGATTCATTCAGTACATCTTTCACCCAGGAAAGTTACTGCCTAGTGCTCCCTTACTAATGTTTTCTGTAGTCACATGGCAAGTATGTCAGCCCATCCCTGGAGATGTCCTGGTGGGATGTGGAGGAAGAAAACACTGACTTTCCACACACTTTAGATGCCTGTGTCAACCATCACAGTTGTCTGGGAGGTCAATAAAAAAAGCCCAGACCTGACATTCATCCCTCTGCAGCAGTCTGAGTCTGCAGCAATTTTACAAGAAAAGGGAAACCTCTGAATGACTGATGCAAACCTTCCCCATCATTCCAATCCCAGTATTCAGGACTGGCAGAGGTGCTGAGAGCTGTAAGCACAGCATCAGTGTTGCTTTCTGCTCCAGAATTTCTGCTTTTGTTCACCTACATGAGGCGAGATTCAACTCACGATTAGATTCACTTCAGGCATCCAAATATCTGTGTGTGTACATATGAGTTAAGTATCCACTATCCCACTAATCTAGTCGGTACAGTCTGTGGAGCTCAGAGGGCAGTTCAGCTCACTGAATGAGCTTTATTGGCTGGCTGGCTGGCTGTCAAATTTGTCATGCTATACCTGAAAATGGATGTAACTCCACTCTTACAGAATTGTTATTACACTGAGATTCCAGCCACTCTTTGTATTGATGTCACAACAGAAGAAGCTGGCAAAACTTGACTTAGGAATAGGAATTGCTATTCCCATGGATGTTGAATAAGAATAGGAAAGTTATGTCAAGGCTGTGCCCCACTGTGCCCAATCCTACTTGTTACAGAGGACCTTCCTTTAGTAAACCAGCTGCCTCATTCAGGAGAGAACCAAAGGTTCATGTTCTTTGAGGATACAAATGTGTGAGTCCCAACAGAGCTGCTTAGCACAGACTTAACTACTTTGCTTAGATTGTATTCTGCATGCAGAACTTGTCATTACTGCAAATTGGGTTTTATTTTTCTAAATGTACTTACGTATGCTGAATTCTGTGCTGTTTCAAGTTACTTACTCAACTAAATAAAGCTTTTTCTTCAAAGGAAAACAAATAAAAAAATTCCCTTCCATATTGGCATTATTTCCTGAAGGTTTGATAAAATTGTATTTGTTTGAAACTGTCAGGTTGAACAGGGATAAATGTAATCTGAGATACTAACGAGTCAGTTGAGCAAAAGGGCCATCATATATTGTGTTGAGAAGCATTGTTGCTGATGCTGGTGAAACACTTCAGGAATAAAATTGGGCAGGTCTGGAAAAGGCTGATAACCTCCTCCAAAGACTTCAACTTCAGACTTCAAATGAAATATCACATGCTTACAGATGATCATTCTGAATTTTGAATGCTGATTAATTGCTTATGGTAATGCAAAGCAGCAGAAATACTTTAAAACAGCATTAAATTTACATAGGTACAAATACCATGTGCTATTGTTATTGTTGTGTAAATCAGAGTTCTGAGGATACAATGACCTCTAAAGAGCTTATCTAAAGTTCACCTTCAAGGAGGATGTGATTCATTTGCCGTGCTAACACAACAAATAATTTACTAATGAATGTGAGCTGGAGGTGAAAAAGGAGCACATAGGACTTATCTGTACTATATGCTTCAGCTGTTCCTGTGTCGGCCTTAGCAGCTGCATTAGCGCCGTGGGTCTGCAGCCCACTGAGAGTTGCAGACACTTCTATGCTCTTTCCTGTGGAGGTGCCAATCCTCTAGAAATCCCCCATGACACAGCCTCTGCAAGCAACTTTGTTGAATCACTTTAAAGTGGACATACTCTCATTAGTTTAAAGGTGAGATGTTGTAAAAAACACGATTATGAAGGGATTTGCCTCTGAGCAACTGATCATCCCCCTCACACTTCTATCCAGACCACATACCTTGTCATGTGTTAAACCATCAAGGTAGCAGCTGACATGTTATGCCTGAAATCCACTTTTTCTCCCTCTTCTCTCTTGCCAATGAACTGTTAAAAAAGTCTTCCCGATGTTTGTATAGAAATATGAGAGAAGAGAAGCCCTCATATACTTTGAAAGGCATGTATTAAAAATCATAACACCTGTGTCAGTGGTTTGCTTGCTGTACAGCTGAGTTACAGGGAGTGGTTTCCATTTCTGCACTGTGAGAAAAGGCATGGTGGTGAGCATTTGGCCAGCTGGGAAAGGTGTGATTAGGAGACCATGCTGCTCAGGTTGACATCCAAAAGGCATTTTCATCCACGTGATACTGTGTTCCGTGCCAGGACTCTGGTAATACTCCCAATTGGTATAATGGATCCATCTCCTACAAAAAGGCAAAGAACTGGGGTGTGAATTGCATGCACCTAGCGCACTATGAGACACCTTGGGGGAACTTCACTATCCATATAGGGCTAGCAGATATGTAATGGAACCTATGGGACATTTGCACCCCTGTGGAGAAGCAGCCTGAGGGTGAAGTTGCACCAAGATGTCCATCATTATCTGATAAAAGAAGTCCCTTGGGAAGGGATTCTGACTGAGATGCTATCTTAGATGATCTTAAGCCTCTAAGACAACCCAAATTCTTTTTGAGAAAGAGATATTCAAGAATATTCTGCATTCAGCACTCAGTGGCCTTCCCTTGGCCTCCAGCTGATGCCATTTTATGGGGTACTGGTAATGGGCCAGAGCTTTGAATCCTTGTTGCCTAACTGATCGTTGATGCCAAACTGCAGCCTGCTTATGTATGGAGCACAAAGGAAAAATTAAAGAGTCTGATGTAAGAAAAGGTTTATAGGAACAGCATCAAGTCAAACCGGACTAAAAATCTCATTTAATTTGCAGGGACGTTTGGTCTGTCTTTTAACATAGTATTGAGTGTGTGTTAATTTGTGTATGCCAATAAAAAAAGCATTCCTCCACATCGCCACTGTTCATCTGACCCACAGCTGCTGTAACATGAGTTTAGCATCTTTTAGCACAGATCCTTTCTCCTCTTCTTCTTTCCCTGTGAATAAAGTGAGAGCAGCTCATCTGCTTTGCATTCCACACAGTAAGAAAACCTTTCCTCATTGATTAATATGAGCTTGTTTTGCAGCACCAGTGGATTTGTGAATGGGCCATAGGCTACAGACCAGTTTGTTAAGGAAAACTGATGTGCAGTGTTGTCACATAGACTATGATGCAGTGATGACTCTGCACTCTTCACTTACATAAAAATTAGAAAAAGTTCAAAAAATCCTCCTGGATTAAAAAACCCAGTAAGAACAACTGGATTGTTCAAAGCAAGGATCTGAGATCTTTGCCTGATTTTCTCTAGTGCAGGCAGTGATTAAATGCTATGTGAGAAAGATGTCTCTTCCATTCTAGCTGTAATACTTCATGCTTTTTACTAGAAAAGTCCTGAGTCAAGCACCCTGTGTCACAGCCAAAACTGTGACCACCTCAGGTGCAAAATGGTAGAGCTCTCTGTGAAGTTAATGCCATAAAATTCAGGAAGAGGCTTTTAATGTGATAATATTTATCTCCTGTAATCCAGAGATCGCACTCAATCTGAGAGAATTGAGCCATGTATCTGGCTCCACAGGAGCTGCATTACCATGATGCCCTTCACTGCCCATAATAGAAAACTCACTAAACCATTAAGATGACCTGGAGTGTACTGGCAGTGTTGATGTGTGGTGCAGGTCATGTGCAGCCATGCATCTCTTCCTTACACAGTTGCAAATCTTTGATGATGCAAAAAAGTCTGCTGGTATGGCACCATGCAACTTTTTTTCCGACTGTTCCATTCCACGTGAAAACTGACATCATTGCAGAGAGTGCTCATGTTCACACATAAAGGTGACTGTGTCATGGAGTTTGAGATGGCACAGGCAAAGAAGATACAGTCTAAACTGGAAATTGTTTTTTTGCTTGGCAATCCCACCTATCTGAAAGTACTGGATTAGGGTAGAAGTATTGGCATTGTTTAAAAAAGTATGTTATTTTGCAACTTAGGTTCAAAACCAGAAAAAACAAAAACCCTATCAAAACTCCCAAATGGGTTGAAGTCTTGGATAACGAGTAAAGATTCTCTTTTCACTTCACTGTAAGAATTTGTCTGGCCACTGAGTTGGTGTTATCACTTCCCTACCTAGAAACCCTGTATTAGAGACTACAGAGGTTATTTCTGGACAGTGCTGTCTTCTTGACGTTAGAAATTCACTTTCAGCTAGATCACCTTTGGAGGACCTATTGTTGCGAGTGTCGGTGCAAAAAGGGAATTTATTCAGGGGGAAGAAGGGGTGGGTAGGCTGTTTGACTGGGTTTTTTGCTTGTTTGCTTTTTTTCTTTCCCCTGCAGTCTTTTGATCCTCCTTGATTTCAAATGGGAAGGTAGAAAATACCACAGCCGTGTGTTCAGTTAAGGCAAAAGTCATAACAGTGGGTTGAGAAGTTTCTCCCATTTACATTCTTTGGAGCTCCCTAAATATTTGAAGGACATAATTAATTCCTCTCCTCCTTTCTAAAGAAATGGGAAGGGTTTGTGGGGAGATCAGTGCATGTCTGTGTGAGAGATCCTAATTCCTGCGTATCCCTGAGATTTTGTCATGTTTGGAAGTGGACTCCTTGATCTTTCATCTGTCTGGACACACAGTGTTGGTGATGTTTAGAAAGGTACCTTCCTGGAAATTCCTACTCAGGATGTTTAAACATTGACATGGATGATTAATATTTTTACCTTAGGCTCTTTATATACTCTAAATTCACTTCTTTATGGGATTTGCTGAAGGCTCGGCACTTGACTGCCGAGTTACAGGCTGACTTTCAAATGTCCTAGACTTTTATTTCACAAAATTTAGCAGAAACCAATGTATGAATCTTAAAGTTCACCTTCAAGTGGCTTCACACAGATTTGTTAATGTCCTTTAGAGAATGTCCTGTTAGAAACATTTCTGAAACTCGTTTGATTTGCAGTTATTGCAGCTGGGGCTGCCGGGTAATGCAGTTTGGCTCTGTGCTGTTCCTGCTTTGCTGTGCTGCATGGCCCACTGTGTTTCGTAGTCTATGTCTCTCAACTCAATTAGCAGCATGCTGCCAGCCAGAGATAAGCCCATGGACAGGCGTACTAGTCATGACAGATAAAAGCCCCAAACAATAGTTCAGTCCAATGTCATTCACTTAATACAAAAATAGAATTTAAAGCCACTAACAGAGCAACTCAGAATATTTAGTTGCAACAATCAGAAGCTTTTCCATCCTTACTCAAGCCGCAGGAGGAGACATCTAACTCCTTGCTGTCATTGTGCCTCCTTTGTCCCCCAGTCGCGTGTGTGATAAGATGTCTAGACCTCTTCTTGTAACCTATGTACGCTAGTCCTTTCAAAGCATCTTTAAAACTTGTCTAGGAGACAAGAAGGAAATGGGATTTTGGTGGATGACTTGTTTTCCAAGCTGAGAAAAATCAGGCAGGGGAATGTAGCACTCTGGGCTGTTTTGCACTCTCATGCCAGTAAACCTGGGAAAAGTGTCAGGCCATTCCTCTGGAATGTCCCCTACAACAGAATATCCAGGTTAATGGTGTTTGTGCTGTCTGACATTGCTGACTCAAAATATTTTGTAGCATCATGCCAGACTCCCTAAGGAAGCTGGCAATGGTGGTACACAGGGCAATAAAGCAAAAAGTTTTTAAGAGTAGACCTGAAGAAAAACCAACAAGAGGAGGAGGTTTTAACCAGGCTCTTGGCTTGTACGTGGAGGACAGGAGAGAGGAACCATCTGATTTAAAAGCTGTTCTTTTGCACCTTAAATTCCCTGCTGTGAAGCACAGCTTTCCTCTCCCATATCTTGCTTTTTAAAAGCTTTCCAAACTTAGGGAAACAGCAGTGAAGCACATTCAGAGGCACTCCTGCCAGTGAGAAACCAAGGTCATAAAAAACCTGGCATGAGTAAGCATTTAGGCTTTTCTGGCTCAGCTTCCTGCTGTGAGAGGGACAGTGTCAGTGTCACCAATGGACTGGTGTCATTCTGGGCTACTGCTTCACCGCCTGCCAGGTCAGCTGGTATGGCAGTGAGACTAGGGATCTTTTGGGGATCTTACCTTACTTCCCAGGGTTTCTGCCAGCATCTTGTGAAAGGTTTTGCTCTGTCTCTGCCATTGCAGCAGAGCAAGACTGCAATTCAGCTTACCGAGCATGGCATTCCTACCTTGTCCTTGCTGTATGATGGCATTGGGCCAGGGACTCCTGCATGGAGCTCTGTGTGTGTACTCAGTGGAAACTGTGGAGGCAGAGAAAGAGGAACCTTTGAACATCCATACCTGCAGCACTTGCTGCTTTTCTCCTCCTCATCCCAGACCTCCACTGAGTTTCTCAGTGCCCTTCCCCACACCCTTCTTCACAGTGCCCAGTTGTCAAGTTTTTCCTGTCACCCTTACCTCAGTACTGATCTCTATAAGAGTAGCTGGCCTATTGCTTGGAAAAGCAGAGATGCAAGAATCTAAGTATCAAACGGTGAATATTCCTATGTTTGTGAAAATCAGGCATGCATTCCCTTCTCTCTGAAGGGCTCTTCTCAAATATTGGGTAATATCATTTTTGTAGTGTTAAAAAGCCCAACTCAAGCCTCTCATTAACAACCATAAAACGATCAGTGCAAGATACTGCAGATGTTCTGTGAAAACTGAAGTTTGGATGCAGAGAAAAAGATGGTGGGTAGGAATACAGAGAAACTGAGAGAACTGTGAAAAAAGATACATTTTTAATCCTTATGGATAAAAGCCAATAGTTGAAGAAAATAAGGTTGTTCCAATATGAAATTTGGGAAAGTGTGTGGGAATCATGGTTTTAGAACCATATTGCTTTTGGGAACCCTGAACCAAAAATTTAGCAAAACATTGTCAGATTTTCCTAATATAATCTTAGAGAATTCCATTAGCATTTACCAGGTGGCAGAACAGAATGAAACTAGAGCACAAGTTTTAAGGGAAAACAAGAAAGGACCAAGTGAAGCAAAGCAGAAAAATCTAAGGTTCATAAGAACATTTGGAGACAGAGGAAATTCCAATGGCTTGCAAGAAATGGCATTGAAGATGTGAGAGCAAGCAGAAGTCTATGCACTGTCACACTGGAGGGGATTTCTTAGTAGTAACTGTTGAAGAGGCTTTCCTGCCCAGAGCCTGATTATTATTTTGTAATTATTTGGAATTTTTTGGTAAAATTTTAAAATTTTACAAATTGTAAAAATTGACCACATGTAGATGTGATACCTAAATTTACAGCAAGGGATTTCAGAGAAAGCTAGTCATATAGGAAGTGGTCTGGTATGGCTGATAGGCTAATTCTTTCAGTAGTAAAAATATGTAAAGATCATTAAAAGGTGGTGGCTTTAATTATATCCAAAACAGGGATGAATGTAAGGGGTGGCGTTCAGCTAATTTACACAGTAAACATCTCCATAGGAGCTAATCACTAGTCTTTCCTTACAGTTACAGGGAAGAAATTGTCTCTGTAGGTGCACCTGACCAGCTTGAGCCATCTACTTTGAAACAACATGAGTTGTATGCTAGAAGCACAAATTCCTCTCTGTTAAGTATAAACCTAATCGATACTAACATTTTGTGACACAGCACAAAAATTTGGCAAACTGATGCCAGATGTGAATATTGTTTGGCCTGCCCATGATGTATCTAGTCCTCATAACATCTTCAAAAGGACTGCTGTGTTTTGGAATAGATTATAGGCAAATTACTATCTGATCTGCTCCTAAGATTCTGAAGAAAGAGAAGGTGAAAAGGATACATGATAGGTACCTATATATGGAAAAAAATATAAAAGTTCTCAGCTAGATCTGCATTATATGGGCTTCAAATGAAAGTAGATACAGAAGAAAAACTCAAAGCATGTGAAATATTAGAAGAAATAAAAATTTATCAAACTAAACAGTCTATGATGGTTCATCCAAGGAACATTAGATTCATGGTCTAGCATAGTCATAAATTACGTCTTCTTTCCTGGAAAAAAATGTGTATTGTTTTTGGAATCTGTCTTTAGTACACCAAAATAGTACTATTAGAAAATATGAGTGTTAAACGTGATTTCCAATAAGAAGAACATATATTTACTAGAATAGTATATTAGTTGTGACAGTGACAAAAGAGCACTGCCATTTGGTGGTCTGGAAGTTAAACATACAACAAACTAATCAGGATTTTAGGCATAATACTGCAGATAGGTACAATGTAATGGGTGGTGAAAAATGATGTAAAATGATAACAAGAACGATCCTAAAAATGGAAGAACTAAATTCAGATCCTCTTTTGGTATATCTGGCTTACAATCTTGAAGTTTGGACTGATACCTGCTAAAACACTGTTCAATAGGAAGCTTAGGCTTAATAGGATTCACTTTTCATTAAGAAACCTTGACTTTTACTCTTTCTTTCTTCTAATACTTGGTGCTCTATGTCCCATGGATAGTAGCATTATAACTGCAAGTAAATTTCAGATTTTCTCTCTTTCTGTCTCTTGATTCCCCAGGTCAGTGTTAGTCTCCCCTCTGTTCATCCACTGTGATTTCAGCAGTTTCTTTCCCTGTGATTTGCCTGTTACAATTTTACAGCCAGGCTCAACCACTGGACCCACATTGCTGCCTCTAAAAGGTTAAATCAGACAATATAGACTCGGCTATTGTCATATTGCCATAGGACAGTATGGACTCAGCAACTGTCAAGCAAGTTTGAGTCATTATGTTTGCAAGACCACAATATGGGCATAGGTGGTATATATGCCCACAATATAAGCATAAGCAGCAAGGTGAAGATGTACCTTGTTGTCATCTTTGCTAAGCAAGGGGAATTGTTTAAAAAAACATGACAACTTTGTAGCATCTTCCGTAGAAAGAGGACACAAGAAGACTTGCAGGCTTCATAAAAACCAAGTTCCAAAACAGAAGAGGCTGCAGGAAAATCGGTGGGTTGCACAGCATCAACGGAGATTAAAATTCATGAAGTGCTCTGAACCTGTTATAATTTCAGATGGTAAGGGAAGATTGCTGAGATGTGATTTGATTAACTTGCGGTGGATATTTATCCTTTGGAAGCAGTGCGGTAGGAGGATAGCTGACCCTTCCAAGATGGATTGCAGTTATATGTCCCAACACATGCTTTTCATCCCTGCAGTCCCCAGGGTACTGCAGGAAGGAGCAGGAGCCTGGCTCTGCGAGCTGCGTGTGTTTTGGGACTGCAGTTCCTGCTCAGCAGTTGCATCTCCAAGTCACTCTTCTGGGCTGCATTCATGCACTTTCTGCAGCTGGGGGTTCAGACCACACTCCCTGCTCAGATTTGCCCTCGAAATTATTCGTGGTGACTTGTGATCTCCAGTCTCACCCTCTCACCCTACTTTTACTTTTTTTTGTCCTGTGTGGTCTGTTGTTTTCATGGGTGGGCTCTCGCTTGGAGCGGTAACAGCTTGCAGCATGGACTGTGCCACACAGAGCGAGTGAACAAACAGCTCTCCATGTCCGTTAATACCAACATTTGGGCTTTTTTAGTGACCAAGGACAAGCCGTTTCACCACTATGAGACTCCTTTTCTTGCATATCACATACCTGGGCGCAATCACCTAAACATCCCCTGCACTGAGTTTGTTTCATGCGGAAGGAAAACAGGGAACGAGAGCAGTATCCCCTTGCTCTATGGAGCACCGATACCCTCTAGTGGTAAAACCGCAGGCATTTTTAGGGAAAAGACGATTTCACCAACTTCTGTCTTCCTCTGGGACAAAAATCTGCGCATCATTTATTTGACAGTGCTGTTCTGTTGAACGATATCGTAAATTCACGCCTTTAGTTTAAGTAGCTGATGATGTAATTTCCTTGGGCTGTTTTCAGTGTGTTTCGCCTTTCATTAAATCATTTAAATGATACTTGCGAGCTGATGGGCGACTGAATTGTCACATGGTATAAAGCAATGGCTGTAGTGGAAAGCATCAAGTAGCAGCAGCTCAAGGCTTTAAATGGAGAATTAGTGATGGTACCACTGTAATGGCTGTAATGTGGCAGATGATAGGTGGTTTATAGCTAATCAAAGGAATCATGTCGACTTCTCACCAGTTTGCTCGTAGAGGTGCAGGGCACCAGGATCATGAGTCTTGGGAAGCCAGTGAGCCACTGGCTTCATAATTGCAAGGTGGAGGCAACAAGGTATGGTGTGACAAAGAAAGCTTGAAGGCATGGCAGGAACATCACAGAATTGCTAAGTTCATTGCCGAATGTCTTGAGCAGTGGGAGTGTAGTTACAGGTGAACGGCAAAAGGCACATTCTAGACCCAAAGGCTGTTTCCTACCAGCCACAGAACCCATGCTCTAGAGCATGGCTGGTGAGTAGGAAAAGGTGAAACTTGTCAAAGAAATCCAGGATTATTTAGCACGAGCAGACACATTTATTTCTGTTCTAACCTTGTTCAAAATGGCTGATTTTCCTGGCATAACAACGTTCAGTCTGAACAGCTAATACTGGGAAAGGCACAGCAAAATAATCCTTCAGGGTTTGCTGTGAAGTGTTTCACTGTTGCCTCTTCCTTGCATGGAGGGTTCTAGTTGATGCTGTTTGGAGGAATTTCCTCCCCAAAAGGCAGCAGGAGCTATCTGGAGCTGACCTCTCTCCTTTTACTCCAGCTGCAAGAATGCTGAAAATTCTTAGAACATGCTCCTTAGCCCCAGGTTTCCTCAAACATCAAGTAAACAAAAACCCAAGACAGGGTAGAGGACATGTGTCTCTGAGATGAGATGAGTCCTTGCTCACTGCCTCCTTGCTGCAAGCTGTGGACTCTACCCATTTCACCCAGTGAAGTGGAGCTTTATTCAGCAAGAAATGAAATCACACTTTAGGCATCAGATTGAAATTCAAAACAGGTAGTACACACTAAACACAGCTTGATTCTTAACAAGCTTTTTCCCCTGGATGATTTCAGTACCTAACGCCTATCATTTATTTGATGTACCCTAGCTATGAAAGCAAGGGAGCCAGAGCTTTTATGGAGACGTCCTTCCAATTTATTCAATAAGCTCTGAAATATTTCCATGGCCACCTGCCCCTCTGGTCCTGTGGATCAGCCTTTGGGAGCACATTAGAATGCCCATGATCTGGGTACATGAAGTACCAGAACATGAGCTTTCCCTACTCTGCTTCGCAGTAATCACTTACAAGACTCCCTTGATTTTTCTTACCTCTTTATGCGTAAAAGATTGTGAATAGCTTGAACCTGTGAATAGTTTTACAAAGCAGATCAGTGTGACTTTAGATTAGACTGGATTGGATTTACCAGCAGTGGGAGTTAAATTTTCAGTCAAATCTCTGTTTTCTGGAGCCTCACAGACAGACAATAGCACAGGGGCAGTGATTTATTACACACTGCGTTTACTGGAGAGCAGAACTTTACCCTCTCTATCGTTTCTCTTTCAAATCTTTTCATCTTTTCATCTGCATAGAAATGAGTGCAAAAAGAGAAGAAAAAAAGAAACGCAGTGCAGTTTTCAAGGGATGGTTTGTCCTGGTGCTGCATTGTAGTGAAACGTTTACTGTTTCTCAGGTCTTAGGATGTGCCAAGTCGATTCATTCCACTGTACCTGCAGTGCCATTTTGTGAAGTACACAGCACATCAGCTTGGACTAGACCTCCTGAGCATTACAGTCCTCTGCCATACCATACAACCCCTTCCCAAACCGCATTATCATCCTTTTTCTTCCTAAGAATGCAAAGAAGTTAATTAATGCTTCTCTGTCCCAGAACCATTCTGACTTAGTATCTTG
This sequence comes from Falco peregrinus, assembly GCF_023634155.1. Classification (NCBI taxonomy): domain Eukaryota; kingdom Metazoa; phylum Chordata; class Aves; order Falconiformes; family Falconidae; genus Falco; species Falco peregrinus. Next base: position 15,413,072 of record NC_073723.1, read on the forward strand.
CCATGATTTCTTGACTGCCAGCCCCCCTTGTCCAGGCTGAGAACCCTTAATCTTCTTGAGAGACCACCTCACTGCTCACCAATAGGAAGTAGTTGTCCTCTGAAGGTCTCTATGTAGGGATTTATAGGCAGTATCTCGGACACAAATATAGAAAGGGGTAACAATGCTTTTTTGTTTTATTTCATTTCAGGTTTCTGATTGTCTTGGGTTGTTTGATCTTAGCTGTCCTGACAACTTTCAAGGAGTATGAAACTGTTTCAGGAGACTGGCTCCTCTTGCTGGTAAGTAGACTGTGGCCACCACATCACCTTGGTAATATTCTTGAATTGAAATCAGTCCTATCAGCAGTGATGGAAATTTACTTCCAGCTCTGTGTGCAATAAGATTTCTTCTGTTGGTCCTGGACCAGTGACTCTACACTTACATATGGGAGAGTTCCTGGTCCATTGTCAACACCAACTGAGTGAAGAGAGGAGAGAGGAAAAATACTAACCTGAGAATTTGCAATAATTCTTTTCAAAGGCTTTTCAGCATTTGCCTAACAGTTCTTCCATCAAAGTATCAATAAATTTCCTGTTGACCATGCCAGACCTGAGACATTTGAAAACTAATTTTTTTCAGGATCTTTCAACAAATTTGATTCATTCTACAGTATTCTACCAATCCCAGCATTTCTTTCAAGCGAGGTCATCAGAATTGGACTCATGCTTGGGCCAAGAGCAGCATAACTGAAATTATTGCAGGCAGTGCCTCTGATGATTATCCATGAGAGAAAATGTATTTACAGCAAATATATCCCTTTCTCTGTGTTTCCAGCATGCTTGTTTTATAAATGCTGGAGTTCATGCTCAAGACTTTATTTCTGTAGGTCTCCCATTTGGCAGAAGAAAAAAATAGGAAAAAATGCTCACCAACTTTAAATGTGACATATTCATAATTTTATGAAAATGACCCTAACAAAGAACTTCTGCTCCAATAGATATCATGAAATAGAGCACACAATGTCTCACTTAACCTGACCTTGTAGAAAAGCATCCCCAGGGAAATTGCAGAGCAAGAGTAGTTCCAGGATCTCAATTTCCATTTCCCCTTGTACCCCCAGAGACATGTAGATCCGAGCAAGATCTAAATGCCAAAAGGAATGAAAGGTGAATTTCCCTTGCATGTTCCTTTTCAAAAAGCACCTGTATGAAATCTCCCTCATCCCCTAGGGAATGCAAAACTTGCTTTTGGTCTCTGTTACCCTGCTTAGACCCAACTTATCTTGTTTTAAAAAGCCTGAGGTTATTTTTCCCTCTCCTGTGTTTGCTTTTATGTGACTCTCAGTGGTTTTCAGAAGCGCCTAGCAGCTGTGGGTATGAGCATCAGGAAAAATTCCCCTTTCCTCCTTGCCAGCTATTCACTGGAATAGTAAGGAAAAGGAACTGCATACCCCATGCTGCCCTTTGCCCATCTCCACCGAGCACCTCAGAGAGGCTCTCTCCTCCCCATTCCCTCCCCATGCTTAGAAGAGCTCTTGAGCAAGGTCAAAAATCCCATTCTTCCATGCAGCAGAAATTTAAGGGAATAAGATGTGCCTTAAATTTGTCTCATATATGCCTTTATCGTTGCCTTGAATGTATGACTATACAAATATACTGTATCCTGTCCCTGGCTCTGTAGATATGGCTGCATGAATGAGTTGCTGGTGGGTTACCCTGGGTGTGGATATACAGTGCACTGGGGACTTTGCAGTCACCATTCACATATGTCTTCTCATTTTGTGTGAACCAGGAGGTCTTTCTGGTGAAGTAGTTGTCCTTCCATTAAGGCAGGATAAGCACTTCACGTTTTACCCAACAGCAGGGGCACAACCTTTCTGCAGAGTACTCAGCAAGCTGTAAAACTATGTCCCACTTTGCCTTGCCTCTTTTATCAACCTATATTCTCTTCCCCAGATATTTCCTCTCTCTCTCTCTCTCACACAGGTACCCCAAAACTTGCACCTCTTCTGTTTCCTTCAGCTATATCCTTTTATCCAGAATTACTGCAAAAGTTGAGTCTAACAATGTAGTTTGTGTCTTTGATACAGGAAACTTTTGCCATTTTCATCTTTGGAGCAGAGTTTGCCTTAAGAATCTGGGCTGCTGGGTGTTGCTGTCGCTACAAAGGATGGAGAGGGAGACTCAAATTTGCCAGGAAGCCATTGTGCATGCTGGGTAGGTACATGCTGTCTACTACTGTTTCCCCCTTTATGTCCTTTTCCTTCTAAGTCATTCTGGGGGATGTCCAAGAACCAGTGATTGGCAGTGCAAAGAGCAGTGAAATCAGATCAGCTCTTTGTGCTAGGAGCTGTGACCTGCTTGGAGTAGTTATTTGTAGTACCCAGAAATAATGATTCATTTGAGAGACACTTGGGTAGCTGGACAGTGAGAAAAAAATTAATCTTTCCACCCTTAAAACACATTTTTCCTTCTCCTGAATCCCGCTGCATTTTCCTTAAGTTCATCCCCAAAATATACCCTGTCCGCCTTCAGTTTCAAAGCACTTCAGATCCCAACCCTATACCATCTTCCCCAGCTCTCTTTCATATTCAGATGTTGTGTTTTACCTTTGCAGTGTTGGTCTGTATTTGCAAACAAGTATCTCTGTAATTTCATCCATGTTACCTTTCAGGCTTGAAAGGCACTGCCTGTAACTACCCATAAAACTACTCAGTATTTGTGTTTGCATCCCCTCCTACGACTCCCCATTAAGTCCACAAAAGCCAACATTTAGGAGCTCATCCTGAGCACCTGTCATGCATATCCACCTTCATTCACTGTTTCCAGGACTCTCTCCTTTGTTTTGATGCTCTTCAGGCCAAGTGCTAGCTTTTTATTCTTCATTTGTACAGCACTTGGCACTCCTGGGAGCCATGGTGCTGCAGTTACATGAATACATCTCACTCTATTCCCTCTCCCTTCTTTTGTTCATCTTGTGGGTCTAAACAGTAGACAAAACTGGAAGAAATTTTCGTTGCGCGTCTTTGCTGTCTTCAATTTAGTAGTGCTCCTTTGGGTGCTACTTTTGTATAAATACTTCTAATAGCATTGTGAAGGTAGTAGAGCATGATGTGAGCAAGTGGGATTGAAACTGTCTCATGCCTTCTTGGTAAAAGTGTCATCTCACTTCTGAAAATGAATCTTCATTGATATCTGGATAAATAAAAGAACACGGATTTATTAATATCGTCTCTTGGTTGTCACTAGCACAAGTTTGTTTTCCGAATGATTGAAAGTGAATAAATCTGAAATCCATCCAGTGCTACTCTTTTTGGCTGAAAACAGAATATGAAGAGAATTTAAAGACTGATTGCTTGGAGAATGTTTAAAGCCTTTTGGTACCACTTTTTTTCTTGCATATGTATGGGATCAAAAAGGGGAGGGAGGGAGGACACAAGAAAAAGAAAGAAAAAGAAAGAAAACAAGAAACAGCAATGTGATTTGCATTTCAAACTTCTTCAGTTGATCAACAAATTGGCCCTGTGAGCAGTTACAAAAAATAGTAGTACTAGCTTTGAGATTTTAATGGGACAACTCAGCCAAAAGAACAACATACTAGATACACCATCAAAAACTGAATTTCTTATATGCTGACCTGTTCACTATGGTGTTTCTGTGGGACAGATGGATTTAAGGCTGGGTTTTTTGTGAGCATTAGGAGACTGTTTCTGTGCGTGCCTAAGCTAGCATGCTAAGACAGTGTCTCAAGTCCAGTGCTTTGATCTGTAAATAGATTCTGAGACTTTCTGGTGGGTTTTATGCATGATGCTGTCTGTGTGGCAGGTGCAGATATCTGTTTAATTGGCAAGAGAAGGCATTTTCAGGAAGCTTTAAAATTTGCTTAGGGAAATTTGCAGCACAACCAGATGGGATTAAGAAGCAGGTGATGGGGCCACTTTTATTGGCAGGCTTTGTTCTTTTTGCCTTGCAGATATCTTTGTGCTGATTGCTTCAGTGCCAGTGGTTGCTGTAGGGAACCAGGGCAATGTTCTGGCAACATCTCTCAGAAGCCTCCGCTTCCTTCAGATCCTACGGATGCTCCGAATGGACAGGCGGGGTGGTACATGGAAGCTTTTAGGATCAGCCATTTGTGCACACAGCAAAGTAAGTGAGGAGCTTGCACAGCTCAGCTGCGGTTTGGGGGGGAGACATTGAAGGGAAAGAGAGAGGATGCGCAGGTGACACAACGCCTTAGGATTATGTCTTGTAGTTCAAGCAGTAGTTTTATCCTTTCAGCTTTATTCCCTCTCCCACTCTCTGAACCATTTCTGCCCCTTGGTTTACCCTTTTGTACTCAATAGTGGTGCTGGGAAGCAACAAAAGAGAGTGTTTATACCCATACTTGTTACAACAGGAATTCTGCCTTTACACTGAATAAGAGTAGGGACATCCCTTTAATGGTGAAGTAAGCTGAAATATTTGACAGAAACGCTTCTGTAGTTGCAACGTGTTTGTAGTGACTTCTCAGACTTGTCTGATCAACAGATGGAGCAGGACTCTGAAGGGGCAGAAAGAGGTTGGTTAGCAGAAATGTGGTTTGAGAGGGAGCTACTGGTATAATTTCTTTTTCCAAGCATGGGTCAGACAATACAAAGATGCACACAATGTGAACCCAGACAGACAAAATTTCTAAAATCATCTTCATGCGGTCTCACTTGATGCTGTAGTCAGACACATCCTGTCTCGCACCAGACGGATATGTCGTGTTCATGCATTTCCACCAAACATTATTACAAGTTAAAAACTATCTGCATAAAAATCCTCTAGATTAGAATTCTCATCTGCACAGGGTATAGAAAAATTGCATATACTCTGTGCTACACGTTGCTTTTTCTTATCCATGAATGACATTCCTGACATTTTAGGGGTTTTTGAAAATTAAAATGCCAGCTGGCACAGCATAATTAGACTTTGCTTCTTTGTAGTGGCTGATAGGGATACCCACCCTGCTTCATTTCATACCAGCTTCTGTTTCTTCCCCATATAAACTTGCTACAAGGGAGGTGGCACATAAACACTTATGTCAAAAATGTTTCTCAGGAAACTGAGATCATGGAAGAAGTCTGTGTGCCAAAGACATTGTTTAGAAATCATTTAAGGCTTTATTGTGTGGGATGTCATTCAAATGTTCCTTATTTGATTCTCCACCACCACCATTTGGACCTCAGCTGGATGAGGGAGATAAGAAGAGGTTGTGAGGACTTGGCTTTACCAGACACGCTAAAGAGACAATTTTGATAACAAGGTTAGCCATTGAATTTCCTTCTGTGGTTGCACCGTAGAAATTAGCCAAGAAAGCTGAGCTGTCTCAAGACTCAATTATGAAATTCTCAGCTCCAGATATTTTCCCCCCAATCCAGGTCTCATAAAATGAAGTGGAATATTGATGTTTTTTTGCACACTTTTGAAGACTTTCACCAAAAATGTTTCTGCTTTGTTTCAGACATTGATGAGATTTTAACTTGGGTTGCTGCACTTCCCACCTCAGTGGGATTAGCCACACATTCCACTTTAGTCACCCTCTCTAAAACAAGGAATGTCAGGTTTTGTTTTCACACAGATGCTTTTCAATTATCCTGTCCTTATTGCATCAGATCATGGTGAAAACATCATTCATGGTGGAACCTGCTTTGATATGCCTAAAGAGAAGGAACTGTATCCTGCAGCCTTGGCTGTCTGGAGGTAGGGAGAGGGCAGAGCTGTTGATTTACTTGCCAAAGCTGACCAAGCCTAGGGGCAGCAGGAATGGGAAGTCTCAAGGTCAGGGACAGAGTCCTGCAGCACCCTGTGTCATGGGTGCTGCTAAGCCCTTAACCCAGCTTTATGCAGAACTACAACTGCAGATTGCTCCAAGCTGTTCCCAAGGAGGATGCCACGTAAGGGCTAATTCTTGTAAATCTCTGCATTATTTCCCGGTAAGTGCTGAGCTGGGCTGGTCATGGACTGTGACCAAGCCATCAGCAACGGCTCTGCTCTTATCCTCTGTGCTTCTCTCTTTTGACGTTTACTCTGCCACTGTGGGTATTGAGACTGTTTTCAGTCCCTCCATTGTCCATCTGTTTCTTTTGCAGGAACTCATCACTGCTTGGTACATTGGGTTCCTGACGCTCATCCTATCCTCATTTCTTGTTTATCTGGTTGAAAAAGATGTTCCTGAAAAGGACGCTAATGGGGTGGAGATGAAAGAAGAGTTTGAAACCTATGCAGATGCACTATGGTGGGGGCTGGTAAGTGACTCTGAAAATACCTTATCCCCTTCTTAAAAACTTTGTATCCAAGAAGAGATAAAGTATTGATGTTAGGGATTACAGTATAAGAGCTGCTATACTTGGGTGAGGAGCATATTACTGGTATAACACTACCAAAGCAGGGATGCCCCTACAACCAATTAACAGAACTTATATCCCTGATGATTTTCAGTCAGACAAAGGCCTTTAGTTGCTTAAACCTCCTTTAGAAATCAGTCTGTGCTCCTGGCTTCTGGGAAACCTTTTAGAGGAGTGTCTCTTTAGGTATAACTGCACTGGCAGAGCCTGTGCTTATATGAGACCTACCTCTCATGACAACAGTATCCTGCCTGTGAGAGCTATGTCGCTCAGAAAATGGCAAAATCAGAGCTGGACAATGGACTGTTCTGTTGGCCTAGCAAAGTGCGTCAAAGGTTTGGGCAGTATAGGTAGACACTCATGGAAGTTTGGTCTATAAGGAGTCAGTGACTGAGGATGTCTCTGGATTCAGATGCAGGAAGTAGAAAATATGTGTCTGGAAAGGATAACTCAACAATTCTTTTGTGTTTTACATACATTGCCCAAAAATCACTCAGGGAATGCCACTGGTAGTAGGATACCAAGCAAGAGGGACCTTTGATACATCTGTTCTTGTCTCTTCTGATGAAGAAAGAAGTAGTGGTTTGCACCACTAGTCATTTGATCACAAAATATTCCTGCCATCTGGTAACAGAATTCACGTTGCTTTGCTACCAACAGTTAGGGGAGTCTATATCATGCTGTGACTATTCTTTATTTAGTGCATTTTTATTTAATGCAGCATATTTTTTATTTAATGCAGTTCACTCATAAATGGCAAGATCTGTCCCCCTATTATTAATCAAAAAGTCCCAAGTGTGGCACAGAACACCTGGATATTTTCATATCCTTTCATATCCAGGACATTTAGGTAAAGTCTCATTGGTGATAAAAGGTACACAGTTGGAAATTAGCAGTTGTGCAGGAAAGGAGTAAGTTTTCACAAAGTCATCTTTGTTTTGAAAAGACTGGGGCTTCAGAGAGAGGTAGTCCTGATCAGTTATTAAAGCTCTGCAAGCTATTAACTGACAAGTCCCATTCCTACCTGCACTGATGGTGGGCAGGAGACTCACTCTGCCTGCGACATCACATGGAGTTCCCTTTCAGCAAACTCATCCTAAAGAGGCAGCTGCTTTTAGACTAAATCCATTCTTCCTGGTGCAATGCCTGTGGACTATGATGCCATTAAAAAAAAAAAATTGGTTGGCCCATTGTCAAGATCCTTTTTCAAGAAGCTGTGCATGAACACCCAAAGAGCTAGGTGAATTAGGCAGGTTTCATGGTGACATTTAAAAGCAGAGATGGTGACTTTGTTTTTCTTACGGGAAGTCCTGGTCATTCTGTCCACAGATCACCCTCGCTACGATTGGGTATGGTGACAAGACTCCCAAAACATGGGAGGGACGGCTGATAGCAGCTACCTTCTCTCTCATTGGAGTGTCTTTCTTTGCTCTTCCTGCAGTAAGTACCTTCCCCGTCCTCTGTTAGCCACATCCCAGCGCTGTGCACTTGCAAAAAGTAGGTAAAGTGATCTAAACTGCTGGTGGAATCAAAATCCTTTTTAAGTGACTCAGACACTTGAACTGGTCTATATAAGTAAATCTTTCTTCCCAACCTCATGTAGCGCCTATTGAGAAAAATATGTCACCCCAATACTCCTCAAACCATGTGTGGACATTGTCTGAGACAGTGCTAGTTGGCACAGGCCAAAATTGATCTAGTAAGTGAGCAGTCTGGGAAATTACAAGGCAGTTCATCACCCTGTACCCTGGCTCAGGTTAGTTTACTGGTACTGACATAGCCACACAACACATATTTTTAAAAGATATGGGGTCCATTGTTTTATTAATTAGTGTTGGGCCTGTCTTACCAAGCTCTAAACACTTTTATGCTAGAGATTACATTAGAATGATCAACACAGACTGGTGGTCACCCTTTATAACCAGCACAGCTCTGCAGAGCATTTAATCTCACCTGTTTCCCTTCCTACTTCGAGGAGATCTCTGATATCACCACAAAAGTGCTGTTTCTGCCCCCTAAGATTAAAGGGAATTTAGAAGGTGACAGTAAAGATAGTTTTTTGATCTATCTAAGTGAATCCTCATCTGGCTACTTAAGAAATGATCTCTAAATTGCTTTTGAAAGTATATTTGTTCTCCTGTGTTACATGGGCTAAATATTTGCTTTGTCTGCAAAATTCTCAGGGAAGAACAAGACAAGATGTTGGTGAGATGGGCCAAATAGCAACAGAAACTCTCCCAAGTCCATATTTTAGGATATTTTTCCTTTAGATCAAGGCTTGGAAAGAATTTCACAGAGGATGGGAAGTTCTGCACACCCAAATCCAGAGTATGGTTGGCATAGCTTTTTTACCACACAGGCATAGAACAAGTGGAACGTAATACACCATCCGGACACCTCCAGTTTGGAAAGGCAGTAGACATTCAAGAAGCCTGTTGAGGACCTTAAAATGATTTGGTGTGGCCTGTGGTCCTTGAGAGGGTCATGACAACCTCATATCTCATGAGTGGGGCAGCAGGAAAGGCATGCTGTACTGCACAAAGGTTCCACGTAGCCATCTCTATCTCCACCCACAGACCTGTTTCCTCTCAACAGTAATCCATTTTTTCTGAGTAAGAAATGTCTAAAATCTTGGATCACACTCTGCTTTCAGGGCATTTTGGGCTCAGGGCTGGCACTGAAGGTCCAGGAGCAACACCGTCAAAAACATTTTGAGAAAAGAAGAAAGCCAGCAGCTGAACTCATTCAGGTTTGCAGCCACTTATCTCCTCCTTGAAAAAGTGTTGCATATGAAGACTGCTGCATCATATTAACAAGGGACACCACTTCCCCCCTGCCCAAATTCTCATTTCCCATTGCAGGAGGTGAGAAGCTGTGTTTGTAAAAGGGTCAGTTTTTCACAGTGAGCTAGCTAATCCAGAGGTCCTTGCAGTTTTTTGAGGAATCTTTGAGTTCCCAGAATATCTTTCAGAAGAACAGTGTCTTTAGAAGAAAGGGTTTCATCTGCTAGCTTCTGGAAACCAATCAACTTCATCAGTGCAACAAAATCACAGAAAACAAGCTGTCAAGAACATATTCTTTCCAAAATCCAGGTTTTGTCAGTTCCCTTGAGAGAGTGCTTTAATGTGCAGTTATGTTGTTATTACTGTGAAATCAGCAATTGAAGTAACACAGTAGTGGTTTGTAAAAACTGAAGCACACCCTGGATCTTCGGTTATGTCACAGGATGATCAGAGGTTTCAATGGGAAGAGACTCCTTAGCTCACCTGGACTTCAGTTATGCCCTTTGTTACTAATTCAGAAAATTAAGCTGAGAATTACCAGTCTAGGGCTGAAAAATTTGACAGGAGGTACTCTTAGTTGGTGTGGAACACACCCTGATGGAAGTGAAGTAAATAGCAGAATTTCCACAGAGAGACAGACAAAGTTTCTGTGATATCAGATGGAAGCATTTGGTGCTGAGGACTCTCAGGATCAAACCAGTCCTCAGGAGAAACAGACTGAGTGGCATACTATGCTGTTCTCATTAAAAACACTCCTTAGCAAACAGAAGGGGCTGCAGGGATGAGCTGGGAATTAAAATCACTTTTTAAATTAAAGTATCTCTACTTAGCAGGTAGCTAATTTAGCTACAGTAATTTTTAGGTATGTGCTATAAAGAATTTTGACTGGAGCTAAATACTGAAATAGAAAATTGCTCAGCAAAATTGCCTCTGATGGTACCTTAGATAGTAAGCTAGCTTAAGCACTTCCAGAAATACTGGAGAAGTCCAGTGGAGAAGCTCTTTTAGACGTACCAGACAGGAGAATTAAACCAGTTTAGTCAAACGTAATGTCTTGTTGATGTTGGTGGTTCTTTTCCTGTCCTGTCCCTTTTAACAGCCCTCCCAGATCATACTCCAGTGTCAATAATTTTGCCATATAGTGACACTCATTTGGTACAGCTGATTAGTGATTAATTTCTAGATAGTCACTCGGGTGCATCATTATGTTCTTTGAAACAATCTGGCTGCTGTCAGCCTGTGGAGTAGCTTTACTTAACACTAATTATTCCCTTTCCCTTATAATTCAGGCTGCCTGGAGATACTATGCTACTAACCCCAACAGGATTGATCTAGTTGCTACCTGGAGGTTTTATGAATCAATTGTGTCATTTCCATTTTTCAGGTAAGTGCATTGTCCTTGTCTCCATCATCGTTTTCTGTGAAGTGTAAGTCAGGACAGGAAACATAGATTTTATATATATCAATGAGGCTTTTGTAGGTGACAGATAGTTGCCAGGTAACTTCTTGGCTGAGAATGAAAAACATACTTTTGGGTTCTGGAACTATTTCTTCTCCCTTGCCCTGGTGGTATGTATCAGGGGCACATGGATAACCCCATCAGTGGCTCTCATGTTGGCATTAAACAAAGGAGAAGGCTGCCTCACTGTCAGCTTCCCTTTGTAAGACTCTCGAGTTTATTGCCCTGGAAATCTCCATTTCTCTCTCTGTAATTTTGATCCTGATAAAGTTTTAGCCCTGGATTTCAGGTGCACCTGTACTCCTCACACCCTGTATGATGCAGCAGTGTATTTTAAGATATGGATTATGCTGAAAATTCTTACTTTCCCTTCTTCAACTCAACAGCCTTGAGAATTGTATTGTTCAGAGGTGGCCATGGCATCTGAACAGAATTAATGCTTGTTAAATGCTTGTTTGGCAATACCAATTGCTCAAGGGGATAATTCAGTGGAGTACAGCCAAAGTATGTTTGAAACTGTCTCCCACTGGAACTAGTAACTGAAGGTTCACAAGAAAACTTTTCTGTGGAGCTGGGGTCATGGTTTTATTTTAATCACTACTTCTGAGTTCAGTGGAAAGCATTCCATACATAAAGATATTCACAGTTAATGGATGCTCACGTTTATGGAAATTAGTCTGATCCTCACTTTTCCTGCGTCTTAAACAAGCACCTTCCTCACCTTGAGGTCTTAACATTTTCAAGGGTTGGCCTTATGAAAGCCAAGACTTTCAGCTATAGGCTATCAGCTGCCAATAACGGGCATTACTTATCCAAGCTTATGCTTTAAACTTTAATTCTGGACTTGCTGTTATGCCTCATTCTGAAAAAAAAAAAAAAAAGTGCCCTTAAACTGCGGCTCAGCTCCAACAGAGGTCTCCACATGTAAGTTGTGTCCACTAATACTGCAGCTCCAGCTGTTGCTCAAAACTGACTTGAAGAAACATTTCAGGCTCCTGCCTTCACAAAGCTCAAATTACAAATATTAACTCTTTCTTTGCTTTATTCACAATATATTTCTTCAGGGTTGATTTCACATGTGTCACAAAGGAAGTCTCTAAGAAAAAAACCCACAAGTGTCTAATCAAGGCTCAGTACATATCTTTCCTTTACTTTATCCCTTCTCATGCTCTATCTATTCCCACATTATCCATTATAGAGTCATTTCTAGAGGGTTTCTTGACCTAAGGTTTTGTTCAGAGAATTCTCAGGCTCGCCTGGAGTCTAGACTCATTACTGTGACTTCAAGCTTGTTCATTGTATGTAGGTTCTTCTGGGATTCAAATGCAACTTGAAATGTAATATATGTTTTGCAAATAAGGTCCTGGGAGAGAGGACAAGGGAGTTCACTTTTCACCAAAGACTGGATTGCCAGCCTAAGCAGCACAGATTTGTTTCAGGAACCTATATCACTTTCTTCACTTTATGGCTATTTGAAAATGTAGCTTTTATTCTGTGTCAGTTATGGTCACAGAACAAAAGAGGTATAAACTATTAGCAATAGATTAGCAATTTATGTTTAAAAAATCTGTTGAATGTATTATGTAATTCTTCTCTCCTTGCTTTCTTGTAATGCTTCCCATCTCCTCTGAAAGGAAAGAGCAATTGGATGGTACTGCCAGGTACGTAGCTGCCATTACTATAGCCTTGTTTTGATACAGCTATTGGAGGATGCAGGTTAAATGGTGCTTTGTGGATTCATGAGCTGTTAACCAAAACATGCTACTAACACCACAGGTAGTCATTAAAAATGATTAACCAATCCATTTCCTAATTGCTTGCTTTTTTCCCAGTTTAACAATACAGCTAAAATGCTAATTGTACAAATGCAGTGTTGCTTGCTGATTGTCTGTAAATGGCTTTATTGTTCGTTATGATTAATCATGGTCTAGATTTCTCTTGATCCATGTCATAGAGTCAGAGTATGGCATCCAGGTTGTTCTTGGGTAAATTTAAAGTCCTGCTTCATGTTATTGCTCAATAGTTCTGCACAGAGCAATGTTGCAATGTAGGGGATCAATTCACCACGTGGAAAGACTTCTTGATGAAAAAAACTAAGGTGGTTGGCTAAGATGGATCAGTAGGATAGTCAGTCTCTCTGGCAGAACTAAAAAATCTGCATTAGATTGGGGCCTTGGTCCCAGCCCTGCTGAAACAGATGGGAAAGCCCCCAGTCACTCTGGGGAATTTACAACCAAAGAGAATGAAGGAATCATCAAACCTAATACTGGTCAGTCACTGAAGGCTACAGCAGAGCAGTCATTGCCAGTCAACTTGCAAGGTCTCAAATGTAAATGATGTACTTATAACCCCCTTCAGCTAAGCTGCAGATTTAAAAGCACACAAAATAATTCAACCTCTCATGTAAAAAATGTGAAATACTTAATGATAAACTACTATCAATGGATCACCCACAATGAAAGTCAATAACAATTAAAGGATAAATAGTTCCACAGACTCATGCTGAAGTTATTTCCATTTGCATCCCTGTTCACAACACGGAGAAAAAGAGCAAAATTGTAGCAAAATTTGAAAACTGCTAGTCAGAGGTTAGGCCTGGGTTCCAGTCCCTGGCCTGATGAAAAGTTTTCTTTTTCTTTTTGTTTATTGAGCGTTTCATGCAACACGTGTTGTGGTTTAACACCAGCCAGCAGCTAAACCCCGCAGAGCCACTCACTCACTCCCCACCAGCGGGATGAGGGAGAGAATCAGAAGAGTAAAAGAGAAAAAAACTCGTGGGCTGAGATAAAGACGGTTTAATAGGTAAAGCAAAAGCCATGCACACAAGCAAAGCTAAACAAGGAATTCATTCACCACTTCCCATGGGCAGGCAGGTGTTCTGCCATCCCCAGGATAGCAGGGTTCCGTCATGTGTAACCGTGACTTGGGAAGACAAACGCCATCACTCTGAACATGCCCCCCCTTCCTCCTTCTTTCCCCAGCTTTATATGCTGAGCATGATATCACATGGTCTGGGATATTACTTGGGTCAGTTGGGGTCAGATGTCCCAGCTGTGTCTCCTCCCAAATTCTTGCCCATCCCCAGCCTGCTTGCTGGTGGAGTGAGGTGGGGTGGAAGCAGAAAAGCCCTTGGCGCTGTGTAAGCGCTGCTCAGCAATAATGAAAACCCCTGTGTTGTCAACACTGTTTCCAGCACAAATCCAAATCACAGCCCCATACCAGCTGCTATGAAGAAAATTATCCCAACCAAAACTAACACAACAAGACAACTTCAACAAAGGAAGGTGAAAAAAAAAAACCAGATTTGCACTTGCTGTTCTATCAGTTTTTGGGGTTTGAACCTCCTTTAACAGAAAAGAAAAACTTACCCTGTTTCCTTACAATACAGGCAAATGCTGTAGTGCTGAATTACTGGGAAAAGATGACTAACCCTTCCTGCCACCATCATTAGATGCTAACTTGCTCCTCTTCAAAGACTGCTTAGATGTGAGTTACCTAGTCTGTAAACCCTCATGAACCTTAAATACTGTACATCCGTAACACTGCCAAGGCTAAGCAGTCATGAGCAAGCTGTTGCATTAACGTAGATGTCTGGTGATTTTAGTCATCTCCAGTGTTGGCAGCAGCTGGATTTTGGCCTTTAATATGTAGGAGAGAGCTTAGGAGCTGAAATTCTTTTGAGTATGGAACTCCATACCTTGAGCCAAAATGCTCTGACTCAGATGCAGCAGCAGAGCAGACTAAAATTAGGCAAGTGAATGATTGCTGCAGTTTGCTGTTGGTCACAGCCCCCCTGGATAAGCTTCTGCACCTGCAGTGACAGAACAGTTTGTGAAGTAGCTTCTGAGATACTTTTTCTTTCAGGCCAGTAGAAGGAGTCATTTTATGTTGACGCACTGGATTAAAAATGGAAAAATATGACTCACAGCTCGAAATCTTTAAAACTGTAATCCCAAGGCCCCTCATTCTAGTTGCATATGTCTTGCTTTTATGTTGTTACATACTTAAAAACCTTCAGCAAAATCATCAGTAAACCTGCACTGGAACCTTCCTGTTAGTAGGAATGTGTTTATGGAAATAAGCATTCAATTAAGGGGATTGGAAACCCTCCAGGTAAACAGAGGAATGATGGTACTTGTGGGAACATCCACTGACTTCAGTAGACATGGGACTGAGCCATTAAATCGGGTTGTTTTGACAGTCCCACCTCCCATCTCTCATAAATTTCTTATTTACAGACCAGATAATTAAATATATAGAGTTATATATTCCTATTCCTCCTACAGTGATTTAGTGTAGAAGGTATTACTTGTACTCCACTGCAGTTTGTGTTTAAGGCTGTATTGAAATAAATGAGCAATAAGGGAACACAGTCCTACTGGAGAGAACAGCCCATAAATGCACTCAGTCTCCAGGTTCTTGCATCAGTTAAGTCCTTAATGGGAAAGCTGTAGTAATAAACTGCATTGTCTGAACAGTGGTTGGTAAAGGAGAGAAAAGAATTGGTCCAAAGCTTTCCCAGAAGAGTCAGAAAATTTAACTAGTTAATAAACTACAAATGAGGCCTGGCTGTGTGAAAATTTGAGGATAGATAGCACGTTAAGTGGCAGGGTTTCTATTCAGGAACTCTTCTTCTACTCACTTCTCTTTAGGCACTCCACAGTAGTAGAGTTGAACTCTGTGTCAGATCCTTCTAGGCTCTCTCCTTGGAAGCAGGAGCTGGCATCATGACAAAGTCACAACTAGATGCAGCTCCTTGTTGTTAGACCACTTGGGAAAAACACAGGGGAGACAACAGAGTGGAAGAGTCTGTTTCAGAAGCTGGATCCCAAGGCAGGGCTGCAGGGGAGGACTTGTGATAACAGAAAACAGATTAGATTTTGGCAGCAGCCCAAGGCTTTATTGAAGGTCCCTTTAAACTAAAACTGTGAAGATGTGAGATACCATGAAAAGCACATTGGACTACCCTTCAGCTAGGCAGTAGGCTGGGTCCTGTAAGCAGTGAAGTGGTACATATGATGATGCTCTGTTAAGAGCGGCGTTTTCCCTACATGCCCTGCATAGTCACCCAACCCAGTAGGAACTGGGGCTGTGCCACTCATTGCTCACTGGTGGGGAGTTTACTGACTTCATGCCAGAGGTGCCACTAGCTTTTTCTTCCTTAATGCCTAAACCTATGAGCCCATGAAATCTCAGATAGTAGTTGCTCTTCTGCATGTATTGCAAAGCCTTTGCATCTGTTCAGTTCCCAGGAAAGAAGATTTATGTGGAAGAGATATTAATGTTCATTTCTGCTGGAGTGCAGCAAATCATTCAGCAAACGTTTGGGTGTCTGACTTACCTTTAAGATGAGCCTTTGCTTGATGGACATATTGTTTATTTTGAACCAACTTTTTGTGTCTATGTTTGAGAAATTAATTTTGGGCCTGATTTTTCAGCTCTGTTGTTAGCAGCTGTTCAACTGATTTTTGACTAATGTTGAAACTTTGACACTTGTATGTACAGGCACTATAGGGAAGGATTTTGAACTGTCTCCTAGGGACTTGCTCCTAATCAGCATTGTCCAACTGTAGAACTAGATACCAGGAGCACATGTTCATTCCTAGATCTATTATTTCGTGTTTGCAGAAAAGTCATTTATCCCTGTTTCCTTATCTCTACAAGATAAATAGTATTTCTCTGCCTTTGGAAAGTTGGTTTTATTTTTTTTAAGCGGCAGAATTGGTACTGGTCCTTTTTATTCTGTAAGTATGAAAGAATGCATTTTATGTGGTGCATTTTTGTATTGCCAGTAGTAGCAGCATAATGAAAATAAAATCGTACTTTGCAAGGTGGAAAATTTCACTGTCAGCATTTCTTTTTAATACATCTGCCCCAAACAGGAAGGAGAAAAAAGCCGCTCTGATCTGCACACTACATTAACTACAAATGAAAGGCTGTTCCCATTCTTTTTCATAGAACTTTTCATGGGTAATCATTAACGTCTCATCTTAATAACTTTTCTTCACTTTACAGTAATGTCATGTTTAGTAGGGAGTCATTCTTTGGATCAAGCCTCACAAGAAAACTTAGGTATATACATTCAAGTAACAATCGAGCCTTACTCTTTTCATATTTCTTGCATGCCATTCTCTGCCTGCACTTTCTGTTTTTACTACAGTAGTTCATCTAACCACCATAAAAACTAAGGGATGATAAGACTGAAAAGTTATTTAAGCATAAAAAGAAAGTTGCATGGCCTTGCAGATAGTTAATTGTTCTGCTGTTGAGAAAATATGGAATCTAATCCTGGCTCTGCCAATGATCTGCTTAGAAACAAGTGCTTTTCTCTGTTTCCATAGAATGGGAATGATACTAACCTACTCTGCAAATAATTTTAAAATTTACTGTAAGAAAAATATACTGCAAGAGTTAGATACCGTTCCTTATGCAGTCTCAACCCTGCCAACACAAATTCATGCAAGTTACTTTGCATTTACATTCAGTGGAACAACATCTCTGCATGTGTATTTGCAGGTTCTGGTTCAGCAAATGGAAAACAAGTGGATGCTTTTGATCATCTGAATAAAGTTAGTGACATGCTTAAATATCTTGCTGAACTGTGACCTAAGATGTGGGGCAAGAACTTTATCTTCCTGCAAAGAGGATTAGAAACAATTTGTGGCATTTCTGGAATCTGAAAGAAACATAATCAGAAATGATAATATTTTTACTAAATTGTCAAGCATTTTATTCTACCCCACACAAACATCTTCCTTACATTCAACTTTAGCTCATTGTTCTCATTCCCACTTCATTCCACATACGTGAAATCATCACACAGAACTCAGCTTTTCTAGCTGAAGCTCTTCAGCTTTTGGAGAGCTGCTAGTGAAGCACTCTGGTTTTTTTCATTGGATGATTGGCCCATGCAAAATAGTCAAGAGACATTGATTTTTCAGTTTGGTTTGCTTTCTAGCGGTTGCTACATGGAGATGCGTTCACTGCAAAGTAGAGTGGGTCAACATCCATATGATTTCTCTCTACATTGCTGGCTGCATCCATTGGTGAAAAATATCCATCCTGTTTTCACAAAGAATTGAGCTTGGATTTTTCTCCCCATGGGTTTGTGTGACATTGCTTATTTTTACCATTTCAAATCACTTTAGAAAGCGTGAATGAGAAAAGGGGCAAAGCAAAGGCCTTTAGTGTGCATAAGGGTTCTTTCTCTTTCTGAAGGGCATCAAAGTTGAGCCCAAGTCAGGACTTGTGTTCATGTTTCTGGGCAAATAATCTGGATAGTAGGTAAGTTTGGGTTTAGAGTCACGCCTACACTTAAATATCAATGAGGACATACACCACCAAAGAGTGTGGAAATTGGCTGGCTAAAAAGGGATGTTTTCTCCTCAGATGTTAGAAACTTGCAAATTCAGACCTCAAGATTCAGGATGCAAAGTGGCTCTTTAAATGAAAACATCAGTTGTTAAGAAATTGCAATTATTTTGAGATTGGACATTTTTGTGAGATCTTCTCTATAGAAAAGAATGTTACTTCGTAAAAGAGAAAGCTTATTGGCCAAAGTTCAGAAGTACCTTGGAAATGTGAAATGCTTTTCTTAAGAATTCAGAAAAGTCAGGGACTCTCTGAGATCAGTTGAATGTGTTCACTGCAGGGTTCATGGCTGTCCTCCTAACATTAGTTTTGTGTTAATTTCTATTGGGATTAGTTCAAATCAGAATACTGCTGGAAATCTCTTTCAGAATGTTTGATTTCCCAAAGCTACGTTCACCGATATAAGTACAGCTGGTGATGTACTAAAATATTGGAGTAAACATGACTGCCTTTTGCTTTCAGTTACTTGAGACCAACTAAATCTAGTGATTAGATAAACTGAACAAAATATGGAAAAAATTCCTGAATATTGTTAGTCATTGTTAGGTGAAAGTGGTAAATACATAGAAGAGGGCTGCCTTTGATTGACTGTTAGCATTAATTCATTATTTTTCTTCTCATACATGTACCGTTTGTTTATGAAACTCCAATACTATGCAAAGCACAGAGAGGAGAGTATCCAGCTTGCATGATGGGATGTACCTGCATTATTTCCTTGCATGACTGTTTCTGGAAAAGTATTTCTAGTTCAGTGGTTCCCACTCTTTATTCTGAGCAAGGCTAAAACATCTGCTGCAGAAGCCAGGAATCTCATATATCCAGACATCAAATTCATCTCTCAGATGATCCAAAATAGTTCCCACTACTCTTGGGGTGCAAGAATCTGAGATCTGAATTTTTTTAGGTAGAAGGTTTCAAGCCAAACTGTCCTCACTGCTTTTGCTTCCCTCCCTTTACGGTGGTCTGAATCTACCACAGAGTTCTCATCCTGGGGCTCCAAAGACAAAAGCTTTGGGAATTTTGTTTTGTTCTACCACAAGGGAGAGGATGCAATAGCATGCAAGACAAGCAATGGCAATGTATCCAAGCTAGTCAAAGAAACTATCCTTGCCTTTTATCATCACGTTTGGGATGCATTTGAATCCCCCCAGTTTCTGGAACTGCGCTGGATGTTGGGAGTCACATTTTACTGAATGTAAGGAAGCCAAATGAAGTGGGACCACTGTCCCAGTGGAGGTAGAATAGCTAATATCAGTAGGAGGAATCTGAAAGACAAGCAGCAGTACATGAACCTGTGGGTGGGAACCACTGTCCTAGCCACTCTCATGGAGGATGATGTGATCTGCGCATGCTTCATACTCTGAGACTGAGCCATGCGCATGCTGTTTTAATGAAAGAGATTGTGTCATGAGAACAAATGTTTCCGAAGCCTTTTAAAAAGCACGGTGAAAACAAAAACCCCAGCAGACCCAGATCTCATCCCTTGGAAATGAGAATAAAGTCCATTTTTTTTCTGATGACAGCTAATCATTATCTGGAAAGAAGCTTGGGTTTTGTTTTCGGGGTTTTTTTTGCATACAACATACTGTTGTATTTTTTCATGTAAAGCTGGTGAATTATTTTCTGATGATTCTACTGCTCTGGCTGCCTGGATATGAACACAATTGTCTGTATTTATTGCATAAAAATACTGTTATGAATCTAAATGTTACTTTAAGGGTTAATCATCAGGATCCAATTAATAAGGAAGGCTTCAGTCAGGTAACTTTAAGTCAGACTAGAGACCTACTTTTTAAATGACTTCTTACCTAGATCTTTCTGTAGTCAATTACAATAGACAAGTTCCCCCAGCTGTAAAATCATCCCAAAGAGAAATGGAGCTGAACTGCGCTCTGTAGGTTGCTAACTTCCCACTGATTATAGAAAGCAGTCTAAAGATTAAATTTAGACAGGGCATTTAACTTTTTAAACACCTTAAGACAGATCAGATGAGTTCTAGGTCCTAAACTGAAGATGCTCAAGCAACAGTATGGGGACAACAGGTTGTTCCTAAACTGACACTTTTCAATGGGGAAAGTCGAGAAACTCCCTAGAAGGCAAATTTTTGAATGCTTTTAGTTCATATTGTCTACCTCAAACCCCACCCCACAAAAAAACCTCCAAACCCAGCATCCACAAATGATTGTGCGCACATATGCAGTGGAAAATATCACTCCAAAATAAGAAGGTTTTTGTGCTGAATGCAGAGGAATGTTTTGATCTGTTTTGACCGATGAGGAGGGTATCAAATCTTGATCACTACTATCCTTGTACAGTTCCATGGCTCAGATTTCTGCATATATTGCCTATATTTCTGACCTAGATTAAAAAAAATAATCCACAGAACTGCCTCTTGACCAAAATTCTCCACTCCCCAGAGCTGTCCCAGAGCAGCATCCAGAAATGGGTTAAAAGGCAGGCTTTCTTCCCATGGCTTGGTCCCACAAGTTTTAATAAATGTGAAATTACCAAATACTTAAGCAACAAAGTGAACAAGCAAATCAAATATTTATACCATCTATCACCTACAAAGTGTTCAGAGCATATATTAGCTGATATACTCACTAGCAATTTCTTTTTGTGTTGCTTTTTTCAGTGGTATTATACTTTTAAGACCATTATAGTCATCAGGTTGTAGGAGAGTCACTGATGCTGGTAGGATGGCAGGTAGATACAATTTTAGTTTTATCTTGTCACTGAAGGATAAATGTCTGGTCAGTAAATATCTAAAAGGACAGTGCAAGGAATCATCAGAGGAACAAAATATGTCACTTTGCTACAATTCATATAGGTCACCTCAATTTCTAGTACAGTGAGAGATGACTGAAAGTGAACGGTGGAGACAACTGGGTAGCCTGCCCTACCATGTGCCAAGTAATTGCTTGGCAATGCCTTTCCAGTGTTTTGTTGATAATTTATTTGGTTCACAGCACATCCGACTTTCTTTTGTTCCTGGCTATGCACACCTTTCCTATGAACACAGCCTGAGAGAGTTGGGGTTGTTCAGCCTGGAGAAGAGAAGGCTCTGGGGACACCTTAGAGCAGCCTGCCAGTACCTAAAGGGGCCCACAAGAAAGCTGGAGAAGGACTTTTTACAAGGGCATGTGGTGAAAGAGGGAAAGGCTTTAAGCTGAAAGAGGGTAGATTTAGATAAGACATAAGGAAGAAATTTTTTACCGTGAGGGTGGGGAAGCACTGGACCAGGCTGCCCAGAGAAGCTGTGGATGCTCCATCCCTGGCAGTGCTCAAGGCCAGGCTGGATGGGGCTCTGAGCAACCTGGTGTAGCGGAAGGTGTCCCTGCCTATGGCAGGGGGTGTGGAACGAGGTGATCTTTAAGGTCCCTTCCAACCCAAACCATTCTATGATCCTATAGTTCTATGATTGAGTTATTCATTTCATAGCCTACCACAGACTCAGTAGTTAAAGAAAGCACTGAACAGGGAAAGCCAAGCCTCCTTATAATTAGACATTATAACTGCCTAAGTAGTGGTGTTTCTCTTCTTAATAATAAATCTAATGCTTCAGACGTGCTGTGGGAGCTGAAGCACTGTGATATACTACATGGAGAGGATAGCAAGACCCTCTGGTAACATTTTCAACACATACAAAAAATGCTTACGAAAAGCAGTTAATTATCTGGGGAGCTTAACTGTTGCTTTGATGTATTATGGTAGCCCCAGCAGTGTCCTTGTGTACAAAACATTTATTTAGCCCATTATATACTTAAAGCGTCATGAAAACAAGTTAAAAGTGTACAAAGGAGGAAAATGATTACTTTTGCTTATTTTGTAGCCAAAAGCTGGGTCTCTTGGATCGGGTTCGTGGTACCAATACTAAAGGAAAGCTATTTACCCCTCTGAATGTAGATGCCATTGAAGAAAGTCCTTCAAAAGAGCCTAAGAATGTTGTCTTGAATAATAAGGAGCGTTTTCGCACTGCATTCCGAATGAAAGCGTACGCTTTTTGGCAAAGCTCAGAAGGTAGCCCATCTGTGTTGATTTCTTTTTATCCATCCTCTATTCTCTCCATTTTACTTTGTTCCTCTGCATCTTCTGTTGAAGGTTTGTGACTTTCTGGGCCAAGTATGGCTGGTCCCTGGTTTTACATGGCACATTTGGGGAAGCCCCAGGAAATGAATGCTGGAGTCCAGGCAACACGGTGCTTGAAATAAGACAATGCCCCCCCCCCCAAAAAAAAAAAAAAAAACCAGCAATGGATATGGGATAAAGCCAGTGGTGGAATCAACCTATTTGACCTGGAAAAAAGGGCACACTGGGCAGTGAATCCATATTCCCCCAAAAAGCATATGCCATCATGGCTGAGTTTATTCAGCAGGGATGCTATGCTGAAGTAGCTCCCTCCTAAACTGCATCCAGCCCTGCACTAGCCTGTGTCCAGGCATCTCATATGCCTCCTATTGCAAGCTCTTAAAACTTTGTTTTGTAGAGTCAACGGCTGGTTCCCTCCCACCCCCCATAAGACTGCTGCCCCTCGGCAGATTTCCATTGGGTGTCCATGTAACATCACAGGGCATTTTTCCTCTCAGCTTCCCTGAGCACACATTTTCCTCTTCTTGCCTATAGCATCTAAATGGTCTCTCAGTAACAGTTTCCTCTTTATTGCGCCAGCTGGCATCAGCCCATGCTGGGCATACTACCATGGATGTAGTCTGGGTGTCCACACCAGGAACTTGGTTATTCTCTTCCATGAAGGTACATGAGCTCCAAGCAGTGCAAGTGGGAGGAGAACTTGGCCTGTAGCTTCTACACCTGTTTTAGCCTTACATAAAATAATTTTAACAAAGATTTTTCATTGTAAATGCTCCTAAAAGTGGGAACTTCTAAATCCATTGGAAAGGAAGAAAAGTTCCCAATGTTTCAGAAATCCTGGAATCTGAGAGGAGATCCCTCAAAAAATGTGTTTTACAGCCGTCCCAGAAGAATTATCAAATCCCTTTCAAGAGCTGACCAGAGAAAGAGGAACCTGCAAGAGATGTTCCTTTACTAAATTACACTTACTCTTATGTAGTGCTTTAGTCAGCCAGATCTCATTCTAAATATTGTGTGGTCAGATGCTCACACAGCTTTTTTTTTGACCTGCTTTGCAGATGCAGGAACAGGGGAACCCATGGCAGAAGAGAGAGGCGACAGTAGTGACTTCCTTATGGAAGATATGATCCCCACATTCAAGACAGCCATCCGAGCTGTCAGGTAAATGTCTCTGCTGCTCCTCAGTGCTTGGCTTTGACTTTGAATGCTGATGCTTCAGGAAGTCACGTTACCATGTTGCTACATGTTGCTTTATTGTTGATGTTACTGCTTTTTTTAAATGCAATAGAGTAGATAATTCTAGATATATTGAAAAGCACAAGACAGGCTCCTATTTAAAGTCCTCTTTGAAAATATGCAGAAAGGAAAATGATTTTCAGCAACACTGACCATGCCATTTTTGCAAGATACTCCATAAATAAATTTATTATAAAACAATATTGTATACAATTCCTCATTAAAATATGCTACAAATATAGCATCTGGCTCAAATTAGTGACTGTAGTATTTATGTAAAAACTGGAATTTTCACTTAACAATAAACTCTGAGATGATTCAACTTTTCTTTATTCACAGTTCTACGTGTGGAATATACTTTCTAGCTGTCAACTTTTAATAGATGCTGAGGTCTCCATTTCAGCTTGTGACATGTGTCACCTCTATTTTCATATCACAAGAGATATTCCCTAGGGTTAGAAAACTCCTAGTAGGGCTTGGTAGTGTGATTAGCACATCAAGCACATGGAATTCATTCACTGATGTTCTGTAACTCCTCCATTCAGTACTTTTTACTCTCTTCTCTTGAAAAATGCCCCCATAGGAGAATACTCTGCTTTCATTGCAATTGCTTTTTATTCCAGAAGTTGTTATGTTTTGGGCCAGGGAGTCACTAGTGACATACTACAAGTCTGGAGTGCCCCACAGTTATCTTCTTGGAAAAGCTTCAAGACAGTTATAAGTGTATAAACATATAGGTATATAACTATAATATGTATTTTCCTGGTTCTTTTCCAATTGGGTGCAGGAGAACCAGTCATTAAAAATTCCAAGTTTTCTCAAGCCTGCTGAAAGCCATGTCCCACAGGCTTTGCTCCTGTTATTCATGACTGCTTCTCTCCCACTGGAAGTTTCTTCAACCCTACTTCCTCCATAGTTTTCCCTTTCTTTCCCTGATACCTGCTTGCTTTCAAACACAGACTATGCATCTGTCCTGTTTTCCAGCCCCATCTTTGTAAGACATGCTATTACTACTTTTGCTAAACTTCCTTTCCCACATTGTGTCCAAATCTAATTGATTCATGCAATCTCCCTTTAAACTCAATCATGAGCCAAGTTTTTTTTATTTTCTTGTATAGTTTACCCAGATGCTGGATGCTAATGGAAAGTAATTCAGACAAAACCACTTAATGGGTTTTCAGGGTCATGATCAAGGAGATTTTAAATTGAAATTGCTAGCAGGGTGATTCCTATTTTTCTTTTCTGCTTTTTTTAAGTATAGTTTTGCTGTTACGTATAGTTAAGACTAAAATAGACATGGATATAATTTTGAAATCTTGAAAGATTTCTAAGCAACAGAGTTAGAGTCAAAAACCCTTAAAAAGTTGTAACAGAATTATCTTTGCTAAATGAAAGTTCAAACAGATTTTGAAAAGGTTAAAAACCCTACCAACTTTGAACAAAAACCAGGTCAGAATCTTAACAGATGACAGCAGTTCCCCAATTCAGACCAATAAGAACATGGAGACTTGACTGAGAAAACAAACCCTCAGATCCCTAACCTAAGAGAGATTAAAGAAATAAAATGCTTTTCATTCTTCACATATCTTTCTTGTCTATTTGTTTAATCTACCAAGATATAACAGTGTAAACCAATATATAAACTGAAAAGAATGGAAAAAAGAATGCCAAACAGTTTTCAAGTGCTCTGGCCAGCACTGATCCTTATTATAAGAATTCTATAATTAATTACTTATTGGTTTTATTACAAGAATTCTATAATTAATTACTTATTGGTTTTATTACAACAAGAATGTTACGCTGCTATATTTTTCAAGGACACTGCAGGCAGTTCTAACACTTTCTCTTTTCTCCACAACCTGAACTGCTGCTGACTTCTTAACTTCCATATTTCTACCTCATTAACATTTCCTATCCAAAACTTTCCCAGATGCAAAATGAAAACCAAGCTGGAAATGATTCAGCATTATCTATACTATAAATTAGCTTTATAATAGGCTGAAACATAAAAAAAGCAGCTTCAGCTTCAGAGCTTCAAAATCTCCTGTGAGCCGTGTTGTTTAAAATCAAACTCCACATATGATTTTGTAGCTTTGAACCATTTCTAGTTATGATGATAATACTGAAAAAGATATTTTGTGCATATAATTTATTTTAGCCTATTAATTATGAAAATTAAACTATTATATATTTACCAATGTGGTATGAAAATAGAGATTCTCTGCTTACTTTTTATTGCCTTGTTTTGAAATAGCATGCTCAGTTTCCAAACATCCAGAGTATTTATCAAGTATTCCATGAAACTGCAAATTATCATTATGGAATTTATAAAAGGTTAATACTTTTTCTGTTTATTATGCAGAATACTACAGTTTCGTCTCTATAAAAAAAAATTCAAGGAGACTTTGAGGCCTTATGATGTGAAGGATGTGATAGAGCAATACTCAGCAGGGCATCTTGATATGCTTTCCAGAATAAAGTATCTTCAGGCAAGGTAAGAATCCTCTGGTAAATGGGGAAAATGTATAGCTGTGCTGGCAAAAGTATAGTCGGCCTATTTGTGTACAAGGCCACCCAGAAGCTGTGTCTGTACATAGCATAGCTGATCGAGAAGAAAGCCTTTTCCCCAAAGACTAAAGGCAAGCATGCAGCTAGCAGGGGTAACCGCAGCAGAGGAAACCACAGGCTCCTATTTGGAACAAGGAAATCAGAGTGAAAAATCCTGTGAATTTTCTTGACCGTTGCCTTATTTGATTAGGGTCAAGTTTCTCCCCTTCTCCCCTTTTTACAGACGATAAATAATATCTATACAATAATATAAAAGCAAAGTTGCTCTACACGAGCTTTTCTTTGGCCTGGATTCTCTGCTGAGCTGTACCTGATGAAACATCTCATACCAGTGCACAAATACATTAGCACAGAATGTTTTACATCCCCTTCACTCAGGTGTAAACTAACCTATATGAAAAAGAAAGTGGAATTTCAGGCCATTGTGACTGTTCAGGTGCAATCTGCCCCCACAGTTGTTTCCTTGCAGATGTGGTTCACCGCCATGTGCTTTTGAGGCATGTCCACAAAAACGTGTGCTGCTTGCATCCTGAGCAATAGGCACAGGTCAAAGCTTGAGCTAGTAAGCTTGTCTGGGTTTGGGTGCCTGTGTGTGCATACGCGTGTAGCTGTATTAGTTCAGTCTCAGCACAGACTGCCCATGTTCCCTGAGCCCCTCCAGTCACTCTGAACAGCGAAATGCCACACAGACATACCCTTGATTTCTCTCAAGAATGGGCTGAGCAAGTGCAACACTTGTGGCACATTTGGACCTTATCCAGACTTACCTTGGCTTTGTAAGGCTGCTCTGGTCCTTCCATTGAACTCCATAATTTCTTACTCCAAAGTGCTTTTCCATATACTCAGCTATCTCATTTTCAAGTATGTAGTATGGCTGGTTCCTACCTCAGTATTAGTGCTCTAGAAAAGCTGCTTGCTTTAATTATTTACCGTAAAACACCATTGTTACTCTATAAAATGAGCTCTGCATCGCATGAGTTTCAGTTTTAATGCCGCAATATCTTTTTGAACTCAGGAAGATCAGGAGGGCCCATGGTGTTAGAAACCTGCACCTGTCTGTGTGGGGTCTACATGCCTTATACTGGATATCCTTCCTTTACCTTAGACTGAGGTGTGTGATTTTGGACAGCAGAGCACCTCTCATACTTGCTTGAGTCCTAGCAGCAGTAAAGGTGCCTGACAATCATGAGACCACTCACTCAGTGGTTATGGCAGAGCTTTGGAGGATGAAGAAACATCCCAGGTGAGTCAGGGCAAGGATCACAGCATAGCCTCAGCCCTGCAATGTTCAGCTCAGCAATGCCATGCCCTGGTATAAAGAATCACCAGGAGCAGAAGAACCACAAAATCCCATAGCCATTTGGCCCATATACAAAGACCTTTTTAGAAGCCTTTGAAGAAAACACATAATCCTGGCAAGCCATATGAGATTCCTCTTACAGTTAACAGAGACGTAGTCAACATAATTAATAGCCTTTATGGGACAGTTAATCCCTGCTTAAACCAGATGCCTTCATTTGATCAGTTGACTCTCCCTTACTCTCCTCCTACAGTCAGACAAAAACAGGGAGGTGAGGCCTACTCATTGTGTCTATGAATAATGAGATGCTGTTGGAGACATTGACTACTTGGCCCAGCAATGCTTGTGTGCCTAGCAAACGTCTAGCTAGCTTTGTGAGGTTTGCCTTGAGCTTTTTTTTAACTTTCATTTCCAAAACTCCGTGGGGCACCATGAAGCCATGCAATGTACCTGCATGGATTACCTGGTAATACAGGTCACTGGTCTGTGGGCTGGTGCTGACTGATAACCTGGTAAGTTTTCTGTGCGTGCTGAATGAACAGAGGTTTGCTTGCACCTGAGCAGTCAGATGTGCCAAATGAAAGAATAGATTGATAAGAGTAAAAGAGTAATTAAATGTGCTGGAGCCACCCAAACAATCCTTTCGGTTATCTTCCAAATAAAAAGTCAAGCCAGATTCCTTGTGAATCTTCATTTATGGTTATATTTTTCAAGCCAAAAGAATAATTAGTAAAGACCAAAAATAATTACTGGTAATCAGGCACAATAGCAGCTAGAAAGTAGCTGGTTTATGAAGATTATCAGGAATTGCCACCTTTCACCAAATTCTGATTTTCACTATCCAGTGCAAAGCCTGATGGGTGTCTCCTGACATTTCTAGGAGCAGCTGTTATTGGGAGTTTTTTTGACAATCACACTACTTAATTCCTTTGAAAGAAATGAAGTCATGTGTTTCAAACGTCAAAGTTTGGAAACAGTGTGCTAGGTAATTATTTAACTACCATGAAATTACCAGGTAATTACAATTCAATGTATTGATTGTGGACCCAGAATAGAACAAACACGTCATGACCCTCAATATATTTCCAAATCAAAATGTGCTTCTTTTTTGAATCTTTGCTACTGTTTGCTGCAGAGATGCATAGTATTTGCTGTCATGTGTTAGCATTTGGAGATGGACTTAAGCAGTTGCACTTTTTTTTTTTCAGAGTAGATATGATTTTTACACCTGGACCTCCATCTACTCCCAAGCATAAGAAATCCCAAAAGGGAGGAGCTTTTTCTTACCCTTCACAACAGTCTCCCAGGTGAATTTTTTATGCCTACTATTTTGCACAGAGCAAAACAGAAATAAAATGTTCATTCGTACCAATAAGCATGACCTTCATTCATCCAGCCAGTACACTTTTCTAGTAATGATGCTGAGAGGATATGTTGCTACAAGATCTAGATGTGTAAATGTTGAGCCAGAAAGACACGAGCTTCCCTAAGAACAATGTATGATGGAAATCTAAAGTTAATGGCTTCTTAATTGTCTAGCTCATCTTCTCCAGTGTTTGGAAATCTGATTTTATATGAAATACATATATTTGATTACTGATGTGCTGCATTTATAACAATCGACTAGTAAACATACTTTAAAAAATCAATAAAAATCACCAATAATTTGAAGTTAAACCAGCTATTTTCCTGAAGTAGGAAAAAGTTTTGTTATAGCCCCCACCAAATGGCAAGCTCAGAGTTTTAATGATGCTTCCTTTAAACCAATGATTGGTGAGAATTACGGAAAATAAATTGCAATACCAGGTTTTTGGGTGTGAAAGTTACAGCATGTTATTGGATTGCTGCATTCCTGGTAGCAAGAATTCAATAATAAATGACATTTCTTCTGTTATTTACAACTATCAATCTGTCAATAAATACCCATGAAGAACCACACAAGACCATCAACAATCTGTCCCCAAAGCTGTTATGGTTGCTTAGAACAAAAGTAATCTTACAGAAGATAAATTAACTTGGCTCTATCTGCTTTATTCCACCCAGTGAAAAATCTAAAAAAACATGTAATTGTGAAGACAGAGACCTACATTTATGGAAGAGGCAAAGATCATTTGGGAAACAAAGCAGACTGCAAAATTTGAATGAGCCCATACCATCAGTAACCCAATGAGCAAAATCTGACATGTTTTAGTTATAATTTTCACTTTAGTAAGATATATTCACAGCTATATTTTGAATTTTGTCAGAAAGAGAACTGGACCTGTTAAAACAAAAGTTTTAGGGTATATTTGTTCTAAGTCATGTTAAAGAACAAGTCCTTAGAAAATGTTTTTCTAGGCTTCGACATAGGTTATAGAAAGACATAGATTCCTTTGAGGTTGGTTTGGAACATCTTGATAAAGATTTAACTTGATAATGACCATTCGAGATCCCATGAAGTTATAGGTCAAAGTTCTTTAGTTAATCAGAGATCATCTTCTTACCTCCAGAAGTTAGTCCATCTGATGCAGTAGGGAAATTACATAGGCAGTAGGAGATTACATAAAAGAAAATTTATCCTGTGATCTACTCTAAATCTCTAGGCCAGACCATCTCTTTTCATCATTTCCAGTCTCAGTCACTTACTATTCGGCTGAAATTGAGAAAAAACCCCAAAGACTTCAGCCTTGAAATTCAGGTTCAGTCTTCAATGACACTAATTATAAAGAATTAGATTTTAAAACACATGGCCATCTATAAAACCACTATCTAGACTATCTCAACATTTTTCACAAACCTTAAATTATTCTGCTTTCATTTTGACCTTTTTGTTTGCTTTTGATTTTTCTTAATCTTTATCTTAATTTTGAACCAAAATAATTTAAAATTAAAAATACAAAATACAATTTTTTAAAAAATGCATCACATAGAATAGACTTTTGCTCCTGTTTGTATGCTAAATAACTAAATTCAGTCTTTTCTTAAATGGGGCTCCAAGGAGCTATGTGACTATAGCACCAAGTTGGTAATCCTGTTTTCTGATATGAATTACGTAGTGTGATGCAAAGAAAAATTGAACACTAATGCAGTTATTAATTCGTTATAGAAATGATCCATATGTAGCCAAAGCATCTACAGCAGATACTGAAGACCAAAGTATGATGGGCAAATTTGTTAAAGTTGAACGACAGGTATGTAATTTCATGACAATGATGGAGGCTGAGGTGCTTGTATAGAAATGATAAAGCTGACATAAATTCTGAATGAGTCTTTGGCTGATCCAGGCAGATTTATATTATTAGTGATCAAGACTCACTCAGATCTTGTACTAATATTCACAAAACTATGTTGTTAGATTTTCATGGTAGAATTTAATTAACTGGGAGGTGTGCATTTTGAAGCTTATTGAATGAATATCGTTGTATATGGCAGCAAGACCCTAACTGTGGTGTTTAGATGGGACCTTTTCATTCCCTTAAGCTCCATACTCATCAGGTTTGATGTTTTGTTGTGAGCATCACCTTCTTTTGCGGAGTCTGGCACTCAAAATGATTGCCTCCACAGGTATTTTTGGGGCCTCTTTGTGCATTCTAACCTATTGCTTAACAAGTAAAGACCTTCTGATTTTTAAAAACATAGCTAAGTAAGATGGAGGCAAGTGACATTGATTCACATTGATTCCTTTCATGGAATGAAAATGTTCAGGCACAAAGTACTATCAAAAGAGACAGGGAATTAGTCCTGATATTCAACCTTGATGTTGTGGCGTAGTGGAATGAAGGTGGGCTAATTAGCATTGATAATATACAACTGTGGGCTGGCTTCAGGGGCGGTGGGTTGGCTGATGTAGATCAGGTGCAGGTGTGGCTGGTTAAGTGAAGGGGTTGAGCAATGAAGGGAGAGCGGCCGAGGGAGAAGAGAGAGAGGAAGACACGAGAGAGACAAAACACATGCCCTGGATGAGTTGAGATAAGGAGAAGGTAGCAGAGGGACTGGCATGAAGAGTATGCTGGTATGAGGTGGTAAAAGACCTTGTTGCGGCTTGATAGTTTGGAGAGTGCTGTGACATTGTGGGACCATTAAGAGTTAGAGAATAGGTCTGTGTGCAAAGGTAATTCCATCTGTTGCATTTTTGGTAACAGCTGGTTGCCATGTGGTACCAAGACTTTGGTCATAATGTTGTAGACTGCTGTTGGATGCTGGACTGCCAAATACCTAGCAACGCTAAGATTTTTTTTTGGCACATTTCACAGGGACAGGTTTTCTTAATTGAGGCAGTTAAAGGATAAACTGGCATCCACTGCAGTCCACCTTCCAAGGGAAAGTCATGATTGTCCTATAACTACCTTCATGACCAATAAAGATGGCAGCACACCATTGCTGGGGGCAGTGCATGTATGGACACATTGACTCTTTTGTTGAAAAACTGACTTGAGACAATATCATAACATTGGTATTTTTCAGGTTAATGACATGGGGAAGAAACTGGATTTTCTTGTTGATATGCATATGCATCATATGGAACAGCTGCAAATACAAGTTGCTGAGATAAGTCCATTGAAAGAAACTGCTTCTCCTGCAAAGGAGAGGAGAGAAGAAAACAAATATTCTGAATTAAAAACAATAATATATAAATACACTGAGCAGTGTGCTCATGAAACTCCTTACAACTTCCAGCAGGTTCCAGTCAACAAAGTCAGTCCTTATGGTTTCTCAGCACATGGTCATCCGACTCATCCACAACCTTTATCAATAGGTGGGCAAAACTCTGGCAAAGTGCAAGCCACACCTTCCTCAACTTCACATGCAGAAAGGCCAACAGTTTTGCCTATATTTACATTAATGGACTCCCAGGTTAGCTACCACTCTCAAGGAGACCTACAAAGCCCTTACTCAGATAAGGTGTCTCCAAGGCAGAGAAGGAGCTTCACAAGAGACAGTGATACGCCATTGTCCCTTCTCTCCGTCAACCATGAGGAACTTGAGCGCTCCCCAAGTGGCTTCAGTATCTCCCAAGACAGAGACGACTTCCCCTTTGGCCCCAATGGGGGATCAGCATGGATGAGAGAGAAACGCTACCTAGCAGAGGGGGAAACGGACACAGATACTGACCCTTTTACACCAAGTGGCTCCATGCCTTTGTCTTCTACAGGAGATGGGATTTCAGATTCAATATGGACCCCTTCAAATAAGCCAGTTTAAAAGTGCGTGTGGGGGCAGTCACTGGTTGACTTCTCCATGTAATGTAAGCATACTTTGTATATCTCACTTACTCTACACCCAAAGCTTACTAGTTCAAAACACCGATGGCTGCATAAGATGCATGTGATATTAGTGGTAGTCATTCTGCACCATTTCATACAATTTACTAATGCAGTTTTTTTCATGCTACCAAAACTAAGGAGCTTAGTTTTGAGCATGGTTTGCATGACTTTGCCCTATATAAATGGTACAGCTGATTTCTTCTATGATACATATCTATCTGATACTCTTCAATACAACAATGGTGAACTTATAACAGGCAAGATATGGTGGTCCTTGCTCCATTTTGTAAACAGAGCAGCAAAGTAAAAATATTCTCAGGAGCAATATCCCTTTGTGGAAACAATGTCTGAATCAATTTTCCAATATAAGTAAATCAATCTCTAACTGACCTAGCCAAGAACATCTAACATTCAAAGCAGGGAAAAAGCTGAGTCAAAGTAAATGACCTTACTGAAACGTTTTTTTGAGCTAAATGTTTCTCATGTGATCTCTTGTACAACTACCTGTGAAATACAATGTCGAAATGAAATTAAGGGTAGTACTTAAAATCTAAGCCACCTCCTGGTCATGTTATTTATTTATTTATCGTAAAGTGTAAATATAAATCCCTCAAACTACTTTGAAAATCTTCACTAGTGTTTATTAAATTGCTCAAAGCATGACTACAATGCTATTTTGTAGAAAGCCTTTTGCTAAACCCATTTGCTACTTCTGGGGCCAAATTTTTTTTTCTGTTCCAAAACTAAGTTTGTTCGCTGGAGGAAACTCCAGGTTTATATACTCTATTTCTATTGATTAAGTAAGCTGCATAATGTAACTGTGCCTCAGTTTCCCAATCTGTTAATTGGGAGTTATACTTCCATACATATACACAGGTTGTAAGGCTCAATTCACTAGTATTTGCCAAGCGCTTTGAGGTCCTCAGATGTGCCGAGTATTGCTATCCTGTTCCCTGGGAGTTCCACAATGTGGGATGCTGCCAGGTTCTGTTTCTCTCTGTTTACTGTTCCTCTTGGAAATGGACTGCTCCAAATCCATGAATGTGTGCCATATTTAGGATCAATGTATGAATAAATAAATACCATTTTTTTCACCTGTCCCTGAGCATCAGAGAGATAAGTATGCTCCCCAGGCCTCAGCCAAATATTTTTTCATAGGAACTGGAAATTGTGTTGAGGGAGACCAGAAAAACAATCCAGCCCACTGGGAACAGGGCAGAAATGAATCAAAGATCTCTCCACTACAGTGGGAATGTAGTATTTATACAGCTGATGAAACTAGCCTGTCCAGATATCCTATGCAGGATTCAGCTGGTGTCAGTCCAGATGTCCATGAAATAGCATCCATTTGATGTCAAGTTCGATGGCTATGCACTCTTTACAACTGGCAGAAAACTATTCAGTATTGTCAGTGAGCACAGGGTACAAGAACCAAGGCACACATCATAAAGCTGATGAGATTCATCTCATCTTTAACTCAATTACCTACAATGAAAAATTTCTGCCAACTTCCAGGGGAACAGAGGGTGACTTGCTTAGATGCCAGATGATCAGAAACACCCACAGTGAGTGGGAAGGCTCTCACCTTACCCCACTGATCCAAGGTACAGCCTGTCTGCTGTGGCTCATGTGCACCTCCTGTTGAGACTGACCCCTGTCACTCCACACAATGGCTTCACCACCATGGCTACAGCACTGACCAACAAAGACACAAGGATCTGGCCCATGTAAGATGTTAGAAAGTGGGCGTTCTGTGGTGACTGCTTGTATTATACTGCAGCTGCACAACTGAGCATCCTTGGCACATCCAATCAGAGCACAAGAAAGACATACGCTTTACTGGGCTTCCCAGTATTTATTGGGCATTGCATAGTCCTGGACAGAGTGTGCTTTAGTGGAAGATACCTTGTTGGGTTTTGCCCAGCGTAGTAAATTTCAAGTTTGGTTCCTCAGTATCGCGGACATCTTGTAACAGTCATTCCATCCAGGGAGCTTCTATTCTCTTCCAGATGTAGGCTTTCATCTTCACTGTTTATTGTCTATTTAAAGAGACATCTGAAGGATTAGGATCTTCTTGCTTTGTCTGCTTCTTCAGCTAAATCATGGTACATCCTTCTGGGACAGATCTTCAGGGAGAATAGATTGCTGTGGTTACATGAGTAAATGATGCAGACCAGTTACAGCCTTTGAAGAGTGGGCTGAGTCCATGGGGCTGTTCTGAGGCCATTAACTATGATGGCATGAAGCATAATTTTGGTAATTACTTAATTGACAAAATGGCCATTGACCTGAAAGATAATCTCTGTTTTGTTTCATGGGTAGACCTGAAAAGAATAAAACCAGCTGATGAAAGTGTAATTCATTATAATCTGGCACATTGAGAAGAATTCTTTGGCCATCAGTGATTCTTGGAAATACCAGTACCTGCTGCAGGCTTTCTAATATAGTAATACATGTCTGTGGCAACTTGTAAGATTTAACCCTCACATGGCAACAGAATGAAGAAGAATGAAAACTGCTTTTAACATTGCTAGACGACTTCTGAAATTGTTGTAAGTATATACTAGACAAACCTGCTTCACTTTTCTGATATGTCAAGTGCCTGGCATCCCTACTGATTTCATTCAAGTTTGCCCCTTCCTAAAATGTTTTCTAGATCTGAGCAACCAAAATCAAGGCAACCAAAACCCAAGTGCAATCTGAAAAATTTGTTTGTGAATCTCTCTGACGGTGGCTATGCCACACAGTTCCCTGCCCAGTTCCCACTCATATTTTTCACTTCATGTTTCTAATCTCTCCCATGCCAGGTCATATAAAG
The DNA here is from genome assembly GCF_023634155.1 of Falco peregrinus. Classification (NCBI taxonomy): domain Eukaryota; kingdom Metazoa; phylum Chordata; class Aves; order Falconiformes; family Falconidae; genus Falco; species Falco peregrinus. The sequence goes on from NC_073723.1 coordinate 15,448,288, forward strand.
GGAATCTTTTCTCAGTATCAAACCTGGCTGAAAATCAATAAATCACCTCATTATAAAGGTATGTTCATTCCAAGAGAAAATCCAAGCAAGGGCAGAGACTTGAATGAGCCTTCACCTGCACACAGAGTGCAGCCCCAGAGAAAGTGGGATTTGGGCTGCTCTGCACTGTGTACACTTAGCAGCTGAACTGCCTTCAAATTAGCATTTTCTGTGGTCTGTAAGCACCAATGAACTATATGCAGCTTGAAAACACTATGTCTGGTATTTGTAGCCAAATCCTGAAATATTTAATGATGTGCTAACTGGCCAGATAGGGTCTGCCTCTTCTTAAAAGGCATTGGTAGTAAGCTCAGCAAGACCCTCTGCAGTGGACATCTCTGGGTCCTCTGGAAGAGACCCAAGAAGAGGGTCAAGGAAGGTCTGATTAGCTTATTTTAAAGTTTATTTTTTCAAACACACTTCTTTGCATTGAGACCAATCACTGCTTCATTTAGAAGGGTGATGTGCTTCGCAGCCCTCTGCCTCCTACATCATCTGGATTAAAAACAGAGTGTGCATCTGTTCTGCTGTGTGTGCTGACAACAGATACATGTCAATATGTCACCAGCCAGGTGAGATCTGGAGACCATTCCTGATCTGGGATGTGCACACAAATTTCATCACACTCCATTTCAGGTGCAGTCCAGGGAGTGCATCAACCTTGGAACTGCAGTTTATGTGCCTGCCACAGATGCTGGACAAAACAAAATAAAGTCTCTGTGATTATAGGCCCTGGCAACATTTAAAAGGTCAGGACCTGTTTTGCAGAATAGGTTCACCACATACAAGGAATCATTATTCACAATTTCATTTGAGAGAGGCATCTGTGATACTGGTACTCCTCATACTAGGAGTGGATTTGATTTATCCCTTCTTCTATTTCTGTGTGACATCTAAGTTTAACAGCTATAAATTTTGTTTGGGTCCAATCTTCCTAGGGTCTAGACTGACACTGACACTTCGTTTACATATGATTAATGTTAAAGACAATTAACCACTGGAATGGACTCTTCGCTGACTCTTAACTCCTGCAAGTGACCAAGGATTTGTTTTAGGCCTTGAGATGTTTTTCGTGATCAGAACATGCGGGGCTTTCCTCTGCTCTCCTTGAAGTCAGTAAGAAACATTCTCAAGCTGACACACTGGGAGCAGGACTGGGTCCTAATCTGCCTTTATTTATGAATCCCCTTGTGAAAGACAGCATTGATGTTTTTCTTAGCTACGTTTTTATGTGGACTTTTCAGTCCCTGATGGATGACACACATCTGGAAGGTTTTGAAAAGGTAAATCTGTGTGTACATTGTATGCCTCTCTGCAGCGTTATTATCAATCCAGCTTCCTCACTTTAGATTCAAACTGAGAATATTTCATTTTTTAGATTCAAACTGAGAATATTTCATTTTTAGATTCAAACTGAGAATATTTCATTAAGGCAGATGTAAATGTTTAGTTAATATATGCAGGTCTAGAAAATGTGGTTTATGCTCCATTTAAGGAGTTGATCCTTTCAAAAAAAAATCTGGTCAGGTAATGGCAGTTGTCCTTTCCTTGGCTTTTCTCTGCACTGAATTAATCCATCTGGCTCCTATGGAAATAAAATTCAGCACCTGTAGAGATTGATTGAAAAATCCCTAAACTAACTTTGGCTACGTTTGCTCTGTTTTTATCTGTAACTTTGCTGCATTGTTACGGTTCAGAGTGGAAATAATTTTAAATTTTTATTCTTCAGATTGTGGCCCGGCAGTGCCACAGACTAATTCCCACCTGAACCCGTGCATAGTGGGGCTCCTGACTTGCGGCCTTCAGGCAAGCACCGTGGTCCAATCAGTTTGCAAGTTCACAACCTAAAGCAATCAGAAAATGCAGATTTAGGAGAAAATTCAGCCCTGCTGGGAACCCAGTTGATGCAGGGGTGTCACATCTGCTTATATAAGAACTGGATTTGTCCTGCTTAGTGCAGAGCATGTGAGAAAGAGCTGGATCTTCATTCCTTGCACCCCACAGCCCCCACCACTAAGCTTTACGTCCCTAAGAGCTGCAAGCCTGAATTTTCTACAGCACCTCATGAATTTGGTGTGATACGGCTTTTTCATGAGCCTAGCTGAATGTGGGCATTCACTTTTGAAGACCATTTTCAGGGGTGCAGAGGGAAAAGGGGCCATTTTCAAGTGTTTTCAGCTGGGCACTGTGGGAATGAAGATCCTGGGTATCACTATTGCTTCTGATTATTTAGGCTGTAAGATTTGATCCTTCCCAATTCAGCTCTTAGTAGCTTCCCTCTGAAGTTAAGTGAAGCAAAATACTGAAAGTGGGATCCTATTTCCATCCTCAAGGATACGCTGAGACTGAAGGTTACATAGCCAACTGCATTTTGTTTTCTAGTTATGGCATCTTATTATTACTAGTATTTGTGCCTTGCTCACTGAAATTTTCTCCATGCTACAAAGATGCTTTTCAGATTCTGGCTGACAAGGGAACACAACTTTTATACAAGTGGCCTTTAGTGCTCTTTATAATATTATTTATTGTAATTTTTAAACTGTATGTGTAATTTATATTCTGGCACTGTCCAATATTTGAACAACTTTAATATGTTTATTTCAATATATTATGCAAACTACTTCTTAACTGATTTTTTATGTTCTGTCTTTAAAAACTGCACCACTTATTAATAAATAGAAATTTCAACTATGATGTGGAGGAATGTATTTTCATTTCAATTGTGATAAGCTTCACACATATTCAAAGGAATGCCCAGGAATTGTGGAATTGGAATGCCAAGTTCTATCATTTTTTTCCAAAGATCAACAGTATTTTTTTAAACTAATGTACTGAAGTGTGGAATTCTGAATCTCATGGGTTCTGTTTTCCACACAGCTCTAAGACCATGCACAACACTAACATCTTCTTTATCCCCTACAGTTTTTCCGAGGCAAACACAAAGGTACTTCATATGTATTCACAACCTTTTATAGCCCATACTACCACACATTACCATTATAGATTTAGCAGTGTATCTCCCAGTTGGAATGCATAGCAATTGCGCAGCACAATTGGCAAAAAGGAAACATTGGCAAAGACCCTTTTGACTTCATCTGTGCAGAAGTGAACTCATAGCTACAAGTAGGCTTTACCTGGCTTCCACAGCTAGTTCTGTGATAATGTAACACGGAGCAGATCCCGTTATTTGTGACATCTTTTGATTTAGTGGCCATGTAACTTACATGGCTTTGATCATATGTGTGTGGGAAACTGAAAACTAGGGAAAGACACGTTCATATTAGAGACATTAATGTGCTAAAACATTATGATGAAGTAGCACAGAAAATATGTAAAGAACATAGTAATGGCACAAGGCTGCTCCGAATATCCTCTGCAGGGAATTTAATAGCTGGCAAGCGGGTTAGGTTGGGATTCCAGTTGCCTGAATTCTGTCCCTGGTTCTGTTGCTGCATTTCTGTGTGGTCTTGACCTCACACCTTCAGCTGTCTCTCCATCTTCCTGATGTGTAAAACCATCAGAAGGCACTGGCCTCCCAGCAGCACTGTGGGACAGTATGAACTATTTAAAATGTCTTGCCCTCCTACACAAACAGGAGAGTGTTACTGAGAAAAAGTAATAGCAAACATCTATTCTACAAAGAGTTCTGCTTGTAGTTTTGGCTGAGGATAGCATTTTAATAGTATTAAAAATAATAATAGCAATAGTAATAATAGTAGTAGTAATGATAATAATAATATTAATGACAATAATAATATTTATACGTGTGTGTGTGTGTGTGTATATATATATAAGGTATGTAGTTGTTTTTTTCTCCTAGCTGCTGGTTTGAAAGTTGCCATGTTTCCTTGGAAAAGGCATGGAGTGTGCATGCACATGTGCACAACTAAATTGCTTGGCTTGGAGCATTGCAGGAGGATCGGGGTGTGTGGAAGGAGAGGGGCATTCTAACAGCCTGTCTGGCTGTGTGGGTTTGATTTCCCTCAGTGACAACAGTCACATAACAGTTCAATATCAAGTCGAAGACACTAGTTTCTGTTCTTGTTAGAGCCCTTTTGCAATGAGTGGAGGAAAATCAGCACTTTTCAGAGCATGGTCCAGTCAGTCCTATATCAGATGACCCAGACTACTTCTCTCAGATGATGCCTGTCTCTAACTGACATCTTTCTTAACGATACAGTTGAAGATGACCAGCTTGGACAAAACTGTATCTTTCAGAGTTCTAAACAAGATGAGATTAATCCCGTCTGATCAGTTCAGAGAGAAGGCTGAAGGGTAATTGTCCTGAATGAGACAGGAAGAGAGCATGTGAAACATCACCTCTTCCCAAAAAACACAGCTGGATCCAGTAAGACGTTTTTAAGGCATTCCCTGTGGCTTCATCATCATGATTGCCACCAAGGAACCAACTATGCTCAACACTTGAAATGCAACCTGAAAAAAGGTGTCTTAAATTTCTGTGGTGGGTAAAAATTTATTCAGCAGTTATTCCAGTTTCTTATCCCACTTCTATATCCTTGCAAATTGGGAATAACTACAAAAATCATCTAATACTATAGCATCCAGTTGTGGTGTTTTTGCTTTTTGTTTTGTTTTTTGTTGTTTTGTTTTTTTTACATGAATCAATTTCAATAGGATCAGTGCCAGGCTGTTACAGCCAAGTTCTATCATTTTTTTTCCAAAGATCAACAGTATTTTTTTAAACTAATGTACTGAAGTGTGGAATTCTGAATCTCATGGGTTCTGTTTTCCACACAGCTCTAAGACCATGCACAACACTAACATCTTCTTTATCCCCTACAGTTTTTCCGAGGCAAACACAAAGGTACTTCATATGTATTCACAACCTTTTATAGCCCATACTACCACACATTACCATCATAGATTTAGCAGTGTATCTCCCAGTTGGAATGCATAGCAATTGCGCAGCACAATTCTTTTGCAAAGAAAAGCAGCTAGCCACAGCCATGACATTTAAGTGAGTATTTCACAGACACAATAGCTGAACCACTCAGCTTTTGTTTCATGTGAACTGAAATATATTGCATTAAAATTTCCCCTTGGCTGTCACCCAAATACATAAGCGTGCCAAATCACTGGATTTCAGCAAGGCGCTGGGTCTGATCTTTTAAGAAATAGATTCTAAAACAGGAACAGGATGTGATACCTATCCTCAGGGAAAGCCCTACATATATCCAGGCAGTTTTCCCCTCCTGTAGGCTCTGCTTACATCTGTACAGGACTGCTAAGGTTGTGTACAATTGTCCCCTGCTTGTGCAGAGTAAGACTAAGACTTAACAGTTCAGAAAGGGTAAGTATCAATAGATCCAGTATGGCACAAGCAACAGTGTCAGGAGTGGAAGTTTCTCTGCGTATCCTGTTTCTTCTCAGGATCTTCTGACTTTTAAGACTTTTCAGACAAAATGGTCTCTTGATTAACACGAAGCATCCTCTCGGATGACAGAGAAGGGAAGGAATCAGGAAAGCCAAGTCCCATGGCACAGAGCAGCAGGAGACCTAGACTGTCTTTAAAGAAATTTCCCTCTAAGATGATTTTTTTTTAGTCATATGGTCCTGATGACTGGTAGCTCCAGTGGGCTTAGGAGAGCACCACAGCTTTTCTCCTGCTTCCTTGAGTCAGATGCAGATGATCAGCAGAATACAGACCAGGGATCAAGAAAAAAAGGAGATGTAAGATGTGCTATGAATGTTTTGGTGAGTTTGTTAGGATCAGTTATGTGTGTGACATTATATCAGGAATAACAACACTGGATAAATCATTAAATATTTTCTAAGTTCTGGACTGCTTCAACTTCTCTGTATCTAATCAAAGCTTTATGAGTATCTAGACTGACAAATGCAGAGTGCTTGATCACTAACTGTCATCTTTGGAGGCCCTGAAGAAGCAGTGCGAGGTATTGCACAGGTCTGTAAAAATCTCATGGGATGTATATAACATGCAAAGAAAGCAAAACTATCGGGACTGCACCACAGATGAACTGGTTTTGAGATTCAGTATATTCCCTGCAGTTCCCATTTTGTTTTATAGGCAGGAAAACAGAGCTATGCAATCACTGGCACAGCAATTGTGCTCACTGTTTTTCTGGAGAAATATTTACACTGTGGATGAACATTTGGTGGCACAGCTCTGCAGAGAGATGATTGCGATGGCTTTATTCTCTTCAAGACTGTCCAATGAGTATATGTCAATAAATATGCTTTGCTCTCCCAGCCCAGGCAGCTCACCTGTCTCTGCTTTCATTTTTCTTGTCCCAACATGCCAACAAAATCGCTGAGGGATGGAGTCTACTCAGTTCTTATGCACTTAATGCATCTTCCATGGGGCAAGCAATGGCAATCTTCAGTTGATTAAATTCTGGGTGCAGAAATCTTGGCCCATTAAAAAAAAAAAAAAAAAAAAAAGTGTTTCTGAGAAGCATCGGCTTCCTAATTTTCCAGCTGAAGTGAGTTTCTGAGAAGGAATATGGCAAAAGCATCTCATAGTCCTTTTCCACACCAGCTGTGATAGATTCATGCCTATTGTCACTACATTTTTTTCACAATTGCCTCCTTTTTTTCTGTCTCTTTTCATTTCCTCCCTTCCTTAAGAATGTGCTTGAATTCACAAAAGTTTTACAATTTCAGACACTTTAATGAAAAATGTTCACTACTTTAAATAAATAAATATACAAAACATTCTTACTGGAAACAGTCAAACTGAATGGCTGTAGAGTTTAGTGCTCATTCTTTTCAGAAGGTTTTGTGGTGTTTAGTACCAATTTTAGTTAAATATTAATGAAAAAAGATTAAAGAAAAGATGTTATGAAGGACAGGATTCATTTGCAATTCTGCATAAATCTCCTGAAATAGGAAAGAAGTTTTATGAGCTGGAATAATTAATGTTTATATATGTAAATACATATTTGAGATGCAACAGGGAGAAGTGCCGGGTCCTGCACTTGGGTCACACCAGCCCCACACAGCGCCACAGGCTGGGGCAGAGCGGCTGGGAAGCCGCCTGGGGGAAAAGGACCTGGGGGTGCTGGCTGACAGCCGGCTGGGCATGAGCCAGCTGTGTGCCAGGTGGCCAAGAAGGCCAGCGGCATCCTGGCTTGTATCAGAAATGGTGTGGCCAGCAGGACTAGGGCAGTGATCATCCCCCTGTGCTCAACACTGGTGAGGCCACACCTCAAATATCTTCAATTTTTGGCTCCTCACTACAGGACAGACACTGAGGTGCTGGAGCGTGTCCAGAGACGGCAACAGGAAGGGGCTGGAGCACAAGTCTGCTGGGGAGTGGCTGAGGGAACTGGGGGTGTTCAGCCTGGAGAAAAGGAGGCTGAGGGGGGACATTACTGCTCTACAGCTACCTGAAAGGGGGTTGTAGGCAGGTGGGGGTCGGTCTCTTCTTCCAGGTAACAAGTGACAGGCTGAGAGGAAATGGCCCCAAGTTGTGCCAGGGGAGGTTTAGATTGGATATTAAGAAGAAAAATTCACCAGAAGGGTTATCAAGCAGTGGAACGGGCTGCCCAGGGAAGTGATTGATTCACCATCCCTGGAGGTATTTATGGGACATGTAGATGTGGCACTGAGGGACATGGTTTAGTGATGGACTTGGCAGTCCTGAGTTAATGGTTGAATCTGATGATCTTACAGGTCTTTTCCAACCTAAAGGATTCTATGATTTTATTTATCATTCTCCTTTCAGGAGATGAAATTTTGTTTATTCTTCAGAAAGAAAAGTAACAAAGAAACATTATTACATTTAGAGAATTGTCCTTCATGAAATTTTTGCAGAAATAAATAAAATATAAATAGAAAAAATATTGCTAACATGTGAAATGACATTCAGATTTTAAAAAAACTTTATAGAATGAGTACATTTCTTAATGAATGTAATATCTTGTAAAACTGTAACAGCAGCAGACTAAGGGAGAAGTGTTGAATTATAATCAGGCTGTTTCAGAAAAAAAATGTAATATACACAGCCAATAATTTTATAAATAAAGTTTATTACACAATTACTCAAAGGTACTTTCATGGAAGTGTTTGCTATAGTATAATCAAGTGTAACTGAAGATAAAGCCTCAGTTCTCTGAGGCAAGCTTGGATTAAGTTTGCTTGTTTGTTTGTTTTGTTGTTTTTTTTAAACAGTGCTTCACTCTCTATTGCATGTTAGCATCTGATGGGAGAGAGGCACAGCTGAATATGTGTTTTCCTACATATGAGACAGATAGGTTTGCAAGATGCTTTAGGTACTACGGGATTCCATGTGCTGCAGCCCATCCTTTAGGGCAGAGATGGTTTATACCCCAGCCAGGGAGATGGGTAGTCGTACCTGAGGACAATGGCAGACCAGGACAGAGCAGGTGGGAGGGGATGCTGGCTGCTGACTCTGGCTCAGGTCACAAGAATGTATGGCTGGAGCCCATGCTTTCAGTCAAACATATTGCAATCGCTACGTAGAAGCATGTGTCTAAAAGGTCTAAGAAAAAAGCCACAGGGAAGTATTAGTGCATCGCTTCCACACCGCTGTCAGACAACAGAGTGATAAAGCACCAACACTCAGATTTGTTTTCTCCCTCCTTTCTAGGACTTCATGCCACACTGTCCTCTCTCTTACAGACAAATCACAGGCATTTCACTTGAACGTGTGTTTATTTGAATTGCGTTAGCAGGGATTTACTCTCTACAACCTTCAGCAAATTAATGCATTTACTCAGTAAATTATATGAATTATGTGCCTATACTGTGTTACTAAGAATATGCGGAAAATGTCTTCTTTTCTTGTTCTGGATTTTGGGATACTAGTCATGGACACAGTGCTGTCACACAAAGAGACACTGGAAAAAGGAGGCACGTAAAGACTATACTCCTGAGAAAGCTACTTGCTCAGAGTGATGCTCTGAGTGAGAACACGGCATTGTCCCCAAGAGTCAAAGTTGGGGCTGAACAATAGCCCCCTCCCTGGTCACCTGAGCATTGCTCTGCAGCTGAGGAAAGTTAAAATTACAGAGTCCCAGGGTAAAATGTAGCATGAGGTAAAACCTGCTGAAAGTCTAATTATCCCCATAGCCAAACATCAAACGGTTGGCACTGATCCCAGCGCACACATTTTCCTGGCTATACCTGGTTTTGTCGGCTGTTACAGAGAGGACTTTCATCCCAGCCTTCTTGATGAGATATTGAGCAACTAGTAATTAAATCAGTAAAAGTAAGTCTTGTCAAAGAAAAGGTGTTTCCGTATTCCTCAAGCTGCAGCTTTTAGTCACAAGTCACGAAAATTTTCCTTCTACCATGCCAGTAACCTCCGTATAGAATTAGATCATTTTAGATGCAATGACATCCACTGGATAATGTTTTTTCATGAAAGGCAGAATGAAAGAAAACAAAGGTAAGATTGTGCATGTGTGTGTACGCAGGTGTGTGAGCATCATATTTACCAGCTGTAACTCTGGTAAATGTGATTGCAGTTGCCTTCCAGCTTCTGAAGTTCTTGGAGAAGGCAGGATTGTAGGACAGAGAGACACAGCCCTGCTACATGCACAGCATGATCCCGTAAACACCTTCTCTGTGGGAAACCAGGACCCCCAAAACATATGACTGAAACCCAAAACCAGCAGAATTACTTTCTGGTGTTTGCCACGCTGGCAGGTTGCAGGGTTTTTTTTAGGTGTTGCAGTTTCTTTATTCTTTGGGTAACATTACAACTTTCTTTGCCTTAGCTAGTGGAAGTGCAAGTCTGGGACAATGCAATTAAACAAAGGCAAGTGACAACAGAACAAGCCTGTTGACACACTAGTTACTCAGGCAATATCTACAGTAATAAATTAAGTAGTGCTGGGGAGCCTGGCAACTCAAATGTTCATAGTATTTGTAGGGCCATGACATTGATAGGACAATCTGAGAGTGCTCCTGACCAGTAGCTCCAACCTTTCCCAAGCTGGACCATTCCCAACAGGCAGTGTGTATGCAGGCATCCTGTGCATCAAATCTGCTGGCTCCTCTTTATCCTCTCCCTTTCTAAGAGGGGTCAGAATATTTGTGTCTTGAGGCTTTGTGCAGCACACCCTAAAGCACTTTTTATTTCATAGACTGACTGTGAATCCATTTAGGTTTCCTTTTAGTAATCACTACAAAGTTTTGAATTACTTTGCACATTGAAGTGTTCAGTGGCTTATGATAAAATTACTGAATGGATGATTATCTGCTTTTAACAGTGTTGCACCTAAAACTCACCGGTTTCAGAGGAATCACTTAAAGTCCACTGGAGTAAAAGGGAGCAGAATTTCACCCACTGTTTCCAACAGTGATCACCTCTTGGATACTACTAAACATCACTCAGCATCACCAAAATTGCTTATGTCATTGTGACCGTATCTCTCCTCCTTGCCACTTAACTAACACAATTTTCTGGTTTAACTGTAATTTTGTTCCTTTTGATTTTCTATAGCTAAGATACACTTCAGATTTCTCCGCTGGCCTCTTGACAAATGTCCCTTGTTTAAATCACACCTTGAAGAATGGCTAAAGTTTTACCAAAAGGGGCTTACCCTGGCCTACCTCTTACCATCAAAGATGGCATTGGCCTAAAGGCAGTAAGATGAGCTGTCCCTTTAAAAGGGAAAAAAATCCTTTCTACTCCACAGTTCAAGTCATTACTGCCAAAAGGAGCTTCCAATCCTCACCTGACCTGCCACAGAGCCTTTCCATGCAGGCACTTTGTGTGCTTTATGATTGTGTTACCTCAAGTTAGTCTTTCTGGGATTAGGATAACAATTTTCACAAGATTTTAAAGCAAGATTATCAAGCCTGTCTACTCGAAGTCTTTCATAAAGTGCTTATTAAGACCTGGCAATAACCTCCAGTTTTATATAGGCTCTGAAGATAATAATCTTTGCCAAAAGAAATCAGGTAAGTTGATATTAACTATTCCAAATCTCAGTGGTTTCAACATGTACTTGGAGGAAACCATTTCAACTGTGCTATTAATACTTGGTGGAAATGTAGCAAATGAGTAGTTTTCTTAAATATATATATCTTGCATTTTATTAAATCCTCATACAAATAAATCTGAACTTAAAAAGTAGTTGTAGCAATGTAATGAAACGTGTAATTGTAACGCAGGCGTATTTTCACATTAGCATGGACTATTTCTTTAGACCTGGTGTATCATGGTCTGCTTAAAATGAGAGATGACCTTTAGACCTTTGGAACTGAATGAAAGTAAGGAAATTAATACTCAAGGACTTTCCTTTTTTATTTCTTTGTTCTCTTCTGTTCTGCTCTGTTTAGCATGAAGACACGCGAAAACTACTTGATATCTGATTGCCCTCTGTTTGTACAGGAAAAATGAAGACAATTCAAACTGCATGGTTACCTGCCACATTAAAATGAGTTCTAATGAAGCATAGTTAATAAACACATCGGTTTTAGATTGCTGCTAATCCAGAGTAACAAAGAGGGATTTCATAGGGGTCTTCATGAGTGTATAAAGAGAATCTGAACTGGATTAAAATCTCCAGTTCAGCAGTTCAGGGAATTCTGGATCAACAGTTCTAAGTAAAATGGATTCTACTGATACCATTCAGCTTAAAACAAACAAAGGAGGATTATCATACCCAGTAGAGGTGAAGGAGAATTTGTAACTAAAGGCTTGACCTTCTGCCTGTATCAGATAAATGTTTGGAAGGAAAATATTCACTGAGTCAGTTTATGGGATTTGTCTGTCAGCTCATGGACGTGTGGCACCTGTGCCTTTACTGCCTGTGAATCTCAGTATGTTTTGAAATGGAAATTGTTAGTGATTTTGAGCTGAAGTACAATGAGGGTTTTGTATCTGCAATCTGGACGTGTATTTTGGTCATCACAGTAGTGTCACTTATGTTGCGGACAAAAGATATACAGTTACAAAATAATAACGTCTTGCACCTGATAGATAAAAATTAGATATCAGATAACCAAAGTAATGCAAACACAACATGTATCGTAAGAGTTAATATTACTAATATCCACACTGCTGAGAGTTAAAGTATTTCAAGCAGCAGTTCTAGGAATATTTGTCACAGATGGCTTTGAAATTTAATTGGACAGCATAAATGTTCAGAGGCTTAATGCTGGGAGAAGATTTTGGAAAGCATTTAAAACTTAATGCTTCAAATTTAAATCAGTTTCTACCAATTAAGGAGTAAGGGCAGTATTTCCTAGAGTAATGTTCTTTGTACTCAGATTTCTCTGCCATTTGTTTTTAAGCATCTTGTACTGGCCAGGGGACAGCACAGTGCTACATCTGGCAGTCAGGCAAAATAAGGCCTCTCATGAATGGAGGATTTTCCATTATTTTATACCAACGTTATTTAGTATTTCTTTGCTAGAAATAGGACAGGATTTGGCTTATTATGATACATCCTTCCAGGTTATGTTTGCATGTTGTCCTGGTCATTAGATGTTTTGCTTGATTGAGTCTGTAGTTTATAATCACACTTCAATTAAATGTGGGTCTTACGGCCACACAAATGCCTGCTTTAAATTCCTGCTGCAAATCAGCATCGTATGTGGAGAAAAACGTGTGTGTTGGTTAGCATGGAGGAGCAGCTCAGTGGGGAGGGCAGCAGGGAGCTGCAAATTCAAGTGAGCTGGAAAGCCTCTTCCAATGTGCTTCCAAGAACAACTTTGTATCTCACTCCATTTTGTTTCTAATTTTACAGCTCTGTTTTTCTTCTTTTTTCTCTCTCCCTTAAGATGCTTTGGTAAGACAGTTCCTTCATATGCCAATCTTCTTGCCTTTTTCTCTGTCTCTTATTAATGCGCTCTCTCTAGCCCCTGCTATAGCCTGCTGCACCAAATCTTCTGTCAGATGATTTTCCCCTGTCCCACCACCATGAACAACTCTGGGCCAGTTTAAATACGTCAGGAATTAAGTTAGATCCCTGATAGGAAATTACCTACTACCTATCAACCCTTTTACTTATGAGCTTTTGTAGAACAGTTGTGTTTGCACATCAGTCTGTGAAATGCTCTTACCAAGGATTTTGGTGTTAGTCCATGTGTGATTCACTGGTGACCTAGGAGAGCCCGTGTTCCTCAAAGCAGGTCCTAGAAGTCAAGTCTCCCCACTCTGCCATGAGTGCTGACCACCAATCTGAAGGGGCAGACTGAAAACACCTGCTTCTCCTACCTCCTAGGTCTGGTTCTCTCACTTGCCATGCAGCCAAAACCCTCATGAAGGGCAGAGGTTTGGGCTTCTTTGCCAGTCTGGGCTGCGGAGACCCTCCAGCCAACCAGTCTTGTGCCGCAGGGACAGTACATGCAGGGAACGGATCACGAGCAACATGCTCAGAAGGAGGTCTGTAGCACATAAACAGCCGTCATCATGAAGCATGACTCATGGTAATGCAGATCTTGCAGAACTAAGGAGACAGTCATTTCTCATAATACAGGAATAAAAATTCATGAAGTTCTACTAAGAAAACAGCAAATTCCCACTGCTGACCTCAGTCAAAGACATAACACAACAGTCTCCCCCTAACAGGACACTTAATTGACTAGATGCACCAGCCACTATAGCCCTCTTACTCCAAAACATACATAGTTACAAACCTCCCCTTGACATGATTGCCATCCCGCAACCCCCACTGACCCAGAGCCGGCCCTCCCCAACAGCCACCTCCCTGCACCTTTGCAAAGCACTAGTTCTTCATATTCAGCATCACCAAGGAGTATCTCCATGAACTCTTCTCCATTTCATACAGCCAAACCAAAGAGGGAAAAAAATATAAAAACTGAACAGAATCCAGAGGCTTGGATTAGTTTTATGTCTACCTCAGCATGGGCTACGTCACCACTGCTTCCATCACGTCAGCATGTTAGCAGGTTTTAGCTAACCTACTAGTCTCCCCTAATTACAGAGTCCACAGATCCATAGAAAAAGCTGTTACAAGACCCAGCAAGCTTCATAATACCCAGCAGTGGAAGCAGGGGTAGCCTTGCCTGGATGTCAGGCCCTGTGATTGTCACGGCAGCAATACATTCATGGTCTGTAGTCTGGTTGTTGGTCAGATCCCAAATATTGTTGCAAGAGTCAAGCTTAGGATTTTTGATGCTAGACTGGTCCATGGGACACTGGACTCTGTCCATGGATAATTAGTCCAGCTCACAGAAAACTGATGGGGTACCAAGTCAGGGGAATGAGATTTGGCCAAGGCTTCCTCTCTGCCTCAGCTCTGTTCTTCTGAACATGCTGTGCAGAAACCGTGGATGTGTATAGGCTTGGGGTCGAGTAAAAAGGATTAGGCAGATGGACTGAATAGATGCAATGAACTGGCTAAGAAGCTTCTCAGACCTTTGTTTGAATAGCAGAGCTGTCACTTAAACACTTTTGACTCATCAGATGAGCAAACACAGACGTTTCAAACACAGAAATGCTTGGTATCATTTCATCGTCCCAAGGAAGAGTCTCTTTAGGACCATTAGGAACAAATCAGCTGTTTTCAGAATGTGTTAATTCTCTAGTGAACTCAATATGAGAAAGATTTTAAACATGATGATAATAGTTTGTTAATCAAACCGTATTATCTTCAAGATAATGATTTGCTGCGTACTTGCAAGATTAGCTACTCCAAGAAGATATGAAAAAAGTCTTTTGGATTTTTTTTGCGAATTTTTACAAGTTTCCTTATTTTCTGACAACTACAGAGCCTTGTGTAGTTTACAAAAAAATGAGGGAACATGTAAAGAAGCAGGAGCTTCCCTTTTTTTTTCTAACCACTAATTAAATCTTTGAAACCTGGAAAGCAGCTTATTGTCTGAAAGGCATAGCATATTAATCTCTCCCAAGCAACTAGGCAAGGCAGTACAAGACACAACTTGGTGACAATAATTAACTACCGAAATCCGAGACTAGGGATGACCAGGCAAGCAACGTTTCTGCAGAAAAGGAGCTCAGTTGTTATTTGGTCTGAAATTGAACATAGGTAAATTTAATCTGGTTTCAACAGAAAAGGTTTAGACACCTGATGTGTCAGTGTCCTTTTGGGCACAGATCATCCTGCCAAAAAAGAGGGTGGTGTAGATGATCTTACCAAGTCCCACCAAAGCCACAGTTAATGTAGGACTCAAAAATCAAGTTACATACCAAATTCATGACAGCTGCATATACACAGCAAATACTGTTTATGTGATTACTGATTCTTTTCCATTTACACCACCAATCTTTTCTCTGCATCCCAGAGATCTAGTATTTCTCTCATGGTCACATTTGGGACAAGGGTTGGATAAAATTGCACCATATCCCAAACTTTAACACCACCAAAATAGTATTTCTTTCTCCTAGAGCAGCCAAACCTACTGGAAGTCAGAGTACATAATGCAGCGGTTCTGCTGGCACGTGGTAGCGAAGATGAGCTTGGGCTTTCTGTGTCTCTTTCTGGTTTTCAACACAGGTAAGGATGATGGCTTGGTGTTCCCCAGGGAATAACCCAGGTGTCTCTTTCCCAGTTGCCCCCATAGCCCCTTTCTCACATCCATGGCAGATTTGGTTCTTTCACCCTGTGTAGGCACGGCTGATGTGCTGGACCTCCAGGGCTGATGCCATGCAGTAGGACAGACCAGATGATGGCAAAGGTCCATTCTTGGATCCCACACCATGAACCTGGAGTCAGAAAGGTTTAGATGGAAAGAGAGAAAAGGGCTAGGAGAGCTCTATAACCTAGATTGTCAGTCCAAATGTAGCTGCTACTGAGTGAGAGTTGTTAATATAGCTGACTAGCAGTGTATGAGGAGTCACAATTTACAGGCATGTACCATTTTTCCTTTATATATGTTGTCATGGTGTCATGGTTTAACCCAAGCTGGGAACTAAGTACCACACAGCTTCTCTCTCACTCCCCCACCTCAGTGGGATGGGGAGAAGAATCAGGAAAAAAAAGGTAAACCTTGTGGGTTGAGATAAGAACAGTTTATAATCAACATGATGATGTTGATGATGATGATGATGATGAAAAAGAAAGAGAGATACAATTGCCCACCACCCGCTGACCAATGCCCAGACAGTCCCTGAGCAGTGATCAGCCCCTCCTGGCCAACTCACCCCCAGTTTATACACTGAACATGAAGTTCTATGGTATGGTATATCCCTTGGGCTAGTTCAGGTCAGCTGTCCTAGCTCTGCTCCCTCCCGGCTTCTTGTGCACCTGCTTACTGGCAGAGCATGGGAAACTGGAAAGTCCTTGACTTAGAGCAAGCAATACCGAGCAACAGCTAAAACATCAGTGTCTTATCAACATTACTCTCATATAAATCCAAAACACAGCACTGTACCAGCTACTAGTAAGAAAATTAACCCCATCCCAGCCAAAACTAGGACATATATATAAAAAGAGAAAGAGAAATGTATCCAGGGATTGTCTTCTATACAAGGCATAGACTTTTGTACAAACAAGGACAAGCACCCAGGTTTCACCAGTTTAGGTATAAAGAATTATGCAGCCCCATCTCCTCTTTCTTCCCCTGCTTCCAGTCCTACAGATTTCATCTTACTGAAGAGGAAGCTGAACCCAGATTTCCTACTCCCTGGTGAGAGCTCTGCTTATTAGGTTCTAATGCAGAGCAGGGCATCACCACCATTGAGGTGAGCCCGCCTCACCACCAGCTCCCAGGAAAGGATGTCTCTCTGGGGAGCTTGGATGGACTGAGAAGCTGAAGCTTCAGATGGGCCATGTGAATTTAATATTTGCTAGCACTGGCTCATTTGGGGATCCTTCTGGATTACTCTTTGGAGGCACTCAGCTCTCCACTGATATGATAGGGTACCTAGCACCAAACTCCTGTGCTTCAACTTGTCCTGCAATGCCTAAATCACTGCTCTGTACCTTGCCCTTGTTGGCCTCCAAGGGAATCCCAGGATGTGAATCCAAACTCCTGAGCCCAGCTTCAGTTCATTTCTCCTATAACACAGCTCTTGAGAACAGTACTCAATTGAATGACTGTTCTGAATAACAATCTCACAGCCTGTGCAGATTTGTGCAGATTTGGCCTGATTACGCCATGGGCCTCGCAGTCAGTATTGTGTGCAAGTCTAGTGCAGATCTCTCCAACAGGTTGTTGCTATTTTTTCCTTTTGATTCTTGAGTTAAGGGGACGAGCTCAGATATTTAATCTGCTTTCTTTCTTTAGTTAGCATCTAAATGACCCATCAAGTCCTTTAGGACATCCTTATTTTTAGGCACTTGATGAGCTGATGTTGTGGATACTCAGTGGCCTGCTTTGCAGTGCTGATGTTCATCAACTTCTGAGCTATAATAAAGGAGAGCAGCAAAGCAATCCAGGAAGACAGCTCAACAGAGAGTTGCTTGGTATCTCAACAGGGAAAACTGTCTCTCTTCACTTCACAGCTTCATGCATAAGGAAAGAAAATAAGAAAGAGAAGCAAGTGGCAGTGCTGGCTACTGCAGGTAACAAGCAGCGTGTCAGGAGACACCGTGTGGGACTGTTAATGGGAGTGGGAGGTGGCATGCTGGGCATGGAGGTGGCAGCAGATGGACCTTCTGCAGAGCCTGTGAGCCCCAACCACCCCTGCTGCAAGGGCTCCTCATCTGACCCAGGGCTCACTCAGGTCCTTGGCCGTTTAACCTCTGTCCTTCCAAAATCCTAAAAGCTCTTCATTCCCTTTTGTTTTCCCTTTCCTCTCTTCTACACTGTGGACAAGCCCTGGGGTGCAGCTTGGTTTCAAGCTGGTTGAAAATAATACTGATGTCATTGGAAAATTGCATTTCTCCCCAAATGAGATTTTGTTTTCATCTTGGCTTTCTGTGCTTCCTTTTCTGTCCTGCTCTGTTTTTTCTCTCTCTGTCATGCACGCAGGCCTTCCTCCTCGCACACACACAGATACCACACTGCTCTGCTTCTGCACGACTCTGTGAGAGGGAGGCAAAGGAACATCCTTGCAAAGTTTGACTCAGGAAAAACAAATAAGCAATGCCAACAGAAAGAAAGCATGTTAAAATAAAAAATACAGCTACAGCCCATTTATTCTGTCGTAGCACTACAGCCATCAAGGTAAGTGGGAAAAAAAAGTAATGAAATCCGTATTGCCATCCCAATTCCATGTTGCATCGGGGAAGGGGAACATTTCCTAGGGCCTGCCCCCTCCGTTCGTGATCTGCAGAGCGAGCCGCCGCGCTTCTGGCAGTAAGTACCCACTGCCCGGCGCGAGGGGGCGCCAAAACGCCAGGTCGCGCCCGGCGGCCTGCTCGGCCTCTGCTGGGGGCTGCCCGGGGCCTGCCTGAGCTCTGCCCGGCCATGCTCAGCCTCTGCTGGGGCCTGCTGAGGCCTGGTGGGGCCTACCCGGGCCCTGCCTGGCCCTGCTCGGCCTCTGCTGGGAGCTGCCCGGGGCCTGCCTGAGCCCTGCCTGGCCCTGCTGGGCCTGGGGCCCTGCTGAGGCCTGCCTGGGGCCTGCCTGAGCCCTGCCTGGCCCTGCTGGGCCTGGGGCCCTGCTGAGGCCTGCCTGGGGCCTGCCTGAGCCCTGCCTGGCCCTGCTGGGCCTGGGGCCCTGCTGAGGCCTGCCTGGGGCCTGCCTGAGCCCTGCTCAGCCTCTGCTGGGGTCTGTTGAGGCCTACCCGGGCACTGCCTGGCCCTGCTCGGCCTCTGCTGTGGCCTGCTGAGGCCTGGTGGGGCCTGCCCGAGCCCTGCCCGAGCCCTGCCTGGCCCTGCCCGAGCCCTGCCTGGGGCCTGCCTGAGCCCTGCCTGGGCCCTGCTCAGCCTCTGCTGGGCCTGCAGAGGCCTGCTGGGGCCTACCCGGGCCCTGCCTGGCCCTGTTTGGCCTCTGCTGTGGCCTGCCTGAGCCCTGCTCGGCCTTGCTCAGCCTCTGCTGGGGCCTGCTGAGGCCTGGTGGGGCCTGTCCAAGCCCTGCCTGAGGCCTGCCTGTCCCCGCCCGAGCCCTGCCTGGGGCCTGCCTGGCCCTGCCAGAGCCCTGCCCGGGGCCTGCCTGGCTCTGCCCGAGCCCTGCCTGGGGCCTGCCCAGCCCTGCTCAGCCTCTGCTGGGGCCTTCTGAGGCCTGCCTGGGCCCTGCTTGGGCTCTGCTGGTGGCCTGCTCAGGGGAGTAGGTGATAGGGAGCCTCACATAAATTTTGGGTACTATCGCACTGCCAGCTTTATCTTGCTGTTTTCCAGATTCCTTTCTGCACTCCTGGCATCTTTATTTCTCACCACATGTTTTCCAGTGCACTTCAATACATAATCCGCTCATTTTGTTTTTCCCATTCTGCAAGGTCTGCATATAAGTAGGGAATTCAAAACCATTTCCTTGTGCCTTCATGCAGCCAGCTGCTCAGGGACCCCTTCTTTTTCAGAGCTGCCTGCAAAGTCTGTGGATCTGGCTGCTATTAACCTGACAGAGCTGGTGAACAGTATGCTGAACACAGCGCTCAGAGGTAATGTGACAGGGCTGGGCAGGTCAGGCAGGCTGTCAGTCCAGCAGTGAATGCAATAAAGAACTAACAATGCTAGCAGGGGAAGCCGTAAATGCATGCCATCTGCCTCCAGAACTGATTCTAGGAGCACATTACCCTTGTGCATTTATAATGCAGGTAGCTGTCTGCCCCAAAGAATATAGAAATCAGTATGTGTTTGTGTATAGAGACAGCATAATGGGATGCCTTTAGAAAGCACTTTATCAGTGTAGGTTCAAATTAAAAAAGAAGTAATACAAATGGTCCTTCCCTCAGTGGAAATGAGAAAGAATTGAGTCTCAGGTAGCTGTATAGTGTCAGCACCTCAGGAGTCTTTTTAGAAATTGAATGAGCAGAGTCAAAACATGGTGTTGTCATAATTTGTTCCAATTGCTAATAGCATGGACATTTCTTTCTGCAGGTACCAAAAAACCCTTCTCTTTGCTGAGTGTCACATCTTATAGCTCATTTGCCTTCCACAAAGTGTCAGTCACCATTTATAACAGTGAGTGCTTTGGTGCTTTGCTCCGTGCAGGAGCATTTTGTCTCACACAGCTTGTGCATCAAGACACTGATTTTTTTCTGTCTTTCCCTACAGTTTCTAACGTGAAAAATGTTGACCCTGGCAAGTTCCCTATGCATTACTGCTACTGTTTGAACAACATGACAAATGACTTGACAGGTGGGTACACAAGAGAGGTTGGAAATTGCATGTTCTTAAGCTGAATTACTTCCTTTGGAGCTGAAAGCTGTAGCCTAAATTCTGCAGACTTCATCCTTATAAGTAGCATCACCATACTGAGTTCAACAGCCATAACTCATGATGAGTGGCTGCTCTGAAACTTCGGGGTGACTCCATGAACTTAGTCTCAGATGGCTGTACCCAGCCAGCCAGTCTGGGGTCGAGCCATCTGTCAAGTGACCAACATGGTTTACCCAGCAGAAAGATCTCCCCTTCCTCCTCAGACTACAAAGAGCAGTGCAGGAGAGACAACCCAGCAATGTATGTACATTACCTTCGCCACTTTCACTTTTCTGAAATAACCCACAGGAGATGAACAAGGGCTTCTCTGCACCAACAGTAATTTCAGTAACTTCAATGAGTCCAACAGGAGTGAAAAACAAGGCTTTATATCTTCATAGAGCTGTTTAATGGAGTGTAAAATACTACTGGGCAAATCCTTCACCTATAATACTCACTCACACCCCTGGTCTCACAGTATTTAACATTTCAGGATGGATCTGAGCACTTGAATTCCATGGCTGGTTAATGTAAGATATCAAGAGTAGCTCAGTAGCTAGGGACCAGAACCCATTCTCTCTAAGCTTCAAGTGATGACCACACACATGAGCCACAATGGCTTTCATGGCTTTTTCTGGACCCACACATCTCACAAGCCTTATTGCATAATGACCCAGTTTGCCTTGGAGGATAATGGAGAAACTTTAATCTTTCTGTCTCAAATCCAGAACATCTTGGTGATTAGAGCATCCTCCCAAGTAGCAAAAATTCATGGCCCAGCACAGGGCTCATGCCTGTCATTCCTTAAGTGAAAACATTGAGCTGTTACTGCTAGGACCTGTTACAAAAAAGCCGTAACACCACACCACCAGTAGCCATTTTTTGAGCTGACAGCAACATCATCGGTATGTCTGAAGTAGACCTCAGAGGAGAGAATCAGATGCCTCCTGGAAGGTCCTACATGGCAGACAGGCAGTTAGTGCAGGCAAAGCCTACAGGTACAGCACTCTAAGTAGAGTTACTTTAAATTGTTCTCTTGAACAGATAGATTCCATTTAAGTTTACTTCTAGGCACATTGGTGCTATTGTGGATATCATCTTTGAAATATACTTCTGCAGAATATTCCAGTGGCTTCTGAAGTCAACTCCTGTCCAGCAGAAACATTTTGAACATTAAAATATTTTAGACATTGTCATGTACAAGTATATATCCAAAATATGATCACATATAAAAGTGATTTTGTGACTTAGCATAGATGATAGAATATGTGTTTTCAATCATAAACTTTCTGTTTTGTTGTCAGATTTTACAGCTTTACTTGTTGATATTGTTGGAAACTCCACCAGTTATCTCACAGAGATTTTCAAATCCACTTCTATTCTCTCAGGTTTGCATTTCCTTTTAACATGTATCATTGTCTTATTTGTCTGACTTACTCCTGGTATGGAAACAAACATAAAAATGTGTATAAAAGCCTGTTCCTCTTACTCAGCAGGATTTTTCTTGCAAAGCATGGACTGCAGTTGTAAATTAAGTCTCCTTAGAGGAACTAAATATATATGTAATATGTATATATATGATATAGAAACATACATGTTTCTATGAATAGCTATGTTTTGTTTGAAAATTTGGTGAATTATTACTAAATACTGGTATTTTTGGGAATTAAAATTCCCAAAGAATAATTATTGGCTATATTATCTTAATTTTTTCCATGTAAATATACTTGTAATTTGGAATTTAACTAGATAGGAATATTTCCCCTAGAAATATTAGCATTTGGATTTGATGACGGTTCAAGGTTTTTGTCAGAAGTCAGATCAGAAGGAAAATATTTGGCCAGCTGCAGTAGCCACATACCGTTTCCTGGTTTTTTTTTCAACCGTTTAAGATAGTATCATATAATGAAAACTGGTAACAATGATCTGGTTTACATTTTTTTGCCTTTCAGTACCTCAGAGCAATGATTCAGATTGTATCTACATCTGTGTGATGACAGGGCAGACAGGTAGAAGTTAAAACCATTCCACCCCAAAACATTGCCATATTTATTCTCTAGAAACAAGTCATTCTTGATATTTATAAGCATTTCCATTTACAGGGAGAAATTTGTCTGACTTTTGGAAAATGCTGGAGAAGTCTCCTGTTATTAATTACACGTTTTCCAGTAACACATCTTCTGACCTGGGTAAGTACATCCTGGGGAATAAAAGGAAACAGCAGCAACAGTGAAAATCACATCCAGGTAGCACTTGCAAAGAATACTCCATCTTCATAATTTAAACATTCTTTAAATATATTATTTTATATTTTTATATTACTTATATATGTACATATATTTTATTATCATTAAAATAGAATATTTTCTATTGTTATCAATGTACTGTAATATTTATATTAGAAATATAAGTAAAATTTACAAACTTTTAATTTATTAGCTACAAGGTCTTCTAGTGGAGGACCAAACAAAACTTCCTAGGATGAGAGCTTTTACAGAATTCAGCACTGACTGGGGAGGGTTTCTGGTGCTCTTAATCTAAATATGTACCTTCCTTAGCACTCAGCACAAATTACCTCCTACCTTTACATGAGTTACTTTCAGAATGGAGTTGAATATATTCAGCCAGTGTGCTGCGTGGCTCCTCCACCCCAGACTGCTTTGCCAGGTTGAGCTGCACTTCAGATGCTCACCTCTCATTGCTGCTCACCTCTCATTGCTGCTCATGACTATTTCTCATTTTCAATGCTTTTTCAATGATTAAAATTGAAATTTCTCATTTTCAGTTTTCAATTATTAAAACAGGCAAATAGATACTGAAATCAGTGGCAAGTTTACCTGTGCCGAAAGCTGTAGGATGCTTCTCTTCTGTTAAAAAAAAAAATAAATCAAGGACACTTTGCCAAAAATTACTTTAATTAGAAAAGACAACAGCTGTTGTGATTATACCAGCCTTTTTTTTTTTTTTTTCCTTTTTATCACACAATATGCAGTGGATGGTGAGTGTTCTAACTCTTGTCTTCTCATACCTCAAAGACCTAGATTCCATTTTTTCAAGTTTCATGAAATTACAGGAAGACCCAAACAAAACAGTGGATCCATCAACAGAACATGCATGGACATTTAAAAGTAAGCGGATATTGTGAGATCTAAATTTATATTCTTAACATCTTGACAAGTGGTCATGTGTTTGCTGCACAGCACTGTGATGTTGAACTATAATTACAGAGTAAGATAAAAGTTTGTCTGAAACAGCAAAATACGAGGTCAGTAGTGCACTGAATAGCAGGAGGATAGAAAAACTATTTTAAGAAGCCATTTTATTAGAAAAAGTTTTCTCAAGAGGCAGAGAAGTAAAGAAAAAATGGTTGTTGGTTTTAAACAACAAAGAAAAGATTATTTGAACTATTTGATCTCCTTTTTTATTGTAATTTTTTCTGTATTTTTCTCTATCTTTGACTGTACGTGATGTTCAGTTGTGAGTACCTGAGCATTTCATAATTTCAGTGCATTTAGGTTCACCACAGAGCTAAAAAATAGAAAAATGCTAGTCTGCCTCATTTTGAAAGCCAAAAAGCAAGGCTTCACACTTGCTCATGCATAGTAGGAGCCAAGAGAAATTCAGACCTTGACTTCATACCTCCTCACCACTGCAGCTGCATATCTGTACAAAGTTTCTACATGTTCCCTGGTCAGTCTGCTGTCTTTTTATAAGGTCTTTTGATTTGTTTAACCACATAACAACCTTTATTCTTTTCCAGCCCCAAATGTCATTCCTGCCACAAAATGTCGTCAGTTCTCAAATTCCAGTATCTGCCCTCCAGTATCTGCCTGCTCCCCTTCACATAGACAAGAGCTTTCATCTCTTCCCTCTGTAGTAAAGCAGTTCAGGAAATACAAAATAATTTATGTGAAGAAAAAACCCACCATTTTTCAGGAACACTTCAGTTTCTTCTTTTGTTTATGAAAGCTTGCACATTAAAATGTTCTTAGTTAGAATTTCAAACATTATTGGCACTCATTATGTTTCCATATTTAAAATGAAATTGAGAGGTAGCC
Source organism: Falco peregrinus (assembly GCF_023634155.1). Classification (NCBI taxonomy): domain Eukaryota; kingdom Metazoa; phylum Chordata; class Aves; order Falconiformes; family Falconidae; genus Falco; species Falco peregrinus. The sequence goes on from NC_073723.1 coordinate 15,472,572, forward strand.
TAATCACCTGCCAGGGGAAGTACTTAAGGAGTAGATGGGATTTTCTGGGTGTATTTTAGATATTATTGCTCCCCAGTGTGTTATGCTTGCTACCACTATGAGGCATTGGCATCTACATGTTGTTGGCACCCTTCTGTCTCCTCTGCTTCTCCAGCTACCGCGATCCCTCTTGCCCAGAAAGGGGATGAAATCCCCACCACAAGGTTCCCACCATGGCCAAAGACGGTTGGAGCTAAAGGATCAGGGTTTCCATCACCACATGTGGATGCTTCCAGACCACGAGGCACAGCCAGGCCCCCTCCGACTGCTGCAGGGAGCTTGGCCCCATTGCCAGCCCTGCAGCTCAGCCCCAGTGAGTATGGCAAGGAGGACTGACACCTGCTTTATCCTGCTAGTGGTGGGGTTTGGCCAAAAGCTGAAACTGCATCTCTGAGGTGGAGGTTGGGACACCCTTCAGGGAGACCCGCTTTGCATCATTAGTGAGTCGATTTCTATATTGTAGAAGTGCTACAATCAGTTACAGGGTCCATCCAGCAGTTTCTTATGCTTTGGGGAAAAACTAAGTCTTGCTGCTCACTTCTGCTACCCACGTTTTCCCTCACAGTTTGCTCCAAGTTTGGTGAGCAGACCTGTAGGAAAGCAACGCAGAGCTGCTTCTCTTGGTCTTCACTAAACGTACCTTCTTTAAATCCTACCTTCCCCTAGCCCAGGGGTCCTCAAACTTTTTAACCAGGGGGCCAGCGCGGGGATGCAGTGGCAGGCAGTCATCTGCGGCTGTTTGGTTTCCCCCCCAACCCCGGGGGGGGAGGGGGGGGGGGGAGGGGGGGTTCTGTAAATACCGGGGACCAGATTGAGGAACCTGGGGGGCTGTATCTGGCCCACGGGCCATAGCTTGAGGACCCCTGCTCTAGCCCATGGATTTTTCAAGATCAAACAGAGTACAGCTTTTGCCCTTCCTTTTTCATCTTGACATTTTTATATGCCGCTGGAAGAACTGGGTGAGGGACTTTGGCTGTTGAGCTGTCTCATATATAGCAATTCTTCTCAGTAGACAGATAAATAACAAATATCCCGAATGACACGAAGCATGTGTCTTTCTGTTCCCATAGCTGACATGTACGCATTTTGGATGCAGACAGTGTCTCCTCAAGAAACCAGTAAACTGATGCAAACAGAGCCAGGTAAGATTGATCTGCGATAGTAACAAAGTGTTGGCACATTTATGAAATAGAAAATAATATATATATAGAAATAGGTGACTGTAAAATATTTATACATCAGTGTCTGTATGTTTATTAGTGGTCTGTGACTTCAGCTTTCTGCCCCCCCCCCCCCCCCCCCCCCCGCCTTATTCTTTCACTCAATCCTTTTTTTTTTTCTTCTTCTTTTTTTTAAATGTCAAGGCAAGTTATGTTCTTTTCCCTCCTTCAGATTTGCCTTCCTCAGTACTGTCTACACCACCCTACAGACCTGGGGTGACACTGAAACTTTACTCAGCTACCAGTAAGTAACTGCATCTCATGCAGCAAAAAAAGTTGTACGTTTGAAAGTATATCAATATGCAAAATTTCCCACACAGAAACAACATAAATATTTAATTTACCTGATACCTTATGTATGTAAAACACCCACAATGTCTAAGGTACCGCTTCCATATTTGTTTGTGAATCATACAGTGTCACATGTTCAAAATATAGATTATACTGTGGTGATAGAAGTCCGTTTGTCAACTTTAACATCGATTGGTTACTGAAGAATCTTAAAATTCATGCATTCTTTCTAAAATAAAGTGTCATATTTTAAATCTCCCTATTGGTACAAATAAAATGATTAAGTCAATCCGTGCTGCATGAAATCTCCAGAATTGCCTTAAATTTACAATACTGCAAACTTCCTTTTCAGCTAAAGAAGGATCATTATCAACTAGATTTTCAGGAAAGTTCAATTCTTCCTTTTAAGCACCAAAATAAAGAGCTAGAAATTAAGAGTTAGTATAAGATTATGTGTCACTCCACTTAGAAGTATCATAAACTCACGTTTGCAATAAAATTATATTTACGGATATATTACAATATTACAAAGTATAGTATTTATTTATATTTATTTTTAGCGTTTCTATTTATATATAATATATATAATATAAGCATTTATATTTATATTATTTAATAAGATATTACATGTTTTGAAAATGTGGACCTGATTCAGTGCCAGGAAGGGATTTTGAACTCTGGGAGAGCCCAGCTGCGACTGTGTATGTGTCTGAGACCAGGCTGCCTCTGGAGTACAAAAGGAATAAATCTCAGCCACAAATCCCAGTCTTGGGGTCTGAAGGTGACTAGTTCAGCTCTAGGTACAAGCATCATGGGCACCTACAATTAGGTAAAATGCACTCCATCCTGTAGATATCTTTAGTACCCTTGGGGTCCTTCTACTCCCAGTCTGGTGTCTTTGCTTCCAGTGGTGTCACGGGAAACCAAGCCACTTGGCCAGCTGAGCAGCAGACAAAGTACAGCGGAAGCTGCATGTATATCACAGTTCCTTATTATATACTCCCTGTTAACCTGGTAGTTAAGGAAGTAATTTTAAGGGATACATTGGCGTGTATACTCCAGCATTGATACTGACGTGGAAAGAACGATAGAATTATGATGTTCTATTGGAGGGAAAATCCAGACTGCCTGTCCTGGGTTCCAGATAAAATTGACATACCTGTATTCCAGACTGGGACTGTGATTGTCTGCTGTTTGGTGCAGCATAATCTTTTTAGGAACAGAAATTTGGTAGCTACCACTGAGGTTGGTGTGTAAACTCCTGTAGTACATGAAGCTGGGGCAATGCCTGTGCTCAGCTCAAGACTAGAAAGGTAAAAAATGTTCCTCACTTTTCCAGAATAAGCAGGTAGCTCAGTTCCAAATTTTCCAGTTTGGCTGCTTAAAGCTGTGATGGAGCTAGGAGCTCATGGGGCACTCTGGGAAGAGGCTGTTCATGGTCCCCCTGTTGACGATGACTCTGCTGTTACCACAGATGAGTGGGAACATGAGTCTTGCTGGGTGGTGAGGACTACTGGAAGGAATTTTGGAAATCTGTCCCTCAACTGCTTGTGTTTCTGTGTGGCAGCTGTCTAAGAGAAGCATAGACACCGGGTAGTGCAAAGATAATGTATTGAACTAAACTGCAGGGGTCTTCTGTATCATTTGGACTTGATATTGTAGGGAAAACCAGAGTAGTCTAAAGAACTAAAATGCCAGTCAAATAATATGTTTGGAAATCTAGCAAATACAACAAAAAAAAATAATTATTGAAAACATGAGCAAATAAAGGCCTGAAAATTCTGAAGGAAAGCAAAGAGAAATGCTGATTGTATGGTTTGTGATGGATTAGTAGGAAACATGAAAAAATAAACTGCACCGTTCTGGTATTGTCAAAGGAAATCATGGGGTTTTGATATGGATTCCTAATAAATCTGACAAAAAGAAAACCGCTGTTTACAGCCTGTGAAAACAGGAGAGGTAAAGAAAAAAACTGAGCATCACCAGCAGGTTTTTGCACAAAGGGAAACTCTGCAGCCTTGTGGTTCTGCTTATGGAGCTGACCCAGGGCACTGGGGATACAGTCATCTCCCTGGCTCCATAGAGGTAACCCTGGTGTTTTCATTTTGGGATTACCTGGAGGCTTAAAATCCAAATTCTGGTCTGGATTCCCTGGTAATCTCACCTTTTCTAATATTTTCATACTGACTTCTCTTGGCTCATTGCTGAATTCTAACACAACTTGTCTGTAAAGGGTTTGGTTGTTTTTTTTGGATGGAAAACATATTTGAGTCAGAGAGAAAGGTTCTTTCACAAATCTTCAATTTTTCTGTCACTGGGAATAATCACATAGTAGGTGGGCAGTGGTATCTTACAATTTTGGTGTCATTTGCTTTTTCCCGTGGTTTTGCTCTTGTTGCCTATTGCAGAATCCAGGACCAGGATCCTGTGCTGTCACTTTTTGTAGCTTTTGCTGTTTCTGATTGTGTTTTTCATAGTTCCTAGTCCTGTTCTGGTTGGCTGAGTTTTATGAGCATGTGTTGGGTTTCTTGTCTTTCTTTCCCTTTCTTTCTCTTTTTTCTTTTTTTTTTCTTTTTTTATTTTTTCTTTCTTTTTTTTTTTTTTTAACTTATACTATTAGGAAAAAAGCATTTGAGAGCATATGACTCAGTGGGGCATCCATTTTCAGAAATAAATAATGTTATCAGAGTTAAAAATACTGACCGTGAAAGCCAAATTTTGACAACACCATCAAGTGATCATGCAAACACAAGTCCTGCAGAAAGGCAGTGTCAGGGAAGAGTGGGAGGAAACTGTTGCCTAGGAGGCCTAAGAACACTGCAGCAATAACCTACCTACTGAGACATGTTTTGAAGGAGAAGACTCACTAGTGCTGAGCCACAGAGCAGGTCTTGATGTAAGAGGCTTTTCAAACCATAGAGATAGGAAGCCAAATATCCTTTTTTGATCTTTCTTTCATTTTACTTCTGTTTAAAGAGCTCAAAATACCAGAGTCCTCATCTTACACCCCATGACATACATTGGTTGCATGAAGAAAATGAGCCAATGTCTTACCACGTGAATATAGTTTGACTTCTTGACACTCTGGATGGTGTGAAGAGAAGAATTTAAGATGAACTAGGTCTTATCTTGATTGGGAGCCAAGGAATATGTTATGGCAATTCTTATCTATCAAAAATTCTGCACAAAAACTAAGGTTCTCTGCATGTGTTATTTGCTTTGGGTGAGTTCAACTTAAGGATTAAATAATGGCCAGCCAACTAGAAGTTGCTGGAGTGTATGACTGGACTTGTGGTGGGCACAGTTCATGTGCCAATTGCTGTCTGGTGACTACACTATAGACCCTGGGGAACCTAGGACTGGGAACCAGCCCATTTTGAAAAGGCTGGAAACGTGGATTTCAATGTGATCAGGGAATGGAGAGTTTATCACAATGTCTATCACAAACTATGACGACAGAGGCTGTCTACATATAGGAATTGTGCATTTGAGGAAATAAATCAAACAGTGGGTTCACAAAGCAATGAAGGGCATCCATGATGCTCTGAAGGCTGAGACATTAGTCCAAGAACTCATTTCTTAAATCACAAAAGTGGATGCCAACAATAAAATATACAAGTGTGCATATTAGAGCGTGCAGGGAGGGATATTGGCAGTCTAAATCACTCACAGTAGCCGTAACATTGCTTTTCACTGGCAGCAAAATTTAATTTCAGTGTCAGAGAGATGGGATATTCAGTATAATATTGGGAAAGTCCAATTACTACCGCAAGAATTGGTCACCTATCTGGCTGTGACAGTTACACGGTAATTTTAAATAGAGCAAAGCTCTGCACAGGGAGCTGTGGTTCCTGTGTTTCTGTGCTCCTTTGACTGACTCAGTTTCTTAGGAAAGAAAATTCTTAGAAAAAGAAGTTCTGAAATAAATTCCTACTTTAATTTTTTTTAAAAAAAAATTCAATCCAAATCTTTAGGAATTTACAAATTGAATACCAAAAATACATTTCACAGTAGAAATTTATTACAGAAGAAATATAAAACATTGCTTTGAAGTGCTGAGAATTTTAATTTCAACCATACGATGTAGGTATACTATCCAATGCAAATAAAATTAAATATAACATTCATTGAAAGAGAACTTCAGCATTAAATAAATATAGTATTATGTTAATGTGACATTAATTTAAAATTAAGTGATTGTCAAAAATGAAAACCAAAGCAATTTGTTTAACTTTCAGCTTTTTAATTTAACTTTTCTTTCCCACATAGATGAATCCAAATTGAAATTGCAGTCATTCAGCTTACATTTAGGTAAAGCTGAATTTCTGCTGTTAAAACGTATAGCTTGAGTAAAGCATTTAACACCTGTTAGGCAGGGTAGCGAGTACCCACTTCAGTGGAGACTTAGATTCATTGGAGGGTGGCCTTTAGTGAGTTTTTATTATTCACAGAAACTCTAACATGACCTTTCATGAGCAACTTATATGAAAACCATATTGCCGCATGCTCTGATGTTCGGTTATTAACAAGAAGAGTGTTTATTAAAGCAAGAAGTCATTAATTTTTCATTGCCATAGAGTGGAAGAAGTTCGAGGTGTGTCAAATGCTAGTAAGTGGACAAAGCCTGATGACATTTATGAAAAGCTCCTAAGATTAAGAGAAATGCTGCTCCCTTTTGCCCATCTCTGACTGATCATGATACTTGTGTAGCACCTTTGACACACAGCCAGTTTTCAGAGGGGCCCCTGAGTTTGGGAGCTGCAAGTGCCTGCCTATTACTCCTCCATGGCTCCTATTACCTTCGACAAGCACTGGCAGAAGAGAAATAGTTTTGTAGCGATCTCTTTCAGGTTGGCAGAACCTTTATTTTTCTCCTGCCCGTGAATGCCATTTTATATTAAACTTTTTGTAGGCACTAGATGACTCAAGCTTATTTCAACAGAACTTCATTAGTCCAAATTTAACCTCTGTAACCTCTCCTATCATATAACATAAGATGGCCCAAAGCTATAAAGCATGTGAGACATGTGAACCTGGAAATGCAATTACACTGTCTAAGGGGATTATACTCTGCAGGTAAAGCAGTTTATCTACACACGGCCAAAGCCTCCTGCTAGTTACACAAATGGAAAAACCAGCTGACAATCACACTGCAGCCACATTCACTCTGCACATTCGGGTTCTTTCACCCCAGAGGGTGCATGTGAGGGGGACACCCACCTCATGCAAGATGTGCCGCTCTCACAGCCTGGTCCTTGGTTGTCTTCTCAGAGCCCCAGCATGGCATTTGCAGGATGTCGCTTATTTTTTGGAGTGCTGGTGTAGGGGAGAGATCCTTTTTTAAGGACTGCTGTATGCAGGGGACAACACAATGTATGCGTTTGCAGCCCCCCAGGGTCAGATGTGATGCCTTGCAGGGCAAGTAGCTTCACTGCAGCAACCTAAAGTGTACCTTCACCTCTTCTTCAGAGCATGGTTATTAAATATGCAAAGGAGAGGTCATTACACACCCATTTTAGCCATGCCCCAGTAGTCTTTTAGCATATTGCCTTTTTTTTTTTTTTCTAGAAAGTCCTTTTGATTCTGACCCATCATAAACCTAAAGGTGCAAGATCATGTGTGACAGGTAATGGCTTGGAGAAGACAAGACTATGGCAAATATTAGGTTTTTCTCTTAATATGATGAAGAAAAGGCCTGAAAAATGAAAGCAGCTTCAGTTTTCCTTACTTTTTCTCAGTTTCCCCCATTTTCATCTTGCCTTCTTTTCTCTTTCCTATAAAAGAAAGGGAGTCTGAAGAGAGATTGTATTTGACACTGAAAAACCACATAGAGATTCAGGATTTTGTTACAAGCTGAGATCACCTATTCTGTAGTATTGCTTTTTCTGCAGTCTGGCACAGCTGCATTTGCTGGTGGGATGAAATGGTTGGTGTGCAAATGTTTATCTCTTGCTGCTGACTGCAGAAGATTCAATGAACAGAGTAAACTAGATGTTTTCCTTTTAGCTGGCTCAAGAGAGGGGAAGAGGGGGCCCGTCCCCAAGTACACCATTGCCCTGCATTTTTATGAAGTTAAAATAATAAAATGGTTGTCGCTTGAAGGAAAAAACATTGATTAACCAGCTGGCTTCTGGCAAACAATTAATAAAATGGATAAATTATTCCTACCTTCCTCTCAGTGCAGGCAAAAATTGACCTTTCTCCTCTTTTTAACTGTCAGTTTTCATGAAACCAGTAGGAATGTATTCATCGAGAGGATCTTTACCCAGTCCTAAAAACTGGGCTGAAATTAGCTGATTATTCAAATCACTAGAAGCAAGAAGGGGGAAACTGGTAAATGAGAAATGGCCAGATAGAAAGCCATAACTTCTGCATAAATCATGTTGATTTTGTTGATGCATCTTTAAAAAGTGATGGAGAGAGCAGTGAGAGTCTGTTTATTAGCTTTGTCATATTTAATCTAGAATTCAGATTTAGAGGGTGGATGTAGGGAAGCATGTGGAACCGGAAGCGAATCTTTTATTAAAGTAGCATATCCATATAGAAAATATCAAATATGTAAGTGTATAGTGCTGTTCTTTATCTTGCTCTTTTGCACTGTGGCAAACTGATGCTTCAGTGGGAACTGAACCTTCACTTAAATGGGTAACAATAAATAAATTACCTCTTAAGAGTTCCTTATATTTGTGATAAATAAAAGGAACGTGGTTTTACGTAACTAACCAGTAATGACAAATAATAAATTGAACAGAATATTTGTGCTTTCACTCAAGCAACTGCCAGGCTATGTGTTGTTTTCTTATCAATTATCTGCCTCACCCAGATTTGATTTTAAGATACCTACATGAGCTTATTAGTCTGCATGTTTCTTATAGCCCAGATAAGGCATTGCAAAAAATTTAATGGGACAAGTATTTGAACTAGTTCAGAGTTGTATTTTTTTCCTAGGGTGTCCACAGGCAACCCTCAAAGAGTCCCGTGTGACCTCGCCTCCTGTCACTCTTGTAGTGCAAAAGATCAATCCCTGTGTGATGGAGCTCTGTAGGTTTTTTCAGCTGTGTCTCTGTGTTGGTCAGAGAAGATATTCCAGAAAGGAAGCCATGAGGTAAAACTTGGCACTAGTTTCTCTCTCTCTCTCTCTCTCTGCTTAAAACTCCATCAGGCTTTTTTAAAATGACAGTTTTCAATCCCCAGTGCTTATTTTTGAGAATCCATTGTGACTGGGTGAGACCCAAATGGGTCCCCAGTGCACCAATCAATACTTGATCTGGCTTCCAGTATTCAAACTGAGTAAAGCTCAGCTGAATTTTTCCAAATATCTAATGACATCACTGAGGTCAGAATCTAGTTTTTTATTGCCATATTCAATATCAGCAGTATGATTCATACAGCTTATAAAAGAAAACAAGCTACTACTCTCCTAACTTTTAACTACATCTTTAGGTACTGTGTGGAATACTATTCCTGGTTCTTGAAAAATGCAAGTTATGTCTGTGAAAGAGTCAAAAGAGTTGCTTACTCCCACAGTAAGTATATTTTATCTTTATATCTCTACATACCTGATTATGAGGGTATAACAAAGTTTTATATATCCACAGAGTATTTGCTGTCTTTCATCAGATAGCTATTTAATTTTTAAGGGATTAAAAAAAAAAAAAAAAGATTGTTTAACCTTCATGTATGTTTTTAATATTTTCCTCATAAAAACTCTTCTGATGACAGTTCTTTTGTGTTCTTCCAGCATTAAAACAAAAATGCCTAAAAAACATCTGTATGTTGGTCTAGAACGCTGAGGTATTTTACTGCAAATTGGAAGACTGGTGGTGGTTTTAGTTGTCTCTTTCATTTCCCAGTGTAAAAATCAGGATGCAACCTGTTATTTGCAAATATTTGTAACAAGACATGCTATTAACTGCATGTTAAGCTAGAAATGTGTCTTCCTCCAAGGCATTGTAAAAATAATGTGTAAAAACAGATGTATTTTATACAAGTGATGTAACCGCAATAAAAGCATTGAAAGGCTTTTAAAAATTGTGTTTCATAAAGGATATTTATATGGTTAGCTGGTGGATGCAAATAGTTTATTCTACTTTTATTTACAACTAAAATAAATTAATCAAAAGTAACAGATACAAAATAATTGGAAAAAAACCCCTGAAATACTGAAGACAACAAGGATTTTTCCTACTGTTAAACATATGCAGATTGTCCATTATTCCAAATCAAGAGTCTCCCATTACTTCAGCAACTCATCTAGTGCAGAGCTCAACCATGGAAATGTTCACACCTCTCGTATTTTCACTCTGTGATATATTTGTGTGAATTCATGAATTCACTAAGATTCATTTTCTTCCTTACATGCACCTCTTATGAATTAAAAGGAAAGAATAACTGAATAAATGGCACAGTCCTGTATTTTGCCACAGCACACTACACCACATGATGCTACTATGAACCCAAAGTACATCGTTAAACTGTTAATATTTCAAAAAAAGAAGATTATTTGCACTACAGCTGGTGTACATTGATGTTCCACTGAAGAAATATGTGTCCAAAGTAATACAAAGCCAAACAGAAAGGTGGCATCATAAATCCCTAGGGAAAGGTGGGATGCAGCAGCCCTCTTCCAAAACACATTTCACTGTGGTGCCCAGTAGCATGACGGAAGCATTTTTGTCATATCAAAGAGCAGGATAGATTGGTGTATTACCAATTACAGTTGATATTGTGGAAGAAATAGAAATGCTGATATAGTTAATTTATAGATCAGAAATACTAACATGGCCGTGGTACTGCAATGCTGTGAAGGGGTCTCACTCTGCAGCACCTCTCCTCATCCAAAGCAGGATTAGTTCTGCTGTGAAGAGCTGGATGAATAACACTTTTGTGCAACTCTTGCTTTTAAATCTCACAAAACCTCCTTAAAATGTGAAGACATGATTTAAAAAGAATAATCTGTATTGTTTCTTATATTTTTATCATTAAGTCTTCTGAGAACTCAGGAAGAAGGACATGAGAACAAGAACTTAGTGGGAGAAAACAATAATTAAAGTCAGTTTGACGGGGTTTTTTTTATGTTTGAATAAATAGACAATATAAAAAATACTTTTTTAAAAGCTTCCCTTTTAAAAGATTATGTTATTATTGTTTTAACGAATATCATCAGCTCTGCATCGTCCATGCAATCTCCATGCTGGGAGGACACTTTTGTGTTTATAAAAAAATCATTCTGTGTTTTTCCTGCAGGAATGCAAGTCCTTGAACAGATTGCTAACCTCTCTATACTGCGATAGGGTGTGCTTGAGCTGTGTCTGGCACTGTGGGTAGGTCACAGCCATCTCCACTCTAAGGTCTTGGAAAGGGCTGAGAGCTACTGCCCCAGCGTGTCCATGGGGAGAGAAAGTATCACATAGTTATGGGTGTCTTGTAAAAAAGGCTGAGAAGGGATTAATGGCACCTGTCCTGAACGACAACAATCACGGCTGACTTACTGTTTGGCTTTCCCAGGATAATAATGAAATTAGTGAGAAAAACTATGAAATAAGAGGAGGAATGAAAAAGCAAGGCTCAATGAAAAAAAGTGAACACATTGGCTGCCCTCAAAACCAAAAGATTTTTCCATATTCCAGGTTTTCAGTCCTGCAAAGCCTCTGTGCATGTTTGGCAGAAGTACAGAAATGATGGTGGCATATGGGCAAATGAGTGTCTCAGAGGACGCACATTTATTGTTATGCCTAGTCAAGCCCACTCGGATTTGTCAGGCTGAAAATGTTCTTCAAGGCTGTAAAAATGCAGTTCAGGCAATCCCTGGAGAATCCAACTGGAAGCACCAAAACTCACATGAAAGTGGATTTTGGTATCATTAAGGCATAATTTCTGCCATGTTTCACTCTTCTTTTAAATTTTTTTGACAGGGCTGGTTACAGAAATGGTATGACTGGACCCTGTCCTTTTCCTGGCAGCATGTCGGTACTGAATCGATAGAGAATCACAGAATCTGGTCCACCCCCTGCACAGGCAGGGCCACCTAGAGCCAGTTGCCCAGGAACATGTCTAGATGGCGGTGGAATATGTCTGGATGGTTGTGGAATATCTCCAGAGGAAAGCAGGGGAGAGACTCCACAACCTCTCTAAGCAACATGTGCCAGTGCTCAGCCACCCTCACAGTAAAAAAGTGTTTCCTGATGTTCAGGGGGAACCTCCTGTGTGTCAGTTTGTGCCCATCGCCTCTTGCCATTTCACTGGGCACCACTGAAAAAAGCCTGGTTCCATCCTCTTTGTACCCTCCCTTCAGGTATTTATAGGCACCGATGAGATCCCCCTGAGCCTTCACTAGGCTGGAGAGTCCCAGCTCTCTCAACCCCTCCTCATATGAGAGGTGCTCTAGTGCCTTAATAATTTTGTAGCCCTTTGGATTTCCTCAAGTTTGTCCGTGTCTGTCTCATACCGAGGAGCCCAGAACTGGACACAGTACACCAGATGTGGCCTCACCAGTGCTGGGTAGGGGAAGGATCCACTCCCTCAATCTGCTGGCAATCCTTTGCCTAATGCAGCCGAGGATACCTTTAGCCTTCGTTGCTGCAAGGGCACACTGCTTACTCAGGTTCAACTTGGTGTCCACTAGGACCTTTCCTGCCTAGCTGCTTTCCAGCTGGCTGCCCCCCCGCCTAGATCGGTGTATGGGCTTTTACCTCCCCAGGTGCAGGCCATTGCACTTCTGGTTGAATTTCATGAAGTTCCTGTTGGCCCATTTCTCCAGCTTGTCAAGGTCCCACTGGCTGCAGCATGACCCTCTGGTGTATCAGCAGCTCCTCCCAGTTCAGTGTCATCTGCAAACTTGCCAAGGGTACACTGTGCCCCAGCATCCAGCTCATTAAGGAAGATGTTAGGCAAGACTGGACCCAGTACTGACCGCTGGTGTACACCGCTAGTCACTGGCCTCCAATTAGGCTTTGTACCATGACCACCACCCTCTGGGCCCTGTCACTCAGCCACTTTTCAACCCTCCTCACTGGGCTCATCCAGCCCATTTACCAACAGCTTCTTTATGAGGATCTTATGGGAGACAGCATCAAGGGCCTTTCTGAAGACCGTGCAGCTCCCAGGGCCTTGGAGGAGGCAAGCCTTTTGTTCACATACTTTTACAATTCCCAACTTGTCAGATTTCTCACTTCTCCGTGTTAAAACTCAGTGGACAGTTTGCCTTTTGTTGATGGCATCTCTGAAGGGTAGCTGTGTCTGCCCCTGGCAGAAGTGATGGGGAGAAGCCTTCCCAAAGCTCAGTGACTCAGCCTTGCCCTGGATTTCAGTCAGCTTGGATCAGAGCCGCCGTGGATAGATGAGAGCAGGATACTCAACCCTGAGGAATGCCAGTGTTCAAAGCTGTATACATTTTCACTCATCATTCATCACTGAACACTACCTCTTGCTAAGCTATTAAAGCCATATTCACATGCCCCAGAGATTTTGTGAGTGATTAATAACAATGAGATGGTTGTTGTTTAATTACAGCCAAGAGTATTAGGGGAAGTTACTATATGGTGAATGCACCTGCAGAACAGACTTCTCAGTATAGATCCTTTACATGGCTGGAGCTATATTACTAAGATACACTGTGGGCATAATAACTCTCAGGAATCTCATGGAAGAATTAATTAATAAATGTTGAAGTGGGATTGATAAAGGAAGTGATCACATGGGTGAGGTCTATATCCAGGTGGGTATAAATCGCTTAGTACTGACTTTGTTGAAGTCCATTTGTCCTCCATCCAACTGCTTTCGAGTAATATTCCTCAAGGTAAGCCTTTCTAGATGTACTCTGTAAAACGGGCATCAGGAAGAAGACAATGCAGAATCAGCTATTTGGGACTGGGGAGTTGTAGACTGAAGTTTAGGTAAGAGATTTGTGATAGACTATAAATATTTAGAGCTGTTAGATTTATAACCTCACTTCCTGGTGAAATATTACAAGATCTATTAGTAGAAATGAGTGCAATATTTGACCTTAGGGGAGCAGATAATCGCAGTAGTAGATGATGCAGTAGATACGTATTTGAAAACTGATGAATAAATGTTCATTTATTTGGCTGTAAAAAATTCCCTGCCTGACTTACTTAGAAAATCATTCTTAATTTAGGGTAATCAATGACTGTAGTTCAAAACCAGTCTATTGTCTCATTTAATGCATGCTAGTGTAAGGCTTTTTGCTTCAGAATTCTGTGCACACGTTTCTGTAAGGACAAGCACACCCAGAACCTGAAGATCATCAAACAACATAGTGTAAATATATGATACATTAGATCAGTCTCAACACAGATTAAATGGTCAACTACAAAATGGGAGATATCTTTGTGATGTGAAGCAAATTATATAATGGACTGCAGATTAACTGGGTTCAATAGAAGTAATCCCAGAATGTCTTTTCATTTACAGAGTGTTTCACAATATCTGCATTTAAACATAATGTGAAGAATTGTTTAAACATCCTGTTAAATCAAGTAAGATGTGAAAATTGTTTGCAAAAGAAAAGAAACTTCAAGTACACCATTTTATTGCAAAATGGACTTTCCCTGTCTATGGTATTTCGGCAGAGCCTGTTGGCTCACCTAAAGCAATACCAAAACAATTATTTGTCAGGTTTATAGAGAACATCATTGGTAAAATCTGAAGGATTAATAAGGTTCATCATTGCTTTAATATGTGCATTTAGTATGATAAGGGTAAAAACTGAATTGCATCAAGGAGAAATATGGCCAGGCTACAAAAGGGTGATTTTCTAAGCTGATGTCTCCCCATTCGCAGATTCCAGAGATAACATTCTGCCTAATATTTCACTTAATTCACCAGGCATACCGGTCTGCTGTGTGACTTTTTCTTTTCTCTGGATTAAATAAAAAATGATTCTATTCCTGCTGGTGTCTATGTCGATGGTGTTACACAGTGGTAAGTGGCAATATATTTTTATGATTATTTGACATTTATACCTAAATAATACTTTAAGTATGTGCATTTGGAAACAATCATTTAGAAGGGTGCTTTCTGTCCCCTCAAACCTAGTTATTCAATGCCCAAATGGATTTACATAAGTTTATCTGTGGAGTACTTATATTTTTATCAGGACTTGTAGTGAAACAAGAAACATTTAGTGGGCTTAAAAATATTACCAAAAAATTGTGACTTCCCTTCTGCCAGCATTTGGTCATTATTTAAGTCCTTTGGACTCTAAAATAGTTACAAGTTACATGTAAAGAGATTCTACTCGTTAAATAGAAGTGTATTGTCTACATTTTCCAAGCCATTCAGTGCATCCTGAAACATAACTCATGTTCAGCTAATGCTCCTCCTTCAAATTTTACTAATAGTCTTGGAGTTATTTTCATATAACTCCTTAGATACTATTATAGCGAGCGAATGAGCTTCCAGCGACAGGCATAGGCAAACATTCCAAATTTCTTCAGTCCTTGCACCATGTAAGAATGTCATTAAGAGTAGCAGTGTGCAGGTAAAGACGCCTGAAAGTCTAACACCGTTTCTGGTCCCTCCATGGGGTTATTTCCCAAGGAAAAAGGAAGCTGAGCATCTTGGCATAGACAAAACTCTGCGCTGACCTACTTCAACTTCACCAGTTGCCTCTCTTCTAAGGTGGCGTGTGCATTAGAAGTTGGTACAGCAGCAGGTCTAACACAAAACACATGGGCTAAAATACATTGATGAAGCTGAACCTGAAGACTCCTACTATACGAATAGAAATTAGCAAGAACATAAGCACTTCCCACTGCAGTGGCAGAGAATACCAAAATAACTACACTGTTTATTTAAAAAAAATAAAGGGGTATTTAGTCCCCAGGTGTAAAGAGGATTGTATATATTGATAATATCTGGTGCACTCAGAAGTATCTGCACACTCAGAAATTTTTCTGACATAACATTTGAAGGATATTTCCTCTCAAACCTCCAAAGCCTGTGCCACAGTTTCATATGCTTTTCCCCCAGCTATGCACAATCTGAGCACAAAGATTTAAAATGTTACCATTTTTAGGCTTGGAGAGAATTATTGATTAATATTTTTGTGGGATCTATTCTGCTGATCTCTGCTTTGGCTGAAGCAAATATCCATGCATGAACTAGCATCTCTGTGAGGAGCTAATGTGATTTACCTTGAATAAATCAAATAGGTAGGGTTTGCTGCACCCTGGATTTTCCCTGCACAATCAAGGTGTCCACTCCCTGAAGACTGTAACTGTGTTCATGCCCTATGTTATGGCATTTTAATTAGCCGCAGTTGCCAAAAAAAAAAACAAACCACAAAAAACAAACAACAAAACCAAAATAACTGGAGGTGCACTGATGGTTTTTTTAATGGGCTTTTTTGAAATAACACTTCAGAAAAGTGTTGTCGGAGTGGCAGCATCACAGACACAGTCCAGAAACATTTTTACATGTATCTGAATGTTGAAAGACATTCTGCGGATAAGGCATACTACTGGAAAGCCCAAGAGCAGATGTATCACACAAGTCTCCTCAGGACATATGCCAAGTCATTTAGCAGGTTTCAGAGAAAGGCGAGAGAAGCTGACCTCCCCAGGGGCTTCTGAGGTTTAAAGGACTGATTTTTGTAGTGCAATTTTCACTGGCTCTACAGGGAATGATGTAGGACCAATAGCCCCAAAAGACATGGTAGCAAAAGAACAGAGAATAATTCATCCAGAAAGCATTGTCTCTTTGTTCCTGCCCCCCAATTTAAACAAAATTAAGTGATCTTGTTAGCAAACAGTGGTTCATTGATCTTGACTCAGTGACAATTAGAAATACAGTTCTTTGTAATGAAAGGATTGTAAGAGCCAAAGGTTTACCAAGCTGCTGACCCTGTGGGAGAGATTTTTCTCCATGGGAGCTTCAAACATTTATGTATTAATTGGGTGTGTGCAAATTAAATTTTCTGAGAAGAACTAAGAGCAACTGAAGGATGCTGGAGCAATCACAACTTCCAGCAGTTCTGTAACGTGGCTTCATCAGTACGCTCCTCAGTGTCATTTCAACTCAATGGGATTTTCATGTTTTCCAAAATTTTGCTGAAAAGTCTAAATGATCAAGGGCTATTCATCAACAGACACTGTGTTTGAGCCATGGTGTTATGCAGCCTGTCAAAATCTGGCTCTAGATGCACTTGATGATAGAACATGCCTTGGGGGAGAGATGTTTGTCATTGCAGAGCAGATATAGGTGTTAAGCCAGAAAATAAGGGGCAGTTTTTCTTTAGCAAGGATGTGATTGAATGCATAGCATGCAGTGCTGTTAATTTTGCAAGGTACACCATGATTTTGCTTGAATCTTAATTCCTCGTGGCCATCAAGCTTTCAACAGACTTGTTTCAGTTCTGTGAAAAGGCCAGCATTTATTGGGAGACCTTTTCTGGTTTGTGGAAAACAGTCAGTTCCCTTCAGACCTTGCTGCGATGAAGGACACTTCTGACTGATTGCTGTTCATCTGAAAGATTTTTGTTGTAAGCAAGACTTTCAGGGAAAGAATAACTTCAGAGGAAGCACCTCTCCTTGCCTCCTTCAATCTCATATCCATATTCTGCCCCTAAAGTTGAGAAATTAATTGCTGGAGGCTTATGACTGTTACCATGATCATCTTGTTCACTACAGAAAAGTTGTAGACATCCTGAGGAGGCACTTATTTACAATCTAAAAAAGTTCTATTCTTTCCCAACCCTTTGCTAAACAGAGAGTTAAGCCTTGTATCAAAAGAACCCACTACTCTGCTTTACTCTCTTACACCTACATTTATTGCAGGAAAATGCAACAGAATAGCAAGATAATTGTCAACTCTTTCCCACAATCTTTCAGATTCAGATTCTGAATTCTTTTCAGATTCAGAGAAGATGGACAGCTTTCCTATATATGCCAGTTATATGCCAGAATAATGCCAGTTATTCTGAGTTATTTCTAGATGCTTGAGCTCATAAATGCCCTTGACTTATGACCTTTAAAAAAAAAAGAAAAAGAGAAAGATGAAATATAAATAAATCCAAATTTCTAAAATCTCTTTTAAAATCATGCAGAAGATAAGAACAAGGAGAAATATAAATGGGAAGGGAGAAAATAAGTATTAGGTTTCACCCTAATTCAGGTAATGGCAAACAGTAAAAAGATAAATGTCTAGAAAATATACAACAGCATCCTCACAAGGAAAAGTAGATAATTAAGTTAAGGAAGAAATAGTGATAGGAAGAGAGGCAATAAGGCAACAGGCAATAAGGAATCAGAAAACTCAAACCTCTTGACTTCAAATAACCTGCTTCAAATAAGAGCACAGGGTTACAGAGTAGAAACGTTCTGGACAATGAAAGTATCGGGCAACTAAAACAATTTTATAGAATTCTACTGATACATCCCAGTAAGTGCTACTCTTCAGAAGAGCACAGGAGTACAAGAGTTAGCACATCCTCACTAGCAATACCTCGGTTTAACAGAGGACTGATTTTTAAGCTGAAGTCAATGTGACTTACCAGTACGCTTCTGGGTTTTTCTGTGTGCGGATGGAGTATTTCATGGCTTTAATAAGTCAGCTTGCTCGTGTAGGGTGGTATTCAAAATGCCTGCAGAGTACATGTCACAATGAAGTATATGTTGTTGGTTCGTTGCTTTTATTTATTTATCTGTTTAAACATCTTTTCTCCTCAAATTTGTTTGCTGAGGTAGGTGGGCAAGAATTGGAGCCACCAGCGTTCCTGCCAGAGCTTCTTAACGCACCTGAAAGAATTTCGAGTAAGAATGGTTTAAGCTTTACTTTCCACAGTATTGCATGGCAGTGGGGAATCACTTGTACTCCAGAAGCATTGCAGGGAAGTGTGCTGTTAGCAAATAGCTAGTAACTCTTATCTCAGAAGGGTTTAACAATGGAAGCAAGACCAGGGGCAGTCTGGGGTCAGTTCTTGTCGTGTATTTTTTTTAAAAGAAATGTGGTTTGTTTATTTTTTTATTTAGACAATGCCACATTCTTCAATGGAGTCTTTCAAAATGTGGGAAGTGTTGCATTGTTTTTTGGTAAGTATGTGTTCCAGCTGCACGTGAGCACCAAACAGAAATCCCATGGAGTTTCCTTTTATATACGGAAAACAAACAGGGATTTTTGAGGCTGTAGATTTCCCCAGAGAATATTATCATACTAAATACTGCTGAGTGTCAAGGATTGCTCAGCATCCCTGTGTTACTGCCTTGTTCAGGCTCTGTGTTGACGTCAGTGTCACCCATGTGTGACCCACTCCTGGCTCACCCCTATTTACCGTGAATTTTTTAATGGCTGTTCTCTTTCCAGACTGCCTGGGTTCTCACTTCACGTGGTTACAGTCCATCTTCACTAACTTCCCTGCCCTGCTCAACTTTGTGAACAAAATGAAGTGTGTTACTGGCTTTTGTCCCAGGGATTTTGAAGACTATGGTTGCTCTTGCCGGTTTGAGATGGAAGGGCTCCCTGTGGATGAAGTTGACGAGTAAGTCTTATCCAGATGTCCCTGACTGTCAGTGCCCTCGTGCTCTGATACCTGAAGCATAACGCTTGCCTAAACGATTTAACAACAATTGTAAAAAATCAGATTTATTCAGAGGGTAAGTCCCACACCGTCCTGCCCTATTGAATCTAGTGATCCCTCACTTGCAACCTCAATAGCTGATATGACCTACAAAAGATAACTTCAGCCCTGCCCTGTGTTATTCCTACCTGCTGGTGAGCACTATCTTTTTGCTGGGCCAACACCCCATACCAGTTGCCTTACAGCATGGCTTGGAAACAGATGAAGTCGAGGTGGTTATAATCTACAGCATGTAATGATCCACGTGCTTCTTTTTTTTCTCCTAGTTCAGACTGTCTCTTTATTTTCCCACACTTTGATGCAGAGAAATATTCCCAGCCTACAGATAAAAGCAGAGTACCCCACACCTGCATGTAATTCCACCAGTGCAAGCCTGGTGGTGCAGCTGGTTTAAACTGGTTGCAAAGAGTGGCCACTAATGCAACAGAGTAAATAAACACTATATCCATGTCCTTGACATACATTTACCCAGGGGCCTCTAAATTCGGAACAGACCTTTGTGAACAAAATGTAATTTTGTTGTACTGGGGAATTGTGTCTTGCACTTAAATCGGTTCCTAAAACTGGAGGACCTTTTAATAAGGTGGCTGGGAGAGCAGTTTAGTGGGTTTACAGTCTTATCAAAGTGGTGGTATTGGAACCTGTGTAATACACCAGCAATGTAAGCTCATAGTGGATTATAATGAAAGCGTTGGCATATGAGGGAGGTTAAGCATCAATATAATCAGGTTACAGCGAAGTATGACTTCAAGTGGCAGTTAGGAGGTTCAGTAGATTACCTGTGTACACGTTGAGGTTGTAAGACACTGGAGCATCCAGGCACAGAGATCACTGTAGCTCAATGGCTTCTCCTAGTACCATGCACCAGGAGCAAAACCATCCAAACTCCATTCTGTGCTTTGGAGTGATACTGCCCCAGACCCTGACTAGGCTAGTGAGAAAAAAAGTAACCTCAGACCAGGACAATCAAATGGTTGTTCACTTATGCCAGCAGGAGATGTGAAAAGAAATTCAAAGAGAATCAAGATCCATCATGTCTAAACAGAAAAAAAAAAAAAAGTTTTTCCAGCAATGTATCAATTCCCTGAGTGAAGACAGCAATGGCTCAAAAAGGGCTAATGCCTATAGCTAAATGGAAATTAATCCATCCACTTTGCAGCATGGGTTGGGAAAATGAAGATCTAACCCTGCTACCGGAAAAAAAGCCATGAGACTTGTTATGAAAGGTTTTCTGAACAATCCTGGTGACGTGCTAAAACGAGAGCTCAGGTCAGTTCAATGGATTGATACCCAAAAAGCTGAGCACCTGGGCTTTTGCTTCACTCAGCTTCATTTTAATGCAGAGCAGCATAAATACAGAAACAGCAGAAGGGTCTATCAGCAGTTTTTTTCCTGAGAAACGTCCACAGAATCAGTTTGTGTTTACAAATTGGTTAGCAGCCCTGCGGTGATATTTCCTTAGCAGCATGGCAACCTCACTGCAGTTTGGAGTAAATGGAGACTGATTATTGTTTTGCCACTGACACAGATATGCCCTTGGTTCAAGAAAGTCCCCAAACAGGTGGCTGCTACGTGTCTTTCTCAGACACAGTTCCCACAGCATTGCAATTGTTTTGTGAACTTTATTTCTTAGAAATTAGTTTTTCAAACCTTGGATTTTGTCACTGCCATGTCTCTTCCATTAAAAAAAAGGGCTGAGCATCACACTGTAGGTTTTTAAGGCACTGGAAAATGTTTGTGCCCATAAGCCCGACCTTTTCCCACAGTAGCTAAGTGTCATATTTACATTAGGAGCCTAGTCTACCTCCATAGTCCATGGGGAAAGAGAAGCATGCCCAGAGAACAATCTATGCCTTACAATCCCTGCTCACGCAGGGAAGGCAAGTAAATTTTCAGGTTAACTGTTGCAGTAAGTGTTGATGCAATTGTGATGCTCTAAACAAAGAAGAACTGCAGGGAGTTTGTATCAGACCAATTGTGCAGTTAGAGGAGCTTTCAGGTGCTGACACCTCACTAGACCTCAGGCAGAGACAGGAATGGGTCTTGACATGTTTCATCAGCTGTGTGTTTAAAACCCTGTTCCTGATGCAGATTACAAACTTAAGCCTCGCCTCTGAAACAAGGCGCAGTAGCATCTGTGGTGGGGAGGAACCTTCAGGGCCTCTCTGCTGAATGCCATGCACGCTCGCTTGTGTTCAATGCACTCCTGCAGTCTCCTAGACCAGGTCACAGCAGGGAGAAAAGCTGCTAACAAGCAGCAGAGACACTGGCGTGCAGGAAATTGGACTCTGAAACTTCATTGGCTGGGATGACGCTATTCATGAGCTCTGATCCGCTGCTGGCAACCTGAGCAAACCTCATCGCTGATGCCTTTCACCAAAGTCAAAAGTCTGATCATGGTTAGGACTTGGATTGCTTCCCTGGTTGTGAGGACAAATTCAAAGGTGTAATAGTTACTTATTAATATAGTAAGTGATTAAATATTAAATGCTTCCTAAATATAGGAAGTGAGAAAAGTGAATGTGTAGCCTAGAAGGGAGCCTGCAAGGGGCAGGTGTTTGCTCCCTGCTCTGATCAGCGCAGGAGTGCTTCTGTCTGCCGGTGGGTTCCGAGCATATGCAGGGCCATGGGTGGTGTGTGATAACACATTCACCGCGTCTTTAACAAAATGCCACATGCACTTAACTAAAGTTAACTCCTTACATCGTCATCTTCCTGGCAGCAGGTGCTGGCTTTGAGCGTTAACATTGTCTCTGCATTCAGCAAGGTCAAGACCAATGGCAATTCAATAACAGACCCATGTTCTGAGTCCATTTCTTTGAAATGAGGATATTTCAGTCTAAATCTAACAGCAAGTGCCTGCTTAAGCTATATAACAATTTTATATGAGGTAAATGATGATTGAGTATTTTACCGGCGTTTCATTTATAGCTGATGTCAGTGCACAGAGATGCTCCTATAATACAGAAGCAGATGACTTGTCTGTTCAAGAAGAGCTGAAGAGAAGAGAATATTGATGAAGAGCTTATTGTTTCAGTTGACTTTCCATTGCTATTCACAGCTAAAGTGGTCATGCAGGCATTGGAGGTTTGCATGACAGCCGGGGTGTAGGAAAACGCAAGGCTTCTAACAGACTTTGTTGTGTGGTGGTAGGAGAAAAATGCTTTACCCCAGTGAGAGAAAAATAGTTTGTACCCCCTTCCCATGGCTAAATGGTGCATTTTTATTCTGATTGTTGCATAGAAGAGAAAGTACAAGAAACAGAG
Organism: Falco peregrinus; assembly: GCF_023634155.1. Classification (NCBI taxonomy): domain Eukaryota; kingdom Metazoa; phylum Chordata; class Aves; order Falconiformes; family Falconidae; genus Falco; species Falco peregrinus. The sequence continues at coordinate 15,494,984 of NC_073723.1, forward strand.
GGTAACTCTGCCTGTATTTATATGGTCTCAGTGAGACACAGGGATTCACAAGGCATTGCAGAGACATTAACCCTCCATGACTGCCAGGTTCTGTGTAGTTCCCCAAATCTGCAGTGAGAAAGCTGGTGGTAGGACTAGATCTGAGGCCTCTAGAGCAGAGCTGAGGGGGACTTTTTGGCAGCAAGCTGACAGTGCTGTGGGTGGATATTTGGGCAGTGGTAGTGGATTTCTCATTTAAACTGCCTGTAGAGTCCTTGTTAGAACTCAGGTACCACCGCAGGACAGACATGGATGTGCAGTCTCCCACAGCACGCAGACCTGCTCCCACCACCAAGTTTTGCATCCAGCTGTACTTATCCCACTAGACTGACTCAGGGAAAAGCAGTATTCAGCCTTTTTTGTGTCAAGGGACCTCAATGAGGACCCCTTTTTCTCCTTTGGCATCTTTGGCATTCTTGTGTAAGAGCAAGTTGAAAGCATTGCAGCCTGATCTTGAACTGAAACTGAATTGGTGAACTCTGTGTTATTTCATTAAGATGCTGTTTCCAGCACCGCAAATGCTATGAGGAAGCAATGGAGATGGAGTGCACATGGGACCCATCAAAGATTTCTACAGATGCTGTCAGTTGCTCTACTGAAAACCTGACCTGTGGTAAGACTAACCTATCACAAGAGCTTAATATTGGAGCCTCACCATGACTAAGAAGTTCATTCTGGTCTATCTACCAAAAGCCATATGTAAATTAAGCAGAAACTATCTCCATCTATGGATTTTTAAGGGATTAAGTGTTCTGCTTAGGGGTGAATGGAAATAGGAATATGTAGAGGAATGAAGCTGGGTTAATTAGCATTGATAATATACAACTGTGGGCTGGCTTCAGGGGCGGTGGGTTGGCCGATATAGATAAGGTGCAGCTGTGGCTGGTTAAGTGAAGGGGTTGAGAGCCAATGAAGGGAGAGCAGCCGAGGAAGAGAGAGAGAACACACACCCCCTGGGTGAGGTAAGACAAGGAGAAAGTGGTGGAGGCACTCTATGAGGAGTGTGCTGGTATGAGATGGTAAAAAGACCTTGTTGCAGCTTGATAGTTTGGAGGGTGCTGTGGCAAGAATACACAGAGGTATCAACACTCAACTAGGCAGGAAAACTGAATTCAAATAATTAGAAACTCACCAGGGCTCCTGTAACAGGCAGCCTCTTGCTGAGGTTTCACTGACTGCAGGACCATGAAGCATCACTTGAGGTGTCTCTACACATCAGAAATGCAGCAGATGCTGGGGACACACTGCGAAAAGTTCCCTTCTGAAGCTTGAAGGCCTGATTTTTGTATACTTTGAGGGATCAAATTCTTTGTTCACAGTGTTGTGTACACTCCTCAGCTACAACCAAAGAGGGCAGGGGCCATGCTGTTGTAACAGGAGCTACTCCAGGCAATACTGGTACAGTCCTGGCAAGTGTGGAGTGGGGCTTTTTGATGCCTAATCATATTTAATAGAATTTTTCTGCAAGTATTGGCTTTCGGACTGTATGATAGAACATGATTATGGGATACTAGCAAAGAGGAGCAGAATCCCAAAACTAATACCTTTTCAGTTTGACTCAGATTGTTGCTTAAACAATTTCCCTTTCTTGTTTCAAATTAAAAACATTTTTGCTATTTAGGCCAATGTATAAAGATCCAAGAGCATTAAACGTGAATAGTACTTTTTTAGCTCTTTCTATAATCAGATAACATTTTGTTCAAAGCAAAGAAAGGGGGGGGGCAGGGGGAGAATAGTCCCCATTAAAAATACAAAACATGAGTATGACAGCTATGGAAAGTCAATGCTTTTTGAAACTCTGGAAGGTAGAAGCTTTTGAAATGGTAAGATGGTATTTCCTGGGAAACTGTTTCATATCCTTTATAAGAAGGAAATCACAGCTTGCATGAAAGGCTTGGGTAGTGGACTGTGATTTCATGAGGTTTGAAGTTTTTTAGACATGTTTTAATGAAGTCTGTGAAATGTCAAAGCTGGTACCAGCTAGATTAAGTTTTCCATGGAAAAACTAGAGGTAGCCAAGTATTGCTCTGTAGTCCTCGATACTCTGTAGAAAAAACAACACAAGCAAGAAGTCTATCACCAGCCATGCCAGGCTGGCGTTTCAGAAACTGGATTGGACTATGAAACTTGACTGTGTTTAACATGAAGCAGCACAGTATCAATAGGTTTGCACTGATGGTTATAGACACAGTTCTTGCAGAGATGAAGAAGCAGGACACAGAAAAGATTTTTCAGTAGTACCTTGTTTGGATTTTTGTTTTCTTTCCAGAGTCTGGGGATCCCTGTGAACAGTTTCTCTGCAACTGTGACAAAGATGCCATTGAATGCTTTGTGAATGCGCATATTAACTCTTCCTTGAATGGGCTGGACGTCTCTTTCTGTCCGTCTCTGGTTACAGGTAATAATAAGGATCACATTGACTGCCTCCTCCTGCCAGTTTTTCCACTGGCATCAAATTAGACCCAACAAGAATGAAGCAGCAGCTGGGTGCTTTCCTGCAATAAATCTGGCAGTCTGTCCTGTTCTCAGTTTCATGTGTCCTTTCCATTTACAGCTACTCAAGTGAATACCAAGCGAGAAGAAGAAGGTAGACTAATTGCTGTCCTGGAGCAAGTCCAGGAGAGGTTACTGAGCTGGTGAGGGGGCTGGAGCACATGATGAAAGAGGAGGTGGCTCAGGGGAGATGTTTTTCCTGTCCTCGCTACCTAGTGGGGTTTGTAGAGAAGATGGAGCCAGACTCTTCCTGGAGGTGCACAGGCTGCAACAGGGAAATTCCTGTTAGATATGAATTAAAAAAAAAAAAAAATAATTGCGGGAAGCTGCTGCCAACCTTGTGAGGCTTCTGCCAACCTGACTGAATGGGTGATCCTTGGGAGGATTAGTGACCCCACGGAGGTCACTAGCAGCAATGTCAAACTGCCAAAATATTGCTAGCTCAAATCCTCACTTCAATCATGCAAACACTAACTGGAAAAGCAAAAATAGACCTACTCCGCTCTGTTACTCGGTTTCCATCTTGGAAGGAGAAATCCTCTCTGAAGCTGAAGGGGGTATTTATCTCCATTGTCATACACTGATCTCTGCTCTGTAGCTGAAATTACAGCCTTGCAAGGCTGAATACCTGTCCTGTGGGAACAGGGCTGGATTAAAAACTTAATTCATATGGATTGCAATCAGAGCATGGCAGCAGGAGGACCTTTGAACTCCCAAGCTGAGACACGTGAAAAAGCAATGCTAGTTTTTCTAATCCTTTGGCTTGTATTCACACATCCCAGTGCTAAGGACAGATATACACATCTATACCATGTGCCGGATGCATGCATCCCCTTGTGAACAGGTCAAGGGAGAAGAAAATGCCAGGGAAAGTTTGCACCAAAGCCAGAAAATTGTTTAATGTAAGCCAGTAATCTCTAACTGGGATCAGATGGCTCTAATATAAAGTATGGCAGTTCCAACGCATCACAAAGAAAGGGGAAATTGTTAGGTGCTAACAGGAAAATCATGCAGGTTTTACCACTGCTGATAAAGGTAGATTCAATTTTAGCTCGCTGAATACCTCTGCTAATTTTAGGCTCCTGATTGTATTAATGGGAAAAAAAATCCTTTGAATGAAACATTTTTATCTAGTGTTCACTCATGTTATTATCTTCCTGTGTAGCTGTTCTGTCCAGCTGAGACTTTGAAAAAGAAATAATAACTCTGACAAATTTCTAGGAAAAAGATTTTGGTAGATTCTTTATTACAGAGAAAAGATTGAGTGAAATTGAGATGTATTTCCCTAAATCTTTGCTTTAATAGGAATAAATTCAATGAACTCCTGATTTTTACTATTCAGATTAAAGAGTGACAAACCCCTTTCCTGCCCTTCAGTCTATGAGAGAGCTTTCTTTTTTTCAGAAACAACCAGCAAGAGAGAGCTGACGACACTTCATATGGAGGGTATGTCCTTATCTCTGTAATTCTTTGACTGGAGTGTATTAAATTGAGACCAGTTTATATACAGAAAAATAACCTGAGTATTTCAGAAGCTATGAATTCCTTTCTGAGAAGCAAAGATGTTTTAGCAAGATGTCAAAATATTAAAGGAAGAGAAAAAAAGCCTAATAAATCAAAGCACCATTTTTGTGACAAGCAGTTACTCGGGTGCACGGGAAAATTTCAGCCAAATAACTCCTCTGTCTGAGAAGGAATTCAGAAGAGAACATTGAATCTCATTTAGAAATACTATAAAGAGAAACACACTAAAAGCAAATTAAAAATATTTTCAGATGGATCCTTTTCTATTTGCATGCATATTTAAGGCCGTGCTTCAACAAGATTCCTAGCCAAGTACCTGGATTTAAACATCTAAGTTTTTTGCTAAAATTTTAATTCTTATATTGATCCTTTCACTATAGGCCATGCATTTAAGTACCTGCTGAAATGGGGATTTAAAGAATGCTGATTGCTAGCCAATTTCTCTTGTTTAGGTTGAAACTCTTTGTGATAGAGACTGAGGGATTTTTGGTTTATTGTACTGTATGTTGCTGAGCAGAATTTAGTATCAGTAGTGAATAAATATACTAAGGCTTTATAGGCTTTTATACCTTTTGCATATTAAGGCTTTAATACTGCTGCCGTAATTATCAATAATTAGGTTTGCTCTTTTTGTATTTATGTCATGTAATAACAGCATAAAAAGCACAATAATAATCCTATTTAGAAGTACGTTCCATTCTCATGACTCTGGTCATGTTACACCAAGATCCAGTCTAATGAGCATTCTAAGCCATAACTCTCTGCAGTAGGAATGTTTGTATTTTTGCAGAGTTCCTTCATCATGGGACTGACGAAACACAAGCTGCAACTGCATCCGTGGAAGAAGGTTTGCAACTTACAGTGCAAGAAGCACTGGTTTCAGTTCCCAAAAGCTGAAAGAGTAAAATAGAAGAACAAGCTGTTTGCTTTCCTTCTGCCCTTCTAAAAGGGCTGATACAAAAGTAGATAGAATGGTTTGGTGATGAAATTCAAGACTGAATGAGAAGGTGCAATTTTTCAATTTGTGCATGTAATGTGCTTAACCAGTAAGTTTCCCAAGGGCTGAGAAAGAGCACTCTACAACAAAACCCAGGCCTTTTTTCCCCTGGGAACACAGGTTGCAGCAGGTGAGCTGTTTGGCAGAGGTGTCCTGTGTGGGTGCCAGCCACCGGGCCCATAGCCAATTGCATAGTTCTTGTCTTTAAAGTGATGTTTAATTATACAAGATCAAGCAGTAGCATAAGGAAAGATTGAGCACGGTTTATTGCAAAAAAAGCCAGCAGTGTGGTGGTTTATTCACTTGCGAAGCAGAGGTCCAGGTTGAAGTCCCTCTCATTCTGGTGCCTCTTCAGTGAGTTCCTAAACCATGAGACCAAGTGGTTCTTTTGACAAGCTTCATTTTTGTCCTGCTACAATCAATGGTTATCTTGTTCAGGAAGAATGCTTGTAAAATCACATTGCTGTGGGATAAGAAAACTATTCTCTTCCTACATGCGTGGTGGGCACAAGACATGAGGCCATGGACAAAAGTCATCCAAGGCCCTGGGTGTCTCTGGGAGGGCACACATAGTAAGTGAAGGCCAAGTCATACAGTAGTGAAATAGAGAAGGGGACCAGTCTTGGACCACCCGTTGTCCAATGCAGCCGGTGCACCCTTGTAATGTGGCCCCATGACAAGCAAAGCCATTGTGTCACGTACGGAGACCCCATGTCTGCCAAGCACACAAGCAATGTGCATGGGATGGGTGCAACCAAGCCACCACCCAACTCGGAGAAACATGGGAGTCATTTTGTGGGAGTGGAGAGAGGTAGAAAGTTGCACTTTTTGAGACATCAAGAACCTGGTTTCAAGCTGTAGTGTCCTCCTCTGTGTTTCTCAAATTGAGCCATTGCCGTAAGTGGGAATCTGGAATAATGAAAAATCATATGGATTTTTTTCTTTTTTTTTTTTTTTTTTTTTTTTTTTTAGGAAACAAAGATTCAGACTTTAACAGTTTTTTGAAAAAAAATTAAAAATGTGCTATGGGCACAAGGGTACCTACCTGAAAAGGCTTTATGCCAAGTTAAGTGCTGGCTGTTTCTTCATACCTCTCCTGTATTACTAAGGAGGTCTTTTACCAGCTGTTTCTTGTTCTTGCCTAACAACAGCTCCAATATTCGTTCATGTTTTTCTGGCTGCTTCTGGGAGGCTTGGTAACACTAAACTGAGAACGCCTGAAGGAGTGAGTGCACCTGTACTTGCACATCTGTAGCATCTTCTGCTTCCTGAAAAAACGATTACTTGTGCATGGTTCATCATAAGTCTCAAAATATTGCCAAGGGATAAAAATCTGTATTAGAAATTTTAGAAAGCTGACAACATACCACAGATAACACAGCTAGTCAGACTTTGAAGGAGACATTTGGAGAAACCCTTACCATTTAACTAGTTGTTTCCCCATTTTAGCCCAAAGGAGCTTCGCCATTGACAGCTGTGGAAACTGCATTAAACCAAAGCTAAGTGCTACTCAGAAGCTCATTCAAAGGCAAAGACATTCTTCTTCACATCACAAGATCCTAACAACACCCAAAAAGATGCAGAGACAATTTTTTTCATAATTTGATGGCTGTTTATAATTTACAAAAATGTAGCTGACAAATGAATATCATTTTGTCATGCAAAGAAGTATGTTAGAGGTTAGGGAAGTATTTGGCCTTGTAGCTGCCCATCCATACTTGACTTCCAATGCAAGCACAAGGTGTTCAGGAGAAATGTGGCACCCTTCCGTGGGCAATAGTGGGATTCTGGACCTAATCCTCTTCAGTGTATTTGTCTGTCAGATGGATTTAATATTGAGTTTGCCACTTCAGTCACAATTATGCTGCTGCTTTGTTAGCGTAAAGCGCATTATTTGAACACAGCAATGAGAATATCAGGATCACTTTGTCTACAACAATCAGTGAACTGCTGAGAAAAAAAATATACATTAAATGCCTGGGTCTTCCTGCTTTGCTGAAAAAGTTCTTCTCAGCAGCTTAACTTTTCATAAGAGTCTGTGCTGGCAACTTAATTTCCGAGTTTCTATTTTCTGTCTTCATCAGTGATTTCTTTTGAGCCCAGTGAGATGGTCCTGGGGGCTTCCAAAGCCAGAGGTAAGAGACTGATCATATTTTTGTTGATGAATCAGGCACTCTCAACTCCAGATGAAAACTGATTTTGGTTTATGAAGCACTGTGGTGTCACAGCCGAAAATTTGCAGCACAGGATTTCTGGAGATTAATTCTAGTTCTTCTGACTGACCTGCACATCCTTCAGCAAACTGCTCCATTTCTCCCAGTTACCCTCCTTATAAAACAAGTCTAATCATGATATTTATTTAAGCCTTGTGATGTCTTCAGTAAAAGTCACTCCAGAAATGCCTTGCAGAAATACAGCTGGTAGGTCACTACCATGATGCCTCTGGTTTTTGTACAGTTACCACAAGGGACCGCAGAGGTACAGCTCCTGCTCCCTCCGTCCTCTTGATAAAAGGTCAGTGACTCTCAGCTTTCCTTTTGTGTTGACACAGCAATACTTCATCTAAAAGCATCACAGTTAAAATTCCATGCGTGGTGACAACAGGGCTGCCAGAGAATCAAATTTAGATCAGGTCAGAGAGCAGATACACAACCAAGAAAACCAGACTGAGAAGGATTAGCTGTTCACGGCCTCCAGCCACTCATTTGCACTCCGCATCCAGGTATTTGTGAAAATATCTTCATGTAAGGTTTTCTGATATAATAGTTGGTCCTTTAAATTACATTCATAGCCTTTGCTGCCAGAAGGCTTCACTTTGATTTTGCTGCCTCCTTTATTGTATAGAATTTCACAGAATTCTTTCCCACTCTAAAACCTATTCCAGCTTTTGCACTTGTTAGTGCTTTGAGCACAGCCATACCAGTAGCTACAGCTAGAAGTGGAGCACCTTGGTAGACCTGGAAGTTTTCAGCAGCCTCTTTTACGTAGAAAGAATTGTTCAGGTAGACTGAAATACACCAGAAAAAACATCAAGGAACGCTGAATATGGAGAGTAGAAAGCAGTCATTTTTTGACTCTGATCACACTGTCTGAACAGTATCCCTGTCTCCAGCCCTAACACAGATGTTTGGCACTGCTGTACCAAGCATTGGTCAAAATTACCAAGTTTTTTGTTCTCCTCTGTTAAGCTGAATGGATCAGAAAATCTGTGTGTTGTGTTGCAGATCTGCATGGCTCCAGGAAGATTATTTGTAATATCTGTTCTCAGCTAAGCGCAGAATTTCCCAAACTCCAGTTTTATTTTCTACAGCTAGCAGGAATCACTTTCATTTCAACACATCGCTGTCAAGCAAAGTGGCATAAAATGCGCACCTTGCTGAGCTATTAAAACTAGCGTGTTGCTATTGATCCCTTTCTGCAGCCTTTCATGGGCTTCATTGCATTCTTAGCAGTACTTCCATTTTTTAGTCTATTCTCTTATCCTATGGCAGGTTATTTTCAAGACATACTAAAGCCAGAACATCAGAGGGACAAATTTAATGAACTGGGAGTTTAATCCATTTAATAGATTCAGACAAGGAACTCAAAAGGAAAGGCTTTGAACATGTGGAAACACGTGCTCCCTAGTATTTTCAAAATTTTTTGTTTGTGAAATGCCACGTTCTTCATATTGACATTTAGGAAAAAAATGAAACCATTTGATTTCCATTTGATGTGTTTTCTTTTACAAGTTAGCTTATATAAAAAAAGGCTAAAAAAGAAGGATGATGTTAAGTAATGCCCTAATTAAACAAAACGTTCCTGCTCAACAATAAAGCTTCAGATAATCTAAAAACAAATACCCACTTAATTTTTGGGATAAAGAGTCTCCTTAAAGTTATGCTTCTATTCAACCTCAACTTATTTTCCCCTTGATATTTCCTTGTGGTTACAAGATAGTAAATCCTTCAGCTGCCCAGCTCTGCATCCATCAAATCATTTTCTGCCTTCACCAATGCTGCTCTCAGTTTTGGTACTCTCATGTGAACTGACACCTTTTTTAAGCCCTTTACTCACAAAATGACATCTCATAACATCTCACCTGTGCTTCATCTCTCAGTGTGGCCATATTATTTTCAGCAACTGGCACAGCTCTTTACCTCAGTATGCAACATATAAAATTGAAAAAAATAATCAACAGTTAAACTGGTCCTATTTAACCAGTGTCTTTTCATCTGAAAGGCAAGAGATGTGAATACTCTTTGCTTTTCCAGTTCTCATCTTGAATGTTTTTTCTCTATGACCATCAATTCACACAAGTTCTGCCTGAGGATATTGCTCTGACCAGCTATCTAAAATGAAAATCTTGCTGTTTATTTGTCATGTCTTCTTCTGCTTTCCTCTTCCTGCTTATTCAGAAGAGGATGGATTTATGGAAGCTGTGGTCCCAGCGGAAGAGATAACCACCTCCCCAGCCTCATTCTCAGGAGATATTAACTCAATGCAAGTCAAAATTGTCCCCACCAAGAACATTCCTGCAGGCACGTCTGCAGGGACAAAAGAAAAAGGCAAGTAAAGACTGAATCTAATTTACAGCAATCCCCTACTCCTGTTCACAGCTATCTGAGAACTCAGCATTTCTCATAGATATGCAGAATAACAATATTTTCTCCCTAAATCTGGATAGATTACATAGAATATAGGGTGCACAACGCTGAGTGCACTGGAAATGGCAGTCCACTGTCAAACACTGACCAGGAAAGCTTAACCATTAATGAACAGTCTGCCAACTATGAATTAAACAAATGTTAGAAGGCTGCCAGTTGATTATGGTTCAGAACATGCACTTTTGGGCACGTTAGTGAAATGAGAGTTTATTCTACCTTTGCAAGTCTAATCTATGCATATGTCCTCTCCAGAGACAAGCCCTGCCATGGCTGGCCAGAGCACAGCTTCTTCTGGAATAGCTCCAGAACTGGTACTGTCTGACAGGGGACCTGATGAACCTGCAGGAAAAGGTAAATGAAGTATTTTTTTCACAGTTATATCTCACGGAATGTTCAGCTACCTATGTATTAAAATGTAGGTGTATATTAAATATAGAGATTATAGTTATTCTAAACGAGTTAGACAAGCCCATGTGTATTGGTATTTATAATAACAGCAGGAGATGCAGTCACCTGCAAAAGCTTCCAACAGTTCAATACCTTCCACCAATGTGCTATCATTAACACTTACAGAAACTATTTATGATTAGCTTGTACATAAATTTTTAATTCAGTGCAGGGTCTAAAATGAGCTCAGTGAATGTTTCCCCTTGCTTTTGTTTTTAGGCAGCAATTTAATCATGTATTTGAGTTAACTTTATTTTACAAGCAGCAGAAGCAGTAACAGGAACTTCCCCTGCTCCTCACAGACCTCTTGCCAAATTCTTGCTGGAGTTGGCTTTTTTCTCACCATTTCTGATTTTGTTCCAACTCCTGCTCAGAGTTCACAGGGATCCCAAGACATTTCAGACCTGTCACTGCTGTAAATCCACACTCATGGACTGTCCTATCCATCTTGTTAGGCTTCCCAATGGAGAGAAGCAATCCCAGAACTGGAAAAGAGCAGACATGAAGAATCAACCCAGCCTTTCATCAAACTGGAAAATCTCATCGTAAAATACCAGCTTTTGGAAAGCGCCTATCAGTGCATGAACCTGGGGTTCGTTCTTAGTGAACTGAGTAGGCAAAGATCCAAGCAGGCACATGGGCAGAATTTCCTATTCAGGGAAGTAATCCAGGGTTGTCCTTGGAAGAAACAGGGAGAGTCAGTCTAGGGATGCAAAAAAGAAGATGGATTACTTATGGGGGCAAGGAGGATGCACAGGGAACAGCAGCCCTCCTTCTCTCTCCTACTATCCAATCATTAGCCCCTTCAGGTCCTTTCCTTGGTAAAGTCCCAAAAGATGACTCCCTGACTTCTTTTTTTCTTAATATGGAACACAGTTTGCTCTCAAGGAAGCCACAGAGGCATTAGGGTTGGGACAAGGAGATGTCAAAACCTCGTTAAGCACAGCAACCATCACAACAGATCACTCCTGCATTTGGGCTGGGGGCATCACAGCTCAGATTGAACTATATTTCAATTTTTTAAAAAAATAAGTTTATTGTTTCCTCCAGCACTACACAGTCATAGCCCAGCTATCACTATGCAAGCACAAGAAGTTAGGAGTCTATTTTCTGAATTCTCCAGGACAGAAGCTACTGAATAGTGAGCTAGGTTTGAATATTTTAGAAGGAAAATGTAACTATGAAGGATTAGAAAGGATTGCAAAGTACTCTCATTGCAATCCAATTTGGCTTGTAATTTATATCTTCATAGGGATCTCTCTCCCCTTTAAATATTTTCCCCCTTCTGCTGTCTTGCTCAGTAGCATTCTAAGAGCCACAGTTCATGGACTGGAACAATAATTTACAAATAGTAAAATGTTGTCTTTAAAAGTTTCTGATAGCTCTGAAAATAATTCTATCATCACAAGAGAGCTCCCAAACAGTGGAAACATGATGTGTCAAATAACATTTTTTGCTTTATAGTATGTGAGCGATTAACCTTTCTGCAAGAGAGAGGAAATGGCAGAGTGAAGAGGGAGCTGCCCCAGCTAGGAGAAATGCTGTTCTGTTTGACTGAGCGATGCCCAGAGGAATTTGAGTCTTATGGTTGCTACTGTGGCCAAGAAGGAAGAGGTTATCCTGCTGATGCACTGGACAGGTGGGGGCTCTTCTATGATCTGTCATTAACTGTGGGTATTATTGGGGTGCCTGTGTAGCAACAAGGATCAGAATACTTTTTGTTGGGCCTTATGTAGCTACGTACCAGTAGGCAGACTGCATTCAGGGGGGGTGGGGGGTGGGTGGGGGAAATCTCCACTTACATACTTGAAATACTCCATTGTCACCAAGACACATTCTGTTATTGCATCAATGATATGGAGAGGACTTACTAACTCAAAATAAGAAATGAGAATGATGGGAGGTAGGTAGAGTGGAAGGAAGAGTATGTCAAAAGACATGAGGATATAAGGGTTGCCCTGAAACTTGGCTAAGAGGTGGTTTGGAAAGTGATTTATGAAGCAAGAGTTAACACACACCCGTGCCGCACTGTCCTTTAGAACAAAGTAGGGCTGGAGTGAAGCACGGCCCAAGCTGCAGCCAAGAGCCCTGCCGTGGCTGAGTGTCACAGCATGGCATGGGTGACAAAGAGGAAGAATTCTGGAGTAATGCAGAGAATTCAACCAAAGCAAAGAAATCTCCTCTGAGAGCATCATATTTACAATGAAAAATCTCTCCCTGTGTGGAAGTTCATAGTAGTTGGGGCCACATCAGGTCTAAGGACAGCACTGACATACAGCACACACCATTTTCCTACACTTGCACACAAGTAAGACTGCTTGAGTATGACAGACTAGATGAAGGCTAGTCAAGGCTCAGGCTCTCACACAATTTTCACATTTTCAGCCAACAATATTTAAACACTTGAAGACGCTTCTCACAGCAGATTAGGTCACAGTCACAATTGTAATTATATGTCTTCAGATGAAAAAAAAAAAAAACAACAAACCCAAACCCTAAAAACCTACAGTGTTGTTAAGGGTGGGAGACCAAAAGAATTAGGAAGGAGGCAGTGAAAGTAGGAACAGGTATAGGAGGAAAGTAGGAATGATTTGGGTTGGTTTTCTTCTTCTTTATGAAAAAGATTTTTCCATGATAGGAAAACTAAAAAAAAAAAAGTTTAGGAAAACTAAAATTTCTCAGTTTTAATGGGCATTGAAAATAGAGATAAAATAATTGCAAGTACTCTGTGATGCAGGAAGAGTAAGTAATTTTCATTTACATCTGGTATTTATTTTAGCTGCTGCTTCTCTCATCACTGTTGTATGGAACAAATTAAGAAGCTTGGATGTCATGCAGAAAGCAGTTCAAGATCTGAAGTTGTATGCTTTGATCATAAGCCAAAATGTAAGTTTGTATTAGAGGAAATTTTTCGTGTCCTGGCGACAGCGTATCAAAGCATTACAGACTGAATGCCACCATGCCTGTGAGCTTCTAGAGCCGAGTATAGACCATAGAAAGAAAAATCTGGCTTACAAAATGTTAGCTATGTTTACTATAAACCCAAGCTTTTTTCCTAGTTGAGATAAAGGTTATTATACCATGTGACCAGGTCAGGCTAGAGAAAACTACATTCATACATTTTATGCTTGGAGACAGAAGTCAGCTGTCGGTGTCTTTACATTCACAAATTCAACTAAAGCCAGTCAGACTGTCAGCTGCCCAGCCCCTTGGCGGCAGGCTTCTATTTAGATGACTAAAGGTGAATTTGGAGACTAAAATTCAAGGCAGATTTGAAAATTTTATTTTCAAAAGCTCATCTCTCCATGGCAAATCATACGTTGACTAATTGCAACTGCTTTCACACATTAATTCTAAAACTTCTTTTTAAGGTATTGGTTGGAGCATGTGTGAGAAACTACTATGTGCTTGCGCTAAGACAGCAGCTGAGTGCATGGCTTCTGCCTTCTTCAATGAAAGCCTTAAGTTTCCACACAGGCAAGAATGCCAAGAAGAGAAAGTCTTATGTCACAGTGACCCTTATGAAAGACCTTCAACAGGCACAGAAATAGGCACCGGGATTTCCAGCTCCGAGGAGAGCAGCGAGGAGGAAGGTCCACTGTGGACTGTATTAAGAAGAGCAAAGAGAGACACACACGGTCCCATTGGAAACTCCAGAACCACGCAGCATGAAGGCAGATAACCAACCACCGCCAGGCGCTTGAGAAACGGCACAGAGACTCTCCCAGCCAGCCCTTGCCTACCTTACTCTTTCTTAGCACTCTACAGGCTGCCTTATGCTTGCCAGCGCACAAACGACATAATCCTAGACTAGGTATTACATGTTAGGCTGTGTAACTCCTTACCGTAGTGAAGCTGGCACTATAGAACATCTATTTAGGTCAGATATTACCTTAAATACTTATTTGACGGTATTCTGTATTATTTCATTCCATTTCTATGTAAAAACTGTTCTGATCAAAGACTGATTTTTGCTAACTGTAGTCAGTTCAGGCTGAATCTTGCTGATGATGGCTAAGTATTTCAGGTTTTTAATTAAACCAATCTGCAACTGCTCCAACTCAGTTTGCAGACATTCTTCCTTTACTGAGCTTAGCAGGAAACACCCAGAAGAAAAGCTAAGGTAATTACATGAAAATGAGTTCCTTCTTCCCTTCCTATCCAATTTTCAGCCTGCAGTTTCTGCTGCTCAGTCAGATCATGACAGCAGAAGGCATGGTCCTTGCCCCGAAGCTGTGTACTATGCACGGTTACCTCCAGTTCTGAGAGATTTCAAGATGTTAAAGGGAATAAATGTAAAAGTTTTGCTTCCTGGGCTCAATTAAAACTAATGTGTTCCAAAGCATGTAATGTAAAGCTGGAATAATGCTTTTTGCCTTTTACTGAGCCCAGATTTGTTTGCTCCCCCTTCCCCCATCCCACCCCAAATTCACCACCCATAAGATTTACCAGTTATCAGACAACACAGTTTAAAAGGGTATGTACATCTTTCTTCATGGTAAGGTGCTAATTTAGACTATGGTTTGATCATAAAATATTGGACAAGTAATAAAATTACTAGAACTTGGCTACTAATAACAAAGCTGAACAACAGCAATCCCAGCTTGGGTCAAAATCACTAGCAACCTTGTTACTTTGATATGAAGGATGCACTAAAAGATACAATCTTTGTAGGTCTTTCTCATTAGATTTCAGTTGTAAAGCACACAACAGCGCAAATATACAGCTTAAACACAGGTGGTGACCTGCCCAAAATGACATATAATGTCTTATTCAATGGGATTACTGATATTTCCATATTTTCTCTGGGCACGTATCTGCAAAATCAAAACTACTAATAAGATACTTCCTCTGTAAGCGCATTAACTGTAAAAGTGAAGGTTTGAATTCTTTACCAGAAGCAATCATATAATTTTAACTTGGTTGGCCATTCATGCGTTGACCTGCCATAATTGACTTCGTGTTGTGTTTGCACCACTTGTGACGTCTTCTAAAAAAGTTAGATCAGCGATTCCCACTCTTTTATTCAGTTCCTTTGTCTTATACTCTTCAGCTGCATCCTTGATGCAGTTGTGCTGTATCTCACTAGGAAGCAGCAACAGCACCTCACTCTCACCAGCAGCTTCCCCAGTGCTGAACACCGAGAGAAACACAAGCCCCACAACTCCCTCACCACCACCACCACCTTCAGGTTCAGAGTTTGGGTTCAGTTCTGCATTATGTCCCAGCGTAACTTCCCAGGCATCTCAGAAATGAGAACCAGAAATCAAGACAAGATAGTTTTCCTTCCCACTTGAGGTGTCTTCAGATGTTAACTACCATGACAGAATGCAACAGCTCAGGTACCACATTACCTGACACACTTGGGTTCCAAGTTGTATGATTCTGAGCCTGCAAACCTACGGTAGGATGAAAAAACTCAATGTGGCCCAACAATGTGCACTCGCAGCCCAGAAAGCCAACCGTGTCCTGGGCTGCATCAAAAGAAGCGTGGCCAGCAGGTTGAGGGAGATGACTCTGCCCCTCTATTCTGCTCTGATGAGACAACCCCCCCACCCCTGGAGTACTGCATCCAGCTCTGGGGTCCTCAGCACAGGGAAGACATGGACCTATTGGAGCGAGTCCAGAGGAGGGCCATGAAAATCATCAGAGGGCTGGAGCACCTCTCCTGTGAGGAAAGACTGGGAGAGTTGGGGTTGCTCAGCCTGGAGAAGAGAAGGCTCCAGGGAGACCTCAAAGCAGCCTTTCAAAACTTAAAGGGGCCTTATAAGAAAAACGGGGACAGACTTTTCAGTAGGGCCTGTAGCAGCAGGACAGATCAGGCATTGAAGAGGTCCCTGCTCATTGCCAGGGGGTTGGACTAAATGACCTTTAAAGGTCCTTTCCAGCACAAACCATTCTATGATTCACTAAGGCTTTTTAGAACAAAACCCATTGCTACAAACTTTCTAGTGATTGAGCTGCTCTGAAAGGTCTGGATTTCTTCTCTATAATCTTCCACAGCCTTGAACCCTGTCACAGAAGCATTCCTTTCAGATCAATGACCGTATCCTAATGCTGGATAGGAAACACTACCCATGTTCTTCCAAATCATGAAGCAGTCAACTAAATTGTATCATTTGATCTCCTTGTGCAAACTGAAAGTTGTGAGAACAGCAGGTGAAAATGCCAGTGAATGTGCTCGGATGAGCAGTTGTTTGTATTCTATAAACCACGGGTCCTCAAACTTTTTAACCAGGGGGCCGGCGCGTGGATGCAGTGGCAGGCAGCCATCTGCGGCTGCTTGGTTCCCCCCCCAACCCCCGGCGGGGGGGTCTGTAAATAACCAGGGGCAGGATTGAGGACCCTGGGGGGCCGTATCCAGCCCGCGGGCCGTAGTTTGAGGACTATTTTTCCTACATTAGAACTGCAAAGGATTCGGGCAGTGCAGGAAAAAAAATAAAAAGCAGCACACACACCAGAAAAACCAACCCCAAGATAAAAAAACAAACCAAAAAGGTATTTAGCCACATGAATCTCACTGCCTACGGCGGCTACACCCTTAGCACTAGTGAAAAAACCCCAAACCGAACAAAAAGGTTTTCTTTAAGGCAAGGCAGACAGGACAGTTAGGTGATGTGAGAAATTCTATCTGCAGACAAGACTTTAATTAACACCCACCCCACCCCCATTATGCTGTATAGAAAGAAGGCACTCCAGTACTTAAGCAAAATACTACAATTCTGCAAAATGCCCATCTTTGTCCAGTGCCGACAATGAGATCTGCATCGCACTGGTATGTTTACTTGTTTCAGAATTGGAATTTTATCAGCCTTTTATCATAGTGATGAAAAACTATTTTATATTTCACAGCATTTATAAATAAAAATGATAATCAAAGGGCAGCTAGATAATTAGCTGAAATTAATTAGCCAGAAAAACTGGCCTTTAAACAAGTGAATTAAGTGCATTGCTGCTTAACAGCAATACAAGCTTCTTTGTCTGATTGACAGTAGCAGTGCTGCTGCTCTGAAGCCTACACTTAAAGTACACAGTTAAGAGAACAAACCCAGCCCTTTCGCTAATTATTAGAAACTAGTATTACATTCGTGGTTATGCAAGTAACGCATGCATATATTCACTCAGAGATGCTGAGCTTTCTGATTGCAGAGATAGAGATGGATCATTTGAATTGCTCAAGTGACAGAGAAATTACAATATAAATATGCTGTCATTCAGGCAATGTTGTCATTACTTCCTTCGGGCTTTTTTCCAGTATCTCTCTTATTTCAGGAAGAATTTAACAGCAAAGTTGTTCTGTAATTAGTACCACATGAATTGTGTTCATAAAGAGAAGTCTTAAATAATCTAGCTATGATTAGCTAGATTCATTCATCCTCTGAAATCAGTGCTGAAAGAATAAAAAAATGGTGAGCAGATCAAGATGACAAATTTTGCACAGCTTTTTTTTTTCTCCTCTTTTTCCTCTCATTAACTTCACACTGTATTTTTCAAAGATTTGGGGCATAGCTGGCCAAAACCTAGTTAGTTTCCTCAAAGCAAACAACCAACTAATTTATTAATTACTAATCTAGAAAGATTTCCTACTTCATTACATACTAATTTACTTTCAACTTTTTAAGCACTTATTCTTTGACTGTAAGGTGGTAAAAGTATTAAAGATTTGGGAACATGATTTCATAAACAACTTGATATAATTTAAAATGACACAAACTCTGAAAACCAGCACTATTCAGGTGTAGTGGTCATCTTGATCACAGTATCATTAAAATGTCACTGCTTACATGAGTAAAGTCGTTCAAATAAAGACAACATTGTGAAGAAGAAAAGACTTTCAGACAGAAACTCTCCCAGTACCCAGAAAGTAGCTTTTAACAGATCACCTTTGGTTTGTCTTACAGCTGCAGTGCCTGCCACTTCTGTCCCTCCTTGCCTGGTCTCATGTGGTAGGGTGCCAGAATCACTTATTCACCTTTACACCTTCTCTTTAGCTATGATTTAAAATAACCTCGCCAGCGTGGCTACTCTTTTTCTCCCCGCATTGTTCTGAGGTATCCATCATCAAAATCTTGCTCAGACCAACGTGAGCAACAAAAAAAGGTTGCTGTTAAGAGCAACCTCAAGTGATCAGGTTCCGAGATCCATGATAAGTCACAGATCACAGAAAGAAGATGCTTACCCTCTAATATTTCCTAAATATACAGAAAGTTTTAATTAATGCCTGCAAAAATTAAGAACAGTGGAGCAAGGAAAAAAAAGACAATATAATCCTCTATATAGTAGAATGTATCACATGTGAGCGAAAAAGGTCCCAGCTTCCTCAAAATAGAAAAAAAACCCACTGTTCTTCCCTCAGGGTGCATACTATTAAAACCATTTAAATGTCCAGAGACACTGCAGAGTCTCCTTCTGTGGAGCCTCCTTCTCTGGAGACATTCAAAACCTGCCTGGACACGACTCTGTGCAGCCTGCTCTAGGTGAACCTGCTTCAGCAGCGGGTTGGGCTAGACGATCTCCAGAGGGCCCTTCCAATGCTGACCAGTCTGTGAAATAAATGCATGTTATCCAAAAAAAAAAAAAAAAAGTAACAAACAACAGAACACTCAGCCCCACTAGATGGCATCACTGAAAAAGCTGCCTGTGGGTGAGCTGTGTATCGATCTTCGCACACACCGACAACTTTATTCATCGATACTACAAACTCAGTATGTCTGCTGACCAGGAGGCAGGCCTGAAAAGCACAGCTTATATGTCTTCTTGAAGCTTCTTTGCTATGAGGAAGTGATTTTTGAATTGTTGCATTCTCAAATTTTGGTGCTTTTAGTAATAGTAATAGTTTAATCATAAATAAAAGTAGTAGTTTAATAATGCTGCGATGCAATGACATTGGCGGGGGGGGGGGGGGGAAGGTGTGTAAAATTAGGTCTATATTACATGCAAAAAAATGTCACTGACATTTTAATTGTAAGCAATAAAAATTAACCGACACCTCAGAAATATTAATTTTAAATTTTAATTTATTTTATTGCTTAAATATAGATTGCACAGTGTGTTCTTACATTTATTGAAAATGGTTCATTACGTACAGTACAGAATATATGACCATCAGAACAACAGACAGATTAGCCCTACTCTGATTTTGGACAACAGGCTATTTCTATCTTTTGAAATTAACAAGGATTTAATTTACTTTAATGTGACCCACTATCAAAAGCTATAATTTTTCAAATGACATAATGGGAAAGAGAACCCAAAGCAAAAGCTGGAATACATTTAAAGGGCTGGATACTGATTTATAAACATTGTGACAGCACTCAATGTGTTGCAGATAACACAGGACCAGTATGCAGATGGAGCTTTTAAGTTCTGCAACTTGTCTCAAGAACATGTAAGTGAAACAAAGCAACTTTATACTGTACAATGGCATTCTTAATCCATTTGGTTTCTTTCTTTAGCTACATATAACAATAGCTACCAAAACAGTACATTTTACAGTCACTCCTATCTCCCAGCTCTCTAGAAAGGCCCGAGTGAAGCAATTATCAACTTACAGACTCCCTGAACTTCCAGAAAGGAAGAAATTAAATATCATGTGAACACAGTGTGTTACAAGCTCTTCATTCCCTGCACAATACCTGCACAACACCTGCATTTCCCAAACAAACTTCGTTTGAACATTGAAAACATGGAAACCTACTATTAGCATAAATGAAAAAATACTTCATAAACAGAAAACGAAATGCTGAATCTAGTTATTTTCACATGCAGCATTCATGCAACAGAATTTAATCACAGAAACAATCCTGTATTTATAGCACAGTCTCCATACTGCAAGAGTGTAAACAGAAGTACATTCTTTCTTAGACTCCTCATTTTCTTTTTGTACAAAAGTGCAGTGTTATTCTTAAAAAATTACAGTGGATAAGTGTTTTACATTGTATCCCTAGGTTAAATTTACGATTTAAAAAATTACACTCTTTATATAGGCCAAAAAACTATTATGTCTTACCTTAAAAAAAAAAAAAAAAAAGAAAAAGTGAAAACTAAAAGCTAGAGTCCTATTTATGTGTAGACTGTGGTCTGATCAGGCTGATAACGCTGCAGCAGTAAAAATCACAACGGAATGCTGTAGATAAGGGGCTGTTTCGTCATCCACTAACAGCTGTGATTGCACTGTTAAACTGAAAAGAAGGTCTCAATTACCTTTTGAGTTTTGTGAATGCTTTCTGAAAGTCTCAGCATGTTATCTCATAGGTTTAAGTAGCTGATATTATGTCACATCAGGCTTTTAAAAGTAGTCCAGTGGAATACTGTACTACAGTTCAAAAAAATTAAAATCCTTTTTACAGTGGGCTTGCAAATGCTCAAACCAGCTAATTAGCTGGTCTGATAACCAGATTCACATCTTAGAATTATGCAGTCAAAGATTATTTTAGGCTGGAACTTCTGAAGGTCATCAAAACCAAGCTCCTGCTCAAAGCAGGGCTAAGAGATTGTTAGATCACTTTATTCACGGCCTGATTGCTGTTGATGGAAACTGCTGGCTAACTTAAATGTTTTACATTTATTACACATATTTGAGAACATTCATTCATGTTTGTGTTGCTTCAGTCAGATTCAGAGAGATTAAGGGACTTCAAATGTACTATTCATGGCATCAACAAAAGCTGGTTTTTTTTGTCTGCAGAATTTAATGAGTCATAAAGCTAGTTTTGACAACTCTTATCAAGATGTCAGTGATTTGCCATATCAGTTTTACTTCACTTATATTTGAATATATACTCAGATACATAAACCTATGAAAGTTACCATATTTTCCTTATTTCTAGAAAGGTTTGAGAAATGAAACAAAAACGAACACAGAGATGCATCTCTAAAAATGCTTTTGCTTGACAAGATATATAATGAGTTCTGGTCTTTAAATGGTTTCATCCGGTTTTCTTTCAATTTCTAAAATATCATTAAAAAGCTGTATTAAACTACAGAGAAATACCTCAGAGAATATATTTGTAATTTCTGTATTTATGATTTAAAATGCCCTCAGTTTATTTTCTGCTATACTAAATATATCTCTCGTGTATTTATACTAAAGCAGACAGTAAAATACTACTGCATTTTCAAAAGTACAGTTGTAAACCATACACCTTAAGACATGAAAAATATTGCACAATTCAGTGCTTCGAGAGGAGATTTCTCCTCTCTTAGGCAAAGCAGTTAACTTTTAGCAAGAAACACATGACATACACTGGGTGTATACACCTATGTGATGCATCAAAAAAATACTTAAGAAGTGTCCATTAATTCATTTACTGTACTTGAACACATGTAAGGTATTGGTTTTTTCCACATAGTCCAAAATAAACAAGTTGACTAGCTATGACAGCATGAACAAAAGGGAGCTAAGTTAGTGCTCCACTGGTTCCATTTAACGAGATGAAGCAAGCCAAAAGCATTCTATTTGGATATATAGTTGAGATGGAGAGGAGGAAGAAAACACGAACCAAACAAAACCCGAAACAAACCAAACCAAACCCAATTCAGCTTCAACACGTTCTTTAGTTACAATGCCTCAAATAAAGGAATTTACAGAAATACAATATCCTAGAGTAACTGAAATATTCACCTATATGGCAAGACAAGTTTTAAATCTGACTTTTAGATGTACTCAAATATGAAAATGAATAAACATGATCTATGAAAAAAACCTAACTACAAATCTGTATTACAGAAGAAAAAAACTCAAGACCATCTCACGAGTTTGGCTAGAGTAACTTGTATTTGGCTCACGTCCATCATTATTTTAAAGTTAGCTTAGATGAAATAAACAATAAAATTTGAAAACTCATCTTGTTCTTTCTATTGTACTCTACTCTAAATAATGTCCAGCAGACTTCAGAAGACACTTAATACACACAAAGATCTGGAAACTTCATCTCATAGACTGGAACAGATTGGTAATGAGCATGTCCAGCAGTAATGGTCATCGTTCCTGAGGGGCTAGGTGGAGGACTGTGTGAGAAGAACAATCAATATATATAATTTATAATTATAGACTGCTTTCTTTTTTGTAATGTTATACACTAATAGCTGATAAACAAGAGTAAACTACCAACCCCCAATCATATTTTATCCTATTCCTGAAATTCTAATGAAATTATCATGCCTTGGGTTTTGTTTTTTGTACTTTGATCTAAACCATCAACTTCGCTGATGTTACAGAGCTATGAAAATGTATTTTATTACTAACAAATACTATTTATGCTGCACAAAGGATGTTCACAGCTGTCTATAATAACGTCATGCACTATTTTGGGTGTTCAATATCTACATACTTTCTCAAACAGATACAGCAATGGTAAAACAACAGCATTCTTCAGTACTACCAGTATACATAGAAATACTGTAAGTATACTATGACATGTTTTCTGGATATTCTCCACTACCAAAAAGATTCAAAACACCCCCATGAAAATCAAAGTGACTGTTTTAGATGAAGACTACTTTTTTTTCAGCGCGCTGGTTTTAGCTGGGGTAGAGTTCATTTTCTCCATAGTAGCTGGTATATGGCTGTGCTTTGGATTTGTGATCAGAACAGTGTGGATAACACAGGAATGTTTTTGTTATTGCTGAGCAGCGCTTACACAGAGGCAAGGGCTTTTCTGCTCCTCACCCCACCACACCAGCAAATAGGCTGGGAGGGGCACAAGATGCTGGGAGGGGACACAGCCAGGACAGCTGACCCCAACTGACCAAAGGGATATTCCATACCATACGACATCACGCTCAGCAATAATAGCTTTAAGCGAAGAAGTAGGAAGCAGGGGACATCTGGAGTTACAGCATTTGTCTTGCAAAGTAACCGTTATGTGTGATGGAGCCCTGCTTCCTGGCAGTGGCTGAACATCTGCCTGACGATGGGCAGTAGTGAAGGAATTCCTTGTTTTCTTGCGCGTGCTGCTTTTTCTGTACCTATTAAACTGTTTTTATCTCAACCCATGAGTTTTCTCACTTTTACCCTTTCAATTCTCTTCCCCATCCCACTGAAGGGGAGTGAGTCAGTGGCTGTGTGGGGATGAATTGCCTACCAGGGTTAAACAACAACATTCATCTAAAACAATTCTTTCCTGCCTATTACATGTTTTTAAGAGCACTATGACACGACCCATCTGAAAGCAGTCACAATTAACTTTATAACTAATTTTTCATTTATTATATTCTTCTTGCATAAAGCCTTACCGAATGGTGAGTTCCAGTATCTGTGCAAGTCTATCATGGAGCAAGTTTGCCTAGGGGAAAAATAAAATAAAATAGCAAATTATTAACTACTATACATTGATCTGCTAAAAGGAATGAGCAAGGCCACACTCAGTGAGCATGTTCCACAACACCACATGGCAAATCTAGGCAGCATTTCTTGTCTTGATTTCTTTTTACACTGCTGCAAGGATTCTGAACCCTGAAGAGGGATGTGAGTTTGCTTAACAAACCTGAAATACATTTAAATTATTCAAAATATATAAAGAGCTAAATACTGCTCCAGTTATTCCAGAATGAAAAAAGAATGGACTGTGAATCTAGATTTCAAAGATAGCAAGGAAAACATTAAGATGAAGAGTGTACAAGACTTCCATTCCTTTTCAAATGGTCTAGGAACAACCAAAAGCACACTTTAAATAACTGGAGTCTCCAAACACTGATATAATAGTGGACACAACAATTGAGGACAAAGATCTGAACTTCTTCAGAAGTAACAGCAGCAGCGACATGATAATATAAATCACCTTTAGCCAGCACATCCCCTTTAATGCTTATACAAGTATCTTCAATGCTGTATAACATTTTTCAGAAACTCACTTTGGTTTCACATTGTGCCGCGATTTCTTCAAATGGTGCTTTTTGAAACTTTTCAATCACAAGACGCCTTTTCTCTTTTTCTTGTTCTTCAAGTCCATTGTTATCTTAAAGTTTAAAAAAAAACACAAAAAACAAACGTAATCTTTGCCTATCAAGTACAAGTGATATAAACCTTCAAATGTGCACTGAAGAAGCATACACAGTATTTGAAGTGATGCAACCATATGCAAGCAAGCTGTCATCTGTCATTGCTTCTACAGAAAAATGCAGATACAATTCCAGGGAGCTGGTGTGAGGACCCCTTTCTTGCTATGTGCTTTAACTACAAGTACATTCAGGTTTCCTTTTGCTTTATCATCTGGACTCAAGACTGCACTTCTCAGTCACTGCAAACAAGTTCAACAGAAAAGAACGGAGTATCTTCCCTCCCAGTATCATGAAGATAGGTGGGCAGAATTTTCTATTAGAATTTGGGAAAAGTGAGTTCAACCTCCATAGGCTGTGTGAAGCTACAACCAGCTGGAACTTTCCAGCATGTAATGAATTTAAGGAAAACTGTCAAATTTATTTACTGAAAATGTCAGTGCCTATTGTTTAAAACATTAAAGTCTATTCCATATTTTGGACAAGATTTTGGTGGACCGAACAGCATTTATTAGTAATTAGTGATATGAAAGAAGGAACAATGATAATTCTCAGTTCTGGTAACTAGGTCGCTTGTCATAAAAATATTCTTTTTAAAAAAGTAAGTGTTTTTGAAGTCCGCAATGTGTACCTTACAATCTGTTTTCTGAATGCACTGAAAACCTGAAAGTCTTGGTATGCAAAAAATACCTAAGTTGTTTTATAAATAATTACTCAATGGAACTTGAAAATCTCACATTATTTATAGCTTGGACTATAAGGGCAAATTTAATAGATGACAGCCATTTCCAGATGCTTGTCATTCAGTCACACTAGCTTCAGAAACTGAATTCACTAAAATTATCAAGATATCATTTCAGAAATTTAGAAATACATAGCTGGTTTTAAATAAATTTACTAACTGAATAAACCTAAACGTAGTATTTTAATTGTTATTCTGACCATATCTTTTTCTCTAGCAATTTCACAGTAAGCTAGAACTATGCTGCATAAAAACTGTAATAAATCTTACCAATTGCTTTCTTCAAAGCTTCAAAGGTGATTTCTTCAGTATTATCAACCTAAACACAAAGAAACAAAGCCCCTTAAAACCTCACATGTAACATATAAGCTTCTAAAAAATAAGGAATGTGATAAATACAGAAGGCCAAAACAGCCACAGCATTTTCTGCCTTACAAGTTTCTAATAGCTTTATCTGGAGGTTCTATTACAGCTGACAGATCACTAATTCATGTTTTTAAGCCACTGCAATTAGTGAGGAAATTGTTATCAAACAAGATCAAGAAAAACTTTCCAAGTTCTAGCCAAGACAGTCTATGGCAACAATACTTTGGAAAAGGACTTAATTTTGGCAGAACAGTCCTTTGGGTCAGGAATATGCTGCGGTGTTTCTATAGTTAAGCGTCAGTACTGGTTCTTGGACAGCTCTTGTGAATAAGAGCAACTGCTTCCTGAGACTAGCTGAGCTACCAGCAATGTGGTACTAAAGAGATGGTAGCAAAGGGTAGAGTGGAAATTTATTACTGCTTTAGGCTAACTTCATACCAGTACGGGCTCCCAATAATTTGGTGCTTATGCCATAAACGTTGGAGCTAAAAGGCTCTTCTTAACAAGCTCTATTTGATGCACTGAGAAAATCTGTTCATTTAGCAATATGAATATCCATTTGTTGCTGCAGATGTACTTCATTAGGAATTGCTTGGGGCTGCAAAATTACCAAAGATGCATGAACATTTTCTCTGAAGAGCTCCAGCTCATGGATCTTTTGAGTTTCAATTCTTTGTAGACCTAGAGTTTCTGTATCATTAAGTATATTTACAGTGAAACCACTGTGATAGTAATAGGGGGAGAACGCTTAGGTGGCAGAACAGTGTTCACTTGAATATACCATGGTTTCTTGCCTTGGACTGCCTTACTTTAATCCTTCAAAACTAACTACATGTAAACTGCCAGCACTTTTATTTTTCCTTTTAAACACTAATTGTTTAGAATGGTCTAATATGATTTAAGATAAAAGATCTGTAAGGTAGCAAAAAGTTATTTTACCCTATTCAGAAGACTCTAAACTCCTTCAATTTTTCAATTCATTGATTTGACCTATAGTAAATGGAAAAGCCAGAAGTAACTGTTTCCTTTTTACATCGGTGATGTTCCAGGAGATGGAGCTGTAAATGATACTTTTCTAACAGATTTTACCATATTAGCATTGTATTCTCTACCTCTGAATATATAAAAGGTTAACAAAGACACAGCAAAACACCCTTTATGCCAAATATTTGTGGATGTGGCTAGAGATAGAGTATTCAGGTTTTGAAATAATCACCTTTTACACAATTCATATTTGGGAAATATTACTTGTTTATGGCAGCCTTTCAGATTTCTAATTAACAACCATAGTACTTGCCGATATTAGCCAGCATTTTACTTTGTTATTAATATCAGAAGACCTAGCTACTTTTACAACTGTTTTCATCTTATAAATGGTGGTAACTATGGAATAAACCATCTTCCTGAACAGGATTCACTAGCAGACTTGCCACAACAAAAAAACGTTTGATTGCATGTACAAAAGAATTTCATTTGTATTGTATACAGTAACAGATATTTTATGAATAAACAGTCTTCTACCTCAGACAGTGTACCAATGATACCATACATCATTAATCCTAAAACTTCCATTAAGTGGTTTATCCTTGCAATCATAAAGCCTCATGGTCCTTTGGATAATGTTATACTTACTAATCTACATAGGAATAAAACAAGATATAATATACTTGAAGTTTTTTCTTTTTTCCTCCTCTTGAGTTACATCCAGTTTATCACCTTATGGGGCAGGTGGCCAAAAATGCACATTACGAAGGCACAAGATTAGCCAAAATTACAGAGCACCATTATTGAAGTGGTTGAGTCACCATCCCTGGAGGTATTTAAAAGACATATAGATGTGGCACTTAGGGACATGGTTTAGTGGTGGACTGGGTAGTGCTGAGTTAACAGTTGGATTCAGTGATCTTAAGGGCAACGAGAAGTTCATTCTTGACTATCTACCAGTTTTTCAGTTGTTCATGATATAGGTATCAAAGGGCAGTTAGTTAATTGGAAAGTACTGGTTTTCCCTTTGCATTGTAAACAAACATTGCAAAGCAACTAAAGGAGGAATGCTTCATTTCATGCATTTCTGATCAATAAAATTCTTGTTTATAAGATAGATAAACAGTAATTCATTATCCAAGACATTGTACCACATTAAACTGAGAACTCATGCAAAGATTTTGATTTATCTACAACTGCTGTATCATCTTCAAAAAATGTCCATAGATCAATGCTTAACACATCAGCATAATCACCTAAATCTGAAGTGGAAACTTCTATAATTTAACTCTACTTTCATGAGAGATGTTCAATATCATACATATAACACATTATTTTAATATGTAATACATAATACAATAACATATAGTAAAAGATTTTTAAAAAGGATACTAATTGCAAACACCCCCATTCCTATTTGGAGCCTTTACTTCCTTCAGAAAGCTAAAAATTGTGATAATCTGGCTTTTTTTCAAACAGCTTTTCTTCTTTCTTCTTAACTTGTGTCTAGTTTATCTCTATGCTTGCTAAAGCATGACAGCAAATGAACACAAAATACCATCTGAGGTATCATCAGCACAAAGCAGAAAGAAAAAATAACAGTGATGCAAAACCTAAATCACTTCTGTCCATAAGTTCTAAAATGAAACTTGCTCCTTTGCAATAGCTTAATATTGCATTTTTAACTAACATTCACCTTGACTCTATCCACACATTGTTTCATATCCCTAGCTGGTTTGTGCTTGAAGATGGCAAAGGTAGGTTTCTTTTGCAGGTCCAAACGCCTCAATTTCAACAGCTAATCTCCATCACAGCCAGGAGAAATCTGGTTAATAAGAATCAGCAGAATCTTGAAAAAGATTCAGCAGAAATAGAAATTTATTTTAAGACATACTTCAAATGAAGTGTCATAAGATGTGGGATCATTTAACTTATAATGCAGTCTTCCTAAGGGGTAATCAGCATCAGCTCCTGTACACTACATATGAACTTTTTATTGCTACCTTATTCTTCCTGTGACTATGAAGCACTGTGTGCTAAACTGTTTTGGTCTATGTATGTAGCCTGCCCAGCCTTTACCTGCCACCCTCAAAGACAGCAGGTGTCCCACTATTCTTCTATCTGTCAGCCCCATGCTGATGAAAAAGATGCTCAAGATACTTCAGATGATGCAGATATACAGATGCAGGACTCCATTTGATCCCTCAAAATCCAAAGAAAATATTTCAGGATATTTACTCACAAAATATTAGTTGTTCAGCATAGATATGTATTACTACCATATTCTGCAGCACTATCTGTAAAAACTATAACAACAAAATGTTTTTTACAGCAAGATCACATTTCTACAAACACAGGAGTAAAAAAAAAAAATCAAAATAACAAAACAATTTATATTGCTGAAACAATTAGATACAAGACTTTCTGGGAAAACTTCATTTGCATCCCCCCCTCCCCTGAATATACTGCTTTAAAATATTCCACCATTTTCATACCTTATCCTCTGTGTTATTGCCAGGCAGAATATCCACCTGAATAGATACTGTGTCCACAATGCTCTTCCTCCTAGAGAGTCTGTCCTCATCTAGAAGAAAAACAACTTATCTCACTTTTGTATAACAGTTGAAACACGATCAATCAAATTTCTACGCATCAGATGCTGATTTGTTTCTATATGCCTATCTAACCAAAGATCATGTATTTTATCATTTGGACTGTTGTGAAAAGTTACCAGTTACTGATCTGAGTTACTAAATATGAAGGAAAATAACCTTTTTGTTGTCCCTTCCCCCTCTGATCCCAGACCTTGCCAACTTTCCCTTAGAACACCAGATTTTTTTTTTAAATAACATAGCACATGATGATATATTGCTGCAGAGTAATTTACAAATATTTTTTTCATTGTGAAAATGAAATATTAAGATCTTAATCTGAAGGTATTCTGAAACAGAAAAGGGCTTCTTAGAAGCTGCCTCATTGACAGAAGAAATGAAGATTTCTGAATGAAATGAACAGCACTCCTTCCTTGTTCTTGTTACTATAAGCACCATATTCAGTCAGAAGTCTAAAAATCTACTTGGAAGAAAAATTTCCGTTTCTAACTTCCTAAAAACATTTTTAGCAAGTCCAGCTGGCCTCTTCAGAGTAAGACCAACTGTGCTAATACTAAAAGGAGCACAACAATTTCATTAATGCATAAGCAGATCATCATCAAATGATCCATCAGTTGATGGATTTTCCTTTTGTGATTGCATTCCTGAGACAAACACACCAATAAAATTTTCTCATTTCTGACATTTAATCCATTAACAAAATATTAAAAAAAAAAATCAGTAAAAATACATTTACAGACATGTCATGAGGATCCTCTGACAAATGGAGACTTGAGTGGCCTGACTTCTGTGTATCTCATTTACAAAACCATGAATTGTGATGGCACATTTCATATTTTAGCTGAGATCAAGACTTTTAGACCTGGCCATTATTTTCTGATGACTTGAACTGCACAGTTAGAAGCACCTACAGGCACCTGATACTAAGATAAGGGGAGCAACTGTAAACCCCCCCCCTCCCCCACTGCAAGGTAATTTATGCTGGTTCTTCTGCAGCTTTTGTTTAAACTGCTTCTAGCGAAGCCCTTTTGCAGTGCAAATATTGAGTATGAACAAACAGGATTCATTCCAGCAGAGCTGAACATACTCAGCTTTTGAAAATCAAGAAATAACCTTCACAAGTCACATAAACAAAATGCCATTTTAAGATCAAGAGGCAGTGACAGAACAAGATTAGTGAAAAAACACCTGAATTCTAGCTATCTTTGCCAGGTTCTCAGAGACCCAGAAGCATTTGAAGTGGCATTTTGAAGGATTTACTTAATTTTTAATCCCTGATGGCTCGCTGGTACACGACCCAGTACACACAGTCTGAGGAAAGCACCTTATCCCTCAAGAGTAAACACAAGACAAAACTACATCTTTGCTGCCATCTTGCTGCTCTCTCTGCAATCGACATGCAAACACCAGAAGATACATTTCTGGGACTACTTTGGATAGAATTAATTTTTGCAGTGGATGCCTCACTCTACTTGCCTAATAAAAATGCCCATTTGTCTCTAATTTCAATGTATTAAGTGAGTAAAAATTTGTGAAAATTGCCATTTTTTCTGTTGTATGATGTAAAGGCCATCTCCACACACACAAAGGAGCCCAGTGGCACCAGGGCAGTGGCGGAGCCCTAATAACCACTGCCCTGTCCCCTGCCAGGGCTGTCCCAGGCACCCACCCATAGGGCAGTGGGAGCAGCTCTCTGGGTCACCTCACTGACTGTGGCGGTATCAGTGACTGGGGTACCGAACACATTGTGGGATGCAGGGGAACAGCATCTTGGGATTGCATAAGGCTCAGTAAGGGATGTTTAGGGGAGGAAGCAAGGGTGGGGAAAAGGAGGACTGAGATGGTTTGAGAAGGAGCAAGCAAGGAAAATACTGGGTGAAGGCATCGGTCCCATGTAAACCAGTTACTGATTGGTACCTGCATCTGGCCCTGCTCTGAGCATCACCAGCACAGCCTGCCCCATCTTCTGATTGAATTCCATTTCTCTTTTCCTGGGGGAGGGACTCTATTCTTTGTGCAGGTGTGCACATGGGGGTCTGAGCGCAGCACCTGGAGTCAGACCACAGGTCAGAAGGCCTGTGTGTCTGGAGCAAGTGATAGTGCACAGTATCAATGTGTGATCACGAGGGAATGTCAAGCGGGACCAGCAGGTGAGTGGGTCAAGTGGCCTGGGAGCAAGGGGTGTCTGTGTGTGTCTGGCGCTCTGTGTCTCTGAGGGGGAGGCACCTGGAGCAACCAGGAGGCTCAGGCCAACTGTCTGAAAGACCATGGAGCCTGGGGGGTTTATTGAGACCCACATGTACACACATGTCTGCGCTTCTACGCACAGCTGGGATCTGTATCAGCAGCTGGACTGGGGCTGTGGGCCGTGGGGACTCACATATTCAGGTGCCAGTGACTGGGGAGACTGCGAACCAGGAGACAGCTGGTGAGCAGTATGTAAGCCCAGCTGCTGGTGGCATGCACACAGAACATATGCATGTATACCTGTGCCACTAACAGGCCTTCATCCTGAAAAGCCAGCCAATAAGATGAATCATCATTCTGTGAACAGCTGAGAGCTCCTTCCAACTTTTTACCAAGTTCTTGCAACGTCACTCAGAGGTAATTAGCACTACCACAAAAATGATACCTACAGCCCTACTACCTGCTCTGAAAAAGAAAATCAGAATATAATGTAGAATCCCAAATCAAGAGTAAACACAAAGACAAAGCTTGCAGCTGGTAACACTGCTACAGGTATATCAAGGAGATAAAAAAAAAAAAGCAGAAGGAACACAAAATACACTAAGTACAACACAATTTCTGGCTTAAAGATCTTCTAAAAACATATTGTCTTTTTGACTGTGCACATCCTATACAGACACACTACAGCTAGCAGGAGAGCAGGCTGACTACAGCTCAGTTTTACCTTTTGACTTGTGTCTGCACTTATGAGGTTTTTTGCCTGATGAAAATAGAGCTAAATTAAAAAAAAATTACACATGTATAGACAAAAAAATTATTAAATGTGCATTTAAATTATCAGCTTCCCCCCTCCCCAAATAAGGAAGAGAACAAGGTACAGGAAGTTGCAGATATTAATGTCATTCAAACTGATAAGAAGTCCCAAAACCTAAAACAAAGACAGGATGATGATTTTATGTCTATAAGTCATTGTTAAGCATTATATCATTGATATTCACAAATGCTAGAAATAATTAAGATAAAAGCTTTACTGGCTTTCTGGGTTCAACCATAACTTTCACAGGAATATAGAAAAGTTGGATCCATCTTTTACTGAAATTAAATAGTATGTTTTGAGCACTATAGCATTATAATACTAGCAATGAAACATTTCACTTAAGTAAAAAATGAAAAGTTCAAGAATTCCAAGATACTCACTTTGATCTTGATTTAGTTAAATCAAAACCTTGGAAGTTCTATTCCACAGGATCAGAGATTAATGATCTTAATTAGACATGATAACAGACATGGAACCTGTTTTGATTACAGCTCTTTACAAAAAGATTACAAAAGAACTAGAATAATCTGATTCACATATGCTGAGATTTAGTGTTAAATATGGCCATTTCTCACCACCTGAAAAGGCAGTTAATCACATATTTGCAGTTAAACTCACTTAACCTTGATATCAGAACTTGCATTATCTTCCTCTGTAGAAATGCATTTTAATCAAATTACCCATGAAAACCCTAGCAAGGTCATTTGAGTACAAATAAACCTCAGTTTCTAGAGGAGGCTTAACAGAAACTTTACGCTAGGCTCTTTTTCTCGTTCACTCAGTAAAAATTTGAAAACATTTCCTTACTTGCTACCTACCTCTTCTGCCAATACTAAAATGTAACATTAACTATTTTTCTGGACACTAGAAGAAATAATCTGTCAAGTATAGCAACATTTTCCTTTTTTAGAAGACAACAACCAGCAACAGAAAACACAACACACTGCAGTTGTGTCAGAATATATCGCTAGTTTGCCTGCTAGCACTTGGGACAAAACCACATCTGCTGTTCTGGAGAACTCATTCCCTCCCATAGCAGCTATCCAAAAAAGCTTATTCAAGAGCAGGCAGCAATGTCTCTGAATCATACTGTAAGTGTGATAGATCTGGTATTCACTGTCCATATGTACTATGTTTCTTTCTATGTGTGTGCTACAAAACATAGGAATCACATTTTCCTGCTAGGTCCTTCTATTTCACAAAAAGGTCATGTTTCAGACAGGGATGCCCCATCATCTATTGCAACAGCAACCAGTTATGTACACAGAAAAACAACACATGGTTAATAAAAAAATTCTTCAGAAAATGTTTTTCAGCCCATTTTTCTCAATTGGCTGTTGAAAATATATTAAAACCTGAAAACACACAGTGCCACATACCAGCTAGTCATTCACACACTATGCTTGCATCCCAGGAAGCACAAACTCTCACAAATCTTCCTCAGGCTATTTTCATTGTGTTACCTGACATTAAGCTAGCATAGGTATCTAATGGAGGAAGACATAAAATTCTTGATTAAATCAACATCTGCTCATCAGGAATTTTACAAAAGCCATAACTCAAGTCAGCACAAAGCCATATGGCAGAAGGATGGAATATGTTCCAATCCAGTCTTTACATAAAAAGGATAAACTATGTCAACTTGTGTAATCCTTCCTTACCTTCTAACCAAGTTAATACTGAGTGAGGAACAGTAATAATCACTACTATCTTCTTAGGTATTCTTTCAAAAGCAAAGACTTTAACAAAGAAGTGGGTTCAAGAACTTTCTGCCCCACCTCCTGAATTTAAGGAAAAAATAATCTTAAAGGACACAGTGTTGAAACTTCTTAGCAATAATACAGCTGCTAATGAGGGGGGAAAAAAAACATCTTGGAAAACGAAATTACACTTAGGATTAAGTTTTGTTGCCAAGTAGGCACATTACATTTCATTGGCACACAACACTTTAAGAAAGCATTCTTAGTAACTGCTACTTAGTAGTCTTGCCACTAATCACCACTCACCTGTTACCTGGGGTACATATGGAACTGACAATCTTTCCACGCTGTATCCACTGCCTCCTAATGATTCTGCAATCTTGTTTGTCAGGAAAAATAAATTTTTTTCATCCTTCTCTAAGGATTTTGGAAGACTGTGAAAATATATATTTGAAGTTATTATCTACCAACAGATATTTGCTCATTACGCAAAGTACTTTTCCAGTGTATGCAAGCAACCAAAAAGGGTCAATGGCAATGATTTGATGGAAATAAAAATTGCTTAGTTTTTTAGGAATAAATATACAGCCCCAAATTGCTCCATTTAATACCTCTGTAACAGTTTAAATTATCTTAACGTTTCTTCGTTATCAGTATGTTCCTCACCTATTCTGCACATCTTGAAAGAATATGGTCTCTACATAGAAAAACCTGTAGAGTAATAGTATTTCCCATTTGCCAGCAACGTGCCATTTCATCAAAAAAGATTAAGGGTATCCTGGGCTGTACCAGGAGTACTGCCAGCAGGTTGAGGGAGGAGATCCTTCCCCTCACCACTGATAAGACCGTACCTGGAGTACTGTGTGAAGTGCTGGGCTCCCCACAACAGTAGAGACAAGAGTTCAACAACGAGTCACTAAGGTAGATTAAGGGACTGGAGCATCTCTCCAATGAAGAAAGACTGAGAGAGCTGGGATGGTTCAGCATGGAGAAGAGAAGGTGGATCTTATCAATGTATACAACTACCTTAAGGGAGTGAGGATGGAAAGACAATAGTCAGGCTCTTTTCAGTGGTGCCCAGTGACAGGACGAGAAGCAACAGGCACAAACTGAAACACAGAAGGTTCTGCTTGAACATCAGGAAACACTTTTTTACTGTGAGAGTGACCAAGCACTGGCACAGGTCGCCCAGGGAAGTTGTGGAGTCTCCATCCTTGGAGATATTTCAAAGCCATCTGGATGTGGTCCTGGGCAGCCTGCTCCAGGTGACCCTACTTGAGCAGCAGCATTGGACCAGGTGATCTCCAGAGGTCCCTTCCAACCTCACCCATTCTGTGATTCAGTGAAAATGCATTTTGCTGTGTTAGCACTTACACCAAGCATCATACTGGGCGGATGTAAATGCCTCTCACTACAGTAAAAAAAGTCTGAAAAACATATTTTTTCCATATATGCTTTTAATGCTTGGTTTTCTTCTGCCTATTCTGTACGCTATTAATCCTCTAAATTATTTTTCACATATGCAATGTATTTCAGTAATGTGTGATTTTTAATGGTAAAATAGGTACTTCACTGTTCCTTATTTCACATTCTATATGTACTTACTTGCATTTGTCCTTGAAAATTGTTTCTGGCAGAAAATAAGATGCTTCCAAACTTCTAGTTTCGATGACCTGAAAAAAAACCCAAGACAAACAGCAGAAATGGAGTAGTTCCATAGCTGTTTTCTCCAATGACTAAATTGCCTAAAGAGGTTTTACTGTAGCAGATTACCAACCCTTCACTAACATCTACCTCAGCAGAAATTAGGCCTTTAGAATTTATTTTAACCAGAGAAAGATTGTGGCACTCACCCTTTAGACTAAAAATCTAGTTCTCAGGTCTTGTGCATGTCAGTACTGTTACCAAAACCAGGGAGGTTGTAAAGTCTTATACCAGATGGGGATTTAGCCCATTATATATGGTACCATAAACAAAATACAAATGCTATACCCTGAGAGAAGAATATTCTGTGCATAATTTTTAGAGTCTGCAAGTAATGCCATTGGAGACTGAAGACAAAGAGCAATGTTTGTGGACACAAGTACAGGAGATCAACACCACAAGCAATTACTTGACAAGTTATTTACCCATTTTACAGTAGGATATGTACTGTTCTAAACTGACTTAAATGACTTAATTATGTGTTACCTTGCTGACATGCTGACAAAAAGCAGGAACTGCAATCATCTGACTCAGAAAGTTTAAATATGCTGCAACCAATGCCATTACACCACAACGATTGAACATTGGCAGATTATCCTCATTGATGATGGCAATGTCCTGAAATATAAAGGATAGCATCATACTTTTCAAGTTAACAGGCTGTCCTGAATATATGAAAGTTGAAATTATTGTTAGTAACACTAGCTGACATATGATGACTATCTGGTATTAGTTAGCATTTCATACCTCTTATCTTAAAATCCTAATCTTTTAGCTCACTCCTGAATTACATCTATATATTGATCCAGAGTTAAAAGAACTTGAAGGATTCAACCCCCATGAAGAGAAATAAATCTACTCAACTCAAACCTCTGTTTCTCAGAGAGTACAGGTTAATGACTGTAAAGTCTCTTGTCCTTACCACCTGCTGATCCTAACTTTTTAAAGGAAAATTAGAAATTAGAAACAGTAGTTTAATAATAAAAAACACTCTTGTGAGTCACAGATACATAGTACCATAAAGGGAATTATTTAATGCTTATTAGCATTTCTATGTTTATTCAGATTGTATTATTTTTGCTCTAGTAAAACTCACAATGTCATTTTCATCAAGTAAGGATTTGGTTCAGTGACATGTTAAAACTGAGGATGCACTCTGCGTTTCAGAGGTTTCATAATGCAGGTGCACACTAGGGAATAAGGTTAATGACAGCAAGTGAACTGGGGATACAGGACAACTTCAAATTTCTATGGCACATACTAGCACAATTTTTTTTTGAATGCTTTAATTTCAACACAGATAAATCTACTAAGTTACACTGTTTCACTGAGTACTGTATGCAAGTATGAAATAATGTTTGATCCTGTAAAGGAAATGTAAAGGAATAAAGGCTGTCAATACATTCATACAATTTTACCCCAAAGTAAGATTAAATAGCCTGTTTCAACAAATATTTCCAATCGATCAATTAGCAAAAAGCTTTCTCCCAAAGTGAGGACAACCCACACAATGTATATGGAATACTGATTCATGATCACAGGTTGTAAGAAAACCTTGTCAATTTGTTAAATAATATCAGTCATTCTAGGGAATATTTCAACAAATATCACTTCTCCTATATTTCCTGAAGAGAACACGCTGTAGAAGTTTGTAACAAATCTGATTAGTTGAAGCTTCCCTATTAATAGTGGCAAGTACAAAGTACACTTCCTTAATGGATTGATCAAATTCAAACTGAATTATGTGAATTCCAATCTGAAGATCAATATACAAACAAAAAAAAAGTTATCCACATCTCCAATTAAAAATTCAAATTGTCCCTCAATGAATGCAACACTGATTTAGACTCGTACCTGCAAAGCAATAGCTAATCGAATGAGATCAATAACCACTTCTTCATTGGCTAGTTCAATTGTGGTAAGAGCTAGAGATGTAAACAGTAGCTCAAAGTTTTTTTGGACATTGTCTTCTTCTTTACAGCCTAAGTAGATGTGTCTGTACAACTGCTGACCGTGCTATAAAAGACAAAAAAGGGAAAATGAGTACTAAAATCACAGAATACTTTAGGTTAGAAAGGCTATTTAAAAGGTCCTCTATTCCTATCCCTACTCCAGGCAGGGCCAACTTTGATGTTATTTTACATAAAGAATTAATAAAAAAGGATAAAATAAAATACATGTATATACATATACACACAAAAAAGTACGATTAATCAAGACTACTATAACAACAGCTTCTGTATAAATACAGTACTATTTAATGTAGAACTATACAGGTGGGGAATATACAGAGAACTGCATGTGAATATTGCACTGCGTGTCAGACATTGGCATTCATTTCCTATTGAAATATTCAGAAATAAATCTGCCCATTTATGAAAAGGAGGGGGGAAAAAGAAGATCTTGAAACATCCACAAGAACATTCAAGTAACTGAAGAGCTTTCAAGGGTTACCCTTGTGAAGATATCACTTTTATTCACTAAGCAAGTCTCCTTGAATAGCAAACTAAGAAAAAATTCTTCTAGAGGATGTTTCAGAAGATGAGTAGGGCTCTCTAATGTACATAGAGGCCTCCACTAACTGTAGTGATGAACGCTGATTATCTAATGAAGGACCCTCAAATTAAAAGTGACTTTCCCTTCCTTGTAACACTGTGCCTAACCAATCTTCGTAAAGAAACTATTATCTTAACACAAAAAAACCCCAAAACAAACAAACAAAAACCCCAAAACAAAAGAAACCACAGAAAGGCAGGATAAGCAGCAGGTTTTGCATGCAACAACCCAGTACCACTCCAGCATTCTTAGTCTGTAGAGGATACAGGTCTGTATCAGTTGACCCAGTTGATTTTCAAGATCTAAGGACTGATGCTTTATCTCTGGAAGAAGTAGATCAGCTCCAGAAGGAGAAAACTCGTTTTTAACACCTGCTTTTCAAGCAGGACATATACACGTAAGAAATAATAAAGATGGCATTGTTTATTTTATTACTTCTAAAATCAAATATATAGATGTTCAAATATATGTTTTATTTACAAAAGTGGGAAACCAAGCTACTAGCAAAGCACAGAAGCCATTATGAAATAAGCATTGTAAGAGTTTGCTATTTAAAGACAAGGCATATTTGGAAAATAAAAGTAATGAAATTATTCATCTCACTGATAAAGAATTAAACTTGCACATGAAAATAGATTAATACATGGATCTTCTCAACACACAGTATCTTTCCAGAAGATGGCAAAATGCAAGAATTGCCAATGTTGAAGTAATCTTTACGTTTGCATAATTCTAGTATTAACCAAAACAGGTGTAAATTTACTACAAGGAGTATTAACTGTACTAATTTAGCAAGAACATTTATCTTGCAATATTACTTTAAAGTTGCACAACTCTAGTTTGCATGTTATTACATATGTAGTATTTTTGCCTCTGGACAACTTAAAGTGCAATTATTCTGTTTTATAATTAGAATATTAAATTAAGTTAGCACTCTGAAGACAATTTTTTTTATATCACAGCTAACAGGAAGCAAAGTAGCATGGGATAGCTGGAAGAAGTCAATATATTTTCTCAGCTAACAGTGATATATGTTCTAGCCTGCTTTAGAGGTGACTTCAGTAATTTGTATTTTTTTGTTTACAAACCTATCTACACACATAAACCACAGTCAAGAATGACAGACCACACTAAATAACTGTAAGTATATTTCCCACAAAGAAAATAAGGTGTTTACTATAAAGAATTTCACCCTACATTATCATCATCTAAAAAAAAAAACCACCTGTTTTTCTTTAGAACCAAACATACTCAAAAGTCAACTGGCATAATGTCCTGTAAAAACAAACTTGTAAGGAGATGCATTTTTTCTTCAAAGTTAAATTTCTTTAATCTCTTTACCTAAAAGGTAAGACACAAGTCCCTGTACAAAGGCTTTTTAAAAAAGATTTATAAATAAAAATTCATCTGAAAATACAACAAAATAAAAGCTATACAAACGAGAAACTACTACCAAGCATAAATAAAATGCTGCATAGGGATCTAACTATAGGGAAGGTTTTTTTCAAAATAATGGTTTAGATATACACTGTTCTAATTTCATACATGCAAAAATTTTCACTGAAGATATAAATGAAAATTTCATTCCACAGAACCACCTCTCAAGTCTAGGGCACCTCAACAGTGAAGTCACTCTAATTTGAATTAAAGTTGCTCGACAGTGATCTTTGCAACCTGTTGCACAAACAGAGTTATAGAAGAAAAGCAAATCAACTGATTCAGTTATTGTGGCACTGTGCTCCCCCCCCCATCCCGACCTAACAACGAACAACTGTATTTGGCCCAAAGTGGATTTGGGAGCTTGACTCCAGCAGCATGCCTATCCCACAAAACAGGTAATGGATGTGGTCTAACAAATAACTGAGGGACACCCGGGCTGAGGTGGGGGCCTCACAGCCTGCTGTCCAGGAAGGCTCCCACACATCTCTAACTGTGAATCTGTACCACAGGTCGGTCTGTACAGAATCCTCCCTGCTCCAGCACACCCTGCTGACCTTCCAGAACTGATACCTCCTTAAGGGCCAGTCAGCACACAATAATTGACTTAGTCCCATCTCACCATGAGTATAAAATCTGGCACTGTAGACTTTTTTTTTTAAGGACAAGAACTCAAACTACCGGGTCAGGGTCAACGGGCCTGGACCTCTCCTCACCAAGAAGGGATGTCTCTTTACTAAGATTTGTGCCTTTGACTACATCAGATGTCACCTGGGACAATACTGTTAACAGAAGTGCTGAACTCTTAACTCCAGGTCGATTTTTGCAGGAAGTGCTTTTATAAGCAGCAATGCTGAACTTGTCATATCTGTCACCTTAGGAAAGCATCAATTTTTTTCAACTTTGTGAAACTGTTTCAGTGAAAGGCCTTAAACTGGGCTCTGACAGGCAAATATTGACTCTGATGAGTGGCTCCACATATAAATCCTTTTGACTTAAAACAGTTGACAGTCTGAGACTAGGATGATCTAGCCGCACCTAGACTACTCTCTGAGAAGGAGTTTAGAAAGCAATGGGATACCTTCCAAACCTTGTGACTCAACAGGAGGGCTGCCTCCCCCACAACCCCACTGACTCAAACTAATTTAACAGTTACTTTATCTTCTTTCCAGATAGGAAAGTTCACTTTTTCATCCTATTACCTTTTTCATGAAGCTCACGTCTTGCCTTGAAATTTTGTCTCGTTTTATCTTTAGATCAGAAACATCTGGTATTATTCTACAAAGGAAACAAAAACATTGTTTTAGCAAAAAGTAGCTGCGGAAGAGGATGTGAAATACATGAACTATTCAACCAAATCTTGAAGTAATTTCCATTTTAATTATATCAATGTTTAACAATGACATTCACATTTCATTTGAAGAAGGAGAAACATACACAGAATTATGACAATCACTTTTTTTTTTCTCTCTACATAAAATACCATATTCTGTCTTCCGGTTAAACTAGCCGATATTGGCAATGGTCATTTAAGGTATCATGCACTGAGGCTTACCTGTAAAGCTCTTGCCATCAATAAATGATGCTGAGCACTGTGCATTTATCAGAACAGTACATTAACATTTCAAATGAGGAAAAAAATTTAAAAACCAACAGTACTTATCAATTCAGATATTAAATTAGAATTTCAAGTAGGCCAAAGCAAAGAGAAAGAACTACCGTATCCCTCTGAGCTTTGCTCTGTTGTCATGCCGATCAATGAGATTATGCAATATTTCCAAGACCAGCTGCCTTAGCTCAGAGTCTTCCATGAGTGAAGGAGACAATAATGGGTCCAGAAATGGGGGAGGAAGTGCATTAGTTATCATCGTTGCTTTGTATCCTGAAGTCACCTGTTCATTGTTGGAAGTAAAATTAGTGTGTGTCATTATTGCATTGTAAGAATTACTTGCAGCTGTCACTCACCTTTTAGTGGGCTTGCT
Source organism: Falco peregrinus (assembly GCF_023634155.1). Classification (NCBI taxonomy): domain Eukaryota; kingdom Metazoa; phylum Chordata; class Aves; order Falconiformes; family Falconidae; genus Falco; species Falco peregrinus. The sequence continues at coordinate 15,536,215 of NC_073723.1, forward strand.
TTGGCACCTGAAAGGTGGATTCATACTCTAGTATTGTATTAGTTTTGAAAATTCCTAAACTCACTATGAATTTGGAAAGACTTTTATACTCATGTTCAAATGAACTCCCTCATCTGTTTTGAAGTGGTACTTCTCAGGAACCTTCTTCTACCAACACACCCGAAAGAAAAAACAAATTGAAATTCTTTCAAAAAATGACCTATGAAAAGTTGCAGGGCATAAAATGAAGATGGTAATAATTCCAAGAGATTTTTCTATTTCAGGGTCCGAGCTGCTCATACATGGTACCAAGTATGTTCATGTGAAGAAAAAAAGATAAATCAGGGCTTTTATGTACAACTTGAACATTCATGGATATTACTTTATTGCAAAAAAGCAAGCAGCAAACAATTTTCTTAAAAATCTGTTACCATGGTGTTTGGTTTTTTTTGGTTTTTTGTTTTTTTTTTTAACCTAATACTACCTTGACTTGCCTCATTCAATGACCTTTATTTAAAGCAAGCTCTGTAGGTACATAAGGAAAAGTTAACTTCTGACAATTTAAACATTAATTTGCTAAAAATTTACAGCAGTCAGAAATGTTTAGAATTTACTGTCTCTTAAATGGAGGTTACCAGAATTTTACAATCTCAAAACCAAAACAGAATTCAGAAAAACTGACAAGCATAAACTGTTGAGGATGACAAAGCAAAATTATTCAAAATTTAATTATTAAAAAAGCAATCATATTTTTATCTAAGACTTTACATAATAATTATATCTTCATTATACATATCTCAAACCATTACAGCTTTTACAAGTGAACTGTGTTGTGCTGTTTTTTGCTGGGACAGTGTTACTCTTCCTCATAGTAGCTGGTATGTGACTGTGTTTCGGACTTGTGCTGGAAACAGTGCTGACAACACAGGGATGTTTTCCTTATTGCCAAGCAGTGCTTACACAGCGCCAAGGGCTTTTCTGCTTCCACCGCACAAGCAAGGAGGCTGAGGGTCTGGGGGTGAGCAAGAAGTTGGGAGGGGACACAGCCAGGACAGCTGACCCCAACAGACCCAAAGGATATCCCAGATCACATGACATCATGCTCAGCAAGGGCTGCTGTTGCCCAGGGACTGGCCGGGTATCAGTTGGCTGGTGGTGACCAAATGGGTTGTGGGCAGCATTTTTTATGTTGTGTGGGTGGGCGTTGTGTTTGATTTTGTTTTATTTACCACTAATTTTTCTTTTTCTCCCCCCCCCCCCCCCCCCCCCCCCGCCTTGTTTCCCTTTTTCACTTATTAATCTGTTTTAATCTCAACCCACTTTTCTCAGTTGTACCCTTTCAATTCTCTTCTCCATCCCACTGTGGAAGAGTGAGCAAGTGACTGGATGGTGCCTTACTGCCTGCTGGGGTTAAACCACACTGTGTGAGCAAGTGCTATTCCTATAGCATAACTCAACAGGCTGAAAGGAAGCTAGCTGGCAGAGGATACATGAAGGTATTTAATCAATCATTTTGAAAATGGAAAATTACTAATATTGCAAACAGTAAGATTGCAAATAGAAGTGCATGCTTTTAATGAAGTGCCAGATTTTAATTGCATATACCACATTGTCTGCCTGTGTGTATGCATGACAACAGGCTAATTATATTGTGAAGTATTATGCTTTTGTAAAGAATACGTGATGTGCAATGCTCCATTCCGTACACAGAACAGGCAGGGTTTAGTAGTTTCTAGTTCTTTATTATGTGTGTAGACTAAGCCTTATATGCCACAACAAAAGCTTTGCTCTGAACACAAACCCTTCCCACATTTTTTCCATGATATTTATCAATGTCTGAGTAATTCATTAAGCATCAAAACATTCACTTTCACATCTTTGTGCCGTAATGGGATTTTTACTTCCATATTCTGAGAGGATCAAAAGCAAAAATCACTATCAAAAATGTTAAATTCATTCCACATGCATAATTTGAATCCCTTAAAGCATATTTAAGACTGCGCAGCACCCTGAATAATTAGAACAATTCCTACCAACCTCAATGGAAATTTTTAAGATTGGTGAGATGAATATTGTCAGGAAAAGTTTATGCATAGCTGAGTCTACCTTTAATGAAGGCAATGTGCAAAATGACCCCCTGAGGTCCCTTCTAACGTGTTTTCTCTCCTTAAATTGCAACTGTCAATACTCAGGTCTTCTGCAAGCCAGAATCTAGAATTCCATATTCTGACAAAGAAAGAACAGTTTTAACTGATTTGCCTACCACCACACAACAATTTCATGTCAGAGCAGGGACAGAAATTCATTTTCCAGGAAGGCACTCTTCTGCTTTAGTCATGAAATCTTTCTTCATGCTATTTCCCCTACTTCAGTCACTAATTTTTGGTTTCTGCAACAAAACAGGCCAGAATTCTACAGGCAAGGGCCTCCTTTACTACCAACTTCTGATTTGTACCATCAGGATGTATTTCCAGAAAAACTCCTTGAAGGCTCACAGTTGAAAAATGTACTGGTGATAGAATATTTAACCATACCTTACAATAAACTTGAGAAATACTAGGAAGGAAAGAACAATGGTGCCTGAAGCTTTAAGGGCTTTGAAGTAGGCATCCATTCCTACAGTTTTAAAATATTACCCATTTTGACTAATTACAGGTTTTCTGGTGTCAAGAGACAAAAGTGATTTCACTTCAATGTTGCCAGCATTGCTGGCAGAACTAGTCAACTCAACCTCTTGATGATGTTCTTTTGGATCTGCAGATCCATTTATAACTGGTAAAGTGCTCTAAGAGATGAATAAATATTTCTTGAACTTCTTGTAATGTTAAGTTGGGAAAACGCTGTCACAATTTTATGCAGTAGAACTGCGGATCTAAGTAATATGAAGGTATGTTTAATTTCATAATGCAGAGTTGTAATACTGTACTTATATGTATAAATATATAAAGTGAAGCATTTATAACGTAGTATACTGAACACAGAAGGCTTACCATAAGTAGAGATCTCAGCAACATGATTTGAATCCTCCTAGTTCCCAAATCCCTACAATTGGAAAAAAGTTGAAAATTAGTTTCTTTGCATATTTTCAAAATATTATTCTACTTCAAACGTCATTCTAACACCTCCATTTTTGACAAGGGAATACAGCAGTCTTGGAAGGGATGCTAGCCGACCACAAATAAGGGGCAAATCTCTCTAAACGAGGTGCAATAACTAAATGTTTTTGAACAAGACATTTAAAGGAAGGCTTAAAAATCAAAGGCACATACAATTAAAAAATACAGTAAGTGATATATGGGAAGTTGATCTAAATCTTCGTGTTTCATTCCAAAACCTCTTTGTATCTTGAACTCTTCAACTGCTACATGCTTGACTTAATTTTCACAAGCATCAGCGCTCAGCATTTCTTCTGAATTAAATTTGAGTCTTTTTAAGAAACCAGAACACTTCTTGTTTAAATCAGACCCCAAAACTTTGAGACTAGGAAAAAGTTATCTGCAAAATCAGTAGGAAAAACTGAAAGAACCCTCAGTTTTCAGATCACAGGAAGGAACACAGAACACCACTTAACCTTTCTTCATCTGTTCTCATTTCCATCTGCTGGTACAAAAAGAGGTTAAATACCTATTGGTATATAGTCACATATGCACTGTTCTTGCAAGATCTTACAAGATAAAAGTGCACTTGGAATAAATTGGCCCATTCAAAGAGACTCTTTCAAGAAAGTTAAAAAGGTACAAACCCTTTTGTCTACCAAACAGTATAAGGAAAGAGCAAGCCTCTTCACAAAAGTTATCCCTTGCATAACAGTGGAAATTTCCACCTTCGCAGGCTATAATCCTGGCTATATTCCGTTGGCAGTATCATTCATGTCTCTTGTGTAACGGAGACCAAATTTTCAGGCAGGTAACACAAGACTGTATCAGCAGTCAGAAAGCCTGCTTTATTTGGAATGACATACACACATCATACTAACATACTACTCAGTCCCATAGTTACATAAAATCCCACGAAGGAAAACTGTATAGTTAAAAAAACAAACAAAAAACCCTACACCAGCTGGTAATCCAAATAAATCCAAATCCAAAGGGATTAGTATTTTCAAATACCACTTTAACACGTGACAACTGCCTGGCACAGACAGATTCCTGTCTTCCATGGAACAGTGTCCTGTACTGCAGGGACCCAATACTCTATGAAAAGCTACCAAGCAGCCAGGAGAATGACAATGACTTCCTACTGAAGACAGCAGGTGATCGGTCATATGCGGCACAAAGTATCCATGCATACCTGCAAAGAATAGCTGCAACCTTCCCACTGACTTTCCCCATACTGAGAAAAATGAGTCATTAATCATAATTATTCATGTTACAGGGAAAAACATTACTTTGGTGCATGGCTGCTTTTTCATTATGGGTTTATTACAGAAATCTGCCCACCTATATCGTTTTCCTATTTCTACACAAACAGGGAAAATCTAAACCAAAACAAATTCACTGGAATTTCTGTGGTTGATTTCTTAATCTGAAGTCATCTTGTATAGAATTAAGAAAACGCAAAAAACATTAGTAAATTATGCACCTACTTGAAGAAATGTAGTCACAGTTCAATTTCCCTCACTCACAAAATACACATGTAAGTAGTTATGGAATTAACCACCATTAAGTGGATAATTTTAGAAATGTTTGTACAGATGTGGAGAGAAAAAATGTTGTAGTGCAAAAAAATACACTGCATTCCAATTGCTATTTTCTACCGGTAATGTGTTTGGCAACTGCTTTCATTTGTTGACACTGTGCAAAACTCTATTCTGCACAGTATTTAATACAGACCTTAATGAGTGAGAATTTGAATTTCACTTTTCCTAATGCTTTTCACTTCTTATCAGCATTCTAAAATCTAAATTTTTAATTAGAAATTAAAAAACGCAGGATATACAAACCCAAGGTGACTGGTATCCAGTGATTGTGTAGTTGTCCCCAAAACAGGTACTTTCCCCATAATGAACATCATAATCTCTGATCTCTGGTAATCTGGGAGATTGCTTCCAAAAAATCCTAAATAAAAGTTGAAGGAAATTACAGAAGGAAAGAGATATAGGGCCCTTCCCTTTCTAAGAAAAGCCTTATGAATACAAGGAATGTATTAACAAGGTAAAAATAGATGAAGTATAAACCCATGATTTGTTTTAGGGTGTAATACTCACATTTCAAGCATTGGAACAGGCTGTCCAGGGAAGTGGTTGAGTCACCATCACTGGGGGTATTTAAAAGACATGTAGCTGTGGCACTTAGGGACATGGTTTAGTGGTAGCCTTGGCAGTGCTAGACTCTATGACATTGAAGGTCTTTTCCAACCAAAACAACTCTATGATTGTATGTTCATTTCTGCTGAATGGCTTGACAGTGTCTTTTCATGACACTCACTTTCTTCTTTGAATCCTGAAACTTTCTAATTTTATCTTCCTTTAAATATATAATTTAAAATTAAGTATGTGACATCTGTTAACTTGTAACTAGTGAGGCATTGGAAGTTCTTCTAATAGAAAAACAGTGTTGTTACTTTTGTCTGTTCTGAAGTCATCATTAAATATTACAGGTCTGCAAACAGGAATCTCAGACATATTTACTTAAGAGACTACCGTGCTGAGCAGCTCTAGTGCCAGCACAGTTGCAGCAGAACACTCCAGCACAGTGCACAGGGCTTTCCAAAAGTGGGGGAACCTTAGGGGAGTGGAGAGACTCACCAGAAGCCTACAGTTGGTGCCACAGCAGCTGAGGAGATCTGGGCAGGGCCAGGAGCAACAGCAGGCAAGCGCCTTTATCTATAAAAGAAGCCCCTGGGGAGCACTAGTGACCAGGAGCAGCATGGCAGCTGGCATGCAAGGAGGGTGCTGTAGCTCTGCCAGCTCAACCAGGGAGCAATGTTATCCACCCGGCAGAAAGCCGCAGCCTCTAAGCTCTGCACCCACCATGACGGATGCAGCCACCCAGACAGAGCTGCGGTGGGAACGCGCAGCCACCCAGGTGCTGGGCTGCGCTCCTGTGGGAGATGTGCCCGGGGAGGGGAACTGCTCCGATTAGTGACAGAGCTCCAGGGGAGGCGAGTAGGCTGAGGAGTGTTGGAAGAGTGCAAGAGAGAGAGAGAGAGAGAGGCTACTGGAACGGCACCCTACCTTCCCTGGGACAGGCCGGTCAGCAGACAGGATGCATTATGGAGGATTCCCTACCCTCTCTCCACCCAGCAGAACACGGTGACTTAAGGAACTGGGGGCCATGGTGACAAGTTCCTGCCTGGTGCAGCAGGAAGTACTAATGCGCACAGCATGAAGAATAAACAAGAGGAGCTAGAAGCTTTGGCCTAGTCCCAGAGGTACATCATCGTTGGCATAAACAAAATTTGGTGGGATGTCCTATGCCTGGTGTGCTGCGATGGACCGTTATAGGCTCTTCAGGAGGTATAGGCAGGGCAAGTGAGGAGGGGGGCTGCCACTGTATACAAGAGAGAGGCTGGATTCTATAGTGCTCACAGATGGTGATGACACGGTTGGGAGCCTCTGGGTAAGGGTGAAGGTGAAAGCAAATAAAGTAGATGTTGCTGCGGAAGACTGGTATCAATCACCAAGCCAGGATGACAGGAACAATAAATTGTTCTACAAGGAATTGGGGGATTTCTGTAGATCAACTGCCCTTGTCTTTATGGGTGATTTTAACTTCTCAGACAATACTGTACAGCGGACACAAAACAGAAAATTTCTGAAGCACGTTGAAGATAAGTTGGTGCAGATACTAAGGAAGCTGGCTGGGAAAGGTACCCTCTTTAGATCTGTTGTTTGTAAACAGAGGTGATTGGTGGCTGTCTCCGCCATAGTCACCACGAAGTAGCTGAGTTTCAAATCATTGGCAATAGCAGAAAAACTGCCGACAAAACTTCAACCCTGAATATGGGGTCAGCAGCCTTTGGGCTGCTGAAGGAGCTAGTTAGTAAGGTCCCCTGGGTATCTGCTTTTGAAGGTATTAGGGTCCATGAATACTGGTCACTTTTTAAGAGCCATCTCTTAAGAGTGCAGAAGCAAGCCATTCCAAAGTGTTGGAAGTCAAGCAAGCAGGGCAGAAAACCAGATTGGCTGAGGCAGGGATCTTCTTCTATAATTAGGTGGAAAAGGAAAGTGTATGGATATTGGAAGCAAGGACAGGAGACACAGACCACAGAGAAGCTGCTTGACACAGTAAGGAGAAAATTTGTGTGGCCAAAGCTCAATTAAGTTTAAGCTGGCCAGCACTGTTAAGGACAACAAAATCAGCTTTTTAAAATATGTTAACAGCAAAAGGAGGATCAGAGATAACATTGGTCTGTTGCTTGATGAGGTTGGTCACCTCACAAGTAAGGTCATAGGCAAACCAGAGAAGTTTAATGTCTTTTCCACCTCTGTCTAACACTGATGATGATGGGACCCCTGGAGCCCTGTGTTGGAAGACCATGACTGGGGGGGGTGGGGTGGGTGATAAACCCCCAGCTGACCCTGAACTTGTTTAAGACTTGCTGCTCCAGCTGGATGAACCTAAGTCTCAGGGGCCCGATGGGATTTAGCTCAGGTTCCAATGTCATTGCAGGACCTCTCTCCATTATTTTTCAAAGGTCTTGGGAGTCCAGGGACCTCTCTGGACTGAAAGCCGGCAAATGTTGTCCCAGTTTTCAAGATGGGTAAGAAGGAAGACCCTGGTCATTACAGGTCTGTCGGTCTCACTTCAGTGCCCGATTACAGAGAAGGCTGTTTCGGGAGTTAACGAAAAAAACGTCAGACAACATAGTCATTGGTCATAGCCAGTGAAGGTTCACAAGTAGAAGGTCCTACTTAGCCAACTCAATTTCCTTTTTTGACAAGATCACCCATCTAGTTGACCAAGAGAAGCCAGTAGATGTGGTGGTTTTAGATTTTAGCAAAGCTTTTGATACTATCTCTCACAGTATCCTTCTGGACAAAGTGTCCAGCACACAGCTAAACAAGTCCATAATACACTGAGTGAGCAACTGGCAGAGGAGTCAGTCTCAAAAACTTTTGGTAAATTGGTTACATCAGGCTGGCGCCGGTCACCAGTGGTGTTTCCCAGGGCTCAGTTTTAGGGCCAGTGCTCTTCAATGTTTTTATAAATGACCTGGACACAGGAATCTAACGTACATTAAGTACATTTCTTGACAATACTTGAACTAGGAGGAGCTGTGAACTCCCTTGAGGGTAGAGAGGCCTTACAGAGAGATCTGCATTGACTACAGAGCTGGGCAACCGTATGAAATTTAGTAAGAGCAAGTGCTGGATTCTCATCTAGGATGCGGTAATCCTGGTTCTGTATACAAACCGGGGGACAAGGGCCTCGAAATCAGCCCTGTGGGAAGAGATCTGGGGGTTTGAGTTGATGGCAAGTTGAATACGAGTCAACAGTGAGCCCTGGCAGCCAAAAGGGTAAACTGTATCCTGGGGTGCATGAAGCACAGCACAGTGAGCTGGTCAAGGGAGGTGACTGTCCCACTCTACACTGCACTGGTGCAGCCCCCCCCTCAAGTATGGTGTGCAGTTTTAGGTGCCTCAATATAAGAGGGACAAACTATTAGAGCATATCTACAGGAGGGCAACGAAGACGGTTAAAGGCCTCTAGTACAAGACTTCTGAGGAGCACCTGAGGTCACTTGGTTTGTCCAGCCTGGAGAACAGAAGGCTGAGGGGTGACCTCATGGCAGTCTACAACTTCCTCAAAGGGGGCAGTGGAGGGGGAGATACTGATCTCCTCTTTTTGGTGACCAGCAACAGGACATGAGGAAATAGAATGAAGCTGCATCACAGGAAGTTCAGATTGGACATTAGGAAAGGTTCTTTGCTGAGAGGTTGGTCAGTCTCTGGAACAGTCTCCCCAGGGAAGTGGTCAAGCACCAAGCCTTTCAAGAGTTCAAAGAGTGTCTGAGTGATGCTTTTAGTCATATGGTTTAGTTTTAGGTAGTGCTGTGAGGAGTAGGGAGCTGGGACTTGATCATTTTGAGTCCCTTCCAACTTGAGATATTCCATTCTATTGCTATGTAATAGTACAAAAATGTAACTTTGATAGAAGCTTTACTTTCAAAGGTTGGGTTCTGGGGTTTGGGTGATTTTTTTTTTTTTTTGGGGGGGGGGGGGGATAGTTGTTTAACATCTTAACTTGGGAGTTTTATTGTCATGGTGAGAAATAATCTACTACGTATTTGCTACTTCTTTAGAAAGCTTTAAGCCATAAGCAATGGTACAGATAAATGTTGTTCACTAATGTAAGTTACATTCCCCCTTGTTCTGTAAGTAGAGGAATACACTTCATAAATGCACTGCATTTGTCACTACCATAAAGAGAAAATTTGAAAAAAGGGGAGAGGGTATTTCAATGAAATAATTTACACAAGTTGTTGCTCATTTTCAGCATCATACTGAAAAGTACTGAAGTTGTGGTAGCACAACTGGCCATCAGGTGTCATTGTTGCTACTGTGTTTAACATTGGTTTCTACAAATTTCCAAGTAGTACCTACTGACTGCATATGATGGCAATATGATTTTCATAAAAGGACTAACAGTAGTTCTGTACTAGAAGGTACAGAATGATGTCTGTATTTCAAGGGCCATATAATAATATAAACAACAAATTTATTGTAAGTTCACCAGCATTTTCAATTTTAATTAAGCTATTTGACTATCTTCTCAGTTAACAATTAAAAGAACAGTCTTTCAAAGTCAAGTAAAGTGAGCCTGAGATTTATTTAGAGGCAAGCACAAGCAGAGATACCACATTTGCCACAATTCCTTTTTGCTTCAAGCTGTTTTAATACTATCTGATTAAGGAAGAAGGAGAAGGGGAGGAATTTTAAATGAGCCTATATTACTATCATTACTCACCAATTGTTTGAATAATAGCATTCTGAACAATCCTCTCATCACTCTCCTTGGAGCTTGTGCTGAAAGTGGCACTCCCTGCTGAACTACGCCTGTCACCCAGCTCAAAGTCAACACTGATGCGCAAGTGCTTCAACAAGGTGTTAAAAACCTCCAGAACTGTTGGGCCTGGAAACAACACACAACAAGGACTGCACATCTCAAAGGGAAAGATGCCATAAGAAAAGGAAAACTAACATTTTCAATCCCTTTTCAGAATAAATCAGATTAAGCTGAAAAGAACAAGTGAAATTCACTGTTCAAGGGATAAAATTTTGAAGTGTGCCTATACCTTGATATTTTAGAAATTAATTTGGAATCAGGAAATGCAATCAGTTAAGCGTAATCCATTACTATCGAGTTGTACTGGGTCTGGCTGGGATGGAGTTAACTTTCTTCCCAGCAGCCTGGGTGGTGCTGTGCTTTGGATCTGTGACTAGAACAGTGTTGACAACACACCAGTGTTTTGGCTGTTGCTGAACAGTGCTAGCAAGTGTCAAGGCTTTTTCTTTTTCCCACTCTGTCCCTACAGATTAGGCTGGGGTGTGCAAGAACCTGGGAGGAGACACCGACTGGGCCAGCTGACCCAAACTGACCAAAGGACTATTCTATAAGATATAACATAATGCTCAGCAATAAAAACTCAAGGAAAGGAGGAAGAAGTGGAGGACATTTGCCTTCCCAAATAACCTTTATGCATGCTGAGGCCCTGCTTTCCAGGAAGCAGCTAAACATCTGCCTGTCAACAGGAAGTTCTGAATAAATTCCTTTGCTTTCCTTGTGCATGCAGGTTTTGCTCCACACATTAAATTGTCTTTATCTTGATCCATGAGACTTCTCACCTTCCTTCTACCTTCTCCCTGTCCTGTGGAAGAGGGGAATGAGCAAAAGCTGTTGGCCAGAGTCAACCCGCCATGCAAGTTTTGCATAGAAAATATGAGTGGTCGCTGAAATTAAGCATCAACAATGGGTTAAACTTCAGGTACTTGCACCTGAATTTCAGTTATTTCAAAACCTGCTACTAAAATCTAGTTATATATATATATATTTATAACAATGAATGAGCTCTTTTAATAACATAGTAAAAGACTTCACAAGTCTGTGTATGCAAGTGGGTTTTGTATAAGGAGAAAGGACAGGTTCAGATTCAAACTAATGAAGCAATGCAATTAGTTTCAGCAGTAGACCAAAAGAAAACAGCAGAGCACATCTGTGTACACATCTTCATAACTACTTGTACTTCAAGGAACTATGCTACCCTACATGACATAATTCACCTTATTTCAGCTGCTTCACTGTTACTAAAATTTCTCAAAGATCATTCTACTCGACTCCCATATCACCACTCATCTCACAGTAGCTGCACCACAAAGCAACAGTGCTCTTGTTTGTAGAGTCACACAAGGTTCTAAGGCTTTGTGACTTCCTACCAAACAGGAATTCCTGCCTTCTACAAGGCTGTAAAAACACATCTACTAATTTTTTCAATGTAAAGAACTATAAAACAGTCAAATGGCCAAGTAAGTAAATTTGAATAATTGTAAACCAAGTAAGATTTCAAGTGTTTTATCAGCACAGAGGAGAAAAAACTAATAAATCAAACCTTCTCAAAATATATGCTTTAATTCAGTCTGAAAACAAGGCAAAACTGAGCACCACTCTTCAGATCTATTCTTTGACTTGATGCCTTTTATTTAAGATGACTTACCTATTGATCCTTTAGCTGCTATTGCAACTGCTTCCAAAAGAACCTGAATAATGCCAGCACGAACTCGTGGCGAGTCCCTTTTGCGAACATCAAGGTGCCCAAGAATTTCTTGTATTACATGATGGGAATATTGTGCCTATTAAAAAAAAAAAGAACAAAAAAAACCAGGAAGAAAAGCTTAATCTGTGACTTTAAGAAGAATAAACTCTTACACCATGAAGTGTCAGTCATTACCATGTTCCTATTCTGCAACATTCTTACTTATAAATTAATGTAAATTTCAATCAATTCATTATTAGATACAAATTTTTAAAAAAACACCATGACAGATGAAGCCACCCGGGTCCATCCAGCCCCATATACAAAAGCTCACAGTATTAGAATATCCAGGAACATTTACAAGAGCAGAGGAAGCATGAAGTGGTACTTCATTCAGCTAACTGCAGTTCAAGGAATTTAGTTGGTCTTACAAAAAAGCGCCATTGATATAAATGCTGAGAAAACTCACCTTTCTTCCACAAACCTGGAATTTTAAGACTTTATCTTTTGGGCGTCTGTTCTTGACGCAATCCAAGAACCAGACTTTGACCATGTTTACAACAGAGGTTGCCCACTAGTAAAAACCAATTAGAACAACACAGTTCCACGTGAAGTTGGTTTCTTGGGTTGTAAAAGCAGTACAGCTGTATTGGCATCGAGAAATTACGAACTTAAGAGAGATCTATTTAAGTAGCACAATGTCAGATCAGTAGGGCTATCCTGCTCCTTGTTCTGGAGCTTGCTGGAGGAACTCTGCCACTACCTTCCACTGAGAATACCTTAGTATCTTTTTTCCCTCATACAAATGTATAGTAATTACAAGTAAATCAGATAACACAAACCACAATTAGGTTATTATTTGAAAAGCTTAAAGGATAAGGCTAAGGAGTTTGGATTCTTTGACTTCATCTGTCTATTACTACCATGGCGAGGTAAGCACTTAGACCCCTCTCATGTGCTTGAAACATTTTATGCGAGGAAAAAAAACCCTCGAGAAAATCCTACCTGTATAGAATACATGATGATTTTGAAGCAGGAAACAGCAAATTCATTGGGATCCCATAGTCTGTGATGGTCTAAATGCCTGTAACCAAAAATTAAGGGAACTCAAATAATGACATTCCACAGATACAATAAACGGCATCTTATACTCAAAATTCACCTCAAAGGGATTATTTCCTTACAGAAAGCTTCCAAACAATGACTTACTAACTAGGTAAGAAAATCAGAACTTTAGCAAAGCCTTTGTTTCCAAGGTTTAGGATGTGATCTCAAAACATTTGGCTGGAACAGAAAGTCCTGACCTTCTAGTTCCAGAATTTAAGGAACGTAGTCATATCAAAGATACACAGTTAAGAATATACCATTTCCATACAAAGTGCATACATAAAAATGGCTGTGACATTATATGCTTATTTAGATGAAAAAGATATACTGAAGAGGATGGTTGTAATACCTTGCCAAACTTCCACTCTAAATAAGATAAATCACTTGTTTTGAATCAGGAGCTACAAAATAATTATGGCTGAATGTTACATTCAGAATAGAGACTCTAAGGAGTATCTTCATTTTGACAGTAGTTTAATGAATAATATATATGGAAAACAAAGAAGAGCTACTCTTTGTGTATATAATCCTTTATCACTCTGAAGCATTTCAACACTTTCTGTAAGAAATATCAAAACAGAATCAGAAGAATGCATGCATCAATTTCTCCTTAAATGGGATAGGAACCATGGATGAAAAACTGTCAGTTTCAAGCAAAGACAATAAATTTGGCTTAAGCACTATGCTGAATACCATGAACAGGGCACACACAAAATTTTCCACAAAGGAGATCCGAGTACCTGGAAAAGCATGACAAAAATAAATGCATTTTCAAATCTCTAAGATTGAAAAACGTAATTTTGGATGCCTTTTAATTGGTATGACTTAGGTTAAAAAAAACAAAAACCAAAACCCACACAGAAACCCACCAAACAACAAAAAAAATCACCCCAAAACCCACAAAGAAATCTTACAGAAACTGAATTTAGATAGTATCCAAATACATACCTCAGCTACAGAATCACTACTGGACTGCCCTTTCTCAAAGAACGTAGTAAACATACAAAGATGCTTTAAATAACAAACTTGAAAACACACAAGTGAAAAGTCAGTACTCTGAACACAGGAGGACTGACTGGATGCTTTAACCTACTTTGCCTAGAACCTGGAGGTCTCAATTAACTCACTGGCCAGCTGCTACCAGCCTAGTGACCTAGCTGAGTACACAGGTCTCCTTCAAGATTGATTAAACCAGCTGGCATAAAGCTACCCTCTCCTGTGCCCTGAATTATGATGCAGCCTATTGCAGAGCTTAAAATTTTGACACTTACATACTCTAATAGGAATCCCTACAGGAAAGAATTTCAGGAAATTTAAAGGTGTTTTTCTGCCAAGATAACAGCAAATTTACACTACTAAATATCAAACTGGACTACATGTTGAGGATAGCTGCCTTTCTTGTCCACATTCCAAACACACAGGTATATTTAATCCTGCCTTCAGGTAGAAAGACAGACAAAATTACCTCTATAAATCTTTCAAGGCTTATCAGTTCATGATTTATTTATTCATGTCTTCTTTCTCCCTAATATCACTCCAGCACAGTCCATCATTTCTTGTACATGATAGCTTATTTTAGCTAACTTATTTTCTTTTTGTCTCATCAAATACAAAAAAAATCATGCTCTCCACTATCTTCTCCCAATTAGAACTGATCCTTTAATCTGTCAGAGTAGCATGTGTTCTCTGTTACCCTTGACAGTTCCTCTTTATCTGCCCCAAAGATCCATTTAGGCAGATTATGGTCAACAATCACATATCAGGATTTTTTAAAAAAAAAACTTTCCTCCCAAAACAAGACATAGTTTTCTTTTTCCAGAAAGGCTAGGTATTAGCTGCTTCTGGTAGCTGAACTGATGGAAAGACAGCAGGGGGAAGATGACAGCCTAGGTTAACGTTTTGTGTAATAGCTCCATGGGCAGCATACTTTGCACAGTGGTACTTTCCTCCTAAGAAAAGGAGTATTAGATTACTGTAGGTGATATATTTTACTTGTCATAATGCAGGCAGTGTATTCAATGTAGTTTTGTTTTTGTAAAAGACTGTAAATGGTATTTTCACCATGGCACATTTAGTTTCTTTAAAATCAAGTCACAACTTGCCTGTTGTTTTTTCCAATTATATTTCTTTTAATAAAGAATATCTAAGTAAGATTGCAAAACATTCTATTGCTGGATTAATAAATGCCAAACTCTGCCTTTCATTAAGATCTGCTGTATATACATAGTAAATGTGCACAATTAGGTTTCTCAAATTAAAAGGAACAGCAGAACCAATGCTGCAAATTACTACTTTATGGAGCGAGAGCCACTAACGGTCCCTGGATTTGCTCACATTGTCACACATGCAAGCAATCCTTTACAGTACAAAACAATAAATTGATACTGATGATTGGAAAGCAGAAACAAAACATATATGGGAATATAAAATCTTCTCATGTATCATGTTTGCTGATACATGTCTTTTGATAATCAAATCAATACACCAGTCTTTTGATAATCAAAACACTTGCACAGATGATGTAATAACTCACAAGAATGGAAATATAGCAAGATGAATAAGGCGTAACTTGTTATACTTGGGAAGTTGTTTATATACGCTAGACTCCTGTATCCCTCTGGACTTGCCTGATCTATTCACCACTGAAAACTCATGCTAAGAAATCTAAATAGCTTGTGACTGCTGACATGAAATAAAAAAAAAAAATCATAGCATATATTAATATAAATTTTTTTACTTTCATTAAGCACTTTCCCAGATTGATCTGTCAGTTTTCATTAAAAATGAGAATTTGAGAGTTTCTACCTGCTACATGTCGACACTTAAAACCATGGAGACTTTCTGCCAAAGACAAGGAGAATTAAGGTCAATCCAAACCCACATCAGAAGACCAACTTTAGATTTCAACTGTCATCATTATAGTTAAATCCCTCAATCAGTGAACGTACTCGGCCTCATGATCCAAGAAGCACTATTCTCTCAGTTTTGCACAAGGAGTGATACAGCATTGACCGATACACCAATGCCATATGACTAAGCCTTCAAGTGGGGAACTGAACCTGCATCTTCAGTGTTAGCACTGTAATAAGCGGCCTTATCTTTACTTCCAGAGCTTGCTTAAAAGCTGTGAAATTGTTGAATAATGTTAGGAGATCCTCTTTTCTAATCAAGTATACATAAACTAAGTCAGGTTTTTCAATCAGATAAAGTGCAATGGATTCACTGTCTCAAACTTTCTTTCTAACATTTCTGCCCATTCACAAAGTGAGGCTGATTAGAGCGAGCACTCACTTTTTGCTCAGGAAAATCAGTTTGGAAATTGCATTTTTTGCATCTCTTGTTCTTCAGAAATATTAAACATTTCCAGTAGTTCTTTATAAAAAGATAAATTTATCTGGCAATTCTTCCTTAAAATGGAACACAAAAAAGGTGACCACAAAGACTCTCTATTCATAGAAGAGATGGTATATTCTGAGCAACTGGTCATTATCTAATGACTTCAGCTCACAAATGCAGCATGTGGCACCACTGGGATGCCCAAAGACTCAAGTGGTTCCTTATGATCATAGCAACCAAGAAAAGAAACTAGGCTGGAAATAGCACTTTGAATACATAAAGCTTTGGCTCTACCACAGGCAGGTGTGACACCACCTCAAATCCCAAACCAAGCACTAATTCTAATCTAGAGAATCTGGAATTATTTGCGGAAAATTTCCCTGATACTGAAATCATTCAAAAGACTGAAGTAACTGCATATGCTGATGAAGTTTTGAGATAAGCCTATAAAAGGAACTGAAAAGCGGTAACAAAGCACTGCAATAGTTCCAAATAGTCCATACAGACTGTTTAGTACCTAAACATTCACTCTAGTGGCAGGTATTTCGGAGGAATATATTTTTTTTTGTTAAGTAAAACACTCAACTTTGCAACAGTTAAACTCCTATCAGATCTGTATAATAGGTATACTTGGAAAGTAACATAACAGCACAACTCTTTGTATTTAATGGTTTTGGGTGAAAAAACAAGGGGCTACAGTATTTTCTGCCCTCAGTATCTACCCCACCTTATTTTTGCATTTTTGTTCTTACTTCACAGTGGTAACTTGAAAATGGCTTTTGGTAACTTGAGTGTCTTTCAGTGTATGAATAGAATACTTAAGTCTTTGTGGGAAGCATGAGGCCATCTAAACCAAGATATTCCCATAGCCGGTGGGTATCTTGAAAATCTACAATAAGGAGCAAGCAGCTCTCCTCATCAACAGCAAAAGCCCGGGTTTAAAAGTAGTATTACCAAGTCTAAAGCTTCCTGCAAAGATTTGTCCTGAAAACATGTCTAATTTCTAGACAATAGCAGAGGTGAAAGAAGCATATTTAAGTTATCTCAATGCTTGTAGCTTTTTTTCACATCACATTTTTTTAAGGAAGCAAGTGGGGCAATGCAGAGAACTGAAAAATGCTGCTCATGGTTGTTTATACACCAGCTATAATTTGTACTGCGTACATTTGTACATAATGTGCACACAGTGTGCACACCTGCCATTCACTAATAAATGAGCTGTAAAAAGATATTCCTCACAGAATACCAAAACGGGTCTTGGAAGAAAACTGCAAGAAAATAGAATTCTTAACTTTATGTATTAATCTGGGCAGAGTATTCATTTGTGCTACTTGCATTTTATTTAGCTTGTCTCTACTGACTGCAACAGTCATCTATGGGACATTAATATCTTGAATAAACAGTTTCACGCTCAAAAGAAAGACTAGCTGAGGCAACAACCCATGCAAATCATTATATTACACTTCTAAACCCCAATAAAATGGAACACATTTCTCAATAACTATCTTCAAGTTAACAGAAAGGCAACAAAGAGGTGAGATTAAAAGAGATGCAATTTTTTGAAGAAACATGAATGGAATCCTTTGGGTTGTAAAGAGCAAGGAATTTAATGCAAGATAGCTGGATAATGAAATAAAAAAAAAATAAATAATTCCCTTAAGATAAGACCTTTCCATGAATTTTCAACTTACGCGAAAACTGGTCTGACAGCATTATTCATATTTCCATACGTTGCTCGTCCTAGTAGCTCCCTGAAACAATTCTCAGCTAGCAGAGCAGGGTTTTCCTCTTTCTCTCCTCCTGTAGGAGAGGATGGAGGGCCAGTTCTGCTGAAATAAGACAAAAATACATTTATTTTACTACTGATTAATATTCATCTTCCTTACTGTACTCAGCCTTGGTTCTTCAACATTCATCAGTCATACTCTCGATCTTCTAGGCCAGGGGTCCTCAAACTTTTTAACCAGGGGGCCAGCGTGCGTGCGGATGAAGTGGCAGGCAGTCATCTGCGGCTGCTTGGCTTCTCCCCCAACCCCCGGCGGGGGGTTCTGTAAATACTGGGGGCCAGATTGAGGACCCTGGGGGGCCGTATCCAGCCCGCGGGCTGCAGTTTGAGGACCCCTGATCTAGGCAATATTGGTATCTCAAATATGCATCAACCCAGAATTCTGAAAAAAATATTTTATTCTTTTATAGCAGTACTACAGGTCACCATTTGCTCACTCAGTACTGACCACTGTATTAGTGAATATTTACATGACAAAAGCAATGGCTGTTAACATTGATTTAACTTAATACCCACTCCATTTTGACAAATTACTACCCATTGCTAACAATGAATGAAAGCTACGAAACCATGCAAAAAGTTAGGCAGAATCTTAGTCATTTTGTTCAGACTAATGATCTCATTCACCTGCCCATTACTGAATCCACCCTGTGTGGGTGAGTATTAAATAAAACTCCAATAGTTATGCAGAAACAGATGGCTTGTGACTTCAAAAGAAGTCTGACTGAACTAATTAGAACATTATCACCCACATAGAAGGTGAGCAACTTCTACACTATCTGGTTAGAGGTAACTAACTGATTGTCTCCCAACATTACTATGGAGAGCATTGTATGGGGTGCCCAGGTGCTGGTTGTGAGGCTGTGGGGTAGCTTCTGCAGGACGTGTGTGTGTGTGTGTGTGTGCGCACGTGCATACGCATGTGCTCAGTTTGGCTTTCAGCCAGGGCTAATCAACCACAAGGACTGCAAAGTTAAGCATAGTACCTATTATAATGTCTGCATCAGTACACACAAACCTCGCATTTTAACCTTATTATAATATAATCCTTTGTCAAGTTGGTTTTTTGTCCTATAGTATTCTATGATACTGCTGGGCAACTGGACTCCCATATTTATCACATAGTATGTTACAAATAACTTGGGGGGGGAACCCTAATAAACTCCTTTCAGATTTGCAAATATATTTTTAAGACATAGATATTGATATTAATTTCCCCATACCATATTTACAAAGGTGGTCCCTGTTGAAGAAGGACTCTTCTTTCACTAAAGGCATTACTCAGAAACACCAACTGATTTCTTCAGTCAGAAAATAGTAACAGTGAAAACATACACTGTTAAACCTTGTATCAGATAAAGACACCATTAGGAGTGTTAAACTGCCTAAGTTTTGCTTAATTGCCTAAGCTACTACTTCTTCAGTTGCTAAAATATCCCAATGAATGACTTAAACTAAAATGAATATTATTTTATAGTAAGAAGGAATTAAAATCAGCATTTAAATATCAGCTTCATTTCATATGGAAATGTTAACTTATGAGTTAATATATCTTTCAGTGCAAAGCAAGGCTTTAATGTTTCATCCTCATCACAGCAGCAATGACCAATCTTTTGTAAAATTCAAATACTGGCATTTTCATTTCTTTCTTTTCTCTCTTTTCTCTCTCTGACTAGGAATTAGACTATTTAAAATCAACATGGTACAAAAAGGAAGCAAGAGTACTGAATTAAAGACTGAATTCAGATACAAGAGAACTACAGAAACTCCACACTATTTTGGACAACCTAAAAGCTGCTCAAGCCCAAATTCTATCACCAAGTTTTGAAGGGAATAGCCTGTTCCTCACCTTGGCATAACTCAAATCAGCACCTGCACTGTGAACAGTGAAGGGCAGAGCCTTTCCTGAAGAGTTTCCAGTTCTCATTTTTGATGCAGGTCTTGGTAATGTTTTTTGGTTCATATTTTGGGTTGTGGGTTTTTGTTTGGTTTTCTTCCTTTGCCCGAAGTTACCTCCTTAGAGCAAATTAAAGGCATTTGAAATTTATTTCTGAAGTGCTTCACACATCATACCATTAAGCTGTTACTAGTATTTCATGTAAATTGAGCACTTGACAGGTGGAAGACTGAGAAAGAAAGAAAACTGTTTCTTCTAAGGTATCAAGAAGTACTGTTCCTACAGGTGTCAAGTATTTTTTTTGCACAAAAAACAGAAACTTAAGTGAGAATTCATTCACCTACATTAACATTATGCATGTATGCATTAGGAGACTTTAAGACTGCAGAAATCAGTACACTAAAACGGTAAACATACTTTCAGTTCTGCAGAACAAGCTTGTGCGTTAAATATGTTTTTAAAAGTGTTCACGAAGAGCATCAACTTTAATTAATGTTCACTCTTCAGCACCATAAAACCATAGCTTTAGAGCATTATAAAAAGTCAAATACTGAAATGCCAGAGTTAAATGGACACATTAGCATCATAGTTGTAGTATCTTCTGACAGCAAGAGATCTTCTAGTGTTTCAAGACTACTACAGTCTTAAAAGTTCCAATATAAAAATCCTGTTGCCTCTGGTAACACCGGTGTCTCAGAAGTTACCATAAAATCTGATAAGTTAGCAATGTTAATAATAAAAAAGCCCCAGGCACCCTGTTAGATAAGCAAAGAGAAATAGTTTTATAAATGCACAATGATTAGAATTCTAAAAGGCATGACAATTTGTATATAATCCACCATGAGTACCACTAAACTGCAGCTTTACTCAGCTGCTGTGCCCCTCAATCTCCCCATTTTTTTCCCTGTACTGCCTAGATTGATGTAGGCAGATGGGCATCCTTCTCAGTGCAGAGAAGGTATAAAAGACAGTGCAGTTCTGTCATTCTCATTGCCTTTTTGACAGATTCCCTAGAACACAGCAGCATTAAAGGTGGGTGTTGGAGGGCAGGGGAAAGCAAGCAGAACACACAAGAGTTCGTCTATCTGGAAGAATTCTAGTTAAATGTAGTAAAAATAAGTTATGTTTTAAGTGTTTGTATATGCAATCCTACAAGAAGGTGACTTCTCAGCATTGCTAGGAATCTCATTTTAGAATAGGTTAAAGAAAGAAATTGCAATTCAGTCTTACTAGTCTAAAATATTAGTCTTAGATCGCATCAGAATGTTCAAAATTATTTCTCATAGGATAGGAATGTAGGAATATGTCTGTAGGAATCGCATTTTTATTTTGAACTTTAATAGTACCTACCTCCAAGTATTCCTCATTACGTATTTCTCAGCGTTATCAGATGAAAAACAATGAACACAAAACTATTCTTTTAATGTTTTAGTTTTAAAGGAAAGCTTTGTACAGCCCCTCAAGTTTCTAAATTCAAATCAGCAACTCATTACTTATTTTGTTTCACTGACTTGGTTTTTAAGCAGAGGTTACAAAACCTCTGACAAATCCAACTGCAACACTGCAGTTGGATTTGCATCCTCTGCATCCAGACTTTCTGTACTACCTCAAGCCCAGAGGAGTGAAGCATGAAATGCATTTTGCAATGAAATGGGCAAGAAGCACTCCCTTTAGCTGTTCTACCAGCTTTCTGGTGGGTAATCTGTATCAGAAAAAGTGGCAACAAGGAATGGAAGGAGGGACATTTTGAGGTACAGTAGTTTCCACAGCAAACATCTAATCACAGGCTTAAACTGGCTCAGAGCAATTTTAAAACCACAAAACCAGGACTGGCCAAAAAATATGATGGGGCAGACGAAGACTTAACCACTACTTTTGAGCAGAGCAGCCACAGGAAAGTTTGACTGTGACTCACTCACTCTGAGAAAGAAATATATTCTGATCTACCTCTAAAACAGAATTTATATGAACACTATAGATCCATTAGAAGGATTTGAAGTCAAGTCCACAAATGCTCGATGTCCTTCTGCCTTAAATAAGGCTTTCACATTTAGCTTTGCAGTTATCACGAGGAGTATGTTACAAACTAAGTGAATTTCCAATTTCATACATCCCCTTCCCATTTTAGAGATGCATGTAAATTGACATACATGATCAACTCTTCTGAATTTTCTTCCAGAAACTTGAAGGAGATAGGCAGAGTCTTTCAGGCAATGCCTTATACTGTACTGAAGTACACATGACAATTACTTTGTCATACAGAATCATAGTGAAGTACAGCTTAAGAAAAAACCCAATCTGATTTTTAGAATATGTTACACTTGCAGATTTGTCTGATAGTCACATAACTAGAATGTGCATTCAGATATATGGATAAATAATGACATCCACAATTACAATTATCTTTTAAAAATGTTGTTTAAATATTAATTTCTTTACTCCAAAAAATTGTCTCATCTGACATGTACTCAGAAGAATCTTAAATTAAGCTAGTAAGGTTCTACAAGTAAAAATTACACTGATCTTTAAGGTAAGCTTTACCTATGTGTACTTCAGCTTTAACTAAAAATGGTTATTTTCTATGGACTTTAGTTGAGGGTATTTTCTGGAACTTCTGCTCTTTCTCAAATAATGCTTTGATTCCATCTGCCAGAACAATATGCTTCTTACTCCTACTCTTCAATATGCCTCTGTTTGTGCTCCGCAAATATGAAGTCACATATAAAACAAGATGAGAAATTTTCTATAACATCATTTAAGGCCAGCAGATCAACAATTTATAAATACTGTTTTCAGCTTTTCTCTCATATGCGCTTCACACAAAGCCCCTACTTGCCTCTTGGAAAGTCATTAGTCTTTTTTTCTGGTGAATGTGCATTATAGAAAAAGTTTCAAGCAGCCAGTTCAGATATTTAATTAACAGTTTCTTTGTGACAGATTTGTTTTTCTACCACCACTACTGCATTGCTCAACAAACGGTAAAAATTCTTTCAGTACATATAAACTGATCTTCTTTAAGTGGTTGATCCAAATCCTATTTCAGTCAGTTTTTCCATCAGTAGTTTAATTTTGCTACATAAAGGACAGCATATGCTTGAGGGCACTGTAAAAAGTAGCAAAGGAAAGAGCTCACCTACATCTAGAAGCTCTGCAAGAGCAAGCAAAAGCTAACTAGGCTCTCGTTCAAACAGCAGTTTCAGAAACCTTTGTTTCTTATTGAGATCACTCTTCAGATGTAACATGTGAGAGAATATTTCTGCCCATACTGTGTGGGCCCTCAGTTATATGCAGTGAATAGATAAAGCATGGACAGACAGACAATGAGTGATTTTAGTAATTTAGTCTGAAATTTTGCCTTGGAGAAGGGACAGGTACTAGCAGTCAGAAATAAGTGAAGACAAATAAGGGTGAGGAATGGAAAAAAACCACCCCCAAAATCCAACAAACCAAAAGAGAATCCTGTCAGATTTAGCAACAGCATCATGTGGAAGCATGAGAAGCGTGTTGTTATGGGAAGGCTGCTGAGCCTACTTACCAAGCAAGTTTTAAAGCAGCTAGAGTTGGGCGTGAAACAAACATTTAACCTTGTTTGCACAGCTGAAGTTGGTTTTAAGGAAGTTTCCCAGTTCTAGCAATAAAGACTTTTTATACCTACATAGTGCTTAGCCACAAATAAAGACACGGACCAGAAAAAGCGACTTTTCAACTGCAAGGTGACTGGCATATCCTCAACATCAGTTATCACAGAGATCTTTTCTGAAGGCATACCTGGCAGGTAATATGCCCAAGAGTCATTGAAAGCAAAAAAAGAGAAGGGTGTCTACATATAAATAGATTTTAAGTTCTCAGTTTAAGTACTGTTGCAGACAGGACAGACACTTGTTACTAATTGCTAAATGGGAATTAAACCCTCAATTTTTAACAAACAACTAGCAAAATCATTTGAGTCACCTAAAAGCCTGTGCACTTACTAATCTCTGCATCTGATGTTACAAAACACAGGTTTTACAATTTTTAAGAAGTCTAAACATGATTATACAATTTTTGGAGCAATTTTTAGGCCAATAAAATCTAGAACAAGTGAAATGAAAGTTGTTGAAAAGACTCCAAGGCAAGAAACATTAAAGACAGATAAGCAGAGCTGTTTCAAGGAGACTTAGCTAATAAATGCCCGCAGTTGTTTCCACTAAAGGGAAGAAAAAGGTATGTACCATAAAAAACAAGCATAAAGATTGCTTAAAAAAAACATTCCGGTGACCAGGAATATCAATACCTGTCAATATCTTCTATTTTCTGCATATTAAACAGCAATGATGGTACTATCTTGTCCATGTGTTGAGGTTCCCATATAGTTGCTCGAAGTTCATCATTAACTGTTTTTCGAACCACTCCCTGAATGCCCCTGATTCCAGCAATTCGTATCCTAAGGAAGGGAAAAAAGGAATTACTGAAAAGGAGAAACACAGCACCTCACAGTATGGTCCTCTACCTTTTGGGCAGTAGTAATTATGTAGTATGGAATCCCATTACATTCTCACAAATAGTAATTTGGAATCTGGCCAATTCGTTAAGTTTGCCCATATTGTTTTTAAATGCCCTTAAAACTCATAATGAAGCTGACAAAACAACTGAACAGATGATCCGTAAGGATAGTGTTGACACTGATCAATGAATACTCAAAACTGTGTACGCCACTTCCAACAGAAGTCACATGGGTAAAACCCCACCAACTCCACATGATTTACTACCCATTAGTTGAAACTGTGTGCAATCTCAACCTACTCCAGTGCTGAAGAAAAATATTGTGAAGTTACCATAGTAGAGCTGAAGCAATATCATAACAAATCTTTAAAGATTTGTGCAAGATTCACAAGATTTAAAGCAAAGGATAATTCTATCAACCAAAGTGTGACACACAAAAGGAACCATCACTCTTAAGCTAAAACTGTTTGAATGAAATTGAGAACTAATCAACAATAATAAACCCATAAAAATAAAAAATTAATGTACGTTCTAAAAAAGACTTAGTCTAGCTGTTAGCTATTGTCATTATTTTGTTAAACAAATAGTTTGCAGGAGGACCTGTGCAATGAAACAAATGGCAAAATATTATTTTTTGAAGTGGTAATACCAAATTAGTTGTTATAATAAATGGCAGGAATAGAATTTTACTTACTGAAAACAAGTAGAAGAAAGGGTGGTAGAGCCATCAAGAGAAATAAACACAAGCCTCTCTAAACTATTTCTATTAAAATCTATGCCTCATTTTTTAAATCTTAATTTCAGTATGGACAACACATAACTATATTTTGTTCAGTCAAGTTCGCTAAATTAAAACGTCTGCTAGATGAACTAGCCAAACTCTATAATTAATATTTTTGGTTAGAATTCAATTTGTAAAAGCTTAGATCTGTAGCCTCCTGTTTTTCAGCTATTTCTGAACAAAGCCATGTGCCTTCCAATATGGATACAATACCATTCTAGAACTTTCAGGACAGTTTTAACAGGATTAAATACAAAACAGGGAAGAAGAGTGATGCACAAACAGCTAGAAAAGCACTTGGTATTACTGCACTAAAACTGCAGTGCAGTATTCCAACATTAAGTTTTCAATATAAGGATCTAAGAATGACTTTTAAGAAACAGGGCTTCCAAACTTCCATCACTGAAACATTTTTTTTCTTTTTAATCATTAGTTCTTAAGGTAATCAAGTTTTGCTGATATTTGGCTTCAGATACATTCAATACTAGCACTTAATTCCCCTGCTGAAAGGGAAATCTTACTTAACAGGTGATATTCAGTTTCAGACTCTGAAGCCTAAATGACCTGACTATGTGTGCAGAAGATGTTCAAGCTCCCATTCAAGCCAGTCAGTTCAGTGGAACCTCAAGCTATGCAGGTGAACAGTGACTCCAGATGGTCTTTAGCATCAGCTGAATCACACCCTAGCCCCATCAACTGCATTGACTACTTGTGATATCTGCATTTAGAATTGTAACCTGTAGTCATAGCTTCTCTGTTTTGTTGAATTACCTGTGCCTACAGCAAATCTGTTATGACAACTCCAAGAATGATTGCTGTTCACAAACATCTCTTTCAAAAGCGATGCATTTAAACTATCTAGGATGATGTGGAAGAAGTTGCATTTCTATGCATTTGGTTAACCCGATTAAAAAAAATTGATTCACATGGGGAAAAAAGGCTACACTTTTGTTTAATGGAGCACCACTAGCACTAATTTTACATTCTTACTATTGTATAGGAGGTTGAAAAATGATGATTAAAGAACTGAGGATGGAGTAGCATCAAATTCCAGCACATACAGGAGAGGTTTCATTCCGCTAAAGAATAAAAGGTATTAAAGCAGAGATTACATTTAAATCAAGGTCATATACAGTCTTATGTCACTAGGATGAAATTCCTCCTTGTCTAAGGGTACATCAACATTGCAGACTGAAGCACAGGTAATGGTGCAGGCTGACAATTTGAAGAGCAAAAGATTAACACAATTCTCTTGCTCCTACAGCAATCAGTTCGAGGTATTTTACTTTGAGGCATCCTTGTGAGTGGTAGATCATACTTGATAGATGAAATCAGGGATGTACTGATTTCTTAATTCATTCCATGTTCTAGTTCATTATTAATATAACCACCCATTAGCAAGGGGCAATGAAGGCAAAAGTACTACTAAAAATCCTGACCTGAGCTTCGTATCCTAACCTCTTATGAAATGTTTTATGGTAAGTAGTTTAACATGTCTGTTTTAATTTCACTAAGCCCAGAAAGGCAAAAATCTTAAAAAGCTCATTAAAACATGAATACAATTTGCAACCATCAGCTTCAGGTAAATAAGACTGTACCTGGCAGAAGCCTAAGTTATGAGTTAATTCCATGACACAATGGCTTCACTAGTGACACCTGCTTAAGAAGTTTCCATGCCATTTGCCTTTTGGTCCCCAAGTACAATCCAGTTCTTCCCCAAACAATTTTACAGGGTCATCCTGTAAAACCATTCACTGGAATAAATGTTCCTAAGGAAAATGGGTGGGGGCAAGGGAAAAGTATGGGAGAAGCAGGCAAACTTAATCCTTACGCTTTCAGAGACAAAGTTTACAGCAGAACCGTATGCAGCAGCAATAGGGCACACAAGTAAGATGGCAGCAAATTACAGAAAATAAGGAGGAATGACTTTTTGGGGGTTTGTTGGGTTTTTTTCTCCTAACCAATGTACAGAGTATTCATCTTTTTTGAAAATACAGTTCACAGATTTTTGAAACTGCAAACTTTAAGAAAAGTCCTTATGCATTGCAGCTAACATAACAACAGTACACCCAAAGGGCTGCGTAAGTGTTCAGCACGTGGATTTTTTTACAGTTGACTAAACAATTTAATGCATAGAAATAGAAAAGATGAGTACAACAGAGATGCAAATAATCTAAGCTGAAAAGCTTTCAGTTTTCTAAAATGCTCAGGAGTGGAACACGCACTACCGCTGCAGGTACAGAATCCCGCTAGGGGGAGCCGAAGTTAAACAAACCTGTGGTACTTACATAATCATGTGAAAATCTGTAATACTAATTCATGAAGGCATTTCAGTTTCATACACAGTATCGTACTGCAGACATCTAAGAAAATTCAGTTCTAATGAGTAATTCTCAAACAGCAGACTCAAAATATGCTTTTGCTATTCATATAAGTAGCCCCATTAATTTCTCAAATGAGTTATGCAACTTGCACACATTTAAAGTAGTAAGTAGTGCCTTTCTGGAGAAAATCCATGCAATCTGGCAGGCGTTACTCAGGTAAAATTCCACTTAAGTATTCTAGGAGTTCTAGACATGTAGGATTTGTAATATTCAGTGCTGTTTAAAACATCAAGACTTTCATTTTCTTCCTATGGAATAACCTATTCCACTAAATGTCATAATACAAGCTGTATTACAGACTGTATTAACGTGTTAAGACCGTTTTCTGTAATGCATACAGAATGACACTTACTCAGTTTGTAT
Source organism: Falco peregrinus (assembly GCF_023634155.1). Lineage (NCBI taxonomy): Eukaryota > Metazoa > Chordata > Aves > Falconiformes > Falconidae > Falco > Falco peregrinus. The sequence goes on from NC_073723.1 coordinate 15,564,024, forward strand.
TTCTGGATCATGGTCACATGAATGACACATGGCACTGAATCGAGACACAAAGAAGTCATAGCGTCTGTGGTAAGAAGGTGTGTCTTCTTCAATGTTGGCAAATTTGACAAACTGGAAAATGAAATACATTAAAAAAAGCTTTTGATACCAATTTCCCCCAAAAGAATAATGAATACTAAGCTTCATTTAGAAAGTAACATAAAATATTGCATAGGAGAAAATCCAGATTTGACAATACTCAAGTATTTAACTTCAGAGAAGAAAAAGTTAAATTGGAGACTTTTCTTTTTAAAGCCTTTCCACTAGAACTTCATTTAGACCATTATGAAAGGGTACAACTGCATGAAATACAACATACTATGCAATATAGTGAATGTCATTAATTCATAGAATATTAAGAGTCATTTAGGTCAGAAAAGACCCTACGCATCATTGGGTCCAACTGTTAACCTACCACTACCAAGTCCACCACTAAACTATGTCCCTACCTGTCACATCTACACACCTTTTAAATACCTCCAGGGATGGTGACTCACGTACTTCCCTGGACAGCCTGTTCCAATGCTCAACAAACCTTTCGGTGAAGAAATTTCTCCTAATATCTATTCTAAACCTCCCCTGGCACAACTTGAGACCATTTCCTATTCTCCTATTGCTTCTTACTTGGGAGGAGACTGACCCCCACCTTGCTACAGCCTCCTTTCAGGTAGTTGTAGAGAGCAGCCCAAGCAATCAAAAGGTACACTCTCACTAGCAGGTTAACTAGCAACATCCTGACTTACCAAAATTCAAAGCGAATAAACTTGGAGGCATTCTGTCAATTTTGCCTATCTTTACAAAAGGGAAAAAAGAAGGAGTCATAGAATTATACCCAGTCAACTTAAATTCCATTCGCAGAGACACACTGAAAAAAAAAAGTTCCAATTTGCAGACATCTACAACACAACAAAGGGGTAAATACAGTCAACATGTATTTGTCAAGAACAAATCACATCAACACAGCCTAAATTATTCCTGTGACAAGGAAATAGATTTTGTGAATCCAGACCAAGCAGAATCTGTCATATTTTTTCAGTGATGCTGTTGACAAAAAAACCACAAAAAATTCTCAAACGGGAGCTAGAAAAACACTGTCAAAAGAACATTCCTCATAAGATAGATGCAAAAGTGTTTGGAAAAAATACTGAAACACTTGTAAATCATCAAACTACAATAACACACCAAATGAACTTCTGAAGGGGCCTGTCTGGAATACAGTAGGTGTGTGAGTTTCACTGCAGACTTAGATAAGAGAGCGAGCTCATCAAATTTGCAAAGAACACTAAGCTGACCAGAGCTGTAGGCACATTTGATGCCCAGTTCTTGAGAACCTGAAAAATCACAGCTGCAATTTATGAATGGCAAGCGCAACGTACCATTTTAAGACATCTGTACAAATACAATCCAGACACAGCTGAATGCAGAAAAGCAATCTGGGGTTATAATGAATTGCACATTCAACAGAAGTCAATGCCGTTATAATGGCATGAAAAAGAAAATATATTGTGATACATCTGTATTACCCATGACACCTATATGGAAATTTTGGCCATCTAGTTGGCATTAATAAGTTCCGAGATGAAGTACTGCATCCAGTTGAAGCATCACAGCTGAAGATGGTGATTAACTGGTACAGTCCTGCAGTTATTCAAGGGATGAACAAAGCTTTATATAAACACCTGTTAATAAAAACTAAAAGACATTAAATTATCTGGTCTAGAGCTGCCTAAAAATATTTATCTTACAATATACAGAAGACAACTATAAAAGGAGAAAAGAAATAAATAGTTTTCTTTGTTCAGTAGTAATAGGAAAAGCAATAATGGCCTTACACAGAAGCAAAGGTCCCCTAAGTTAGACATTTTAAAAACCCTCTTCTAAAGCAAGATGACTGCCTAAAGACCTTTTGGACTCTACAACACTGACAGTTTTAAGAACAGGCTATAAAGGGAAGAAAAAAGGGAAATGAAAGGTGTCAGGAAAGGTTGGGTATAGTGCTGGTTTTGCCCTGAAGCAGAGAAGTGCCCCATTAATATCCCTCTGCTTTTTCACACCCCAGTATTCTTCATACCAATTGCTAAGCACAGGCTGAGGCACTTCTTGTATACTTTGCGATGCAGAACCTGCTTTTATCAGCACAATACCCATAGACATTTAGACAAGCCCAAAGCACTTCAGCATAACCTACACCATATTGATTTGTGGAGGTTTTGAGGTAGTTTTCAAACTGAAAGTAAAAACTTTATTTCAGGAAAAAAACACACTACTTTTTACTGTTTTTTCTAGTCCTTTTTCTGTTCTATCTAGAACACATCCCTTTCAACTGCGCCAGCAGTTCACACATGGAAAGCTACAGGCGCAGCTGAGAACGATACAGTTTGTAAAATCATATTCTCAGCCAATACTGAAAACGGAGCAAAATTGTATAGTACTAGTCCATTTTAAGTGTCCTTCAGCAGAGAATATTCTGTATAGTCTGGTGATAAGAAAGTGACATACTGTAAAAAAAATTCTGTTTAGTCTATTACCACAGTTTGAAAGACAATCCACAAACAGCAACCATACTTCTTTTCCATACAGTGAGTTACAAGAACGTTCATTCCCCTCCCATGAGATCCTGGAAAATGCTTTAAATGTCTTATATCTCGCTGGTTTGTTTCATGGAGTCGTTAATTACAAAACAGAAATAGGTTTTCTGAAGCTTTTTGAGGACAGGAACCTAATTAGTCCCTACGATACAGGATAAAGTGCAGAGTTTGTTTTTTTTAAAAAAAAACAACAAAACACCCACACCCACACAACAAAGAAAAATCCACCCCAAAATCAATATGATCTTAGTAGTTTCCAGACATCCAAGTATTCAAGGCTACAATTGTTTCACCTAGCAAACTTCCATATAAGCATGTAAAAAAATAGAAGCAAAATGATTAAAGAACACAGAACACTATGGGAGCAGCCATGAGAATATTAACCCATTTACCATTTAGTATTAGCATCTTAGTATTATCTATAATACAAAATTATTTGATTGACAAGATCTTCCAACATGAAAACTTAATAGAACTCTAATAACTGTTTTGTCAGAAGAAAGATTTATTGTACCAAGACATTGCTTTGTAAGAATAAATAATTAATTTAGGCCAAGAAAAGTGTCAGGGACTCTCTCATGCTGGACATTTCTCCTGCACCACAACGTAGCTTCATAGCAGGGAAGCAAGTAATCAACTCAGAAGTTCTACCTCTCAAAATGGTGCACACAGTTAAATGTCCAGAAAAAGCAATTTTTTTTTTATTTCCTCATGTGCCTAACAAAACAATTTCACCCACTGCACATAAAGCGTTTCTGAAACATATTCCAGGATTAGCATTCAGATGACTGAACATTTAGGCCACAGGGAAGCTGTGTGCTAACACTTCTGACATGTACTGCAAGTATACAGTTCCATTTCATTACAGAAATTTTAAGTTTTTACAGTACATGTTAGCCTACGCTTTCTCCTTGCTTAGCAGTGGTGGTATTAAGCCATTATTGTTGTTAAATAAAGAATATTTTACTCCTAAGCACCTCAGATATTTTCAAGTATACTTCAAATATAAAAATTATTCAACGTAAAAAAGGACAAAACTTATGAAAGTCCAAGTACTTGGCTAAGGTATACTTACAAACTTTTTACAGATATAAACATGTCATTCAGTTATAGTAAATGTTTGAATCTCACACTGGTAATTTATGGAACTTTTGTCAGTACAAGCATCCTCTATATTTGTAAAATACAGAAGGTACAAAAGGTACAAAAAGGTACTTACATTGGTAATATTTCATTTCCAATAATTTTGAAACCAATAAAATTCAATCAGTATAAAAACATATAAATCTAACACAAAATAAAGAAGGTACATATTATCTATTCAGAAGATGTTTGTTCCAGACTGAGTCAAGAAAGTTGGATCATATTACAAGGGAGAGAGAGAGATTGTGTGAGTCCTGTAAGTAGATCATGCAAGTTCTCAAATTAAATTCTTAAGGACATAATTTCTTGTACATATATATAAGAAATGCTGTCTTATCACTCTTATGTAGCAAGTACAGTAGGAGAAAAATCGTAACTTTTAATGGACTCTGAATGGCTTTAAAGAAGGTCAGGTTTTTGCAGCAATTCAAGAACAAGCAATCAACATGCATCACATCTAAGTTTGAGTTACATTATTTAAAGTAGCTTCCTGTAAAAACAGCAGGCTGGATCTGAGCAGCATGGGCTTTTATATTTGAGCTCCACAGTCTGTCTTTTACAGCCTGCATTTTCTCAGTTTTCAGACCAGGGAAAGGAGGTGCTGATGACTAAGAGTTACCATCTTTTATAGACAAAGCTACTGTATTTCGTTATTAGGAAACTACCACATAGGAAGACATGATATCCTATAAGCATAAGACTTATAAACTACACAGTACCATAAAGATGGTGAAGGGTCTAGAGAACAAGTCTTATAAGGAACAGCTGAGGGAATTGGGGCTGATTAGCCTGGAGAAAAGGAGGCTCAGGGAAGACCTTATCTCTGTCTACAGCTACCTGCATGGAGGCTGTAGGCAGCTAGGGCGGCAGTCTCTTTCCCAGGTAACAAGGGACAGGAGAATAGGAAAGTTGTTCCGGGGGAGGCTTAGATTGGATATTAGGAAAAATTTCTTCACCAAAAGATTTGTCAAGCTTGGAATAGGCTGCCCAGGGAAGTGCTTGAGTCACCATCCCTGGAGGCATTTATGAGACATGTAGATGTGGCACTTAGGGACACGGTTTAGTGGTGGACTTGGCAGTGCTAGGTTAATGGTTAGACTCGATCTTAAAGGTCTTTTCCAATCTAAACAATTCTATGAATTAATGAGAAGTGTGTGAATGTATATATGGACTTTGCAAAAAAAAAAAAAAAAAAAAAGAAAAAAGAGCAATGTCAGCTTTTCTAAATAGAAAAGTTTCTGACATTGGATTGATACATTAACTGCACAAACAGTATTAAAATTATCATAATACATAATAAAATAAGGTTCTCAGCAACAGAAATTAGTGATTTAGTTTAGTTATTAATAGTTAAGGTCACCTGACACTTTTCTTCGAGTTTTACCTGAATGGGATGAATAGTTTCACATTCTACTTCATGCAACTTGTATGAAAATTATCCTGACTGCCACGTGTGCAGTTGTGTAACAGTCAGCAATGGTATGTTAGCCTACAGGGCCATATTAGTGTGGCTATGAAACTGCAAGACCAGAAACTGTAAGCATGAGGTGGAGGAAGCAATATTTAACTGTAAATGACCCTAAAAGGACTGGCTAATGTGATGTACTCAGTATCACTCAAATTCTAGTAGATGCAGGCATAGAATTTAGAAGATAGTTTTATAACCAACAGGATAAGAAAGAGTGCTCTGTATAATTCTGTCTTTCTGTAGCTTTAAGTGCTATATAAAAAAAAGATCAAGTGGGGAACCTGGAGATAAAATAGTTGCGTTGTATATTAAATCACTACTAGCACATAATTCTGTATTGGTACATGGAATGAAAGAAGCATCTTGTAACAAAGATAAGTTTCCATCACATGCTTCCAGATTAGCATGCTGCAGACAAGCAAAAGTAGTACTCTGCTGGGAATGTTAATACTGACATTCCTTACTTTCACAGCCTTGACATTTTATACTATTTTTACATTTACATGCACTTCAATTCTGCCAAAACCAACTGCTTTTATAAGCCAACACTAACAAATATAAAAATCTTGTTGTAATATCAGGCAATGACCGGTCAACTTTCCACTTGGGGGTACTGCTTGTCTTCTTGTGCTGCCGATGACAACCAGCAATAACAGTTACTTAATCATGCACAGGAAGCCCAGCACTGTCACTGATGGCATCATTATTTCACTGCTCCTAAGACAACATTGCCCTTCTAAAATGAAGCACCCCATCAACTAAAGAAAGCATTTGTGGAAATAATTGAAAATGTGGTGATACTGGATTCCACATTTATCTGCTGTTTTGCAGATGAAAAAACCCACAGTATTTCACTGCCAAAAATACAAGAATAATTCTCCCTGTCAGCATCCCAGATTAGCTCAAAATGTTTTTTATTCAACTGGGTTTTGTCAACATAATTTAAAATGAAAGTTTTACTAAATTATGCACCCCATTGGTTTTGATCAGCTGCTTATTAAAGAAATTTTCTGGAGCATCTCCAAATAAAAATGACAGAAAGTTTGATATTTTTTAAAAAAATCATCATCTCTTGTCCAAAAAATTTCTGAACAGAATTTCAAAGATTTTAAAGCCTTTCACCCCTAGACAGGAAGAACAAGCTTAATTAATTAATTCATTCTATCCTAGTAATAACCACTATGTATCTAAGTAATACATTTAATTATTTGTAGATGAGAGATAAGATGTTTTACATGGTCTTCCAAGTTACTGAAATTCTGCAAAATGGTTAGAGAGAAATTCAGTATTGCCATAAGTTTTTAAGTAAAAGTTTATTGCAGTCAGCCTTCAGTTTCTGTAATACTTAAGCCAAGGAAATCTTACTTTCTCCCCCCCCACTTTTTTCCAGTTTTCTCACCACCATATGCTATCCTAGCACGTTGTTAATAAAAATATCTTCCATGATAGAAAAAGCTATTTTGAACTTCATAGACACTGCCAATTTGAAACGTGGCCTACATTAAAAAGAAAAGTAAAAAACTATTGAACATATCCACTACTGAATTCACCAGTTTTCAAGTATCTGCCTATATAAGTAGATTTAAAATTATGTTATAAAAAAAAAAAATCATTGCTGCTGTAGCAAATAAGTGAACTTAAATTACAAATGCAACATATAAAAAAAAGTCATAGGAATTAATTATATGTATCCTGATGATCAGGCATAAAAGTATATAAATTAAAAGCAAACAATTATTTATCTAAAATGGTAATCTTCAGGTTTGGTTTTTAGAAATAAATTAAAAAATGAAATTTAATTTCAAAATGAAATGGCTGAATGAAACTTTCATTTTTTTGTAAGATACAGAGCACCAAGTAGAATTACTTCTGCATTTAAAAGCAGATATTGGGAAGTCAGGGAAAGAAACCTGAAAAACAGTGGGAGCTTCCAGATGTTTCCAAGACTTTAAACTAAGTCATTCAGTAAAGATTTGTTTCATTTGAAACCCTGACTTCTGAGCAATCACAAGAGTCCCCACAGCTGAAGCAAAATCTGTTTGTGAGGCTGCAAAAAAAAGCCTACAACATAAAACAGACAGTTGAATCTCACTCAAAAGACATCACTGCCTTTGTATCCCAGTTAAGCTTTGAAAGTCAGCTTTTGGGATAGAAAATAATCAAGATCTACTTATGGACACAATCATATTCCATATCTTTCTAAGTCTAAGCGGACTACAAATTTCTTTTGGCCTGAAATTGAGTTTAACCTAAAAGTATTACGGAAACTTTCCCAACCAGTTTAGAGACATTTACTTCACATGCAATTTATTCTTCTTTCCCAGACAATACCAGTTTCCACTCCAAAGGGGTACTATCAGAAGAACTAAAGCACATGGAACATTATACAGTCACTTTACCATCTCTACTCCTCTGGGGTTTTTGCTTGTTTGTTTATTTTTTTCCTTCAGGAGGAGAGGAAAAGCTATTAAAGGCTAAATGTGATGGCGGACTTTCTCCGTGTCTAACAAAATTTATTTAAGAACACAGTAGGTCAGTGATCTTGGTAACAGACAAGCTGTCAGTGCCAATACACTTTGTTCCTTTGGAGTCAACACAAAAAGACTCTATCTTTTCTCTTCATTGACTACAGAAGGCACCTAGGGAAATTAGCATAATTAGGTTAAAATTAGCTTTTGGAATACTGTTGGAAGAGCCATACATATTCACTCCCTTCACAGAATCTGACATCTTATTTAGGAAAATATAATTATTTTTGGCTACTGAGTTTTACAACAGACAAACACAAATTATCTCCTAATTTAGGAAGTCCATTAATCTGCTTTGCTTATGGAAGACTTCATTAGGAACTGACAGGGACATCAAACAGATTACTGTAAGGTGGAGTTCTGTTCAATAACATTCATTTGGAAGTGACGTGTGTCCTGTACATCAAAGTGGAGGGTGGCAGTAACCATTTGCCACCAAGGATTTTAAACAACTGGGAAAAAATACATATCTTGCTATTTTGCAGCCCAGGAAATAAGTTCCAAAGCTATTTCCCTAAGAGGTCTCCCCCAGACTTTATTATACAAACAAATCAAAAGAAGCAGGATAGTCTGGCTCAAATATATTAAGGTAAATAAACATCATAATTCATAGAATATATTTATTTTTTTTTTTTACACATATATATACATATCTCATTACTCTCTGTAAAGCTGTCCTGTTAGTTTGGGGCACAAGGGAACACTACTCCCCAACATCAGAACAAGAACTCTGCATTCTACTGTAACAAGAAATTCTACTCAGGAACAGCAGCACTGTACTATACCCTCCTCTCTCCCTGAACTGCAACTCCATTTAATTCCATCAGCCAGGAATCAGGCCCAAAGGAAAGCCGAACAGTTTTACAGAATCCACATGCAGCTAACAATGGCAGTATACACAAAAAGCAAGCATTACTTCTTTACTCATGTAAAACCAACCACTCTCAAGTGAAAACAGTCCACATCACAATCCTGGAATTTAAGAGATTCCTATTGCATGCACAAGCTGGGAAACACAATGGCTGAAGGGAAATATGGCAGAACCATAACACAGATTGCACCCATCACTCTATTTGGAAAACTGCATCTCCAAATCTTCATTTTGACACTTCTAGTTATGTCCTCCAAGCATGGATCCCAATCCTGAAATATTTAAGCTAGTAAAATGGTGAGGTTGTTAATACTGAAAGCTTTTGACTTCTGGCTACTTTTCAGCTAACAGGAATCTTTCTGTGTAGTGTCAATGCTGCGGAGAAGGATGTTGAATCCTTCCTCTCACACCATCGCTCTCGTCGCTGGACAGCAAACAAACACTGTCTTAACTATACAATGGCTCCAAGAGGTCTGTTTAAAGATTCAAAATATGAACTCACAGAACGGCTTTGCTGTTCCTTCCAGAAGTTCTTTCTGCAGGGGACAAGCCCAGACATCAAAAAAACTTGAGACTGAAAGGAAACAGTTTTTCTGCCTCCAGCCAGTATCTGCTCTGTGTTTAGACCCAAATGGTGTATACCCTGTCACATACAGAATCTTCTCAACTCATGTTAACTGGCAGATCCTTTGTAACTTCTGAAACTACTTTTCCACAGCAAATAAAGATTTATTATGATTTGATTTAGTATCCGAGTTTACTCACAGAATTAGTTCCAAGAACTTGAAGCTTTGGTTCGCCCGATTCCAGAAGCTTGGCCACCATATGAAGAAAACTTTCCACGAATGGTTTTATGCTTTGAGAATGGCAAGCCATTAGGAGTTGGTCCAATGCCTCCATGGCAATTAAAACATACCTGAAAATTAATCAGAATCACATAAAGACATGCTACATTTTATGATTATCTTAATCAGTTTAGGTACTTATTACTATAAAAATTAGAAAAGAAAGAATGGAAGGCATATATTTCCCACTGTCTAAAAATTAAAGTTATTGGTATTTCTTACATTCATGTTCCTTCTTTTTTGGGGGGGGAGGCGGGAGAAGAGTGTGTAATTGAGTGGTTTTAGAAGGGATGTCATAATACTTGATAACATAATAAATACAGTTCAATTTTCTTTCCTAGCATATTTTATTTTCAATCATAAATCCCAGCTTTCTAGTCTACAGATGCTCTGTCTATCCAAATCCCAGTACGGAAAGCCAGCAACTTATCCATGCTCCTCTACGGTTAGACAATATGCTAAGTAAATGAAAAAGATAGTAAAGAAAGCAGTGACCAAAATTGATCACCCTAAAGAATGGCCACTTACCCATTCTATGAAGTTATAAAAATAGCTTTTGACATATTGAAGGCTAAAAACAATGGCCTGTGATGGACGTTGCCTTTTTTTTTTTCCAATTCCTGCTACTTCTTTGACTCAATATTTTCTTACTCCATTTCCACTTTAAAATCTTCTTCCTCTTTTGACTCAACATTCTTTCAAATTTCTAGCTCAAATAGGACTGAAGAGTATGACAGAGTTTTAAAGTTTCCATTTAAATACAATTTAGCCAAAAGGTCTAAAAAGAAAGATATCCCCACTTCCCAATACCCTGAATGCCATTCAAGGATGTATTGGGTTTACACGGTAAGGTTTTGGTAGCAAGGGAGCTGCAGGAGCGGCTTCTGTGAGAAGACACCAGGAGCTGCGCCCCAGGTCAGAAAGAACCAGTGCCTAGATGGACCGACCCACCACTGCCCAAAACAGAGGCCCTCACTGACACTGGTAGCACATGAAGAACCCTGGAGGAGCAGCTATCCACGCTGCAGACCACGTAGGACCACATACTGGACCAGATGGATGTGCCCTGAAGGAAGCAGCAGCCAATGGAAAGGCCCCACTGGAGCAGGCTCCTGGCAGGAGCTGTGGCCCTGTGGGGAGAAGCCCATGCAGGAACAGCTTTTCTGGCAAGACCTGTGATCTACAGGGGATGTCCTGCTGCAGCAGTCCATTCCCAAAGGGCCGCACCCCATGGAAAGGACCCACACTGCAGCAGTCCTTGAAGGACTTCTCCTGTGGGAGGGACACAATGCTGGAGCAGGGGAAGTGTGAGGAGGAAGGAATGACAGAGACAAGATGTTATGAGTGGACCACAACCCCCATTCCCCATCCCTGTGTGCTGCTCCAGCGGAGGAGGTAGAGGATTCAGGAGTGAAGTCAAGTCTGGGAAGAAAGAGGGCTGGAGGGAAAGTGCTTTTAGCTGTTTTTATTTCTCGCTATCCTACTCTACAATTAATTGGCAATTAAATTAATCTTCCCCAAATTGAGTCATTTTTGCCCATGATTGTGGTTGCTGAGTGATCTCCCTGCCCTTATCTCTTGACCCATGAGCTTTTCATATGATTTTCTCCCCCATCTGGTTGAAGAGGAAGGGCAAAAGAGTGGCTGGGTGGGCACCTGGCAGCCAGACAAGGCTAACTCACCACAAAGGGACTGGGTCTGTCTTGCCTTCTAAACTTGATTAGAACAACCATGACGAAATACTGCTACATGTTGGCATCCATATATAATTCTGTGGCTTATTTCCTTACCCATAGCGATGTCTGACCACATCTCTGCTCAGTCTCTCTGCTAGGTAAGCACCAATGCGATCCAGCTTTTCTGGTGCAGAAACTGCATAGAAAGTCAGCTTCTCCATATCAGCCTTAACAAGACCATCCTAAAAACAGCCATGCAAAATATAAAATAAAAAATTCACAGCATGTATAAAGATTTTGAAGTCTTTTTCCTTTTGTCTACTCAACATTTAAAGATCTGAGCCATACAGATAGGTATAAGATACTGAAAGAAAACCCAAACCCCAAAATCCACAAATTTTGTGCAAAATTACTAGCTAAGTTCTGAAACCAGCAACATAAAATTCAGTAAAATATCTTTTAAAGAAATGAAGCAATTGTCTGAACTGTCTTCCCCAATGTTTTGGGCAGAGGGCCGGGTATTCCAAAAGAAAGTATTTAGAACAGGTGACACACCTTACTAAGACACGCTTTTTCCCTACTGGTACAATTTTTTTCTTTTCCCACTCCCCCCAGAAATGTGTATTTGATGCTCAATTTTGACACTATATACAAACAAGACTGTAATTTAAATACTTTAGACTGTAGTTTAAATATTTTATTTCTTCAGTATCACATCTTGGACAAGGCTGACATACAGGGTACCTGAAACCTAATTGTTACAACAAGATAAAAGATTTACATATTAGTTCCAACATGAAAAATCTGATATGGATCTCCTCAGGTGAGGTTATAATTAAACAATCTGGTAAGAAGGATAAGTCTTTTTTTTTTTTTTCCTAGAAGTTCAGCAGAAATTATCTGTTTCAAATAAATTATTTTGAAGCTTTTAACACACTCAGTTAGTGGATTTCATCAAGCAAGTCTTATAGTTTAGAAAAGGTCTGTAACTTAATGAAACATCATGGACTGGCTCATGTCCTGCACTGAGCCACAGAACATAAACAAAAGCAGAGACGAAGGAGTGCCAGCTCAGAGTTACTGAGTGAGATTAAAGCTGTAAGCCTACAACTGTAGCAATTCTGAGTGTTTCTACACCTGTACCAAATAAGTAGATTAAAACAAATAGATCTATAAAACCGTATTCTTCCATGCTTTCAACATACTGTATACACAGAAACCACTTCCTTTAAAAGCCAGTAACTAAAACTTATAAATGGTAAATAGCACTCAGTAACAACACAGTTTAAAGAAAAGCCCATGTCCTTTGTGAGATAGAAGCCAAACATTATACAAATGCTGACTGTTCTGCTTACTTTTACTATAACACAAGACAACAAATTCTGGTAACACATTTAAAAAAAATACTGCAGCAGAAACATAAACTCTTGATCAGTCTGAACCGTCACCATTATATAGGCGTTACTAAATGGTAACAAAGTGATTTTCACAGAGCTTAAGAGCAAAGCTTTAATATAGCTCCAAGACTGTTCCAGTGAATAGAAAAAACTCTGTATGAATAACTGGAGAAATTAAAAATCAACAACAACAAAAAAATCTGTTGCACCACAACAGTCCACCAGAACTATAGAAACTTACAGTCAATGCATCAAGAGCTAGAAAATAAAAAACTTGTAGAAAACCAGAAATTGTTGACATCTGCAACTATAATAAAACAAGTGCCTATGGCTCTAAGCAATTATGAAGTTGTATTACCTCTGCTGCAGAATACCCTGTTTAATTAAATCTCTGTTCCTCTGAATGAAACTTACTAATTTTTCTTTTCAATATGCACAGCCCTGCTTTGAAAAGGGAATTAGACCAGATGATCTGTAGAGATCCACTTCCAGCTAAATTATTCTGCTACCTGCTTTTAAAGCTATCAAGTGCTAAAGCAGAATTTTCCATAAAATCTTAAAATAGAAAAGAAAAAAAATTGCTAAAGCATTAGTTACTATTAGAATTTTTCAAATGCCAATCCCTTAAAATTTTAAAATCATCACTCACTTTTGGATCTTCAGGAAATATGTTATCTACCAGACGCTTGTAGCGAGGTCGCAAAGCAGCACAGCAACAGCACACTCCTGCAGAGAGATTTACCCAACAGCATTTAGAATTAAGTTTTAGGAACTCCAGTATTTTCATTTGAAGCAAACAGTTGACAAGCAAGGAGGAAAAAGATAGTGAATTCAGCTGCTTGTTACTAGCAGCATAAAGCAAAATGAAGGTAACTGAAAATGACTGACAAGTCAAGTAAGCAGAACTACTGTTATAACGTAACACATGACAAAATATGCAAGCATCTTGGGCACTAGAAATGCACCTCTCATCCAGCCACACTCAAAAACATGTAGAAAAATCAAGACATTTAAAACTTTAGTATTAATAAAACCCAGGGTACTTCACGTGCTGTTTTATCTTCATTCTGAACAATCATTTCAAGACGTATCTATACATGCATTATGTTCACTCTTCTACCGAAAAAGTCAACTGCAAAATCTTCTGTTTTACAGGCACCCATGTAAAGCAACATAAACCACATTATACTAAACAAGCTCTCCCTTCCTTCTCCCACTATTCTACTAGGCATTGGACAAGAGACTGTCACTTGAAATAGAGAAAAGAATTTTCCTCATTTCTACTCTACTACTAATACCATACTCATACAAAGATAATCAGAACCATACATGTAACTTGCATTTTTGTTCATTTAAAGAGTCATACTGCCTGGTCTAAAAAGATAGAAACCTACAAAGTATGGTTTGATTTTCCTAGCACTCAGGACTGCTAAAACTTTAGAGGAATTCCAGTTTATACCAAAAAATAGCACCCGAAACTAAAACTCAGCACACAAAGAAAATAAAAAAGTTTCTAGATATCAGTCCAACTGTTTTTAAGTACAGATTTATTCCCAAGGAATTTAAATGTTTTGACAAATGAGTTTTTACATGTTTCAGTGGACATATTATTAGAGTAACTCACAGGTTAGGTCTCAGATCAACATTAAAGCAGCTCTGATGTACAAGAGCCACTATGTAGAAAATAGTAAACTGAATAATAATATTCAGTATGCATGCAGATCAGTGGCTTTCTGGTCTTTCAAATCTCAATACGTAGAGCATTCAGAGTAACTAAATATCTTACAAACACTGTATTAAAAGTATTCATTTATGTACTCCAAAAAATCCTAAAACACTCTGCTAAAAATAGTAAAAGCTGCAGCAGCTTTTATTGTTAATCAAAACAGGGAAAAGAATAAAGGGTATCTTGCCAGTGACTTTGATGATCACAATTTATCTGCAAATTTCTCAGGCTGTGAAGAAGTATTAGACAAATATATCAGGATTTGTATTTCTTTACTTAAGATATAACCTGAGTTGGTTTTAATCATATTTATCAGAACATGTGGGAGATTCAAGACAAAGACTTCCCCTGCTGTACTTGTTTTTATTACAAGACGCTACATGAGCACATTCTCCCTCCATTCCACCTGTTTTCTGACACTACTTGTCTTTTGGACAAAAAAATTAATTCTGCTCATAGTCTGACAACTTAATTCTTGCAATTTATTTAATCAAAAACAATTACTGAATAGAGTATGATTTTAAAATCACACTTTAAGTTCTCAGTGGTCTTTTAACTCAGTTCATTAGAGACATATCACCAATAAGAGGAACACAGACATACAACTTCAATATGTAACTATGAAAACAGAAACATTCAAGGAATAAACAACTGTAAATACTAAGAATTTTTGTGTGAAACAGTAATTTGTTACTACTGTCAAGTTCTTCATATGACTCCTGTTGACATCCCCTACTCACAGAGGTCTAACCAATGTAAAAATCTATGTTTACATAAAAGGTGCAGGTACAAAGTAGCTAAAATCAAAGCTATTTTGTATGTCTTGGGAAAACATAGGTATCAAGAGGTTAAAAACCTACTTGATTTAAAACTGAAGTAATTTAGACACTTGTACAAAAATATTCTTTAGAGAGCAACATTGTGTAACTTTTTAAAAGTAAATAAAATCATAGTAAGAAAGGAGTACTTCATTAGTGTCTAGTATATCACTCAGGATTGAGACACTCAAGACAAACCATCAAAACCCAAGAAAACAAGACCTAATATTGTGAAATGTTTCTTCAGTTATGTACGCAGCTCTGTACCTGGCTCAACACTCTTTGTACTTGTGTCTTCCTACTTGATTTTCAACCTTCTGGACCTCTAACACTGGTCCAAAGTAAACAGTATATTTGATTACTACTAAGTACACAAAGTATTCTTACAATAACTGCAGTAAATTATTTTGCTACAGCTATCACATACTAAGAGTAAAAAATATGTAAAATATTATAGGCAAGACAGAGGCAAGTAAAATACTTTTAGAGTTAGTTTCTGTTTCTTTAAGTGATAGAAGAAAAAAATCCTTGCAAAGAACCATTTAGATCTTCAAACACTGTTTTAGAACCATGTTAATTACATAAATTCAACCTAAACCCTGGATACAGTTGCTCCTTTGAGAAGGATAAAAGAATATCAGGTAACAGCACCAACTCATCCAGGCAGCCTCACCAGATGGTTTCAGTTAATGGAAACTCAGTATCATTCAAATACTGCTCTTCAAACATAAGGCACACAGTGAATTTTGACATTAAAAAAGCCTAACAATAAGTACATTGCGTAAGATTCAAAAATTTTCTCTTCTCCCCATCCTGGATTTTCAGTAGTATCTTTGCATTGCTATGTACTTCATTACAGCACAGTTTATATGGAAAAGAAAAAAAAAAAAAAAGAAAAAACCCCAAACATACCAAACTTTTCAAAGAATTCTCTTATCATCAAAATACAAAAATAAAATTAATGTGTATGTTAATGTAATTAAAATAATTTCCTAAATTAAACAGAATATTCAAGTATCAGACAGCAAGAGTTAATCTGTTAAAGCTTTCAGCCATCAAAGATATTTTAAGTAGAGAAATTTAAGTAGAACACTGTCAGAAAAAAACCCCAAACTGACAGGCTCTCCAAAGAACACAGAAAAAAAGAAAACCAAAAGCAAAACCCAAACAATTAACAGCCACAAGACAGGTTGTGGAAAAAACTACAGATCATTGCTCAGTGTTTTGATATAACCAGGAAAGATAAATAAAAACATAGGAATAGCATTTTTATTAAAAATATAAATATTGAAAACACCACACAAAAATCAAGTCTTAACAACAAACATTAGAAATAGATCAGACTTAAAAGACCAAACCAAAATCAAGGAACATATCACTATATAGACCAGAAAAGATGAATGTTGTAAAAGATGGTTAAAAGCTGAGCAATTGAAAACAGATACATTCTTGGATACAAACCTAACCCAGATAAAAGCTGATCCAAATAAATACATTCAATTCAGAGAAACAACCTGTTTTGCAGGTCTAAAGAATGCAGTCACTAAGCCAGGTAAAAAATAACTTGTTCCATTTTGTGCAGATTTATCGACCAAAAACCCAACGACAATTCCCTTTCAGTGTCAGGCAAAATTTCCAGTTTAATGGTTTCCCCATGAAGACATCTTCATGTCATTTTATACAAGAAAATATAAAGGTTAAAGCAGTATCTACAGAGAAGTACATACTGTTAACATGTCAATCAAGGTAAAAGGTTTAAAATCCTTATTATTTATTTCTCCAATAGCGGAACTTTATAAGTTTAAACATGTATATTCTCTTTTGCTAAAATCATCCTGTAATCTGCATTTTATACATCAAGACCATGCATATTTACCAGCTGTACACGTACTTCTTTTTACACACATTTATTCTACACAACAGCAGTAAGAAGAAACAGTTCACATTATCAGAAAATGGTAATTTCACCTACCCAAACACATACATGGTCTTGGTTCAAAAGCAGAATTATAATCATAGGCTTTTTCTTGCTCAACAGTTGGAACTTGAACATACTGCCTCATCCTGGATATGATTTCACTCCCCAGGTACTCTATCCTTTTTCAGAAATTTGCTCTCTCACACTAGCACAGAAGCAGTTCCTTCGCATGAGGGCTCTGCAATACTGTACGCTTATCTGATTAGCTCTGTGACATCTACATAAAGCTACCAAACACGTGAAAAACTTCAGTATCAAATTCTGTTAACAAGGCCAGGCACAAGAAAAAAGCATAAAAGATACATTGTCAACATGGGGTCACAGCTCAAGGAATGAAACTGCTCGGAGTCAATTTCATTACTTCAACTTCCTCTGAACCACAGTTCATTATTTCTGTGACCAGAAGAAAAAAAATCAGTATGGTTTCAGAAAAAACTGTGCTCAGTCAGCTGCCACATATCACCATAGAGTTATAAATATTTTAGCAAAACATTCTCACTTGATCTTACTGAAGAACAGCCAGAAAAAAAATTGCTTAGTGCAAGCTGCTGACCAAAAAGGCTTTTTAAACAGAAGGGATTCGCCCTCCTAAGATTAGAGAAGCACTTTGAAAATTATTAATTAATGAAATTAACATTATCTCTACTAATACTTCAGGATTTAAGAAGCAAGGATTACAGAATTTAAATCTTCAACATCCTAACTCACAAGGATTGTGATATATCAGGTAGAAATTATTTTCAGTTATGCAATTCTCAAGTTACTTTCTGGCTTCTCATTACTTATCATCACTTCTCATCATTTTATTGTTCTGCTTCCTGCATTACATCCAGTTGGGTAACACAAATACAGGGGTTTCATATCTATATTTTTATAAGCCCTGGAAATTAAAAGGCACTGTTTTTAATAAAATTCACAACTAATAATTTCCACTAAATAACAAATACCACACCAATTCTAAACTTAAGAGACCAGGGCTAATAAACTAGCATTCACTGCAAATAAATTCAGAGAAAACACCGAGCTGCTCAGAAACTGTCACCACATAGTTTACTAAAGAAACCCTATGGTGCAAATTAGAAAAATACACATTACAAGAAAGATTTATGTCAAATGAGTTTGCCTGATTATTAACTGCTACTTCTTAGTCATACAAAACTACAGAAAAAAAACCACCTTCAAGCTGACTTTAAGCATAAATCACCAAGTTCTGCCCATCAAGTTTAAAACTTCCAGATTATTTTCCTCTTCATCAGAAACTAGCAAAACAGGAAACAAGTGGATTGCATTACTTATCTAATGCTAGAATGTCTTCCAAAAATTTGTAATGCTGTCTAATATTGTTGTCAACTGTTTGCAGAACATTAACGACCTGAACCAAGATTCCACGTTCACTCACTAAATATTTTTATTACATCCCAAGCTTGGATCTGATAGTCCATATCTTTATTGTCTATCTTCCAGGATTTTTAAAACAATCTTGTTCTATCAAAAAAATTAATTAATACAAAAGTTTGAATCTACAGATAAACACATTTTTTGCTAATATCAAGAAACAATATTAAAATTGCATTTGGTTGCTCAATGTACTTGAATATAACTGTAAAAATTGAGTACTTCACTTTTACATGTTAAACTTTCATTTTACTTATTTTTCTATATCTGAGATGAGGAATGTAAACAAAGAGAAATTTATTTCAAACACCCAAAGTGCATAAAATAATACCCAGTTAGTTTTGAACTGTTAATATCAGCTGATGCATTAATTCAGAACTAAAACTATTTTCAAGGGCATTCCTCTTCCACTATGAAAAACATATCAAATGTTTTAGAACAGGTAAATTATTCTGGCCATATAAGGGAGTTAATTAAAAATATTCTTCAACCTGCTATAAAAAGAACAACTGCTGTAAGGACACACTCATCAGCCACTGCAATGTCCCTGTAATGCACTCCCAGAGAGAACAGAGGGCTCTCATCACTTAGGATGAAGTCCCATCCTCCAGATAAGCCTCTCCTCCACCTCTCACCCTACTGCTACATGACTTCTGAACAGCTGGGTTTTAGCCTCCACCAAAACGCAGCAAAGAAAATGTCCAACATGCAGATGAAATTTCTGTCTTGACAACACAATATTCATCTTGACATGAACTTCTGAGCCCTAAGACAGCAAAAGCTAAGTAACAGCTAACATGGAAAATTCCATCCACTACCTAAGTTTGGCAATTTTACATTTATTTTCAAAATTATTTTGGTGCTCAATTTGAAACAAATGAAAAAAACAAACAACTTTATCCCTATAACTTAATTCTTACAGTGAAGCTGTAATAATTCTCGTGTCATAGGACTTTAAGGTATGTTCTTCTATATTTGAATCAACATGGAGATGCAGAGCATGTTACAGTGGAAAATATGCAAAAATAATCTGAATATAAACTTTTTGTAAAAAGGAGGAATGACAATGCATGTCAAGCTACAT
Source organism: Falco peregrinus (assembly GCF_023634155.1). Taxonomy (NCBI): domain Eukaryota; kingdom Metazoa; phylum Chordata; class Aves; order Falconiformes; family Falconidae; genus Falco; species Falco peregrinus. Next base: position 15,583,580 of record NC_073723.1, read on the forward strand.
GAAGTAGGCGCGGGGGGAGGGGAACCAAGGCTTACCACTAAGCTTCTTCAATGAAGTATTCTTTTCAGAACCAGTAGCAATTATCCCCAGGGAAGGTATTATCTTTGGGATGGTGCCTTTTGAAGGCCTCTAATCCATTAAAAGGAAGTTCTTCATTACATCAAGTTCTCTGGTTGCATTCTTTTTCACAAGTTCCACCGCCTGCAGTGTTTCCATACTGTCTCTTCTTCCTTGCACCTTTGTTGTTCTCACATAGCAACTTTGTTTTACTTGCTCACTTCTGTTCTCTTCAACACCACCTCCTCCTTTCCTACTCTGAGACAGTAAACAGCACTATTTTTAATACAGCATTAAGAATATCTAAAATTAATCTGGTTCCAGTGAAAGAAGTTCTACGGCTTATGAATTTTGCTTCTTAGTTCTTGTCCTTACTTATCTTCCTATTAAGCCGGCTATAACAAGGTCATTTACTTCTCATCACTAAAGCAATACAAAAAGGAAATTTTGTCACTCCAATTTCAGAAGACACTTGGAAAGACACATCTCCGTAAATCTCCCTGACCCCTCTCCATCACAGCTGGCACTGATAACCTGTTCATGGTAAAAAAAAAAATGGGGTAAACTCCAACTTCCATTCCTGCTTTCAATACTGGATTCACAGTCAGTAAATGAATTCTAGGTGATAAACCCAGAGGAGAGAAAAAAAAATTAAAAAAAAAAAGAGAGAGGTTTTGTGTCATAATACTCCTGTTTCTAAATAAATACTGATTTCATAGCAAGGTGTTTCAAGATGGGGACATGAGCAAACTACTGGACTAAAGAAGAAGGGGAGGGAAAAGGAGGCTCATAGTGTTTTGCGTAATCTCTGAAGTACATGAACTGGCATTATTCTTCCATCCAGACAAGCAGTAGAGCATGGAGCAGGTTTATAACAAACACTGACAGAATAACCACTATACTTAAGGCCTCACCCAGTAACACACTGAGCCAGAAGGATATTGTTTACCTACTATTTAATTCAGAATGAAAAAGTAAGGAAGGATTGACATTATCACAGCAGCTCCCTACTCCCACTGCTTAACAGCAATACTTTCATCTGTCCCACCTTGTCCAAATGCCTGGCTCCTCCCAAGATCAGTAGGTACAGGTGAACAGAATCTCCCCAGTACACTGATGACCCTGGCATAGAAGTAAGCTCCCAGTACCAGACAGTCTATTTTGTTCAAAGCCTGGCTTCACCTTGACCCCAAACTATTCTCTAACCTAGATAAACAATTTTCAGAATATTGCATCCTTGAACACCTCACAGCTGCAGGTGACAGGTAAGCATGCTGTAACCTTTGTAGGCAAAGGCCGACAAACTTGCTTTACTGAGGAAGGGGGCTGCAACACCTGCACTTCCCCTACCACCTCGTTCCCACTTTGTTGAAGGTAGGGAACAACACGTATCATGGAAGATTGTCCTACACAAGATGCTGCAGCACTTCAGGATTGAGATGGACACTGTGCTTGAAGGAAATACACTATGGAAGGCATGGCTGAAAGGTAATAGAACAAATACCACACGGCCGATCTCCAGGGAGGCCAGAGGTCAGTAACAAGCAGCTCTTGAGGGGTGCCAGGGGCAAAACTATTCCAAAAGGGTCACTGTTTCCCTCTGGAGCTTTCAAACCATACCTCTGATCTGGTAGGCCAACTACAAGTAAAAATACACATACTTGACTAAATACCTTGGTAAGCTTTGGTGACTGCTACTTAAGCATAGGCTACAGAATCCCTGCCAGATGCTCAAGCTGGTCATACCTTTTCTTCCCAGTCCCAGCTCCAGCTAGCAAGGCAGACAGCCAACAGGGACTTTCTCCATGCCACTCTTCCCATGCCCAGTTCTAGTTTTAAAAGTTCTAAACTACATTGTCCACACTCCCTGTTCCAGTGCATTTCCTCATAGATTACTGGACACAGCCCTCTTTCTCAGAAAGGAAGAAAGTTATTTTAACACTTGCTGCTCGCTTCTGTTTCCCTACAGGATTTCATGTGGATTAAGCCATTGCTTTCAAAGCAACACCCCTTGTATACATGTGTATTTTGAGGATGAGAGGGGAGAGGAAGAGGAAGGCATCAACAGGAAGCTGGGACAAGAGCATGGGTATGGATAAAACTCTAGGCAGAACATTACGACATGGTACATTGGTAGTCTGTTAAGGAGGGGCCAAAGCAAAGCCAACCATCTCCCAGTGATACTGCAGATTACACAAGCTCCCATTGTAAATGTGGCAACGTTACAATTAATGGTACATTTAAAGTCTCAAGCTTATGCAAGTAGCACACATGGATTACTTAGCATCTCTTCGAACACAAATGGTCACCCAAACACCATGAAAAGTTCTGCCTTTCAGCAGATGTTTTGATTCCAAGGTCAGAGTCAGGAAAGAAACTGGAATGACTCCTGATACATGGGAAAGTTTCCAAAATATCTAAAGATCTACCCTGCTGATCAACTGAAATCTGTATTACATAGCAGCCTCTTCTGGTTTTGAACCTGTGGCTTCCCTACACAAAGCAACAGACGGAACAGTGTCAAACACTCCCTGCTTTTGGAAGGTCACGAAGATTTTGTCAATACTACACATTTACACTATTTGCAGAGAGCTTGAAGGATGACACTGGTAAACTTTGACCACCTCCTACCCTACAGAAGACAAGCTCACTTCAAACTAATGAGTAAATGGTCACCAAGTGCTCAGGGCTGCAAGTCTTCTCAGGGTGATAAACACCGGAAACTTTGTGCAATGAAAAATCTCAATGTAGAGAAGGATGATGAAGTTTCCTGACTACTGCTACTTTTTCAACTTTAAGATGATGCAGCTTGTTTTCTTCCAATCCATGAGGGAGGAACACAGCTGCACTGGTAATGCTTATGCTGCTGCCCGTCTTCTTCCTCAGTGGAAAAGGATGCTTGGAACAGTTACGTCACCTCTTTATCACAGGTATCCTATGACAGCAGTATCTAGGCTGGAAGATTAAATTCCCCACTCCTGCCCAATGGTGCCGTGCCCAAATGCACAGTGCTGAAACAGATCAGGGAACAGGTACCACATTGTCACTTGAATTGCATGAAGAAAAACAATGCATGAGAAGCTTTCTGGGAGCGAAAACAGCATTTGTGTGATGATTAAAAGCCCTGAAGATGAGGAAGCAAAGGTTCACAGGCTGCCTTTCTGGCAGCGTCAAAGCTAATGCAGTGGGAAGGTTTAGCCCAGGGAACTAGATTTTAGCTAGTTCAGAGTAAACCACTGAACTATATATAGGACACATAAGAGCATGTTGCTCTACATTATTCCTTTTTTCTGTTAAAAAAAACCCCAAATGCCAACATAAGCATGCCCAGAGCTTCAAAAACAAGCTTTACCCTCATTTGAGCACACTCAGCTATAGACCTCAGTACATATACACGATTTTTGAAAAACATTTCCTAATTAAACAGAAAACTTTCTGTGTACAAGTAGTTCAATACTACCTTACATAATTTTGATTTCCCCCACAGTTACATGTTGTGCATAGAAAGCAATATAAGAAAGGGAATGAATGAAAACTCTTCTGTGAATCTGGAACCATAGTGTGGTATCTGCTTTGAGAAAACCAAGTGCAGCAATTCTTCTGAGGCACATACACAGGGCTCAAAACAGAACAAAACATCCATTACTGTCCAGCAACAGTGTTTAAATTGTATTGACATTACTGAAAAATAAAATGCTGAACAAAAATGTTGTAATGTTACTTTGAAAAAAGAGTCGCAGAAGATAGATAAGCTTAAGAACTCAAAATTCTTGTACAAGTCTCACCAATCTTCAATTAAGTACCCTGTTTGTGTCTATACCTACCTGTTTGAATTTCCCAGAAAGTATTTACAAAATGGAATATTGCACACCAGCTCATTGATTTCTAGCGCAAGCCAAGTACCCTTCCCCACAACCAGCACTTCTCACCATGCTGCAACTCCAACATCAGATTCAATTTGTAAAAATAATGTTCTGGCAGTTCTGAAGAACTTTAAGCTCACATCTAAACTAGCGTCAATAACAGATCACAAACTCATTCAAAAAAATCCACACACAGAAAAAATCTTGGATACAGCTTGCCCTGCATTTATTACAGGGCGAGAACTCGCTAGCTCAAACACATCAGACAAATTATAATTTAGTAACTATTCATATTTTATTACCTATGAAGTTCAAAAGTAGGGTATCAGCATCTTTAAGTCCTTTTCTAATCATTAACCAGTTATGTCCTATTTTAATGAAAATTTGATAATCTGTTTTAATTGTATAAATTATTCTGTATGTTAGAACTACAGAAATACACCAACAAAATATCTGTGAAGATTTATCTTCACATATTTCCTTACCTATTAACAGCTTTACGAAAGTATCAGGGAGGAGTACTGATTTAGTATGATGATATAGCTAACTTGAAATTTCCTTATTCATGCTCTTACTAAGGCATGAGTAAGCATTCTCAACCACAATTAAAGACACAGGGTATCCATTTCAAGACAAAGTACAGACTTTAATCAGCAAAATACCGTACCCTGTTCAAGTACAACATTGAATTACATTTGTGCTCTTGAAAAATGAAGGACTGAGAAGTTTAACAGATCTCGTTGGACGTGAAAAGAAAGGCTGAGTTATACAGGCACTATCTTTTTTTTAAAATCTTAGGATCTAGTATTCTATTCAGACTTTACACTTTACAAATTTATTTTTTAAAAAGCCACTGAATTTAAAAAGAACTAAAAAAGTTTATTTTGAAATCAAATATTTACCTTTTCACACATAATTGTTGGGGATTTTGCACATCTTTACAAAAGATTCTTACTACCATGTTTCCAGTTTAGGAAAACAGTTCAATATTTTGAAAGAAGCTAAAGTTCTTAAACACAAAATACCAGTACTTCAGTAGCATTCACTTCATGAGCTAAGTTATTTCCACATGCAAATTATCAAAGGCTAGACAGTTCCTTACTGCCAATGAAACCTCTGCTCTCAATTAAAAGCATGCAAGTCAGACCACTGCAATATTCACTCTACACAAATACATTTACTGATTTAAACTTCTGTTCAAGAAAACAGCAAGTACACCATCAACAGATCTAATTAATTTGCTTTTTATATCTTGACCTTAGGCAAAGTGTTACGTTTTCTAGATTACAAATGACTTGCTAGTCTCAAGATTCTTAAATATATCTGTCAAGACAACAATTCTGTAACTGTTTTAACTTCTGAAATGTAAACAATTATGATGTCGCTTATGTTAGAAAACTTCATGCTCACCTCTACATGGGTACCAAAAGGCTTGTACTATTTGAGCCAGCTGGGTAACCAGTAAAAGTCATAGGTCATTCCCTTGAACACATCAGCTACAAATTTGCTAGTATACTTCATAGATACGAACTCCAGAATACAGAATCAAGCAGAACTTTGGCTGTACAGCTAAACATCTTCAAAACAGCAAAATCTGGAACTGCTCATCTTTGGATGCGATCATTAGCTGAAATCTACAAGTTAGTAGATAAGGAAGAGTCTCATTCATCTACCAACCCCAACTTTCTACTCATTCATGTCTTAATTCCCGCACAAATCAATCCTGAATAATGTAACTTTCTAGAAATGAAACAGCACTCTTTGAAAGCCAAGAGTTATGTACACAGCTAACTTCCAACTTCAGCAATTCACAAGGTACCCAATTCTCTAGAAAGCCACTGAGGATCCCTAAATGACAGGAAAGAAAGTCCATATACCATGTAAAAGGAAGGCCAAAATATTTTTAAAAGCAGCTTACCCTGGTATTTCCATAGAGACATGCATTTCCACATAGGGGAAAACTTAATCCCCCCCAACAAATCAATATATCTTTCTTGTCATGCACAAAAAAATAGGACACTTGCATGCATAATCAGCATGAGCCTTACCCTTTCGTCCCATGATTGAGAAATCAATAGCAAACAATGCTGCACATGAAGGTTAATCGACTGATAGGAAAACCAGTTGCAAAGTGATTTCTGTAAATAACAATGATAGCCATATTTTAATAAAACCTGAAAAAATTATTAAACTACATTTGAACATTCAGTGAACTGTCCACGTACAGTTTAAAAGCACACAGAAGCTTTGATGGGGACAGAATTAAATTAATTTCTAAACCATCTGATTTTCTATGTTATATGTCCAGATTGCGCACACATAAATATGACAACAGCTGAAAAAATAAACTCTTCAGGTTTTGACAAGGAATGGTTGAAACAAAGTTGTTCATTTCTTGGCCACACAGAAGAGTGTTCCAAAACAAATGGAAGGAATGAAAGAAAGAACAATGTTAATGATGTTACTAGGAATTATTTGCAACGTGTTTAGACTGGTGATTTTCACTTTCTACAAAACTGCTCCTAAACATTAACTTTCCCAAATGGGGTTAGAATGATGTGTACATAGAATGAATTAGCAGCTAACAGAACACAAAAGAATGAACACTTGTTCAAAATTAAGAAGTCTTAAAGAAATCCATGCGGATTCATTAAAGAATGTGGAAGCAGCCACCCCACTGGCACACGAAGTTGCTTAGAGTATCACGAGTGAAATAAATATCTACAAAGACCTACAGTTTTCTAGCTAAAAGTTCCAGTGGTTTGTTTTTTTCTTAGCTTAATCAAAGGATACATTTAGAGAAGTTACTACTTTTTCTTTTCATTGTAGAAAAAAGAATCACCTAAAAATCAGGTGGAAAAAAAATAGATCTGTGTTTACATATTGAAAGCATTTATTGTATATTAATTCGTAAAGAATCCATTACATATTTTGTAACCATAGTGTTACAGGAGTTACAGATACACTGAAATAGTTATTTTTCTTTACTGGCCAAGGTCTAACAAATGGCAAACAGCCAAAGGAAGCCCAACTATGACATACCCTTGGCAGCTGTTTTTCAAGTTCCTGCAGTAGTTAGGATAGTATTCAAAAGATGGACTTGATACAGGGCTGCTTGTGTTTCTCATCCTCCTAAGGTACTAGGATCAAGCAGCAGACAATGATTTGAGATACTCCCCCATGTAAATCTTCTATAACAGCCAAAATTTGAAAATTCTATAGGATTATAATGTATTTAATTTAACACTGTCCTAAGTAGTCAACAATACTGTCAGAAAAATAATAGGGTTTCACCTGCCTACAAAAGAAATTAAAGCATATATGAAAAATGCTTCATGAAGTGGAAGGTTCCATTTAGGGTTTTAAAGCATCAAGGGTACGTGAGAAACACTCCAGATGAGGAAAAAGAGTGCATTAGATAAAAAACACTGGAGAAAGTTATTAATTGGAACTATGGCTTAATTTTCACTTAAAAAACATTAGGATGCTTAGCCCATGAAATATTTAGGTAAACAGATTTGGGACTAAATCTCCAGCCACCATGGGTGTTTTAGAAATGTATTTCACAGGGAAATAAATCTTCCCTTTTCATTAACAATGTTGTTATTACTTACTTATTATATACAGAATACAAAAATAGAATTACAAAAGGCAAATAAATGAATTTCCCAAAACTGTTTTGAGGGCAAAATGAGGAGATTATCTGCCTGTTAAAACATGTTAAGAACATTAAACAGGAGTTAAGTATTCACTCATTTCAAATTCCATTTCAAGTGCTGTTTTCCTTCCTACACTTGGTAAGGAACCTCTATTTAAAAAGAAAATTGTAATTTTAAAAGTTTGTTGGGTTTTTTTGGTTGGGGGCGGGGTGGGTGAGTTGTTTATTTGTTTAAAGACCATGAAGCAACTTAACTGAAAGTAGTAACATTCAAGGACAATGAAGACTGACAATCACTATTCAATTGTTCCATTTACTTTCATCTAGCTCAAACTAGGGGAGCCACCAGTACACACCAACTGCAGACTAGCTGTCTCTGCTAAGACAACTGGCAAAAAGACACAAGGTGTTTGGAAAGCTGAGGAAACCAAGTGTTACATACTTTAATGAGAAGCAATCAATGCATTGAGCATACTTGGAGAAGCATTCTGAAGTTAACAAAACAGTCACTTCACTGTAACAAGAGGAGTATATGCCATGGAAGATTTTCTATATAACACATGTATCTCTTAAGTCAGAATGATCCCTTTCTAACTAGCAAATATTTGACAGAATAGCACAGGAGATGTTCATATTACCACATTTCACAGCAGTACTTCAAGGGAAGAATGTGGGAAAATTATGTTTGTCAAAATCCTTATTTTTATTTGTTTGTTCTCCTAATTTGCCCATTTAGTCAGTCATATAAAGACCTGCTAATCAGCAGTTAAAACCAGTTTAACATAACGATCATTATTAACAAAACCTTGAAAAGCAAAGATACATTTATGTTAATGGCATAAGTAATAACAAGAGAAAAGAATGAGAATAAAGAAGAAAAAAAAAAAATCAGAGTTACCGAAAGTATGTACATTCTTATAGTGAACAGGTGGTCTCACCTGTATCACACAATTTTTCTAGTCCAAGCAATCCCATTTTATACAAAATCTGCCTTTAATTTAAATAATTAATTGAAGTCAGGGAATACAGCCAGTAAGTAGGTTAGCTGTTTCAGAAAAAACTCATTATCTACCAAACTGTTTCAGGCATCTGATTAAGTGTGAATATCTGGAACATAATGTCCAAAAAGAAAAGTGTCTTAAACAAATGTTTTGATACCTGATTTAGCTATGCTTTTTTCCTCTAACAGAAGCATTTGTAACATTTCAACCCAAATGCAGCCAAGAAAACCTATCAAAACCACAGATGCTCCATAACAGAAGTACATTCACTGAAAGTATCTGGACAAATTATTGGATAGGGAAACAGAGCACACTTGTGACAAATGAAAAATACACAGTCTGTACTGCAAAGGCTATCTGTTTACAAGTTCTTTGGTTTTGTTCTTAAATAAAAGGGCCAATTAATCTTTTAATGCACCATTTCTTTGTGATAAGTCACAGCTAAATCAGTTAAAGCAGCCATGACTCAAACCAGTCTACTCCTACTGTATTATAACAGCAATGAGGAAGCACATTTGCTTTCTCAACAGTTTAGAACTTGCATTTCAACTTCAGATAAAGACACCATGTTTGTAAGTACACCCTGCATCAATGCCCACATTATTTGCACAAAACGAACTATAAAGTCATAGCTGCAACGAATATAGGGAAAAGCAATGCTTTGGCAAGGCTGTGCACGTACTGCAGCAAGTATATAGTGTTACACCTCCACTACAGACTAGATGTCAACACAAATGCCCTGCCATGGCTAGTCAAAACCAAGCACTTCTACACCTTAAGATTAAGGGAGCAGATAGAAATTTTTCTCTTTATGGCCTGTTACTGTATTGAGACTAAAACCTTATTTCAGTAAGGACTCAATGCAGTACTATATCCTCATATTCTTAAATGGGATCACTAAACAGCAACATCAACAGAAAATCTGATAATCCAATATGTAACAAACAACTAGTGCAGAGATCAGAACATGACTGAGATGAGTGTAAATAAAACATTACCTTTGCTTAACTATGTTCATCTCTCCCTCTCAATACCACATCCCAGTTCTGATGGCATGCCTATTTTCTGAACAGTTAATATTGAGGGAGATTAAAAGTATACAGTCATGTGAACATTTCATGTACAACAACTTCAAGACTGACTTCTAAAATGTCTCTAGGAACAGCTGAAATCTCCAGAAAGACTAGGTCTCTTTGTCCAGTCTTGCCATAAAACCAGTATCTTGGCCTCTCCTGACCTTCAAAACCACCTTTAGACCTAGACATTCCCTAACTACTGCACTGCAAAAAAGGGGTAAAATATTACCTGGAACTGATACAGAGACTCGGGAAAGCAATGAGGATAAGACTGGAAGAGGGAGTTGGTAAGTTTGACCCAAGAAGTCCATCAAACTTTCCTTTTAACTAGATATTATTGTTTTACTTTGTGGAATCAGACTGGTTGGGGTTGAAAGGGACCTCTGGAGGTGATATAGTCCAACTCCCTGCTAAAGCAGGTTGCACAGTCATGTCCAGGCAGGTTTTGAATGTCTCCAGAGGAGACCCCACAGCCTCTCTGGGCAGCCTGTGCCACAGCTCGTCCACCCTCAAGTCAAAGAAGTTCTTCCTCATATTCAGAGGAACTTTCTGTGCTGCAGTTTGTGCCCACTGCCCCTTGCCCTGTCACTGGACACTACTGAAAAGATCCTGGCCCTGTCCTCTTGGCACTTGCCCTTAATATATTTTGTAGACATTAATGAGATCCCCCCCTCTCAGTCTTCTCTGCTCCAGGCTAAACAGGCCCAGCTCTCTCAGCCTTTCCTCATCAGGGAGATGCTCTAGTCCTCTAAATCATCTTCACAGCCCTCCGCAGGACCCTCTCCAGTAGCTCTCTGTCTCTCTTGATCTGGGGAGCCCAGAACTGGACACAGCACTCCAGATGTGGCCCCACCAGAGCAGAGCAGAGAGGGAGGATCACTCCCTCGACCTGCTGGGCACCGTCCTCCTAATGTACCCCAGGATCCCATTGGCCTTTTTGGCCTTCTTTGCAGAGCTGCCTTCCAGCAGGTCAGCCCCAGCCTGTACTGGTGCATGGGCTTGTTCCTCCCTAGGTGCATGACCCTACAACTGTCTTTGTTAATGAAGAACTTCATTTATAAAGAACTCATTGAAGCATGACAGAAAAATTTTTTTGGGGAAAAAAAAAAAATCCAAAAGATGCTCAATACACTTCTTGTGTGGGATGAGAGAACTCCATGTTAAAGGAAAAAAAAAATTAAAAATCCCAGTCTTTACAAACAACTTTGTTTTTCACACTTCAAGGACAAATACTTTAAGATTTCAAACTAAATAGTAGCAACCTGTTTCATCACTATGCTCTGAAAAGAATCCTGTGGAATCTCTACTGAAGCCTAAATAAGCAGGCAGAAGCTTTCCCTTTTCACATGCAACAAAGTTGAAGTCTTGAAGACTATTGCTATGCTCACTGATAAACACAGCTAGCCACAAAGTAATCGTTGCTTGCATTAAAATCTAATCATAGCTTATCAACACAATTTTTTTGAAAGAAACTATAAAGAAAGTACTGTTATTTTGTAAGAATTGGAATACACATTCATCTGTTAGGTTACCTTCCCTTCACCCATACACTTAAAAAGCCCATTAATACACACAGAGGAAAAATAAATGGCTGCGTAGTTCTTAATGTCTCTACAGGTAAGTATTGCAATTAGTTCTTTTGGTCTCCTTTACATTCCATCCGACTGTAGTAATGCAGATACTATAAGCAGTAGGGTAAACAGTGTTAATAATGACTCTAAACATAAGCATACCTGGTTTAGAAAGAACAAGTCTTACTTCTCCAGTTTAATTGTTTAAAAAAGCCACACACTCCTTCACAGCAAAAGTAAGTCCCATGTTAGAGGCCTTAATAATACTAAACACTGCAATCGAAACAGCAGCAGTTCACCGTGTTACAAAAGTTGAACCACAGTAATCGGAACAGTTTGTGCCAGCTGCTTCTCATGCAAATATACAACATAATACATACATATTGCCACCTTTTTGTTAAAAAACCTCATGTCTCTGGAGAGAAATAATTTCAACTATTTACCACAAAAGCAGAAAACACCTAAATACTTACAGTAAGGGTATTTTACATGACAGTGGTTCAAACAACACAACACAGAATTACTGTAAGACACTTTTAGTACCCAGTAGCCACAGCTTATTACAAATCTTATGTCACTGCAAAAGAAAATACTTAAGCATTCCCTCATGAAAACTAAACATTTGTGAAATTCATTACAAACCTATAAATAAAGTGCACTCAGTATGGTTACTACTGAATTTATGAAGATTTCTTTATCCAAAGACTCATGTTAGTAATTTTACTAGAGACCATGCAGGATTTTTTTAAATAGTATTAATTCCAACTAAAATGTTTTCCTATTTTTCTGTTTTCTATTGTAACACATTCCATTACTTGAGCCTTTGTGTTAGGGAAATTTGCTGCTCTTCAAGGTAAATAACTTAATTCTTAGAAACATCTGCCTCAAAAAATCTCATTTAACTTTGAATGTTAAAACTTCTAAGTCTTATCACTTTATATCTTAAATAGTAATTCCCTCTTCTATAAACGATATTTGCAATTTTCCAAAGATGGGATTATAGCTACATCAGAACATCTTTTAGGTTTTGAATACAACTATTTCAGGACATACTTTAAATCACAAAAATCATCAATGTTAAGCTGTGAACTTCTAAGCAAAAAGGAAAATGAAGAGCTCATACTAGGTTCCTTTGAAAAATATACAGAGATTTACAAAGGCAGAGGCTGGATAATATTGACATCTTAAATATCTTAAAAATGACAACAGGTATCATAACTTGGATTTTGTTCCTTTTTTATTTTGGTAGGATTTTTAACTCCCAAAGAAAATATCATTACAGTAAACGCCCCTAAATACTGTCTTAACATACTTAAGGTAACAATACTTACTGCCAGGCATTGTTAATCAGGATCCTGTCCTCAATCATGCAAAAATATAATAAGCTATAAAGAAAACAAAAAAATAAGTCAAGACAATAGCTTTAGATAATTTGCGTCCAAATATGCATAGTAACTTACACAGAATGAACCAAAGACAGTCTTCAGCTCCAAAATCAAAGAGGCTGTTACCACAGTAACCCAGGTATCTTTTTATCTGACCAAACTCTATGTAGGTTTCCCCAGTTCTTGAAATGTAGTCATTCTGTTCTTGCATTTGATGCCTGAGTAAACATTTTTCTCTTTATTCATTGGGATGACTTCTTGAACTGCCACTCTTTACGATGCTAAATGATGTATAGCCTTACAGGGTACTTACACTCCAAACGTAAATCACAGCACTTCTCTGTTAAAAATGCCCGAGAAAGGTTTCTGTTCTATACAAAAAAAACGATGCTGAAAAATTTGTGGCACTTTCTAGGACATTTTTGTCCCGGTATCAAAAAGGACAGATTTTTTTTTAGATATATATATAAACTAATATAAACTACTATAAACTACTATAAACAATAGCTGCTCAAATAATTTTTGATGCAATTAGATATCTTCATATAATTAACTCAACTGAACTTATAAGAATCTATTTTGGGGATAAAAATAGCCTAATCTACATTTCATTAATTAGCATTAAATTGAAAATCATTTGAAGATGTTTCTATATTAAAGTTGTGCATTTGGGTTTTATTAACCGCCAAATGCAGCCTTCCTGCAAATGTACCTTTTCACAACTAAGACAAAAAAATCTCAGTTAGAGACAGTGTTGCTGCTTTTCAAGGACAAAATTTAAAAATTAAAGATATTTGGCTAATAGTTGCTTATATATGTACACCAAAAAAAGTAATTCCAGATACTGACAATGTGAGAATAAACATTTTATTTGGTCACAAACTGTTTTAATGACCACACACTAAAGCAATGTTCATAATTACTGAAAGCAAACTTTTTTCATTCACATTAAATATATTCCAATGTATTTCAATCACATTCCAATTGCTGATAGAATCAGATTCCAATTTGCTGATAGCAGCTGTGATTAAAAATATTGCTTCAAAGTAATTTCTTTAAAATATCCTATCCTATTAGAAGGCTGTATGTCCCCCTCTGAGGACACAGTTAGAAGCAGAATAATTTTATAAAAGGAAACATGTGCTGTGGATTGTGGTGTTCAACAGACACACGGAAAAATGAATTCTCTAACTTACAGTGTAGTTAAGAATTTAGCTGAGAGATTACAGAAGACAGATTTACTACATATTATAAATGCAGAATCTGATGAGAGGTTCAAGGGAGTCAAATGCCAGACACTCAACTGAGTGTTCTGACCATCGCTAGCAATTCAGAATTCAATACATTTTCCTAGAACATTATCACTGTGATTGCTAGCAAAGTCAACTAACTTTAGAAGATACTAATGCAGAAATTACTAGTTAAGTTGTATAAAAAACCCTAAGTCAAGTTTTCAAACTGAAGAATCTTGCTTCTGTTTTTAAATCAATTACTGGATTTTTAATTATATTATGATCTGTAACAGGGCCAAAAATTCAATATGGAGATCGCCTTGCTCCTGTATGCAGAACAGAGCAAACAATTTCCTCTCCATGTGTTCAATCACTGCCTTGTTAGGCCTAGGGTAAAGTTTAGTCCACAGATGCTGGTATCTGTTCAGGTAGAACAGACTAAAACAGAATAAGAAGTTTCCCACCACGAGTCTGCTCTGCTGTTTGTCATTGAATTAAATTCTACATAGCAAGACAGAGTTAAAAAAACACCCAAAACCAGAATTTGATGATGTAGAACTTGGCTACAATTAAAAGACAGGTATGGCAAATCATGAGATATAATTTAGTTTCCTAAATAGTCTAACACTTCCTGTTTAAACATATTCCATGTCATTTTGTGATATCTGACAGACCACCAGAAGCAACTTAAGAATGTTATGTACCTATATAACATCTCCTGCACCAAAGCAACTGACTCTTGGATATTAAAGAGGTAAGTGACATGTTTACTTTTCTGCAGAGGGCTAAATGTTATTTTGTTTTCCTAAGGATATAATAATCATAATAATTCTAAACACAATTATAATCAAACTGCAATGCTTGTGAATGTACCTTAAAAGGCAGAACAACATTTCTATGACACCTAAACATAATTTTTCTTAATAAAAACTTTCATTTAGTTTCATGGAGAGTCTATGCAATTTGGCTAGGATAAGGAAATCCAAGGTCAATTCATTGTTCTATCTGACTCAAGGAGCACTAACACAGGAAAAAAAATACACTTTGTTCAACTTATTGGTTCTGATCATCTTCTTCCTCCAGTTACATGCTTACATGTGATTAATTTTTTCATTACTTTAACTAACCTGGGATCTGAAATTAAAGGATAGTTTATAAGCAGAAACTATTTATTATCACAAGATTCCATAAGGCTCTTCCATAAAAGCCAAACAGAAGAGCAGACATCTTTTTCCCTTCTGCCCTAAACCAACAGATCTCTGTAAAAGACTTAAAATGGAAAAACGTATATAGATCTTTGTGCTACAGGTAGAGAAACAGAAGTCAGCATACCCAAGGTTTACTACTTTCTTTTACTAAGCACACCATTATGTTACTCTGTTATGTAACACTATAAATGATCAACTTGACTTTGCCAGCTGGGCACCTATTCATTCCTCCAAATTAAGCTAAAGAAGAATACAGGTTTAAGCACCTCTGACAGTCAGGCAACCCAAACTGGGCAGTCATGAACTGAAAAAGTAAAATACACTGCACATGAAGTTTTTACATCACTTGGTTCCCCACTCATGTTTCCTATGTGAAAAATTAATCAACACCTTTAGTTTTGAAGGTAGGCAAATGGCCAGTGCAATGCAAGATTAGTCACATGCTCATTTCATAGACAGTTAGGCTCCAACTAATATTCCCAGAATCCAAACAATGCAATACAAGATGGAATTACATAGCACAGTGCAGTTCTGTTAAAGTAGCTAACTTTATTTTGAATTAGCTTTCTCGGGTAGAGAAGCAATGCAATAGAGGAGCTTGGCTGTATCAATAAGGCTATCTTGTTCTCTCACTGAAGAGCGTTCAGCTAAACAGGCGTACCTAAAAGGACATTTGTCCTGCCTCACCTTAAGAGAATTTGGTCTTGAGCAGATGGTTTTAGGACAAGAAAAACCCTGCACATTAAATAAGTGTTCCTTAGCAACCCTTCCCACCATCTCAAAGGCTAGTTCAACCCAATATCCATTTCACTGGCAAAATTAAAAGCAATGTTCCTATGCCTAGGTACTTACGTTACCAGTGGTGCATTAAAAATCTATCAGATAAATAGGTTTTGCTCTATGCCAACTACAGAAAACATGATTTGCTTTTACTTAAAAAAAATTACGTATTTTCAAAATGGTTTAAAAATAAAAGAGTAATTTTACAAAAATTAGTTCACTACAGAGGTGGGCTGGGCAGTTAAATCACTAATACCAACCAAAGCTGTTTCTAAGCTGTGTATTTTACAATTTAGATTTCATAATTTGAAGTGCAATCCCCTTTCGTTATACTTGAAATTCAATTGCCAAGTCTGATTAGTATTCTAAGCTCTCCTTCCACTTGCATGTACTATAAAATTTGTTTATTCTTTTCTCCTGCCGAAGGCTGGATCAGAAGTAGAGACAAGTTACTGTTCATCAGTAACAGCAAACATTTTCATAACAGGATGCCAAACAAATATCTATTTTGAAAACAGTTGTTTAATTACAAACAGTATTTGAATTCACATTTTTGTGAGTTTTTTCCTGAATCTGAAATGAATCCAAATCTACCAGCATTTTTTTAGGCAAATACAAAGTGTTACTAAAAGGCTCCAATAAAACTTATGCATAAGCCTTTACAGATATCAGGGCACTACAACCAGATTTCATCCCCAAACCATCAATTATTCAGGAAAACTTTAAGACATGCTTAAGAGAATCCATACCCTGAGTCTTCCAACAAGATGCCCTGAATAATAAAGTTACTCAAGAAAACACTTCAAATTATTTTGAACACATTACAAAGGCTTCAGGAAGCAGACTACCTGCATCTTGCCAAAGCCTTGGCCGTTACTCTCATTTTAGCTTACCTATTCAATTCACACAGCAACATCTCATGTAGCTTTACAAAGCACAACATCGGTGCTAGCAAACTTGATTTTGACATAGGAATTCAAATCTGGTTCTAAGTTGCAGGCTTTTCCACAAGTTCGCCAACAGAGCGGAGAGATGTCTCAATCCAAGCTAGCATCTTCTCCTAGTATCTCAGCTCAAAATGCCATAGAATACCTTCCTAGATGTATTCAGCTTAAGAATTTGTACTATTATTAGTTCTTGGTAACAGGTTTTGTGAACCTACACCTCAGTCATCTAAAGTATGGCTCCGTGCTGCACAATTAACTTTAAAGTAGAAAATGACTATTTAGGAAAGCTCACGGTGTAGTCCTTGTGTAAATCTGCATTGTGTTTGGTTAATGCTTAGCAATACCTCACTGTGTTATGGTCCATCGTAGGGAAATCCCAAAGCCACAGTCCTTCACCGCTTCCCTGGTTTCCCACCGCTACCACAGGTATGCCCAACCACATAAGACACGACTGACCACTTCAAGGTTTTGACTTAAGACTCGTGGAAGGCCTCTACCTCCAGAGGAGCGTCACGCAGGCACCACTCAGCGGCGGCAGGGCCTCAAGCCATCTCCGGGGAAAGGCAACGAGGTCCCGCTCGCTACTGCAAGCCCCCGGGCCGGGACAGCATTTGGGATGAGGAGCCCGCCCCCGGGAACCGCGCCGAGCAGCGCCCACGGGGGCACCTGAGGCCGGCTGCCCCGCTGACAGCCTGCGGGGCGCCGGGTCATGGGCTGAGGCGATGTCCTGAGGCTTCTTTCTCCCGCGGCCCCCACCGCCCTGAGGGGTGCCGCTGCAGCACGTCGGCCCCAGCCTCCCGCTCCCCCCCTCAGCGCCCGCCCATCTGGTGCGTCCTCCTCGCTCCCAGCCGTGGAGAGCGGGCAGGGGAACGGACGAACGGGAAAAGGAGACGGCTGCGAAGGCGCAGACAAGTAAAGAGGCCGCTTCCTAGAACGGACGAACGAGAAAAAGAGACGGCTGCGAAGGCGCAGACAAGTAAACGGCCCGCTTCCTGGCTCCCCCAGACTCACCTCATCCACCTCTCCGGCTCAGTTCAGCAGCCGCCATCTTCACCCCACCACCCCCCCCATTAAGTTGCCTGGGGCGCAACGCACGCCGGGAGCTGGTAGTTCTGTGAGGAACCTTTGTCTGCCCATCCCTCCCCACACACAAGCAAGGGCGAGGGGGCACGGCGGAGGAAGGCGCACCCCGGCCGCGCGGCCGGCCCCGGGGCAAGGGGCCGCCTAGGCGGCGCGAAGCGCGGTCGGGGAGGACGAAGGGTGCCGCGGGAGGACACAACTCCCAGCACCCTTTGCGGCGCAGGCTCGGCAGCCCCTGGAGGCAGAGGGGCGGGGGCAGCTCGCCCAGGCCCCGCCCCGCCGCCGGCTTCCCGCTCTCCCTGGGTCACGTGGCCGGCGCCTCGGTCTGGCGGCAGCCGGGGGAGGGGGGTGGCCGGCCGTAGCGGTAACTGCTGCTCTGCGCTGCCGGGCGGGAGCCGCGGCGCCCCCCGCACTTGTTTCCCGGATGAGCTTGATTTAAAGAAAGAAGTCAAAATTTCTTAGTACTAAGTACCCTTTATTGGCAGCGCTGGGTGTATGGGGGATCGCTCCACCAAAGGCATGCACACCGAGGGAACCCCTCAGCCCTCTCCTTATACAAGTCACTCGTGTCTATTCATTAGCTTTCCGGGAACTCATTAACATATCTCACACCTGGACAACCAGCACATTCCATTCAAGGGCCCAGCACATCTTCAAATTAACAACATTAACATATCTTGTGCCTGGACAATTAGCACATTCCATTCAAGGACCTAGTATATTTTCAAGTTAACAACATTAACATATCTTGTGCCTGGACAATGTCCTTGAGGAGTTGTCTCTATGCAGACTCTATTCCTTAGCAGTCACGTTTAAAGTCTCCATCTTCGCCACGTTGCATGTACAACAGGAATCTAAGATAAAATGTCCTTTTTTTAAAGATAACCAACCCAAGGACTTAGCAGTCTGTGCATGTGTCATGTTGCAATAAGGGTCCCTGGACATCTCCCGACCCTAACTAAACATCCTTTAGATAAGTGGTACAGCATTCACCATTCAAGCTGCAGCCCTGATGTAGAGGCTTTCTGAGGGCGGTTAGGCTGTGCTGTCGCTAAAACTTCCATGTTGCAGTGGTGGCGGCGCCGACAGGTGTTGTCTGTGAAGGACAGGAGGATGCCCGAGGGGGAAGAGGCGTTTCTTTCTTTAGGCAATGCTTAGTCGAAGTTGGACACTAAAACTGTGGTGGCACAAGATCCTTGCCCTGGCTGTGTCTTTCTGCCAAATAATGGCAGAACTGCACAGCAGGAAGGGGCAGCGGTTGTGCTCGGCTCCTGTGGCCCAGGGCCTGAGGGCAGGGCCCAGGGGCTGGGCAAGCTGCGCTTGGCAGCTCGGCTGAAACCAGCGTTCAGGCGCACCCACAGACTGTGATGTGTAACCCAAAGGGAAACCGTGACACAGCTACTGATCCTCTGAGGCAGCGTAATCTCTTAATCCATTCCCCTTGAAATAATAGGTCCAGCTTCAAAACCTGATGTCTTTGATGCCTTATTTTCTGGGCAGCCAAGGGGAAATCTGAAAAATTTGTTTCCAGCTGTAGATAGTTCCTTCTGAAAGAAAACATGCCAGGCCAACCGTCTAATTAGGTGGGTGAGTCCAAGTCATTCTCCACATTAGAGTTTATCTGTTTCACTGACTTTGGGTTTGCATATGTTACATCTGGCAAAAAACTGGTGTTTCATCTTCATAAGCGTGTTGAGTCTATTTTTCTTCCTTTCACCAACAGCAGAAACAGGATCAGTGTTTCTGATTTGTGTTCCTTGGAAATAATCCCTAAAAATGCAAAACTTGGGAGGTGAGATGTCTCCATGTCTCAGTTTTCGGCAGTGTAAAAAACATTCATTAATTAGGGAAAATTAGCAAGACATCACATGTGGGTGCAACTGGGGGAGTTAAAAGAGTAACCTACAGTCCTTCTTACTTGTTTTCTGAAATACAGCTTATGGTTTTGAACGCTTGGTGCCAAACATAATGAAAATAATAACAAAAAAATGAACTGTCTGCCTTCCATAGAAAGGTGTATTGAGTCACTGCCTATAAAGCATAGCCTGTGAAGATTAGAGTGTAATTTATTAATGTTTCAGCCAACAGTGGTCAACACTGAGATACTCGGTATAGCTACATTTGTCCTTTATCCTTTAAGTATAGCTGGTGATAGATAATAATCCTCCTAGTTCTTTTCTGTAATCTAGAGGAAAGTTTTAATTTTTTTCATCAGCCAAAAATACAAATGAATTTTTATGGTCTCAGTTCATGTCAGAAGAAGCTTTAGTTCAAAGATCATTCTTCCGACCATCAGCTATTGGTAGCCTGCTGTCTTTATTGAAATGTTTCCTTCAAGCTGTTTGTCTCATTTTCCTATTAGCTGTGCATAAGGGTTTGCAGGCTGCAACGTACTTGTCATGCCATATGGTTTCAGGAAAATGCTGGCTAGTGTAGGAAAAGCTACTAGTTCTTACTAGTTGTGTGAATGAGACGAGCAGCAAGCTGGGTTGGTGTTCATTCAGTCACTACTCTTAGATTTAAATGTAATACTGTTAGTAACATCCTGATTTCTCTATTTTTGTTTTGGTTTAAAAAACACCAAAACAGTTTAAAGCCAAAGTTTCAGTTGTCTGACATACAACTCCTGTGTCTGTGATGAATACCTTTTCTTCTCTGAGGGTTTTTCAAATGTTTTCCTCCGGTTTTATTGTGTTAACAAACATCTGTGAATACGGAGTAGACTTACACAGCTCAAATCATTGAATAAATACAGCGTTGGGATTGATGTTTGTTTGAAGAACTGATGCATTTTAAAGCAGGCCTCTTTTATGATGTTATTACATAAACCATGTGGTACCTAATATTCAATAAAAGTCAGTAAAGCCCTTAGCATAATTGTAGTGCTGTTGTTTAAAACAACTGTTTTCCTAATTCAATTTCAAAACAGAGCAAACAGCTGGAGTCTATGAATATGTATGTGTTGATCTCTCTGGGCTTCCTTATGTGTTATGTAATGGGTAGCAAATTTAGTTGTGCATTAGAAGAATTTTTTCCTTTATTGAGGACATCAGAAGAGTATATAGGCACCTTTCTGTCCAACACCAATTTTTAATTTACTGTCAATGAAAGAGCGACCTGATCCTTTGACTACATCTAGGGTGACAATCAAACTAACCAGTAAGATTAAGAAAAAGTTTAACTACACACATGAAATTGCTCCATGGCTAATTTGCAGCCAGACTGTCTGGTTTTACTTCTGATCCCAGTCCCATCTAAGTGGACTGTCCAGTTTTGCTTGAACATCTAAATCTTCTGGAGCAGCAGTTCATATATGTGTGAATCCACACACGCACAAAACTCTATGTCCCATGTGACCTGCCTTTAAATCTTTTTAAAAGAAGTGATATTTACTACATAGGCATAGCTTTTCGAGTTTTCAGTCTAGAAGCATTTTAAGTGTGAGACAGAAACTTCCTGTTCTGTGACCAATAATAAAATGTGAATTGCATTAGTAATTTGGCAGTAGCAGTTCTATGTTTTCTAATTAGATTACTAATTCACTTAAAAGTACAAGCAAATGCTTAGTGTCTGCAGCAAGCTGTAAAAAGTGCCTTAGTTTGAAATGCTAGTGGAGGTTCAAAAGGGTAACAGGAATGATTAGTTAGCCTTAGATCATCTAAAGTATGAGGTCTTTTCAAAGAGTTTTGAAGAAAAAAGAGGAACAAATTAAAAAATCCCAAAAGAATTAATGTACACCGACAACAGTAAAATGCAGGAATAGTAGAAAGTTAATGTTACTTTTATAACTGTGTGGGAAAGATACAGTTAAGTTTAAAATGTTTTAGATGGAGAAAATAGATAAGGAAATATACAGCGTTCAACAGAAATGACTAAAAGCTGGACTGGTGAGTGGTTTACAGCAGCTCACCACTGTGTTGAAAAAATCCATTATAGCAATTAAATCTGGCTTTCAATAGTGAGAAAACAGTAGTTTTCATAGCAATGACTCTGTGGCTTGCTCCTACCATTCACAGGAATTTCATTTAAGTATGTTTTATCTATATAATCAATTGCCAATTAAATAATAATTTTGTTAATACTTACTCAGTGGCGTATTTTTCCAACTTAGTATTTTTCTTCTTGGTTCTATAAATGGGTAGCAATTACAGTATTTTACGACCTTCCAAATGTATCTGATGATAGAAGATGTTTCTACCGAGTGTAGTTAGACTGCAGAGATCACATCCTCAGGGCCTGTGTTAAGACATTTATTCCATCATTGTTCATTTTGGCAGGAGGCACAGTGGATGCAAACTAACAGTATTAACCAGCCCTGAAAGCAGAGTAGAGAGTTCTGCCCCCCAAACCATCCAGTAGTTCCTGGTGGATGCTTCCCGCGCCCCCCCCCTGCCCCGGCTCTTCTCAAGCAAGAGTTGTCAGTGACAACTATGTTCACTAGGAAGACAGCTGTCAGGGGGACAGCAAAAATAGATTGGAATGATTACAGTTTTTTAGAAATTCTGAGAAAGTGCTGAGCAGCTGCTGTCAGAAAAGTTAGCCTCTTGCAGATGTCTTAGAGCAAGAATCTTAAAATTGCATCCAAAATCCTCAAATACTTTTCAAAACTGTGGCCATATATGATTGAGAATGAATTCCACATCAAAATTAAAGATGTCAATATTATAGAATCCTCAAGTGTGTAAGAAAAGTTCTCATATGACGCATATATACATACCTGTATATATTTGATAACAAATAATAGTTATGATTCACAGATGCTTTATTATTGAGTCATTAATTGTCCTAAAGTTTAAGAGTTTACAACAAGTTTAATCAAACAGAGGAGGAGACATGCTTATTCCATTGGATTACGTATTCTTCATCCTTTCCTCTGGCATCAGGAGCATCTACAGTTATAATTTTTCTGGCCAATTGGAGCAATTTTGATTCTATTTTTAGGATTGGTACTGTTTCTATAAAGTAAATGGGTTTATACTACCATACTTAAATGAGGTCTGTGTTATTAAAATTTAACTTCATTGTCCAGCTGGGGGCAGAAGGGGAATGAAGTACAGAACTTCCACCAACACAGTGGGTCACAATGTGATGTCTCAAATACTGTATGTGAAACCCAGATTTCCTGAAGTGTTGCCTGTAAAGAGAGCTAGCTATGTATATGGGTCCCAGCTGATCATACTACAGGTTTTCATACTCCAAATCAGTGACAGGTTCCCAATCCATTACAGTAAGCTACTGATGTACCTCAGGGTATTCTGTATATCTTGAAGTGTTCTCTTCCCTCTACTATATAATAGGAGAGTAATATTAATTTATTTTTATTACTGTAACATCCAAAAATAGAATCTAATTATTCTCTTCCGTTTTTGGTCTCAGCTAGATTTTTTTTTCTTTTGAGAATCAATTAAAACCTTCTTGAAAAGAATGAATGTGCTCCAGTTTTGCTGCAAAGAATATTTATTCTGTGACATTTAACGTACTGATAACAAATAATGCACATTATGTTCCATGCAATTTATTTTTGTTTATTTTTCCTTGGTTTCTAAGGCTTTTGCAATCACATTGGTCAGTCCCTAATAACTTGAGAACCAACAGGCTGATTTCAGCTACAGATAGACACAAACAGAAGTCTTAAAGGTAAATGGGTTCTGGAGGTTTTGTGAAAATCTGTAGAAGATTAGGCAAAAGCAAACTGAATTAGTGACCTCACTGAGAGAAAAAAGCATCATGTGAACTCAACGTTTTTTATGTTGCTTGGCCTGGTCTGCTCAGGCATGCTGTGCCTGCGAGCTACAGATACAGCCAACAGCAGACAGCACAAATACAACACCAAGCCGGGCCTGACGTGTGTTCCTTTCTTCGCAGATGGCAGTGAGGGAATGGGGGGGGGGGGGGCTATTAAAAGTATTAGGGGATGAGTAAGGTCATGATGAAAATAAGAGAGGAATTAGGATTATTACAGTGGAGGTACAGGTATGTGGGACACAAATCCATGGGAAAAGAGGTTTCACTAGTTCCAACAATCACAGAAAAAAATTATGTTTTTCCTCTTAATACCTTTTTGAGAAAGACATGTCACACCCATTAATAACCAAACAAGTTTCTAAAAGGCCTGTGGGTGACAGCCTCCGCTGAGAAAAAAAAGACTTAATTTCCTATCACAGTGGGCCAGATTCTCAGTTTGCGTGAACTGGCAGGATTAATCTGAAATGAATTGAGTTGTGCTGACTTAATGCCAATTGGCCTACTGTTTTAAGATGTTAAAAATACTTCCAAGCAAATACAGAAAAGAAACAAAAAATTTAGGCAGGAATACGTTTAGGGAAAATGGGCATAATATTACAATATGAAAAGCCATTACGGTGTAATAGGAGATGGTAGGGAGGTAAAATATTAACTATGTTAAGATCTGGTATCGAAACTAAGTAGGATATTCATCCCTTTCTATCCCAAAACATTTATCAGTTTTATTTACCCTGTTACAGGAAGCAGCATCAGTTTTGCACGAACACCTAGGCTGGGATAAAAAGCCTGAAGCATGGATACAAGGAGGTGACCAGGACTGTGAGGAAGAGTCAGTAGCAAAGTGAAATACAGGGTGGCATTAGGAGACCCGATCCTGGGAATCACTCTTGGTTGAAATGCAGAGGATCAACTGTGCTCACTACAGCATCTCCTCTCTGTTGGAGGAACAGACTCTTAAGGCACAGGAATCCCACTGCCTCTCTGCTGTTAGCTGATCTTTGTAAGAAGTACCGGTTAACCGGAAATACTGGGAATACTGGGGTCAGAGGTAGCTGACAGATGACTTGGATCAACTCATATGATTTCATTTCTTTTAAAAAATAAATCCCCCTCCTGACAGCAGGTAAATCCAGAACTTTCTGTTCAGCTGGTTTAGAATGTTTAACCACTTCTGTCTTTTTAGGCCCATTTTGAAATAATGCTATACAGAGAAAAGACCCTGGTAGACTTAATTTTGTAAATAATAATAGAGATGCAATTTTTTTTTCAGTCATTATTTGGTACATATGTCAGATCTGCATTTTCCTGCAAATTTAAAATGTGGGAAATACATAAGTCACCAGGCTGTGTTTAAGAAATGCCAGGAGGTGGCGTGTGCCTACTTGATTTGCTCCTTCAGATTCAAGCACAGTTTTGTGCTGCAGGTACCTGAATACGTGCATTTGCTTCCACTTGGACTTCTGCCACAATTTACATAAATGGTACGTACCATTTAGTGTTTACCAAATGAGAAACTATTCTCTAATTTGTTTGCTCATTGCTGTTCAATGTGTGTCCCAGTTGAGCATTTGTTACCTCTTCAGATCTTGCTTTTGAAACTTAATTCCTTGTGGACTTTTGCTTTAGTGCTCATTGATGCTTGTCTGAGTTCCTCACAAAATGTAATGTGTTAATTTGCTTTACCCAGCACTTTTTTGACATGAGTAAATAAGATACTTTTACCTCATTTGAACTGAATCACAGAAAGATTAAGGTTTGGGATATAGAGTTTGCAATGCAGAAAACTTGGGGTTTCTGGAGTATTTGTCTTAGAAGGGCAATTGCTACTGCTACATGAAATGGCCCCTTGCAGAAACAGTCACTGCCAATACCTACCCGCTCCCTTCCAATATCTCCAGTTGTTTCCCACTCCAGTCCTGTCTCCTTGGTCTAAAGTCCAACTTTTCCTTTCTTAATCCCTCTGCAGCAACATGTAGGGAGAGGAGTGGATGTTGCTTCTTTCCTGGAAAAAATGCAAAAATAAGTAGTTGCTAAGGGCAAGATAAGTTTTGTGCGTTATGGGAGAGGTGGGGAGTCCTGTAGTTCAGGGGAACTAAAGCAGAAGGATGGGAGATGGTGAGAGAGGAAAAGGGTAGGTGGAGGCAAAGACCCTGTGCCCTTCTCTCTCTCAAGACTCTTCCAGAGCCATGCGGGCATCACTCAGTATCCCTCACCAAATGCCCACTCAAATTCACCTGCTTGTCATGCAGCCCCTTGGCCTTCCCAGCCCCTGCATGTATTTCTCATGTTTTTCTTCAGTCATCTCCTGCCAGCTTTCCTGTTACCCATTTGCCACCCACATTGCCACATGCTACCAAGCTGAATTTTGCCTGCAGAGCTGAAAAGCTGAATAAAAGCTGCCATCACCAAAGACTTATATTGAGAGTATTTGCCAACTTTAGCATCCTCCCCTCCCCTTCCTTTCCCCAGATAAGTTTGCCTCTCCCAAACTGCTGGGAACGAGGGCTGGCCTGTGCTACCCCCAGAGTGTTTCCTGGGAGAGCACTGTCTAGTTATGCCAATATGCCAAGTTCATAAATATAAAATTGTGATAAAAGTGTTGCTTTATCTAGTTTGTTAGATTCAGCAGCCTGGGAAGAGGCCATGCCCTGACATGACATATGTGACTATCAAAATCTGAAATTAGTTTAAGATTTGTTTTCAAGCATGCCAGTTGGCCCTGCGTGCTGACAGCCTGATTCTGTGAGTCGTATGTCCTTCATTAAGGGTTCACATGAGGTGTCACCCTGAAGACAAAATTAGGGCCAAAACTGATTGAAAAGGTGGCAGCCAGTAAGGCTAACATTTCCAAAGCTGGGTTACTGCTGTCAGTAAAGGAGCCTGATGCTGTCTATCATTCATATTCTTTTTCTTTAGGCACTGGAATTTATTAATTTTGCCCAAAGTGATCTAGAACTTGCACAGCCAAGTGCTGTGCCCTGCCATGTACTTCTTAATCCCCTGACCCTTATCTGCTAGTAGATAAGTAGATAGGATTCCCAAATTCATATGACTTCCAAGCTAATCAGGATGCCCTATGAGAGAATAAAAGAGCGAACATGTATTTAAATAGTAGATAATCTGACTGAAAAAAAAACCCAAACACACAGAACATTTAAAAAGAACGCAGTGTTAAAATGCAGCTTTTTGATATTGCTGACTTTTAAAACCACTTCAAGAAATGCTATTCATGAGATCACTGACAGGGTTAATTTCTGACGTCGCCTTGCCTTACAGAATTTCACTGAAGAAAGCAAGGCTGTATACATGTGAATGAACAAAATTTAGCTCAGAGTTGTTCATCTGCTGTGACTGCTACGCAGAAAATATCTGTTGCTTGATCATATTCTGTGCTTTATCTTGGTATAATTTTGACAGCAGAACAGATATGACATTTATACTGTGTTTAGCACATCTGAGGAAACTTTAAAGTGTTAAATAGAAAAATATCTATAGTCCTTTATAACCTATCCTGTCTCTGCTGAATAGGTAATTACTGAGATTAAACAAGCATTTCTAAATTCCAATTGCTTCTATGTTCTGATGGCTTTATATATGTCCTTCTAAAGCAAACATGAAAGAGATATTTGCTTTATTTTTTTTTAATAGCCTGCAAAAGAAATTACATTATTTTCAGGAATAACAACAAGTTGTTGTTTTTGAATTATAAAAACTGTATTTTGCAATACTTGAACTTGTTTCTACTTCAAAGTTTCTGAAGCAAGAGAGCTTACATGTGTTTTTAAAAAACTTTTATTAAAACAAAACATAACTGTCAACATGTGTACTGGAGAGAAACCCATGGCTATAACCAAAAATACTATGCCATGATCTAGTTCAGACCCATTTCAGTCATTTTCTGACCATCTTCAGATGTCTTGCAATTATAGATACACTTGTAAATAAATCAGTCCAGGTTTAGCCTCTACAGGTGTAGGATCAAGTGGTTGGTTGTTACTGCTTATAGTTGATGTCTATAACCCATCAGATTTATTAACATAGCATTTATAGCTTAAGCCATCTTCAGTGTGATTTACACTGGCAATAAAATTATCTCCAAATGCAGGAGCTCATTTTGGATAGTGTCCAAAGGATTCATTGTTTTTAATGTCTGATCTGACTTCTGTCAGGTAATCTAAACGTGTTCTGATGCCACACAAGTGGGCTGTGGTCTCAGGCATCATCCTTCTACGGCCTCAGTGCTGCTTTCTTTTTATTCACAAAAACTGTAGAGACAACAGTCCTTAGTTTAAAACTGGTACTTGTATATCTGATTGTCAAGTGCAAGGCAACTGTGTGAAACACATTTTTATTGTACTAAGAATAAAATTTTTATTGGCAAGATTAAAGGCAAGCTAGGTATATATTTTTTTAATATTGTATAAAACGCAAAAGATTAACCCATCCCACATCTCCTACTACCTTTAGACAGATGTTTGTAATTGATTACAAAATTCTGATGTGATTATTTATTCACTTTCATGTTGCATCTACTTCTTACTGGCTCAGAAGATACTTCAATATTCCCTGTATTCTTATACACTCTTTCAAAGGGTAGGTAGAAAGCATTGCTGTCACATAATCAAAGCCATCTTGAAAGAAAAAGTTTGCCTCCTTATTTGACCTTTTTAGAGGAACAGACTTGCATAAACCTCTCTTCCCTCCCAGCTATGGTGCTGTACCTGAACGAGAGACTTACTGCTTCCTACCTCATCCATCCCATTCCAGAGAGAACTGGTCTATAAAATTATACCTTTCCACTTGGCTTGCAACAGATTATCTTTTTGCTTTCTTGCATAAGGCTAGACTTCTTAAAGTGAAAGGAGGAATAAAAATAAATAAAGGTACAGTTTTTTGCAGGAACTCTGTATAGTGACAAGAAGAAACTTTGCTTACAAGCCAGGGTAATGAAAGGCAGTAACCTGTATTTGAAGCAAGATGAAATGGAGAAATATACAAGTGTTGTTTGACAATTATCTTGACTTCATCCTTAATTTTACTTTTTAAAGAAGACTGAGAAACTGAAGGACTCCATCAGCCTCTCAGGTTTGTGTTATGGAGTTTCAAAACAGCTCTCCAAAGCAGGTGCAAATGGTAGCTTTTTATGTTTTCTTCATACGAAGTTGCGTTTATTCTCCCATAGCATTCATTAGGAATGGATTTATGTGATTGCATGTCCAACTTGAGCTTGAAGAATATTTGCCCAGAACTCTCCTTGTCTTTGAAACGTTCAACAGATAGAATTTCTGATCAAAATAGCTTGAAAAGGTGGTTTCTTTAACTGTGAGAATAGATGACTGTATTGTCGTTAACTAAATGGTAGCTGGGTGAAGTTATGGCAGGGACAAGGTAGGGGACAAGAAACGAGGTAAAGGTTGGTGGAGAACTTCAGAACTAGGAATAATTTCTCAGTGCCGCTCTCTCAATGTCGTTTTAGCCCCAGCGTCTCCTCCCAGCTGTGTCCCCAGCCATGATGGCTGTCTGGAAAGGTAACCTACTTACATTCCCATCCCATGCCTTGCTGAGGAAGAACACTGAAAAGATCAGGAGAGTCCCCTAAGGAATTAAAATCTCAGCTGAACACTCATACCATTTAGTTGATGTGAAGGTCAGTTTTCTATGTGGTGAGCCTGGTGAAGAAAGAATTGAGACCAGTAACCAATGTCACCCACACTGCTATATTGTGACTTTGAATTCAAAATGATGAATAGCTCAGAAAGGCCACCAATTACACAGCTTTTCCCCTAATGTATGAAGTCCTCTTAAGGTTCAAGCTGATTCAGCGTAGTGAGGGATGTGCTAAAAAATCCTGTATTACAGAACTGTATGTTTATAAAAGAAATTTGTACAGACCATTTTACATCTGCTGAAGTGCATGGAATATTTGAATATAGCTGATAAGCGGTACACGATTCCTTATTTGTAATACATGAACTCACAGTTCAGTGTTACGTGAAGTGTTCTAGCACTGCAGAAGATTGCCTTAATCAAGTAACGTCTGTCTCTGGAGGGAAGGAACCCAAGTAAGATGAAGCTGGGGTGAGAGGAACATAAAGGGTGAAGGGAACATTGGTACCATTCTTTTATCACCCACTTCTACTGATCCTGCAAAAGTCTCTTTATCTCCATCAGCAGGTTTCAGGCACCAGGGAGTCTGCAATACCATTCTCCGCCGTACTTCTTCGACCCTTCAGGGACTGCCATTTGATGGGAGTAAGGGAAGTGCAGGCGGGGACAGACAAGAGGCTGTGCCTGCAAGCTGTAAGGCACATTTATTACTGCGAGACAAAAAGCAAGGAAGGATGCCTGGTCTTCGAAGGTTTGTTTCACAGAATGAATCCCTTATGTCTTGCCCACAAGGAAGAAAACTTGAAATTTCAAAAATTAGTAAGGGGTAACACTAGCCCTCTCCCTGACATAGATTCTGCCTTTGCTAGGGCTGACCCATTTCTGTTCTTCCTTTAGCAAGACAGTATCTCACCAGAATAACAGTATGGTTCAGTTCATACACAATGTCCCTTGCCATTGTTAAGATTCAGAATGTAATTCAGTTATAAATATAGCTATTAATTTCAGGATCTCTAGGGATATGCTGAGACACTGATGCCTAGCTCCTTCATTACTTTATGTTGTATCTTACACAGCCAGACTGCATCAACATTTTTACACATTCTCCAGTTCTGATTAAGAAATGTATCTGCAGGAAATAAAGCTTACATCAGAACATTTTGTTGCAAATTTACCTTTCCTGTCAAACTTGTTGGCTGGCTGAAAAATACAATTTGTATAAACTACTCTTGTCATAAAGGAATGCATTCTCTGTGAACAGAGACTCAGGGCTTGGACTCTGCCCTTACCCTGCTATGTGCTTAGGGGCAAGACACATTATCTGTTCTCCTGATCCCCATATTCGAAGTGCGATCAATAATTGTTACATCCTCTACAAAGAATATTTACTTCCAGTGATACAAAGCACTTGTACTGGAGCAAGATGGTCTGATAATGTTGCAAACTGTCCATCCTCCCATCTCCTATCTTGGGCTGTTATATCACTCATAGTATCAGCCATCCAAGCACTAAAAATTTATTAATCCACTCTGCTTCTCTTCCTGCTTCCCCCAAACCATGAGACTGGCTTAACTATTATAAGGTTAAAGCAAGAATAAGAAGATAATAGATTTAATAACAAGAATTAGATTTTTCTTTTTTCCTTCAGATGCTTGAGACTTACGGTTACCCTTGTGTCTTATTTCAAGCTTTTTATTCATGGCAATCAGAGCCTTAGCTTCTTATGTGAAAATTTATTTCTATAATCCAGTAGTCAGGGCTTTGCCACACAAATAAAATACCATGAGTCTACAATGTCTAAAACCACAGCACTTGGTGCACAGCCTGCTTTTCACTACAGTGTAATTTCGCATTGCATTATTCCTAGTTTCATATTTCACATAAAGTTTTAGTTCCTGGAGGTCCACTGCTCCTTTTCTGCAGATGAATTCTGATTTTCTGAATGGCTGTGTTCCTTTTGCAGACTGAATTCAGTTCCCCTCCAGAGGCCAGGGGAGTGAGGGAGCAGCTGGGGGAGCAGCTGGCAGCCACCCAAGGTCAGCCCACCACACAACCCAAGGAATAGGAATTTTGCTTCCTAGAATTTGGCCCTGAACATTTATCTTGATACCTAGAAGAATTCACATATTAATTGTGGCAGCTCAAACAGGCTTAATAAAGCAAAACAACCCACTTTTCCAGAAACGGCATGTATCGTGAAACTAAGCAAATTACAAACAGCAGGTAATACATTTTGGAGCACAAATTACACCCTGCAATGCATGCGGCTTCGCTTTGCCCCCAGTGGAATACTTTAATAAACCAATTAAAGTACTTTTTGAAATAGTATACTAATGAAATCATAATCACATCAATACGTGTCCTGAGTGGACACTGATCTTAGAGTAGGTACAAAAGAAAAATGTTGCATGCACGTTCTTTGGAGACTAATCTCAACTGAAAATAATTCCTATGAAACCGAATTAGCTAGATGTTAAGTCAGCTTCTTTCTGTAGATGATTTGCAGTCCATTCCACTTAACTTCATAAGCTGTTGGCAAGTTTAACTTATTTCTCAGTATCTGATGAAGAAATGGAATGAAGAAAGCATCTTGTTTCTTATTTTCCTTTTTGCAAGCGCCATGCATTGTAAATCCTCCTGCCAGGGGCAGTCAGTGGAAATTCAGGTTTTTTAAACTCTTGGGCTCTGACCTAAATGTTGAACGATCTCAATGATTTAGACTATATTTGCATTTGTGCAGAGAAAAGGGGGGAAGTACATGTGGTACTACATTGGGTGCCTGTGCCCAGGCAGTGGGGCTGGGGGGCAGCCTCGGGGGGGAAAGGGGGAGGGGGCCGGCCCCAGCAGCCCCCCGCAGGGCTCAGCTGAGCCCCTCAGCGGAGCCGGGGGCGCCGGGGAGGGGGGAAACAGGTTTGGGCAAGGGCCAGAGGCGGCCCCGGGGAGGGGGAAACAGGTTTGGGCAAGGGCCAGAGGCGGCCCAGGCAGAGGAGGAGGCAGCCGAGGGGGGAGCAGCAGCAGAGGCAGCCCCAGGCCGCAGCAGGAGGAGGGCAGGAGGTGCCGCAGGCCCGGAGCAGGGCTCCCCTGCAGCCCTGGCGAGCCCCCGCCGGGGCAGAGCCCCAGCCCGCAGCCCGGGGAGGGCCCCAGGCCGCAGCTGGGGGCTCTTTCCTGCAGGAGCTGCGGCCCTGGCGAGCCCCGGCGGGAGCAGGGGGTCCCTGAAGGGCTGCAGCCCGGGGCAGGGCCCGCGCTGGCGCAGGGAGACGGGGCAGGAGGCGGGAGCGGGGCTGAGGGGCTCACACGGGCTGGCACACGGCCCACACCGGCACAGCCCGGCCCGGCCCGCGGGGGCAGAGGGGCCGGGAGCTGAGGGGGCAGCTGGGAACAGGAATTTAGGGAGGGTGCTAGGAAAGTGTTTTAATGTTTGTCTTTGTCACTACCTGAACAATTGGCAATACATTAATTTTCCTCCGTTAGAGCCTGCTTTGCCTGCAGTGTGGTAACTGTTGAATGATCTTTCTGTCTTCATCTTGACCCATGAGCTTTTCCATCCTACTTTCTCCCCCTGTCTTGCTGAGAAGGGGCAGTAACAGTGCAGCTGGGTGAGGGTCTGACAGCAAGTCAAGGTCAGACCACCACAGGTGGTAATAGCTAAAAAAGAAAATACATTGCTCAGTAATCTGTCATGTCTAGATGTCAAGAGCATCAGCCAGGAAGGCTGAAACATCTGATGTGAAACAGGAAAGCAAATATTACATATGCTGTTTCTGACTATAATAACCTCTGAAAAGAAGAAGAGAAACAAATGTGAGTTCCAATGGTGAGTCTTTCATAAAAAAACCCAAACAACTAGTAAAACAGTTTCAATGGGAGTGTATTTATCTTAAGTACTCATATAATTTTTGTCTGGGAAATTCATATCTTATTGTTGAGAAAAAGGTGAAATAACTTTGATGTTACACACCAGAAACTGTTGTTTTGTAGCTGACATCATCATGATCTGCAGTATTTTGTAGTAAAGGAGAGTCCATAGAGAGTGGGTTACTGGGATAGATCCTAACTGGTACAGACATGCAGAGAAATGAAAAAAAATATATATACACTGATAGAAAATGATCACAAAATCACAGAATTGTTGAGGTTGGAGGGGACATCTCGAGATCGTCTAATCCAACCTTCTTCCTCAAAGCAGGGTCAGCTCAAGCACATTGCTCAGGACTGTGTCCATTCAGGTTTTGAGTATTTCCACAGATAGAGACTCCACAATCTCTCTGTGAAACCTATTCCACAGTTTGACCATCCTCACAGTGAAAAGGTTTTCTTACGTTTAAATATAAAAATTCCTGTAATTTCAGTTTGTGTCCATTGCTTCTCATATTGTTGCTGGACAGCACTGAGCAGAATCTGCCTCTGCCCTTCCTCCATCTATCAAGTATTTATACACATTGATAATGTGCCCCTGGGCCTTTTCTGCTCCAGAATGAATAGTCCCAGCCCTCTCAACCTCTCCTCATATGACATGCTCCAGTCCCTTAATCAGCTTTGTGACCCTTCGCAGTGTCCCTCTTGACTGGAGAGATGAGAGCTGGACCTGTGTCTTCAGATGTGTCTCATGGGGGGCAAATAGAGTGTGAGGATTACCTCCCTCAATCAACCACAGAAACCCTTTTTGTAAAGCAGCGGAGGAGGCTGTTGGCTTTCTTTGCCATGAGGGCTCATTCTGGGTCATGGTCAACTTGGTGTTCACCAGGATCTCCAGGGCCTTTCCTGCCAAGCTGTTTTGCAGCATGTTGCCCCCCAGCCTGTACTGGTGTATGGGGTTATTTCTTCCCAGGCATAGGACTTTCCATTCTATTTTCTTCTTGAGATTCCTGTCAGCCCGTTTTTGCAGCCTAACGAAAACCCTCTGAATAGCAGCACACATATCTAATGTATCAGCCACTCCTTCAGTTTCATATCATCTGTGTACTTGCTGAGGGTGCTGTCTGTCCCATCATCCAGGTCATCAATGAAGTTGTTAAACAGTGTTGGCCCTTAGGATACACCCTTGGCAACTTGCCTCCAGCTGGACTTCATGCTGCTGCTGACAAACATTTGAGCCCAGCAGTTCAGCCAGTTTTCCTTCCACATGGCTGTTCATTATCTAGTCAATATTTCATCAGTTTGTCGATACAGAGATGATGTCAAAAGCATTGCTGAAGTCATGATAAAAAACAGTCACTGCTTTCACCTTGTCCACCAAGCTAGTCATTCTGTTTTAGGAAGCTATCAGGTTGGTCAGGATTTCCTTTTCATGAATCTATGCTGACTATTCCCAGTCACCTCATCCTTCATACGTGTAGAGGTGGTTTGGATTATTGGCTCCATCACTGTCTGAGGGATTGAGGTGAGGCTGACCAGCCTGTAGCTCCTAGTTCTTGATCTTTCCAGACTAGTTAAAGCTTTTGTCAGTTGTACAAGCGTGGCTTCAGCAAAACAAGACAAGCAAATCGACTGCTCAGTATCATGCTCAAGATGTTGGTTCAAACAAGGTTTTGTATTTTGTTGGCCAAATGTCATAACCACTGTGTTTTAAGAATAACTTCCAGTTTCATGTCCAATACAGTGACTTAAGTCCCTGAAAAGCAACCTTCTATCTGTAAGTTTTGTAGAACAGCTACTTGTAATGATTAACTGAGCCAAGATGCTTATGAAATATCATTTTAGTTACAGAGGCTCAATTTTTGCATCACAAAACCCTCTGCTATTAAAGCTGTAGAATACTTCAGTGGAAAATAAGGGTTCAGAGGTCACCTTGAATTTATAACCACAGCTGATGTGAAGTACAAGTGGAAATTAGGTGATTCACACTTTATACTGCACAAATCTCTCTGTGAGAGTGGATATAAATTCTGTGGGCAGCAGTAGGGCAAAATGTATTGTAAAGAAGTCAATGGTTTGATTGTTAACAGCCGTGTTATAGAAGGATAGCACTTGCTTCCCACCCCTCCTTCCTAACCAGCAGCGAGCATCAGGTAAAACTTAACTCTAAAATGAACATACAGCACCACCTCTCGATGGGATTGCTTTCTGCAACGTGATCGTTCTGGAGTTCCTCTCCTCCCGGCTCCCTGCCCCCCTGATGAATGTAGTGAGAATTTGAGACAAGTAACATAGTATTTTGCGATAACAATTCTGTGAAAGTGTAAATATTCTCCCATCTCTGGTGGCTGCAGGGTCAATCTGTCTGCACAAGGCCTGTAAAGAGTTGCCATTTGCAACCCTGAGGTTACACCTATCCACTCAGTCCCACACGTGTTCACCTTCTCTCCACCAGTGCGATGGGGAAGAAAGTAAGAAGAGTGAAAGTGAGAAGCCTCATGAGCTGTGTAACCATGACTTGGGAGGGCAAGTGCCATCACTTCAAACATCCCCCCCTCCCCCTTCCTTCTCCCTCTCCCCAGCTTTATATGCTGATCATGATGTCATACGGTGTGGGATGCCCCTTGGGTCAGTTGGGGTCAGCTGTCCCAGTTGTGTCCCCTCCCAAGTTCTCGCCAACCCCCAGTGGTGTGAGAAGCAGAAAAAGTCTTGATGCTGCATAAGCACTGCTCAGCAATTACCAAAACAACCCTCTGTTATCAACACTGTTTCGGTCACAAATTCAAAACAGCACCATATGGACGGTAACTTTTCTATCGGCCCAAACCAGTACAGCATCTTCAATGAAACATTGGATTGGGCAACTGGGTCAGCTCCTCTATTGGGAGGTCAGAACCCACGTTTATGTGCTTTAACAAGGAGGTAGGTTTAGCAGGAATAGGAATCTCTTAAATTTGAACTGCTACCACCAAAAAAGTTACATGGGTGCCAGCCTTGTATGGAACTGTATTTTTACATAATTCAGACATCCTGAGGATGTTACTCCACATTATTTTTATATGTTTTTTCCCCCCTTGAATGTTATTATTTTGGTATGAAAATGGATTCTTCTTTTGGGCTGGACATTTCCTCAACAGACATTAGAGGACTAAAACCTCAATAAATAGGAGCCTTTGTTAGGGAACATTAAAATCTGTTAGCATCTAAAGAGTAAAAAAAAAATCCAACATGGATCCATGGTAATTCAGGCATCTACAAATATAAATAACCAAGAAAATTTTAAAATTTTGTGGATACTAGGTGAGAATCTCTTGTAGCTATTGTCTGTATTTGCATAATTTTGTCAAGAACTAGTTCTCTTTTAGCAGCAAAGGTTAACAGGTATCATTGCAGACTGACTGGCATAAATAGGTATTTCCAGGCAGTTTACTGCTCTGGCACACTTGCAAATAAGTTAGCCATCTTGGACCAAATTTTAAAAAAAAGCCTAATGATGAGGCAGTATCTATAAATAATCCAAAATACGCAGATTCAGAAGAAAAGTAATTCACGCATGTCTTGTCTCTTTCACAAAGAAACATGAGCTCAGAACTTTGAGGACCTGATGCTTAAAGTAATCAACCTGCTGGCTGACTAGATCCTCATAATAACATTATTTTTCTGAGAAAATCCTAGCAGCAACAGATTTCTTAAAGAGTTCTGAATTCTACGCTGATTTTCATTTAAAGAACAGGATAAAAATATTTTCTGTCAGTACAGAGCCTGCCGTGGGGAAAACATAAATACATGCTTGTAGTTAGCATGAAATCTATGGTATCATCATAATTTTATTCTGTTACCAAAACATGTGACAGGAATTCAAAATTCTTTCTGTTATCCATCACAATACAGCCTTGTACAGATAACATAATAAAATGCCACAGGCTGATTTATGCTTTAAAGATAAACAGTGTAGACTATATGTACCAAACTTTTGGTCATTGTCTCAGAAAAATAAATCACTTTGTCATTTTTATTTTGTAGGCTATTAAAAAATGTGATGGCTAATTAGAATGAAAAAATGTAGCTTCATTATTCATTGAATTGAGCTGCATAACACTGCACTATCAAAAGGATCCGGGGAAGAAAAGAGGCATTAAATTAGTAACACCAGACTTGAAAGTTTCTAAACAGTGCATATAAATAATTAATATCAAAGAGGAATATAAAAAATTAAAAGTAACTCGAATCCTGTGAACATGTGCGGTCCTTATGCAATCAAAACTCCCACAGAAACAAGAAGTTTTCCTATGAAAGAAGAGAAGACTTAAGGGCTTAGGAGATGAGATCAGCTGAAGGAAGAATGAACATTTATTAAATATGACCCAATCTGAAAAACTGTTTCTTGAATTAAAGCAGCTGTCTAATCCTTTCTAATAGTCACAATTATTTTCTAATCCTTTTTTTCCCCATCTTATCATTTGAAACAAATACAAGAACAGTGATTTCCAAAGGAAGATGATGCC
Organism: Falco peregrinus; assembly: GCF_023634155.1. Taxonomy (NCBI): domain Eukaryota; kingdom Metazoa; phylum Chordata; class Aves; order Falconiformes; family Falconidae; genus Falco; species Falco peregrinus. The sequence goes on from NC_073723.1 coordinate 15,621,150, forward strand.
ATAAGAGCTTGCTAGTTTTACTTCTGTAAGTTCGCTTGACTCTTTTAAAGTGGATCTATGCCTGTGACTTCAGCTGTAATCTTTGTTTTGTTTGCATGAAGCAAAGAGGGAGAATGGAAGAATGACTTTTCTTCTGTGCCAAACTCCAGGGAATAGCGAAATTCATGGCTGTCCACAGGCAGCGGGCTAAGGCAGTGCCCACTGTGAGTGTTTTGTGGGGCAGCTAACTGCAGACAGTGTACGTGCTCAAGAGAACACACAGACTCCTACTACTCACTCGCATCTAGCTATTTTCCCTTTCTGTTCTACTACATGTTTCTACACTGAAACGACAGCCATCTTCCATTTTCCCAGAACAGCGCCAGCAAGTCCAGCAGAAGAAAAAAGTCGATTGAAGGAACAAAGCTTGAAGTCCTAAAGATAAACCTAGTTAGGAGAGAGTGAGGACTACAAGAGCTGTGATACTGCGCATAAATAGCAGCTTGCAGCTGGGCTTGAAACAAAGAAATCTGGCAACAGCTGCTACATGAACTTCCTACAACTGTTGAAGTCTTCAGCTCCTCTTGAATCCCCTTGCCACTGCTGTACTCTTCCTCAGTCTCAGATTAAAAAAAAATAGTGGGTTTTTCTGTTTATTTATGGACTTGAAAATTTCCTGGTGTCCCTTTCGCTGGAAGGCCCGTGCCATGAAGGGTTCTATCAGCTCTGCTCTGTCTCTTGCTCTCCCTCAGGTGAGGAAAATACCATCCCCTAGAGAAAACAGGTCCAAATCAGTCATTATAAAATGTTGAAATGAATGAATGATTTTTTCCAAAAAACCTCCACTCCCATACATACATAGGACTGTATAACTAGAAAATATATTTTTTAATTGTATTATACATGCTTACTGCCTTAGCAAAAAAAAATAAAAAAAAATTCCTGATCGTGTCTGGTTGCGGCAGACCTGTGAGCTCACCTTTACTGACAGTTTGCTGGGATGAGCAAGAGGATGGAGTGTAACTGATACGCAACAAGTTCATGCTCAGACGTACACACAGGAGAAACAATTCTTACCTGTTCCCATAGTCACATTTTAATTATGCTCCTGTGCCCCTCGTTCTCTCTTGGAGCTTTTTCAGCTTGCTTTCCATTTGTTTGCTGTGGGAGTAGATGTGCACATGATCACTGAATTGTCAGAAATCCTCCAAATCTAATTTACTGAAGGCAGGAACAACTGGATGCACAAGGGAACCTGAATAAAGTTCAGTTTAAGTAAAAATCACAAGCATTTTTAAAGAGGAGTGCTAAGATTATTTCCTTTTATTGTTTTAGGCAATAACATGAAAATCTTTATGGCTTTAAATATCAGTAGAAGAGCCATCTACTCATCATCTCATAAAGCATGCTGTTCTTCATTAGTGCTTGAGTTTTTACAAAATCTGTAAAGGCTTTTGTGTTTGGAAGTGCAAAATAAATTGAATTGTACAGAGTGTCAGCAGTCAGGCAAAATTAAGGATTTCAGGGAGCCATAATGGCAGAGAACATAATGGTATTTAAATTACTGGGCCATAAAGGATGGAACGATCAACAAGTGAGTAAAAAACATAACCCATGAAGAAAACTCCCAGAGCAAAGTACAGTTATTTCATCCCATTAAGGGATTCAACTTCTTTTCTAATTTTTGAAACAGATGGTATGACAAGATTGGCAATGCTCTACAGCATGAGCATCATCTAACTCATTCAGAGCTGAGCTGAAAATAACAAAATGAAACTCAGCATGGAAAAAGACTCAAGCTAACACATGTATGGGGAAAGAAATTCAAAACAAAGAGATGCAAACAGAAAAGGAAACCTGGAAAGCAAGTGTACTAAAGGAGGCCAAGAAAAGGGTGGCGCACAGATGATGTCCACTTAACCAGGAGAGGGGTTGTAGCTGTGCAGTCTTTAATTATCTAAACTGGAGCATGCTTGGAATGTTGGGACTTGCACTTCTAGACACAGCTAATAGATTAGTGATTACATGGCTTTTAATGATGAGAAGTCACTAAAGCTTGAGTTTCTATGCCTTCTGTAGAATTTTCCATACCTTCTTGACCTTCTTCATGGCAGACATGATGCATATATTTTATGGTTCAGAAGATCTGTAAATCTTGTTAGAGTTGCAGACTACTCTGTTTTCCTCAGCCCCCCAGGGAAGATCTGATTCAGCCTCACAGTGCCACCTTCTGAAACACCAGCAACTGAGTGCTGCGTATTTGGATATTTGTCATGAATAAAAAGATATTCACCAGGTCCATCTGTGTGCAGCAAGGTCAGACAAATTGACAGAACCACCCTTCCCTGACCAAAGTGTTTGGGGGGAGCTGTGCCTTTCCTGGTTCCTTCTTGGTTTTTATTTATAGCAATACTTAAGCACTTCCCATACATTACATTTCCACAATACATTCCTTTATAACTGGTTATGTAAAATAGTTCAAAATATCCTTTATTTATCATCATGAGGCTGAAAAATGAAGTTAATTAGAACTCATTCAGAGATTTGATGGCTGTGAGCAATTCCACTTCATAAGTTTCAGGACTAGTGTATTTTGTCCTTTTATTATTTGCTTCTGTAACACTTTCAATACTTTGTATAGTGGTCTCTTTCTTGTGACTATTAATGCATAGATTCAAAAAATGTCTTGGGTTTAATTATGTCTTAAAAAGAATCAAAGAGATACTTCATGTAATGTTTCATTCTCCTGGCACATCTCGGTTTTTTCTTTTGACTCCATTATCTTTTGCTTTACTAGTTTAAATTTAACATGGATTATTTGGAAATAAAGACCAAACTGATTCAGTTTTTCATTAAAAAAAGTTCATTGAAATCAATTGAGAAACACTGGTAAGTGCTTCAGAGTGCAAAATGATTTCCTGATAATTTTAGGAAGGAATCCTGACTCCTGTTCTCCTTCCCCGCCACTTTGTACACAATTAACTCAAGTGCTTTCCTTGCTTCTTTCTGTGGTGTATGTTGTCTTAATTGATCTGTTAAAAATGTTCATAATGAAAATTGAAAAAAAAAAAAAAAGGATTTTTTCCAAGTTGGTTTTAATTTCACCAAATAGTGATGCCTTGTCCAGTACAGAAAGAGAAAAAAGCATCCGTTTTGTGAAATTCTGTTGGTTTGTTTCCTTACAGACTGGCTAGATGTCTAGCTCTGGGCACCTCCAGTTTTGGCCAGCAAAATTACAGATGAAAGTCTATAAACAAGTAGTAGGATAGTCATAATGGATTTTTGTATCATGCAGGTTTATGCATTTAACTTCTATTTCCTTTAAGAGGCTTCTTTCATTAGGCTTGCTACAGAAGATTTGGAGACACACAGTCACATCCAAAATGGTGCCTCATAGCATGGCATTTTCGCATCTTTTCCTTTGGGAAAGCCTCTTCCTGCTTATTCTCTCTGTTACCTGAGCCTGGAGAAGGTCCCTGATGTAAAAAGCATGTCCTCTGGTCCTAATAATTGATTACTGAGTTATCTCCTGGTAAGGCAGATGGTTATACCCTTTCATTTCTTTCTCAGTCCTTCTTATGGTCCATTATGTTGCTCTTTTTTTGCACATCTTTTCCTGCCCACTTGACTTCTTTTTACAGTCTTTTGAAAGCTCAGCAGTACGTATGCTTACCTTGAAGAAATAATACCACACAGGCAAAAAAAAAAATAATTATAATAACTTCATTAAATTCTTTACATTCATTCTGTCATGAGCTCCATATTGACACCAGACACAGTATAACCAATGGTGAAATGAAGGAAAGATGCTTAAGCCAAGCAGTACCAGCCCATGGGCACTGTCAGTTTTTAGGGAGACTTGTTCTGGACATTTAGTAATTTAAATTTTGTTTGTTTTGAAAGAAAGATTCTAAGCATACATGGTAAAGAATCTGAGTAAAAATTATTCCCTTTGTAATTTGAAATATAAGGATAACAGTTATTAACTTGGGCCAAGGTTTATATTTTCCTTTAACACAGCAGTTATCGAGGAAAAGTTTTACATTAGGTTTGTAAAAAATCATTACATGAGCAACAGATATTTGTTATTTCCTGAATATCTCATGTTCCCAATTAAAAGTAGCCTTTTACAGAAAGTATCTTTTTCTGCTTGATTTTAAGTCATTACAGTGACTCATTAAAATATATTGTTTCTGCAAACTCCCTAAGGCAGCAAATGAAATGTCATACAGACAGATCATCATCCATAAGGCACTGCTTTGCAATTAATATGACTTTTATAACACACTGTTGGTTTTTTTAGACTGACAATGTGTCCTGAGCCTCATTTTTTTTTTTTTTAAAGCATTACAGGCAGCTTTGAAGTGAAGGGAATCACTTTGGGTATGTACAGAGACGGATGATCATGGGGATACAACCCATCGCTGCCTCTCAGTATGCAAATGATGCATGTCTACATTTGTAAGTGCAGAGGTTCACCATGGGACTTTGTGTATACAAATGTAAGAAACTGTTTGCAAACCCTCATGGTGAATTTAACATAACTGTAGCATATGTAACACACTGGCTGACTGCACAGATCCGTGCTGGGATAAATGGCCTGTACTGAGGGAAGGGCCTGAGCAAAGACATCAGAAGGTTGCAATGATGTAAGCACTAGTAATAGAGAGTGGAGAGAAAGATCAAGTTTGGTTTAACCCAGCACTTGTGGGATCTTTGGTCCAGCTGTATCCCAGTCAGGAATATACCCTTCTACCTTCCTAGAAAGGCTGCAGACTTTCATTCTCCCCTGTTCATGCTTTTAAGTACTCATTATATCTCTGGATGTAATGTATATCTAGGATCGTGGTTCCTAGGTTCACATCCCAGCAACAGTGATGGAGTGGTGTTTCACTGAGTGGAAAGTATGCAAAGGTCAAACTGAAATCCTACTATATGAGAATATTAGGAGCAATTACTGCAGCCAAACAGAGCATTTACCTGACAAATGCAAAACTGTTCAAATCCCTCTATCATGCAGATTGTTTTATTAAGAAAAAAAAGGGATGGGTTTGGTTTTCCAAATTGACATGTTTTCCTGACATATTTATTAAGCTAATAAGCTACAATATCAGATGGGGAATTTATCAAGGATGAATCAAGCAGTTAATGGTGAGGGTGGGACTTCCAGATGCTCTGAACTGCCATCTGGGAATGCTGCTCTCCCTGCTGCCTCTGTACCCAGCCTGGAGAAACCAGCCTCCTGGTACAGGGCTCAAAGCAGGCAGGGTAGCAGGCTGCACACAGCCTTCCCTCGCTTGCTACAGGTTCATGCCCTGGTGGGGCTGGGATCCCCAAGGAACTAAATCATGCCTTTAGGGAAATAACACATTGATGCTTTGCTCAGGCACATATAATCTCCTCTCACATTAATGGCTGGGCTGTCTGAAGCACTATTACTCCTCTGCTTGTTTCTGGCAGGTATGCTTGACTGACTGACTAATTTGAATTTTTTACTGAATTTTTTACTCTTGCTGCTTTGAAAATTTGTGTGTTGTGACATCACTACCAAGTAGTGACACAATACCCTCAGCAAACACAGTGGTGTCACATCATGATGGCTGGATTTGAAGTAGTCTGCTCTCCCCTTCTTGCTAGCTCCATGGCTGTTTTCTTCCTCCTCCCTCCTTCCCTCTCACTCTCCAATTCTTTCTTTCCCTCCTTTCCCTTATGAAAGGATAAATGTTCCCTCTCTAGTTTGTGGTGTTTTTTTTTTTTTTTTTTATGAACAAATGGGAGGTATTGCATCTCCCAGTTCCATTTAGGCCTTTGGCGCTAATCTAACCAAAACACACCCAAGGAGATTTTTATCATGCTCTGGAGATCTTTATTTGACTGTAGGGACTAATAATGAATATTCAGCAGCTCAAGGAAACAGAGATGAATAACCCAGGGAAAGAGAAATAAAAGGCCTAATCAAAGGAGAGAGATAACTTGAAGATAAAATGTGATGGTACTATGAACCAGAGGAATACAAAAGGCTCTTCCAGATTGCAGAGATTGTGGAGGAGAACGCTTTTCCCTGTAAAGGATAAAACACCACGTGAAAAAGAGTCACTGAGATCAGGAAAAAATATTTCTGCTGTCATAGTTATGGCCCTCAGATTAAATGAAACTTTCACTCGAGATTTGTCTCCTTAAGATGGAGAGGTCCAGCTGTTGACCTTGACCTGCTGTCTAGATCTGGTTCGTCCATCCAACCCAGAGTGGCTCTTTAGGCAGCAGGAGCTCCCCTAACCCCTGAGTGCTTTCTTTCAAGCACAGAGTGTCTCTGTATGGAGTGTGACATGAGCTGGTCCTGCCTCTGCTGCCCAGAGAGGGTGAAGCAAGCAGCAGACATCTGCTTGCCCAAGCAGTCAAGCCTTGTCTAGCTGAAATGGCTGGTGCTGTCACATCCATATAACCTGCAAAGAAAAGGAATACACCCTCCCCCCAAAATCTGCCCCCCCCCAAATAACATACTTGACCTACTTTTTAAAGGTGTCAAGCTAGATTAAATGGATTGCCTATAACGAAACCAGCAATGAATAAAAAGCCTTCCCAGCTGAAAGACAGGTCTGTTAATTCCCTTTCAGTGCTCTTTGCTGTTCCATAAGGTGTCTGATTTTAATTCCATTTCCTTAACACATTAATAACAGGACACAGCCCCAGGTAATTACTCTTTGCTGCTGGAAATGAAACTGGAAGTATTTGAGCCTCCTGTGCCTGCGAAGGATTTACTTGCTGGGTCATGGGGGACTGCACTGAAATTACTTTGCAGGATTTTCTTCCTTGGTTTGGAATTTGTGAATGATCAGTAAGTGATTTTCAGCCATCAATCAGGACCTGTACTTTTACCTGAATTATTTAAATGAGAGACCCATATTTTGGTCTCAATTTCTTTTAAGCAAAAACTGTAAAGGTAAAAGCTGCTTTCAGATTGAAATACGATGTTTCACGTTTTGGGACTTGCACCTGAGGAGCCTTGCAATACACATTTCCCAATCAGCTACACATCTGGGGAGCATCCCCCATAAAGCCTCTGAATTTCAGAATTAAAAAGCAGAATCCATTTACTCAAGTCTCCAAGCAAAGCAATTTGGACTTTGATTTCTGGTAGCATCTTTTGGCTGATTTATGCTATGATTAAAATTTTTGTTGCTGATGATGCATTATGCATGCAATATCTGATGAAGTAAGATCACAGTAAAATCTAAAAATAGAGTCATTCAAGTATCCTTAAAAGAAAACCTGACATGAATACTAGCTCACACATCAATGAAACTGAGCTGCAAAGACACACTCCTCTTATCCGCACTTCAAGCAGAATTTAAAGCATAGACAGATCTCTGTTGTGCACATTTCTATCATCTAGACCTCAGAGGTGATTTGATTTAATTTAGTTTAATTTAATGAGACAAGAAGACTGGCAAGGTATTCACTGAATTCTTCCATACTGCAGAGGTTGATAGTTTTGCCCATTTTGCCCTACGCAGTTCATGTGTTGCAGTTGACTGGCCGTGACTACTCCTCAGCAGACCGGTGGGTGCCACCACAAGTCAGGGGTAGCATTTCAAAACAGCTTTTATTTTCTCTCAAATAAAAGAACAAAATAATTCAACCTTATTGACATCAACGAAGGAAAACATCGTTCTTTCAAACTAAGCAGCCACAGCCTAAACATCTGCTCTCTGCCTGAATCATTTATTCTCTCCTTGATTTGAAAATGTGCTCAGGAGGGTTTAGGGCTTAAGGTTTATTTGCATAACCTGCATATTGGTGTCCTAGCATAAGGATCAGCTGCCTTCTTGAGTCACTGGGGACCCTAAACCTTGTTGCTGTGTCCCCTTCCCTTGGAACAGACACCTCTGAGGGTGGGAACATCATTCAGCCTCCAGCAGAGTGACAGGGAAGGTAGTGAGTGTTTGATCAGTTAAACGTGGTTTAATCTGTATATTCACAGAGTGAATGTGTCTCTGTGGGTAAGATATAGTTATCCAGAACATGACAGGGGGATCCACTGATCCTTGGGCAGCAAATCAATTTTGCCCCCTTCATGTAGCTTGGAAAGGGAAGAACCAGGTAGAGAGATCCTAAAAAGTTTTGGTAAGGGATTCTTCCAATTTAGTCATGGAAGAATACAATGAAAGGTACAGAAAACATGAATGACAAGTAGAGCAACAGGGATTGTTTGGAAAGAGAAGAGCGATGGAAAAAGCAGTGTGACTTCTGGACTCTTCCCCTCCCAGAGCCCAAGTGATCTTCAAAGCTTCTCCAGCATGTGTTTTAATGTTTGCCTCCATGCTGACGTCACTTTCCTCTTCTCTGAAGTTAACCCTGAAGAATACAGGTCTTCCTTTGAGGAATGCTTCCTGCAATTTGTTATTTTGGTTTTGGTGTGATAGTAACTGCTGTCAGCACATGGGCTTTATCGACAGCAGGCTTTGGTTTTGAACACAGCAGTTATAAACAGACCTGCCTGTAAAGAGCATGGAGTTGACCTTGCAAACATTGTGTACAGTATTGACGTCGGCTTGCTCCTTAGCGAAGGGATTTATTTGTTTTACCTCTGTATCTTCAGCAGTGGAAGGCTCTGACAGAATATCAATGGACTGGGTAATTTCTCAGGCATTTCAAGACAGCCATCCCTTGAAATTGAGATTTCATCACTTTGAGACTTGAGAAAAAAACTTTTTTTTTGCTTTTCCCACCACAGCACGTAGTGTCTGGATCATTTGAAGCACATTGCAGCATTTAATTAAGCTTTCACTACTTCACACACAAAAAAGACTCAGGCTTTCAGTAAGTGTATGTAGAACAATTAGCCTCTTAACATTCAGCAAAACAGAGATGACTTTAATTATTTCATTTGCAGTTGCTACTTCTAGCCTGTTTGGTTTTGAATAGCACAGCTATGATAGTTAATAACTCTAGCACAGCCAGAGAAATCAACAGTGAGGTAGATGTGCTTGCAAGCAAAGCTACATGCAACCTGTCTTCATGCCATGCTTGATTGTTACCCTTTAAAACTGATCAAATGAGGGCTCTACATTGTCTGCTAGCACCTCCATGATCAATATTATAAACAGTGTTTAATGCATGCAGATTTGCCCTCTCTATGGTGAGTAACAGTGACTACAGCAGCCTGTTATTTAAGAGTACGTGACAGAATTGCTGGTTTTGCTCAAATGGTCTGGGCTTGTACTTCCAGAGCTGAAAGCTCCAGCTTTATTCCCAGTTAATGACAGCAGCACTAGTGCCTGCACACATGCATTATTTACATTGAAACAAAATTAAAACTTTGGCAGAGGAGAATATTTTAGGTAGATTGTTTCTGCTTCCGTGAAGCAGTGGGAAGCTGTGATGCCTTAACTGAGAGAATAATGCAGTTAGATCTATCTTTGATACACCAAGAAATGACAACGCAGTTTTGCCAAGGGTCAAAATATTCTAGACCCATTCCTAACTAACGAGGTAGTGATACATCTCCCCACCAAAGAGGGTACCCCCACACCATGACATTTTGAAAATTACATGAATTCCATACAAAAGAACTGCACCCTGAGAATTTTTCTAAATTACTCAAATCTATAGGAGAGAGAAATCCATCAGCCAGAATGTCATTTATTCTTCTGTCAATCTGATAATCTAAATAGTATGCAGTTGAGATTGTGGCGAGTTGGATTGCTTGCTATTTTTGTCCTAGATTTATAAAAGTCAGATGAAAGTTTCTTTCTATCCACACACACACACACACAAAAAAACGGTCCTGCCCCTCATCTACATTCTTAAACACTGGAGGAAAATATTTTATTTAAGCCAGACAAGACAAGCTTATCCAATAAATACTGGGAAAATAAGTAGTTTTGGCTCCTGAAACATTAATAGAAATATGAATCCCTCTAGTATCAAACACATATAAAACTGTCAATAGTTTTAGAAGTAAAACTTTTGAGCATGCTTACTGAAATGTCTAGTCTATTATTGTGGAGGTAAAAAACCAAAATAATTACTCACCCATGCTCACACACTCTGTAGATTTGGTTTAATATTTAGACTTTTTTCTTAGAGTATAGCTGTTTACAAAGGTTTAAGGTGAAACTGGTTTTGCTCCACTTCTAGCCATCCCCCTCCAAGAAAATGGATTTTTCAAAACAAGTATTTTTTTTATGACAATCTATTTCAGGAAAGATGCCATTTCCACTCATTTGCATGAGACCAATTCTGCAGCAGTCCTCAGGGATATAACAACGGAAAGATTATTCTTAAACATATCTGTCTCACTACTGCCCTGTGTTCTGAATATGTTTTTGAATATGGAAAAATCTTGACTTTACTACTGTATGAATCAATATAGTTCTTCAGTTTTGAAAATGAAGCGTTTTGAATCTATTTTGATTTTACAGATTAAATCCTGAACTACCAGAATTCTGAAAGCCAGAATTTTGCTATACTTTTAAAATATATCCTACAGCTCACTAACATAATGTCAGGCATAAAATGTATCATCCAGTTCCATTTAAGGTGTTAAGCTTGTGCTCCAGTGTCATTCCACTTAAATGATCCTGCTAATGAATACTCCACAAATTTTGACTATCTGAGGAAAAAGGAGAGGCATAATTTGCTGTTATAAGGCAAAATATTTGGACTATTGGAGACACACCTGGAGAATGGATTTTGACACCAGCCAGTCCCCGAGGGAGGGCAGTGTCCTCTTTGACTCTTTCCACAGGAGCTCATATCTGCATCCCTGAGGATTTCACCCTGGCAGGAGGGCATGCAGGGGAAGACACTCCTCTTAGATAGTGGGTTTCAATACATTGGGGGTTTAAACATCAAATCCAACACTTCATACCTCAACCTGCAAATCCCTGACAGTCAGGTCACAGAACCATGGCTTGGTATGGTCCTGGTTAGACTCCTTACCAAGCTTTTTGGTTTTGATGTGGCTCTAATAGTATGTGAGAAGCACAGAGAAGAAAGAGGGCGGAAAACCCTATCCTGCATTAGGGCCAGAAGGATTTAACTAAAACCAGTCTGACATTAGCCTGAGCCTGTGAGCCTGTTTAGCGCTGCAGAAACACAGTTCTACTAGAACATCTTCAGAGCTGATCTGGCCAAAAAGGTGAAGCTCATTTGGGTATGGACATACTAAGCTATTCCCAGCTCAGGAAAGCACCTGTGTGTGATTAAATACCAGGTGCTATAGGGATGATGCTGCAGATCTAAGGTCTCTATGGACAGCTGGGCTCCAACACAGTGCTTAGCTCACTGTTTATGAAAAAAAAAAAAAAAAAAAAAAAGGCAATCAGATATGGCAAAGAGTAATAAATTATGTTTATCATGGACAAGGAGATACATTTACCTTTTTTCAAACCATACTTCAGTTTTACTAGGTACTCAGCACAAGTGAGAATTACACTGGAGGGCAGAAGTCTGCTGCTGTTGGATCAAAAAAGCCTCTCTGAGTTCGATAGCTGAATAATTAAGAAAGACTTAATTCAATTCTGTCAATCTTCTCTTAGCTATGAATTGCTTCAGTGCTATATTTACAGCTGTTACGTAATCTTAAAGGTTGCTTATGATATAATGAAGAAACTCAGCAGGTTGCCAGTTTAAATAATATTTCATGTGTGTGTTAAAAGGAGTTATCCATCCCTATTCATTTATGTCGTTACAGTCTTGGGACTTGGGAAATCTTAACTTTGGTTTATTTACACTATTATAATAAATCTTGCTGCAGTATGGAGCTAAATTATTTTTTAAATAATGATGCAGATTGGACTCTTGCTCAAAAGTAGAACCGCAAATCAACAGATGTAACAGATATATTTAAACTAATTACCAACACATCACAGCAGAAACAGGCACATGGCGCGTGGATTCTTTTTCCTGTACCAACCATCTGATCCATGCCTGTGATCATTAATTTAGCACATGCTGAATTGTATTTTCAAACACTTCTCAAAACAAATGAACATGTCTTTCAGTTTTCAGATTCCAGTCATTCTGTTGCGGACACTCTTCATTTAAAGGCTATCTGGACCTTGATAGCCAGCAGCATTATTTATCAATGAAATATCTAATGGGCCAGTTCTGCAGATGTTGGAATTATCACATGACAGTTGTCTCTTGGCAACAATCACTGAATATCCAGAGTGAAATTTATCAGCTGTCACAAACTGAACTCAAACTAAAGGTTTATAATAAGAGGTAGGCGTGGAGGGCAAAGAAGGGAAGGAGGGTCACAGCACACCTTTACACCTTTGCCCATGGGTTTGGTGCGCAGTAGCTTATGAGTTGTCTTTGAATCTTCTGCAAGCTAGACTTCTAGCAAGTCCCCAGTAAAATTATACCAAATGTAGATTGAACAGGGAATTGCACAGCTAAGAGCTCTGCTAGATCTTCAGTTTAAAGCATGTAATTCTGAAGAGCTAGACAATAACAACTCCTGAACAGTGTGAAACAGAACAAGTAAAATAGGAACAAGTGTACTTCCCTGAGCTGTCCCCTTCACATTAGTGAGATGGCTCTCATGAGTCAAGTTACTTGCATTAACAAGATGCTGCACTTTACACCTTTTGTTAGAAAAGAAAACTCTCTCACACATGCAGAAATTGCATATTTTTACAGTTTTTCAAGGTCCTTGCAGAGGAGGTTTCTGAGTCATGCAGCTTGTTATTTCATTAGCAACAACATTACCACAATGAGTGAAATTAAACCTACATGAAGAACAGCACAAATATTTGAAACATTAGTATTGGCAGGAAAGATAGCCAACTTGTTGCTGCCTGGTGCCTGTTCTAGAGCCTGAAAAAGTAGACTGGATGGCTGCTGCTGAGGGAGATGCTGACATTTTATAGAGGGGAAGGTTAGTTCTGGGCAGGAAAAAGGGATCTTTCTAGCAAGGGTAGATGCTATGCTGTCTCTAAAGCTTCTCAGAGGCTCTAAACTTGGATTCCCAATGAAACCCAGCTCTTTTTTGTCTTCCTTTCTTTAGCCACTACTCAGCTTCTGAGATGGTGGCAAAAGAATGGGATAAAATATGGTATCATGGAGACCAGTGAGATTTTCAAAGGGTTACTAATGCACCTGTAGTCAATGGTATCATCAATAGCTGAAAGGCAAAGTAAAATTCCTATTAACCCAAACACATATGATTGATCTGTGTCTATCTGGTTTCTGGTATTTATGACTGTAGTACTGCACCCCAGCAACTAAAACTTTAACAGGTTGATCTTTGTAAAGAAGGAAGGAAAGAATAAATAATTATTGCTGCTTTATATATATGGAAAATGGAGATCTATAAAGATGGCATTGAAAATCTCCAAAAAAGCAGGGAATAAGAAGCAGACTACAAGAAGTTCAGGCTGTTGCACAGAGCTGGGGATATCTTTATATTGGGACTGTGTTATTGACTGGCAGAAATGTGGATTCTCCCCTTCCCATCTGACTACTGCCCAAAGAAACGTTTGCCTCAATAGACATAACCGTGCACACCAGCTTGGGTGGGCAATCTGCAGGGCGTTGGTAATGAGAAGGATCTGTGTGTTTGTCAACAAAGTTGAGAATTATTCCTCCATCAAACAGCACCACAGTACAAAACTTCTTAAGATCACCCATTACCTACCCCAGCTCTTCCCTTGGTGGTCTTTGTGAGGACATCTCATGACCTCACCCTTATGAAAGCACAAACCTCACAGTTTCCTCAAAGCCTCAGCTTTCCTCAGCTCCAGGGAGCTGACATTTGCACAGCTCTTCTTCACCTCAGGTCTCCTGGTTCCTCCTGACTATCAAACTTCCCAACTGCTTGAGATGAGCTTAACAGAAGAGGCAGAGGAGAGCAGGGGACAGTGTGAGGGGCACCATGTCAGGTGCCTCCACCTGGTACATAATGTGATTGTTTCTGATAGGCCCTGCTTATAGCCAGGGTGAGCAGCTAGGCAGCAGTGGTGAGGAGAAACTCTCAGTGTGGCCATTCATGCCTTTGAGAAAGGGGGTGGTTGCTCTCGCTGGCTGCACTTCAGGAACACTCACTGTCACAAATTCCCCTGCCTCAGACTGGCATGCAGGGCTTGATCTGTGCCCTGCAGGTCCACAGCCCACATGCATCTGGTACATGAGGTTGAGGCCTGCAGGAGAGGATTATTGCAGACCATCCACCGAGCTCTTCATCCCCTCAGCCTGACACTGACACAGCACCAAAGCATCACAGGAGTGATCTCATGCAGCTCATTCTCTGCCTCTATGAATAAAGACCAGTTTGAGAACAGTGGGCGGTGTGTGTGTGGTAGCTAGGGGGAAGATCATGAAATAGCAAGATGAGGATGTAAGAACAATAAGAGAAGCAAGTGTGAAGTCTTTGGTATTTCAAAGTACAGCTCACAAGGAACCTACAAAATCATATTTCCCAGGCAGATGCAACACACCATAATCTTGTACAAATACTCTAGCCCTTCTGCAACCCCGAGATAATTTAGAAGGAAGGGATATTAAGTGTCCTGGAATTGCTTTTTGAACAGCTGTGAAAACCTCTTTGCATCTCTTCAAAGAAGAGCTTCTTATATGGAAAAATTGAATAAGCTGCCTTTTGTTTTCAGGCAACCTCTAGAGCAGAGAGGCTGTGGAGGATCAAGCTGTGAGGCAAACAACAAACACCACCTCCACATGGCTAGGCTACAAACATACTAATATGTTAGTATATCCGTCTTCAAAATTCCGTGATACCTGGTAGGACAAAGGCTACCATCCCATCACCTGGAGAGTGCTAGGATGTGACAGCTAAAAATGGTTAAGTTTTTCAATGCTAGAGTCCACAACTTTCCACTAACAGCCCTAAACATAAAGATCCCTTCCCTTCTTTGCATGCCATGCCGTCTGTTGGCCAAGTCTCATTCCACTGCACAGTGGACTTTAATTCCAGACACTGAGAATTTGCCTCAGTTTTCAGAGAAATTATAACAGGAGAGAAGGTAATAACAAGCAGTAGTGGAAAGGTCTGGGTAACAAGATTAACGCGACACATTAACACAAATTGTCCGTGCTCTTAATTCCTAGTCAACAGGTTTGGTGGCAATGCACCAGCTGGTTTCTCATGGCAGCTGCTGCTTTAAGCCAAAGTGGCTTTTGAGGCAATGCTGAGGTGCAGACAGGCTTAAAACTTTCAGAATTATTTTTATCTCACACAAGAAAGATGGCAGAAAGGAACTTGGGGCAGGGAGGAGGATTTAAATCAACAACAGAACCACCTAAGGACCAAAGGAAGGAGCCAACCTAGCTGCAAACTGATAGAAGGACAGGTAGGGCAGAAGTAACTAGAGACCTTTGAAGATTAGCAGAATAAACTAGCATTTCCTCTAGGGAATTAGGGTGTGAGAAAAATTAGCAGACCTAGAGTAGCAAAGCAGGATGGTAATTGCAGCAGTAAATAGACTTACAACAATCCTGGAGATACGATATGGACAAAAAAGTAGCAGGTCCAGGTGAATTGTCAGCCACGCACAGCTCCCCACTTGCTGTTCCCACTCACACAGTTTGTATTGCTGCCACCAGTGCTGCGACCAGAGCTGACAATGTCCTGCTCTTGCACTTAAAGCCACTAGAGTGTTTGCACTAACTGCATCTGCTGCTGAAAGCCCATTATGAACAAAGTCAAACACCTCAAAGTGCGAAGGCAGAACTGAGTCCCTGGGTCTATTCGTCTCTTCTTTCTGCGCTTCTGGTTTGGCGTGCGGCTGTGTTTTTAGAAGCAAGCTGCAGACAGCTGCCGACCAGATTCTGCTAAGGTAAGTGCTGTGTTGAAAGTAAGAATGAATCATTTAATAAAGCTTCTTTCCAGAACTTGCATAAAAAAGGCTCTATGGAATTGTTAGTTTAGCTCCCCCACACCCCCACCCCAGCCCCAGCCCCCATCTTTTCTCTTAATAGTCTCTGATACTCATTTATTATTAGAGAATTAAATTCTGACTTCATTGGGTCTGCTGGGGTTGGTGTTGGTTTGTTGTTGTTGATTGGTTTGTTTGGTTTGGGGTTTTTTGTTTTGTTTTGTTTTGTTTTTTCTTTTTTTTTTTTCTCCTTCTGGTAAGGACAGAGAGCAGTACATTCTGTATAAAAGAAAGGAAAACACATGCACTTCCTAACTATACAGGAGAAAGGAGAACCTCCTCCCTGCAGCACTCCTTTGCTAAAGGAGTAGATTGATGCTGGGAGGTAATACTGCTGATTCATTTTCAGGGTTGTTTTACTGGTGTGGGAGTTATACAACAAAGAATGAACTAAAAGATGCTTGTTTTGCTGTTTACTCTTGGGGACTTTGCACATCATGCTTGTTTTTTTGCTTATGTGGACTGCAATTCTATCATCTTCTCCCCATTTTAAAAAGTAAACTGTTTAAAGGTGCTCTGTGTAATGTGTTAAGTAACACTGTTGAGGCAGGTGTCATTGAGTCTATCTACTTACTACTGGGTTTACTGAGAAAGAGTAATAGCCCCTTTCAGACCTCAAAACCACATAATTTCAGCAGTGTAACTTAATGGCTTATTAGAAGGAAACTGTATAGTCGTTCTGGGAATGAGTGAAGGTCCCTCAGCCCATCAAGGTTTGTCCAGCCCTCGTGCTTCACTTCCCCTAGGGCAGCCTCTAATCTGTTTTCAATGATTGCAATATTTTTTGCCTCAACCATCTTGCTTTGGAAGCAATGTGCACATTTATGGGTCTGTTTACTGGCCTCAGACTGGAGCTTGTTTTTCTTTGTTTTATTTGCCTTTCTCTTAGAAAGAAAATCCCAGGGCAAAAGCTTAGCTACAAAGCACACCCTGAACTCTGAGGATGATCTTTCTCTTTCCTTTTACTGGCAGGTTTTTTAACTCATACAGAGTCATCAGACACCTCTCTTTCCTCCTTTTTTTTTAAGTACAAAAAAAAAAAAAAGATAAGTTATATATTTATTCTGTTTTCATTTTCTGGTATCTCTATATGGTATCCTCCTGAACTGGAAATCTTGCATCAGTGAGATCTAAGCCAGTACCCAAGGTCAGAACTGGGCGTTGAACTTGTGCCACGATAGGGTAGATTTAAAAAAACCCCACACTAGTATTGAGCTCTGAAGGAGAAAAATGCATTTTTTTTCTGGGATTTGCTATTGCCTGAAATAAATAATTTCACACTGAGTTTTTTTGGTTAGATACTCTTTTCTTCTTTACTAGGTAGCTTCTTTTAAGGGACAGATTTTCCTAGAAACGCTTTAAGAAACAAATACAAACCAAAGTCTCATTTTCTTGAATATGGCAGGTCCACAGCACATAGTCTGATAAGGCCCAGACCTCTTACAAGACGTGAGCCCTGGCAGTCTCTGTCTCCCAGAGGCTTTAGTGATGTCCCCAGTTGTGTCTTGTACCAAACCACATACCATCTCATCTCCTTTAGGCCAAACAATTTTACTGGTGTCCAGGTTTTATCAGATTAAAAGTACTTACCTGAGAAGCTTCATTCTGTTAGAAAACTGTTAAAAGCTGTTTCTCCCATGACAGTTCACAGTTAAGAAGTGACCAGACTGTATGGGGCAAACAATCAAATTCCTGATCATATTTAGAATCAGGATTCTCCAGTTATATCAGAAATGTGTTTTGTTTTGTTTCGTTTTGTTTTGTTTTTTTTTGGGGGGGGGGGCTGTTTTTATTTTGGTGGGGTTTTTTATATACTGGTAAACAAAAACAGAATAAAAGAAGCAGTGAAAAGAAAGATTTTTGGGAAGCCATATAACCGTTACTGAGAAAACTATCCTTATTTAGTAGAATCATTCAGTGATGGAGTAATACTGTTTACCTTATCTTGACCTATGCGTAAGTGCTTTAACCATGAGTGCTAAAATGAATTTTTTTAAAAAAGTTAGTTTCACATTCCTTAAATGTCATACTGCAATGTCCAAGGGAAGTACAGAGGTGATTTCTCAGACTGGAAGCATCCAAAGCATTTTAACCAGGAGCTGGGAAGGAGGAGCGCTTTAGCTCCGCAGCAGTGTGTCCTGTCCATAACAGGGTGCAGAGCCTGTGCTCCAGGTGATGTCAATGGGGAAGGCTACAACTTCCTTACATGCCTCTGTCAACCCGTTCTCTTTATGGCATTATAGGTCAGCACAAATGAAACTTCACTTAGAAGCTGAATGCTGCCCATGTGCATCACAGAAAGCCACTGCCAGATATTTACATTCAGGCACAACATACCTGGCTGCCAAGTTTAGCATAAATTTAAACCTTTTCCTGCTGCAAAGTTCTCACTCTGCAACGCAGAACATTTGCACGCAGACCTGCTGTTCAAATACAACAAACTTCTCGCTGTTTTTTCCTGTACCCATTTATAAGGTTGGTTTATAGGCTCTCACTTTTGTTGGTGTCCATTCCTGAAAAGTCCATGAACACTGCTGTTTTGCCTTGTGTCCATTCACACCCTTAGCCCTTGAGCTGCGGTAATTAGGAACAGTACTTTGTAGGGGATTGCCGTTTTCACCTTCAGCTTTGGGAGTACTAGGAGGGAAGATAATTAATTAAAACTGGCTGTATAAAACTAGCAATATTTGTGCAAACAGCTGTTTATACAAAAATGAGAACAGCAGAAATATTTTTCTTAGAAAAAGAAAAAGCGGCAAATTGTATTTTCCAAATTTGGATCACATTTGCACTGGATGTGTCTCCATGAGAAAGCATTGGACTTACATCAAGCCAGTTTAATTGTGCCTTTACCATGGCCCAGTATGCTCCTCTTTCATCCTTTCTTGATTATTCCCTTGTTCAACATGATTGCTAGTTTTCAATATGCAGCACCCCAGTTGAGCTATTTGCATTCATTAACCTTTCAACCTGCATTTTGGATTTCGATTTGACTTTTCAGCTTTGGTTTTACTCTTTTTTTTTTTTTTTTTTCCTCTTTCTCTGCTATAATCCTTCCTTCACTCCCCACCCTTCTTTCTGAACTAGAGTCAGAGACACACTTTGGCTAAAAGGAGCGCAAGTTTTAAAAAGTAACTTTCTGTGCAAATGAGCCCTCCAGATAAGCCCACTAGTGTTTTTTGAGTTCATTTATTTCTTTGATGTTGCCAAGCAATTCTTTGCACTGTTGCACCTTCCCTCAGGGCTTCCTCTTACAATGGTTCCATATTTTTCTTTTCCCACTGATCCTATATTTGGTTACCAACTGCAGAAGAATAGCCTTATTTTTATACCACTGCAGGGTTCTTCAGACCAACATGAAATGAACCCTCTAATTGTAGCTTGGACCTAATCTTTCAGTCTTGTTTCCTCCTCCAATGGCTGCTATCAGCTCTATCTGTTCACCTCTGGAAAGTTCTTGCTGTCTAGTAGAATAGCTCACATAATCATAGCTGCAGGGACGTAATTGTCCTTGCCATCCTGTTTGACTTTGAATGCTTCGTTGACAATGGGGAAAATCCACTAAGATTGGATTTGGACTTCATGCAGATACTTAATGATGCCCATGATCCTGGTCCTCCCAGTCATTCCCCTGTTCCCATTTACACATCCAGATTTTCTTCCTCCTGAAGTGTTTCTTACTTTCTATGTTCAGATGAGGTCTCAATCATTTTTGTTATAGCTGCTCTTCTGGCAAAGGACTTGATGCAAATCTCAGCTCAGCAGAGGGGTCCTGACTCATGCCTTTAGGATAAATGTGTCTCAGAACCAGTAAAAGGTAACATATGAAGCAGCTACACTAGTTTTGGCAACTGAGCTAGTTCAGGGCACTTCTCCCCTAAAAGGCAGTGTGCCGTGAGGAAGTGTTATGGGCTAACTCCAGGTGAGTAACTCCATCAAGCAAATCACCTCAGTCCTCTAAAAAACTCCTCTGAGCATCTGAGGTTTCTCCTTCTGTTTTGTATTGTTTTCCTGTGTCCACTGATGTACAAGGTCAAGGTGCTGAGACTGGATATTGATGCCTGTGATGACTTCTCTCTGGGTTGTTCCTCACAGATGGGGAAAGGGAGAGTTTGTGTGGGCAAGAAAGGAGAATTATGGTCATTAGAGGATATCTGTTACAATGTGGTTGTCACTTGGAAAAAACACACCACAAAAGCCCACAAAGAACCTTTGGAAACCTGAAGGAGAAGTATTGACTGATCGCAAATTTTCAATGTGTAGAAACGCATTTATATTCCATTTGTCATCTCTGCACCGGCATTTCCCTCTGGGTGGTCCTGTCTGGCCTACAGTGGTTTAGCTCCATTGCAGGAGCTCTTCCTTGATCCTCCTGAGCTCACATTTCACTTTTTCTTCCCTTCCAATGAATCATGTCTCTCCCAGAAAAAAGGATGGTCTTTTTCTGCTGTCCTGTAACAATCCTCTTACTGCGTCCTGTGTGCCCTTTGCTATTGAAGTCTGCCTTTGCTGTTACTCATTTATGCCATTCACAAGTCAATGGTAGATATTTGCACATGGCAAGCTGGCACTTACTCCTCTGAGCAAGATACTACCCTCAGAGTAAAATTCCAAGCCAGAGCAAGTGTTATGAGATATGTGTTAAACAGGGATAGAAAAAATGGTTACTCTGAGTTACATTTTCATAAAAAAGACCTTTTCGAATTGTCTTCAGTGGTGGTAACATGCGAGGGTATGACCCTGGCTCCAGTACATACAGATTACTGATTAATTCCTGTTGCACGGAGGATCACAGCAAAGCTGAAAACTTTTTGGTGTACAGTAACAGGTAGTTTCCTTATCTGGAAAACCTGTATCGAAACTGAGCAGTGTCCCTGTTGTTTCCTTTTAGCAGTGAAAAACACGGAAATGAGGATGCTGAAGGTTCAAATGAGTCTCAGAAGTGCAAAATTTCTCACCCAAGAAGGAGCAAACCAATCTAAGATAACGAGACTGGAATAAATAGCTTTTTTTTTTTTTTTGCTTTCTTTCTTTTTTTTCTCCCTATATTTTTTCTTTTTAATTTTGCAAGTGAAGAAACATTTTTAAACAGGTAGTTAAATTCTCACCTAATCACACAGAGCTGGCACTTTGGAAAGAATGATTTAAATAGCAGGAGGCTGAGGATAGGACTCTGGGTGTCATCACCTCGATACGGTCAGACTGATGCAGTGCCCAGGGCCAGACCTGTGGGAACAGAGTAGCCCTATTGCTACTGCTTGAACATGGAGCCATTCTGCCTCTTTGTATAATTCTCTTGGTTCTCTCTTACTCCTGGAGAAGATGGCACCTAGTGCCTGGCTTTCATTGGTTCTGAAAGCATGCTCTGGGTTCCTGAGTTCTCCTTACCTTGAAGGAATTTACTGTCTAGTGAGAGAAGAAATTGTAGTGGGATATAAAACTCTGGGTAACCACGTATAAAGAAGAAAATAAGTCACATTTCAGACTTCTGTTATAGGTTGCTCAGAACAGGAACTGTGATCTGTTATCCACAGCCCTGAGTGCAGAATGTTATAGATGAGCTACTTTTGGATGTTTTTGCAGCTGAGTTGGGTAAAAGGGGCAAACTCCCCCTCCTGGGTTACTTTGGATGAGGCATGTATTTTTTTGGTTTGGGATTTTTTGTTGTTGCTGGTTTTTTTTTAGAGAAAAGCACACTCTTTTTACACTAAAAGAAAATTTGCCTTTCTGCCTGAGGGTGTCAGCAGATATTTGGAATTCTTCCTGGGGGGGGGGGGGGGGGGGGGGGGGGGGGAAGAGGCGGTGAGTCTGTCTTAAAAACAATCTGCACTTTCTGCAGTCTTCTGAAGGAAAGAACATTCCTGCACTAGCAAGTGTTTATCAGCTTCTTTGAAATATTTGGCTGGGAGACCTGAAGGAACATCAGGTTTCCTAAAGGCTTGTATGACCTTGATCTGCATTTTCTGACTATCAGTGGTTCCCACTGGACCTTGCACCCTAACTTTATTGATAGCTGGTACATGGTTTTTGCCATCGGTGGTAGTCTCCAGCAGCCCAAGCTGAAATTTGAACTTTACGGATTATCTGTCTTCAGATGCCTTTGGCCTCAGAAAGCTTCTGTCCTGAAAGATAATGGGATGGCAGTAGCCAGACAGATCAGGGGCTGAGCTTCTCAGGCTCACTGAGACCACACCAGGAATCTGGAGTATGTCTTTCTGTTCTTACCATCTTTTCTTGATTAGAACTGCTCCTGGTCACAGCTGGTGTATGGTTGTTACTTCATGATCAGTATGTATCATTTATGAACACTGTGACTACTATGGGACTTCTGACTCAGTTGTTGAAGTAAAAAGGCCAGCAGGTACCCTAGTTTCCTATGCGGTGTGAATGACAACTGTGATTTCAAGACTGATACTCCCACATCAAAGCACAACTGAGAGCAAAGGCTTTCGTTTCTAAAGGAGGTAGTAGTCCCAACAAGTTTGAGTAGTCAGGTAGCTCCTCTTGTAACTAGGCAGGGAACTATGCAACCTGCTTGGCATACGGATTACTCACCCTGAGACTCTGGTAAGGTTTTGCCATGAGTCTTGCACAAAGGCAGCCGTATCTCAGTGGGGAGCTGCTGGACACACTCCCTTACACAGGAAGAAATACATTACACTGAAGATGGTGTTGCTTAGATGCTTGGATCTCCCCATCCCGCCAGTAGGTAGCACATTGACAAAATAGAGCAGAAGGGTCTGAGCCACTGTCACTCACGCGGCCGCTGCTGTAAACAGGGAGTCTTGCCTTTCTCCTAAGCCCATACTGCAGCACTTGGTGTTGACCCTCACATCTCGGCTTTGCATGAGAGTGAGTGAGCTGCCACTTTCCCTGAGTGAATGGGTTTTGAACACAATCATTCTGTCTGGTCCACTCATTCCTATATGCAAGCACTGGCAGAAGAAAAAAATGCTGATGGTAACTGATACATATGTCCATGTTGTTTTCCCCACATTTATTTCATATTATGAGTAGGATGTTACTGTTAGTTTAGATTTTTGTTGAGGAGGCTTACTGTATGGCTTACAATATTTAGTAATGAACTGTTAGATACACATGGCAATTTCTCCCTTGCACTTTTTTTTCTTAGTGATCTATTGTTAGCTTTCAAATCTGTGTTGATTCTTGCAAGACATCATCCAAACAACTAAAAACTTCATCCGCATCCTGAAGACATTTCAGTTAATGTGCCTTGAAAACTTCAAAGAAGCATTGACAAAATGTCTAATTGTACTGCATTTTCTGTAGAAAGTCTGAAATACCTTCTGTGCATATACTCTGATTCACAGCACTTAACACTGCGAGAAACTGAGCTTCCTGAAGCTCATATATTTTTTGCCACTCTTGTGCTTTCCTTTATTTTGTAATGACAGTAACTGACCCATTTTTATATCAATGTAATTTATCTGATTTTAATCTGAAATTTTCTATATTCCCAACTATACTTAATATCCTTCTTCTGAACTATATGCTTATTCTTCTCCCACAAAGTTTTCCATTCTTCCCCAGAAATGTAGTATTTGACTACATACAGAAGTAATTTCCACTTACATCAAGGTTCACATTGATTTATTGTGTTAAAGTCATAGTGCCCCATATTGCATATTCTTGAATCTATCTTAAATTCATGTAAAATTTTTCATAAGATGCTCTTTCTCATCTTTCCAGTCAAATGCATAAGGAAAATGGAAAGAGTGCATCAGATATATGGTCATAGTTTATTTTTCATGTTCAATTACTGGGATTGGTTCCCAGAATGTAGCTCAGCTGCTTCCAGAAATAGTTCTTTAAAACCAGACTGAAGCCCCAAATCCCAAAATGAAATCTGAGAGATGCTAAATAAAATGAGCAAAAAAAAAAAAAAGGTTTTCACACACCTCTCTGAATCTAGCCCATTGCATTTCACACAACTATCATTGATATTTTCCCCTATGTTTCCACATCTTATTTATATTCAACATGTATAGTTTTTGCTCTTTGCTAGACATTTTAATTTACTGTGAAGAAATTCAGCTTGATATTAAAGAGAAATTCCTCTCCTCCTCCCTGAGAAACATTTATTTGGGGGTTTATCAGGGTAAATTTCTAGTCTGAGCCTATGTTGACTGTTGAGCTCCTCTCTAAACAACTGTAAAGAGAGTCACATATTTAAAACATGAAGCCCCTCAGACAGAAACTCCTACACTTTATTGTTTTTATGTGTACTGCAGCTGCTGCACTGTAGCATAGCACAGTATGATGCCAGTCTGGGCTTTCTGCTGATGTGCACTCTAGATGTAGAAAAACAGGAAGAGCAAAAATATTTTAAAACCCCTAGCCAGCAGTTGCTGGGGGTAGGGTTGGTGTTCTTGGTCACCTTTAGCCAGTTGTGCCTCCTGTTGCCCTGTCATTTCCAGTCTTTCCTGTCAGCTGTGGTTCTTGAAAGAAGTGTGTGGGGTGAATACCAGTATGGAGGAGGTACAGCCGTACCAGTAAAATAGAGGGACACCAAAGGGCAAGGACATCTTTTGAAGTCTGCCAACAGGGCAATGAAGGCAAGACCTGCACCTTACTATGTTAAAATACAATCTAGGTGAAGCATCAGCTTTAAAGATTAGAAGCATCCTTATTGTATCCCTGTGTTTGTGAATATAGTGTTAATTTAACGATGAGCGTATACTTGATGTTAATCAGGTGCTACAACTTTCCATAACAAACAGGAAAAGCTGACAGGCTTGTCACAGCAGGTGAAATCATGTGCCTGCTTAGTTTGTAGGGACAGAACAGGGGCTTGTGTTTGTCCATCACTGCTGGGGCATTTCACACAGCAATTCCATCAGAGCAGCTTGGAGGCAGGAGAGAAAGTCAACATGTGAAGCATGAAACATAAATAGCAGGATGTGCAATGAATGTTCCTTGGTGTTGCTAAGCAATATGCCAGGCGTGGGCAAGAGTGATGCCATCCTGGGACCGCTCCAAGTTGCCAGTCCTTAATGGAATATTCTTCTGCCCAAGATGCCCAAAAGGCGAAATGCATTTGAGAACTCATGCAAGTGCAGTGGAGAGTGCATTAGGAAACTACGGAGGAGAAATAACAGCTTTTGAAATGTACATCCATTAATAAAACATATGACACAAGCTTGAAAGGCCCTGGTGCAATTGTTTCCAAAGGCACCAGTGAGTTTTTTTGGCTCATTTCTTAGCTTAGAAATGTCTCCATGTCTTCTGCCCTTCAGACAAGTCCCTATTTCATTCCAAAACATGGCACAGAAACCACTGCATCTAGCAGCCTGGGCCATGAAAACATGGACCGAGATCCCCCGGTGCCCTGAAACCCCACAAGAACCTATGGGCAGAGGAAATGGCATGATGTTCTTGACACAGCTTTTTCAGCGTTTATTTTGTAAATTGTGGATGAAGATCTGGTATAAAAAATGAAACACTCCGCTAGCCATTGGAACAGAGAGGATTTGGAGGAGCATGCTCTGATGAAAGAGCACCTGTATGAAGGGTATTCCTCAGGAAACTTCTCACAGTGAAGTAGAAAAAGCTGTTCATCATTTTCCATGGGAAGTTTGAACTGTATCTCTCCTACTGATGGATTTTAAAAGTGTGGAGGCAACTTCTCTTTCTGGTCTCTTCAGTCCATATTAATGTTCTGGACACATCGCAGCTCCACATAAGGACAGACCAGGCCTGTCCCTTCCCTTACACCCCTCAGTGCTGTGGTGGGTTAGCCCTGGATAACAGCCAAACACCCACCCAGCCGCTTGCTCCCCCATTCGAACTGATGAGAGAAATTTGAATAAAAAAGCTCATGGATCAAGATGAAGACAGGAAGATCCCTTGCAAATTGCCATAGCAGGCAGAAGCACTCAAATTTAGGAAAATTATTGCCAATTAAAACAAACAAACAGGAAAACAACCCCCATAAAACCCAAACCAATTTGGGTAGTGGGAAAGAAAAAAATAAATATTAAAAAACCTTCCCACCCCCCCCTTTAACCCTGCCCAGCTGCCCCCTCAGCTCCCGGCCCCTCTGCCCCCGCGGGCCGGGCCGGGCTGTGCCGGTGTGGGCCGTGTGCCAGCCCGTGTGAGCCCCTCAGCCCCGCTCCCCGCCTCCTGCCCCGTCTCCCTGCGCCAGCGCGGGCCCTGCCCCGGGCTGCAGCCCTTCAGGGACCCCCTGCTCCCGCCGGGGCTCGCCAGGGCCGCAGCTCCTGCAGGAAAGAGCCCCCAGCTGCGGCCTGGGGCCCTCCCCGGGCTGCGGGCTGGGGCTCTGCCCCGGCGGGGGCTCGCCAGGGCTGCAGGGGAGCCCTGCTCCGGGCCTGCGGCACCTCCTGCCCTCCTCCTGCTGCGGCCTGGGGCTGCCTCTGCTGCTGCTCCCCCCTCGGCTGCCTCCTCCTCTGCCTGGGCCGCCTCTGGCCCTTGCCCAAACCTGTTTCTCCCTCCCCGGCGCCCCCGGCTCGGCTGAGGGGCTCAGCTGTGCCCTGCGGGGGCCCATTTGGCCCAGCCCGGGGCATGGACACCCCCCAACATTCCCTGTTTCGATGGGAAGGGAGTCTAGAAACCAAGTTTGAAGAAAGCCAGAGCACAATTTTGATGGTGTGCTTGGAGTGGACTGTTGGGGCCAGCACCCAGCCTGCTCTGTGGAGCCCCCCTCCAGGGTGTTGGTGGCATTTCCAGGGCTCAGTCAGGCATTCTGAAGATGTCTTGGTTATGAACAGCTACTGAAGGGATGGAGCATCCACACATATGACCATGGAACCTCACAGGAGCAACCCGGCTGCAGGACAAACCTCAGTGGGGCATACCTGCAGTAATCTACCAGTGCCTGGCACATACTTTTGTGGGCTTGGTCTTACTTTAAAAGGTTCTTTTGGAAAGTGTGCTGGGAATCAGGTGCCTGTGGGCCTACCTGAGCCCAGAGTTCTTGCTGAAAATGAGAAGCAAGCTCATAATTTTTATGAAATAGCTCAGAGTCCCTGAAAGGATCACATCCCTGCTTTTCTGCATGATCAGAAAATTGCCGATTGCTTCCTTCCTCCTTTAGTAAGAAACCCCTTTATCAGGAAGACTGAATCTGCAAAAGAATCTGACACCCAAGAGGTTAAACAGGCGAAAGGGATTGTAGGATTTGCTTCTGGCCATCAGCAAAAGTTTATGTACAAACAGGTCATTCCTGTTAGCTTTTATCGTCAAACTAGCTGTACAGGGACAGAGAAACATCAGTGACTTCCCCAGCCTCATTCATTAGCATGTTTCCTCTATTGAAAGGGCTTTTCTTCCACAACGGAAGGGTATTTTCAGGAGGTGCACATAGGCAGATGTCTGGGTACCAGACAAAACAGCAAATCCCAGTCCTGAGTGCTCCCCTAAGTACCAGTCTCTTTCTTCAGTGATAATTTGACTTCAGCATGAGAATACTGATGCACATCAACTCAGTAGGACTGTGCACATTCAGATTTTTGTTTTCATTTTCAATCTGACAGGTAAAAAAAATTAAATTCGGCGGTATTTTAAGGTTGTGCACTATACAGAAAATAATATTAAAAAAAAAATGCCATGAAAGGGAGGCTGGAATTCAATCCTAACTACCAGGAACTATATACACATTTTACATTAGTTACAGGTTAAAAAAAAAAAAAAAAAGAAAAAAAAAAGAAACAATTCCCCACATAAACACAGACCAGGGCCCCAGGAATTTCTTTATTATAACAAAATTGTCTGAACATTATCCTATTGACTGAAGCTTCTTCTAGGCTTTCTTTTTATTATTCAATAAATCCTGTAGTCATTACTGGAGGAGGAGGTGGTTTAAGCAGGATGGTCAGATACTCTCCGGCAACAACCTGAGACTCACCTGATACTTTACTCACATATTCCCAGGGAACATAGCTTTGAATCCCCTGAGGTTAAGAAGAGGTCGTCTTCATGCTTGGGTTCCCTTATTTTTCCAGCTGAGTATGCTAAGCCCTGGGCTAGCCTTGGCTCTATGAGTAGAAGGAGGCATTTCTCAGAACAGCAGATGAAACTCAGATGAAACCAAACTCAGAGAATACTCCTCTTGAGTAGCTCGGGAGCTTGGATCCACAGAGGGTTGTCATGGTCCTGAGCATACCAAGGGCCTCAACAACCTCTTCCCCCCTGCCCAAGGTTTGGCTGGTGGTCCTCAAGGCCAGCTCTGACATGATGAGCTTGGGTCAGGCTCCAGTGGAAAGGGCCTCCTCACCCTCCTTCAGGACCTCCAGCTCTGATCCTATTTTGGATCCTATTCTGAGGGACAAGAGCCTAAAATGAAAGTGTTACAGTATCTAGTCCAGAGGAATCTCAGCCAAGATTGCTGTATGACAATTGGCATGAAGTATCTGCTGCTGAAAATGTAATGTCTTCTTGTTGATTTTAAGAACAATCAGATGAGATTCTTCAATATGACCGTAACTGTATTAGACGTGCATTTGTTTCTTTGAAATATAGGATATTTTGGTATGTGAAAGTACTTCAAAGTGTTCTTGGAGAAACCTTGGGGGAATTTTTCATAAATTGGAAACTATGTCCTAAAAGCTGTCTAGGCTGGATGGAGTGTTACAATATCCAAAGAAATGAAATTATATCCACAGACTGCTGCATATTAATTTTCTTTTTAAAAAATTATATATATATATATATATCTCCTACCAGATAAGTTTACTTGTATGCTTTTGGCCCTGTAACAGAGATTTACCTCTTCTTCAAATACAAAATTGGACCACATGCTTTTCTTCTCCAGAGGGAACTGGAAACTGTGCCTCTACCAGGCTGTGGAAATATCCAAGGCTTGTGATGTTTCTTGGCAGTTGATCCTCAGTAAGGGATTCAACAAATTTTAGTTTCTTGTTTCTTGCTTTCTTTTGTGAGGGAGAAACCAGAGAACTATGAGGCTGGAAGACATGATAAGGCATAGCTTATCTTCTGTTTGTAGTATCCTCACCTTTTACTCCCTCTTATGTTCAGGAGTCAGGACTCCAGTACAAAGGTCACACTAGGTCTATAATCTGACTACTAAGCATGGGTAAAGGACATGAATATAAAGAAAAGAACAGTTTTGTTCCCAGATCAGGATGAACTCTTTGCAATTATTTTTATTACAGATTAGCACAAGGCATAGACATAGCTTTTAATGTGCTAAGGTCATTTGGGTGAGATTTCTTAAGTGTGGAACAGTTCATTGATCTCATATTTATTCTGGGTCTGTGGTTACCTCTGCTTGTCTTTCTATTTATGCTCTCTTATTGTATAATCTAAAAATATGACAAAGCAGACTAGCTCTCCTGCGCTGGCACAAGCTGCCTTTCTTTTCAGTTCAAGCTGTCCAAAGCTATTCTGTTTATTTGACTTGTTGTCACAGTTGCTTCAATTTAGCTTCTAGTCTCTTCTTCGTGTTGACCCATGTTCTTTCATCCATAGATGTTCATGTGATCCCTTTAGCAGAAGGTTAATTGGTTGTATTTTGTTCTTCTTAACACACACGCACACACACAAAAAAAAAAAAGGCAAGAGTAACCAAATTTAGCTTAATTTTTAGATGGCTAAATTCCTATGATGTGGAATAAAATTTGTCTACAGAGGTGTGATCTCTCAAAGCTCCTGGTGTTGATATGAATGCAGTTCTCCGAATTCTAAGCAGGCACAGCCAATCCTGCTTCTCTGCATGAGCTCTATAGCAATTTTTTCCTTCTTCCCTACCTCCTACAGATGATTTATCACAGATATTAAACTATCCCCAGCCCCAACAAAATACTTCAATTTTCTGCTAAGAAGCAGATGCTTGCCAGCTCACATTTGTTATATCGTAATGACATTCTGGAGCGAACTGAAAATGGCATTCTGCAAAATTGAAGTTTTTTGCTTTCCATCCCTGTTTTCTCTTTCAGTAAGAAAGATCATGGAGAAACTCCACTGTGTTTTGCCACCATGCTGTCCCATGAATGACAGCTGTGTTGGATTTATTCATCAAGGCATGGAGAATGTAGTAATAAAAGTGCCAGTCAGGCTGTTTTCTCACTCAACAGAACATATGGTAAGAGGTGGATTTTTAGGTTTTGGACATTGGCGTAAACCAGAGCTTCTGTTGACATGTGACTGTTGAAACCCACATCAGAATTAGGCCTTTGGAAAAAGGAAACAGTGCTTACAGTGTTGAATGTTGCAACAGTTCACGGATAGCTCTTGGCTCTTGTCCCATGGCCATTCTGACCTGGGCAATGGCAGAGGAACTTCCTGCTCCAAAACTTGTCTGAAGGCTCTGGGCTTGACAAAACTTCATCACACAGGTGCTGGGGGCTACAGCTACATTTATAAGTAATTTAGCACATCAGAAGTGGATCAGTAAATTGAAGTGATTTGTGTTGAATTTTTACAATCTTTTACAAGTAGTTCAAAGAAACATCTATGAGTTAGTTTAAGTCTAGTGGCTTGGTCCAGACATCATCTCTGCACATGTGGTGTGAAACTTTCTGAAGGGAAACCAACCAACAAACCTTTGCTTCCTTGGTAATAGACTCCTCTACAAATGATGTGGCTGCTTCCTGCAGATGCAGGGGCTTGTCAGAGCAGGTCAGCATCCCTGCTACCATCACTCATGGAGAAAAGATCTGCTGTAATTCCTCCTGTGGTTTACAAGTGACACTCCAGTAACTCCAGTACCTGTTGCCCTCTCCATCTTCCCACTTTGCTTTTTGCACTACAAGATGTCATATGGAAGTAATGGAGAACAGAATCCTGCATCCAGAGCAACAGGACACACTCATTAATGAATGATTAATGAAAGGAGCTCCCCTTGCCCCAGGCCTCACAGTCTTTGAGAAGGAGGATGGGCAGAATGGCTCCCTGGGAGTCCTTGCCATCACAACTGCTTTGCCCATGATCAGTCTGATGCTCTGGGTCTGGGAGCTGAGTGTGGGGGAGTGCACTATCCTCTGGTTGTAGGGTGACAAACAGTGGATGCAAAAGTTTTAGCAGAGGAGAGGCAGCATCTAAGGTGCTCTGCTGTGACCTGCTCCAAGCTTCTAATCCACATGAAATGTTCTGAGCCCACTACTGTGGTTGAAAGTCTGGCTGTATCACCTTTTGGTATCTCACAGCCCCCCAACACCTACCAGCCATTAGCTAGTTAGTGGGATAGTCACATCCACTCCAGGCCAAGTGTTTGTGGAGATGTGTGGGGTCATCCTCCCACTCTTTACCTTCATGCAGTGCCTAGCACTGATTAATCGTCCAGCATTTTAGTCTCTCTGAGTTCCTGAGCTGTGAGGACATTGCTGACAGGGCTTATATTCCCATCTGATGTCCTGTTTATGGTGGCTATAGGTGTATAAGCAGCGAGAGTTGCAACCCACTGTGGGGTTATACAGACTTTACATCCTTCATCTTAAGGTCAAAAATCAAAAATCAACAGTAAGGATCTGGAATGCAGTTTGAGGCGCAATTAAATCTATCCTCATAATTAATAGTTCTAAGAACTGAGAAGGACATTCAGAACTAAACAAGAGAGAAGAGTGCAGTTGTTGTTTTGTATTGTGTATAAAGCTTTCAGAAGAGCACAGTCGCAGAGGTTAGCTTTCTCCATACTCAGACGAAATTCAGCCATGGTGTTTATTTGCAGCCTTCCCTAGCCGAAGGCAGCAGTGTTTTCCTTGTGAAGCTATTTGGTTCAAATCCAAATAACAGCATTTCTCAGAACAAGCATGAAGCCATTTACTTTCTCGAGGCCACACAGGCCATGCTCATTTCTACAGTATCTTCTTGACAATTGAGCAATATCTAAACAAACCCTTTAACGAGGACTGTGAAAAAAATTAAGCAAACTTGTTACTTTCCCACAGCCATAGTTTGGAAAAAAAAAATGCAGCTCTTGGCTATTTTGTTTTATTCTCACCTGCTGTTCAATGCCTCACAGAACCCCTCAGAACCTAAAAAAATGCTTCTGGGAAGTCCGATGTCTCTGTACTTACAGGAAGAGTTAATGAAACATTTCCTACCAAACAAGATCCCTAGGAAAACAGTTAGTGCCAAGATTAAAGAGAATATTTATATTGTCTGAAAAATATAAATATGTATGAATAGGTGTATCCTTAACTATTGCACATCAAAGAAAGTCAGAGAGAGCAAAGACAGAGGTAACTCCTCAGTGCTCTCTGTCATCCCGCTATCTTTATGGATGAATTGCAGGTAGCCATATTGTAGTCAGTAAATTGTAGAATTTCAGTATTTTTGTTTCAGTTCACCCGGACAGCCTCAAAACCATCAGGGTCCTCACTGAGTTAGCTCTTGTATGACACACAGCAAAGTGCATTGCCTCACCTTGTTGTATTTAATTACAAAGGCTCAGGATTTCAGGGTCTGGAGAAGCAAATTCTCCTGTTATTGATGCTGGAGAAAGGCAGCAGGAAAACAGAGAAAAGCACGGGTCTCCCACGTGGCTGTCATATTCCTTATCCCTCAATTACAGTAACACTGAACTTCAGTTCTCTTCTTGTTAGGTGAAATTGACTTCTACTGGAGTTAACTACAACACACTGTACCATACTAAAGACCAAACTATTTTATTAACTCACTGCATAAAAAGTATTCGTTCCTGGAAAGATAAAATGAATGATGGTGACTGCTGCAGGGGAAAACTGCTCAATTCATGTGATTTATTTCAAACCAGGATCAAGGCTGTTTATAGATTATATTAATGATACGTAATTAAAAGCCAATCAGTCAACTGCACTTTCAGGATCAGTATTAGCAATATAACAGATAACCCACAGTACTAGACAATTACAAAATGTTTAAAGATCTAAACAACCTACTATAGTCAAAGGGCTGCTTTTGGCAGTGCTGAACCAGGGTCTCCCTGCAGGTGTGCTAATCTCGTTTCTCTGCCCACTACTACACATTTTCATACAATTTTGCTATATCATACACGCCCTGTGTGAGGATTCACTGATGTGAGGTTTGTACTTGTGATAATGGGGCAAAATGAAAGTCAGTTTTCTCAAAGCCTAAAACCCTTCCTCAATTTTAGTATTGTACAGGCTTCCTAGTGAAGTAATGTATATTTCCAACCCACCTCATGATTAGTTAGTATTTATGTATCAAAGGGACAAATATTATGTGCCTCCCATTTGTGAAATCTGCAGATGAATTGATAGTTGCTGCAGAAGAGAATACAGTAAAACAGTGTCAGCTGTTATGCATTGTGGAGCCTGGTGAGTGCTTGGGGGAGAGAAAAGATTATGGATGTGGAAAAAGAAACATTGTTTTTTTCAGTCCTGGCTTTCTTTCTCTTATTGAACTTAGGATGAACATGCTGTCAAAAAGTGCTTATTCTTACAGATTTGAGAGATCAGAAGTTAAGAATAGCACAAGATTTATAGATAAATTACCTATTATAGATATTTATAGATAAATTATCTTTGTTTCTCCTTATGTTCTACATCCACATATTCCCCTCTGACAACAGAAGAGAAGAAAAACCCCAAATCCTGGCATAATATCAGATTCCTGTCCCCAGCAGACAGTGGGGAACCAGAAACAGCAGAAAATTCCACAGGTTCCCCAAAAGAATTTCCAGTGCACAAAAACCATACAAAAATGTGTATGCTTAATACTGTAGTAATCTGGACTGCAGAGGGAAAAGTAATGGGAATCAGGTACGCCTGATATTTGTCACACTGCCAAGGAGTAACTGCTGGTAAGAAAATAGATGACAAATATTGGTGCTTTCATGAGGAGGTTTGACTGAACCAGGACACAAAAATACTAGCAAAGCTAGTGATCAAGTTTACATCAAAATGCAAGCATAAGAGGAAAAGACTGAAAGATACTCATTCTGCCAAGTAGAACAATGGAAATACAGACAAAATATAATATTTATAATTTTAGCCATGGGTCGTTAGGAACTAAATTAGTTTCTGTGGAAAATGTTTGAAAACATTATTCCATCTGCTGCTCATTCTACAAATTTACACATTTGTATGTGTGAAAGAGTATCTTTGCAGAGAACATTTGTTATATACAGACACACTTTCATCTTTGATGACAGCAATGTTAAGTTGCTACAGACCTTTGCTGGGCATATCTCTGAAAAATATACTGAAAAGAGTGTCCCTGGACTATTTTTCCCACAATGGTTTTTATTGTTATTAGATTTTATACCATTGTCCCTGGAGAAATGTTCTGGAAAGGAAAACGTAATGAGTATGAAACAGCTGCTGTAGACAGCGACTGTGGTTATATAACTCTTGGGCAATTTATGATCTTTCCTGGTGGTCAGAAGATAGGAACAACCACAGGTAGAAATAGAACAAGAGAATTTTACCTTTAATCTTTTTGACTTTGTAAAGGAAAAAGTGAGAGTTTTAAAACATGCCTTTTCTTTGTCCATTTTCTTCTGTCATTGGTAAAAAAAAAAGGTTTTGTGAGCAAAAGAATGGCACCATTTAGGAAGGCAGCAGAGAACCAAAGAAATTAAAAGAGTAGCAAGAAAGATAAAAGTATTAGAGACAAAACTATCAGTGGAGACATGGAGGGAGCTGAATTTATACAATCTATTACAGTAAAGATTCATGAAGAATGTGATAATAGTTTATGTATCACTTCAGAGTAATAATAAATATAAAGAAGGTAATTCTCAGAGGATGATATGATGAGAAGAAATGGCCTGAAACTGTGAGAATAAACCTTTTACATAGGAATTAGGAGATATTTTTTAATGAGAAGGATAATCAAAGGGAGTGGCTGAAACAGCATGCTTATGAAGAATCTCACCTAGGTAAGGTAAGATCTTATTTTTAACAATCTTATAGTTTTGAAATACCAGACTGATGTTGCTATACATTCCCTGTTTTTCTGATGAGAAGTAACAAATATCTAATTGTTCCTGATCAAGTTCCTGACATAGAAAAATTAATCAAGCAGGTCATGTATTATTTTTTATTATTCGCACTGCTTTTTGCCCCTGAGCGGGATGTTTTTCAAGGCTCATGGACAGCATTCCAGTTCCCAGCTCCCAGGACCCACTGGTGTCTCAGAAACTGTCATAAAGCACATGAAAGTAGTGAAGAAAATCCCATGCTGTATGTCAAAAGTAATGAAAATAGTTCATATCACACAATGCACCATTTCTTCAAAGGCTTAATCCTGCACTAAGAAAACAAATACGAGCACCATCTTGTCGTTGCTACCAAAACAGCACCTGAAAATACCTGAGTCAAAAGAGTGGGAGATATAAAAATGCCGAGGCAGAGATGAATATAGTGACTAGCATCAGGTGGGAGAAAGCACTTTCCTATGGATTCCATAGCATTACAGCATTCAAAGCACCTTGTAACTGAAGTTTGCAAGAGATAGTAATTATAGTCTCTTAGGTGGGATAAAAGGAAATCTGACAGAATGTTTTAGATCTTGAAAACCACGTTCACTCCCTAGGTGCCTTGTACTAGGCTCTGAGCAGATATGCTGGGCTCGACTTGGAAGAATACATGAGAAATTCTTCAAAGCAGAAAAAAATAGGCAATACTCTGTCACCTCCAGGCATATTCTGTGCCTCATGTATCACAACAGTAATGCCATATATTATATTTAGTATATTGTTTTGAACCCTAGAGCGTAAGTTTCCTCTAAGTCTTCCCTGGGAATGTGTCTTTCCTCACTAAAGAAGTACAAAGAAGTGAGAACTAACCTCAACATCAATTTACTCATCATGGTTTCACCAAGGCAGGACAAAATCCCAAGGTTGTTTTACATGCAAGCCTTATTCCAGTCTTGGGACTTTATATGAACACCAGCAGATCTTTCTGGGATCCTTGCTATTTGGTAGAACTATAAGATGGAAGAGACCTCTATATTTTCCTTTTTTTCAGTGAATTGAGATTATTTTTTGTTTTCCTCATAAATTTTAGCCTGTGCAAGTGTTAAAATACATGTTCAGTGTTACCTGAAGACGAAAACTACGATGAATCCACTTTGAAAGGAACATTTAGATTCCTGAATGATGAGTACCTTAACTTGTCATACTCACAGATCTCAATCACAGAACATTTCAGAAGGTGGGGTTAAGGTTCTCCCTAGGAGGGAAACTGAAATGCAAAAATCATAAAACCCCTCACAAAAGATGAATTTCTGCCCTTTATTGGAGCTTAATCGTAGTCTTCTTCCTGCTCCTCCTTTGCATGCATGAGGGCTACAGCGAGCTCCGATGAACTCTGTGCACAATGCTGACACAACACTGCCTGCATCCTTAAGTAGCAGCACAAACAGGCAAAGCAGAGGACCAGGTTTTCCACAGTAGACCATAATTTTGCACAGGCACAGACAGACAGGTTGAAAACTTCCATCTATTATTAACCATGGGTACCAATAATAAAATACCTGTGACTAATAACTTAATCTGCAGGCACAGGAATCCAAACTAGATCTGCTGTTATCACGTGCAGATCAGAGATGAATCTGCATTATCAGATGTGGTTTAGACCCATTCAGGCCCTTGGAAGCACATGCTCTGAAGGATTTGATTTTATCTGTACAAGCTAAGTCATAGAGACATGCTGCAAAGTGAAGATGACCAAGAGGAAAGTCCAGATGAGCACTGTTGCTAGCTAGGATATGGGGAGTTGTTATACTACTGCTTCAGATATATTTAAAAAAACAAAACAAAGCAAAACAAAAGAGTATCTGCTAAATTACACTCTAAGGAAAGACTTGGGCACGTGTCTTTTTTTTTTTTTTTTAATTGGGGTTGTTTTTTGGCAATGTTTCTCACTTAGGCTATCAGCAGAATTTTTTGGAGGGGCTTGTAAACCCCCAAGATTTTGCATTTTAGCTAAAGAACAAGGCTTCTCCACTGGAGTTTGTTTTGAACTGATTCATCTTTCATGTGTACCAGCCTCCAGAGGGAAAATAAAAAATACACACTTTTTCTCTGATAAAAATGACAATGCTCAGAACTGATTCTGTTGATGATTTCTCTTCCCTGGTAGATTGTAGGCTATTTTTTATTAAGATCTGATATATGCCAGTTAGAAGAAAGTTGTTCTTTCTTATGGAGAATGAAACACTGTGGACTGAAAGGCAAAGAAGCAGCATGGTCCCATACTGTAGAAGACTGATCTTCGGAACTGCATTGGCAAAAAATCTCTGTTCACAAATCTGAGCTAGGACTCTCCAAATGGACACAGAAAATTTAAGAATACGCCACTAGGAGGCTGTTTGTTGTTTCTTATTGTGTTGTTTTTTGGGTTTTTTTTTAATTTAAATTGGAAACAGACATAGCTAATATTCATACTGTCTGTTTGCAATCTGTAGTGATTTAATGGATCAGGAATGATCCAGGGCAGTGGCAAAAGGAGTGCTCCCTAGTAACCTGGAAGCTGAGACTTCCCAAAAACAGACTAAGGGCTTCATGACAAAGCAGGGTGAATATTGTGCTTAGTGTTACATATTCATCTATGGTTATACAGGTTGCCTTTAAAAGGAAGCATATGGTTGCATTGTATTATCAGTGCATCAGCTAGGACACTTGTTGTTTATGTGTTGGAAATGCTAAATTTATAGAAAGTTACATAACTTTCTGAACATCAAGAATTTCCACTGAGGATTGCCAAAATTTTGAACATGACAGGAGAGAGAAGAGAAGCAGCAGGGTAGGAGCTAGTGTGCCTTGTGGCATATGGTGTTGCCCGTGTGGAATTCCTGGATGATCCATCAATTACCCATACCTGTCAAGCAGTCAGTGAAGAAATTCATTCTATGAAGGTGAATAGCTAAAGGGTTTTTAACCACTGTAACAATCACATCTGTTAATATTACATACAATATTTTTTATCTGATGAAGAAATAACTTGCTAAATCATGACAAAATATTGGCTGTAGTCTGATCTGGTATAAGTAAATGATGAAAGTTTGTTTTGTTTATTTTCTGTTCTTTGGATATTGTTACAATTTTGCAGCAAATCTGGAAATTTTAGTTTAATTTTTTTCCAAAACGTTTCTAAAGCTTACAAAACCCATTACAAATCTGATCCAAAGTGTGTCACATCTGTAGTTTACTCTGATAGTTGCATGGATAGATTTCAGCCAGTACAATGTTTATTTCACAGAGAACTATTCTGGGTTTCCTGTTGCTTTTAGTTTACATACGTCTGCCGGATGACTCATTTCACAATCTAACTTGTGTTTCCATTTTTACTCTGGTTATACTCATCCTAATTTTTTTCCTCACTCCTAATCAAAGAACGACTTCATATAATCATGAAGACTAGCCTGAAAGAGAATTTCTGGCAGCTAAATTTAACTAAACTGCAAACTTCTGCAGGGGATGAGAGAAGTGAGTGGGCTTGGAAAAATCGATTTAGTTGGAGTATGGTGCTAGTCTTGTCACATAACAAGCAATTCTGACCTTCTGGTTCAGCCATGCTTTGATAGATGTTTTATCTTTTATCTTCTTTTTCTTCCTTCAGATTACTGAAGGGGTTATTTAAGCTCAAGTGCTGTAAGACATTTGACTGATCTAAAAGTGCTGCACATCAGTAAAATATGATGCGGCACTCCTTGATAGCCTGGGCTAGACCTGAAAGTTTTACCAGCTACGTCTAAGTAAATACGTTAATCAGAGACTGAGATTAGCTGAAGTAATGGCCAGGAGTTGTTCATGTTGTTTAATCATTACTGCAGACTGGGCACGGTGTAGCCTGTACTCTCATGAGTGCTGCCTGGGCATGGTTCTGTCATGTCCCCACCAGGGACCCATGTCACTTGGCACTTTACATGAAGCCACCTTGGTTTTCTTCTGGTGGTGATGGGGAGTTTATCCACGTGGATTACAGCAGTGCTGTGCTGCTTGGCCTTAGGGTCCAAGAATGAGCATTGGCCTGTTCTTTCTATTGCTACATAGAAACTGGGATCTACTTTGTGCATAGCTAGATTAGAAAGGGAGAAAGTTCACAGGTAGGTTACACCACTTCTTCTGAATAATGGTACCATAAAAGCAGGATTTCACTGCCTACTTGCTTCTGCTGGATGAATCCATGAAGACCATTGAAACCAGCTTTGAGGCTGCTCTGAACTGTTAAAGATGTAAAAATAAGAATTTTAGGGTCACTTGTAGATGAACACAGAACTGTGCCAGAAACCTCAAGAAGTTACTCAACATTTCTTGTAGTTTACATAAAACTTCCTGCCAGCTCTGAAGTGAAGATACCTACATTATGGCCTGCGTTATTACAGCACAGAAATTGTTTGATAACAGCATCACATCCTTGGTTCATTGCTTCAGCTTGGGAAAGAGATCCACAAATCTCCCAAAACTCAGCTATGCAATTCCCACACCTCATGTAACGCTGTTGGTATGGTCCATCCTACTCAGCAAACATGTCTAACAGCAGATCAGGGAGAAATAGCTAAGAGCAGGAAGGTGTACAATCAATTGCACAAATTAACTGCTCAGATGTATGAGAAGAGACGAACATCCAGATAAGATTTCCTCAAGAGACGCTGGAGGAGAACAGGGAAGAGCAGAAGTCTGTACGCTGACCCTGTTTCAGGGAAGACTAATGCTGGAGAGAGGGAAATTATGAAAATGTCTGTGAAACACATGAAAATACCTAGGTGTTCCAGCTTCAGTGAAAATGTGAATGTATTGCCTGGGAACAGACGAGAAAGATTATCCTAAATTATAACAAGGGACGTTTAGATTACCCTCTAGGATAAATATTAAAAGTAGGATAGTTAAATTCCCGAAAAGGTTTTAGGATGAGACAGCAAATCTTTTCCATCTGTCACAAATGATGTCACCATACAAGACTGGCAGCTACATGGCGGGTGACTAGGTGACTTCTTCAAGTTGCTTCTAGATCATTTGTTTGGTGATTTTTCTGTGGATGGAGGTGGCAGTGGCAAATTTGATTCAGCCCTCATCCTGGACTTATTGTACTGATGGCCATACTGCTTTACAAAACCAGAATCAAGAACAGTTAGGCTTATACAAAATGCAGTGCCATTATTGAGAGGCCAAAACAGGAATTCAAGCAACTATAGCTGCATGGAAAGCAGAATGGTTTGGAAAGACAGAAGGATGTTAAAGCAAAACTTCTTAAACTTTTACTTATAACCACCTCCAATGCTAAGCTATAGCATTGGCTTCCTTTGGTCATTCATTTTAAGGCTTGCTGTTACAGAAATCAAAGAAACATGATTGCCACTGACATATTAATCAATAACAGGGAGTAGAGAAATGTCAGAGAGCAGCTGGTAATGTGGTTAAAACAAGCTTTGGATCAAGCTGCTCAAGGGATGTAAAGGCCAACAAGTAGAATGGATGCTAGCTGCAAAAGCAGCTTAGAGACGTTGTTCTTTTAACAGCCTTAAAACAGAAGCTTCTTAGCAAAATGGCCCTTCATTCGCATCTTATTCTAGACTGAGGTCAGTGGAGGATGACAGGGGTGATTATTAGAAGCCTACAAGATGCAAGAATGAGCTGCAGTGAAAAAAAAGGAAGAATTAATTGTGAATCCATCCGAAGCAGACTCAGAAAGGGGACCTTACTGAAGGAGGCTGTGGCTTTCCATGCAGAGGGAAGATACACATATTTCAGCAATGGTTTACAGGAAGGCTTAGACCTGAAATCTTAGTGGTTCTGGACACATGAGTATGGGACTGGACAAAATGAGAGCAGTCAGTGTATTGTATGTCCCGCTCTGCATGTTCCTCCTTGGTGAGTCTATGCAGAAGTACAAAATGTTAAGTAGTCCTTGTGGAGAGGCTGGTTCTTTTGATTGGCATGGTTACCTAGGCAATGTGTTGATTCAGTCAAAAAAACAGAGTACTCATAACAGCTTGATAATATCATATTTTAGAATGAAAGCAAATCCCATAAGAAAGAAACTGAGATAACGATGCCAAATAAACTATAATGGAAAAAATGAATTGTTACCAAACTTGCAAACAGAGAGAGATCACCTTCCAACCAGTTCATTGCCATAATGCCATGAATGTATCAGAATGTTGTGCTGGTTTTGGTTGGGATAGGGTTAATTTTGATAGTTGCTAGTATGGAGTAATGTTTTTGATTTGTGCTGGAAACAGTGTTGACTTTACATGGATGTTTTCCTTATTGCTGAGCAGCGCTTACACAGAGCCAAGGGCTTTTCTGCTCCTCACCCCACCAGCGAGCAGGTTGGGGGTGGGCAAGAAGCTGGGAGGGGACACAGCCAGGACAGCTGACTCCAGCTGACCCAAGAGATGTCCCAGACCATAGGATGTCATGCTCAGCGTATAAAGCTGGGGAGAAGGAGAAGGAAAGGGGGGACATTCAGAGTGATGGTATTTGTCTGCCCAAGTAACCATTATGTATGATGGAGTCCTGCTTCCCTGAGGATGAATGAACACCTGCCTGCTGATAGGAAGCAGTGACTGAATTCCTTGTTTTGCCTTGCTTGCACATGCGGTTTTTGCTTTACCTATTAAGTTGGTTTTATCTCAACTCACAAGTTTTCTTACCTTTATTCTTCTGATTCTCCCCTCCATGCCACCATGGAGGACTGAGCAAGTGGCGTGTGGTGCTTAATTGCCAGCTGGGATTGAACCATGGCAGATGTCCAGTGGACATATCTAGTGAGCTATTTTCTTGTCCTTTGAATCTTCAGTTAGCTATTTCCCATCCTTTATATGGACAGTATCTCTATTCATACTGTCTGAGCAAGTCAGGGTCATCACAGAGAGCACCTGCAGCCTGGGAGGGGAGGGCAGACTCTTTCGTGGCAAAAAAAAAAAGTGTCCATAGAATTAGCGCTGAACATAGATGGTCCCTAGGCCAGACAGGTTAAACACTGGAAGTCTGTCAGTCAGATAATCCTAACTATTGCAGCCTTATTCTGTAGCAGTGAAAAATCTGAGATGTCTGAAAATCATTACCTGATT
The DNA here is from genome assembly GCF_023634155.1 of Falco peregrinus. Taxonomy (NCBI): domain Eukaryota; kingdom Metazoa; phylum Chordata; class Aves; order Falconiformes; family Falconidae; genus Falco; species Falco peregrinus. Next base: position 15,662,990 of record NC_073723.1, read on the forward strand.
AGATGAGTATTTCCAATGAGAGTTGTATGACTACCTTGCAAAGCCACTTTAGCAAACCCTGGAGCTGGGGTCAGGGCAGGTGTGTTTGAAGACTACAGCTTGGCTCCAGAGGGTTGATGGGATCTTGGCAAAGCCCATAGTGCTTGCTGTGCTCTGTGCTCCATGCTGGGGCCTTTTCAGCTTGGAAGTGAAGGCACAAATGGGATGAAAAGCTGGTGTGCCTTTTGTGGGTCTACATTCTGTGCTGCCCATGTCCAGGCAGACAGAATGGGTAACTGCAGCTAGATGGGATCCATCTTGCTTGGAGTAGTCACACAGTGTCTTGCTTATAGCGAATAATTAAAGGAAAAGTTAATCCCCAGCTGGCTTTATCAGAAAGCTTTCAGTCTACTGGTTATTGCCTGAACCATGCAAAGCTTTCAGAGAAGAATCTAGCATACAGGACATCTCTTGTCAGGATCAAGTAGTGATGTCCAGCACTACAGCAATGTTGACAGGAGTTGGGGCTGCTGCAAGAAACTGAGCTGATAAGGTATTCAGAAAACAGCAGCTCTCAGGATTCCTTCTTAGATGTTTACATAAGGACCTGCATCCAATAAATATTGTGCATAGTGTCTTCCAGCAGTTTGCCACTGTCAGAGATGCAAATGCCCCTCCTGTATGGCACTGGCAGGACCAGTCATGGCCCTGCTGCCAAAAGCTCCCAGACCCTGCCAGCGGGTTGCCAGCATGACAGCACGCTCTTCCTGAGAGCTCTTTTGACAAAGAAACTGGTGGTACTCAGTACAGCTGTTTTCATCCTGGCATGACTCACTCTTAGTTGAAACATCATGATTCATGGAAGAGTTTTAGCTCCATGATTCATTCAGGTCCACTTTTCACTACTGCCCAAAAACTTGTAAGCAGTAGGTGACTTGCCTTTACCAAGAAAAACTAAAAATGAACTAAAGTTAACAGCTCTTCCAATAGAAAATTAAGGCCCTTCTTTTTCAGAGGTACATAGCCAGCACCAGGGCAAGATTCGACACACCAAAGTTTGGGATATTCAGAAAGCAGATGCATTCCAGCCTGAGCAATATAGCAGATTCATGAATAAATGGTTTTATTATTGATGCACATCAAACTGGCATGAATTGCCAGTTCTCCTTGATCTCCTGCACATAACGTTCCTTCTGTCCAAGATGTTTTGCCCTGGAGTTTCCACAGCTTTCCTTCTTATAAATGTATAGGATAAAAATTGTTTATTATGTCTCTAATATTAAACATAACAGATCTAGGAGTAGCCAAAGGAATAGGTTCCTGCTCTTTCAGTCTCTTCTTTTCCTGAAGATTTTCACGCTCTTAGTTCTGCTGAATGCTGGATCAATTATTTACATGTTTCTAATAAGAGGGCAGAACACTTCAGCACAAAAGAGACAACAGGATGAGGCAGAAGGAGGCAGAAATATTTTTCAGTGGTCAAAACAAAGAAAACAATATTCATCTGCATGAACGTTAGCTATAGATTGGATTGTAAGCTATAACAGTTCCTTGGAAAAATGACAGATAACCATATTCACTCCATCATAGATAGGTCATTTATCGTGAGAGCTGCTGGCAATTCACAGAGTTGGTTTCTATACTTAGTGTTAAAGAAGTGCCCAGACCCTGGTCCCATATGAATAAGCATTTTGTTTACTTCAAATAATGTACATTTGCTTTGGACAGGGTCCAGAGACTCCAGCCAGAGATTTAAGCATCAACATACATGAGTAAACTCATTCTTTGATTCATGGAGATGCGAATAACATGACAACATTTTGTTGTAAAGCATTAACCACAAGAAAATGATTAGGACCAAACCCATTCTTGGATTGTATGCACTTGACCCCAAGGATGACATCACAAAAGTAAATTTGACACTTTGGTTTGGTAATAAATCATAATCATGTGGGAATGGAGGGATCACCAAGGTGATGAATTTGTGTCCAGTCAACAGCTTGTAATGAACTGATTTGTGTGTGTTACCAAACAGTGTCACTAATGCCTCCCTAACTCTCTGCAGCCACAGGCTTACTATGTGGAAATCCCTCAGCTCCAGCTTTTTGGGCTCTTGTGGAGTCAAGGGTTGCTGTGTTGGTTGAGATTTACAGAGGTTCATTTGTGGTTTAGCACAACATGGATTACTTCCAAGCCAGGGGCCATGAGGCTTCCTAGCATTGAGGAAGCTGCCTCTATTTAAGCTCCCATCACGGTTACACTTACCGCAGCCTCAGCAGTGACCTCCTGCTTGTGTGTGTGCCTGGAGTGAACCTAAATCAAATCCAGATATGCATTTGATTGCTTCAGTGGGTTAGAGGTCTAGGAAAAGAGATGAGGTGCCTGAAGCTGTTGAATGCATACACCCCCAATTTTAATCTGGGGCAGGAGCAGTCACGGTCAATCAACTAAAGAGAAATCAAAAGTCGGTTTGATGTCCTTTTCCAGAAGGAGTAACAAGGATAAACTTCCTTTTATACAAAATTCGTACAAGTGAACCACAAAACAAGGGGACTCACTGACTCATCTTTCTGGAAAGAACTGTGTGCAACAACAGTAGCATCTCTCCTTATATAAGTTGAGTTTGGCTGGGAGCCAGACAGAGAAGAAGTGTAGAAATGTATTTAAAGCTAAATCAGCTCTTTCCGAAGCTAAGCCTGAGCTTAGCTGGGGCTGGGCAAGTTAGGACAGAAGAAGCTGGAAACTGGTGGCAAAGAACAGTTAAATGTTGCCAAGCATTGTACGTGGTATTAATTTGAATGTCCCACCTCTTACAAAACCCGTACACATAAGCGTCTGTCATAAAACAGAGTGAGTTTCATCCAAGGGACTTGAAAAACAAGCTGAACAATGCAATAGCATTTCAACTTCTGATACGGACAGTTGTGATCTTCCAAGAAATCGACGAGATGCACAGATCATGCTGTCAGGTATCCATCCATAAAGATCTATGCGTCAGTCCAGGATACCACGCTCATGGTGTAGACTAGTGTCTTGAGTTTTCTATTTTCATGTTTCATGAAAATGTAATATGGTGGCTGATGCTAGTACAATGTGATGAATAGCTCTGCTAAGTTCTCTTAGCACTCAGCTTAATTCTTTGCTGAGCGTGTAGATTTATGAAAATTAATTTTATGAATTTTAAAAAAAGTATGATGCAAAATTCAGTTTCAGGATGTAATAGATTTAAAATAGTCCTTAAATGTCACAGGTATTGGTATACTATAGCATCCAAATCAGGTAAAGGATCAAACTTCCCAGTTTGTGATATCCCCACTGTATTCGGGTCTGACAATTGGCTTTCTCACAGGCAGGTGTATTCAGAGCTGGGCATCTGCTTGGCACCTGCATCCCATTAAAAAAAATTAAAATATTTCTGACATACTTGTAAGGCAGCACAGGATGGAAGTATCTCCTATTGTCCTCTTTTCTCTGCTACAAGGAGGCTGGAGCAGAGCCACGGAAAAAGCATTGTGGTGTCCTGTGTGCTCAAACTCTTACTTTATTTGGGGTTCAGTGCCACTACAATAGCCAGTTCCCAATCCCAAGGGTCCAGGTCTCTGAGGAGATAAACCTTTAGATTTTCCCTGTACTCACCAGATAATAGTCAAGTTGACTTTCCTCATTTGATTAAACCCCAAGCAAAACTGGAAGAAAAAAGACTAATGCTAGTAAATGACAGCTGATGTCAGTCACTAAGGAGAACTTACAGTAGGAATTTCCAGAACCTACTGAAAAGTTATTACAAATAACAGGTCTCCAGCTGTGGTACGGAGATAGCAATCTGAAACTATGTGAGAGGCATGAGTATGGTCTTTGTGGATGTCCACATTCAATTCAGCCAGGATATAAGACTGAGCCCTGCTCTAACTCCCACTGATGCTGGTGTGAATCCAAAAGGACACCTTTTTTCTTTTTCTTTTTTTGTTTCTTTATATCCAGAGGTGGAGATTGTGTAATTAATTTACTACAAATTTGGAGTAGCAAATTTCTTACTTAGCTATTACTTCACACTTTCCACTCTCCACAGTTTCTAAATAGGGAAAACATCTGAGCATTGAAAGTTGAGCAAACTTCAGTACAGTTTGAGAAACGTAAATACTGAGTCATGAGCCCAGGGTCCTTAAAGGCTGCCCCATAAATATAATCTGTTTCCATGTTGGCTTAGTTCTGGTTAGTTGTACTGATCACCAGGAAGGCTGCAGAGCACAGAGGTGTCCACATGGAGAGAAAAGCAAGCTCAGGAGCAATAGGTGGGCTGCCTGAGGGAGGGTGGAAGAAGCCAAGCTCGCTGAGGAGCATTTTGGTAGGTGCTTGGGTTTCCTAACAGCCTGAACTGATACTGTGTTGTGACTTTTAGCTGACCTTTTGAGGAGACCCATCTTAAAATGATTCTAAGCAGATTAGGGTATCACACCACCACCAGGTATTTTCAGTACTTAATGCTCTTTATTTTTGTAGTAAGTTAATCACATTTTCCTGGAGTCTTTCCTCTTTTAACTGCAGCTGTTATAATCTCTGGTTTTTTAATTTTCTCTTTCCCTCAAATTGCATTAGGAGTACTAAAGAAAACAGTCCACTGTTGGGTAATTCTCTCCTTGAGCTGATTTCTGTTATCGCTAATGACACAGTTTTCCCAGGATCATGAGAGCAGCTTTCCCCCATTCAAGTGACGGCACACATCTGGGTTTTCTAATGGGTGAATGATGTGATGGCAAGTTCCTCGACGACCATCTGACTGCAGTAGGCTCACCAGGGGTAGGGGTGTGCATTGTCACCCACTGGGATGCTGCACAGGATTGTGTAATAAGGAGACTGTAAAAAAACGAGCAGGGAAGCTCTTTTAGTAAAATAACCTGCTTCATTCCCATGTCTGATGCTACAGTTATAGGTTTTTGATGGGTTCATTTTTCATCTCAGCTTCAACCAAGCAGGCAGGTACTGTGACAATGTAAACAACGGGATAGGTGTATGCAAAGGGGCCTTTTTGTGCTCGGAAGTACATGTAACTGCTTCATTGCTCTGCCTCTGGTTCTCTGTTTTCATTAGCTATTCGATGGTTTTGGGAATGCTTCTTGTATGCACATTAGGGCAAAGGCATGCAGCTGTGAATTCCATGAGATGGGGGTAGTCAGAACTGATAACGGAATATGCAAATGACATTTACAGGCTTTGACACCAAATTTAGCAAATACATGCACAAATTAAATTTGCAATCCTATACTTAACATGATATTATAACTGTGCATTTAAAGGCAGGTGTTTGTTGAAGTTGTTTATAGGTTCATCTGATTTTTTTTAAAAGCAAACCGGTGTTTTCCTACTCTTCTAATCCAGCTGGAAAATGGCTAAAGTAAATCTTAACTTAAAAAATTAAGGAAATAATCAGATGGTTGTAAGCAATCATAAAACATTAATCCTGTAGGTGAGCTTTGTTTTATTTTCAGGTGCTGTGCAAATGTAACAGAGATGTGAGCAGATTCAGATTAATGGCTTCACAATGACTGTACATGCCTAATTCAGTGGGAGTATTTGTAGGGCAAAGGTATAAGAATCCGAAGGTATGGAATTAAATTTGTAACCTTAGCTACACCTATAGCTATGGCAGTTCTCTATAGAATCACCATGGCAACTCATGGATGCCATGAAACTACAAACCCTACTATTTCAATTACACTTGCAATAGCTATTGTTTCTTTTTTATTTTATTTGTGTATGTTTCAGTCAACCTCTGGAGCTAAGTAGGTCAAACCATGCTCCACATACTCATGGTTGCCCACTCATTGAGCTCTGTTTGGGTGAAAGAGAGAGGGAGGCACATGCCAAGTTTTTTTGCTTATTGTACTCTGGGCCAGTTTTTTTGACACATAACTGGGCATCAAAGTTGCCAATAACTGTGTTGTTGCATATTCAAATGTCCAAATTTTCCTCTAGTGTATCTTGGTGTTTCTGAAATTTCACTAGGATCATCATCCTTAAATACCCAGTTCCCATAGAAATCTGCCAATGTAGGCACATAAACAAATTACGTAACAACTGTGCCCATTCCTAACCATTAATCTTACGACTGTACAAGATGTTGCATTTATCTTCTAAACTTATATTCATAGAGACAAACAAAGCCTGTTTATGCCAGCCTTTGAAGGGAAGGGTAAGTTACCGATTTGGCTGGGAAGTGATTGCAGTTGCTGCTCCAAGGTGAACTGAAGTGAATACAGATATGGGATAACCCATCCCAAACCAGAAAGAATTAATTGTGCCCACAGGCTCCTCTCCATCATTGCTAGGAGAAGCATAAACAAGGAAGTAACAGTGGCTGCTGGACTTGTAGACGATTAGGGGTGATACCCCTCACTTCGAGGCCTGATAGTATAGCCTAGGTTAGGCTCACGTGATCCAGACTGAAACACAACTCCATGGTTTATACCACCAGGAATCCCAAAAGGAAAAGTGCTGTCAGGAAACACAGCTTTCTGACATAGTTTTCTGGCTGCTTCTGCTGCTAGAGAAGAAGTCATGGATTTTTGCTTCCTGTGCTCTCTAGTGGGTGCAAAATATATGTCTGTGGGGATGCCTTCATGCTATTCCAGCTCTGATGAGCACTTTTACCATTGAAAAAAAATGTCAGTGATTGAGCTGAATGCTTTCAGGCTTGTAATAATCTTTGCAGTTTGTCTTCCTACCAGCCAGTTGTGTAATCTTTTACAATGAGAAGTGTTTATCCAATTATGTATTTAAAGGACCACTTGACCTCTTTGATTTATGTCCCTGAGTAATTAAACAGCTGCACTAGGTGCTTCCCATATACTTTTCCTTGGTATGGTGGTTAATCTGAGTTTCAGCACAGATCCAAAAGGTAGCTGTCTGGTTGTCCCTTCTTCACTCCCCAGCAAGCCCTGAGTCCCCGAGAGCGTGACAGTGGATAGATAATTGGGGCAGCACATTTTACACTTCCTGCTGGCATTTTTGTTATCTTGCTGAAGCAGACTATGCAATGGATTTGGTAACCAGAGGACCTGAATCTGTCTTGTCAGCAGGGGATAAATATGTGGCAATGACAGCTTTTTGTGATGGTGATTAAGGATGTCTGGCTGTCACGGTGCATTTGCATTGGTTGGTGTGACTACACAGATCCAGAAAAGAGCCAGAAAAGAGCGTAGCATCTCTTTTTGTCCTTACAGGCAGTTCAATGGAAGTGCTACTGGCCCTGTCTGGTAAAACATGCGTTTAGTTTATCACTGTATTGTATAGATCAATAAGAAGCTTTTATTTGTAATGGCTTTGTCAGGGAGGAAATAGCATTTAGTCTATTATAGGTCTGTAAAATTCCTCCTGCTCTGTGTCAGGTCAGAAAACTACTTGCTTCTTGCTAACGTCATGCCTTGCACATCATGTGATGTTTTCCTGCCTTCAAAAGAATTTGTAATCAGAAGTATTGAGAGCAGTTTCTCTTTCCCTGCAATGTACTGAATTAGCTCGGCAATGTCGTATATGGGAAAGAAATGCCTTTAAGCATTTTTGCTTCCCTGGAGGTAGCATCAGGCTGCTTATAACGTCCGCTGTGTCTGCTCCTATCATTGGAGGCTGCAAATGGGGAATACCTCATGTGTCCCTAAGACTAACTGAAGAGAACTGTGCACACTGCATTGGGGCTGGCTTCTCTAGAGCCCACTTAGAAACTTGAGAAGGGCTTCAGCTTGTGTTTAATGAATTTAGATGCCTAAATTCACGTGTCCATGTCAGACAGACATTTCAGGTCCCATTAAAGTCAGTAGAGACTTAAGGCTTATTTAGGCTATCTAAACTACTGCAGGACAGGTAACCACATGAGGCTGGTAGATCTGTGGCTGACCTGTGGCCTTCTGGATCGGCAGCTAGAGTCCAGGTGGGATCCTCTGGGGCATCTCAAATGGCCCTAGCCTCTGCTGAAGCCACTGAATCACACCTGTAGAGGTGGACACTTAAATTAAGATGTGTTAGTGTTGGAGCTGAATCCCTTTACCCGGAACATTAATGACCACAATTCACACCGGATGCTGGAAGCAAACTGGAAACTTCTCCAGTTTGCACCAAAGTTTGCAGAAGTTGGTGCAGATTCATCAATGGCTTTTGGAACATGTGCTTAAAAAATATTTGTGCTTTAAGGTGTGATTCATGGAAACAGCTTTAGCTTCCCCCCTGCCCACTGCCCTCATTTTCAAATGTGCTTAGTTTACATGGCAGAAAAACTAACAATGTTTCTTTTAATTAGCAGCAATGTCAACTGGCTCTGGGAATCATGCCTTGTTTTTTCCTTCCCACCTTATCACATTTTTCCACTAGATGTAGCACATCCAAATGAGTACACAATGTTGAGGTTTTTTTCTTTACTAAAAGCAGACTGATGTGGTAGAAGTGACTAAAAAAACCCAACAAATTTTTAGGTTGAAATTGAACAATACAACCGTCCAGTGTGACCTCAAACATAGCAAAGCTCTGAGAATTTTACTAATGATGCCTTCAGGGAACTAGTCTTTTTCTGGGAAGGATTCCCTAGCTGATCAGTAAAGGTGGGCAGGTAACTCACTTACCACCCTGTCTACTTACAACAGATGGATGGATATCCATTTACGATGATTCAAAAATTGGGATAAGATACTGAATTTTACTAACAATCATAATTTCTATTTAATAGTAAATGATTACTGTTTAATGAAATGAGCACTTCAGATTAAAAAGAAATGAATGGCTGCAGCTATGGGGAATAAATAAATAAATACGGACATCCGTTGTATCTGTTTAACATCCACACATTTTTCTATAAAAACTAATGAACAGGTCACTATGATTTTCCATCTACATGGTTTTTATTATTTATCCCACGTACAGAGGTTGGCATCTAGGCCATTCGGCGGGTGAGGCTAATTTTTTCATGGCTGTAACAGGGACACTAGTTTGAAATTTATTTTCAGTTAGGATTTGTTAAGTACCTTGGTGAGAATTTTTTAAAAGCCATTGAATTGCTCACTGAAAATTCACCTTGACGTTTCAGAGCAGGCTACCCAAAACTGTCACTGAACTTTAAAATGTCGCAGTACCAGAATCATATGCTCTAAAAATAGAGGAAAGGCTTAAAGAGGAATTAAACTGGCTTAGACACGTTTAATTAATCACTATGCTTTGGGAAAAAAAGTAACGTGCTTTTCCGTTGAAGTGGAGAGACAGTTCAGACAGGGATGAGGTTGTGCAGAGGCATTATTGGAAGACATTAGTGTACTAAGCAGGAATGAGTCCTGTTCTTTTCCACTCCTGCTTTTGCAAAGCATGACAGAAACCGTTTCAATACAGCCCATGCGCTCTCAGACTACTAGTTTGCACCACTGGGGCCTCCTTCAAATCCACTAGCAGAAAACATCTTGGCTCAGTGGATTGAAGCCATGCTCTAGCATGCTCTCAACACACTCATACACACACTTACCTTCAGCTGTGTGACCAAAGAGAAGGGTGGAAGAGGTGAGCTGGGACGGGAGGGCAAAGAGAAGAAGGTCTTTGGCCATGTTGTTATACGTTAGTTTGTTAGAAGGTGATAGTGGTGACATCCATGGGGCAGAAGGGAACAAGGGACAAAGTAGTTTGTTGCCAGCCCTCCCTCCTGCTATTCCTGACTCGGCTGTGATGGACACTGGATCTGAATTGTCACCTCATCTTGTCTGGGGCTTTTGGTAGAGCTGGACATTGCCCCTAGCCCAGCCCCACTCTGATGCTGTGGGACTATGCCCTGTTGCTGAGGGGACGGTTTCTGCCTGTGCATGATCTCCTGGCTTGCATCCCTCCTAGAGCAGCCCCACTCCGGTTGCTCCCTGATGTTAGGTAATGTCAGCACATGTCTCATTTTGCACCATGGATACCTGTGAAATCAGGAGCTCACCCACCCGCTGTCCTCAGTGTTGGAGAGAAGCCCTTCTTTTTTGGAGTTGGTCCACAGCTGCCTTCTTGCAAGGAGGCAGCAATGAGTTTCATGGGTACCTTCCCTGGTCAGCTCTCCAGCTACCACTCAGGCACAGAGGGTTCTGCTTAGCTGTGCCCCATTTTAGGCCCATTTGGAGTTCACAGACCCATCTTTTGGCATCGTGTAGGTGAACCCCAAAGCACCAAGAACCATTTTTTTCCTCCTAAACTAACCGCATCTCACCGGGCTGTCAGATTCAGCACAGTGGTGAAATGCATGCATGTGGCTCAGCTACACTGTGGATACGACAATGTTTTACTAACTTACCCTCTGCAAAAGGACTGCTAATATCAGCACACTTTTTTCCCAGTGAAGAAATAAACAGTATGGTCCACCCCCATCTCTCCCATGTAATTACAGTCAGGCACAGTAAAACTGCTTCTGCGGCAGGGGTGCTTCAGCTGGACCCTTTCCCCATTTGGTTAGAGGGCCTCTTAGCCTGGGTAATCCACTCAGCTGTGCATGGACATCGCTAGCCGGTGCCAGGATCAGGATCAGGTCCCTCTGCTCTGTAGTCTGCCAGATGATACAGCCATACTTTTAATCACTTCAGCTGCCCAAGTCACTTGGGCCAAGTTGTCTGTATAACCTGTGCGTAGCAAGGGTTTGCACAAGCTCTAGCTCTTTTCCAGGCCAATGCTAGCAACCTGATCACAATCCCATCCTCCCCTTCCTAAGATCACACAGAGAAGCTGAACTCAGAGTGTATTGTCCCATCTGATCTGTAATCCTTTGAAAACCAGAATTTCTAATGGGAAAAACTGATATGATAACCCCTCAAGTCTGGCAGTGCTGTTGAGTGCTACTGTAATAAGGTAGTGTATATTCAATGTAAGGATAATGGATAATGTGGGATTTATAACAAAGCCATAACTCAATAGAGAGGGGTTCAGATGATATCATGAATCGCAGCCATGAAGAATGATTGATCGATGAGATCATTAGAAAACTGAGATTGAATTACAGGTCTGGTAATTTATCACTTTACAGCCTCAGTATTTTTTGTGATATTTGAGGATCACTTACAAGTTTTCCTGCACTGTGTTTTTTCAGGTCCCTAATTATAAATAAGGTGCCTGCAGATGCTTTTAAGTCAGTGGGCAGTCTGCTGTCACTGTCTTTCACTGTAATCAGAGTTGCAGGCATACAGTGAACTTCCCTTTTGAATTATTTAAGACATAGATCATTGCAGAATTACACCATAGTTTTTCCTTTCTCAGTGTTCAACACGGCAGTGGAAAATTCCAGTTTAATAAGACTGGAAGGTAAATTTCTTTCATAGTTAACATTTTATTGTGCTAATTAAGAAGCAAAACAGAAAAAGATTCTACAGTCCATGTAATTGTTAATTGTATTTCATATTAATTAATAAGCATCCACCAGTTAGTCTGAGACATGACATTTTTCAACATGCTTTTTTTCCAGTTGGTTTAGTAGATTATACTTGCATCTCTGTGCACAATATCTGGACCATTGCTTCTATATATTTTGTATATACATATAAGCTCTCTGGAGCCATAACAGTTTGATAAAGTAACAAGGCATTTGCTTTCTAGAGGCTGAAAATTAACAGCCACAGGCAGACCTGAAAAATTAATGGATTTAGTTCATTTTCCAGCTCTGACAGCTACTCACCCAGAGCATTATACAGTGAAATGTCCAGGATGGCTGGCACCTTTGAAAGAAGAACCCACAGTCTGTGGGAATGGCAATCAAATTGTGATGTGATTTGTGATCACCTGGGTGATATTTCTGGACCTGACTTTCAGAAAATGAAAAACAGAGATGCCACTTAGACTTCGTGTCTAATCAGTTTGACACTCTTGTCCCTATAATGGCTGGAGGACAGGGACATTCTGTCTTGTCTCTTCCTTGCTTCTTCCCACATGTCTTGCTGTGCAAAGTCTCTATCCAGTGCTGACGCAAATACGTGTTTTTCACTCCCTGTCTTCCAGTGTTGTGGCTTCTGTGAAGCACAATCTGTGTGCATACATCTCCCATGCCTGTGCCGCCCCCGCCTCTTCCCCTTTCTCAATTCTTTCAAGAGGGTTAAAAGTGATGGAGTTGTTGCAGGTCTCTTTCTTCCACTGGTGTTTTGAACCGATATGACGATCTTTTTCAAGTAGCAGAATGAGAGTGATGTGATTCCTTTGGGCTTCCCTGCTGTGCTGCTGCAAAAGAAGAAAATTATCCTTCTTCCCTTTTTTTGTTGTTTTAGTTTTGGCTTGTTTTCTTGTATCTCTTTGTTTTGTTATTATTATTTCCCTGGTGCTCTCTGGCTGAATGCGTGGACAAGCAGCATTCCCAGTTCTTGGGAAATTTCACCTAAGAAATACATTCAGTATGAATTAGGCTGGATTGGTCAGGAATATTCAGAATTTGCTGTGAACTGGAAATTCCAAGAAAATCTCATGCCTGACACACCAGATTATTGTGTTTACAAAACAAAAGGTTCTTGTTGCAGCTGCAGTGAAAAATTGACGTTCTTGACAGTGGTCCTCCCTGTGTGGCTGCAAAGAGGCTGATGGGAATGGCGATGTCTCTGTGGGGTGGGCAGGATGCTCAGGATCTGTGATCCACTCACACCCTGCCCCCTGATGCTCATCTAAGTGTGTCCAGTGTACAAATGCTCACGTCCACAGCAGGGACTCTACAGTCTTAAAGTACTCAGAGACCTTTGAGAGTTAACAGTTTTACCTTGTCCTGCTAAAGGACTGGGTGATGATTCCTTACTTGGAGCTCTGAAACTTTTTTTAATCATCTCCCACTGCATGGCAAAAGCATGAGCAGCAGCAGAGGCAGTAGTGGCTTCTGCCTGCAAGGCAACAAATCCTTACAAATTTACTTCCAGAGATGCCAGTGTTTACATTAGGCGGTCAGCAGTTTTGTACGTATTAATTTCTCCCCCAGTGTAAACATATAGTCTCTCAGCCAGAATCCTGAAAAAAAGATTATTCTGTTCTGCCACTGGCATAAATTGACACCATCAATACACCCGTTTCAAGCCAGGCTGGGCTGTCTTAGGGTCCACTGTGGCTGCATTACTGTAGTACCTTGTAAGTTCTCATGAGATTTTATTGTTCTGCATTGGTCATATTCTTAAATGTGTGGTGTCCGCCCTGCAGAATGAATATCAGTCAAAACCTGCCCTTCTTAGGTTTCTTCAGGGTATTTCTCTAGCTCTTCTAGATTACATAAGTATTTAAAAAATATTAATAACTTAGTTTGCATGAACTTTTCTGAGATACTAAGACATAATTCTCTCTGACAGTGAGAAAGCACAGAGGATTACAGGTGAAGAAACACAGGCTAATTTGGGGATACCTGGAGTGACCTGGCTGATGCTTCTGTTTTCAGAGCTTGTGCCTTTGCCTGTCTGGCTCTCAGCAGCACAGTTCCCACTGTCACAAAATGGAGCTCTGAGTTTTCAGGTAAGCTGCAAGTCCTCCACTACCTCCCAAAACAACACCTAGCAGAAATACTTACCCCTTCCTATGCCACTGTAAAGATGGAGGTCAGATCCCACTCTCTGGGTCAGTTCTCAGCTTCCTCACCACAATTCCCTTGTCTACAAACCTGCAACCACTCCTCCCCACCCAGCCCTCCATCGAAGGAGGGGATGCTGTTAACAAATCACCCCAGCGCACTCCATCTGTAAGACCAAGGTCCTGCCCAGAAGTGATCCCTGCATTAGAGAGTCTATTACAATGCACGTGCCGGCAGGGTGGGGATTGAGGTATGGTTGCCTGGGACTGCCTCTCTTCTGTTTTTTTCCCAGCCTTTTACACATAGGTCTCAGCAACTTTAATGTTCTGCTTATGCACGGATGAGTTAGGGGAAGGCCTGGCACTGCTGAGCAGATGGTGATGCTGTCCCCTGGTGAGACATGGACCTGCCCAAGGAGACCTAGGCGACCTTGCTCATTTAGAAGACATGTTTTTCTATTGCATTCTATTTATGTGCTGATGAAATTAACCACATAATATCAAACTGCAGCTGACACAGAAAGGCAAATGAGAAGCCTCTCTAAACCACTTCTCATTTATCCTGATGAGATGGTGGGAGGGGGAGGGAGTTTTCCAACTCTGAGGTTAAATTATTTGTTATACTCTATTCCCCATCTCAAAAGCTGCAGAGATTTAAATAGTGCTTATGTTACAGGCAGAGGTTTACATGGCAGCTGCTGGGAGAGTCTCAGTGTTGATGAATGCAGCTCCTGTAGTCAATGTTGTTGACAGCTGGGTTAACACAGGGCTGTGTCCACACCTGTGCTACGTTAGCACAGGGATGTCCCACCGAGACCAAAGCCTTACTGTCCCCAACCCTACACAGAGACAGAAACAGACAACCTTCCTTTTCCAAGTTAACTGCTTACTTTAGAAAGGCAGGTAAAGGTGAGAGTGGAAGTTCAGGCTGAGCTGAGAAAAGCAGGGTTTTTTTATTTCTGTTAGCTCAGCCTGCCTTTACATCGGAGGTGGGCACTTGCAGACTGAGATGATCGCTGGATTCTGATCACAGGTCCTCAGACTAGCTCCTACAAAGAGGGGGACCTCTCCAGTGTCCTCTCCATGGTAGATGAAAAGGCCAGAGACTGCAATAACTTTGGCATGGCTCCAGCCCACCACTGCCCAGAGGATTGCCATAATAATTTTTATTTTTCAAATTTAGTCATAATTTTCATGGGAAATACAAAACCAAATCTCACATGGATGGGGGCCTACAAGAAAGCTGGAGTGGGACTTTTTACAAGGGCCTGTAGTGATAGGACAAGGGGGAATGGCTTTAAAATTGAAGACGGCAGATTTAGATTAGATATAAGGAAGAAATTCTTTACTGTGAGGGTGGTGAGGCACTGGACCAGGTTGTCCAGAGAAGCTGTAGACGCCCCCTCCCTGGAGGTGTTCACGGCCAGGTTGGATGGGGCTTTGAGCAACCTGGTCTGGTGGAAAGTGTCCGATGGCAGGGGGGTTAGAATGAGGTGATCTTTAAGGTCCCTTCCAACCCAAACCATTCTATGATTCTGTGGTTCTATGATTGCTTAGTGGTAGAGAAATCTCCGTGGTGCTTACCATGTTGCTCCAGTGGTTAATCACCTTAGCTCTTGAAATGCCCAGAAGGTCTGATTTCCACAGCAGATATGAACGCTAGCATCCCTGACATCACCCCCCATGATGTGTTTTAGGAGTCCCCAGGCTGTCAGTGTTCAAGACCTTCCTGTGCAGGTAACACTTCTCTTCATAATTTGTCTAGAGGTCCTTTCACTAAGTTTGGAGAAAATGCCATTGTCAGTAGTATTTGCTTCACACAAAAAAATTCTTAATATTCAGATCTCTATAAACACTTCTGCCTGAATAGATGCTAATAACTTTAATAAATTATTCTGAAATTTTAACATTTTTATATTTTAGAGTGAGGTTTCTAATAACAACCTAATGGAGCCTGCAGCTTTTTTTTTTTTTTCCCACACACAAATAAGTCCACCTTTATTAAAAGTGTATGATATAATTACTTCTTGTATATGCTTTCTTTGCCTGTTTCCAGACCTATTTGCAACTTGGGGCATTTCTAATAAGCTTTTCATGCAGTTTATTTCTTTATGTATTGTATTTTTCTCCTGAAGTGGAAAACCTGCAAATACAAGTGCATTTGGGGGATCATAAATGAGGACACTATAAGAAGAGAGATGCAATTTTAGATGCTATGTCATATCAGATCATGTGATTTGATTTTGAAGCATGTATCTTTCTCAGAGCAATTTAAAAACTTCAGAGGAATTAAGAGAATTTGGGAACAGAGGAAAAAAACTTTCTTTTCTTTACTAATTAATTAGATGACATTAGTAAGATCCAAGAATGTCATGCTGTTAATAAACGAAAAACCACAAAAACCCCCAAAGCCAACCCCAAAATATCTCCTCCTCAAATCCCACCAAGTAAAAATAACAACAAATTACTATTGTGATGGTACTGTGCTAGACACTTGAAATAAATTACCTGGACCACATATTCTGAAGTTCAAGGTAGAGGTTTCAGCATCACAGCTCAAGAAAGAAGTAGACTAACTTGGACTAGATGATGACAATCTAAATATGATGATCAGACATATAGAAACCATGACTCTCAAGGAATAATTAAATGAACGACAGCTGCTTGGTCTTGAAAGGGGAACTGACTGGACACACTCTAACAGTTTTCAAATGTATAAAAAACCCCATGAAGAATAGGTAACAATATGTTTGCTGACATGGCTGGGGTCAACAGAAGACCTATTGGATTTAAACTCCAAATAAGGTAAATTTCCAGTATTTAGATTAGACACTCTTTAAAACTTCATAATGGCGCACTGAGTGAATCACGAAGTAGAAAGCAGGTTGTCTGGAGTTCTGGTGTCGCAATCACTGGATGTTTTTAGGAAAAATATTACAAATGTCTCTTGATTTATATGAAGTTACATACAATTAACCCTAGTTGGAGGCAAGACGATGGGTAAGTTATCTCTTTCCTCATTTCGCCTTTTAGGATTCAGATCAGAAGCAGGAGATTAATACATTTCAGTTTTCATGGGAGTTTTAGTGCTGGGTTTTTAAGCTTGAGGTGAGAAGGAGACACTTTCTGAATCATTCTGACAAGCAGTATATTGCAAAGAGGACTGCAAGTACAAAGGAGATAAGCAAATTAGGCAGTTCATCACAGACAGGAACTTCAGCCAGTTTGGATACCATCAACAGAAACAATTTACCATTTGAAAATGACTCCGTGTTGAAATATTTTGGAGAAATACATTTTTTTTGTGGAGAAATACCCTGTCTCCCAGATGAATGCATTTTCATAACTTCTAATGTTCTGTCCTGATGCTTTCAGAACAGGATAGTTTTTGATTTTTCACCTAAAAATAACCAATTTGAATTATGTATATATAGTTAATTAAAATGGAAAAAATCATGATTGGAGCAAAGTATTCTGATTCTTTCGGAAGAAAACATTTTTATTAGTTCTAAATAAAACACGTAGAAGAAACAGCTTTGGGTCCTGCCTCAGAAGAAAAATAAATGTCAGAATCATTCATTTAATGTCCTGAGGAATGGGCTTTCTACTTTACTTCGTACTTCATTAAAAATGTTCCTAGATTTTTAGTACAATTAGACATTGCTTAAATACATGTTTAGGGAATCCCTCTAGATTTTAGAAAGTATAAATGCATAAAAGAAACTGAACAATCACTGTGTCTCCATGTTCAGTCTATAGTTGCAACATTTTGGTTTGTTTTCTTCTTATTATGATTCAGATTATAGGCTTTATAATAATATCACTCAAATATAGCTTATGATGAACCTTACAATGAGACATAGGAACAGTGGGTGCTCTCTGTCCCCTGAAAAGCGTAAAATATTTGAGCAAAGGCAGTTGTATTTGAACTACTAAAGTACTCAGAACATTTAATTTATTTTTAGAGTTAGCTCATAAAATATTAATAGTCTTTTCTTCCCACTCAAACAAGGATGCATTTTTTTAATAATAATGAAATATAATTTGAAACTCCTGACTTCTTTCTTTTTCAGAAACACCTGTCTTAACTTCTTTGCTAAGCATGCTTTTATTACTCTTCCGTAAAGTTTAGTTGAATTTGACAAAGGTAGCATCACTGTGACATTATTTGACTGCCCATTTTGACCTGGAAAAACCAGGTAGAAGAGGCCATTTACCTTCTCTTTATTTAAAACTCTTTTGCATAAATTCCTTGTTTATTTCATGTTAGTAGTGAAATAAGCTTTAAAAGAAAAAAAGGCTCAGGATGAAATTTGGAAAAAATAATCAAATGCATTGTCATCTACAGCAACATAAAGAAATAATCTGTCAATACAAACTTGAGATAGTCACTTTTATGAAAACTGGAAAAATTAAAGGCTTCAGATTCAAGGATATCTTTAAAAAATAAAGGGAACCTGTACACTCTACTTTGTCCTGTCATTTGGATTTTGCCAAGGATCCATTACCGTGAATTCCCCAGCTTCATCTGCAGTCCACTGATGTAAGTGAAGATGCAGGACTCAGACCCTCCTCCTCAAACTCCTAACCCCCGTCTTTTAATTACTCTCATTTCCACTGCTGGTCTGACTTGCTCTGCAACCACTGTGGACAAGAATGGGTATCAGGACACTGAGAAACAACAAAAGTAATGCAGTGGCTGGATTGTATGCCACTGCAGCAGTCTAGTGTGACATCCATACCAAATACCATGCAGTGGAAAATGCAAGCATTTTTGGGGGGAGATGCCAAGATTGGAAATATGAGGTAATCTCCTTGATATAGGGCATCCCCATAACTGCTAAATCCAGACTTCTAATTCAGAGATCCCTTATCAAAATGCAATGGTTTTATTTTCTTCCAAATAGCCTGAACTGAGACTGTGAATCATCCTCAAAACCTGCTCTTGGTAGCTGGCTTGGAATTGATCATTCACTCTTATTCAGTCTGAGAAAGAAGACTGCTGCTAGGTCACCAGGTCTAGCATCATTGCCAAAGTGGCAAAAAACTCCTTCACTAAAGCAAGGGCAGAGGTACAGCATGCCTTAGCCAGGGTGTTCTGTTTTCAGTGGCCTTACAATTTCTCCTTGGTTGGGCAGCAACCGAGATTTCAGTCCTCAGAAAGATGTGTTGAGTTGTTACAAGTTTCTGAGCTGTGCAAGCTTCTTGATAGTAAGCTGTGGTGAGTAATACAGAGAGCAGAGACTAACCACTGGTGGCTTACAGGACATTCTGGAAACAGATTTGGTCTCTGGGTGAAAGGGCATGCTGTGCTCTATTGCTTGCTAGCTCTGTGACTTTTTCTTGTTACAGAACCATAGAATGGTTGGGGTTGGAAAGGACCTTTTAAGATCACCTAGTCCAATGGCCCTGCTTCAAGCAGGATCAGCTAGACAAGATTGCCCAGGACTACATCCAGTTGGGTTTTGAATATCTCCAACCATGGAGACTCCACAACATCCCTGGGCAACCTGTGCCAGTGCTTGGTCACCTTCAGTAAAAAAATGTTTCCTGAAGTTCAGTTTGTGCCCATTGCCTCTGGCTCTGTTACAGGGCACCACTGAAAAGAGTCTGGCTCCATCTTCTTTGCACCTTCACCTCAGGTATGTGTTCCTATTGATGCGATCCCCCCTGAGCCTCCTCTTCTCCAGGCTGAACAGTCTCAGCTGAACAGTCCCAACCTTTCCTCACAGGAGAGGGTCTTTAGTCCCTTCATCATCTTTACGGCCCTTCACTGGACTCACTCCAATAAGTCCATGTCTTTCTTGTACTGATGAGCCCAGCACTGGACACAGCACTCTTGATGTGTCTCACCAGTGTTGAGCAGAGGGGAAAAATCACCTTCCTCAACCTGCTGGTGACATTCTGCCTAATGCTAGCCAGGAGCCTTTTGGTCTTTTTATTGCAAGGGCACCTTGCTGGTTTATGGCTAACTTATTTTTTATTTTATTTTATTATCCACTGGGACCATCAGGTCCTTCACTGTAGAGCTGTTCACCAGCTGATCAGTCCCCAGCCTGTTGAGGTGCATGGGGTTATGCCTCCCTAGGTGTAGGACTTTGCTCTTCCCCTTGTTAAACTTAATGAGATTCCCGTCTGGCCAAAACTGTGAACTTGCTGAGGGAACATTTTATCCTATCATCCTTGGATACTAGGAAAAATTTCTCCACCTAAAGGGTTATCAGGCATTGGAACAGGCTGCCCAGGGAAGTGGTTGAGGCACCATCCCTGGAGGAATTTAAGAGACATGTAGGTGTGGCTGTTGGGGACATGATTTAGTGGTGGACTTGGAAGTGCTAATTTTATGGTTGGACTTGATGATCTTAAAGCTCTTTTCCAATATAACTGATTCTATGATTCTATGTTCTTTCTGATGGAATGGCAACATAGCAGGGCACAAGCAGTCCAAGAGGTTTCTGGAACGCACCGATGACAACTTCCTAACATAGACGATGAAGGAGCTGCTGAGGGAAGATTCTCTGCTGGACCTGGCACTAACAAACAAGGTAGAATTAGTCAGGGATGTGAAGGCTGGTGGCAGCTTTGGCTGCAGCAGCCATGAGATAGTGGAGTTCAGGATCATGACAGAATGGAACAAGACAAAAAAAACCAACCCAGGATCACAGCCCCGGCATTCAGGAGAACAGACATTAGGCTGATCAGGGACCTGCTAGGAAGAATCCCATGGGATACAAGCCTGGAGAAAAGAGGGGTCCAGAAGAGCTAATGGATTTTCAAGGATGACCTCCTACAAGCTTAAAAATCCTGATGTGCAGGAAGTCAGGCAAGGGCATCAGGAAGACTGGATGGATGAACAAGAAGCTCCTGACTGAACTAAAAGAGAAGCATAGAGAGAGTGGAAGCAGGTGACCCAGGAGAGGTATAGACATTGTTTGGGAGTTGGGATGGGGTTAGGAAAGCCAACGTTTATCTGGATTTGAACCTGAGAAAGGATGTGAAGGGCAACAAGAAGGGCTTTTGCAAGTATCTTAGCAGTGAAAGGAAGACTAGGGGAACTATGGGCCTGATGTGGAGCCCATAGTTGCTGAGCAACAGCCCAGGTTGCTACCACTTGCCAGAGGCTACTTTTAAGGTTCCTTGCCTGCCATTGCTCCTGGCCCTGCCCAGGTCTCCTCAGTCATGGTGGCCCAAGCTGTGGGCTCCTGGTGGATCTGTCTGCTTACCTCAGGTTCTCCTGGTCCAGGAACTCTCCCTGTGCTGCTAATCATGCTGGCACCAGCACTGCTTGCCTTGGCGACTGATATTTGGATCATTGAAGTCTCCCATGAATACTAAGGCCTGTGACCTTTTGGGTTCTTCCCATTGTCTGAAGGCATCCTGTACTTCTTCCTGCTTAGGCAGGGTGCAGTGGAAACATACCTAATCGTTGCATCCTTCTACCCAGCACAACAGACTTCACAGTTTTGCCAAATATGCAGGAATATGCTATCAGTTTCTAAAAGTAATTAATGTGCTATCTGCATCACACCTCCATTTCCTTGAAGGGTTCTTACTACAATACTGAGCCATCAAAAAGAGATGCAGTCCTCAGAAAAAAATATGAACTTTACTACTTAGATGATGGCTTTATGAACTTTGTAAGAACTGAAAAAAAGGCAAAAAATTATTTTTTCTTGATCATGCTGCTTATGAAAATAAACCCAAGCTTACCCTTTCTTACTGTAATTGGTGAAATGAAACTGGAGTTATGAGGATCACAAGTTTTCAGACAGACATGCAAAAGATGTATTGATTAGCTAAGTAGCTCAGATCAATGCTCCTCAGCCTTGTTTAGTGAATGCCTCCAGTCCGAAATAAAAGTGGTTGCTACTCTCAACATTATTTATTATAAAACAAAGCTAAGACACTTTAATGATGGACTGTGTATGTATGCTTGTGTGTCCTTGGGAGAATGGCAGACATCCTTGATTTTCTGAAGATGTCAATGGAACAAGATTTTCTTTCCTCAAACTGTAACAATGTCTTGAGTGCCCATTTTAAGTTCCAGGAAGGTTATAACATTTTTAATGTTTATTTGTAATCAATAAGTAGGCAGTCCAGAGCTTTAACTTGTGGAGACAGAACACTCCATTTTTATTACAAACCAGCTGCCATCTTCTAACTTAGTCCTGCTCCCTAGATAAAAGCATTTAGAAGCGTGAAACATGCTGCACTGCGTTTAACCAGGCACCTGCTGGTGGACTATCTGCATGGTAGAGACTTGAAGCAATGTCATCCTACCCAAAGCAAACACCAGAAGATAGATGCCAGATACCCCAAGTAATATGAATGCTATGTGATTAATGGGAGGTTGGCTCTGACGAAGACATTTCATCTAACATTTGGTTTTCCTTGCAAAGCCTTGTATTTTTCTTGCCCAGCCACCTATATGATAATGGCCTCGTGGTGCTCTGACAAAAGTTAGTATTTCAGATGCATGTGCCAGTAATTCAAATAGAAACAATATTTCAGTGATTTCCAAATCCTAATCCATGAGTTAATCTTCAAGGTACTGAGCCCAGTTCAACCAAAAAATTAACTGTGTGCATGCTCTTTACGAGCCTTTGTCTAAAAAGATAGGTGCATGTATATGCTTGAAGATGTTAATGTGCTTATGTGTTTGTTTTCTATGTGGGCTCTCCTTCCTGAGGTTGTGGGGTAAGCAAAGAAAGCATTTTCTTGGTTTGGTCATGTTGTGACTTCAAAGTTGAACAGGGCTATTCAGGGAATGAAGAAAGGAAAGTAGCAGACAGTTGAAAAAAGCTTATTGTCTTTAGCCAGGACAACAGCTGGTGGGAGAAGAGACGTTTTCTGAGGCTCTTCCCACGTGCTGATCCAGAGCTTTCTTAGCAGGAGTAGGCTGAACTGGTGCAGACCCCTCAATCTGGAGTTATTTATTCATCTGATAAAGTTTTTCAAGCCCTTTATGAGAAGACACATTTATGGAACCTGGAAAAAAGTTCAGAGATAAACCTCAATAATTGATGATAGTGTCTTGTCTTTCATCCCAGAGCCCTTTATAAATTGTAAACATCCACTACCAAACCAAAATATATGTCATGCTAGTGTGAGCACAGCAGCCGTTAATATGGAACAGGTCACTAAATGGCAGGACTTGTGCAGGAGGTGAGGAGGAGTAAGAATGCCAGGTGAGACAAAAGCAGCGATTGCTTAGACGGGAAGGGAAAGGGAAGCCAGTACTAACATAATTGGTACAGCAGAGCTGTATAGGTGGTTTGCAGTGCAAGGTTTGTACTCTGTGAGTTCATCTTCTTTGCCTGTGTCTAGGATAATGAGGTTGGCCTGATGCCCAGAGCCAACAACTGTCTTGACTGTAAATCTCCCAGCCTCATCTCCTGGGGCCCATCTAGCTCGACCCTGCAGGTTCTGCTGAACTCCCAAGTTTGAGTCTGGTTCCGTCCTTCCACCTTCCAGGCCTAATGTTTTCTGTCACACCTAGGAACTTTGGAAGTGCTACAGGCACTGAGCATGGGCAGTTTGCCAGCGACAATTTTACAATTCCTTCCTGTAGAGCTGGATTTTTTACCCACAGATAGAGACAGCCCAGAAGCAGGGAGAAATCTTCAGAATGCTGTCTAGGAAGTTCCCATTGACAACTGTGATAGGAACATTAAGGTATGACAGAGACAGGGAAGGGTGACTGCAGGCTGAATGCAGTCAGCATTATGCATATATTTATAATAGGTGGTATATTCATGCAGAGATCCCTGGGACAGCCTTACCTGTTGGATGTAGAACAGTCCTATAAGCACAGAACCAGATATCCTTGCTGTAGCGGGTGAGAAGCAGGATGGCTGTCATGGTTCCTGTGTCCATAGCACTGTGTTACTGCTGACAGTAGAAAGACTCCCCAAAGGCAGTGCACTAAGATACTGAAGAATACTTGACTTCAAGGAAAACACAGAGGGATGGTGTTCAGTACAGTGGTAACCTGAGTACTTATTGCAATCCTAACTCCTACGGGCTCGACTGATCTCATTGGGAGGTTTCTAGCATGCAGCCATCAAGGATTCAGACCCTGAGCAGATACTTTGATCAGCAGGCTGTAGAACAGTGGTGGTCGTGAGACAGCCAACAGCTGTTTGATGCAAAGTGCATGAACAGTCCATGAAAGAGGGACATGACCCTAACACCCACTCAGCTGAGTAATCCACGTCCTGTGGTCCGGCCACAGTGACCCAGCTTCAACTGAGGGATGGAGGTATTGTTATCCACTTGATATATCCTGGTGGTTAAATATGGGGCAAATGTGGCCATGAATCCTCTTTTTTAAGGAGGGAGTTCAGTCTAGGAAGTTGTTGGGTGAATGCTGTAAGTACCATGCTGTATTCAGGAGATGGGTGATGGCAACAGCAGTGCGAGTCCTGCTCAGTAATCTGTGCTCAGGGGAAAAGTAAACATACAAGCTCCATGAAGGGTGCAAGTTCAGTTTTCCTTGGTTAGTGTTTCTCTGTGATAACTTGTGTTTCCTTTCAGCTATTTCTACATGGCTCCTTGATCATTCTTTGCAGACTGTGTTAGCTGAAGAAAGTACCTGACTCCATCCTGCTGCTTCATTTGGTTGAGATAAAGCAGCTGCTTTTTAGATATCAAGCCGTTCCCTAGCATAGGAAGCTAACGATTTGGTCCTCATTAAACACTCTATTACTGACACAATACTGAGCAAATCATTTAACTTCTTTATGTTTGTATTTCCCACCTGTTCTTTGACTGTCTTCTCAGTGACTTGTTAAGGATAGGAGGTCCCATTCTCCCTGGACTGATTAGGATGCAAATAATTTTATAATGGAGAACAGACTAGTAAATAAGAAAAACAGGTCCAGGAAAGACTATGAAGGAAAAGGTGTCTGTTTCAAGGGAAGGAGTCCTTCCTTCCTTCCTGTTCTCAAATATTAGATAATGGGAGAAAATGTTTTTAAAATAGAAAATAGGTAATACCCTAGTATTCTAGCCAACATTTAATTCACCCCCACCCACTCAATATTCACCTCAAATAGTCATTACTGGCAACTCCTTCGCAGAACATAGGCAATAGCGTACCGTATTAATGGGCCATTTTTGTTCAATCTGGCAAAGTTTAGGATCCTATGGGAAAAAGAGCCCTTGAGTTAAAAAGCTGATAAATTACAAGAGTTTCAACAGAAGACTGTAAGGGAGAAACAGTGAATAGGTAAAAACTGGCAAGGTTTTTCCCTTGTCACAGTAATTCCTCCTTCACCGTTTTTCCCCCTTGTGTGTGAGTTGTGAGTGAATACGCAGCTTAGAAGACCTCCATAATTGTTTGCATTTTGAAGTTTGGAGAGCCCTTTGTTCTGGAGAGGTGTCAGTTTGAGTGTTCATTACATTTTTCTTTTTCACTTTTTAATTAAAAAAAAATTGCAAATGCAAAATGTAGCTGGGTGATCTATGATGAAAAAGACTTTGTTTGAAAGGGGATTGGTAATGAGGGCTTGGAAGATACATTTGGTAGTTCAATTTCAATGCACTTTTTTCCATCTACCCTGACCAGTTTTATTTGCTGATGCAAAACCCACTGTAGACTCGTGAGTCATCTGTTATAATTATTTTTCATCACTACATTGTTTTTCATTCGCAGAAAGTTTACAGTTAACTTTTTACTGAAGGAGGAGAAGAATCATTTGTACTTAAATATTTATCATGCTACAAATTTAGAAGCAGAAAATGGTGGAAAAACATTTCTAAAATCAGTCTTTCTGCTGGCATTTAATCTGTGATGGAGGTCTTAGATGTCCTGGAAAAAAAATAAAATGGGTCTGGCTGCAGGCATCAGAAGAAGAGGCAGCTGCCTGGATAAGGAGACTGCTGGGAGCAACTAACTAGTCCACTGGTAATTATGACCCCAGTGTTGCCTCAACCAGTCCTTCCTGGTGTCTTGACCCTTCGTCTCCACTTCTGGTCAGTGTGGGAGTGCAGAAAAGATGGAGTTGCTCCTTTCTGGTGGAGCAAGAAGGAACCTACTGCTGGTAAGGGTTGGCAGAAGGACAAATGAGTTGGCAGATTTTGGCAGCTGGTTTAGGAAACATTTCTCTTGTCCTTGGGAAAAAAAAATCCAATTGTCTCACAGCCAGAAGAGATGTGTGGGTGAACTGGTGATGAGTGTAGATTACGCACAGACAGAGGTAGAAAAAAATGCTGGGTACTCGGGTTTTCAAAAGACAGGTTATTGGTCATCTGGAATTTGTTTTCCTTTCTTTAGAGTTGCAGCTGGTTTTAAGTCTGAGCTGCTGGATGGCAATGGCAAGGAAATGAACCTCCTGGAGTGTGATAGCAAGCCCTTTGATGAGAGAGCCCATGGGAACAGTGAACAGGGAACTCCCCATCTTAAGATGCTGTGGGTACTAAAAGTTTACATGCAGTGACTGGGCAACTTCATAGAGTCCAGATCTCCTGGAGGCTGTTAAAAGCAAAGACAAGCCTCTATGAAACCTGTGTCATATGTGATTTGGAGGCTGGAGAGCAATCACTGCATGTCTGCCTTTTTCTTATGCTCCTTCCTTTGTATCCGCTTGCTGACCCTCGTTGGAGACAGGATACTCTGCTAGATAGTCTGACCCCAAATAGCCTGGTTTAATATGAGCAGCAGCCTGTCATACTTCGAGTGATGATCCCAATTGTGCAATGACGTAATGCCCTTAGCACACAGTGAGCCACTCAAAGCCAGAATTAGCCTTAGCATGTTGTCACATGCAGGGGTGGCTCTGACCTCAGTGACAGCAGGGCTCATACCCACCAGAACTTTATAAACCTCACAAAAGTCTTTCCTTGTTTTCTGCCTCAACAATGGCATGCAGCAGTGGCAAAACACAACAAAGATTTAGGAGAACGGTTTTGTACAAAGCAGCAACAAGAGATACTATTAATTGTCAAGATAATACTAACAAGTTGAGAATATTACATTGTTATGTGTTGAGAGGGAAAAAAGTTCCAATACTTTGTAAGGGACTTTACAGCTTCATCCTACACATCCTTTCTTGAGCTCAGTCTGTTGTTACATTCTCATCTTCTGTGAGTTTGGATGGGGCCAGCAAAACTGAAGACATACAGCAGCTTGTTACAACATGTAACCAATGTCCATATACCTACATACTCATATATCTTTAATGAAGGCTTCAACATGTTGCAGAGCTCTTGTGCATCTGTGTGCCAGCACAATAACCCTCAGAGGGGATTTTGCCAGCTATCATGAGGTGCATCGAGACAAACTGGGCAAAAATGGGGTTTGCAGGAGGAAGTTATAAGGTACTTTACAGGTAACGGCCATGTTCTCAGCTTTCCAATCTATAAGAAATGAATATTCTTGTCTTGTTAGTTGTATCTTGCCAAAGGATAACTTTTACTGTTCTTGCTTTGTACGATATCATTTTCTTAAGCCTACGTTGTGTTATACACATGCACACAGACTCAGTTCTGCTACATCATTTTGTTGAGATCCCCACCAGCTAAAAAACATCAGAGCTGTCAGTAGTCACATGGATGTTGTAAATAGGTCTCAGGCCTGAGCCAGTACCTTGCCCTATGGTACTGTACAGTGTGGAGACAGTATCAAGTGAGGTATGGCTTCATCATTTCATGGTGTGATTGCAACTATGAAATTGTAGTGTGTTTTGACCTGATTCTGTCATCATATAGTTATTAATATAAGTATATTGCCATTATTGCATTGCTCATAAGGACAGCATAACCTTTGTGCATCTCTTACTTGTGTTTATCCAGTAATACCTTCATGCCTTGCCTCCTCTTTTTCACAGATGGGTTTAAATGAGCAGCACAGCAGAGGCTGGTGAAATTTACAGTCCGATGGAGAAACCGTTGTTCTGTCTGAAATGCTTCTTATTGGAATATAAAACGCAGCTTACACATTGTGTTGAAGTGTAAAAAATTTCTATTGGGGTCACGCCTAAGGCAGAGCAAAGAATTGTTGTTGTTCATCTGAACATTAAAAAAAAAAGCATGAGGGGAAGCAATTTATTTTAGATATATGATTTTTTTTCCTTGAAAAAGAAAAAAAAAGAAAAATATTTGGGTTTGGAGTTGACAGTCTTTTATTTGAACAAACCCACTTTTTTTCCCCTTTTTGTGTCACAAAGAGAAGAGAGTGATCACAAAGGAAAGGTAATTTTGATTTGGGTTTAGTTAGCCTTTTCAAGTTACTTATTCACTTTTTAAACAAAAAGCCATTTTCAGAAATAAAGCATCAGTGTGTAATATTCTGTCATCTCCACCAAAGGATCACCTCTTCCTTTGATCAAACCATTGCCTGAATTTGTGAATAGGGTCAGTCCTCACAGCTGTATTGTTCAGCAATGACAAACTCTTTGCCAGAACATTTTTCCAAGTTCTATTTGTAGTGTAATTATCAACAGCTTTAACAATGCCCTGATTTATTACTTGTAAACTTCATTGTTTTTCTACAACCTCACATACAGAATTATTTGTGAAAGCAGGAAATGTGTCTTATTACCTCCTAATAATTTTAGATATAAACTGTCCGGATGTTTTTCAGCTAATACATCTAATTAGCTCACTCTCTGAAAGAGTCCTACCAAAATATGGGCGCACCTAATAGTAGATAATTGATTATACTCATCATGGCTAGTAATTTCAGATGGCTGTCTGAATCTAACACATACGAATGTATCAGTTAAAAAGATGCCAGGCTGCCATGCAGGGATCTAATGGGAGATAGGTTGTCTACAATATCACTTACACTTCTGAGTATAAATTATGTAGGTCAGTAATTTCCTGATGACAAAATTGTAATGATGTTCCGTGAGTAATAATATCCTTCTAGAATTACTTTCTCTTTTGTGTTTTTTTTTAGTGTGTGTAGGTAAACTACTGTCCAGGGAATTCAGTACTCAGCGAGGCAAATGCACTTCAGAGGAACTGCCAGGCCATGTAACTTGGTGAAAGCAGGTGAGATGAGGAGTAGAGGTGACGTATTGAAATGGCTCACATGTAATTTGCACGTAACTCCTGCACAGCCCTTGTCAAACCATAGTGCCTCTCTCTCCTGAGACCAAGAAAGTGTGATAGCGGATGTGATCTGACTTGCCCCTCTCAGAAATGCCACTGCACTTTGCATGAATTCTTATCTGGAAGCAAATGTCTCTCCCAGGCTGTGCCTTTGCTACTAGTACATGGGAAAATGCCTAATATTAAACTGTTGCCCCAGACAGGGTGGAGTAACAACAGCTCATGAAGTTTGATCTGCCACCTCTTTCTTCACTCAAGGAAGTGGAATCTGAAACCATGTAACCATTCCCCCAAAAGCATATTATTTATTCATAGTCATTAGATCCTCCTGCATATAAGACATGTAAAGAGAGCAGTAATTAGATCTGAAGAGATGTGCATGTGAATAATATGTTAATTTAGCCTTTTAAAGTGTTTTTAGAACATTGGAAAACAGATTCTCACTTTCTCAAATGAACTTGCTGTGAGAACTTAATTAATGACTATTTTTACTAATATTTAGCTTTACAGACTGATTTGGTATATTCAAAGTCTGAGCTGTGCTGCTGTCTCAGATAACTCACACCTCTTTCCCAAAGTGCTCCTGAACATACACAATCATTGCCAGCACAAATAATGTCATGTGCAAACTGCATCTCTTAAGTTCACTTTCTATGGACAGGAAAAATCAATTACTTGCATATTTGCACAAAGGAGAATGAAACTTGCATCAGTAAAGAAGAAATGGGTTAATTTCAAAATCATAGGGGATATTTACTGATAATTTATTCTGTTATTCATCAAGGCCTTCATGCAAAACAGAGAGAAACAACATGAATCATCTATTAATGTTTTGTTATTGCTTTTCATATATGCATGTTAAATGAGGACAGTCCTGATTGTAAATAAACATCCTCAGAGCGTTAACAACTGACTACAAGCAGTCTAACAAGTCAAACTGATTTTAGAGACTGTATGTTATGCAGCAGGTGGGATAGTGTATGAAAATAATTATTAAAAGTTACTGTGATTTGGCAGGTGACTGGGAGCTCATTAAATTGCTATAACACAATTGCTTGTGATCCCCTGGCCTTTTGCTAATTTTCAGCCTTCTCGGTAGAATGCTATCCCAGGAGCAATCATCTTTTCAGCTCTGGGCCATGAAAAGTTGTGGTTATGTTGTTTTTTCTTCTTTCTTTCTTTCTTTTTTTATTTTTTATTTATTTTTTAAATAAACCTGCAAATTTTAGACTCCCTTGAGAATTGATGGGAAGAGTAAGATTAATCATGTGTGATAAATTAAAGCTCAGTGTGAGAGAAATCTGGGCTGTAAAGTACACAGTATCCTATGGGCAACTGAAGAGGAGGTCTCAGATGAGAACGTTTCCAGTACAGGTGAGGACAGAAAGGTGAAGGCTGAGAAAACAAAGGAATGAGCGGGGATGACAGGTAATCAGCTAGAGGTAACTTTGGTAAAAAAATAACGTTCTTGGCTCATTCTTTCCCCCAGATTAAAGTAGAAACAATTGCACTGTTTGGTTTGGGTGCACAAACTGTGCAAAATGCCAGATCAGCCTGCCTTCCACGTGAAGCAATTGCTTTTTTTCAGCAGTTTTTCCTGTGTGTGTTTGGCTGCCTGCCGTCTGGACATTAGCATATTCTCCAGTTAGCCTGGACAAGATGGATGGTGTCTGATGAGCTTTGGGTTTCTCTGAGATGGTGAGTACTCTGCGTGCCCTGTGTGCTCCATGCCCAACTCCTTCACATTAACCGCACATTGCTCATCGCTGACCTCATGCAGCCAGCGCTACCCTCTACTGCATGGCACATCACAGCAGCAGAGGGAAGAGGACTTCAGTCGGTCACTCACCAGCAATGGGAGACAAGTAACTGGAGGTGAGCAGAGGAAATACAACTGCGGCAGAGTTTGCTGCCAGGAGACTGTAGAGATGTCTGACAAGGCTTGGTGCAGAGGACTCATCCCCATAATCTGGCTTTGGACCACATCAGTATGTTGAAAGATGTTTCTCAACAAACATCTCTATCCAGGTCCTGGAAACAGTAGGTAAAAGATAAAATGGATGTATGAAGAGAGCAGACCATTTTCTAAAGGTTTAATCTTTCAGTAGGCATTCAGCTGCTTTGTCCATGTGTAATTGAAGACGATAGGACATTGTCCTTTCTCTTCTCTTGCAGAAAGCAGCTCCCCTTTTTCCTGCCTCAGAACACTTGAACTTCTGCCTTGTCCCTTTCATATAGTTTCATGGAAGAGCTTTGGACAGCTGTGCTGAGCAGTCATTAGTGCATGCAGCTGCTCTGTGCTAAAACACCTGGTTGTGACTGATAGGCTGTCTTCCTATTCAACACCTATATTTACTATCTACCTGAGAAGGCTTGCTTTCTCGATTTAATCATGGCCTACTGAAATCCATAGAAAGTTTCCTGTTTACTTCAAACAGGCTACAGATTCTGGTGTGGCTTTTATCCTTGATTTTATTTAAGCCAGGACTTCATCCTTAGGGTCTGAACTAGCCTGGAATCACTCAGCTGATTTTCTTGTGAGGAGGTTTGGTTCTGAGATGAGTAGTTTGCTCAGGCAGGGGTATTTATTTACGTATGCTTGTGTATCTCCAGCCGGGAGAGGAGATTGTGTTAGTGTGTGCTATTGCAGAATGTGTAATTAGGCAATGTGGAGGTGCTTCTAAGAGATGTTTTGCTTCTCATAAGTTCTTCACAAAACAACACCCTGAAAGGGGAAACACGGTGCAGGAAAGTGTATCCTGATTTGGCAGTGGCTGCTGATTATGTTAGGAGAAATGCCCACAGTCTCTGTTGATTAGGTCAATCATTCTTTACATCTTAATTAAAGGGCCTTTTAAAAGTTTCTGCCCGAGATCTGCAACTGTCTTACCGATGAGTTCATGTAATAAGGTCTTGCTTGATGATTAAACCTTACCCAGCTGTTAAAAGCTGTAACTTCAAGTCACAAAACCACTGCACAACTTTGAGCGGGTCTCTTGCCTAGTCTATTTAATGATATATGTTGCTTTAGGCAAAGGAGAAGCTTAATTGGTTAGTGTCAAGTGCTCTGAGTTCCTCAGCTAGGAATAAAAATGGAAATTAGGAAGCTGCTGCACTAGTCTTCAATAGAAAGGCAATAAATACTTCATAAAATAAGTAACTGGGTCTGATATGGATCTGATACCACATACATGTGGTAGGTAAGTAGACATGAAGGAGTTTGTCAAGCTGACCATTTGAGACCGGTCAATATGACAGTCCGTTCTTGGGCTACTTGAAAGCCACTGCATTACTGAACTTCATAAGATATGTGTCAAAAATTGACTTTGATTACTCTTTTTATTCATATAACCTGTCTTCCACAGTTTTTTACACTGTCTCTTTCCACACATCCTTCCAAAACATATCTCCAGCTTCCTCAAGGAGCTGCCACTGAACAGTATAGTATTTTTTTTTTCTATCCTCTCCTAAGGAGATGAGGCAGGATTTTACTGCATCCAGTCTGTTTTTCACTTCTTCAAATTCCTGTGTAAGTCTGTTTGGTAGAAAAAGGTTTTTTGCAGTTTGAAGGGTCTTTGCTCGATAGAAGTATGCTCTGTTTCAGATGAAAGCACGCTAGAAAGTAGACTGGGCTTGCATCTCTTTACACGGTGTAAATTATTTAATATAATTTATTTAAATCAGATATAGTCTACTGGGAAGTACATGGGAAGAGATTCTATTGATGGTTTTAGGTAGAAGGTAGTATGGGTGGAAAATTGGAAGCAGCCTTCTGTAAGGATGAGGGAAGCAGAGATTTGATACCCTGTGTTCTCCTGCCAAGTAGCCAGATCCACAGCTGGTTTGTCCCAAAGTACCTACCTCACATAAAGCACAAGAAATATTGTGTCACAAAAGAAGCAAGCTCAAAAGAAGCAATGCTGTTAAAACACCATAAATATTACAAGATTAACAAATTCCTTTAGCAGGGAAGCAAACGTAGAGACTGACCTTGTTCTGTTCAGAGGCTTGAAAGCAAAACAGCTTCAGGGCAACACTGCGCTTAATGAGCATGTAGCTAAACAAATAACCTCAAGGGCCTCACACTTTTCCTAAAAGAAGCATCATTTCACACTCCTGTACTGTCCAAGTGGGGTTTTCATAACTGCTGACATACCCAAATAGCCCTTAGCTTAATCACACTTGCTTTTCCTCAATGCCATTCAAGTCCAGCAAGATGCCATATACAATTAGCCACTTCTGCATCCCTGGTTTCTGGAGGCTGGAAGACAACGAGAAAAGGATAGTTGTAGTTGATGTTTGTTTAGGCTTAAAGGCAGTGAAGTAGCCTAAAGAGGTGAACCAGGGAAGGGGTGAGCAGGAATAGGCTCTGGTGAGGAGGGTGCTGCACCATTCAAGGGAATCTATTAATAGGTGGCAACTTGAAGAAACTTCTAAGGAGATGCAAGCAGGTGGGTACAGGCTTTGAGATGGAGCAGACTGCTTGGAGGGGAACCCGGGGCTGAGATATTAGCTGAGGATATACCTTCCCCAGTGGCCTTCAATTAAAACAAGGTAAATGTATTTCCATGGCAAATCACCAAGTTCTACTGGAAATTAATGCAACTGGATGTCAAATTTACAATAATATCTATGGAAACCTGCCTTTACAAAACAGTCTGAATGAGCAAACTTCTTCAGTTGATGATTCCTACTTACAGACAGAATGTATTCATGATACTTTCTTGTTCTATGTGCTGTAAGAAAAGCCTCTGGATAGCAACTGAAGGGATGCTCCAAACCCAGGCTAATCCAGCCTCTCTTTGTTAGTGCCTTTCATACGAGAATGCTATCTTTGACATCTTCCATATTAGCTCCCCTGCGAACAGTGCAATGAGTACTTTGAAAATGGTCCATTTGTACAACTCAGATAATCTGTGTAGGTGCAGTTGCAGCTTCTTATGAGCAGAGTCTGTCTGTCAGCCTTTGCCCTCTATCCTCTCTCTACAGAAAAGAGTGAGAATATATTTGGGGAATAGAACTGTAACTGTCTGGGTCTTTGAGTGATTGTTTAGACAATCTCCTTGTTTAGATAAGCTGACCTTGTCTGATCCATTTTTAGAGCCATCCAGTGAACGAGTCTGCAGCATACTTTATCACTCGGTGTCACCATCCTCACACATGGCATTCTGTAGCTGAAGTCATCTTTGCTTCAAATTATTACTGATTTCCTCTTGTTCTTTTCACTGAGAACATGAAATACTAATTTTTTGCATGTTCGAAGACTGTTGTCATAATTTCCTCTAATCTTACTTTTTTCTGACTCTTTCATAGATCATGCTTACCACATTGGTTGTTATCTTGGGGGTTTTTTTTTGTTTTTTTTTTTTTTTTTTACTTTCTGCACTCTCTCAGTTTTTTCAGAAACATGTTGCCCAGAGGTAATCACTGAATTCTAGCTCAGCCTCTCCTACTACTAATAAGAGTGGAATAATGATGACTGATGTTGTACATATGTTATACGTGGAAGATAATTTAAAAAATAAATTTGCTTTTTGTAGCAGGAATCAACACTGGAGTCATAGAATCATAGAATCATAGAATTATTTGGGTTAGAACGGACCTTCAAAGATCATCTAGTTTCAGTTCCCCCCTGGCATCTTTCACTAGACCAGGTTGCTCAAAGCCCCTTCCAACATGACCTTCAACACTTCCAGGGATGGGGCATACACAATTTCTCTGGGCAACTGTTCCCAGTGTCTCACCATTCTCATCATAAAAATTTTATGTCCAAGCTAAACCTACCCCTTTTTCAGTTTAAAACCTTTGTCCTTTGTCCTGTTTCTACAGGCCTTGGCAAAAAGTCTTTCTTGATCTTTCTTATAAGCATCCTTTGTATATTGAAAGGCCACAACAAATTCTCCCTGGAGCCTTCTCTTCTTCAGGCTGAACAGCCCCAACTCTCTCAGCCTTTCCTCATAGGAGAGGTGGTCTAGCCCTCTGACCATTTGCGTGGTCCTCCTCTGGACTTGTTTCAACAAGTCTGTTTTTCCTGTGTTGACAACTCCAGAGCTGGATGTAGTACTCCAGCTGGGGGTGCTGCCAGAGCAGAGTAGAGGGACAGAATCACCTCCCTCGACCAGCTGGCCACACTTCATTTCATGCAGCCCAGGATAGGGTTGACTTTCTAGGTTGTGAGAGCATGTTGCCAGTTCATGTCCAATTTTTCACCCACCAGTGTGCCCAAGTCCTTCTCAGCAGGGCTGCTCTCAAACCATTCATCCTCCAGTCTGTATTGGTATTGGGAATTGCCCCGACTCAGGTACAGGACCTTGCGCTTGGCCTCATTGAACCTCCTGAGGGTCACATGGTCCGATTCCTCAAGCCTGTCAAGGTACCTCTGGATGAAGAACTGCACCACTCAGCTTGGTGTTGTTGGCATACTTGCTGAGGGTGCACTTGATCCCACTGTCTATGTCACTGATGCAGATAATAAACAGTACTGGTCCCAATACGGATTCTTGAGGGACACTAGTCATTACTGGGTGTTGAATATACTGTTATGTTGAATACACCTAATTTACTCAAAATTTCCTTAGTCTGTTCTTTCTTATTCTAACTTGAACTCTTACCCTCTTCTTAAATAGAATAGATGTAATACTTCCATTTCACTTTACTGGTTTTGAAGACTGAAGATTAATTTTACTTTCTTGTTCTGCTATTATTGGTTTTTCAAGCTCAGAAATAGACGTACATTTCCCTTTGTTGCTGTTGCTTTTACTCCTGATGTGTTTGTACAAGCTATCCCGATTGCCTTTTTTTAATTCCATTACAGCTGTATGTGGTTGTGCAGTTTAGGTTTTCTGACTGTAATTTTCACGATTACTTTGGGGAGGAGAAGGGCAAATCAGGCTGTTCCTGAATAGATTAGATCTATGTGGGTAATGTTACTCTCCTAAAGCGATTATCCTGTCCGGTCATCTTTTATGTACATGGCTGTAATGAAAAGTTTTATCATTTGACTTTATCACTTCAGAGATTATCTCATGTCTACAGTATCTTACCCCACCTTCAAGGACATGGAAATTTATCTGCTGTTGAAAATTTTGTCAGGGAGAATAAGTGAACAATTTTGGTGGCTCGATACCACAAATTTCAACTATTGCTGCAGACACTGATTTACTGTACTCAGTTGCCTTGATGATATATTATAGCCAAGATTTGTTTTAAGATATTTGTATAATATATAGATGATAGCTATAATTCTGTACTGAGCTGTGCTTTTAACAACCATAATCAATTATTCCTTCTGACACAGGAAAGCCATAAAACATCAGCTGAAGACTGATGAGTTATGAAACACCCTGACTCATTAGATACATGAACACTGCAGAAATTTTGGCACAAATTACCTGACTTGCAACGATAATTAATAATATTTATCTAGCTCTTTTAATCCTGAAAGATTTGAAGACATGTCTTAGACATTCAGTAGCCAACACAGAAAATGAGACATAAAAGTCAGCTGTGTTCCCTCAGGAGTAAATGAGGGAATCTCGGGTTGCTGAAGGCAGAGTTACATTATAGCTGACAATTAGCAATTGTCACAGGAGCTATACACAAAAATTCACTACCCCAGCTCAGCTGCTAAACTTCTGCTTTACTCTAGGCAAGTTTTCCAACAGATTTGCCCTAACGTTCCTATTTGCCTAATGTTGAAAGCCATGTAGAGACCTTGAAGGGCTGCTAGCATAATTAGAGCTTATGGCTCTCTTGCTGTCTACATGTAAACAGTATGTCTTCATCAGTATGGTTTAAGACTATATCGTTAAGGCAC
Organism: Falco peregrinus; assembly: GCF_023634155.1. Classification (NCBI taxonomy): domain Eukaryota; kingdom Metazoa; phylum Chordata; class Aves; order Falconiformes; family Falconidae; genus Falco; species Falco peregrinus. Next base: position 15,699,354 of record NC_073723.1, read on the forward strand.
AGCTTGTTGGATTTAATATTTCCTCAGCGCTCTACAAACATGAACTCATTATCTGCATCTCTCACAAACTGGGTGGCTGATTGTATGATCTCTCTTTCACAAGTCAAGGAACTAAGGTGGGAGGCAAAGCACAGTAATTAAGCTACCATATGAGACAATGTAAGGTGGCATCAGCATCTTTATAAGTTGCCCTTGGGTTTCTAGATAATCAATGAAGCGTAGGGTGTGATTCATGTCATCCTAAAGTAGATACCTACATTTGGTTAAATGACTCACCCTATGCTTCATTGACTCTGTGGACTTGTTTTCTATTAATTATAATAGGAACACAAGAAACTTGGTCAGATGTCAATGATTACATTGCTGGTAATTTAGTTAAGGAAGTTTTGGGAAGCTAGGAAATACAAACCCTGCCCTAAAAGCCACAAGGGAATACAAATAACATGCTTTCAGATCCCCATTAAGCCCACTGAAACCAGGCTGCTCTAACCCTGTTGTTAGAATCAAACAAATACCAATAAAACCTGGCTAAAATTACCTTCCCCTTTGCCATGACAAGATGTCCCTTCCCTCTAAGAATGATCTGTAGTCACAGACCACAGAAACAATCCCTCTACCATGACTACGACCTCTCCGCTTTGAGCACATGTGAGAGCACAGTAGAGTGGCGAGACCGTGGGGCAAGTCCAGCAGCCTGCTACCTAAGGCTGCCAGATGGAAGCTGACTGCATGAATGGTGGAAAGGCAGAACTAGGATGGCATATTTAGTCATTCACTACAGATCCCAGCTTTCAGGGACGTGACTGGTTCTCTTCATTGACTGCACAGAGAGTCAGTGTGTGACAGTCTGAATCCTGCATTGCTTTCACAATCATCTAAGAGGTGTCTTAAGAGTCTTAGGTGTCTTAGGAGATGCAACAATGAAAGTGATGCCAACTATTGTTTGGTCATATTAACATTTCTTCTGGTGTTTGGATAAAAAGAAAATGTATACCATAGCCACAGCTCTGGAGACTGTGCAGCTTAGAGACCAATAAACAGGTGAACTGATATCTCTTCATTAGAAAGCAGTTGGGAAGAAGCAGGAATAGAAACTCAGGAGAGAAACTAGTTCAGTTTCTTTTCATGGGACATACTTCCTCTTTACAAAGAAAAAGGGTTTGTGTTGTAAAAATCTTTCCATTTCTAAGGTACATTGCAGGTATATTTTGGGGAACCATGTGAAATGTCCTCAAGATTTCAAGGTTTGCTTGGCAGCATGTGGTTAATTAAAAAACAAACTCGACAATGACACGAACAGAATACCACTGGCTAGCACTTATCCCATCTATCAGACACATGCTGGAGCATAAACATGGGGGTATATTAGAAGTTACTGATGCCATCTGGTCTTCTTCCTGTTCTGACTGTATAACAGTTTCTGCATTTTAACACAACCATGTTGGAAGGAATTGATAGTGAGAAGTAACAGCGGTCCAAGCACAGGAAATTTAAACAGTTAATGATGCGGAAAATGCACGAGAGAAATGAGGTTGGAATTTCGGCATCCCAGCTCATAAACAAAAGGTAACAGCAACCACAACAGCAACAAACAACACATCTGTCAGTTTAAGCACTGAAGTTTTTCCATCTAAGGAAAAAAATCACTATGTAGAGACTGGAAACAGTGTAAACCACCATGACCCAGAAGCACATTTGAAAGGAAGGGAAATTTATCCAAGCTCTCTGCAGGAGCAGTGAAGTTGTACAGGCACCACTTGCTGAGGGCTGAGTAGTCAAAAGCTGTACATAACAACTATATCTGCAAAATGGGCTGCCCGAAGCGTGCAAGGCATAGACATTTTTATTGTGTGTGGACAGGGCTTGTTTGCAACATGCAGTAGGTTGAACTTTTAAAGCATGCACACTCTTTGTGCCCAGTATACCTTCTTTCATGTGTAACTCTAAACATATTGTTAACAGTAAACCTGGGGAAGAAAAGTAGGATACAGCTGTCTCTCCATGTGGAACATTTTTTAAAGCTGAAAATAAGGAAGTTCTATGGTATTTCAGGATGACAATATTTTTTCCCCATCTAAAGAACAATATTAAACTAAAACCCTAAAGAATCCAACTAACTGATCAGCTACAGCAACCAACAGTGAAAGCCTTTCAGGACAGTCTTTAGCTGATGGCTAAGTGCAAGAACCTGTGATATGAAAATCTGTACTCATACTTAATATCTTACCCTCCAGGCTGTCTTGGGTTCTCCTCTTACCGCTGTCTCATCCTTCCTAAGTAGTGGAATATTAATTGAATCAGGGATTTGGTCTGATTTTCCATCTTAAGGCACTGTGAGACTCTGAGACACTGGCTAGCTGCTGTTTCATACTCTGGTTTTGGCTAGAATTTCCATCTTGGATCTGAAGAATCTCTTCTGGCCAAAGTTTTGTTTAAAACTCTTGTAGTCATATGAAAAGTTGCAATGAATGGTAATTTTTCAACAAAAATATTTTGCCTGAACATTTCCAAACAGTTTTGTGTAGTACCCTGCTTGGATGTATAAAACTCCTGCACTGATGTGGATGGGATAGAACTTGGGAACCCTGCAGCATCTCTGCCAGATTTCCTGAGTGATCTTGCATGAGTCACTTAATCTTTTGTGCTTTGCTTTTATCCTCTGTCTCATCTAGGATTTCTGTCATTCTTTCTCAGTTGTAAGGCAAATGGCAGAATCATTTTGGGAGGGTGGTGGGTGATGATATTTACTGTAGTTAAAGAGTGTGAAAGACAAGCTTTCTGTCTTTTTAACTGCTTTGTAAACTTTGCTCTGAAAGTTTTGATGCTTTTGTTGGTCTTTGCCAGTTTATCATGTTAGCTGTGTCATGTCCAAAGATTTTATCTTTTCATTATTTTCTCATTCTCTCAACACATATTTCTTCCTAGATGATACAGCAGCAGAAAGAAAAAAAACAAACAACCAACACCAACAAATAAACACCTGCTGTTTCTGTCTATGTTCTGCAGCTAGAGAAAATGAGTCATTAGTTCAGCAGCAGTTTCCAGCCCACTTACAAAATCTGTGATCACTAACCTTACATTTGCCACCCTATTGTGTTTTAGGAAAATGTCCAGCCACAGAGAGCTCTCTAGTAAGATAAATAACACCGCCTTCATTAAAGGGAGCAACTTAGGCTCATTTCTTCTGTAAGTAAAGGTGGGAGTATTTACAGATCACGTTATCACTTATTTTTCACTTGTATAACCCTAAAAGTGTTTTAGTGCAGACCTCTACATAAGGAATTTGTTCCAAATTACCATAAACTTGCTTTTCTCAGTTTTGTAAGGAGCCTGTGAAAGCATGTCATGGAGTCATCTCTGCAGTCCCCTGATAACAAGGGCTTGGGGACCACAGAATTAGAGTCACTGGTGCCAAAGAGGATTATTAAGGAGGAGAGCCATTCCCTTGTGAACACGATAGGCTGTGGACAGAGGGGTTCCTGCATACTTAACACCTCCTGGCTGGTCAAACTGGAATGATCCCGAGTGTAGCCATCTAACCCTGAGATTCCCCAGTACCCAATGTCACACCTGCATAGGGCTTATCAGGCAGTTCAGGGTAATTAAATGCTTAATACCAATCTCTTTATGAGCAAAAGCACTTCGGGATGAATATCCTGAAGCCTTCTACACCCCTGATGGCTAAAGTATCATTGCTTGTAGGTGAGGCATTAATGTCTTTGGCCTCGCTTACAGATGACCAATCTCTGTATCAGATTTTTCTCTTTGAGCATCTTTTCTTGGTTTCTGTTTGTGAAGAAAGACCGAGCATTACCTGCGCACAAATCCTGACCTAGCTCTGGAAGCAGATACCGGGCACTACAGCCAATGTTGTCCTTGACCTGGTACTGAAAAGCTGGACCAAAGCCTGCTAAAGCCAATAAAACCTTGCAGGAGTTTTTGCTTCAAGCCTTGACTAAAAAGTGACCCAGGGAAATGGGAAAAACTGGGAAACTGCATTTACTCAAAGCAGAAAACAGAGGAGCAGAAGCAAACATGCCAATTTCCACTTAATTATTTCACAGTATGTCATTACCTTGTGAAATCCAATGCAGTGACGTATCAGCACCAAAGCAATAAACTGCCACCGTCTTTCCCCAGTTTTAAGAAGGGCACAGCACACCTGTTTGCCGAGGAGAAAAGCTGTAATTACTGCTGAGTGACTGTTTCTGTAGCTGAGTGGATGAGGCAGACCTCCAGCGTTTGCTTGCCATAGTCAGTAAATGTCTGCATCATTCACAAACTGCAGGTTTGTTCACACTTAACATTTTTTTCAGATCACTCCGCTGAGAGTTTGACTGTAACAGCAAAAATACTTTGCAGTTTTAAGACATGTCTCCCCACAGTGCTTCAGAGTTCTCCACAGACACAAATTTATTCAGCTTCGCAGAGCTCCTGGTTGAAGACCTTATTCCACTAGTTAAATGGAGGAGAAAATAATGTCTGTTAAATAAACAAATAAAAAACTCCCAAACATATTTAGGACCCTGGAGGCTCAGGGACATAGGAAAATTTAATGTTTCAAATAGTAAAAATTGCAGGAGCCATATGTAACACAAAACACAGATTGAGTTCCCTGTCTGCCCATGCCTATGTCTGCTGAGAATCACTCAGCTGCTCCTCATGCAGATAAGATTCTTGCTTACATTAAAATTAAGTGGGAAAATTACTATAGGCATCCTTTTTCAAGGATCTGTTTCTGTTATCTCTGTTTTTTTCTGTTAACATCAGCACTATAGACCCTGTTCAGCTGTGGGATGGTTAGAGGAATGTGATCCTTCTCCTTTTATTTGGCCAAATGTTTTAATCCATCTTCAGAAATTTCATTGGAGCCCTTACTCCCACTAAATTAAATGACTCAGGTAAACAGCCACTGTTTTTTAGAAAAATAATCTGGCAAAATTCATTAAGGATTTCTGGATCTGTCCTACAGCCACGCAAGTTTTAGCTAAGGTTGAGGTGTGGTGTATTACTGTTGATCATCAGCTGAGGTGTGACTTCCTAACTGGGTATGCCTATACTCTACAGCAGTAAGTCAGAATTTTGTTTTAAATCACCACTGCGAGGGACTGAAGCAAAGCGATATAGAATCATAGAATAGCCCAGGTTGGAAGAGACCTTGAAAGATCAACTGGTCCAACCTTTCATGGAAAAAAGAACCTAGATGAGATTATCTAGCACCCTGTATAGTCAGCAATGTGGACTCTACCACATCCCTGTGAAGGTTGTTCCAGTGATTGCTTGCTCTCACTGTAAAACATTTACTTCTTATGTAGAGATGAAAACAGTGCAACTTGTACGGAATCATAGAATCATTATAGAATCATAGAATTGTTTAGATTGAAAAAAACCTTTAAGATCATCAAGTCCAACCATTAACCTAGCACTGCCAAGTCCATCACTAAACCATGTCCCTTAAGTACCACATCTACATGTCTTTTACCTCCAGGGGTGGTGACTCAACTACTTTCCTGGACAGCCTGTTCTAGTGCTTGACAACCCTTTCTGTGAAGAAATTTTTCCTAATATCCGACCCAAACTTCCCCTGGCGCAATATGGGGCCATTTCCTCTTGTTGTATCACTTGTTACTTGGGAGAAGAGACGGACACCCACCTCACTACAACTTCCGTTCAGGTAGTTATGGGCAGCAGTAATGTCCCCCCTTGAACCTCCTTTTCTCCAGGCTGAACAGCCCCAGTTCCCTCAGCTGCTCCTCATAATATTCATTGTCCTTTGACCTCTCCTTGTGGCTCCTTGTGAAGAAAGAGCCTCCATCCTCTTTGTAGTTGCCCTTTTAAGTATCAGAATACTGTGATGAGGTCGTCTCTAAGACGTCTATTCTGCAGGGTAAAAAGACCTAACTCCTTCAGTCTTTCTTCATAGGGCAGGTTCTCCAGCCCTTTGATCATCTTCATTGCCTACCTTTGGACCCTCTCCAGTCTGTCCATGTCTTTTTTTTTTTTTAAACTGTGGGGACAAGAACTGGACAGTACTCCAGGCCTGACAAGAGCCGAGTGGGATGGCCATACTTGTATCTCTGCTAGCAATGGGCTGTGGATGCAGCACAGGATCCAACTTGCCTTCACTGCTGCCGTGGCGCAGCTTGTTCAGCAGTATGCCTGGGTCCCTTTCCACAAGGCTGCTCCCAATTCACACAGAGCCTAGCCTGTACTGGGCTCTTCAGTTATGTCATCCCAGGTGCAGGACTTTGCACTTGTCTTTGTTAAATTTCATACATTTTTTGCTATCCCACTCTTCCAGTTTGTTTAGGTCTCTCTGTAAGATGGCTCTTCCTTCTGATACGTCCACCTCATCACCCAGTTCATCAATAAACCTGGTGAGGGTACTTTGAATCCTGTCATCGTGGTCATTTGTGAAGATGTTGAACAGTGCGGAGTTCAGTATTGATCCCTGGGGCACCCACTTTTGACAGGCTGCCAACCATTGCTCACCACCCTCTGAATCAGTTTCCTACCCACTCTGTATCTTGTTAATTTGTTTAGGAGGAGGCTGTGGAAGAAGGTGTCAAATGCTTTGCTGAAGACCGGGTAAACAATAACCACTGCTCTCCCCATGTCAACAGAAGACAGAGTTTTGTTGTTGAAGGTGACCAAGTTTGTCTGGCATCATTTGCCTTTGGTAAATTTGTGATAGCTAATCATGCCGTAGTGCAATGGACTGGAAGCATGAAGGCAACCATGATGAAATGAACCTTACAGGACTTTAAGACTTGTTGAAGTCAGAAAAAAATTGTTCATATCACTGAAGATTATTCTTCACTGTGATCCCATGTGGACAGTTATTTTCATCCTTCATTAGGTGGATGGCCATGAAAGGTGTATTTTCACCTTTCCAGCAATAACTAGTAGATGGGTAAGTGGAAGGTGGCATGGGAATGGTATCTTCCTATTAGATGAGAATTGTAAGAATAAGGTTTCTTCAATAATTTATTGGATCAAGTTTTTAAGCAAAAATTCTAAGTGTCATTTAGAAAGTAGTAAAATAACATCCTTTGGTTTGGAGTGCTAGAGGTTCTGAAATTTAGCAGACAGAATAATCTCTCATTATTCAGACAGTGTAAGGGAAACACCTTGTATTCTTAAATCTACTCATATCTGTCACTATTAAATAAGGATGAATAAAAGGTGTCACATTTTATCATAGCCTGAATAAATGCAGACAGCTGGACAAATCCAGGCGGAAAATGACTTGTGATTATCTCAATGTGACCAGTCAAAAAATAGGAACACAGGTTCATTATAATTCTCTTGGATGCTCATAGGAAATATGGAAATCCTAGTGCTTCCACCAAACTTTTTATCTTCTCTTGTTTACACCAAAATGTTGATGATTTGTCTGAACTCCCAAAGCAAGTCAACACTACAGCTCAGCTAGAGCACAACTTCAAGAATACTGGTCTAATTGCTCAGGTATGAATGCAAAAAGTCTCTGAATAACTATTAGTTTAATAACAAAACCCTGTTAATGGAATGGGGTAATTTTAGCTCTTTGATAACATAAACCTTCTTCTTTTTCTCTTTCCCAAAACATCCCTAGTAATTGGGCTCTTGCTGATCAAAATATGCCAATTCATATTATTTTTAAGATTGCAGATGACTTCTAAGAAGCACAAGTCTTAAGAGAGTATCAACAAATGTTTCTCAAGTGTTGTACTGTATCTTGGCCTCTACATCATAGAGTATAACTCACACTGTTCGGATCAGCACTTCTTCCTTCAGAGGGTACTATGGCTTAAGCACGAACCACCAGTCAAGTGAGACAGAAGGGTATTTAGTCAATAAAAAGTTGGCATGTATGCTTGTATCACTATGCAACAAGGACAGAAAAAATCTGTAAAAACTGTAATAAAAGGTGAAGAAATACAAGGAATACGTAATGAGGGGAATTGATTCCTGACGAATTCTGTTGTCAGTGGTTCAGTCATAAAATGGAGCTATTGTGCTTTATGGGAGATGTTTGTTGATGTTTTCTTATGCTGTATTGTACATGAAGTAAAATCAATATTTTTTTTCTGTTTGCACAATTGGAACAATAACCATTAAAATAAATGTACTCTTGAGAGAGTTTAAAGTGGGAATGCCCTCGTCAATTAGACAGATCCCTTTCATCAAGCTCTGCACTCCCAGGGTTCGGTACTGGTCTCCCTGTGAAGGTTAGTGTTGTACTCCATCCAAAAGAAACAAGGGAAACTTGGACAGCTGAAATGTAATAATATGTAGCTAAAGCTACTATCTATTCCTTTAGCAGTGCCTCCATGCAAAATTAATGTCCCTCATTCTGCTCATCTCAGCAGCCAGCAGCCAAGCCTCTCCCTAACTAATGAGTTTTTCTTGGACTCTTAGGCAATACAGATTCATATTTAATGAATTAAAAAAGCACAGAACCACGTTTTTAATGGTATGGGGCTAGTTCATCCTAAAGGGACCCTCAGAAGATACTGTGCCTTAGAAGACGTGATTCACCACCCAAGTATCTGGTGCAGAGAAGATTCATATTTCTTTGGGGTTTCTCAGGATTACTGGGTTGCCTTGCAAGGAGCAAAGAAGCAGATAAAATCATGAATTTCCTTTCTGTCCATCTTACAGGGTGTACTGTGTCCTTGCATATGTTTGCACTGAGTTGTCCTTAAATTCTTAAATATATAGGACAACTGCCTATTTTACTTGTATTTGCCTGAAAATGTGTATAGAAAATCCACTCTGCTCTTACTCAGGAGACATGTAAAGGCATCTGCAACGAACTTCAGGTTACCAGCTGGGTAATTACAAAAGAGTTAAAAGAAGATGACTCAATACTGCCACAAATGTATTTGAAAATACAGTTTTGCTTTGTAGTTTAGCTAATATTAACTTATTTATTTTTCTCCACAAGATGCATTGTATATCCTACTGTATGCACTTGTAAAACCCTTCTCTGAACTGCTGTAGCTTTTCTACGAGTTTATCTGGGGCTGAATTTTACTGTTGGAGAACATTTACCACAGAAAGATAAAACTACCTTATGCTGGCACAAGTACTCCCTCCTGGACTCTTCCGTCTGCTTGGGTTTCAGGGAACAGATGCCAGGATGAATTTCAGACCTGGGAAGTGCAGCTGAGTGAAAGAATGGCTTGTGGCAGCAGCAGCTTCCAAATTAAGAAGAAATCTCTTTAAAAAAACAGGAGAGAAAAATAACCCTTAAACCCAGATTTAGTAAAGTACACTGGAAACAGAATCATGGGCAGATAATTAATCTGTGAAAAGCCTTTTGCAAAGGCAGAGGACATTACCAGGCAGAGGGAATGACATCTCTCCTGATAATGGCTTGTGGTTACTTTGGAGAAATTAATATATTGAAAGGAAACATTTTAAAAAGGAAAAAAAAAACCAAAGCAGAACTGAATTTTAGAAATTAAGCTTTTCTTTTTAGTTAGAAAATCATTGCAAGCTTAAAATGCTGAGAGCCAATTAAGGGCTGGAAATGTTTTGATAACTACCCTCACAGGCTTAAAATAGCAGGTTGTTTCTTCCCCTAATAAGCCAGCTCTGTGTATCACATATTAGAACTTCAGGCAATGAATCTTCCAGGCTGGAAATACTTTAAAGCTAACCACTTTTTTAAAAAGCATCCTGCTCTTGCACCAAATTTTGAAGCAGATTCCTTTAAGGGTAATAAATCATCTATTTTTAGCTTGTAGTATGAGTCCCAGAGTATCCTGCCTCACAACCTGTAGCAGTAGGGTTTGTCTGAAAACTCAAGAAAGTCAATGGATTATTTCCTCACACTTCAAATGAAGTTCTGTGGTGTTTGGTTTTGGTTTTTGTTTTTTTTTTTCCCAAGTCTCGAAATAATAATGCAATTATGCAGTAATATTATAATGACAACTTCTCTGGATTTAGATTTATAATCAGCAAATGTAATTAGGTTCTTTTCTAAGTAATTTGTTTACTTAACATAGCAATAATTACTCAATTACATTAAAATAAGAGCTTTTTGAATAACTCAATTCAAATTTTATTTTATTCTTTTTACTTTGATTAATGATTTCATGGATGATTTTTTCCTTAGGTATTTCTACAAGTCAGCATTAATAGCATATGAAATGTGTTAGGTGGGAAGTATGGGAAAACTAGGGTATAACATAAAAAATATAAATAATTTCAGGGAAAGCACTTAAGATTGAAGCATTAAAAAGTCACGCATCCTTGATTGTCTGGTTATAACAAATATTTGACTGTCATCATGGAACAGATTAATTCTACAGCGTTAAGAGAACTTCCACATGTGGCATCATGGACCGTTGACTATCTAATGAGAATGCCAGAGTGTTTTATTTCCTGAACATTGTGGACTTGATCCATAGCTCACTGAAACTCGTTGAAAGACTTTTATTGACTCCTATGAGCTTTGAGTTGAGCTCAATATTTTCACGGTGGGTTTTTTTTCCCTGCTCCTAATGAGGCTCTAGGTCAGTAGGAGCCAGTGAAATGGTCATCTGTCAGGAAGCAGTTTTCCCAATGAACAGGAGCGATATTGTGGTCACTGGATTGAGGAGGGACAAACACAGTAAAGAAAAGGATAGAGCAGTTGCGGGACATCTACAGGCTGCAGGAAACTGAATTAAGATCTCTGCTCTGCCTCAGTGTTACTGTGTAACCTTAAGCAAGTAATTTACTGTCCTACAAACAGATCACTTATTACTTCTTTTAAGCTTCCATACCCAACCTGCTTATGTGCCAGGTTGCCAAAAATGTCCAGGGTTACCCCCATATGGAGTTGATAGCTAAATTCTCTATTTTCAAAAACAGAAAATAGAGTATTCTCTAAATCCTGTTCTCTAGATAAAATGGTATCTCTATCTTTTGGATGGGTACAGTGAAAAGAATTACACTGTCACTCTGTGAGGGGAGTATTTGGGAGCCTTTCATTACACTTGATGGAGATACAGTGAGTATGGTCAGTGAAGTCAAGGATGTGATTTATTTGACCAGCTGTATGCACCTGCTTTAAGATGAAAGGTTCACCCTGCAATGACTTTGAATGGGAATTTCAAGTGATTGGGTCAGGTGTAGATGCCTGCACTGGAAACATCCATGTTTAATCAGAACTCAATTTCTAAGATGCCCTGATGTTATGCTGCAACAGGTACCTGGAAAGGGTCTTTTGCTGTGCTTATATGGGCCACTGTTTCACAACCAGGAAATAGGAGTCTCAGTGTCTCAGATGCTCAGGGGTGCCAGCTTTTGGTACCCATCACTCTCACAGAGGGCATTTAAGAACAGGTGATTACTATACTGTACCTGTTCTACTTCTCTTCATAATGCTTAGCAGAAAAGCATAGAAAATGAGGATTAAACACATTAAGCACTACAGCTCAGGTAGAACGGATAGAAAGTGTTTCCATGTAGATTGCTATGCAGGGCCCATGTCTGTGACCTGTGAGAAGGAACAAGACAGACAAGAACTCAGATCTCCACTCTGTAGTGGCACTCAGCTATGAAACACAAATAAACTCTGCTGGGCTTGACCCAAAGAAAATTCATGTAACTATATGCACGTGCAGACATCCAAGTTGGTCCAGTTGAGAGTGTCAGCTAGTCTCTGTTTTCTGTTTGTGTAAATCCAGATTTCAGAAGCATATGACTGACGATGGCTGACTAAGAAACTCACCTTAGTATCTTTGCAGTGAACAGTACTAACCTCAAATTTATCAGTGTTACCTTCTCAAGGAGTCATTGTGAAGAGAAGAAGATTTCGGGTGAAGTCTTAGGGTCAGCATTACCTAGGACTGAAAAGTGCTTTCAGAGTGTTTTGATGTACTATTCAGTACAACAGAATGAATTAAAAAACTTCTCTTGAGTTCAAAAAGCACAAAATGAGACCTTTTCAGAATAAATGAACCTCAGGAGTGGGTCATTGCTTTTTTCTTTTTTCTTTTTTTTTTTTTTTTTTTATTGACCGCTCAGGAGAATTTTGCTCATGACATTCAGTGTGTCAAGAAACATTGTACTAGCTCATGTACGCTAGTGTCTGAATCATGAGGCTGAGGATAGAAAATGTTAGCTCTGCTGCTGCGCCTTGGTGTTGGCTATGAAGTTTGAAGTCGCTGACCCCCTGGTCCATAGGGCATTTAGACAACACCTGCTCAGCCAGGGGTCTTGCCCCTTGGCTACAGGGGAGAATGAACATTAACAGATAAAATCCAGTGCTGTAAGAGAATAATTGGAAAAAAGTTGATTTTTTTGAACTGACTTCTGTACCCAGGTTATGCTTTAGAGGCAGTTCACATATGCAAAATAGTTTAAGTGCTGACAATATTATGTACAGTGTACTTTAGAGGAGATAACAGCAAACAGATGAGGACTGCCAGAGCTTGAAAGGGGTGTGTGGGGGGCACGCTATTAGACCTGCAGTGGAAATTTGTTTCTGGATATTAAGTAATGAAGTGTTTTGGTACATGGCATGTGTGCAGGTCACCTTGTCTCCTTCATTTGAGCCTTTCAGGAGTTAGCAGCCACAGAGCTGGCCGTTATAGTCTTACTTTTCAAATGCCACCCATCGTTTCCTCTGGGTCTGCAAGAAGACCTCCAGCAATGTGGCTGAACTACAGCAAGGCAGCAGCATTCTTTAATTCATTGACAACATAATCACACTAAACCCTGTCAAGGTTTATTTATTGCTGATTATTATTCTATCTTTCCCTCTACTTTCACCTCACATGCCGTTCACTCCTGGTTGCCATGGAGATGCTACACAGTATTAGTCTAACTTTAGATTAGCCTTGTTCCCCTGCATACTTTAAAATTCTTTAGGTTTCTTAGCAACTCGGCTGAATATCTAGATCTTTCGGCTGTTCTCCTAGACACTGGAAGAATGAGTTTACCATCCCTGAGCATACTTGTGGTTTAACCCCAGCCGACAACGAAGTACCACTGAGTTGCTCGCTCACTTCCCCCTCCCCTGGCTGTGGGATAGGGAGGAGATTCAGAAAAAGGTAAAACCTGTGCATTGAGATAAGAACAGGTTATTAATTGAAATAAAGTAATCATACAACAACAACAACAACAATAATAATTGTAATAAAAAGGAGAGGGAGAGAGAGGAATAAAACCCCAAGGGAAAAAAACCCCAAGTGATGCACAGTACAGTTGCTCACCACCTGCTGACTGATGCCTAGCCAGTCCCTGAGCAGCAATGGGAAGCCCCCAGCCAATTCTCCCCAGTTTTTACACTGAGCATGACGTCCCTGTGGCTAGTTCAGGTCAGCTGTCCTGGCTGTGCTCACTCCCGGCTTCTTGAGCACTTGCTCACTGGCAGAGCATGGGAAACTGAAAAGTCCTTGACTTAAGAGTAAGCACTACTTAGCAACAACTAAAACATCAGTGCGTTATCAAAATTACTCTCCTACTAAATGCACAACACAGCACTGTACAAGCTACTAAGAAGAAAATTAACTCTATCCCAGCTGAAACCAGGACAATTTTCAATACCTGTGACAAGGGAGAGGACGATGCCCTGCCTACATGGGCTAATCCATACCCGTTCTCATAGATTTGCCGATGTTCACTGAAGTCACCTGAGCATGAAGGGAGTTCTTACATAAATAAGTCTTTCCAGACTGAAGTCCTCAGAGGATTTTCATTACAACAACCTTTTTTACGGCAGGAACAAAAGCATAAGCTGTGGAAAGGATAATTAAATAAAATATTAAGAATTTTGCAAATAAAAGCTTGAAAAAAATAGAGGTTTGACTAAAAGATTACATGGATATCTATTCTACCAAAGTAGCATTGCAGGAAGGAATGTCAAGAAGCTTTCAGCTAATAATTATCTAACCAAGAAACCTGCAAAAGTTGTCAGATAGGACACTGTGCAGTATCCTTGGTATGACTCCATAGCAGTCAACAGAAAAATCAATTCTAACTATGCAATATCACAGTAAAAGTTCCCCATGCAAAGGGAAGAAAGGAGGGGAAATCTCTACGCAGCAGCATTCACCCATTCATCTCTAGCTGATACAAGCCCCAGCACCCCTGAGTGTCAAGAAAGACATTTGGAATGGACAGAACTGCAGCAGGAAAATCTGAGTAAGTCCCCTAAACAAGACATACCTACATCAGTGATCCTGGAGACCAACAACCTCCCTCTATTTTCTAACTATCCATTTATAGGAGATGGCAATGAGGCTATTTCCATTTAGTTCAGCCTCTTTAGGTCCATATGAAACCTCAGATATTTACAGAAATCATTGGCTGTCACAGGACAACGGACATTTAAAATGGAAACTGCAACAAGGAAGTTTTATCAATTTTAACTTTTTACATTGTGCAGGCCTTCCTAAGACAGACTCAGTATAGCATAAGCAGCTCTGGGAAATATCAGAGTTTCTAAAACGATTCAACAAAGTATTCCTAAAGGGAACCAACTGGGAATAAGCTTTGTGTGTTCACATCTAGTGCATGGCCTGTCACGTTTCATTTAGTTTCCTATTAGTCCTGTTCTTTTCCCTCTCTCTCTAAACCTGTGCTCTGTTTTGTAATGTGAGGAAAAGCAACAAAATGCTGACAGAGCAACTGCCCTGCTTGGCACTCCAGACTTCTGTCTGATAAAGACTGCCACACTGGAGAATGCCTCAGGGAACAGAAGCAGGTAGCAGTTCTGCTGCTCTCCTCCTTGCCTGAGGAATTGTTGGGATTATTTTTTAATACCACTTCTATAGTCAGTGCACTGTGAACTTATCTGGGTTTCACGTTCACCGCAAAGGAGGAATCAGGCCAGTTTTAGCTTCTTCTCATAGGCTGTAATATAGCATTAGATGGGAAGAAACTCTAATTAAACAGAGATTGAAAAACACAATCCTAAACCTCAGACCATGCTTCTCCTCCTTTTGAGGGTAATTAATTCCACAGAACTCCAACTTCTGTCCATCCTTTTTGGACTACAGCAAGATGCTTATGTCTACCTCACATTCTTCCTCACCAAAAGTCAGCCTTGAACATTCTGGCAATCAGCTAACTGGTAAGTGTCATCAGAAATGGTGAAATTCAGAGCTACATTTTCTGAGTAAAAGAAAGTCCAGAAAAAGCATGTTATGACCAGAGCAGCTGTCAAGAACTTAGATGAGTTGTACCACGTATGGGATTGCTCGGTATTTTTTGGAGGAAGAAATGTCCTTTTATCAGAATCAGAGTTGGCTAAAGAAAACTGCTGTGTACTGTTTTAGTATTTCAGTTATTAGTCTGCATGGCCTGGGAAAGCAAATGCAAATCAAGGAGATTCTAAGAAAATGGGCTGAATTTATTAACAGTTTAGGATGAGATTAAGTTTCAGTGCACTGTACGTAATGTGAAGAGAGTTAGCTCATTTCTAAAATTATCACTACTCTTTATGTGCTCACTGAAATACTCCTAATGAAACCAGTGGGAGTTTTAGTTGAAAGTCTAGATTAATGGAAAGGGGAGGATAAAATAAAGCTGGATGAGATTGTAATTGTTAACGCCAAATCAAAATATTGAGCAATATATCCATACAGAAAGATAGAAGACCAAAATCATTCTTCCTCTTATTTGACTGATTTTCATAGAGTGAAGCTCAGGGCTAATTTAACTTAAAGTTATGTTACTGGAATCCAGGCAACCCCCCCAAAAAAACCCCACAAACAAACAAACAACCCACAACAAAGCAAAGGCTGTATTAACTGAGGAGGAACTGTGTTTATATAATTAACTGAGAATCCATCTGAGACGTGTGGCAGAATTATAACTATACCCCAGAATAGCAAAATTTCATTTGTTTTTCTTATAAATCAAAGCTCAGAGGAATGATTAGCAATAGGTTGACTCAAGTGCAATACTATTTAGTCATGCTTGAAACAAACTTGAATGCCACCAGGCAAGTCTTTGAGTTTATCTAAACCCTTTTGCAACTGAGAATGCTGTTATATGACCCCAGCTGGCTTAAGCTCAATTTTGTTTGATGGTAGTCTCTGCATCTAAGAGGTTGAGAACATTGACATGTTCAGACAGTTCATGTTGATCTGGAAAACCTCAGATAAAGCAGAGAAAGTAAAGCAAAGCCAAGCACAAATTGTTTAATGTCTGGGCTGTTTAATTTTCAGTACTGAGCCTCTGTCAGCACTAATGCTATAGGGATGATGGCCGTTAGAATTGGGGAAAATACAGAGCAAACCCATGGAAATCACTACAAATAGGTGTACTGCCTCACAAGAAGTGAATCAGGTCCTACTTTGTCTGAAATTGTGTAGGGCCATGTTTTACAATGCAAATAAATATCATCTGGGCCATTGCTCATTTTAGAATTTTATTTCCAGATGGACTAGGCCAAGGCAGACAGACAACACTTCAGAAAACAGCTTTCCATGGTAATACTTCCCCTTTGTTATAAGTGAAATAAATTAAAGTACCGTTCTCTGAACTGTATTCCTACTCTCAGGAACACAACCAGTTATTTGTCTTCCCAGGAGACTGCCTCCTTTTTACTGACTGCCATTCTATTTATATAAAGTCTGCTTGGTAAACGGAAGATTTATTCATTTCTCAAGAAAGGGTCAGCACGTCTCCTAGGCACAAATTCCATCTGCTGTCAGATCCATTATTTCAGCTAATAGTTAAGGACAGATGGGGGATGGTTTTCTTCAGGAAACCAAGTCCATCTCACTACAGAAGAAAAGAATTAGTTTATTAATGTCCAGGAGAATTAGCAGCTTGTTTCAGATCTTTCCTGAAGGGTGCAAATTACTAGAAGGGGTTTGTCTTGTAATATTTTGAGCTTGGAGTGTATTTCAGGTTTTGATTCTAGTCCTGCAAGTCACGACTCTTGGGAACATGTATATCGCAGAAGTCCTCATAGTTACATCAAGTACTACTGGAGGTGTGTAGAAGCTTAGATTTCTTTACAAACTGAAAATACACCCAAGAAGAAGGGTAAACACCATAGCCCCTTGCTGCCTGGGGATCAGTAGAACCTTAAGTGCTCTGCTGTCAGCTGGTAAGTTTGAGGTCAACTGAAGTAACCTGCCATGCTACAGTCACACCTACCATAGCGTAGATGCACTCGGGTGATGCTGCCTGACTCCCCGAGCTGCTGCTGGTGAACTGAAGCTCAAGTCATTCTGGCTGGTGTGCTGGGTATGGCAACGGGATGCAGCACCGCAAATACAGACACTGGTTACATCCACCCGTTTATCTGGGTGCAGATCTAATCTCTTCATGAGAGTTCTTTCTATATTCTACTCTGAATGCCCTTGCTTGAGCTAGTTTGCCTTGAGTAGAGTCACTAGAGGCAATGTCTTCTCCATGTGGTGGAAAATGATGCAGAGATGCCAGCACTACCTTTAGGACAGGAAGCTGTATAAACTAATCAGCCTGTCTCCGTGTCTGAAATAATTAGTTCTGATGAAGAACAGGACCCGCTGCTTTGTCTGTATCACCATGCTGCACTGACTTGCTCTTAGACCTGAGCCAGCGCTGCCTGTACTGCTTTTATTTACCTTAGTCTTCCGGGATAATACCTTGTATTAGCAGCCTCCGTGATGACAAACCCAATACCTGACTTTAACTGGAGCTGTAACAAATGGCTGTCAAACTGCATCTGCCTCTCTGCAGTTGCGGTAATTTAGAGCAATGATTCACATTGGACTTGGTCCAGAGAGGGACCAGCTCTAAGCAGCCTTGAGTGAGGGGTGAGAAGATTTAGCATTCCATCAGGCACAGTCTTAGTCAGAGGCATGTATGCACACACACACACACACAAATGTGCCACATTCATACAAGCGCAGAGCAGACCCCTTTCTGACCGAGTGTCTGTACTCCACTGCTGTCACCTTCTAAAGTTCCTATTACAATTCTGCATTAATTCGTCTCAATCCAACTTACAGTACATTTCTTATTTGGAAGCCATTATATTTGTCTCATGTTGCTTTGGATGTCACATCCATTGCACTCTTCACAGAGCTCTGTAAACACTTTCTCTGTTTTTGCAGGCACGTCAGAACCCCTTCATCGGATACAGTTTTTAGCCATTCATTCAGATTTCCTTGATAAACTTCCATTTAGGTTAGTGTCAAATTCCATGTATGTCTTACCAAATATTAGTGCTGAAGAAGTGATGTCAGGCTTCTCAGCTTTTCTAAACATCTTCATGTTTTATCTGCTTTAGTCCATTAAATTGTTACTATTTAACTTCACATCACAGTGCTGGACTTCTGTTTTATTCTTAATAATGGTAGAGCTAAGCTATATTTTTCCTTTGTTTTAGTGATGCTGATTTAAAATATGCCACTTCAAATTTAATTGCTTGTTTCTACATGTGTTCAGGAAGATACTAGGAGGAAACGTCTGATCTGTAATGCCAGGATGCGTTCTGGGGCTGGTGGGCTTTTTTGGGTAGAATTTTTGCCAGCTGATGGGTCCTACAGAACTTGTATTTTTATACAAGGTAGATTGATTGCTTCTGAGCCGTGGTGATTATTGGAGTCTGGTCTTGAAACTGTGTTTCAAAGTTTTATGGTACATATGCATATACGTACACACATACATATGTACATAAGTTATGTCAGGAAGACACGTTGAGACTGCCAATGGCAAGACAGTATCTTTTTCTTGTGACAGGTACCTTGCATTACAAATAGACACAAAACTTCATAATGAGCCTATGAATACAAACACATGATCTGCCCCTTGCACACATTGTGCTTTTTCAGTACTAACAGTAGCTAACCCACAGACAGCTGTAATTCTTTTTTGCCTTAGTTGCTAGTTTAGATATATATAATGCATATTTTCTAAAAAAAAGGTCAAAATTAAATCTCTAATACCAATAGTCTATCCAAAGCCACTGGATCAGCCATTTTAAAAATCAGTAAAAGCACTTTTTACAACTGCCTTTACCTCCATTTCTATCTCCAAATCACAGCTGCATTAAGAAAAATGGAGACTGTTTGGACAACACTTAATTACTTAATGGAATGGGTTGATATGGATGGAATAGGTGAAACAATAGTGGGAAAGAGTGTAAGTATCATTATAAAATAAAATAAATAGACACCCCACCCCCCGCCACACCCCCACACCCCCACCCCGAAACTGTCCAGAAGATGCATGAGAAGTTGTCATCAGTCATTTATTTTTTATTTTTCTTTCATATTTCTTTTTTCTAGAGTAGAGCTTGAACATTTCATTGCTACAAGTCAGGACAATAATGGAAGAGAATTCTGAAAATTGTTACTAGTCTCCAAATAGGTTATAAAAGAGCTAAAGATGTTTAAGGCCTCAAGGCTAACAATTACCTCCTCAGCAATGTAGTATATGAAAATGTCATAAAACCTTCTAAATATTAATGATTTAACTTCTGTCTCATCTTCTTCAGCTAAGTCTGAAAAGGATTCCTATGAACCTTATACATTGGGAAATGAAAACCCAGAAATTAAAAATGCCTGACTGAAGATTTACAGGACATCTGCAATACAGCTGGGAGCAACACACATCTCCTCTTGTTCCAATTCAAACATCTCATTGTAGGCAATGGTATAGGCAAGTTCAACAGAGTTGCCCAAATATAGGCTTCTCGTGTCCTTTGGGATTCTGTAGGATGTCTCAGCTCCAAGAAAGCTTGAGTCACCTATAGGTCTTAGGGAAGATCTAATCCCCATGTGGATGTCTTGGCTATCTGAGGGTGTTTTAGATGTCACTTGGTGTCTATTGTTTGGCAAAAAAAAAAAAAAAAAAAAAAAAAAAAAAAGCGCTGTATGTGCCTGCCTGTGACCTAGGCTCTAGGCTCCAATGGAGATCCAGTCCCTAAAGCTGTTCAGGTCACCTTCAGGTAGACATTTGGTGCAGAGTCTACCTACCCTGGCATGTGTCTGCTGACAGCTGAAATGCCTGAGGATGCCAGACACATCCATATGGAGATGGCAGATATGATATTGGATCTATAGGAGATCTGTGCTCTTCTGGAGCAACAGCTGGAGGCCAGCCAGCACAGCCTGCAGCACCTCCATGGGCAATGAAAATTCATGCTCTGGCACTGGACCTTTCATCTCCACTGGCCATACTCAAGCAGCACACACCTGCAAGCTGGTACCTAAAGTCACTTATGTTAATCGCAAACCAAATCCCATCATTCGTGTCAGATGCAGACAGTGGAAAATCATGACCCTGGCTCACTTGTAGTGTGGAATTAACAAAGGCCCAATATTAAGCTTGTTGAGAGAAAAAAAATGAATCTTGGATGACAGTGCTCCTTGGTGCTGTGTTTGGTTTGTGGAGTGGGGTTGTCTTCCTGGGATAATGTGGGTAATGACTTGTTCTGAGATGGATCTGCAAAGTCTTTCCCAGCTCCTTTTTCTATCAGCTAATACCTCAGGTTTAGTGTTTGTGCACTGAATTATATGGCACAGTTCCAAATTTCATAGCCTGCAGCAGTAAAACAACTCAAATCGAAGATTTCACTTCAGTGCACTTGTGTACTTTCTATTCCGGAACAGCTTTTGATGCAGCAAGAAGTGTGTACTCTGTAACTACAATCTTATTTACCAGAAGGGAGAATGTTCCATTTAGGCTTTACCTTGCCTTTTATTGGGCCTAGATAGGCAATCTCCTACTTTTCTTTGCCTATGTTTCTCTTCCCACAGAAAATCAAAACTGTTTTAAAAAACCTGATCTGCTAAACCCAGGTCAGCTTTATCCCCAGTAATGTTAAGTAAATGACACCACAGTTCAGTTCTGCTTGTTGCATTGAGTTCTGCCCAAAATTTCTGAGTAACATGGTGCTAGTCCTTGCACCTAGCTGATTGCTTAGACATTGGATGTTTGGTCTGTCCTCCATCATCTCCACAGTATCCCTCAATATATGTTAAGGAAAGCACCCCAGGTGCCCCTGACTGAGGAAACAAGGCAGATACATACGGTATGGGAGAACAGAGCTTTACTTCTCTCTCTGCTGCAGGGATCAGATGCCACACTGCTCAACAGGGGCTCCTCAACCAACCATGACCGCATTGCTTGCTCTACCTTACATTCTGCTTTCCCCCCCTTTTCCCCTTGCAAATGAATAGCCCACTCCTGCATTACGGTTTTCCTATGGGCTCTGATTTATATGATAATCTTGGCTTTTGTGAGTGATTGCTGGTAAGCCAGTACCCTCATTTTAGTAGCTTTTATAATTTTTCAGTCACTGGAGTTCCTAATACTCATTTCATACCTTTTATGTTCTAGGTTGTCCATTATTGTTTTATTAGTTTAACTGCAGTTTGGCATGGGCCACCTGCTTTTCCCCTTCCACTGCTTACTGTGGTAAAAAATTTCTCATACTTTTACTTTGCAGGATTAACCTCAGGCCAGGTCTTGCCATTTGCATGCATGCTTTAACTTTATTTTTATATGCGTTGCAGTTTCTTTCTTTAGAAATAATTAGGGAGAAAATAAGTAAGGCAGAGGGAAATTATGCTATGTTTAACTGAGAAATCTACTGGCTTGTGAAAAGAATTGATAATAGCGCAAATTCACAAATTGGATTTAATTGCCAGAATGAATCAGAAGTTTCTGCTTCTGTTTCCTTAAGAAGGCTTTTTTCTCTTGTGTGAACCATTGCAAGTTGTTGAACTTTGCAGCTTCTGTGACAACACAGATGTTTCCTCTTCCTTCAGCCATCACACAGACACTTTATGCTGAGCATTGAGACCATTGATACCAGTCACCATGAGGCTTCTTGCTCGGGCTTCAGTTTGGTTTGCTGCCACTGAGATTTCACCCTATTTGATGCTAAGGTGTTGGGCTAGGAAGTTGTAAATCCAGCCCAGCTTGTTTATATGTGCCATGTTGCCTTCTGTTGAATGATAATAATTTAGGATTCTTACTGGTCCTGTTTGCATTAGTCTTTGTGAGCAAGCCCTTTGGGGATGACTTCCATGGCCGTAAGAAGGCATTGCAAAGACTTGATAGGTATCTAGAAGTTGGCCAGGACATGCCCAGAAGAGGCAATGAAGACAGAAAGCCCCGTCTTTCTGAGCCCTGGTTGAGGTGGCCAGTTTGAAACAGTGCATGGAATGTCTAGAGCCATATACGTGTTCTTTGCAGTTGATCTGTGCCTACTGAAGATATCCTCTAGCAACCTTTAAAGCTGAATGTGCCTGGGAACATCCATAGGCACTAAAGCCAACTGGCATGTGTTTTAATAAACTCTCAGCCTCCAAAGCAGAGTGGCTCCATACACATTGCATATTGGGAACAGTCCCTGGACTCCTCTAACTTGCAGACAGTGCTCTGGAGCTTTTGGGAAACTGCTAATAGTCACAGGCTAAAATTGCACCAGGGACTGTTCAAACAGCTTGGTAGTACAGTCCGTCACATTTCCATGACCAAGAACATTTCCCAGCTCTATCTAATTTACTAGTATAATCACTGCCTATACAGCTTGTGCAGTAAAGTTGGTCTCCTGCAGTACAAAGCACTCTAAGCATATGTATACGCCTGTGCCAAGGCATCATTGGAGATGGATCCATGAAATCCAGAGCCTGAGAGGTGCAGCATGGCCATTGAATGTGCTTGGACTCAGGTGAGGGTCTGATTTCATGTCTGACATGTAATGTAGGTACTGCTTTTACAGACTGGAAACAGGGAGTGAAAACTTTACCTTCGATACTGAACAGTAAACACTCATTAGTCGTAAATCTGGGACACATACTCAGCGTTGTATAGGAAATGGGAGATTTCTGTCAGCATCATGGAACACTTAAAAGGTATTAGGCTGTCATAATACTGCATATATTTTTTAAAACTTAGGCTCAAACTAGCAGGGAGAACTCTGGCAGGTTAGTGGTGAAGAAATAAGCTTGCTGAGTTGCATATGTTATTAAATAAAATGAAGTATCTGGTTATTATTTTGTCAGTGAGTCTTAGTCTGTTCAAAATATTGCAACTTCTGGGACTTGTGAATCCTAAATGGCTTGATTCTGAGTTATCAAAATAACATATTCATCCAGGTCTGTGGGAGTTAAAATGACATCAAAACCATTAAAGACATGCTAACTCAACTTCACTAGTGTAAAGGGAAACATATTTGTAATTGAGAGGAGACCTCCTGCAGAAAGGGTTAAATGGCCTCCACAAGGTTCTTATTCAATGGATTTAAATAGGATACAAGAAGAAGCAATAACAGGTGCTGTCGAGCTCAGTGACCTGTTAACAGTGGTTATTTAGCATGAAATTCACTGTGACCAACAGAGAGTAGCTTGTGAAAATACAGGTCACTTCAATTTATTGTGTCCAGCTTCTTTTTCCATCCATACAGCCCCCAGATACAATTTTTGCTGACAACAGTAAGTCCCCAAAAAAGCATTCCTGCAGACTTTCCTTGCCCTGCTGCCACCCACATAGCAACCTGCTGCATTCTGATGAAAACACTGAAACTTTGATTACAGTCATTGCTCAGTTTATACTACAATGATATCAATAGAAAGCAGGAACTGAAAGCAGGTTTACAACAGAGAAATTAGAAAATTGGTCTCTCCAAAACCTAAAAGGCATTAAAGGGATGGTGGAATTTTATAATCATGCAAAATTTTGGTTTTGCAGGATTTTTTGACTTCACAGAAAGGACAATAGAAAATTAAACTTTCTGAAATGCTCCATAAGAAGTCTGTTTGCAACCTTGTTAAGAAAACATCATGATAAGGATATCAAAATAACCAACTGTCACCCTTAAGGAAGAAGAATGGTTACAAACACAACTGCTACAAGATAGGCATTTTTTTTAACAGCACCACCATAATTTCAGTCATATGAGCATGAATGTGTCCTTATTAAATAAAAAGTAACATAAGTTCAGAAAGATACCTAGGCATAAAAGATTTATAACAGATCCCGTGTTTCTCCCTTTCACATCTGTGTTTTGTCATTGCTGTTTGTTTGCTTTTGTCTCAGATTACATGACTGAGCTTAGGCACTTAACTGTTCTGAAATAGCAGTACAAGAGCTAGTAGTCCTCACCCAGGACCCACGAACACGCCCCCAGCCCCCTGCCAAGTGCTAAATCACCAGTGCAATCAATAGGAGCTGAATGTCTGTAAAAGTCTGCCAACAGCCTGCACAATGGGGCTGTTTCTTAGGGCTCATGAAGGTACCTGGTCATTTTGGGGTACTACTGAAATACAAAAGCATTCATAATACTTACTTAAACTGGAAATTAAACGTATTTTTGTGAGTTTCAGGTTCAGGGTGACTGCATTACCAGGAAATAGATCCACCATTTTTCTCTTAACTGTGCTTAGCAGTCATACAATGACATACAGAACTCCAGCAAAGGACAATGATTCTGCACTTAGCAGGCTTCTCTTTCAAGAATTTTATATCCCCTGATCATAGATCAGCTCCTGCATGGAAAAGTAAAGTGGACGTCCCAGAGGATGACATTTTAACTATTGCTGTTACTGTTACCACCCGACATTGACAGCCCCAGAAGTCAGGATAACAGATTATCCTGCTTTGGTGCATTCAGCAGAGCAAAGGACAGTCACACTGGCAGACTGTGGACCAGGATGGAGCAGTCCTGGATCCCACCCAGCTCTGCCCCAAACTTTCTACCTGAGCATGGGCAAATTACTTAATTCTGTGATGCTTGTGAATATTCACAGACTTCTCTGCGCTGCTTTCCATCATGACTGTCTTGGTTCCCTGAGCTAGGACTCTCACCAGCAGCTTGCAGTAGGCTCAGCTCAGAGGGACTCTGCCATAAACCTGGCCACCATCAAACTCAGGAGGCAGGTGAAACAATCCCAGTTGAGAAGCCCAGGGACCTGGAAGAGAACATCTACATTTCTTTTTCAGTTGCTTGCTCAATAAGGGTCATGCTTTCATATATGCACATTTCTCAGAGCCGTCTGAGACATTCTAGATGCCAAGGAGCATCCAGAACAGCTGTGATTAGCAGGTGACACTAAAATGCTGTGCCCATGACAGAAAAATCCAGCTTCCACAGTTACTGACTGGAAGGGATATAATTTTCAGGGACTTCCTGATCTCATTCTTCAGGTCATGTTGGAAAGGCATATGGAGGGGACCAATAATAGCTGATCTCCTCTCTCAGAGGGATGCTGTTAGAGACTGTAAGTATATGTTGGCTAATCAGAGCTCAATCTGCATTGGTCTTGCCTTTCAGCTGATCTTCCTATCTCTACAACTCTACAGCTATCAGTCCTTCTTTACATACCAATTTATGTGACAAAATGCAATATCATAACACCAGTGTGCACAGCTTTGTCGGAGTTGTGAAATAGCAGCTCAGAAGGTGAATGGGCAATCAATCTTCACAACAGCTGGCAGAGAGCAAGAGCTGCAAAGACATGTTTTATGATTTTATCCTAGCTAGGAGCCTAGCTCTTCTGCTGCTGGCCTAGTACTTCCTGGACTCTGCTGTGTTATAACTTGAATTGTTTGCACAGGAATAGAGGCAACACAAAGGAGACACAAAGCCTAATATGCACAGCCATGGACTGCACAGGCTGGCCAAACAAGGCTGCCTCTTGGCTTTGATTTATAATGAGCAGAAATGCAGTGACCTGAGCAATTATCCATCTCTTTGACTGTGCTGTGTTCTTTATGCCACAGTGATTTTTTTGCTAGAAGAAACATAGTTATTTTTACATTGTCTTTTTTATATAGTCACAGTCTTGCAATCTCTGCTATGATGCGTTAAGCGGACAGCTGTGCCTTCTAGTGAAGCTGGCAACTATGACTTGCAAATATTTCTATCTACGTAGTTAAGCTGCACTCTTCAAGGCTGAGCAATGCAGATTTCTTGTGCTTCTTTCTACGGTTCCTACTGGGATTTGATGGAATTTAAGTAATCAGAGATATCCAAAGCAGAACTTAAGAGGACTGTGAGATTTTAAGATACTCCTAGATATCTTAGGATATTCATAGACCTGAGGGCCGAGGGTGCTTGTTCAGTATGTGGTACAGGACTCCTAATAGATAAATATTCTTCCTGTCCTTGCAGGAATGTGGAAGGGGGAAAGAAAAAGCAAAAAAAGCAAGCAGCATCAATATTCAAGCTTGCTCTTACTTTAGTTATGAATGTACAACCATTTATTCTAGACACTGTAGGCAATAGACAGACAAACCGAAGGTTAATACTTGATAATATTCTAAGCACACTTGTGTGCCACCGAGCAGTGCTTGCACACATGGGAAATGCAAATCCTATCATCCAATTAAGCCATGCACTGTGTTAAGTCTCATCTCATTGATGTCAACAGTGATTATGCTCATTCATGCCCAGACTGAATTAGGTATGTAAAATCATAAGGTAAAACCTAGATGCCCTTACACAAGTAAGACTCCCACAGATAACAGCATGGCATTTACCTTAAAAGGTATCAATATTTGGCTTGTAGAAAAACAAAAGAGCTAAGTGATCCCTCACTCTTGAAATACAGGGTGATTTTCCACAGTTCCATGGTTTCGGCCTTTCCTCTTTTCACCATGTTTTGTAATGAAACTTCCCCTATTCCCTTATTGTTTATACACAGCTCCTCATTCACCCTTACTGATGGGGAGAGTTCCCTGGTAGTCAGCTTTGTGCTTCCTTTGCTTGGTTTCCCTACAGCACTTCCAGTAATCTTTAACATCTTACAAATGCAGCTGTGTAAAAAGATTCTCCACCAGAGCAGATATAGAAAGTAGTTTTAAAAGACATGAAAACAGGATCCCAAATATAAATAAGGGAACTCAAAAGGTTGGTTGGTTTTTTATTATTATTTTAACTACTAATATTGATAAATATAGAGCAAAAATATTTCAGTTCTCAAAGAAAAATTTTCCCAAAGATTTCAACCTCATCAGGAAGAAATAGCTGATTGGCATAGTCCATAACTATTTAACTGCTAATGAGCCTGCTCCTGTCAGGACTCCTCTGTGCCATTCTCTGTGTAAGCAGAAAATGTAGAAATCTTGCTTTTAAAAGCTGATACGATGATCTAGAGCAATACCTCAGCTTTCAGGCTTTAGCTAAAAGATGTTCTGAAAGAATTCAGGCTGCCCCAGAAACTTGTACCTATCAATTATAATTACATTGCATATTTGTTGACACTTCCTCAGGAGATCCTTTGCATTTGTTGAGCATTACAAACATTTATCATCTCAGATAGCAGCCGATGTCACATTGAAGTCTGAAGATTAAGCTGGCATCAGCGAAACTAATGTTCTTTTCTGAACTGTATGCAAATTGTGTGCAAAATAAACAAAAAAAATCTGTTTGGATGTCTGCATGGGGATGATATTGCTACCAAGCACTTCCATGTTTTTGCAAAAATTGTTCTGGCTCATTGATTTTCTTGGGATTCAGTATGACACATAAGCAGTTTTAGGAGGATCTTGATTTCTCTATGTTCCTGCCTGACTCCTCTTTGTAATCAAAGAAGGTTAAAGCAACTACATGAAGATGGCCAAAAAAAAGGCTATGCAAAGTGCTGGGTCTGTTTTCCTTGAACATACATGTATGCCCCCAAAAAAGGAGAAAGTAGCCTCTCCCCTTGTGTTAAGTGGATGACACCATGAAAATGGAATGCACAGACATATAAGTACAAAGAATAGTTGTCCCAGCATAAATTATTAATGGAACTGAGTAACTTTGTTACAGTTTTAAGAAAAACTTCGCCACGTCTAGATGAAATGGGATTAGTTTACTAATAGAAAGTGTTGATAAGCTTTTGAAAAATGAAGTGTTGATACTAATACAAAATGTTAAATTTACACATTTTGCTTTGATCATCAGAAAATACTGAGTTTTATCCCTGCACTGCAAAAATGTACAAAAGAAAAAAAGAAATAACCTAAGTGATTTGCTGAAGAAGAAACTCAGAAACCTGTAATGTTTATGAATATGGAACACTCACTCAGGTTTTTTTCATAAAAATTGGGGCAAGAATGAATTGGTTTTCTTACAGGTATCTTATAGGTAAATGAATGCATTTTGCCTCACTGAAGACAACAGAGAAAAAACCTGAAAAACTGCAAAAGCAATGCCTCCTAGGACCACAAGGATGATGTAACCACTGATGACTGATTCCAGAAGAAAGAAAATTAGTTACACACAGCTAAATATTCTTGCAATCACTTAGCCATTGCACAGATTTATTTAGAACTCTGATTATTGAAATATACATAAAACTAAGGGAAGGCTTTGATTTTATTTCTTTGCAAGCATGAACATTGGATCTCATTACAAGCAATTGCTTAATGCCCCAGTGCAAAAGTCTAAATAGGTACTCCAGTGTTTAATAAAAAAAAAAAAGGAATGATTGAATCCAATTTTACTTCTGAATTACGATGTATGTTACATATTGAACAAAACCCAGTTCTTTCTGAGAAAGTTTTAATCATGTATTTTGCAAATGTATACAAAATTGACAAAATATAAGAAATGAGCATTATATTGATAAATATTTGCCTATAATGATAGTAACCTAGTGTACCCAAACATACATTTATTTTACGATTGGATTCCAGTAAGAATTACTGTTGAATTCAACCAGTCTGAAGATATGGAAAAAAAAATTATGCAAAGCTGTTAGATAATACAAATATGTTCTTCTGTTTGTATGACCACCCACTTTCTCCCCACTCCCAAATCCTTTCTCTTAACATAATTGGGACTCACCTGGTAAGTAAAAACTTGGTTACCTCAGGGCTGTATCTGAACATTAAGCTTTGAGGATGTTCAGGTTCAGCATTGGTTTGGATGTCACTGCTTTCTGTTCAGACTAAGGAAGCTCTGGTAACAGAATTAATGCGAAGCATATTTGGCTCATTAGGTGAAAGCATGAATAAGGAATCTGTTATCAGTTAGCTGGTTTAATGAACTACTTCATATGTCAAGGAACTGAAGAGTTTTCTATATCTCTATCTGTACATCTCTATATCTACATACATATCTAGGGTCAGGGTCCTGAGTATTTTAAGTATGCCTTTTCTCATCTCTTCAGCCACCTTCTCAGAATTTCTACATATTTGAATTAACTCTACAACAGTAATTCTTTAGAATGCCAAAGGACATGAAGATGTTTGTTTTAAATGCTATGGAAGGAGTTAATTTTCAGTGGGAGCTTGAAAAAATGGCAGTCATTTCTGAAGACATAGGAGTCATTGACAAAACCCTAAAATACTGTTTTTAATTCTAGGACATTTACATTTAACAAATGGGGAAATGCGATAATGACAGGCTGAGGCCATGAAGTCTACTGAACTGAAAGAAGTTCAGTAAAGGACTAACTGTTTCGAGGAGAAAGAGTTTCAGGGTGTGAAAACTGAATCTTTTTAATCATAAAAATAAAATTGGGTAAACTATATATAACCTCAATTCATCACGGCAAAACAACTATTTTTAGGAGGCATTGTCTCAAATGTCTCCTTTAGGTGGCAGAATACTTTCACAAGATATGTTGGAGCTGAACTAACACACCACACGGATCTGGGGCAGCAGGTAGGAATACGCAGTAGAATTGACTTGGTTGGTATAGTGTGCACAAGCAATGTTGCAGTGACTAAGAATGTAATAAATGAGTAAATAAAGCACAGTTTTCTGTCATTGTAATAGTGACCATGTTTTTTAAACTTCATTCATGGATTTTATGTCTACTCAAATACATTTCATGTATTTTTATTAATAAATTGAGATTGAGAAGAAACCTTATTTGGTTCTACAGCTACCTAATGGATTTTTACAGGGAAGATGAAGCCATACTTTTGGAGTTGCACAGTGATAGGCACAAGAGGCAATGCACAGAAACTGCATTTTTCATTAAGTAGAAGGGAAAAGAATCTTCACATAGACAGTACTCAGACACTGGAACAGTGCTGGCCGGAGAGATGTGTGAACTTCCATCTCTGGTGACTCTGGGCTGGTATAGACGGCCTGAAAATACAGTTTTCTTTTTCATCTTTTGTGGGTTTTCCAAAAGCAGTCAGTGGATTTCCAGGGGAAGACTGGAGATTGAAAACAACTGGAATAGAATGAAAGAGACTGGTCTTTCTGTTCTGTACCATAGCTTGTTCAACTGTAGCTGCTTTTCTGTAGATAACACAGCTATAAAAGGCTGATTTCTTTTGAAATAGTATATTTAATTTACTGTGAAGTATTTAGGAAACCAGTCCCTAAAGAGGATGCAGAAATTATCTTTTCTACCATCAATAATGCATGAATTCTAGAAAGTGACACCCAGGGGGACGTTATTTACAGCTTTATGTTTATTACTCCATAAGTGTTACAGCATTTCTGTCTTCAACAGCTTCTAGTGGTGGCAAGGGGCTTCATGAAGTCTAATTCAAAAATGCCTCCCTTGCTTTGCTCACTGTCTGCCGCTGTGAATAGAGCTTGAGCAGCTGTGACCCTCCACAAGTTCTCCAGCTCTTGTTCAGACAAACTCCCCCCCCCCCCCCCCCCCAGATGCTTTACCAGCTACTAAAAAGTATATGCATCACAGAAGAAATAGCTATGGTAAAATTTCTGAGTTTTATCATGTTTTGGTTAAATTTAAAATTTGTTTAAAATCTTCGTGGCTGCAAATTTTGCTTTAAATTTAATGATGAATATTTTCAGAAGGAGGGAAACTGCTTTCCAGCTCTGTGTGTCATAGGATCCTAAGGGCATTTTTGTGCTGGATGTTTAAAAAGGCTCATGGGAACTTGTTCATCCTGTTTGAACAGATTTCTGCAACTCATGCAAAATATGGCAATATTTGAAAATAAAGTCTGAATGGACAATTTTTTCCACTTTTCTCAAATAGGATCAAGATCTTACCTGTGGAAATCCCTCTTCTTCAGTTGACCATATCCATCAGCCTGACATTTCTGTTTAGTTCTTAGCCTATTACTGCTCCTTCCCTGCTCTTCCTCCCCATCATAAGAAGGGGCTTAGAAAGGTCCATATGCATTGGCCAAGAAATGCAGAACAACTCTGGAAACCAATGTGATCAATGTTACAGCAAGAGAGGCATAAACCTTTCTGGTATGTGTTTGAAAACTGGTACTAGCAAAGAAACCACTGATTTTTTGAACATGAAGTTTCCTGTCATGCTTGAAGGTGAATTTCTTTTGGTAGACAACCTGATTAAAAAGGAAGTGTCCTCTATTCTGTTCTGGAGAAACCACTTTTTTTTGCCAGTACAGTTCTTCATAAGTCAAGAGCTGATCCAGCATATTACAGATTAAGATGGATGATGGCACATCCTGATTAAAAATCTTTCTATGCAACAGTACAGTCTTCCCCATTCTGCTCGAGAGAGTAAAAATGATGCTCCAGTCAGCTGCCAAGTGGAAGCATCATCAACCTGTGGAGGTCAGATCCACCTCTGAATATATTTGAAATATGCTGCAGAAAACAACTTCGGAGAATCTTACTGAAAGCCATAAGTCTTTCATAAAGCTCCAGCTAACACATGTCCTTTCTCTGCCCTTTTGTTTGACTGATAGACCTAGCTCAGTGTGATCTGAATGTTTAGTAGGTCTGCTCTAACACTCTGACAAAAAGACTCAAGGACTTTCTTGGTTTCATAGTATTCTATGCTCTAAAATGTGTGACATGTAATGAAACACAGATATTGGAGATCTAGATCTTAGATAAAACGCCAAACATTGTCATGTTGGATCTGCTGCTACAAAATACATTTTAATTTTATCTCTTTTTTTTTTTTTTTCTTTTTCTTCTCCTTGGTAATTTTCAGTTAACCTTGTTTAGCTCATAGCTGCAGATTTTATAGTCCTGAGTTACCTGATCTTGCATTTGTTAACATAAGACTCGATCCAATTTCTATTGCACTATTGCTCTAGATCATTGTATTTTATGTAATTCTCAATTTAACTGTATTGATAATGTCTCTTAGGTTGACCTCCTCTGCAAATACTCTCTTCTATTTACTAAATTATAAATGAAGATGTTGTGGAGGTGCTCCACAGTGGTGTTGATTTTGTGTTCAGACTCCCCTTAGCCTGATGCTTCAACATGATACATTATCACTTTCCTTTTTCTTGGGAGTTCTAACATTTAGCTCTCCCTGCTTTCCAGCTTAGCTAATTCTTGTGATACTACATTAAATGCTTTTTTACTGAATTTTCAGCTACCCCAAATGATACGTACAGTTTTATGAATATTTGAGATTTCCTCTGTAAGTTCCTTAGAAATTCTGAAATGGCTCTGTTCTGTACAAGTGCAGAATATCAGTGTGGGTCTTTTTTGTCACCTAGCTTAAGATGCTGGGATCTCCCTATAGTCAATAAATCGGTAGTGGATATGAATCAAATGACCAAATCCTACTTCAGGACTAGACAAATAGATCTCTGCTTCTGTCAAAGGAGCCTGTGTTGGTTTAGGTGCGTATTGTTAGAGATTCAAATTTCATCTGATGCCTCCCATCACAGCTTCCCGAAGAATAAAATTTAAGATTTATGGAGTATTTCATATTTTAAATCAGATCTAAATGTTATTGCTAAAAGCAAACCAACTCACATTCCACCAGCCCACAACCTACGCATTGTATAGACCACTTATTAAACTGTTTTTTCCCTTGCTTTTTTGTTCAGTCACTGGTGGTTTAGACTGTAGGAGTATTAGATTGCAACAGTTTATCTTTAAACATTGGGTAGATTGAGAGAAGGAACAGTATCTGCTTGATTCTGTTAGCAGCATTTGGTGTTAGGTATTCTGGGTGTTGTAGAGAGGTTGCTTGCATAAATTAGATTGTTAATACTTCAAGGGTATACAAGCATTTATAATTCTTTTTTCAGAGATCAACAGACAGATATAATCCCCACAACAGCTGTGCCTGCCAGTGGATTTCCTAAAATAGGGTGAATAGTGTTTATAGTGTCCAAGCTGAGAGAGAGAGAGGGACTGAGTGATGAAGGCCCCAAGGAAATGGTAGCAAAGAGAGACTTCAGGCTCAGGATGCTGTTGAATGCTTATCTCAAAATTTTATCTAGCAAAAATATTTGTGCTTTTCTTAGGAGTGCTGTGTGGGCTTTTCATTCGGGGAGAACTATTCCATGCCTCTCTGTGTTCAAACAAGTGAGGTGCTCTCTCCCCTTTAGCATCTTACTATAAGCCATTTGGGGCAGGTGATAATGAAAAAGAGCGCCAGAGAAAGAAGGCCCACCATGCATTTGTGTAGCCAGAAATGGTTTCCCTGATGCTCATGCAACCAAAAACAGGACTATGGGTACAAATCCTCTGGACTGTGCCAGGCAATATATAAACTGTGGGATGTGCTCTTTACGGTCAGAGAAACCCATAAGCTGATGATCTTCCTCCAGCAGCACCTTTCTTCTATGATGTTGCCCCAGAGACTTAACAAGTGTCTTCTCCTACCTGTGGGCTGTAGCCCCACTCTCCTGTGAACATTTTTAAAGCCCCATCAAGTGGGTTAATGATGTCAGTGATGAAGATGTGAGTTGCTTTCTTGGTCAGTGGATTCCACCTCTTCTCTGCAGTGAAGTGCTTGCTTCAAGGTCCTTAAAGAAGTGAAACTCCTACTCTCCTCCAGATGAATGTCTGAGGTCCAGCTAGGACCACAACTATGTTAAGTTCTGGAGGACGTTCTGTAACCTTTGCTCTGACAAGATTTTTGGACCTTCAGTTGCTAGGAGTGACCAGGGTCCTTGCCTTTGGTTACTCTGCTCTGTCAAAGAAGCAGAAACATTCTAAAAGCGGCACTTATGTCTGAAAAGGATTTACAGCAGAAATAGCTCCTATTTTGTTCTAATGCTCTCAGTCTCGGTGAAAACAAGACATTTGAGAAATAACAGACTAGAAGAAAGCAGGCGTGTGCCAAACACCAGCTGAATCTGCTCCCTGAGAAAGTCACAGAGGCAGGAGAACTACCACTTGTGCTGTCTCCCTCTGGGCATCTTGAAATAAAGAGCTGGAAGCAGTCCCCAGGTACCTGTAGGTAATGGAGAAATTGTCATTGTTTGAAAAATAAAACTATTAGGAACTGTAGAAAAGTGGGGGGATGCACACTGAAAAGAAAATGTTCTTTGCGTAACATACAAGCTTCACCTGCTTTCTGCAGTCTGCTGAAATCTGACAGCCAGAAGTATTGCTAAATGAAGAAGGACGTGTCAGCTTTGGGTTGAAGTTTAGGACTATCCTTTATGTTGTAACTACTATGTCATGAGGATTTTATGCCTGATTGCAAGGATTTCCAGGCTTGGAGTCTGCAAATCTCCTAAGACATGATTAATTAATTGCCATGTAATGAAAAAAATCTTTGTGGTAGGCAAAAACCTCTCCTGAGCAAGTCTGAGTGTCTCAATTCTGACGTATGACCATGTTGGAGGCTGAAATTTATTTAATGTTAAGTCTTTATTAATAAAGCTGTCCTACCTGAATAATACAGGTCTCCAGTTTGCATCATAAGATTCAAAACTGCAGCACATTAAACCAACGTTCACTTATGGCTCACAGTTACATCGAATGTGATTTCCATGTGACGTACTGCTGTTTTATGATACTGATCCGCGATAAAAAATCTCCAAGTGCTTCCTAACCCCAAGGTTAAAAGCTGCTCTTTTATAAAACATGAATTCCACCACACTTCTCTCATCTCTTTAAGGAACCAGTGCAACAAATCGACACGCAGACACTTGAACAATTTACACACAGAAGAAAACCTGTTAGACTAATCCTGTCAATGATTTTGGTGGAGGATAGAAGCTTTATTTTTTGATCTCAAATATTTATTAAAATTATTACATTTCTTTTGCCTGCCATCTGAAAAGTGAAGGAGAACTTTTGGTTGTTTTTTGTTTCTGGTATATGTAATTGTAATTCTCTGTGTAGCATCATTTTTCATGTTTAATAAGAACATGGCATTTGGTATTTGGGACCAGGAAAGTACTGCATGGGATAAGCATCTCAAAGCAATTATTAATCTTTTGGTCTTTCTTCAGTAAGACATTTGAAAATGTTCAGAAGCTGTTCACTTCAAATGGCATCCTGAATCAGGATCCAAGTCAGTCACTATTGTCTTCGGGTTTATGTACAAACATATCTAACATTAGAGTTAGGCTAAAGGCATCCTAGGTAAAATGCTGTGTCACTGCAATTGCACCAGTGATGAATCTTATTTTGATGTTGCAATTATCTAACGAAATGTAAAGTTTAGGCTTTCCACTTTCCAGTAAGTGTTATGAAAACCTTTCATTTAGAATTATATAGTAAGAACACAGAATGCCTCACAGATGAGAAAAAATTGATAGGTTAGTCAAATCCAGAGCTGACTGAAAGAAACTAGAAAACAAGCTGCTTCAGCAATCAAGAAAATTCTGAATGCAACCAACTGTTGATAAATGCAAAGTAGTGAATAATATAGGAATAAAATAGAAGTAGTTATATACTAAATTGATATGAAAATTCAGTAGAAATCCTTGTTTTACTTTCAATCTCAGGTCCAGGACAAAAACCCAAACCCAAAATAAAAAAAAAAAAAGAAAACAGAGAATGAGGATATCATAAACTCTCTATGTAACAAGTGACCTAATCTTGAACGGAATATGTTGTTCCTCGTTTCACCTTAATGAAGGTATTGGAACACAGCTGTATGACCTAAGAAGTGCCAACAAGGGTCCATTAACCTGGAATAACTAACAAACTAAAGAAGTGAAAACAACAGGGTTGTTTAGAACGGAAGAGAAATAAGTAAATTAAGTCAAAAGAAAAAAGTGTACATATATTGAAATATCTGGAAAAAGTCAGACAAGAAATTCTGTTCTCAAATGAATGTGAGGATGTTAAAGGAAGTTGAAATGTGACAAAGTAAAAATTGTAAAGAAGGAATAAGTGCATTTTCCTCCTGTAATTATCTGACAGAACTCTTTGCTTCAGGAAGCAATGGCAGGCTGGAAGTGAAGAGATTTTAGAAAAGGACTGGTAATAATTCTGGCTATGAAAATCATAATTCATTACATTTACAGCAAAGACTGAGAGGGATGTAAATCTCTTGCTTCCAGCCTTGACCTAATCTGTGAATCGTATTCTGATTTCTAGGTTACTATGCTATAAACTCAGCTACTGCAAGTTCTTACAACCTTCCCCAAACTTATCCAGCTGGAAACAAGATACCAGAGCAATGCAATCTAACTGCAACTCAGTATGGCATTTCTGGTGCTTTTAATACCAGTCACATTTAGTGAATCTGAAAACTAAATCTAGGCTATTTCCTTATTAGTAGGCTTTTTCACTGCGGTTCTCAGCAATTTTTTTTCACCAAGTTTATGACCATTTAGATAGTATAGTATCCCAGAGTCCCTGTCTGGTTTCTGAAGTGTTCAATCTGTTTTAGCAAAGCCAACAATCACATTTTGGGGCCATGATAGATTTTGGTTGTCTATTTAGCAGTGCCCATTTTGTTACTACCAGAAGACACACAACAAAGTCTTTCTAACTGAGAGCTTGTGGTCATACCCAGACATTTCAGTTTTAATCCAGAGAAGAATTCTGGGAGTAGCACACAAGCAGGAGCTAACAACGTCTTCCTATGGGTCCTGGGCATTGCTGGGAAACAAATCTGAGGTGGACTTGCACTCAGATGATACACGATCCTAGATGATCAAACCATGTGAGCTTCAGCCGGTCCTCCTAGCTCACTTCTGCACACACCTGAGTATTTGCAAATGCTAACTCTTGTATATCCCCATTGTCTGAAATGGGGAGTTGCACTTCAAATATTAAAAAGCTTATGCATTTATAACAGGGGCCACATTACTTCCCATTAGGAGCTCTGTGTCAAGGATGTTATTTTCATTTAAAATCTGCTCTACATCATCTACATCCAACCTGCAGCTGTTCAAAACTAAAAGTTTGCGTTATAGCTCAGGATATATAGTGAATTCTATTATAAGTCACAAAAATATATTACTTGTTCCTCTGAGCACATTAAATTTTAACACAGCAAAAGCCAGTATAAGTAGAATGACATATATATAATGAGAATGTTTTTCTAGGGGGGTTTGATGGACTGTGCTCTTTCAGCAGTCAAGTGTGTTTGGCAAAATATTTTTTTGAGCCCCTTCCCACCAATAAACAAAACCTGTATTAAAAGTTTTCTTCTAGTATGAAACTAATTAAAATCTATATCCTTGTAATCTTAATGTCTTGTAAAATTAACAGATTGGATGTTTTGGTCAGCATTGTCCTTGATGAAGACAACCTCATCTGAGACAATCTCTGCTTGTGAAACACTATAGTACTTCATAGGAATCCCGTAACCATGGTGAATTATACAAAATGTAATTTGGCCATTGTGTTGATGTGTTGATTTCATAGAAAATAAAGGGATCATGAAAGGGGAATCAGCATCATGGTGCTGCAACACAATTTCTGTCCCTTTCCTAGCTTTCAGAACTATGTGAAGTGTGAAAGAAGTCACATTAAAAATATTGGAACACATGCACATGGAGAAAGTAATAATATTCTTGGCTGGAAGTTCTAGAATTCAGACTTTTAACCCATAGAGTTGCTCTCGTTATGAAAAATTGTGTCATAAATGCAGTATGTTATGTCTGACTGCCAATTCCCTTGTGGAGTGAGGGAACCAGAACAATATACAAGAATTTATACCATATACCAAAAATCTGTAACCTGGAGCAGGTAAGCTTGGCAGTTGCAAATGACTGGGGAAAAAACATGATGAAAAATGTTAATATTCCGTGACCTGATGATTTTGTGGGTTTTGTAGAAAGTTCCTACATACTAGCTAATGACCATCAGGGTCATAGGTCCTCTTTTTAGCTATGTGCAAGGCGAAAGCTGATCTTTTCCAGGTCTATTAATAGACATCAAGATTTTGTGTCCTTGGTAATTTTTGCACAAGTTTTATTATTCTACTTCGTATTATAGGTCAGTCCACTCCTTCTGCCTGGAACACTGTGCTGGCATTCAGGTACACTTGAGATGCTGCAATGTCTTTGCTTTCAGCTGCCCTCTCTAAAACACCTTGCAAGTGACTATTACCTGATAATTCAGCCTCCAACCTCAGACTCTTTCCTCCTTACGTGATAAATTATGATGTCTGGTAAATGCTGCAACCAAACACATTTCCATGAAGCAGTGGCTATTTTAAACTACTTTGGCTTCTTGTTGTGGAGATGGCCACTCAAAAAACCATCTATTTGTGCTATGCTTTGTCTTTAGATATTTTGGAGTGATCAGTGTGCCACTTTACAGACTGTGGCAAATACGAATGTGTATATGCCTGTACTCCTCTTGAACCAGATTTACTATACTGTAAGTATGACCCTGATTGCCTTTAGTGTATCACTGAGACCTTCACTTGGCTTTTGGTGTTGCAAATAATATCAGTGAATGGATGGTCCATTCTATATCAAGACTTTTCCAGCACACAGGTCTACCTCAATAGCTCTTATTTTAGGGAACATTTCAGCTCAGGGGCTTTTGCAGTGCATTTTCAGCCTTTAGGACCTGAACGGCACCTCACTGATACTTTAACTCA
Organism: Falco peregrinus; assembly: GCF_023634155.1. NCBI lineage: Eukaryota > Metazoa > Chordata > Aves > Falconiformes > Falconidae > Falco > Falco peregrinus. Next base: position 15,737,912 of record NC_073723.1, read on the forward strand.
TGGCATCTGCTGAACAGCCATAAAATGGAAACATAAAATGTTGTTTCTGAATTGGTGGTCAAACAGCAGTGCACTCCTTCTGTCTTGCAGATCCAAGTCAGCAGGTGGACTGAAGACCCTTCAAGCCTGTGCGCTGCAAGGGCCTGGACTCAATATCTGCATTCAGCACCTTCAGGCAACCCTTCATTCGCTTATGAAATAATTAAAGAACAAATTCTTTTTGTCATTCTCTTCCATTACCAGCCTTTCAATTTGTTTGTTTGGTTGGTTTTTAAATGAATGAAAATTGTGTTTACCTTATGTTTTGGAAAATACCAATCCATATTTACCCACCAGCACAGGGAATTAGCAGCCTTACTTCAATTGGAGTAGAGTTGAATTAAACAATCATTGATCCAGATGGTTGACTTACAACAGAAATTAATAAGAACACTTCCCAGAATCAAATTATTCCCCGATAAGACTGTTCAGTCAATAAACGACTCTTGCAATATCATTCTCTAATGACATAAACATAGCATTCACTTTTCCTTAATCCCCTACATGTCAGCCCATAACAAACAATCTTACACAGAGATAAGCGTAATGTGTTTCACTTAAGTGTTTAAAATGATGCTTCTTTGAAGTGGAGGTCTAGTCTGACAAATCAACTTGCAAAAATGACAACATAGGTTTTAATGAGATGACTCAATGAGTTCCAGATTAAGCGTGTTCATTGCACTGCTAACTAAATGACTTCCCTGTCCAAGTGTGATGCATCACAACTCACACAATGGTTCCTTATGCAATGTTGCTGCTGGAGATGGCCAGCCAGTTGTGAGAGTTTTCTTATACAGAAAGGTTTCTTGTTATGGTTCAGGAGCATATGTATGAACTTCGCTTTTGACTCCTGCTGAAGACTATCCCTACAGGACCTAGCTATAAATTTTCCCAGCCATTCTCTCCTTTGCTGTTGGTTAGAAAATGTCACATGTCTTAACCAAATGCATCGATAGGCTTCTGGATTCAGGTGACTTCTGATTCTCATACAGTGCTAGGTTCATTAAAGTAGAGATAACCTCAATGTTGCAGTAGGTCTTGCCATCAAATCAGAGTAATCCTAAATCAGAATGACAGCAGGATCTGCACCTGAAAAGAGATTCAGAAAATAAAGGGCTGGTCTGACATTTATCTTTTTAAAATTTGTGTTAAACACAATTGTCTTATTAATGTAAGTGTAGTAGGATCTAGGCAATGTGTCTTCCTTTTTTTTCAAAGGTCCATAATGATCAAGTAAATAATTGTTTCCATGACAATTGAGCCAGACAAGACTCTAACTCATTCTCTTAGAGCTGCAGTGATACCAAATTCAAGACTATTGAAAACCACTTGTTTTAATAAAGATGATATGATTTTGAATATACACTGAAAACAGATTTGTGAGCTGCATTTCTAGCCTGCTTTGTTACTTTTTGCCATGTTTAAGATTTGTTTCCTTAAATACTGTGTAACCACAGCACAGAGGCTGCATCTGCTCTCTGCCTTAAGTAAATCTTCTTCATTTGTGTTGTATATTTTCTGTTGCTTCATTTTGACATTTCCTTTCATATACTAGCAACTGTTCCTTATATTCAATTTTCCTTGCACATGGTCTAAATCTCTTTGTAGGTATTTGTGGACCAATTTATTGGTTAGTGAAACTCTAGTCTTCATGATTTCACTCTAATACATCACTGTTTATTGATCCTGTATTTTAAAGTGCTGGCAGTTCAGATTCTACAGCTGGTACTCACTGCGGGAATGTGGCTTAAACCACAGTACTGAAGCTTTTTGAATGCTAGTCAGCTATGTTTATGCATCCTCCATCAAAATCTAAATTATGAATACCTGAAGAATACAGCCTTGCTAACACTCACTTAATAATTTGTTTTCTATAAGATAACTTTTTTGCTGAGTTAGGAGAAGGATGCCCAGTTTAACGTTAAAGAGCTTATTTGGAGTGCTGAGAAGAGTAACTAATAATCACTGTAAAGGAGAACATGGAAAGGGCATATACAAGATATTGAAATGGATTTAACTTTAAATAAAAACTTCAATTTAAGTAAAAGAATTAAACATATTCTTGTTTATAAAAACAAGAGAGATCTTTTTAGTTTATTTCATTCTGGATTCCTTTTGAAGGGGGAAAAAATGATTCCACTGTTTTCAAGATTTCTTTATTATAAAAGAGAATACTTAGTCAAAGGACGGTCCTATGCTATTGACCTTGTAGGAGAAAGAGAACAGGTTTATGTCATTTGACCATAAGATAGAACTCTACTGATTTAAGTTGTTGGAAAGAGAAATTCTATTACCCAAAAACATGTAGAATATAATAAAAATTATATCTTTAAAAGAAATATTCTGTGTTATGCACTCAGAGATCTGTATTATTTGAATTTTACAGTGCTATGAGCTGACAAATGGAACCCATTGCAAAACCAAGAGGGTGATGAGATCAAAGTTAGGAAGAATGGTCAATGGTTAAGAATAGTCAATTCTTAACAGAATTTGAGCATAAGAAGTTCGTATCTGGAATGATTTAGGTATCTTTAGCAGAGATTTTTTTTGTAGAGAATGAAAAAGCCATTGTTGTCTCAAAAATACAAAAAGAACTGTCATAATACATTTAGAACAATTTCTTCACGTATTTTCTGAAAAAAAAATCTTCTTGTATCCACATGTGACGCTCAACTGTTATTCCAACTTCACATTATTTTATTCATAGCCATCTTATGGGAAGGTGCTAAAAACTGAATCAGAGAAAGAGAAGCTTTTACCTACCTACCTTGCTTATTGTCTTTGTTGGCCATATCAGTGCTTATATTGTGCTGCAATGTGGAAAAGTACTTTCTGAGCAGACTGCACGACAGGCAGAGGTGAAAACAGAAGTTTTGTACTTATAAATTTCGAGCAAGCATGACTTGGAGAACTGATGTGTTTCCCCAATTCTTGATTTATTGAAGATACACAGGCTTCTCATACTAAGACAAAGATTTTTTTAGTTAGCAAGTTACAGCTTACAAGGGAGGAAAGGTCTCTCCAATTCTTAAATACTTAGATTGAAGAGGAAGAATCTGAAGAAGAACTTACTGATTTTTGCAGTAACCTTTTTTAGTTTTGTTCTGACATATCTTCTTTAACTTTGAAGGTTAACGCAAGGGAGATCAGTTACCCTTTTCCTAGACACAGACGGTCACTTTCAGAACCTTGACACTATGAAAAATTACTTTAATTCAGACATTTTATCTGGGTAAGACATAGATTGGAGAACTGAAACCAACTCCTGCCTGTACAGCTACCCTGCAAAGAAAAGGAAGCAAGTACCAACTACACATAAAGCAGTTGTTCACTTGTCCAAAAATACTTCAAAAATTATGCTTGAAACTCACAGCTGACCATGAGATGACATTTAATATCCCAATACAAAATACATTTGAGCATTTGACTCAAAGCCCCTCTAGTCAATACAGACAGCTTGTCAAATTAAGCAGGGAAGTTCAGAACACTATTTTCTTATCATAAAGCATGCGCTATTACTTACATTTTGTGTGATGAAACACACCTGAAACACCATTAATACCATTTATTCAGTCTGTGTTTACTAGAAGAGAAGCCTAGACAGCTATGACAGACAAGGTTATCAGCACTGGAGACACATTAGTTAAGATGAGATTAAACCCTTTTTTACTGCAATATGGTAGATGATTGCTGTGTTTGTACCTACACTGCAAATGTAATAATAAACATAGGGGGGGAAATCAATATAAAAACAAAGTTAATGATGAATATTAGACAGGTTAAATAGTAATTGAATAAAGTTATCCAACTATTTTGCTAATACAGGAGACCTCTAAATTCTGCTTGGCTTTTTTTTTTCTTATGTCAGTGGTGCTTTTGTAACATCACTTAAGATATTAGCTCAGGATTTAATAATCTCCTTGCTATGATTTCTGATAGATATTATAAAGGGTGAAAATGACAGAACCTAGCTTCAATCTGCAATAAACTGAGTCTCATGCATACCTGTGGCCATCATATACATTGAATTACATCATCTACACTTTAGTTTTTCCTTTACCTCTGCCTTGTATAGGTTTGATGGGGTTGTAGGTTGGTTGGTTTTTTGGGTTTTTTTTCTTTTCTTCTGCCCCTAAATAGTTACAGGAAAACAAAGACTTAATTGGACACTATTTAGACAAGAATCAGTCCATTGGAAGCTTACCGCAGAGTGAATGCTTGTTTTCTTGGTTGTTTTTTTTTTTTTTTCCTGCTGAAACGTATTAGTTAATAGCCTATTTCATAAAAAATACTACAATTCAAAGGTGGCTCCCACATCTTCAAGGCAATAAAATCAAGAGGGGAATCTACAGAGGAATACCTGAACGCATTTCTTTCTTTTCCATGCCATTTTGGCAAGATTTCTCGAGTCCCACAACAAACCTTACATTTCAACTAACAAATTTGACGTTTGTCAATTATTACCAAAAAGGAGAGGAAGAATGAGTGGTGACAGCATTCAAAATGATGTAATCATTGACGTTTTCCATGATTAATACTAACACGGTAACGACTGAATTTGCAGGTGTCAGCAGCATATCTGCCAGTGCTGAGGCAGCTACTTTTCTTAAATCTTTCAGCTTTCATTAACTGCTGTGGTGGGTTGACCTTGGCCAGCTGCCAGCTGCCCACCCAGCTGCTCAATCCCTTCCCTGCTCAACAAGACCAGGAGAAAAAAGGACGGAAAAGCTCATGGGTCAATATACAGAGACATCGCTCAACAGCTACCATCCTGGGCAAACCAGGCCTGATGTGGGGATAATTTAATGTATTGTCTACAAAAACAGAGCTGGATGGTGAGAAACACCGACAAAACCTATACACCTCCTGACTCTTCGCATTCCCAGGTGCTTCCCTTGGCTCCCGTCTCCCCTGGAGGCTGTGCCGGTGTGGGCCGTGTGCCAGCCCGTGTGAGCCCCTCAGCCCCGCTCCCGCCTCCTGCCCCGTCTCCCTGCGCCAGCGCGGGCCCTGCCCCGGGCTGCAGCCCTTCAGGGACCCCCTGCTCCCGCCGGGGCTCGCCAGGGCCGCAGCTCCTGCAGGAAAGAGCCCCCAGCTGCGGCCTGGGGCCCTCCCCGGGCTGCGGGCTGGGGCTCTGCCCCGGCGGGGGCTCGCCAGGGCTGCAGGGGAGCCCTGCTCCGGGCCTGCGGCACCTCCTGCCCTCCTCCTGCTGCGGCCTGGGGCTGCCTCTGCTGCTGCTCCCCCCTCGGCTGCCTCCTCCTCTGCCTGGGCCGCCTCTGGCCCTTGCCCAAACCTGTTTCCCCCTCCCCGGTGCCCCCGGCTCGGCTGAGGGGCTCAGCTGTGCCCTGCGGGGGCCCATTTGGCCCAGCCCGGGGCAGCCCCGGCCCCCCCCCCCGCAGAGTCCACCCCAGTGCTCTGCCACCAGTGCCAGGGCACAGCAACCAGATAGAACCATCCCGAGAACAAAAGGCACAAGTTGCTCATTTCCTATGGAGTTACCATTTCATTGGTGCCATTCCTAGATAATGTGTGTTGTGCACCATCCCCAGGCTGTAATGCTGCAAGAGAAACAGGACTCAGGCCTGACAATGCCTGCAGGACAGACAGAGGTTCTCAGAAAAAAACCCAAATCTGTGTCCTTTCTTAACTGGAAGAAAGGAGGTGCTGGATGGAAAGTGATCAGCGTGTCTGTCTGAGTCTGCATGCAAATTAAACTTTCATTATGTATTTAAGGTCAGCTTAATTATTTCCTGAACTCAAAATAATAATAAAAAAAGAGTAATCATTTCATGAAGAGAAGGGGATGATGATAAAATCAAACAGAAAAAGGAAGGCTACGGAGGATGGAAGCAAGGTCAAGTAGCCTGGGAGGGATACAGAGAAATTGTCCGAGCAGCCAAGGACCAGCTTAGGAAAGGTAAAGCCCTGATAGAATTAAAGCTAGCCAGGCATGTCAAGGGCAACAAGAAGAGCTTCTATAGGTACCATGATAGTAAAAGGAAGACTGGGGAAAAATGGGCTGTCTCTGGAAGGAACTGGGTGACCTGGATACCCCTAATCTGGAGAAGGCAGTGGTACTCCGACTTTTTTGCCTTGGTCACCAGCAGGTATTCCAGCCACACTGCCCAAGTCATAGTAAATAAAGACAGGGATTGAGAGAATGAAGAACTTCCCACTGATGGAGAAGACCAGGTTCAAGAATATCTGAGGAAACTAAAGGTACACAAGTCCATGGGACCTGATCAGATGCATCCGCAGGTCCTGAAGGAACTGGTGGCTGAAGTGGCTAAGCCACTATCCATCATCTTTAAGAAGCTGTGGCAATTCAGTGAAGTTCCCACAGAATGGAAAAGGGGAAACTTAACACTCATTTTTAAAAAAGGAAAAAGGAAGAACTGGGGAACTACAGGCCAGTCAGTCTCACCTCTGCCCAACAAAATCATGTAGCAGATCTTCCTGGAAACTGTGCTAAGGCACATGGAGAATAAGGAGGTAATTGGTGAAAGCCTGCATTGCTTCACTAAGGACAAATCATGCCTGACTAATTTGATGGCCTTCTACAACAGGGTTTCAGGGCTGGCAGATGAGGGAAGAGCAACTGGTATAATTTACCTGGACTTGTGTAAAGCATTTGACACTGTCACACACGATATCCTCGTCTCTAAACTGGAGAGACATGAATTAGATGGATGGACCACTTGGTGAATAAGGATCTGGCTGGATGGTCACACTCAAAGAGCTGCGGTCAATGAGTCAAGGTCCAGCTGGAGTCTGGGGATGAGTGGTGTTCCTCAGGGGTCTGTACTGGGATCAGTGCTGTTTAACATCTTTGCCAGTAACATGGACAGTGGGATTGAGTGCATCCTTGGCAAGTTTTCTGATGACACCAAGATGAGTACTGCAGTTGACATGCCTGAGGGATGGGATGCCATCCAGAGGGACCTGGACAGGCTTGAGGGGTGGGCCTGTGTGAACCTCATGAAGTTCAATGAGACCAGGTGCAAGGTCCCGCATGTGGGTTGGATCAGTTCCCAGGATCAATACAGACTGGGTGGAGAATGGATTGAGAGCTGCCCTGAGGAGAAGGACTTGTGGGTGCTGGTGGACCAAAAGCTCAACATGGCCCAACAACGTGCACTTGAAGCCCTGAAAGCCAACTGTGTCCTGTGCTGCATCAAAAGAAGCGTGACCACCAACCTGAAGGTGATCCTCTCCCTCTACTCTGCTTTTGCAAGATCCCACCTGGAGCACTGTGCTCAGCTCTGGGGCCCCCAACATAAGAAGGAGATGGAGCTGTTGGAACGAGTCCAGAGGAGGGCCATGAAGATGATCTGCTATGAAGACAGGCAGAGAGAGTTGGGGTTGTTCAGCCCAGAGAAGGGAAGGTTCTGGAGAAACCTTATTGCAGACTTTCAGTACTTGAAGGGGTCTTATAAGAAAGATGGGGACAGACTTTTTACAAGGGCCTGTAGTGATAGGACAAGGGGGGGAGGGTTTTAAGCTGAAAGAGGGTAGATTTAGATTAGACATGAGGAAGAAATTTTTTACTGTGAGGGTGGTGAGGCACTGGACCAGGTTGCCCAGAGAAGCTGTGGATGCCCCGTCCGTGAAAGTGTTCACGGCCAGGCTGGATGGGGCTTTGAGCAACCTGACCTAGTGGAAAATGTCCCTGCCCATGGCAGGGGGCTGGGAACTAGATGATCTTTAAAGTCCCTTCCAACCCAAATAATTCCATGATTCTATGATAAAGGGAATCAGCTGGTTTGAATGGGTTTTTGTTGGTTGGTTTGTGGGGTTTTTTTGTATGCTATTCTTTTGAATGAGAAAGGAAACTCAAGCTTACAGTACACCCAGTAGGAACACTTTGCACCTCCATTGTCTTTATTCCCACATCGATTTTGAACCTCAAATGGCAATCAAACCAGTTTCTTTCACATAAAATAAGCTCCTATCAATTGCATGAGACTGCAATCATAGGTTTACAACAGCATCTCTTTCTGTGAATATGTAGCACTACATTTTCTGTAAGGTTTTAACTAAGCTTGGCCAGTTAGCTCTGGAAACCCACTTTGCCTGTTCCTCTTCTCTAGTTGTGTCTTTTCTTGTGTCTTGTCTGAAACCATATATCTTTAATGACCAGTCCTACATTTGACAGCAGGCTGAAATCAAACTGCAATCTCAGTAGTGCTGCATAAAAAGAAAGCATTTTACAATTTCATATCCAAAGTAATCCTGAGCTGTTTGGACACAAGTGTCCTGAGACTGTATGAGACACCCTGAGGTCTTCTAGGGCTGCCCTTGGACACCTGCCATCTGAACAGCAATCTGTTTTCTGAACAGATTTCAAAAGAAACTGCAAAACTATCTTTTTAGTCCAATAATGTCTGCCTAACCACCATGGCCCATTACTGCACATCATATTTCCTATAGCCTGTTGCACTGAGATTTCTTAGCTATAATTCCTTTCTAACCTTGTCTTTCTTGCATTGAGACTGTTGTTTTTATTGATTTCTGTTTATTTTATTAAACTTTCAGGAAATTATTTTTGTCCTTTGTATTTGTAGTATCTTCTAGTTTGGCAAATCCTTCAAAATGGAATCTAATGTCCTTTTGCTTTTCCATCAAATAAAAAAAAACACACCTTAGTCTTATCCAAACTAGTACTACCTAATGGGACTAATAACATCTGCTGTCACACTTCAGGAGGACTACACTAGTTGCTAGTGCTCACTGTAAGGATCACTTTCTACACACATTTGCACCCAATTAGTGAAGATAAAATTTGACCCCCCTCAAAATGTTCATCTTCTATTACACTGCATCAGATCGCTTCAAATTATCTATGACAGTGATAAGATGTGCTGCATTAGCAAAGGTGCAATAAATACTTTCAGTTAATATTCAGGTTTTCATCATATAAATTGAATTGGAATAAGTTGGAATTTTATTTCCAAATAGTTTACTGAGTACAGCTTGCTGTAAAACTATTGAATTCAAGCAAGTTGTAATATAAAAAAATAAAATTACATAAATAAAACATCAGCAGTGGAGAAATCCAGAAAGAAATTACCATTCAATATCTGCACAGCTGTCTTCTATTCAGAGAGAAAGGGGATGAGAGGAAGAACAGTTAAAGTCAGGTGCATTTTGAAATAAATTTTTCTCCTCTGTTTACTGCAAATGCCAGTAATATTAACTGAAATATGTGAAAATGTCTGTAGTGTAGATTTTTATTTATTTAAACTACCTGTGTTTCTGGCTAAGACAGCTCTAGGTTATCTATTTGTTTCATTAGTGGAAATCATATACTGAATGTATAAATGCAAATATTTATTGTTTCTGCATAAATAGCTCATATTTCAAGCAACAGATGCATTCAAGAGCTCAGAGCTACTCAGTAAACAGGAAAGAAATGTCATGTTCATGTTGATACTTTTCTTTGTCACCTTATTGATTTTTATTCAGGATGGCACTTGAACTATTTGTGCACCCACATTAAGAGATACTCTCCTCAGAAGTGTTCTCAGACCTTCTTGGTGTGCGCAAAGCGACCAACTGTGCTTGAATATGGGATGTAACTGTTGCTTCGGAGAACCTCCACAATCATCAGGGACCTTTATGCTTTATTATTCTTATATTCTCACCAAAGAAGCATGCAGTGTGGCCATAGAGACCACCTACCGAAGTGCTACTGCTACCACAAGCTGTAATACAAGTTTGCACATATTTCTCCAGAAGGTCAATGTCTATGAGTAGGGATTAGAAGGTAAATGCTTTCTGTGTGATATACATGTATATGGGTATTAACTGATGTGTTCTTATTTGCAGGAGACCCGCATACTTGATTTTCCAAGAATTCTGCCATGCACTTTAGCAGTCTGTAGCAATGTCTGGTGTTTGAGCGACTCTTAGAATTAGCAGCTCTCAGTCACGTAGGGAGGTCAGAGTGGTTTCATTTTGTCTTTTGCTGTTGCTGTTCACCTTCTCTGAAACAAAAAGCATTTTAAATTACATGCTTGCTTGTTTCTTACAAAAAAACCAACAAAAGAACCCCAACAACAACCTAACAAACGAAAAAACCCTGAAGAAACAGAAACAACCTTACCAGATTCGACAACCATTTCATTTACTTTATCAAGTCTAAGCTAAAATGCCTTTTAACCAAAGGCTTTTTTATCAGTTTCTGAGCACAATTCCACAAATGATACCATTTCCCAGATGTGTCTGGAGAAAATAAAACAGGTGTCTCAAACCATTTCTTCCTAGTAAAGCACAGAAAACAACATTAACATTCAATTTAGTGCACACATTATTCCATGTAATCAAGAAGATGATTTAAATGTTGGCTCTGAAAAGCAAAAGGCTGGATAGAAAAATAGATACACATTGAGAACCCAGTGTTTTGGCCCTTTTTTTTTTTTTGTGAAGAGATTTTAAAATACTTTGCAACTCTTCGGAAATAAGATTGTATTTCTCTCATTAAGTATTCCCCAAAAGATCCCTAGCTAAAGTAATAATAAAATAAGTTATTTTCATGCAGTTATAACCAAGCATTTAACATCATCTGTTCCTAAAGGTCCTATTAATGAACCATTTCCTGATGATGGGATTGACTCTTACAGAGGTACAACTTCAATCACACCTTTTGTAACATTGCAGTAAAAGTAGATTAATGGTGCTGAAGTCAATGCTGATATGCTATAACCAATGTGTATAAATGGAATATCACTGTCATCTACCTGGACTTGTGTAAAGCATTTGACACTGTCACACACGATATCCTCGTCTCTAAACTGGAGAGACATGGATTAGATGGATGGACCACTTGGTGAATAAGGATCTGGCTGGATGGTCACACTCAAAGAGCTGCGGTCAATGAGTCAAGGTCCAGCTGGAGTCTGGGGATGAGTGGTGTTCCTCAGGGGTCTGTGCTGGGATCAGTGCTGTTTAACATCTTTGCCAGTAACATGGACAGTGGGATTGAGTGCATCCTTGGCAAGTTTTCTGATGACACCAAGATGAGTACTGCAGTTGACATGCCTGAGGGATGGGATGCCATGTACATATGTACATATCTACACATATCTATACCATGTGCCTGTATACTTGCATGCCTGTATTATATATGCCTTTATATTACTACATTAGAAGAGTAAGAAAGTGCCAAAAAATGTGAAGAACAAAAGGGGTAATTTGTTTAGTCATGAAGGAAGGACCATGCTTCAGTGGCAAATTGTCATGTCTTCACTAGAGCTTGGAGAACAGCTACTAGCTAATGCCTATGGTTCAGCTGATGATGATTTCCATCCCAGATCGCTAGGGATTGTTAATAACAGATCTTCATTTTGTAGCAAATTTGAGCAAATTCATTTGAGCAAATAAAAGTAAACAAATGTTGTTAAACGCTACTAAAAAAAGAGACAGGTTTGACAGCCTATTTTTTTCTGGTTACAATTCAGATTTTATACTCAGGACTTTTGATTTGCAGTCTGAAGATCCATCTGATGGTAATGGCTGGCATCAAAAAGCTTGAGGGAAAACATCTAAGGAAAACAGGACTCTTTTCAGCCAAATTAAATCACCTGACAGGGTCCTACTACTTTAATGGATCAGTTGCTTTAAGTCCAGAAGCTGAAAAAAAAAAGCACTGTTTTTTACAGTTCATTATATTTCTTCATATAGTTCCAAGTATTTTGGTATCTCCCTATTCTTACTGTACCAGCTGTGTGGAAAAAAAAAGGCATCATGCAAACTGATAAGTCGTTTGCTAAACCTGCTATAACACACTGATACATATTTGCTACCTGTGGCAATAGCAGAGTACAAGATAAGAGACGATAGGCTTTATTTCTAGCCTAGCCACATATCCACAACAGTCTTTCAACATCTATTTTTTCAGGTCTTAGAATGTGTTTTCCAATATATAAAAATTGAAATTTCAAATAAGCCAAAGAAACACTTTTTCAGCCATTTATTTTTTAAGCATGAAATTTGAGAGGTTTGAATTTTATATTCAAGTACAATGCTGATCTTGCCCTCTAGAGTTATTAATACCAGCAGAACGTTCTTTTACTTTGATTTTCTGTGCAAGCTCCTGCCTTCTGCTGAAGGTCCTGTTTATATAATGAGCTCAAACTCAATCAGGATCTTGTGAAGAGTCTAAGGAACATTTTATTTTATTGACATTTCACATTTTCTTTATTACTCTTTGTGATATCTCTTTATCACAACAGTGAAATCTCTTTTGAATGTTAAAAAGGTTCTTTTTTTCTTTCAATATTTTTTATGCTGAAGACACAATGTCTTCTCTATTTATGCAGGCTATTTACTTTTTGAGATGGCATGACATGAAGCCATTAATTATATCTATATTTACAGGACTTTGTAATGGTCTCCAAGAACTTTGTATAGCTCTGCGTTCATAGGTCACAATGATATTAATCTTTCAAATAGATCTAAATGACTGCCAACAGATGTTTATCTAACCCATTTTTTTAAACCTCTTACTGAAGCATATTCCACAAAATCCACCCCTATGTTTCATCTGTCTTAAACCTGGAAACTTTTTCTAATTTGTATTGTGTCTTTTGCTGAAAAACTGACCCAAATATTTTTTGTCCTCCTCTACTGAAGACATAGAATAATATATCATTGTCCTCCTTATACTGGAAGATGGCTGACGCTTCTGCTTCATCAAGCCCCAGATGGTTAGCCTGTTAACCTTTTAATTAAAATCAAGTATGTCATGGGATGAAAGTCAGAAAGAAAGCAAAGGCTAGAAGTTGGAGAAGAGTTTCCCAATAGGGTATGTCGATATGAAAAGAGTAGATATGTGTAGCCATGAAAAGTTCAAAGGGTAAATAAAAGAAAATGGTGCTCTGACTGACAGCCTAGAAACTAAGGCAAAATGGAGATGCTTTCTTCACAGTTACTTTCATCAAGGCTAAATCTTGTGGCAAAAATTTTCACATCTCTACCTGTTAGGAGAAGCCACATATTCTTATGTTTTGATTGCATTCTTATATAATCGGAAGTATAGATCAGAAATCTAGTGGGTTAGAACTGCTGAAAATGTCTTAGTAATTAAGGAAGGAGAACATTGTGGCTGTCATAGAGGGAATCTCGTAAAGAACATCAAACTGTGAAGCCCAGGTGGATCAGACTCCTTGAGAGAAACTGGTGAAGTACTCCAGAAAATGGGGCTTGGCCTGTCTGAAAAACCCAAACTTTCACTCCCTAGGGGACATCTGGAAAGAGAAATCTGTTCATCCAGTCCTTGCAATGCACTAAGAAATGGGGTTTATTTTCAGTAGGGAAACTTCAGAGCAAATTGTTAGAGGCTTTACCAGATCTATTTCTAATAAGGAATAATGATTGAAGAATGGAAAGCTTAAGAAAGCCAGTGAAATGACAGGTTTCACAACCCTTAGACTGCAAAGGATGAACAACAAAAAGAGATAAAACAATAGAGTGGAAGAGAGCAGACTTCAATACATTTAGAGAACTGGCAGATTAGGGCTTGTGGGAGGCTAGTCTACACAATAAGTGTTAAAAAGAACTGGCAGTTCTTTAAAAGAGCTACATTAAAGAGAACAATCAGGGCTGGGCAATGTGCTTAGAGAAGTTGCACAGAACTCGAGGAAGAGCAAAACAAATTATCACAGATCTAAAAAAAGCCTGCAAGAGAAGAGAGAAAAATGGGGTCTAACTTAAAGATAAGGGGGACTAAGAGAAAATACAACATTAGAAATAATGGGGAGCTGGAATAAATGCCTTGGGGAAGCAGCGGAATTTTTATCAATATTAATCTTTAAGAAACAAGAAGACAGATATAGCCTGCCTTAGGCAAAGCAAGGAGGGCGGATTCAGCTCTACAGCTCTGCATCTGCCTCCCTTTTCCCTTTTCTTGACTAACAGGCCCAGGTGTGTTAACTTTCCTTCAAAAAACATACCTCTCTTTCTTTCTTTACACTGAGGTTTCCCAGTACTACAGTTGGGCCTCATAAAATCATATTTACCCCTTTTCTCACATGCAACACAGCTGTTAATGCCACACAGAGATACACTCACCCTTTCTGTGCCAGTGTATCTGTGTTGGCTGACATAAAATTTGCAATGTGCACAGTTTAACTTTCATTTCACTGGGAGGTCATCCTAATATTTCATCACTACGTGCTTGATTCCAGCACTTATTAATTAAAATGCCACAAAGAGGAAGAAATGGAGTAAAGTACTCTTCCAGTTTGCTGTAACCTCCCAGTAAAATACTCTTCAAGTGCTTTTCACCAATCACTTGTGCAAATATAATGATCTTATCTAGAACATTTTTCCCTGGCTGGTTTGTAGGAATATAAAGGGAGACAGCGTCAAATCCTTAAACATTCAAGTTTAAAAGTTATCTGCAATGCAAATTATCTAGACTATCTGCAACTCCTTCGCCTTCCTCCCACAACAACAAATTAGAATGGTTTGATCTGATTTGTTTTGAAAACTCCATGCTGGCTCATTCTTACCACATTATTATTATTAATGCTTATGCAGTAGCGATGTATTGGAGTTTCATTCCAGCAGCCTGAGTGAGGCTGAGCCACCTTAACTTCTCTGTGAGATCCTTCTCTCTTTTTAAAGATGGATCAGATGTTTGCCTCTCTTTAGTTCTTACTACCACCCATCCCTCAAGTGGTACCAAACAAATGATGTGGCGACTAGCCATCTACTCCCATAAGTACTGCAGAGCAAATTTCAGATGAACTGCTGAGTTGTTTATATACCAGTCTTCCTTAAACAGTCCTTTTAAATATTTTTTTCTTTGCTTCTTCACTCTGTCTTTGTTGAACTTCATTCTGACTTTGGGTCATATGTCACCTTTTTAATGACGCCTTAAAAGAGAAGGCAAAGACCACTGAAGCCTTCCTTCTGTGTGTCACTAGCCTTTTGCAGGATTTCCTTTCCTGTCTGGTAATGAACCTTTATTTTCCCTGTAGGGTTTTTTTTTCAGTCTTGCTTCAAAATGTTTATACACTAGGAATAACTTATTTTGTATATTTTTCTGGGGTTTTTTCTTCTCACAACGTACTATCCATTTACGTTCATCCCGAGTCATCTGGTTTTACTTTTACATTTTGTACAATTTTTTAACACTATTTGCAAAAGTTTTAAGGGCTCTCCATTCTGCCATAACCACTTCACACTGTGCTTCGCTACCTACCTATTCTTTGCATTAGAAGAGTTTACTTCTCAGTATGTGATACAATCTATAACAGATCACCTGTCTGCTTTGAACTGGACTATCTTCCCTAGAGATCCTACCTACCTTCTTGCCTACCAGGTGAACAAGTTCTTCCCTATCTCACTCAACTGATGCTTTTCACCCATTTCTTAGAGTAGTGAATGTTTCTTCACAGTCATTTTCTCCCAAATTACTATTTACCTTTGGATCCTCAGTCAATTCCTCCTAATTAGCTGGAAATAAAGGTGAAATAGTCATTCTTCTAGTTGAATTCATTAACCCCTTATGGAAAAAAAAAAAGGAAAAAGAAAAGGTTTTAGTACATTTCAGAACCTGATAAAGTGATTATACTGCTGTAAAATTTTCCTGAAAAAAACTGAAGTTCTCCATCACCATCAGATATGGTCTTTGTGACACCTGTGTTGTTCAAAAACGTCTCTAAGCTGACTAGAATATTCCATCTCACACATTGTGCCAAAAGGGTTTTTATTCTCCCATGGGTCTTGCTTTTTATACACACTGTACAGATCTGACTCTGTACATTCTTGCTTACATGAATACATGATCTACTTTGTCAGTGGTGATCAGGTTAATTTTTTTTTGTGCAACAATTCTCTCTGCTAGCCAAAGAGAGTTGTGCTTGGCTCACTATTTGCCAGAGCCCAGGTAACTGTTGAGATAACAGGGCTCTGTGTGTCTTTGTAAGGAGACAGGCTAAGACTCCTGGTGGCTAGGGTACCAAACTGGGAAAGGAGAAGTCTAGGGTTGTACCTCTGCTGAGAAGAACTTGTGGATATTTTACATTAAAGAGCTATTGGAAGAAAAAATCCCGATGCTAGTTATCTTTGCAGTAACAATCAGAGCCCAGGGTTTATACTCTGTGTTAACATCCCCTACCAGGGCATCTTAGTAGTTCTGGGCTTAGTTTAACTACTCTCTTATCTTCTCCTGAGAAACCTGGGTCATTCCTGGAACTGCAAAGGGACTTGGTGTTCCCAAGTGTTGCATGAATCCCATCAGTTAATTTAGACAGAATTTGTATCCCCTAACCATAAGATATTTGCAATTTTCATTGAAGCTAGCCCAGCACCCACGTTACATTCAACTTTGTCAAAGCTCTTAGTTGTCTGAGATACCGTTCAGAGCTTGTGTCAGTGTGTGTGAGAGAGAAAAAGGGGGCCGGGGGAGGGGAAGGTGGAGATGCTTCCCTTTTTTAGTGGTGTTGTTACTGATCTCTGAGGCTTTTCCGCTTGGAGTAGATGCCACATATTCATCTGGGATGAAACAGTTCTCTTCATTTCAGACCTAACATCTGCTCTTCCTTGACTGAAGACCTGCACAGTGACTAGACAACAGTTTTCGTGCTGTGTGAGACAGAAGATAAGGCTGTCCATTGCTTACACTACAAGGAAGCTTTTTCCCTCAGCTTCTTGCAACTGTTGTTGTTGTGACAGATTGTACTCTTCTGTGTTAAAAAGCAAAACCTTTTCCAAGCCAGGGTATGGCAGTAACACCCATATTATTAATGTTTTCAACTGTCATACTATTTTAGCTATTACCCAGAGGATTAAAAAAGTAGAATGCAGATTTAAAGATGAAATCAGGAAGCAATTTTCAGTCCTCTAAGGTCATGCCTTGGATTTTAATTCCTACAAAAAGAAAATGAATCAGATCTGAGGCTTTTTAGTCTAAAGAGCTTATGACTGGAAGGGAACACAATTTTAAAAAATGAAAGTAAAGCATTTCTGAATAGTTATGATTCAGGCACAGTAAGGAAATGCAGAATACAGTTGATTTGAGAGTATTTATGATGCTTCATATGACATTAATAAATCTGGCTGGAGGTTTTTATTTTTTTGACAGGAACAGTAATAGTTGTAAGTAATTCAGGTTTATAGTACAGCAATGTGTTTTAGAGAAATAGGAAAGAGACTGTAAATTGCTGTGAGTGAATGTTGGTGCTCATGGATTAGGAAACATGAACTGGGCAGTTTCAGCTCTACAGTGAGATGGCCAAGCTATCCCTTTAGGTGACTGTTTTTACACTCCTTGCTCTAGGCGACATGTACAGCTGCACAACATCAGAAAAACCTTGAAGCTGTCAGTTTTATATAATACAGTTCATTCATCTTCCAGACTCTGGGACCCCCAACTTTCAACACGGTCATGCAAAGGAAGGGATCTTAAGGACAAAAAAATAGGTGGAGAATTAATGGCAAAGGCTTAAAGTCAAACAGGTAAGAACTGTTGTTTCAGCATAGAAAAAAAAAAATAATCCATAACAGTGCAGAAGCTGGTGAGAAGGAACACAGCAGGTTGCTTGCAATCATGGTTACAACATTAGCTGCATGTAAGCAGGGAGGGATCAGATGCCTGTGCAACAAATATCAAGTTGTATAGACTGAAGTTACAAGCAACGGAAAAGAGAGAAATGGCTGTGAAACTGGCCAGCTGGTTTTTTTAAGAGGCTGTTGAGTGGAGCAGCACTTGCATTTAAACTGCTTCACAGAGCAGGAACAGGGGTTTAAGTAATTGCAGGGTCCTTGCTGAATGCTGCCTCACTCACCTTCGCTCACCTCTGGCTGCATCAGGAAGAAGCATTACTTGTTGTTGGGCTGCGGTTTCTTGATGTGTTATATACAGACTGAGACTGGGTCAGAAGCAGTGGAGAATTACCACCTCCCACACCTGCAGCGAGTCTCTGAGCTCTGAATTGACTCCTAGCAGTGAGTCCCTGCTGACAGCACGTCCTGCAAGGCTTGGCGACCTGGGCTTTTCTCACTTTCTCCATCACCACTTGCCTGCTTCTTTGGGTACCACAGGCTTGCAGCCTCTCATTTCTGGGCAGGCACACAGCAATAGCTAGTAGTGCCAAGATATATCTGCGCTCTTGGCTAGCAGGCAGGTGGGCATGCTCTCCATTTGACCCACTTCTGTCCAAGTTAAGTGCTTCCAAAAGTATGTGGCTATTTTCAGCACCTGACTGGAGTTCCAGTTTGACATATCTTGAACGTGCCTGATCTGCAAGGGCCTACTTTTCCTGAAAAGTTAAGGGAAATTTGACTTTTCCTGCAACCAATTTTTCTGGAAGTGGAGTGCTTGGTAAACAAGGTGTCCAAAATCACTAGGCATTTTTGGAGATCTCTGTTGTGGACTCATGAGTTCTTAAACACATTTTACCTCCCCAATAATGGAGGTGTTGTCTTGTCTGTCTCCCTGTCTGTAGTGCCATTTAGCTCAACTGTATTCAAATTCAAAACAACACAAACAGCAACCTTCAGCTATGTTAAAACAAATTGTCAACCAGAAAGAAAGTTCTCATTGCTCTGAGACAAATTTTGAAACTACTTACAGCAGTGTGTTTTCTGATTCACTTAAGCTGCTGTAGACTTATACCCTTCATGAGACTTAATTTTCATAAACATCTCCAAGAACAGTAAATTATTCATTATCAGGATCTTTTCATTAACCACTGACATATTATCAGTTCTCTCTTTGCTCTGATGAGAGAAAAATAGGAGTCTGTTACACCAGGAGTGAGAAAAGAATAGCTGTTTGGCATCTACATTCCATTTAATTCTATAAATACTAAGCATCATTCATAACCTATGATTAGAAAATTCAGCTCAAGGTTAGGGGCATATGTTCAGCTTTAGTGATTTACAGTTTCCCTCCCATTTTTAGCCATGATAGCAACTGTTAATTTTACCTAAATGAACTGTATTAAAACAAAACAAAACAAGAACAAAACATGACTGTTCTATCTCTATAAACTATTGCAAATCAGGAACGATCTGCTAAAAGTACTAGACTTGCCTTTATCTGAGCCAGTCTACATGTATACCACCTTCTTAAAAATGGGAAATCAAGGTGGAATTCTGTAACATTCCCCAGCACAGAACATGATATTCATGAGTAAGAGGTTGATTTGTCAGGTGAACTGAAGAAGCTGAGGAAAAAAAAACAACCAACCACCACAAACAAACTCCCTATTGCTTCAAAATTAAATATTCTTCCCCCCCCCCCCCCCTTTTAAACAAAAAAATCCCCTCAAGCAATCAATTATGGACAAAGTTAGAGAATGTCTTAATTTTTAAGGGTTTTTTTATATACTTAAAAAAAGAAAGTTAAGCTGCATTTTAAGAATACATGCTCTTTCAAAATGAAAGGTCAAACTTTTTCTACTAAAATATGTGGAAATAAAATAAATATATCTTATCTTGCTCAGATTTCTCTGCCTAATTTGAATAGAATTACTACTTTTTCCCTGTAATTCTAAGACTACCTTTTTAGCAAATCAAGCTATTCTTGACAAAAAATCAAATAACCTCCTGTTGCCTTGCTTCAGATGGAAGGAGGTTTTGTTGACATCATTGTAACAACATAGCTGTAATTTCTATATTACTGTCAAAATAAATTATCATATTCTACATTTTGGTGTGTTGTCCCATGTTATTGTTCCTGCACTGCGCCCCACCCCACCCCACCCCCACCCCCCCCCACCCCTACACATACCAAGATTATGGGCCTTTTCTAGTTAGCTGATCCCACTCATACCAGGATGCTGATCAACAGCTTGGGGCATAATATTATCAGAAATCCCTTGGGAGTTTGCAAATTGCCAGACTGATGAAGAAGGCTGCTTGTAGGTTGTGTTTATGGCTCTCATATTATTTTTAGGAACTGTCACTGAAAAACCCTCAAAGTCATTATGTCTCTTCCATGTTTGTCTTTACACAGAAATGTAAGTAATTACTGCTTTACAAATGTGTATCTGCTATGGAATCTCATTAAAATGTCTCTTGTGCATTTTCGATACTCATCTCTCTGCACCCTAGTTATTCTTTCTTTCAGCAAAAGCTGTTTTTTCCCTGAAGGGCATATCCACTGCAGGGGGAAGTAATTTTCTGTAGATTATGGGTCCATTTCATTAAAAAAAAAAAAAATAATAAAAATGTATATATATTCCATAAACTGGCTAAATGTTTGGAAGCAATGATAAACTTTAAAATCTCTAAGAATAATGAAAATTACTCTGCACAATACCTTTAATCTTTCCATGTTATTATCAATTTTAAAAAACACCAAAAACCAAAACTGAAACCCCCAAAATAACAAAGTAGCAATCTTGGATCCAAATTTAACCGTAAGTTTTAACTGTATTCACTTAATTTGATGATTTAAATATGAGTGATACCCCTGAACAGCTTTTCTGAGCAAGGCTTTTTCATTAAAGGTCAAAAGAGTTTGACTTTCTAAGGGGTGCACATTTAAACACACCAAACCAAGGAAAATATGAAGCCAGCTTGATTTTCAGAAGTGGAGACTGGTGAGGTACTTCTGATTTCATATGATGGATTAAGATAAAAGACCTCTGAGAATCTGATACTTACTGTAAACATCTTTTTCTAAAATCAGATGTTATCTTCCTGCCATACTTACATGATTAAAAAGTAATAAAAAAGTTAAAAATCATTCTCCTAAATAAAAGTCATTTGAAAGTCATTTAACACATGCAGTCACCATCCCGTGGTTAGCAGAGCTGCTAATGGCAATTTCAGTGGATAATGGAGAGCACACAAAAAATATTTCAAAGCAGATAGCCTAATTAGTGTCCTCACTAGGATCTCTGAGCAAGAACACCTACTGACTGTGTCTTGTCTTTGAATCAGATCTCAAACAGCTGATTATATCAGCCAAAAGAAGAAAATAATTCCAACATAAAAAATGGGAGTTTAATACTCTCCTTTCTGAGACAAGAAAATACCACAGTAACCATACTCAGTAGGTGTTCTCTCTGCATAGAAAGAGAAGAGATTTGATGCATCCAGTGTATAATAATTGAGAAAAGACATTCATTGTACTGATAAGCCCTACCTGGTACCATTCCGTGACTTGCCTTTGTAACACTGGTGATGGACATCACCATGGTTGGACTGTATCTAAACTATATTGCTGACCCTTTGGATTTTCTGAGGTCATACCTCTTCCTTTTCTTTCTTCTTATTTGGGTTTTTTGGTTGCTTTGTGGTTTGTTTCTTTTTTTTAAACTGTTTGGCAATTCTCAAAATAGACTGGCAGTAAATCAGTTCTGAAAGATTTATAATACCCTGAAATCCAGTGTAGTCAAAGGGACTTAAAAATATGTGTTCAGTAGTACTGTGGCAAGAGTACAGCTTACTAGATGAAGGAAACACTGAAGGTTAATGAAATCTTGTAAATATTGGTGAAACATTCAAATCTTTATAGGAGCGTCAAATTTTGAATATTGCTGTCAGGCCAGTTTTGAACTTCCAAAGTTTAAACAATGACTGCAACAAAATTTTCATTATTTCATAGACTGAAAGACCTCTACAAATAATTTCTGCTGATTAGGTCTATTTTTTCCAACACTTGTACCAGAAATCCTTCATGTACTCAAGAGGCTCCAAAATGTTATTTCTGGCTTGAAGTTGAGATTAAAAATGTCACTCAAGAGCAGCAACAACAGAAGTTATTGCATGGTCTGGATGGTACAGATGACTGCTAACGGAATACAGCACACAAACTTTCACAGTAAGATCTCTGCATTATACGTGGTGGAAATGAAAAACGCTACTATTGTTGAATAGCTATTCTTTTGGAAAAACTTGTCTGTTTATGAAGTGGAAAATTGCCAAGTAGAAATACCAGTAACAGCAAGTAGATATCTTTTAAAGTTTTATTCCACACATTTTCCCAGAACTTGTCAGACTCAAAAGTATCCTCTTACACAGAAGAGAAGCATAATCGTCGTCACTACCGAAATTACTACTCTTTGCTAAACAGTGAGGGAGGGGGTACGATCATCAGTCACTCAACCAGCAGCTTCATGACTGAACACCACAAATGCTGCCTTCTTGGCCCTTCCATCAGGAAGGACAAGATTGTCCATGATCTTTTTGTCTGCCTTTGTTTTTCCCAGTGAAAACAGTGGTTAGAAAGAGAGGCACATTTCTAAGGTTGATTTGGCATGATTTATTGCCACTACAATGCAATAGATCCAACATACGAACAAGCCTGAAATGAAAGGACTGTCTGTGCACACCAAGCTCAGAGTATCAAAAAATGGGAGAAATATAAGAGGCAGATTAAAAAATGTATTGCTCAAAAGGTTTATTTCAATACTCACCCTAGGCTATACCAAAAAAATTTTTTAAAAGTCACTATCAGACAATGAATATTTTTGCCCATTTTATTGACCTTGTACTCATTTGTATAGTTGCTGAAAAAAATACTCCAAAAGTGACCCAAAGTGAGCTTTAGAAATGATTATGCTCTCTGATGCTTGAACACATAGGGAAGGATTCTGACCTTCATACTTGTGTTTTCAGATGCTGAGGTGCAGCTTTGTTATTACTCCCATGCTAACAGTTTGTGCCTGAAGTGCAGAAAGCTCCTTACTGAGATGCCAAGCATTAACATCCGACATACAAGGAGGCTGAGCCTCTGGGGCCAGGGAACTGCTTTTCCCACAGTGACAATGGACCATTCTGCTCTATAGTGGGATTCAGCTCACCAGTGTTTTGGGCCTTCGCATTCCTCCTTGTCTAAACATTTGGTGTTACTGTGGATGCTTTGAAGTATCTGAGACATGGACAGAGCTGGCAGCTATGATGCCAAATGCATAGAAGACCAATGCCTTTCTAAGGATGTGGTAGAAAACCACATGGGATAACACAGAGCTTCTAAAATGGAAGTGGGATCTAATACTTGAGCACCTAAGTCACTCTCTGGTTGTCTGCATCTGAACTATTAATCCTAAACTTCTTCCTTTCACTCATGGTTCATCCATTTACAGGTATACATTTAGGTCTATTAACTTTAATACAGCTAAAGATCCAGGGGACTCTAGCACCCCAAATTTTATCAGTGGGACTTGTTCATACTCAAGATCTTTAGATGCTGTGGTAGTCTGTCACTTGTTTTGAGACCTTTAAGTCTCTTTTTCTTCTCAGTAAACACCCCACAGGAGACTGTGGAGAACATCACTGAGTTCTACCTAATATAGCTCAACTTAATTTCTTAACTCTTCAGTACAGCTTAGATGCTATTTTTGTCCCACCAGAGGTAAGCAGCACTATCTCCTACTGTATGGGAGTGCCATGGGGATATTTTTCTATCTTCTGGCTAGCTGAAGAGGAATTGTATTCCTACTCTCATTATCTCAGTCATTGTGGTTTCTTTGCTCCTGGACTTTGTTTTTAATATGTAACCTTCTTTATCTCTAGTCTTTTAATTCTTCTTTATCTTCTGGTTCTGGCTGCATGTGATTAACATCAAAAGAAGAAAAGATAACAGAGAATGGCTAAGCAAGTATAATGAGACTTTTAAATCTCATAGCAAAGTGCTGGTTCCAGTTTCTTTGGTAATGAATAAAATAATAAAATAATGAAAGATTCATTTTTCTTTCTTTGTGTTTAACCTTTAAAATTCCAAAAGTTTTGTAAAGTAAACAGAATAATAATCCATAACTCCCAGAAACAGCCAGTTTCACAATACTTGACATACCCTTGCATCGTATGAGTTTTTTGTCTGATTGGTTACAGTCCCTGAAATCTACCTGCACCTCCTTAAAATCAACATCACTCAGGTTGCAAACAGTATGGGTTAACAACATCAATAGAAGATGGACTGTGGATGACATCTTTATTGGTGCCAGCTAAATTGTTATATACTGTGAATGAAACCACTCCTGCCTTACAGTAACAGGAAAAGAAGATCAGATCTACAAAGATCTCAGAAGGAAACTTTGTGTTGGTATGCAGAAGGCCCAAGAAAGTTGTGTTTCTATAGTAACCACAGTTGTTTTTTTTCTGGCTTTTAAGCCATTATTCCCTCGCCTCATGAGTATGTTTGTCATATCCACCTGCATATGCCCAGGTACTAGGATACACTATACAAAGTCTAGTGACATCAGATATGGCAATCAGATGAACTGACATAATTCTCATCTTGCTCATGACAAATTTTCAAACGACTGATGGCCTTGCAGCCTAGTGGTCACGGAGCCTGACCCTTGCAGGATGCTTTCAGCAGAGGCAATGGACATCAGCAAAAGTAAGAGCCTCCAAAGGCAACCACAGAAATGGGATGACCCACTGATGTGTCTGAGGGCTTTTTCCTTCATGGACAAGGGATATGAAATTCAACCCCTCTCGGATAAAATAAAATAAAATAAAATATAATCACTGGCACCATGGAAAACTTGGAAAATAAGATTTCAGATTGTGCATTCAAGAAAGGCAGTATTTGGTCCTTTGGAATATTGTTAATTTATGTACTTGCTTTAAAAAGCACATAGCCTGTAAAGGTGTTAATTCAATATAACACATTCTGTCTCATGAGATTTATTTAAGCGAAAATGTCATGCTGGTTACATTTAAAATAAGAGTTAATTATAACTGCTATTTTTTTTTAATTTGTTAGATCACTGTGAATTTGTCTCAACTGCAGGCTGTAGCACCGTAAAATATGCTGTTAGATTTCTGTTTTTTTGAGTGTCAAGGCCTATTGATGCCTATGAGTATGCATAGACCTATCTTCTTATTATCCCACAGAGAACAGATGTGTGCAGTAAAGCTAAAGAGACAATCCAAGCACCACCCATGAATGCTTTGAATTTTGAAATTAAGAGTAATTCTGGTGTGGCCCAAAAGGAAGGGTGAGATTATGATCATGGAAAAAATCCCACTGAGGTCGCTACTTATCATACCTGATCCACCAGAAACCCAAAAGAAGTGACATTTTTTGACCCTGAATAGTTTACACTGTTTAGATTGGAGATACAGGGAGCTGATGAAGACTGACAGCCCACAGCTAGGACTTTGGGCATTCGGTGAGGAATCTCACCGTTCAGGAAGTCACGTTTCATTCCCCACATAGTTAATGGAGAGAAGATGGCAATTCAACCATCCTAAAATGTAAGTCTGGGTATGCCTGTCTTAAGATGAAAACACATCAAAAGTTTCTTGTTTCCTTGCTGTAGGTGGCATGAACTTTTTGGTAGGTCATAGAGGACAAAGGACTTTGCATCTGGCAAATTAGTCATGCATTCTGTTTCACTTTTATCTCCTGTATCAAGGATGCAAAAGTAAACTGAAAATATTTGCTCCCTGCAAATTTAATGTCATGGTCAGTGGAAAAGAGAGATGAACCCAAATATTCTTGTATAAGAGAATTTGTATTTGGTATTGCAAACCAGCTGGAAACACAGAAAGATATCCACTTCTTTCATTATTTGTTTGCTAGTATTAAATCCATCAATGAGAGGATAATGATTTTTTAATGACAAGGAGAAAATATTGTAACTGTGATTTCGGGAGAAAATTCTGTGAAAGAAGAGTGAAAGAAAAAACACAATACACCAAACACAAACACCCCAGAACACCCACAAACCTACTACCTTTCCTTATCAGAAGATCAAGAAGCCTCTTGCCTTTTGTCCCATATGCATCTCATCAAGGTCCCACTTTCCTACAATCGAAAAAGTAGACAAGGCCTTTTTCTGTATCGATACAAATAAAAGTCTTTGCAGGATCTGTGCATGATTGATTGAATTCATCACCACTCTGAAGTTGTATGTGACCTAAGTCTGATCCTGAACACTCATCCCGAATGAACTTGTGCAGGTGAATAACTTTGGACCACAGATCTGGGTGAGACCATCAAGGACCCAGAGACCCATCCACACAGCTATGAGATACCATGTAATAGCCAGTAACTTTCAAGAGGTCCACATGAACTACTCCCAAACCTCTGCCTACCATAAACCACAGATAGTTTCTCCACCCCGCTGACAAACCTGAGACCCAAAGCCCCACTGTGCCCCAGGGAAAGAACAGGATAATCAACAACATCCCAGGTCTTTGCAGCTGCATGACAGCTGTAAATGGCAGAGAATCTCAGAAAGTAGATCACGCCCTGAGCACAGAAGAAAGCAAAAAAACCAACCCTAAGGTCCTTGTCATTCTGGTCAGAGGTAAGTTTTTTTCCAACCTCAAGCTGAGAGGTCCATTTAATGATGAACATGTGAGTGAGACACTACTAACAGGGCATTGAAAAGCTTCTGGCTGTCACTGATGCAATAAAATACTCTGCCCAGGGGACCTTTTCCAGCTGTAGCTAAGCCCTGAATTTTCAGAAAAAAACCTATTTTCTCTGTCTCCCAAAAGCAAAGTTAGACATCAAGCAAGAAAATAATATTTCTTTCCACTGCCTACAGGCAACAGTAGACCCAGGAAGTATGCAGTGTTCTAATTAAATACCGTTATGAACAGGGCATAACAAACTCACCATGATCTGTCTCTTTTCATTCCCTTTTTGGGAAGCCAAACAAATTATTTTATCCTCATACCACACAATTTAATTTCAAGCTCCTATCTCATCATTTTCCTATCCTACAATCTCCTCTTGAAGAAATCCCACTCCAAGTTTCCATGAATTAATGCCTTCCAGTGAAATAATTAAAGTTCCTCATATCCATGACAATCTGGGACCACCTTACAGAACTTCCCTTGTTGTGAAACAATTTCTAATTTTCAGTTTAGAAAGATTTATTCCCATATCATAGTTCTTTGACTTTGTATTACTTCCTATTATTAAGCCCCAAATGTAAGCATCTGCCTCTCAGTCCTCATTTTTCCAGATTGCCCCAATTGTGTTCTTTGAATCCATTTAAAAATAAATTCCTCATTTCCCTAACTATTCATCCCTGTTCTGTTTGTTAATCTTTTTTTTATTGTTATTATAGGTGAGCAAAGCACAGCTTTAAAAATTACAGATAAGCTTTAGGCAACCTTAACTTATGGAATTATTTTAACCCTAGATGAGAGGTGAGACACATGAAGCCAGAATAAATTAAAGATCTGATGGGTACACATCGATTTAAACTTCAGGATATTATGTTCTGTGCAATGTGTGAACCCCTAGAAAAGAATGATTTCAGCAAGACTTGTCTGAATATTTTCTGCTAGGAAACATGTTCTAGGGAGACAGAAATATTGATGGAATCTAACGGTAAGTTATAGCGACATCCCACAGGGCTATGTGGTTGTGCCAGGTATCAACCAGCCTTCAGACATCCTCTCTTTGGCCCCTGTGGATTATGATGTAAGAGTAGAAGCTGCTGACATTTATCACTTTCTGTTACTTTTGGCATTAAGCTAATTCTGCTTTTTTTAGTCCCTTAAAAAGAAGAGGGAATTAGCTACAGCTGTTGTAGCTGCCCATGTGAATCTCTACATTTACAGCTTTTGAACATACCCTGAAGTATGTTTCCAGCCTAACACTTTCACTGTTTTGAGACAGTCTAGCTGGAAACAGCATTTAAAAGCTGATACTTTGACTCCTTTTTGCAACAGATTGCAAAAATAGCTACTGTCAGCTAAACAGGTGAACGTTTAAAATCTAATATTAATTAGATGGGAGAAAAGTTTGGCATTACAAATGCAAATTATCCATTTCAACAGCAACATATGGAGAGAGCGCATCAGGTCTCCTATTAACTCCAAACACCAGAAACCAGAAGTTTATTTGCCAGAGAAATTCATCACTGATGTCCAAAATGCTGCACATTATATGTACCTGTTGATTCTGTGCTGGACAAGGTAACATGTTCAGGAACACATGCCCACTGTCTGCTGGCTTCAACAGGGACATAAGAGAAGTTCTCCGCAAGCGTTTTTTGCTATGTGTTTTGAAATTGCCATCTCTATTCTGTGTACCTATGCACCACCTCCACAGATTTGAACAGATAATTTCTAGTGACATCAAGCAAGCATTTTAAGAAGGTTTCTCAAACATTTGTGTTTCACCAGATTAACTTCCTGCTCGTTATCCCATTCAGAGGCCAGTGCTGGCAAAAATACTTTTAAAGAAGAGAGTTCAACGGTGAACAGGTTTGCTATTTTGATCAAAGCAAGAGAAGAAATCCATAAGACAGTCTTGGTACTTCCTACTTTCAGGATCTCATGCTTGCCTTCAGAGCCCTAATGGGCCACATTGACAAAGGCAATGATGATGGTGTATGGTGAGGGGGAAAGCATTTTAAAGAAAAATGCCCAACCCTGTACTGTTGCCCTTGTATTGCTGAGGACAGTGCAGCTGACTGAAGTAATTCTAGAAGTTTCCAATTCACACCTCAATTTTGCTGTCTTTATAATGAAATTGGAGTGTGTGGCAGCAATATGGTGCACTTTTGCTGCACAGGAAGCTAGTCTGACCCATCTTTGCTTGAGAAAGTTAAAAGTTTCTCCTAAAGAAAACTACTGTAACAGCAACAGCTTTGCAGAGTTGTTTCACACAGTGTTTACCACATTGTTCCTTCTCCTACAGGCTATTATTCTGCTCCACCTGTGCAGAACAGAAAGTGCTGTTCTACCTATTAGTAGAAGAAAAGGCCATGGGGTGGGTAACACCTCCTTCTGGAAGTCTGAAGGCTGACAGCAAAGCAAGCCAGTTTTCCATTGTTTCCGAAAATGCCATAAACACAGAGGGTTACTATTCACTTTGGAAGGAGGAGAAAAAATAACTGAAATAAAAGAAACAGGGGAGACTTCCCCAGCACAAACTGCAGGGGAATATTCAGTGCATCAACAATTAGCTGGAATAAGGGTGACTGTCCACTTGCAGTGAAGCACCAATAATAGGTAGCATTCCCAGAGCATCCTTCATAAATTAATTGCAAATTACTGAGCAGTACTATTATACAAGCAAGAGTTAAATGCCATGGAAAAGCGTATCTGTGATCTGCTGTATTTTCTATCTAAGGAAAGCTTTTTTCATGCAAAAATCTGAATGTTGCAGGTGGTAGTCGGGGGCTGCTTCCTGTTGTTGAAAAATAAAATTCTATTACGAAAACTCACAGTGAATTTTTTTTATATGAAATCAGATGAAGAAAGAAACATGGCATTTGATGACAGGCTAAAAACAGCTACTCCAAATAGCTCAATGGATTTGCCTGAGTAAAAACAGTTAAAAAAAAGAAAGTACTCTCCATACTTGGCCCCACATTTACACCCGCACTTTATCATATGCTTTCTGTGTGTTTCGTTGGGAGGGGTTTTTTGGTCTACTTAGTCATTGATCTTACTTTAACAGCTTCATAGCATTATGGTGGATCTCTGCCCAGCAGCTACTCTAAAAAACAGCATATCAACCAGCAGTTTGTTATTTGTGTGCATTAAGACAGGTCAGAGTAATAGGGAATGCTCAATATGGGATGCAATGGAAGAGTAACCAGTGATAAATGTGTGGTACAAAGCATTCTAGAATTAGTGGCAAGGAAAAGGAACAGAGAAAAGACTCCAGTCACAGTGGACCAGAGCCATAATCCATGGTGCTAGATAATCCTTTTGACCACTCCATCTCATCTGAACATAGATTATTTTCTTAAACAAAAGGGGCACAAAATATTTTATGATTAGTTAGGCACTCTGACATAAATAGTCCCATTCCTCAGTTGTGTGGCTAACCAATTTAATTACTACTTTCCATTTGTGCCCAGTTGAGAGTGGAAGCAATGGTTTCAGCCCAAGACCTGATGCTGAGCCTCTCCCTTTCAGGCTACCTGGTGTTTGGTGTAGAATTTAGAGGAATTTCAGGCTTTGCGAACACCACAAAAGTCCTTGTAGGTGTCAATCTATTTCACAGTTTGTATCTCCATGATTGATAGTACATGGTCAAGTGCAACAGCTGTACTCAGAGGTAATATTCAGATTACTCTGAAGAAATTGCTGAATGAGTGTGCCTCCACAGGTTTGATGAAAAGACTACTGAAAGCAACAAGAGTCTCTCCACTCAGGCCAGTAGCTATTTGGATCAAGTACTTCTGTCATAAACAGATCCTCCAAAATACCTTTATATACAAAAATCTGAAAAATATGAGTACAATTTCTAGCATAGAGAGAAGCCATTTGGGAGATTTGTTACTGCTAATACATATTTAAGCAAGTTCAGAGGATTTACTTTGTCATTTGGGTTCAAGTGGAACTTAGATTATCAGGTAAAAATTTGGTTGCAGCATCTGCAGTGGATGCAGCTTTGGATGCTCACCCTGTGCCCACATGTGCTTTGTTTGTGAGCCTCACACGGACACAGGTAGGAGATAGGCTCCAAGGGACACAGGGAAGGAGTGATGTTGTGACCTTGACCTTTTTAGGTGTCTAACACTTGGTGCCTCTTTGTGCTGGCAGAATCACAGGCTGCAGTGATCAGAGAGATCCTGTGCCTATCAACAGGCAGGACAGGCAGCTGCCTGTACCTGTTGGCTACCAGGTATGTCCCTGCAAAGCAGGAATGGACATGGATTCAGATCCTTTCAGGAGTGTAGCAGAAAGCGTTTGCAGATTTTGAAAGGAAAACCTTATAGAAAAAAGGCTCTGTAACAGAGAAAAATGCATTATAAGCCTGCCTCCTAATGTGTTGCTTTCCCATTCATCCTGGGAGAGAAACCCCAAAGTCCAACACCTTCAGCTATTTTCAGAGAAAGATCTGCTTTCTGAAGTCTGGAGATAAAAGAAATGAGATGCAAGGCTTCTCGTGACTGCCTAGGCCTGAGAAATGTTTGTCTGCTGTTTGTGTTACATTTTGCAGTGAATCCTGCCCTTTTCACACCCTCCTATTCCCTACCAGTTTGTTGCTAGGGCTGAATCACAATCAGCAAATCCTTGTAGGAGTAAGTTTCACCCTCAGAGAAAAACGTGAGGCTAAATGCCTTTATTTCTAAAGGACTTTGAAGTCCCAAATATGAAAGTTCCAGTAAAACACAACATTGCCTTCTCCTTGGGGCAAGGTAAAAATGGGGGTCATCTGCAGCTGGGGAAGAATCCTGCAGATGTGATATGGAGAAGAAATACCAGCTCTGAGGAAAGGATACATACTGAGGTCTGCAAAGTTGTCATTCAGCTCCTGCGGCTCCCTGGGTTTTATTAAGTGGAACAAGGCCAAATGATGATGTCCATTCTGGGTCAGCATCTTTCTACATTCTGCATTTATGTTGCATGATGTCTAGGTTTTACATTTGGCATTGCAGTACTTGCTTGTTGAAAAGGAGAGCCACTTCTTCCCTAGGGCTGCATGGAAACCCATTGTGCAGCCTGTGTAAAGTCTATTGCAGTTGCACCATAAACTGAGACTTTGGGCTCTTTGCTTATACATCAAGATCTTAGATTTTGAAGATGTGATCTGCATCTGCAGCTCTTTGTCATCATGTTTTAGCACTTTCACTTGCAACAGAGAAATGGCCTAACAGAAAACAGAATGACACTAGAAGCATATTCCATTATATCTGTATATATTAAATGTAACTTAAAAATCTTCACATGACATTAAGTGTTTCTGCAGCTTCTAGAAGTGTTCAGGCTGTCTTGTTGAGGCATGTGGCCTAGTTCTGCTGGTTTCATGTGGGCACTATGAGCCCAATGCAAAGGAAGGCTCAGACCAGTTAAATACTAGTGCTTGACCTGCCTGTCCTCCATCACTGTGCTGCTGTTCTTGCAGTGCCAGTTAGTTAAAAATTATTTTCATGATCTTATATTCAGAAAAGAAAAAACTAGAAATCTTACTTATGGGAATCCTTAGGAGGAGTTCTAGAAAACCTGGATTCGATTAAGTCTCTGTGGTTTAGACTCAAGTTCCCCTAGCTGTATAATCGATGTAATTTTGCTTTAGGACTCTATTGTTAACTTTATTATTCACTTTTAGAGTTAGGCTGTAATAAAAAATTTAATGATATACACATTATAAAATACTTTAAACAATGACAGCAAAGAACTCATTATCTTCCTTAAATCATCTTTTAAACGACAAGATCCTTACTTGTCATTTACACTAAAGCCCTTCTATACTCCTCCAGCTGTGGAAACAACACACGAATTGTGTATGAATTACATTTATATAATTTTCAGTATAAATAAAGTGCTCAAGTTATCCTTCTTCCATGGGTTTTGAGGTAGAGGCATTCATGCTGTGGTTGGTCCAGTATTCTTTTTCTAGAGAGGAATAGAGGTAGCCAGATCCCATTAGTTATCTACTTTCTGATCTTAAGCTCATCAGCACACACAGTCATTAAAACACACTATGATGTGGTATGTCCACTACATTGCTAACTGTATCAAAAATCAAAATATTTAGTTTGTAAAAAACCAATAAGTACTGTATGTTTTCATCTTATTGACCATAGAATTGTGCTGAAAAATAACAGTATCTCCCTTCTGTTTGAGCAGATAAACACAACGTAATTTTTTCTAACTTGGACTTCCAGTTCCAATCACGTCCAAAAGGGAACATATATGTGAAAATGAATCGGCACTTTTACAAATCTCAGTCAGGGTTCCTCCTTGTTAGAAAAGAGAGGGAAAGTGAATATATATTGAGATACATATACATATATATATAATTATATATATATATATATAATTACCCTGTTTCAGTAGCTTGTTGCAACTTCAGAAGTCCTTGTCAGAGTGCAGAGGTGGATCTATATGAAATAGTGAACCTGGATAATTTATCATAAGTATTTCTTACTTTCATGAAGGAAGATGGATTGTTTAGAGAGGGTGCTTGTCACCTTACTGAAAATCAACACAGGTACATGGACTCTGACAAGTCCTTCCACAGGTTCATATCATTCATTTTAGATCCAAGATGAAATGCCTGACCTGCTGGTGGTGGCTGTCACCACAGAGCCATCTCATTGGGCTCTTGAGGGAAAATACTTTGTTAATTCAGACTTAATAGTGAACATATAAATTTAAAAGTAAGTTGAATTCCCCCCAAAACAGTTAGCTCATTCTAGAAAATGGATTATTACACACAGTCCATTGCCAGGATATTGCACTGATACTTCTGGAGAAGTCCAAGAGATGGCAAGAAAGACCCTCTCTTAAAGATTCATGTGCTATACTTAGTGTAGGGAAGGAAGGAAGGTTAAAGCTGCAGGCAACTGCTGTGTCCAAGACTGCAAGAGAAAACGGAGAGGAGAGACTCAACTTTGCTTTAGATACTGAAAAATCGAGGTCTCCCACTTACCGTAGAATCATATATGGAGAAAGGATTTCTTAAAAAAATCAAGGATAATTGAACATTTTTATGATTAATAGGCGTATCTTTAAGAATAGAATGACCACAGTTAAGAAATTTCCCAAATATCTCTGTGTGTCTTAATTTTTCCTTATGTTTCGCCTGAAGCAGTTCAACTGAAGACCTCACTGGCACTTTGGAGAAAGATGTACTGGAGACCGTGGAGAAAGGTTAGGAGCTCAGAGTTAGTCAGGGTGGCTGTGTACGTTGATACTCTAGAGAAAGCTGCCAGAAAGCTGATCTAAACTTACACATATGTTCTATAGGCTTGGAGCTAGCCTCAGTGACAGCTTTCCTCCTAGACCAACTCAGAAGCTGATGGTACCCGGGGAAGTGGCTCCATTCACAATAATGCACTGGGCACATAGTGGTGCTTGGCCAGACTGTGACACAAACATTGAGACATTTATTGGGGCAGGACTGAAGACTCTGGTAATAGGAAAAAAAATAATAATTGAAGACTGTAGTCTGTTGATTAAATATTTCTGCCTCTGGACACTTTTGCTGAAAGGAATCTGTCATGGTGCATCAGTACCAGCACCAGAGTTTGTAGGGAAATTTGGTCCAGATTGCTCTGTGGTTCCAGATGACCTGTCTCACATCACTGGACTGAAGAACTCCCTTCTTTCCCTTGACCTGGTACAGTGTAAAAGCGATAACTTTCAGCTTCCATTGAGAAAGCCATTTTGGGTGTTTTGGAAGTGTGGCTGATTCATTGGCTATTGCTGATAAACAGCATTAAAGGGATTAGTTGTAGACACAATAATTTGTTGTTCTGTATGTTATAATTCTTGTGAACACATATTTTAACAATTTTGTAATGAAGCATTGTTTACTCATGGAGCACAACGATTTTGGAGTAAAGTTGTTGAATAAATGCTCTCCACTTTGGGTAACCGATCCTTACTTTTGCTACTCTTTTCCTATTCACTAAGTACCTACTATGTGGCATCTTTCTTCAAATGACTGGAAAAAAAAGAAACGCTATTACATTTGTCTGTGTAATAGACTAGATGTAAGACTAGAGTTTTCATTAAATTTTTTTAATGAAAAAAACATTAAGCGTTTATCTATTCATTTTTTCCATTCTTAAGTACTGTCCAAGCAACTTAAGTTCTTTAGTGTACTTTTCAGCAAAATTGTGCTTACAGTCAAATAGGACTAATTATTTTCAATAGTTTCAAAAAGAAACAATTCTTATTGATACTATAAAATGCAGTTATGTGTTCCTGAATGCAAAAGCAGTTTCTTAGAAAAATTTGTCCACAATCAGGTTTTATGTTCTGTTGGTGTAGTTACAATTTTAAAAGCGTTTCAAAAGCAAGATTTGCATACATCAGTAATGGGTATATCACCACAATTTTTTTCTAGTATGCCAATTTCCAGTGAAGTACTTGGGCATCTTTACAAAACAAAAGACAAATAAAGGCAAAATAAAAGACGAATAATTTCAAGGGGAATATAATGACTTCTGGCTGGTAGGTGGCATTATGAAATAATAGTGAATTAATTTCAGCAAACATATTAAAATACTAGTGAAAAGATCTCGGAATGACCCCAAAACCAAAACTTGCATATTTTTATTTCCAGTGCTGCTGCTTTTAGCTGTTTTCTCAGTGATATATTTACTGCCATTCAATTCTTGGACCAATGGAAGGTCATTTGCATTGCTCTAATTCAAGAAAAGCATTTAAATAGGCAAATTAAGCCTGGAATTGTGTGAAAAGGAAGTTCATGACTCTTCCGTGTTCAAACAATAACATCTAAACATTAATCGTCTCTCTGTGCTTTTATTACCAAACCCAATTACATGATACTGAATTAAATAGTCCTCAAAAGAAATTTAGATAGCTTTCAATGAACGCACTCTGTAATGGTACTATGTCAGCATTATCATTATTTAAAATCATAGCATGCTAGCTGTTGTTGCAGTGTTATATCCAATTTACTGAAAGTTTCCCTGTTCATACAACAGAAAAATTGTATGAGAGCAATGCTTTTAAAAGCTACTATTGAAAATGCATGGGCTTTAATAAAGCATGTGTTCTGGGGTTTTTTTACACTAACAGGTCAGGAAGTAGGTGGACAGTTCTACTGTGACATTTTCAATTTGTAAGAAAACTTTATATAAACAGTTCATGATGTCTGGTCATTTAGTTTGGCAGGTGGCAAAAAGTGCATCTTGGCTAAATTTCTGAAAAAAACGCAACACAACAAAAAACAGACTCATGTTGTGTATACCACTGTCTGAGGGCCTGATCCCAAGGCCAATGAGGATAATGGGAGGCTTTTTGTTAATTTTGGTGGAGAACAGATTAGCAAATCCACAGAATGTCTCAGACTATCAGTTCTCATTCCACTTCCAAATAAACCCCCTTAATGTAAAACTAATCTCCTCAAAGACCCTGCTTAGCTGTGTAGTGCTGAAGTTATACCATTTACAAAAAAATTAAGTGTAAATGAATCTCCTATGAGATGTTATTACTTTCAAGTCACAGTAAATAAAATTGTATGGTATTTCTAAAACCAGAATTAAGCAGAGTATGAACCTGTAATTGAAATGTACAGTGAAAGAAATAGATATGGTTAGGTAAGGTGAAAACTTACTCCAAACACAACTCATCAGATGTCTTAGAATCAGCTTATCTGCCCACATCCAGTAAGTCAGAGTTATTTAACAGCCCATCCTAGACTAAGACATGGATACCCTGTGTCCTTTATGAGTAATAATTTTAAAAAAAAGATAAATACTGCTGTGTGTGCTGGAACTTATAAGCCTATATGATATGTATGTCTCATGGCTCATTTCAAGGTCCATTTGAAGTTTTCTTAGTAGGTGGAATATTTATAAGGTCTTTTCTCTCTCCCATGCTAAGTCTCGGGGGCCTAATATTGATGCAGGATTTCTCTCAGATAAAGCACTTAACAAGGATCTGCTCTCAGCCTGGTGGCCTATTTTCATAAAAGTCACAAGAACTCAATTTTCTGTGGGATTTTTATGTCTCTGTCAACTTCATTGAAGTTGGCTAAGTAGTTCAAATGTTATTTGGGGATAACAGACAAGCATTCACATATACAGACTGAGAAATTTATAGTCAAATTTTTAAGGAAAAAAACCAGACTAAAAGTATTCCCCAAAGAACTTAAAATCTACTAGAGAAAAGTAATTTTACCATAAGTAAAATCTTTTTTTAGTGTTAAAGTTAGAAGTAATTTTTTTTTAGGATATTTTTGCATCAAATTTTGTCATCAGCTTCCATCACACTAACGGCTTGCAGTGTGTAACATCATTCTTTGCTGCTTGGCTTAGCTTTAACATTAAGAAACTGCAAGCAAAGCTTTTGTTGTGTACACACCTCTGTGTGTCAGTCTGGTTGTTTAATAACTTCTCAACTCACTGACTCCACAGATCCCACCAAATGTCAAGAGGTGATAAATATCTCAAAGGCAGTACCCAATTCTGGTTCACATAACCTGGCTGCTATCTGGGCATCCCCATTCTAATGTGTGGCACCAGCTCTGGAAGTATAATTTTTTTATTCCTTCATTGGTGACTTGTGCCTTTCAGGAGTCAGCTGAAATAGATCCCACTGGAGGATAAAGGCTTTTCCCTATTTTTAAAACTTTTCAGAACTCCTCACAGTCTTCAAGTCTGTGCATCCCTGGGTAAGCCCCTGTGGCTTGTAAATCCCAGCCTACCTGCCATCCAGAAGAAAGCAGGCAAGAAGCAAAATATCCATCTCAGTGATTTTAGTCCATCATGCCTAACTGCTCTGAAGACATGAGTAAGCAGAAGACATAAAAAAGAAATATGATAGTGGAGGAAAAAAACAAAATAGCTATTTTTTTAACTGAACAGGTCGTTCAGCCTCCCTCTTCTTTGCTTCAAGCCTGGGATTGGTGGCTTTTGGTTTCTGAGTCCATGGTTTCTTTCTTTTCTTCTCATCTCATTGCTGTGTCCTACATCTTCTAAACCTGACAAATTGCCAGATCATATCAGATTAAACTTTTCATTGATTTCACACTCCAGCAAGGAAGCATTTAGTGACCTTTCTCAATCAGTCTTCCCTGGCTGAAAAACAGTTCTATTTATAGGGTTTGTTAGTATGTAGCCATTATAACTACCCAGAGCAACTGCACTTAGTGAAATGCCTTGCGTGGCCGGCACATACTCCCTGTATTATTTAGGTAGTAAGGGGCAGGAAAAAATGCCCACACAGACCAAGGAGCAACCAACTTCTGCCACTGCAAAGAAACCAAATTTAATCTGATGTGTTCCTGAAAAACAAAGACTTCTAAGTCCCATGGCACAGATACAAAGTTCAGCTCGATAGCAAGATTTGGCATGATGAAAATCAGCTGTAGGTCCTAAAGGCTATTTCAGGGGAAAGCAGGGTGACACATCATTATGTTCACATCATTTTGGTCAACCTGTGTACTTTGAATGGCTGTGAAGAGTAAAATTTTGTCTTCTGCACTTCTAGCTTGAGGAAGTGACCTTGGCAACAGAATCAAACCAAAAGTGGCCTTGATCAGTTTGTCACCATACCTAGACACAGGTGGCAAGGAAGACAGCAGCTGCTGTCACAACAGCTGGTGGTCACATAGGCATGTCCTCAGGCTCCTCAAGAAATAACAGCAAAAGTCATACCAGTATGACTCTGACCTGAAGGCCTCAAACCAGACAGCCAGCAGGGAGGAGGTGTGAAGTCTGCAGTGACGGCACTCTCTAGGAGAATGAGGTAACGGTTCACCTGAGTTTTGTCTTCCTAAGTTAATAAGAAGCTAAACACCAACATGAGGAAGGTGTGACCCCCAAATCCATTGGCACAAATTCCTAATCATCAGTCACAGCATCTGACCACATTCAAAAATCTAAAGTCAGTGGAGAGGTATCAGCACTTATTCTAGCCTAAACAATGGAAATGGGTTAGATGTACGCTAAGAATGAAAGTTTCTTGCATTGACTATGAAGTGATCCCTGTATGACCAGCTCAGATAGACCTGCATTACAAACACTTGCAATCAGGCAAAGTGAATTTGACATCAAACATCTCACTGCAAGCATTTATAACAATCACAGATGCTACTTTCTGTATTTACAAAAATCAGTAAACCTTCTTGTATAGTATGTGAGGTGCACATCAAAAGAAGGAACAAAGTTACAGCTGGAGAAAGGTCTTGTATTAACAGTCCACGTTAACGTTCTAAGTTTAATTTTTCAGGGCAACCATCTCTTTGCTGTAGCAATCTATCAGCTGAACTGCTACCTTGTCACATAAAACTCAGAGGACATAACACAAGTACAGCAAGCGTCGCTACCATTAGGCTGCACTAGAGAAAGAATATTCACATTTTCATGTCTGGAAACAAAAAACCTCCTAACCCAGGGTATTGATGGTTTGTTTTCTGAAGAATCTTACTTCCAAACAAGTTTATGATAGCTAAAGGTAGATTTCATATGGCATGTTTTCTTCTGTAACAGTATGGCGAGCTTCTTTTGGAAGGGTCTGAAGGTCAAACCTTACCTTTGCTTTATGTAATCCTATTGTTTTCCTTTCTTTGGTTCTTCTATACAGTGTTCTACACAAAATGTTTTCTGACATGGAGGATGTCTCTGGCACTTTATATTTGCAACAAATCAACTTGGCTGTCATCTTATGTAAGGGGGTCTGTTCACATGTGCCGGCAATCTGAGACACTGGGAGTGCAGGGGACTGTGAAATTGGCACTCTTCTGCAAGTTTCCTAATTTATGTAGAAAGAAAGAGGGAATTATTTCACCTCTAAATAGTGGTGTTTACATAACTATCTATTCTAGATAAATCTAGAATGTGCTTTTAAGAAGAACCATGAGAAAAGAGAAGTCCGTAAATACTTTGGAAAGCACTATAAATGTGAAATAATGACTATAGATATGGAAATAACGCTTTTTGCGGGTAATTCAAGCAATTAAATCCATTATTTACTTGAAAAGATGATTAAGATGTGACCTGAGCACTGTGCGTAAGTACCTCAGAGTGAAGAGATTTCTGATGCTACACAACTCTGGCACTCAAAAATGGCAAGAGGAAATCCCAAGGCTGGAAGCTGAGTGAGATGAAATGAGGCAAGAAATCAGGCATACAGGGTTTTGTTTCTGGTTGGTTGGTTTTTGTAATTAACCTTTGAAAATGTTTGTTCAGGAAAGGGGCAAACTCTTTATCATTCTGGATCTCTTTAAATCAGAATTGGATACCTGCCTCTAAGAAACACCAGATTGTAATACAACTTGATGGACATTTTATTCAGAGATGTTCTTCAGTCTGTATTATACAGAAAATCTGACTAAAATGTATTAGTAAGAATGTGGATGAAAAAGCTGCACAGCACCCAAAACCTAGTCACTTTGAACCTTTTTGTGAATGAGATTGTACAACCTGACTAACTGCAACAGTGGATCCCACCCTGTCCTGGGAGGGATATCTACTAGTACTTGATAAGGCTATTTCCAGTCATGTGTTCCTATGAATATATCATCTCATCAGGTTTCAAAAGTTAAATATCTATGAAAATGGAAACATTGTTTTCTCTTGGTTCAGTCAAAGACAGTTGATAGCAAACATCCTTGGACAAATTAAGGTGGTGTTGAAAAGCAAATGGGAATTTCCATCCATCCTTATCCCTGATCATCTCCTGGGTCCCAAGCTCCAGTTAAATCTTTCAAAAAAAGCTTTTTACTTTCACTTCATCTCTTCTGAAGCTGGGGAACCCAAACCCTCATTAATCTTGCTGCAAGTGCTTTGTAATGCTGGAGAACTTTACATCACCTATTTCGATGCAGAGTTAGCTCTGTGAGTGACCCTCTGTTAGTTCACTTTTCCGCTGATTCTCCCACTAACAGCAAGAGGCCGTCTCACAGTGTAGCAGTCCACTCTCCCCAGGTCGTTAAACAGGCTCCATTGTGGCATCATCTCAAATGGGCAGAAAGCAAGGGATGAAACAGTTGCAATTCAGTGACCAAAAATTAGATAAAGTACCAATTCATGCCCAACATCCAAAATCTAGCATGTCCTGTTTTTTAAAATTGATTGTACAATTCCATAAAAATGTACATTTGCCTTCTGTGCAGCAGAAGCTAGCAGGTACTCAGGAAAGAAATGGTACATAGCTACAGATGCAAGGCAATTACCTCAAAAATTATCACATTGCATGTGGTCACCCTCTAATAGCAGTGTTAAGGATTTTTCCTTTTTTTTTTTTTTTTTCCCCCCCAGTACTTGAAATATGCACCTGGGTTCTGAGACTGCATTTGAAGCCTTTCATCATCCATATGATAATGGATACCCATGGCTACAAAATAAACTTGCCAAAACACAGAAACATGCAAGAATTCCTTGTGCTGCTTTATACTCATTGCAGGTAAAATGCCCAGACTGAATATTGCTCAGCCTTAAACTTCGTCCCCCTGCCTCCCCCCCCCACCGCCAAGAGACCCGACTGCAGAGACCTTGAGCTGAGCCGTGGGGCAGCACCGGAGCCCTCTGGATACCACACTTTTTTTTGCCATGATCTTTTGGCACAACTGAGACATCTTGTTCATCAAGTCTCCCTACCTGTTACTGGGGAGAACATTGCCTCTCTAAGAGAGGCATTATGAAATCAAATTAATTGAGGTGTATGGAGTATGTGTATATCCAGATATGTTGAGCAGGCATTATGCAGAAACTCTTAATTTAAGCAGCTGTGAGAATGAGCTCTTTTAAACTGCTTAAAATAAACAGTTGATCCTCTTTCTCTCAGCTGTGAATACCACCGCAGTAACCTCTGCTTTGTGACTGTCAAAGTTAAGATCACAATAATATATAAACTATATGAAATATTGAAGAGGGCTTGTTCGGTCGCTCAGATGGAGACAATCCAGCTGGACTAGTATTAGCCAGTTATCCAGGGGAACAGACCACACCAGTCCCAAGAGGTCGCTTTCTGAGACAAAATGAAGATTCAAGAACATTCAGTTTCAAGACTCTAGTTGTTCTGGCACTCATTTATACTTAAATGTCCTTGACAATTAACATCAGCTGGTAATAACCTGTTAAGCTTTCCGTGATGTGAATACGGGAGGTTAAACCAAACAGAATAGATATCACTGTATCACAGGCCAGGTTGAGTCAATGGTTT
Organism: Falco peregrinus; assembly: GCF_023634155.1. Lineage (NCBI taxonomy): Eukaryota > Metazoa > Chordata > Aves > Falconiformes > Falconidae > Falco > Falco peregrinus. The sequence continues at coordinate 15,779,435 of NC_073723.1, forward strand.
TGCATTGACATGTCCATGGGGTTTGAAGCTGACAGCAGGAGAAAGAACCTTAGAGGAAATTAGGAAATCAAGCAATATAGAGGGGATCATCTACTTCCTGAAGTAGAATTGCCATTAATCTCATTGATACTGGTTTGGCTTGCTTGAACTGTTTCTGGGATAGTTGCTTGGTCTTGATAAGCAAATAATTAAAAAAAAAAAAACAGAAGAAAAGCTACAGACTGGACAATTCCTTGAAATAGAAGGGTTTTTTAGTGTTTTGCAGCTTCAAATCTGGTTTATAAATTACTCCCTTAAAAATACCCACAGACCTTTATCCCCCGCAAGCCTCTTATCCCCAATGTTTCTCTCATCATGGTGCTAAATTCTTTCCTCCGATCTGAGCACCTGACTCTACCTGACATTTAAGTGAGATGCACACCCACATCTGAAGGCGAGCTTTGGCTCTTTGAATCCAGATTTGTCTTTATTTTATTTACAGAGAACAGAGTGCAGGGACAACAAAATAATTCAAAGAAATAATTTATGGACTACTCTCATCTATTTTCCTCTAGCTAAACTAACAAGATTTTGACACAAATAAAACACAAAATAAAGTTTACTTACATAAAATAGTCCACGTATACCTGATTTTTTGGGAGGAATTTTTACTTTTTTGAAACCATCTTAATTTTGTTCTTTTAAACAGTTCCATTAACTGCTGTGTGCAGTGTGTTATGCAAAACATCTTTAAAGATAGCAGTTTAAATTGAGAGATCATCATGTGCCTTCTGGAGATTATATTTTATTGAATGCAAAGCTAGTCTTTTAAACTAACTATTTTATAGCATTATTTTATTATTTAATTATTATTATTTATAATTATTATATAATTATAATAATAATAATTATTATTATTTAATGCTAAAAAATAGCATTATTTATAAGATGCCTTACTGATAGATTTATAAATGTACCTGAGAGACTACTCTTAGTGTTGCTTTTTCACTTAAAACCGTTTTGTTGATGGAATCTAATTTTGGACTCACATCCAGGTAACCATACTAATCCATTCTTACCGCAATAATCTCCCACTAAGCTCACTGGATATAGTGATTTAATAATAGCATAGTTTGAACACTTTATACATTTATTTTTGAAATGTGTGGATGCATTCTCATCTAATTTCCTTGAAGGAGTTCCAACATTTTTTCTCATCACATAAATATTTATAATAGATGCACTGAAATAGTCTCCAGAAAATACAAAGCCAGACATTAATAGAAAAATTTTACACAGATGAAGGAAAAAAATGCTGTTTTATTTTAAGTGCAGAAGAATAACTTCTAATGTTTTATTCATAAGTAGAATTTCTGAGAACTTCTTGTTTAACCCTCCTCCTGTTCCCAGATACTATAAAACCGTAGAAATGGGGGCCAATACTGCAAACTGCTAAGCACAGCCTGCAGGAGGTTGAGAGCTCTGGTTGACTTGGTGGGAATAAGTTTTAGAAACCGAGCATTCATTTCTTCCCTTGGATACTCCAAAAGCCCTTTGAAATCCTGCAGTCAATCAGACTCTAAACATTAATACTGCATGAACTTTTTTCCTTCAAATGATATTTTACATAACATGAAATGAACCACAAGACCAAAGACTGATGAAAGGACTACTTGGTGAAGACTGTTATGAGCTACTAATTACATAATGCTCTTAATATTTGTGAGCCTCAGTGCTATGGAGGGGAAGGACAGAAAGAAGTACAACACAGTTAAGGGATCAACCCCTTCTTTTAAAGGTTTTAATTCAGAAACCCCTCTCTCTCCGTGAAGAAAAAGCTACACAAAGACCACAGCACCCCGCTTCTTTCAGTTCAGTCCATGTCTGAAAGACAGAGGAGACAGTGTCTGTTTGTAAGCGCAGGAATACACATTTCACCTTGTTACTAAGCTATAGAAAATCAACAAAAGTCCTGCTTCATTCCTCACCTGCAGTCTAGGAATAACCAATTTCCCACATCTACTTTATTATAAAGCAAGACCAGTGGTCCAGAGGCTATCTCCTGCAGTCTGACATTGAACAAGGCTATTGCCAGGAGAAAAAGCACAGTGCAAGTTGAAGGGAAGGTACATGACTATCACAGCACTCTCCAAACTAGCCAGCTGCAACAAGGTCTTTTACCATCTCATACCAACATACTCTTCATGCCAGTCCCTCTGCTGCCTTCTCCTGGTCTCACCTCATTCAGGGCACATGTTCTCTCTTTCTTCTCTCTGCTTCTTCCTCCTCTCTCTCCCTCAGCTGCTCCCTCTTCACTGGCTGCCCAACCACTTCACAGAACCAGCCACACCTGCACTTTGTCCACATCAGCCAACCCACCACCCCTGAAGCCAGCCCACAGCTGTATATTATCAATGCTAATTAACCTGCCTTCATTCCTCTACACATGGCCTTTAGGTAACTGTGAAGACAGCTGTGGGCACCCCTGTCAGAACCTATTACTTTCTACCTGGCTTGTCCACCTATCACCTGTGTTTTCCTGGGTTCATTTTTAACAGTTCTGCTCCTGCTGCCATGATTGATGGTGAGGGCAGCTATAGCTGACTGCCTTTGATTCTGAAAGAAGCAACCAGAAATACCGTATGAAAGAATATATTTTTTTTAATAGCCATTGGATTTTTTTCTCTCTGCAACTCTGCAAGAGCTAAAGCTCTCAGTGATCCACAAAATATCCCCCCCTTTGCTGCTGGTTTGCTCACTTGCGTATGTTGCTGACACAACTGTCCAGACTGTCTTATTGCTAGCAATGTTGTACTTGTACATTTTAAAAATATGCTGCTCTTTGTGTTCATTTCACGATGTTATATATGTAAGACGCATATACCTGACAGATCTAGTTATAATCTTTTATATGTAATCTTAACTTCATATAAGTATCAGTGCATACAACATGGATACAATTTATATACAAATTGCATATGCATATATACAACATATAAGTGTGTATATCTGTAGATACACACACAAATCTATACATGGTTATATCTAGAGTGTTTGCTCCTTACAGTGTAGGTAAGTTTTCTATTTGCTGTAACTGCTGAATTCTCAAAGCCAAAACTTCTTCCTTAAATAGGTACAGCAGCCAACACAACAGATCACAAGAATTTTTGTATGAGGTCAAGGAAGTCGTTGAACAATGCAGTGTTACATCAGAGGAGGCTGTTTCTATCAAGGAAGTTGTATGCTATAGTGGAAATGCCAACTAAGGAGCCTGCAGAGAACAAAAGGCAGCAAATTATAGAGCCCCAGCCCACATATAAATGCTGTATCTCCTCCTGCGTAGCTTGGCCCAGTCTCAGGATCCAAAGAAACAAAAATGGAGGATTTAATTCTAGCTTAGGATCTGGATATCAAGGAGAAGCTCAACAGACAACACATCACATCACAGGTCTATAATCAAAGCCAGCTTTGCAAACAAGCTAAAACCCTATTGCAGTCTAGCCATGTTGGCTTAAAACATATCTCTTTCCTGTGATGTGGTTGTATATACTGGGCAAAAAACGACAGCAAAGTAAAAACTGTCAATTATTCTCTCTACCCTGAGCTTGGCTGCCTCTACAGCTTCCTCTGGGACTTGCATCGTCCTCCTTCCCTACTCCAATGAGTCAGCAGAATTCCTTAAGGAGGTGGGGGTCTTCCCTCTATTGATATAGTGAGTCAACAGAATGTGCTGACCTCTTGTTGAGCAAAAATTAGGGAAAAAAACCCCACCACACTTCAAGAGGACAAGCAACATTTTAAAATAGAGGGTTTATCCTCAGCAACTCAGTAGTCTGCAGTGCTGACGCTGATTTTTTACAAGTCAACAAACATGAATCCTCATATTTATAAACCCTTCTGCTTACAAAATCCCTTTTCCACTGGATCTGTCCCCAGCGCACGTTGCTGGGGGGAGGAGGTGCTGTCATACTGCCTTATAGCTTCTAAAGGTCAATGGGCTTGCAGCTCCTTTTGAGGCTCCGTGTACTGATGTCTTTTGGGGAAGTCATGTCTGAATCACTGCCTTCATTTCACTAGGGACGAGGGCTAAATGGAGGGAATCCAGAATTGCATGGAGAGCACTACACGGGAAAATAGCTGAACAGAGTGGTCATTGCCTCTGGTGTTCAGCAAAATTTGACAAGCATCACAAAAATGCTACTACTGAAAATGGAAGGGCTTGTATGGGGACTGCGGCTTTAGTGCTTTAAAGGAGTACAAAAAGTCTCTGATTAAAGCATGGAAAAAACCTATGTTTAAAGATGGTTTTGATGTACAGGGCTGAATCAAAAGCAGCCTCTGCCATGTTATGAGGACAGCTACCTTTTTTCTGTTTCTTTAGCTTCTAATACTTATGGTTTCAGTTATCAACTCTGCTTTTGGAAATATTAAAAGATGCCTCTATCCCATTTTATACAAGTCTTTCATGTAGTCTACACAGAAAGGGATGAATGCTAGAGTTTGGCCTGACTCTGGGGTTTGACTATTAAAAAATTAATTTGAGGATTGGAATGATTTTGACATATAGAAGACAAATCCCTGCACTAAGGAGCTCATAGTGTAGGGCTAGCACAGAATTGCTTTGGTGCAGTCCTGAGAAGGAGATGGGACAGCCTTTTTCCCCCAGAAGGAAAACAGGAGACTCTCTATTGGGAAAAAGGGCTGATCTCTGCCTGTTTGTTGATTACCTTGTCAGCCACCATGGAGCTCCTCACATCCAGTTAAAATTGTTCTATATAAAAAGAAAAAAAGGTTATAAACCCTTTGCATCACTCCTGGTTTTCTCTGAAAGCTTCTAAGTTGTAGTCCTGAGACTATAAACTAAACTTAAATTGCAGCTTTCCCAATGTAAATTGCACAGTTTATTTCCACTGGCTGCATGCCTGTGATATCCAAGCTCTTCCACTCAGGTGCTAAATCACTGACAGCTCAGTTTTCACTGCAGATCCTGAAGATGTCTTTTCATTTGTTAGCTCTTGGCTTTCAATATTGCTGCATTCAATTTCTTTTTTCTGCAGGCATCATTATCCCCATCTGTTACCTACCTCCCCTCTCCTGACAGTGCCCTTAGTATGACAGACATTGTTCAAACATGTATGAATACCTTTAGAGCTTCGTCAAGGAAAATGCCAAACAGTAATAAAAACAGATTTTGGAGAATAAGCAGTCTTTTCACCCATTTTAAAGTTGCTACCTCCCATGCTTAGAGGTTTGATATAGAGCTCTTCAGCAGTGGGCAGAAACAGCCTGAAAAACATATTCTTTTGTCTGGATACACCATCAGGATGGAGGTTTCTTTCCTGAAGGACCCCAAAATCCCAAATCTATACCAAAGGCAAAGCTCTGCCAACATTGTGGTGTTGCCACCGTTGAAGCCAGCATCATCAGCCGCGTGTTGTAGATATGAAGGGAAACTTTCCGTTCAACTGCTAAGCTTGGTAAGAGCCTAGAGACACAGATAATTTCCAAAATGGCTCTGAGTTGGGATAGTAAGTTCAAACCTTAAGAAAAGTTAGTTAGGTTCAGAGCTGACATACAGAGAAGCAGAGGACTAATCCCTTACTCTAAGGCACAACCCACACTCCAGAGATGTACATTTACCTTCTTTCCTGTTGGGCGGGGGACTCTGCATCCGTGTACCTCTGGCTATGAGATTCTGGAAGGAGTATGGCAATTAGCTGACAGTGGAATTATGCATGTGTGTATTTAACGTTCTTAATACCCCAGCCTCCTTATCTTCCTCCTGGGCAGGGATTTCAGGCAGGGCTCTGCACTCCCAGCAAATTGGCACCGTGTCCCTGGCCTGCCTCGTGCCTTTGCAAGTCTCATTACCCTTTGGAAACAGCTTGCCCTCAATTTGCTCTGCTCCAGTGCAATCAGTGCAGCCAGATGGAAACGGCTTTGAAATTTACCTTTTCAAATCTCAGCTTCATATTTCTCCTTTGATGTTTCATGTCAGGTTTTCCAGTTGTCCTTGCCTTTCTTGGCTTGCCACAGCTCTCTCTCACCAGGCTGTGCTTTCCCTAGGCTTATGAGTCTCCGAGCGTCCTGACTTGCAAAGGCATTTCTGTCACAGGGTGGCTGTCACTGGAGCATTAATTACACTGCTGCAAACAACAACATGTGTCACGCTCGATGGCTGTGTCAGAGCTGGACAGCCACTGAAAATAACCCACAGAAATATCTGAGAAAGAAGCTTTGGAGGCTGCAGGAAGTTACAGTTGTGTGAATACTCAAGCAAGGCTGAGGAATACCCAACAAACAGTGTCCACAGAGCAACAGCTGGGAGAGTGTGGACTTCAAGTCTATGAACTCTGGCATGGTTCAAGTAGATCTGAAATTCACACAGGGTCTCCAGGTGTAGCCAAACTTGACAACTTATCCTGATTTAGAAGTTTTGCTTTCTCTGGTATGTATTGGATAGGGGAACAGTCCTCAAAGGAGCAGTTCTTTTTGTTACTTCTTCATTAAATTGGACCCATACTCAGAAGTTTCCACATAGACACACATTACTGCAATGTTTGTAGCACATCAGTGCAAGAAGTAAATGAATGGTACTCCAACTTGTTTTTAACACATCAGGCAAGGCTCTGATACCCTCTCTCATATACAGTGGCTGGGTACAGTGTATTGTAAAAAGTATCTAAGACTGTTTCCTAAATATATATATACACACATATAAAAACCCTATACATTACATAACGTATTTGTTAGTGGGAGTGTTTCTACAGCCTGGCATGTGATTCTTGCTTTACCCCATTTTTTTCTGCACAGTCAGCTGCCCCAGTTCATGTTTAAAAGGAAGCTCTCCAGAACCGGGGAAGGCAAGCAAGATGTCTCCAGAATATTCTCTTAATCAAGCCCATCAAATGTTCTGGGACAACTAAATGAATGTTAAGAAATTATTAACCTTACTGTGGCAAATCAGTATTACATACATTGAAAGCTGCTCCAGAATGGTTTGCATAGCCTAACAAATATGTTGATATAAAAGCAGACCAAGTAAAACAAATTAAATCCTTAAAAAAAAAAAAAACAACACCCAAAAAACCCCCAAAACCTGAATCTTAATCAACAAAAGTGGCTTAACTGGCTTCCACAACAGCTCAAAATGAAAAGCATCCAAAATTTTCTGTTCATCCACCTACACACACCTAATATCACCAAGCAGAATGTGAGAACTTGATAAAACAGGCTCTCGTGATGCTGAACTCACCAGAGTACAGTGCTGAAAGCCCAAACATGAGCAAATTCCTATTTATCAAAGTCTAGCTTCCCTCTCTTGCATGGTCTTGCTGGTAAATTTTGTTCCCTTCCTTTGATATGCCATTCTGTGCTACAACCTCTGCAGCAAAGAGTAAATTTGGAACAGAAATCTGGATTATCCAAATGAAGGGAAAAAGGGAAGTGATTTTATCCCTACCTCCCTGCTCAGACTCTCCTCCTTGTGCTGAGTGCAATCTATGGTATTTGAATTTGGGACTGAACATGTGGGCTGGAAATCAGAATATTCTAAATTGCTTTATACGGTTCCAGTTCTTTATTATTGTTTAGATCCAACTGGATTTCCACTGAGGCTGCAGCAGTAGTGCCAGCACTGTTGCCAAATCCTTCCAACTTCTTTTCATTGTTTCTGTGCCTCCCTGTGAAGGCCCTGGTGAAAAATGTGTGCTATTATTTCATGAAAGACCTTTCTGGAAAACATAAAGCTCTCCACCAACTTCACTAGGGTTTAGGCATGAGTAGCAGTGTAGCTGGCATGTATTGAAGAGACCCAGCTGAAGTTTCTGAAACTTCACGACATGAAACACTAATTGAACTGTGTGCAAAGTAGGACTGAATCTACTTCTAATATTTCTTGACTCCCTTCACTGCCAATGGTTCCTTGAGTGAAAACTTAGGGGTGCTAAACAAAATCTTCTCCTGCTGAATATGATAGAGAGCTTTATGTTCTCCAGGGCTTCTTTTCCACCAAAGAAATTATTTGGATTGCAGCTTCTTGCCTTTGTAGCATAAAAAAAAAGGAAAGGTTTTAACTTTCCCAGGTTTGATTCACCTCTTACCAACCTTGGCAGAAATCATATGAAACCACAAAAGCAGTTTAAAAAGTTGCTGTGGGAGAGGAATTGTTTCCTAAACTTTAGATGGAAAGGGCTAGAAAGGACAAGAAGGAAAAACTGTGACCTTTTCTAGTTCTGATTTCTGTTATATACTGTAGACCGAAGTGATAAAATACATACAGAAAGAAATCTCCGCTCTGTATAATCCTGTACTAGGTAACCAGCATGGAAATACCTCATACTGGCACTTAGGATATAAGAATGCTTGACAGCGTCAAAATAATCACTGAGTTTGTTCCGGCTGGCTCCTTTCAGATCCCCTAAAGTAATCTTTGCTCAAACACACTTGAGGCAAAGAGATTATACAGTAAACTTTCTCCTTTTAACATCTAACACAGTAAATAACATAGTCCACTCTAATTAGCTTTTGTAAACATGCATCCAGCAGGCAAGTAAGCAATAGAAATAACCAGTGAGCAATGTAGCAATCCACTGCTTCAGGCACAACATTTTGAAGTATTTGCCGAAATGATTGCATTAAAGGAATCCTGCACAGTATAAACTGCAATCGCCCCTTTCCTCGATAATCTAACCGAGCGACAGATCTTCCAGGTGACTCACTGGCAGCAAGATGCACACTCATGCAGCAAGTCTGCTTTTGGATAGAGAGACTCAGAGTGTGGAATTTCCAGCATGACATTCTCAAGCTGTGAAAATATTTCCAAGCAAATATTTGGACTTCTTTGTTGATGATCAGCCCAATGATTCTCAGGCAGAAACATGCTTCCTCTGTCCTATTTTTTTCCCCCTAGGAATCTCAGTCCTGTACATCTAGCTCGGAAGTACTGTTCTATCAATCCTATTATTTTTAGCTTTGCCAGTGAGGTAGGTAGTCATCAGGCTGGGTCTTCAAACAGACATAATTACCTTGCCTAAGTCTTTGAATATTTGGTCTTGAGAGGGAAAAACTGCAGGTAATTCCACAGTAATGAACATTTAGATTTTCCACAGTGCAAATCTTCTGGAATTTTTTTAGACTAATGATCGATGACATATCAAGTTTTCCAGTTACAAACTATCTCCAAGAAGAGTAATACCCTCCTGTTTGGTCTCCTTGTTTTGCAGCAAGTACCCTCCAAGGCAGAACTGCTGCGCAAAGCACCTTGCTGGAGAAGAATCACCCAAGCCAAAGGCCAAGAGGACTGCAGTTTGTCCCTGGTTCAATGACACCGGAAATCCTGCCTATAACCAAAACTGTAAGAACCCATCCCAAGAAAACTATATCGAAGGAAGAAAGATAGGGAGGCAAAATCCGGCAGGTCAGTAAAAAAAGAAGTCTATGTAGGAAGAAAACACATTTAGCTTGTGTCAATTTAAAGAAAAAGAAAATAATCTAACTGCTGTTTCGGTCCTTCTTGGAACCCTCCCCTTTTTATGGTAAAGAAAAAGAAAAAAAAAATCTTGGTTGGCTCATTACTAAACCTGTCCTTGTTTCAGAAAAGGGATCTTTTAGCCTAGTTTGCTAAAACCTGGAAATATTGTCTTTTCTTAATTTTCAGATGTGTTAATAATTTAGTGAAGTTCTTATTCCAGTTTCTAAGGTAACCACACTTGCAGTTCCCTTGTGATATCCCAGCTTATCAGATCTCCTGAGGTAGGATCCCATAGCACATGCTCTCTTAACTGGGCCTTAGCTACCCCACCCTGCAACTCTTAGTAGCTCTAACTCAAAGCAAGTAGCTGCTCTTCCACTTTTGTCCAAGCTCTCTAGATATCCCAAAGTTCTGAACTATTTATACAGAACAAAATCATTTAATAGGAAATGTCTCAAAACAACAGCCACCCAACGCACCCACTCAGTGGTTATCCATCTTCCAACACAGTTACCCATTCAGGCTTTATGTACATTTAGGCCTCTGAAGCATTTGTCCTTGTTAGTAGTCATAGTGAGTCTTTAGAAGACATCTCTGTCCCCAGTCAGGACTATTATTTGTAAAAATGGTTGAAGCTTCCTTTGGTTTGCCTTTAGGCCTTAGCAGTCTGTGTGGTAGCTCCCTTGGAGAGCGAGCTTCAAACATATTCCACTTGAATTTGTTGAAAAGTTGAAAACAGTGTTAATTACCTCTCTACATCTTTTTTGTCTTGAAGGAAACATCTCATGTCTTATTTATCTGGGAACACAGCTACTAACAAAAGCTTGAAGTTAGTTAGGAAACATTTCTAACATTTATAAAGTTAATGCAATCTTCTTTAAATACTCCATAGCTCGAAAGCATCTGTCACAAGTCTTTTTTGGCTTCCTTCATCCTTCTAACATCAACAGAGTCTGCCACACCCCCGAAGCCATCTGTGTATCTCGTGTAAAACTTCTACAAGGGCTTTTGTTTCTCTTGACCACCTACATCCCACAAATGGAAAGCATCACTTTTATTTTTCTCTCTTAAGCCCCCACAGTATCACCCCCACCCTTGGGGGAAGAAAGTCAGCAAGCCCATTCAGTCACAGCATGCAGAGAAGGGGTGCGTTCCCAGCAGCCCCATGCAGTGGAAATAGTGGAGGGTGGGTAGTTGAAGGGTATTGGTGTCAGAGAAATGAAAGAAGTGCGTGAATGGACTGCTCCAGCACATAGGAGAAGTGGGGTCACGCCACTGTCCAGGACTAGAGTCACAACTCTATCAGGATACCGCTCCATATTGCTAACATGGTATTTTAGCGCTAAACTGAAGTAACCCTGAAAAGCAAAATTGTAGTCTCCTTAAGCCTGTTTACTTTCTTTCTGCTACAAGTATGATCAAAAGAGTGATTAATTTGTTTTTGCTGAATCTCAGATTCATGCCACTGCATATTTTTTTTTTATTTTGAAAATAATTCTCACTGAGAATTTTGTCACTCAGAACTTGAACCAGAGCTTTCTCTGAGATTTTTAAAGGTTGCAAATCTGATTTCCTTATAAACTTCCATGGATTAGTTCTGTAATTCAAGGATTTGCTCAGCGGCAAATCTGTAGTTCTAAAATGCATGAAAAAAACTGTCCTTGGAAGGGCCCCATACCAATTTGCAAACTCATGAAATTTAGTGCCAGTGAGAACCAGAAGTATGTTTGGCCTCATGGTTCAAAGCCTACTGAAGTCAGCCAGGCCTTTCCCACTAACCTCAATAGCTCTTTTCATTGCAATTTTAGAAAAGGTTCAGGTAAATAACAAAAAAACCCCACACCAGATTTGTTAGCCAGCTTTATTTTTGTCAACTTGCCCTCCCTGGAGCATGGCAGATGCTCAGCAAAGAAGCAGCCACTAGAGAGCATGTGGAGACCACTAACCTCTCTGTGTTTGATCTAGATTAGGACTGGAACCAGGTACCCTGAGGTAGAAGGCTGGTGCTTTAAAGCATCTTTACAACCGAGCCCTATACAAGACAAAAAGCCAACACAAATACAAAGCTTCAAAGGCAAAGTAAAAGAACATTGACCTTCAAGCTCAGTGTATTAAATGAAAGAGAGTATGAAACTGTCTCATCTCTATTGGGCTTTTTATATAAAAATTACATATAACTGTCTGAGTTATACATGTATTTGGACTCAATGGAAAGTCTTCAGTATGGAGTACATATAAATATTTATGTGTCGTTGGCAAACTTCTTAACATCACTGCTTTACGGTTATTTCTTCTGTGTAAAGCACCCTACAGGACTGTAAAAAGAGGGATATAAATGGAAGAGGACAGACATGTTTAGTGTATTTGGAGGACAAAAGCAAAGCTAAATAACGAGTAAGCTATATAAATTATTTAAGTCATTCTATAGAAGTTTATGATAGCAAAAGGAGAAATGGGAGACCTTTGTAATGGCATAAAGAGCTCTATAGTTTTTACCTTTATCTCTCTGTGATCCTCTATAAATCAATATTGGGAAACTATCTGAAATGAGTTGGGGTTTGTAATTTACTTCTTACTGAGGCAACGATTCCCAGTATGAAACAGGAGAACTTGAAAATTTGGTGCATTATTCAAGAATGGAACAGAGTAGGAAGAAAAGAAAGAAATTTCCTTCACACTGTAAGAATAGCTGTGTTCTCCAGTGATGAGGATATAGACTGTGTGATGCTGATATGCTGAGGTTTTCTATGGTCTAAAATCTTAACTGTTTATTAGAGGAAAAAATAGCTTCAGGAATGGGTCTGTACCGAGCTTAGCACCAGGGAACACCCACCAGTGGGCACCAGAATGGTTCCATGTCTGTCTCTTCAGAGCTGCTGTCTCCACAGTGTGTCAGTATTTCATGGCATTGTTCCAACAAACAGCATCAACCGGAAAATGAAAGAGTAGGAAAGATGCAGAAACAAACGAAACAACCCAACCCAAACCCCCTGCCACAGCCCCTGCCACACCCCACACATCCCCCATCCCGCCCCCCCCCCCCCCCCCCCCCCCATATATGGGTAAAATTGAGTCAAAGTTAAAATCCATAGTTCATGGTGACAAAAGATGTGCACTTCCAAACAGCAGGTGTAGCTGACACCAAAATAATATGGTGTTGCCTTGCTGTAAAAAACAGTGGGGGTTATTTCAATAAACTTGCCTAGCAGTTAATTTGCCCTCTGAGCTCTCACCTATTCCAAATGACCATGCATTCTTTCTATATAGTATTAAGTTTAAAACCTGTTGGCTTTCTATGTATGACAGATCTCCTAGTCCATTCCAGAATGTAGGGACCAGGGCACAGTGGTATATTCTTTGCAAACTTTCTCTATTATTTCCTTGATATAGCTCAGCTTCTCCCCTGAAGGAACTTTTAGGCTATTCCCCTTTGTCCTATCGCAACAGACCCTGCTAAGAAGTTTGTCCCTATCTTTCTTATAGGCTCCCTTTAAGTATTGAAAGGCTCAATAAGGTCTCCCTGGAGCCTTCTCTTCTTCAGGCTGAGCAACCCCAACTCTCTCAGCCTTCCCTCACAGGAGAGGTGCTCCAGCCCTCTGACTATTTTCATGGCCCTCCTCTGGACCTGCTCCAAGTCCATGTCTTTCCTGTGCTAAGGGCTCCAGAGATGGGTGCAATACTCCAGGTGGGGTCTCACCAGAGCAGAGGGGCAGAATCACCTCCCTCAACCTGCTGACATCTTTTGATGCAGCTCAGGACACAGTTGGCTTTCTGGGCTGCGAGTGCACATTGTTGGGTCATTTTCAGTTTTTCACCCACCAGTACCTCCAAGTCCTTCTCCACAGGGCTACTTTCAACTCCTTCATTGTCCAGCCTGTGTTTATAACAGGGGTTGCCCTGACCCAGGTGCAGGACCTTGCACTTGGCCTTGTTGAACCTCATGAGTTTTGCACGGGTTCACTTCTCCAGCTTGTTCAGGTGCCTTTGGATGGCATCCCATCCCTCAGACATGTCAACTGCATCGCTCAGCTTGGTATTGTTGGTATACTTGTTGAGCCTGCCCTTGATCCCACTATGTCATTGATGAAGATGTTAAACAGTACTGATCCCAATAGGGACCCCCGAGGGACACCACTTTTCACTGATCTCCACCTGTACATCAAGCCATTGAGCACTACCCTCTGGATCTGACCATCAAACCGGAAACAGTCCACCCATCAAATACAAAACTCTCCAATTTAGAGAGAAAGATGTTGTGGGGGACCATGTCAAAGGCCTTTACAGAAGTCCAGATAGATGACATCCATAGCTCTTCCCTTGTCCACTGATGTAGTCACTCCATCATAGGAGGCCACTAGGCTGGTCAGGCAAGATTTGCTGGTGAAGCCATGCCAGCTGTATTGAATCACCTCCCTGTCCTCAATGTCCCTTAGCATAGCTTCTAGGAGGATCTATTGCATTATCTTCCCAGGCACAGAGGTGAGGCTGAAGTTGCTAGTTCCCAGTGTCCTTCTTTCTACCCTTTTAAAAATGGGTGCGATGTTTCCCTTTTTCCAGTCACCAGGGACTTCACCTGGCTACCACAACTCTTCAAATATCATGGAGAGTGGCTTGGTGACTACATCAGGCAGTTCTCTCAGGACTCTGATATATCAGGGATGCATCTCATCAGGTCCCTGCCTTCCAGTCCATCCACTTGAGAGGTTTGGGAAGAGAGGTTGCCAGTGAAGACTGAGGCAAAGTGGTTGAGCCTTCTCCTCATCCACTGATACCGGTTTGCCAGTCTTGTTCATCAGATGGTACACTTTTCTTGAACTTCCTTTTCTGGCCGACATTCCCATTCTTTTTATTCTTTGCAACCCTTGCCAAGTTCAGCTCCAGCTGTGCCTTGGCCTTCCTGACCCCATTCCTACACAACTAGGCAGCATTCCTAAACTCTCCCCAGAATACCTGTCCCTGCTTCCACTGCCCTGAATTTCCTTCTTGTCCTTTAGTTTGACCAACAGGTCTCGACTCAGCTATTCTGGTTTCTTGTCTTCCTTGTTTGACTTCTTACCCTTGGGGATGGAGAGCGTTTGCACTCTATGGAAAGCACCATTAAAAAGCTGCCAACTCTTTTCTGCTCCCTTGTCCCTGAGGGCAGTATCTCAGGGGCTCCTCTTGACTAACTCCTTGAAGAGCTGGAATTTTACCTTCCTAAAATTCAGGGTCCTGACTTAACTCTTCACCTCTCCCATATCCTTCAGGACTGCACACTCCATCAGTGTGTGATCACTGCAGCCCAAGATGCTTCCAGTCTTGATGTCACTGATTAGCTCTCATGCTGGTGACTACCAGGTCCAGTATTGCATCCCCTCTGGTGGGGTTGTCTATTACCTGGCTTGAGAAGTCATCCTCAATGCAGTCTAGGAGTCTCCTGGATCACCTACAGCTCATTAGGTTACTTTTCCAGAAAATGCTGGGGTTGTTGAAGTCCCCCAGCAGGATGACAGCCTGTGAGTGTGATGCCTCCTGTAACTAGAGTAAGAAGGCTTCATCAGTTGGCTCCTCTTGATTAGGCAGATGGTAGTAAACACCAGCCACAAGGTTCCGTTTGTGGCCTCAGTCTCTTATTCTTACTCATAAGCTCTCAGCATGCTTGTGGCTATTCAAAGCCTACTCATATATAGATGGTTTGGGGAAAGACTATGGCTCTCTGCCAATATGCACTTTTTTAACCAGATGGCAGTGTTGGAGTTAGAGCCCACAATGAGAGAGGGCACTGTCCTGCAGAGCTGGATGCTGCAGCAGCATTAGTAGATGTGGATGATGCTTGGCTCAGAACTATGGTGGTAAGGCAGGCTGTAGGTATGGTAGACCTGTTGATGACATCAGTTAGCATCTGCTATAAATGTTATGAACAGTGTTGCTATAGTGAGAGTGCAACGTGATGCTTTGGATTCTGGAGATGGCAGTCGTCCTGAGTTGCAGGATAGGCTGGTACTGCCAAGGAGATGATGGATTAGATCCTGCCTGTTGTGAACATTTAGGAGAGCCCAGGTGTGTCATACGGACACAGCAATTTGAGCTCTGCATCTTGAAGTAAGATCTGGAAGACTAGTAAGTGTGTGTAATTTCCTGCCACCCCATCAGTGAGAGTCTTGGAGGGCACATCGTGAGACAGGTATACTTGAAACACCAACCAAGATGTTTGCTAGAGCATCCCTGGAACCAGACAGGGAGGGCACTGGCCTTGTTTGCTTTCTGGAAAGTGTAGATTCAACAGTTCAGTTTTGTATAAATAGAGTGCACTTTATGTTCACTTGACTTTGGTAAGCATAAACAAAACAGAGGGCAGGCAGAGCTCAAAAAAAATTTAAACCCTGACATCCCAAGAAGTCTGCACTGGAAGTATGAAGAGGTGTAAAATAATGACAAGAATGCTTCCTAAGTCATCACATTTGAATTGGGTTCAATCTTGGGAAATGAAGTTTAAATGAAAAGAACAAGCAGTTATAGCTTTATACGTCCTTTTGCTTTCAGGGGAAACAACACAATTGCCACAATCCTAATCTTCTCCAGTATGTATGAATGAAGGAGAGATATGAGATGCAAACATGTTATTCCCCATTTCAGTTGTACCCAGAAAGATCATCTTTTATCTTACAGGATTTAGCTATCATTAAGAGAAAGAGAGATTAAAGAAAAGGACAGAAACTACTTTATGTAGAGGATTGTGCGTGTGTGCGCGTGTGTGCGCGTGTGCGCGCGTGTGCGTGTGCGTGTGCGTGTGTGCGTGTGCGTGCGCGTGCGCGTGCGTGTGCGTGTGCGTGTGCGTGTGCGTGTGCGTGTGCGCGTGCGTGTGTGTGTGTGTGTGTGTGTGTGAGAATCTCTGCTTGAAAGCAAGAAAGAAAGCATGAGACTGGAGAGAGCACAAGAAGGTCTCCAACATGAAAAGGTGGGAATGTAAGTGAATGTCTGTGTCAACAAGAGATAGTGAGGAAGCCAGGAAAGGTGAAAAAGATCAGGAAAACATATAAATATTCACAGCTAGGAAGTTTAAAGCTCCTATTTTTGCAAGATTGGTTCAAGGTTTGAAAGACTCGCTGAGTCAGGCAGTTTGCTGCCTTTTTCTGCCAGCTGTCCAGAACCCCTGAAAAAGTGATGCCTGAGAAACCACTGAATTTGTGGTTTCTCAGAAACCACAGCACAGAAAAAACTGATGCTGAGGAATTTTGTGGTGAAGGATTGGTTGTTTTTGGATAGAAATTGTTGTCCATTCCACTGAAAATCTGAATTTTGATATTTTTGTCCTGTCTCTGTTTTGGATTGTGTCAACTTGAATTGACACATTTGGCTTGTCACACTGAGCTGAAATATTCTGTGTCATCTCAGTATTAAAGTGCAGCCTTCTGGATGTCCACCTTCATGGAAGTTGAAGGTCACTGCCTCTTATCCTCAATTTCTACTGTAGGTGAGAGACTTGGCCTGAATCAAATTCACAGTACACTACAGTACACTGACCTGCTTTATTTGAACCCTGGAGCAATAAGATTATAGCATATCCTGGAATTGTCCATCTGGAAAGTCAAATCCACATGAGAGATTAGGAGCCTGAAGCATTAAAACTGAAACTCCTGTGAGGCTCTCCACCTGTCAAGGAAGCTCATCAGTGTTGTAAAACATTAAAATGGAAACTCCTGTGAGGTCCTCCAGCTGTCGAGGAAGCTGATCAATGTCAGACCATGCTGGAACAACATGTTTTGACATTTCCAAAGCATATTTTAATTGCATGTTCTTTAATAGACACACGTACACATACACACACACACTTACCTATTAATTACAGTTGATACAGTTGAGGCTGAAAACAAATTTGCAACTATTTAAATGTATCTTCTAACCGGTTCTAGTTGGGTTGGATAACATGAAATGTGGTTTCATCATACTGTTCACTTTGCTTGTGCATAATTTCTGATAATTTTCAGGAAGACCTGGATAGGCTGGAAGAGTGGGCTAACAGGAACTATATGAAGTTTACCAAATACAGATGTAAGGTCTTGCACCCGGAAAAATATAATCCAGGAATGCAGCACAGGCTGGGATCTACCTGGCTGGGGAGCAGCTCTATGGAAAGGGATCTGAGTGTCCTGGTGCACAAGTGGCTCAATATGAGTGAATATTTTGCTGCAGCAAAGAAAGACAACAGGATGCTGGGTTGTATCAACAAGGGGATCTCCAGCAGCGAGAAAGAAGTTATTATCATTAACCCACTCTACTCAGCACTTGACCAGCCAGGTCTGGAATACTGTGTTCGGCTTTGGTCCCCACTATACAAAAAAAATATGGAGAGGCTGGAGAGGGGCCAGAGAAGGGCCGCAAAGATGATCAAAGGACTAGAAAGCCTGCCATATGACGAAAGGCTGAGAGAACAGGGTTTGTTCAACCTTCAGAAAAGAAGGCTTAGAGGAGACTTATCACCATGTTCCAGTATTTAAGGGGTGGTTACAAAGAAGACAGAGACTCCCTTTTTACAAGGAGTCACTTGGAAAAGACAAAGGCTAATGGGCAGAAGTTACTTCTGTGGAGATTCCAATTGGACACAAGAGGAATTTTTTTCACAATGAGAACAGCCAGCCATTGGAATAATCTCCCCAGGGAAGTGCTGGATTCTCCAACACTGGGCACTTCAGATTCAGATGGACAAACTGCTGTGCCATCTTGTGTAGACTGTGCTTTTGCAAAGAAAGGTTGGACCAGATGATCCTTGAGGTCCCTTCCAATGTGATATTCTATGAGTCCTTGATTCTATGAACCAGAGCTATTAAAAATATCAAATGAGTATGTGCAGGAGTCCTGACAACACTGATAAACTTTATTTCTTGGTCAGGGCACTTCAGAATGCAAACCTCTGCTTTCTCCTCACCCTCTGGAAGGGACTATTGCAAATAAAATATTACTTCCAAAGAAGATCAAGAGGAAAATGGCAATAACTTAAAATTCAGTATAGCTTCAAGGGCCTTGACATTTTAAAGCTTTTCTTTCATTAGCAGCTTTTCATTGCTAGGTAAACATTTACCAGACAGGCAAAATCACAAGAGAAGTCTAGAATGTTCCATAAACCTTTAATTAATTATTAATTTAGGCTGAGTAGGTATGCTGAGATGCTTATAAGTAGTTTCTAAGCGAACTGGAATATTATGGCCTATTTGTTGGGAAGTCTCATGAAGATAAACCATTGACCTATCTAGATGCTCATTAATTCAGGATAAGAGAGGATCTTCCTCCATTTTCCATCATTAGCACTGCTTTACTTCTTAACACTGTCGCATGGTGGTGTTTCAAATCTGGCAATGTGATTAAGAAGTAGGAGTATATACCTTGTCGCTAATACTTTATTATAGTTCTCCTTTCATTTAGTCTCTGCCTTAATTAAATTGTAAGCCTGACTCAACAGCTTTCCAAATATATCTTTTATAGAGGAATGTGGGCTGTTTCTGTAGCATAATGAGGAGAATGCAACGTGTGACAGTTTTACTGCTCCTTTTGTTTCAGTCATTACAGCAGAGATCTCACCTATGTGGATATTTTATCTTTTATAAGGATATTGGCTCTCATTTTCCACTCAGTGAAAGATCATGTATAGTACAAGCCAAGGTCCAATTAAACGGTGATCATTGACTATGTTTCATCACCTTTATACCATGGTATGAAATAAATTTGATGGTAACTGATTTTGGCTTATGCCATGTGCTTGTGGCTGAGGACAAACAAGGTAATGGAGTGAAATCCAGCTATACCCTGGCCTGGGCTCAACACACTTACCAGGTCCCCTGGCTTCTTCTGGATCTCCTGGCAAGCCTGAGGCATCAAACTCGTCCTAGTTGACTATGAAGACTCAGCTGTATCAGAGGCAGCTGATGAAGATGCAGTCAACGTTGTCAATGGAATTTAGGAATCAGTTGATCTGACCACATGGGAACATCTACTTTGAGAATAGATGAGTCAAGATATAGGATATGCTTATTATTATTATTTTTTTTTAACTGAAAGCAGGTTGTCCATTGATTGTAAAGGTGATTATAATGAGGACCTGCTCAGAGGTCCATGCTGACATTTTGACACCTATATTTTACCAGATAAATTCCACCTCAAATGTAGGCTTCAAGTTGTGTAGCTAGCAGCAGCTAGCAATGGAATCCATTAAGTAATAGTCATTGCCTCCCTCACTCCTTTCTACATGTCCACCTTTATTAACCCACCAACAAAACACAGTATTTTCTAATTGGACAATTAGTCAAACCTCAAGAATCACTTGCCATGGTCCACTACTGGCCAGTTTAACTCTTCCCTCAAGGAAGTTCTGTCTGGAAACAAAAATGAACCATCAAAGATGTAACAAGAATCAACAACAAACAGTATGGTTGCACTTAACCTTCTCTCAGCAACACACACACACACATCCGCAAATATATATTCTCATTAATTCTCTCTGCAATGATAAAAAAAAAAATCTAATATAAAGGATACCTCCTGCCTTTCACAATAACACATCAAAACATCCTGATTTACTGTTATTTCAGTGATGCCAAGACTAGATAAAGTAGAATGCTTGATTGATAACAAAAGATTGAACAGCACATCAAACAGAATTATAATACAACAATCCACACACTTTCTTGCATCCCAGTCAATACAGCACACACTGTGAATGTATTAAGAACGCCAGATGCATTGATCGTTGTCAGTCTAACAAAGAAACATCATACTATTGACATTAAAGTAAATTGCAGATACTGTAAGATAGATTATAAATATTAGAAAATTAATTTTGGACTTTCTATTCCGAAATATTTCAAACTCCACATCTTATTACCTGCTGTTTTGCATTATTATTTGAACAGTAACCAGAAGTGAAATATTAAGCTAAAGAATTTGGTGCAATGCACACATTTTGTTTCTAAACTTAAAGAAAAAAACCCTTTCACTCCTTCCTGAAAGAAAGTAAAAAGTCACTTTTCATTTGACCTTTTGAAGTCAATTTAGAATGATAACCAAATGCAATAGCACCTGGTAGATGCACACAGACATCACAATTATGTACTGATGGAGATCAAGATTTGTGAATCTTTCTAAAACTTTGTACAGCCTCATAGTGTTTTGTTCAAACTGTTATCTGGAATTCCCTTAATGCCTCTTCAATAAACATATTGCCTACGTTGATACAGAACAAAACAGAGTCAATCCTTGTTTCTTGAGATGAACAAATGCCTCTTGTACTGAGAAGCTCAGAGCTTCACACAGCATTCCAGGGGTGCTCTCACCAGTGCTGAGCAGAGGGGAAGGATCACCTTCCTTGACCT
This sequence comes from Falco peregrinus, assembly GCF_023634155.1. Taxonomy (NCBI): domain Eukaryota; kingdom Metazoa; phylum Chordata; class Aves; order Falconiformes; family Falconidae; genus Falco; species Falco peregrinus. Next base: position 15,800,228 of record NC_073723.1, read on the forward strand.
GCCAGCAATACTTTGGCCAACGCAGCTGAGGATGCTATTAGTGCTGCAAGGACACAGTGCTGGCTTGCGTTCAACTTGGTATCCACCAGGGTGCCCAGGTGCTTTTGGGCCAAGCTGCTTTACAGCTGGGCCATCCCCAGCATATATTGGTGCATGGGGTTGTTCCTTCCAAAGAATTTTGTGTTACCCTTTTTTGAACTACATGAGGCTTCTGTCAGCCCATTTCTCCAGCATGTATATATGTATACCCGTATCTTTTCCAGACAACATCCTTAGGAGTGTGCTACAAGCTGCAAGCTTTAATCAAAGCATCTTTTTCACTCATATTTTAGAAACTCAGTTCAGATATTTTCTAACATGGGAATGACTGATCATATTTATAGATGAACTCCACATAACAGTAGACAATTATGAATAGGCAACTGTTAGGACAACATGGCCATTGACATTGCTTTTAATATGGTGGTGTAGATTCTGTTATTGAATCTCATGGAAGAACACAAATATTTAGTATGAAAATCATAGCCTGATGAGTTAAGGGCTTTGCAAACCCACCAAGATGTCTGGTCATTGGTTATTGATTCAAAACTTGCTTTCTGCATGTGTGGCATGCAGAGTGTGGCAAAATGTGCAGAGAGTGGCAAAAGGACTGTATTTGTGATATGGCACTTTTCTGCAAATGCATCATATGCTAGTAATAATTGTTGAAAATCCATACTGAAAGTGGTAAATATCCTGCTTACAGGAAAGACTTTTGTTGATTGGACTGAGACCACAATTCATAGAATGATTTATTTTGGAAGACATCTCAGAAGGTCATCTGGTTCAGCCTGCTATTGAAAGCAGGTCCAGCCTCAAAGACAGATTGGGCCAAGGTTACATTAGGCCTTGTCCAGCTGTATTGAGTATCTCCAAGGATGGAGCTTCACAGCTTCTCTAGGTTGCTATTCCAGTGTTGAGCACCATCATTGTAGAGATCTTTTCCTTACATTAAAGCAAATTCTCCTGTACTGTGCCTCATGTCCATTGCTTCTTTTTTTACATTCCACAAGTAAAGCGATGTCAATTTACACACTTAAGGTAACCATCAGCCAACGTTCTATTACCTATCTGAAGAAATCAGGTGACAAATCACACTTTTTACCACTCAAATTATAGTCTTGCATGAAAGTAGGATAAAAAGACATATTCAGATATTTTGTATGCTTCTTTTCTAGGTGTATTTTAGATAGCTGCTTTTGAGTTGAAGATAAAGTAATTTATACAATAATTTCTACAAGAAAATATCGAATTACAATAAAGTGATTTCTACAGTAAAAAAGTCAATTATTTGCCTGGAAGAATTCAAGTACCATAATTAAAAGCAATAGATAATCTTAATTAATGTATCCAATATATCAAAAAAAGTAGTATCTATTTTAAGCTTTTTTCATGGGCCTGACCAATCCCATGTCACTGCTCAGCAATTTTACTGAAATGAATTTAGGCAGAATGGCAGATTATGATTTATTGGTCCATCATTCATTTAGGTCTCTCATTTTTGTAAACATATTCCCTAGATCATAAAGATGTAACTCTGTTAGAACATTTTAAATACTTGGCCTTCAAGTATTTTCTATTGTTTACCAAAGTTGATACACTACTTTCTTCTGTTCTGGTGATGTTTTGTATTCAAATCTCTACTTGTTCAGCTACAGACATGGGTTTAATTGAAGAAGGGCCAACTATATTAGACAGATGGCCATTTAAAAGGCATTTTGAAAAGCTACTTTTGAAAAAATGGACGGTGGCCTATATAAATCATTTTCCTCTCTGAAAAATATTTAACATTAAAAAGTAAATCTTAGCTGCATTGAAAATCTTGTAACGGAGGAAACAAAATATGGAAAGAGTGAAATAAATATTAGAAGCTATAGCAGAACTTAAAACATGAGACAAAAAAACAATTATGTCAGGAAATAAAGGAAACAAGTAGACAAAAGAGAATTAACTACAATTGCTGAAAAGTAGAAGAGATCCGACGTGGAGCTATGCAACAGTGATCCCCATGTAGCTGCTGGCAGTTGGAAGCACTTTGGCAAATTATGTGACCTGCCTGTATGTTGTTCTCCTTCATGTTTTCATCTTGCATTTTCCATATACTGGTCACATACTTTTGCTGCTTTCAGCTGATATGTTTATCGTTTTTTCCTTTGTTCATTTGAAGATGTAACAACAGATTCATAAGGAGACAGATGTTGATTGAAGGTCTGTGGCAAGAATGCTCATGTCTGTGAATGAAGGAATAATCAAGTAACTAACCAAGAAAATAAGATCCCCTATCAGAATGTCTGTGCAGCACAAGCCATTTGATGAGTCTTCATTACATACAGATTTTCTATTTGAGTACGTATACACACAACCCTACCTAACAGAACTCATCCATATTTATACACTGAGAGGAAAAGACAGATCATCAATGTTGTTGGGGTATTTTTTTGTTATTTACAGCCCTATTTTCATTTAACAAAGCTGTAACTTTTCATGTGTAAGGCAAGTTTCATAGTTCTATATTTCATCTGTATATAAACTTTATAAAAGGTCCTATTTTAGGGTCTCTTTTGTCTAAGGCAGACTTATCATAAAAGAAAAAAGGAGCGGGTGAGTCTGGGAAAAGCAGGTCTCTAAGGACGGGCTTTTCATTGATCTTCTGGAAAAGTCATGAGAACTATTTTCACGAACTTGAGATTTTTGACTGACACATTTTTATAGGGTGCCATATTGCTTCTCATTGCTAATGACCATCTCAAATGGATTGATTTGCTCATTTTTTCTCATTAGGCATTCTTATTAGGCAAAAACTTCCTCAAAGAAGAACTGCTGTGTTCTAACCTCTTTTGTCACACTTATTTCCAAGGAGAAATGGGCACTTAGCCATCCACTGGCTGTGAAAAACAGTTAATGGAGAGACACCAAACTAATTTTCTTTCACAGAGAGCACTTCCTGCAGCCAATTTATTTTATTTTGCTGCCCATACTAATAATTAATCATTTCTTAAACAATCTTTCTTTTTTATTAACAGGTTCACTTAAGTAACAAATGTTACATTGTAACATTACATCACAGAAAGAGATGTGATGCCATGTGATAAAATAAAGATGCCAAACAATAGACAAGACCAGAATGCATACGAGCTTAATAAGGCTACACACAATATAGCTGAGGATAGGTAATTGAAAAGTAGCATCCATGCCCAATGTTAATTACCCAATATAACTTTGAGTACTGACATCCTTAAGAGTACACAGGATCACATCAGCTATGGGCATAACATCTCCTTGCAGGTTCAAGGCTTTACCAGACATCTTCTTTTCACAATCACTTTACAGAAAACTAGCAATGCAATATTATTGCCTGTTCTTTCAGGTCAGATATCTCTTCTTACATTAAAAATCTTCCTCACTAAGACTAGAGTGTTAGGATTACCAATTGGCTGGCCAGTGAAGCCAATGTGGTATTGCACTGTCACAGTATGTTCTAACAGACTGTTATTGCACATATATACATCAGTCCAGCCATCATGTCAACTAAACAGATGCAGGGCAGTCCCCTTCCCCCACGAACCTCAGACACCTTGCTGCCAAAGAAAAATTCTGCTTCAGGACTTTGAATCTGAGACCAAAACTGAAGGAAAGCTTTGATGCTGCTCCTACGACTTCTGCACCAAGGATGAATGCACTGAGACTCGGATGGCTACAAATAATCACCTTAACTCAACTGTGAGAACTCCAGTGGGTGAGTTTTGGTTCATAGGCTACAATAATGATTTGGGAACTGGTGCCATTTGCTGATGACTGTAACACTGTGTTCAGTTCCCATTTCATATACAAGTTTACTATTTAAATATTTATCTGTAATAATAAAAAAAAATTATAGCAATTATAAAACCTCTGCCTCTTTTCAGCACTTTGAATGCACACACTAGTTAATAAACTCAGCAGCATCTGCTGAAGTAGGTGTTACTTTGTGTGTTTTATAGAGGGGAATCAAAACCAAAATGTTGGGTCATGGTCTTCCTCCTGAATTTTGCGTTGCTCTGGCAACACAAAAAGACTGCATTCAGTTTAACCACCTGACTCCGTCAAGCTTGTTGCTCATGGGCAGGATGCAACACACTAGTGAAATTTGTTCACCAGAGTGCAGGGGCAGAATTGGTCTCAAAGCTGGAGATTTGACTGTTTCAGGCTCAAGATTTCATGGTTAGATCTCAAAACACATCTGCTTTTGTGTTTTTACCTTCTGTTGACTTTAACCTAACATGACAGTGGTAAGCTCTTGCAAAGTAGTGCTCAGCACCATACAGGTCTTGATAATTTCCAGTCTAGTTCTTTCTTCTACCAAAAGTGCATAAAAATCCCAATATGAATATCTGATGCTGCAGCAGGCCACTGAGCAGTACTAGGAGCAAAGGACAGACTGTCTGTTCTGAAAGAGCAAGTTCTTGCAAATGGAAGTCTCTGCTGTCTTTTTGCCATTAAAATAAAAGCAAACTGCTAACATTTTTCCCACTAACACGTCTGAGGCTGTGAAACCTTAATGTCAGCTTCCTAGAAATATGTGCATCAATGAATTCCTATGAGATGTTAAAGCTTTTGTTCTACACCATATTATTGGCACACCCGTAGACATATTTTTAGCCCTAAAAACATTGGGGAAACTTGTATACCAAAGCTTGACAGTAGTGAACATTTTATAAAACAAATAATTTCACTTGACTGCTTCAATTAATAAACTCTTTGTTGTTCTCCGTCTTTCTAGTGTCACCTATTTAAATTCTGAAAGGATCATCGTATGACAGCAGTGCCTACTAAGTTCCATATGCTCAAATGTATGACAGAGCTGCTGCTCCACTGAACCAAATGCCTATGCAAACTTCTGTTCCAACCACTGACAAATGGTAACACGTGCCAAACAAAATTTGCTTGCTTGTGCTCCCCATTACTCTAGGTCTTCTCATCCATTCTTCTACTTATGCGTTCCTTAGGATTGATATATTTGTGATCTATGTCCAGGCACTGTGTTGCCCAAAGGACTCCAGAACCCAAACCAGATCTCCTAGGCTTTGTGATAGTACAATTAGTAATACTAAGGACAGAGCCAAGAACAGAAGTACATCTCCCTACATCTTCAGGATCCTATCAGGCGGACTTCGCCTCTTGCACTTGGCTTGCCTACCAAGGGGCCCATCTGATATGCAGGCACAGTTAGGGAACAGCCACAGCTCAAATAATGCCTGGCACAGGCTGTTCCATTGGGGTTTTTTTTGCCTTCTTTGTGTGGGGTATGGACATTACCAAAAGAGCAGGGTTTTTACAGTGACTCCACTTCCAAAGCCTCTGTGACTACCTTTGTATGCTATCACTCTAGCTAGCTCTTACTGCCTGAATGGCTTGATTTCTCTGAACTCCCACCCACCTTATAATTTGAATGTAAAGCTTAGACTGCCACAAAAATTAGAAGTTTGAGACAATATTTTCAGCTGTTGATCTGTTTCATGTATGTTAACATAATTTTGGACCAACGTAGAGTGAGAAACTGTTTCTCTGCTGATTGTCCAAGTCTGGCTATCCTGCCATCCTATTCTTCCATCCTGCATTCCTATTGAAAGAACCACAAAAGACACAACTGACAGTCTCTTCCTGAAGGGCATTTTACTGTGGAAAATAAACAGTGAAATGATTGCAATTAGTAAATCAGATCAGCATGCCAGAGTGAGTAGTCACATGAACGAACACACAGACAGCAAGCCATTTATTCATATACTCATACATCATTTTTATAAAAATTGTAGAAGAAGTAGAGCCCTCTAATAAAATCAGGTTGGGTATTTATTAATTTTCTTCATTAATCTTACTGGGTAGGGAATAATTTACTATAAGTGCCATTACTGTTAATGAGAGAAAGAGGGCAGTTAATTTCATGCATATTTTATTTGGAATTCACTCCATCCATGAAATAATTCCACATAACAGTAGGTGGAATACAAACAGGCTAAATTGATAGTATGAGCATGGTGAAGACAACCAATTAAAACCAGAAGGGAATATTTTGTAAAATTGATACTTTGACAGCATAATAGAAATCTTCCTATTCCAGTTCAAGTGGAAACACATGCCATCTAGACTGTATTAGCTAATCAGAAAGCCTAGTCCTCCTGGAAAATATACACAGCAGGTTGGGCTCTGCAACCCTTTCTATTAATTTTGTAATGATATTAAAAACAAAGAAACAGCTCTGCCCTCAGTGGTTGTGTGCAGATAACCCTGCCTGCTGTTCCCTTGTGCTCCTGTGCACACTGAGAAAGACCTAACTGCAGAAGAACAATGCTAATGCATTCACATCAGCCAGCTGTAGTTACCCATCCTGTATATTTAAGGAGTACCTGACTATCTTCTCTGCAACTAGCCACAGTAATCGTAAAAGACCCGCTTATTAGCTGGGCTATAAAGAAGTTCTTGCAGGCCCCATGTGTGCAGTCTAGGTAATACCTGTGCAAAACCTTCAGCATGCAATGTAGTGGAGCATGGTCTTGGGTCATCAGCCATGAAATGCAAATTCTGAATTGCTTGTGGAGATCAGCTATGGGAGACAAGCCCATTCAACCTTGAGGCTTGTGGCTGTAAACAGAGCAGTGAATTATAACTCTCAGTTCAGAAGTCTTGGAGTCAGATGATAGCATGGTTTGTCACCTGGCTGTTAATCTGTTCCACCTTTTTCATCTTGTCTCTGCAGGGATATGCATTTAAAACATTTATAAATATTTTGAAATGCCTGATAACCCTGATCTAGCACTATCCTATCTTTTTCATATCAATTTGCTTGCCTCTAAAAATCATTGCCTGAAGCTACTAGATTCAAAATGCTGCATACCAGTTCAAGCAAGCTGATACTGTAAACAATTTCTATGTTCACAGCTCTCACCAAGCAGAGGCTTAGTTTCTTTGGGACTTATTTTTTGCTCTGAAAGAGAGATCAGACAGACATGACAGACATGTCCAATGTGCTATACACTTCCTTTGACATTGTTATATGCTCCCTATTCCATTACATTCCCTTCTTTCCACATGACGATGATGGACTGATTGCACTGTAGTCCACATAAACTGGAAATATAATGCAAATCCAGCACTTTGTATGACTTCTCCCCAGAAGGTGTTTGAGCACTTATTAATGAGACTTTCTAATGCACTTATTTCTGTGACCAGTTAAAACATGTCAGCCTAATGGAAGAAGTGAGTTTAAAGGAAGACTTTGAAGGGTAAGAGAAAACTAGAAGACTGATGCACAAAGAGAAAAGGCTGACAGAGCAGCAGGCGTGCTACACAACCATACAGAGCCATTTTGTTATGAAATTCTGCTAAAAGTATATGAGGCTCCTCAAGAAATGGCAAGAGAAGGAATTGTTCAAGAAAGAGATGAAAGTGGGTGGGGGAAAAAAAGGAAAAATTAGCAATAGCATCTGGTGACAAGCTGAAGGGAAAGGGATATTGGAGTTGATTGTGCTTTCAAAGATGGCAAGCCTGAATGATGGTGGAGAATTTCAGAGAAGTTACAAAAGGAGGAGAACGAATACATGCATGCTTAATTTTTTTATTTGGCCCATAAAAGGTTGTACAGGGAGGTGAGTCAGGGAGAGGGCAGGCATGAGAACATGGGTGAGGGACCAGTGATAAAGGTCTAAACATCACTCAAAACCTCCAAACAGCAGTCTCTAGTTATTTCATATCAGAGTATCCAGGAGTGGGAGTTTGAGGATGGAGCAACTATTTCATCTCCTGACAGCTTCACCAGTAATCTGGCAATGCCACCTGAGTGGGTGAGAATACATCTCTGCACAGAAAAAAGGCCAAAGAGCAAGTATTGGAGACAAGAGAGGCTGAAAGCAGAAGTGATGATGGTTCCAAGATATGCTTTAGGCTGTAGCAGATATAAACTAGTCTGAAGAATGCCAGTGAAAAGAATTGGAAAATGGCAATTGAAAGCCAAATTATATTCTTCATAAAATAACTATTTAGAGAAGTTTAGGACTGGAAAGTGAGTTATGCATATTAATTCTGCTCTTCTCTTTACATTGTTGTGCAATCACACAATACTGGCTCTAAACAAGGTGTTCTCTCCTTTCACCAAAAAAAAAACCAAACCCAAACAAAAAAACCAAAGCATATGGCAACCTGCTTCATTTGACTCTGTAAGATTAAAAAAAGAGGCATCAAAGACACTCAGACTTGTACCATTTGACCAAATTAGCGGAGGAGTTTCAGACACTTGGAAGTGTAGAATTTATTTTAATTTTTAACTATGATACTCCTGGGTCTGGGATTTGTGTTATGCTTGTTTTGCTGTGGTTGTCCTGAAATAAGTAATACAGGTTTCACAGTTTCCACTAATACTTAAAACAAAAAAAGCTCTGCTTTCAGGTGTTGGCTCATAAAAAAATCTTTCCGCTTAATTTTGAGATGTGAATGAGCGTGAATTTTAAAATGCCAGCTGGATTTATGTCTGATCAAATTATTACTTCAACCTGTAAATCTTATAATGGAATTGAAATTTTGATGCATTTGTCTACAGCTTCCCCAACCTTAACTATAAATCTGTGATTAGAAGTTAGGATGGAAGGTAACAGTAAATGGTAAGGTTGAGAGACAAAAGAAAATTAGAATAACATCTTTTTCATGGATGAGAAACTCTTCAAAATAGTTGCTACAGGTAGAAGCAACTTAATTTGGAAACCAACTATTTCAAAACAGACTTTTTTTCCACAGCAGGTTGCATTTTGCAGGACCTCAAAGGGATTATGGCATCAGCTTACTATTCTGTTTACAAAACTTCTTCAACATAGAAATGAGCAATATATTGAAAAGGATGACATAAGAAAGTGTATCTGCTTTCCAATTAGTAAATACTGCAGAAGCTTGTTAAGGAGAAAATCACTGAGGGCATAAATGAGCTGCCCATGTCTTTATGAACTTTTGGTGGTGATGGTGAGGTAAAAAAAGAAACACCCCAATACAGTTGTGGAATTCCAGAATCAATATTTCTGCCTGACTTTCAGAAAAATAATACTACGACAACTAAATTTATCAGTAAAGTGAGAGTATTTAATTATGAAATTGTTAAAGGACATGGATCTCCATAGTATTTTTATTACTTTATTTTTTCAAAACAGAACTGTATTTTTCAAAAAAATGCCTGTGTTTCTGTCCAGACAAGTACAATTCAGAAGAGGGGGTTTATCAATATTTACTCCAACTTTTCTTTTTCCAGCAGACAGAAAGCACACATGAGCAGAAAAACCACCACTCATATCACTTAAAAGAAATCAAAGATGACTAAAGTTATCAGAGGAAGTAAAACCTTGTCTCAAACATTGTGTTTCAGTCTTGCAGGCTTCTGCATTTGTCTGTGTTGCAACATTCTGAAATAACTGGGCAAGTGCTGACAGGCAACTTCCAGGCATGTAAAGGGCTGTTGGTATGTATAGTTAAAGAGAATTAAAGTTAACAATATGCCAAAGAGGATGCAAAGGGCAACTTCGTCCACAAAACCACTCCTTCTTAATTATTAATTTCCATGTTTCTTATACTCCTTACAGAAATTATGGGTGAGTCTGCATAGATGTAAACCAAAAGAATTCCTACCTTCTATTTGACTATATCCATCTATAAATGTGCAGGATTTAAGGGCAAAGTCTCAGCAAACTTCTTGCAGCAGAAGCTCAGGTCAGACAGGACTGCTGAATCTTAAGTTGCAGAACAGAATTAGCTCATAGATAACCAGTGATGGTGAGGTGTCACTGTCAAATAGGAGACATAGGTGTTTTACTGGCTGACTGTACATAACAAAGTACACATCATGGCATACAAAAGCCACTCTCCACATACTCTGTATGTATCCAAATTACTGGCGTAGATGAACACAATTTACACTGATACAAGCAATCTATAGCAGATAATGGGAATTAGGAGTTAGGTATAAAGCTAAATGTTGTTGCTTTCTTCAGGCAGATATACAGAAAACCTACTCTGCCCAAGGGCTGTTGGTATCAGAGACTAGATTTATAGGAGCCCTATGGAACAGCTATACTGAAAAAGCTTTTTCTTTTACCGTTACTTGAGATAGCAAAAACATGTAAGAAAATGCTAATATTGTTACATGACACTCATGAATTTTGTAGAAATTAAGAAGAAGTTATCAAATCATAGGTCCAACTTGTTTGCATAGGAAGTCTTGGGCCATAGTTTTCCCTTTTATAACCAGCTACTAGTTCTGGGCATACTCCCTATTCATCTTTTCCCGGGGAACTGAACTCCACCTCTCCTAGTTCAAGAATATTTTTACAGCAGGTCAAAATAAACTATCAGTGTGAATCTTGCACTTGAAGAGCACAGCTTTTATAGGGTTTATTTGACTTAAGATATACCTTCAGCTTTCTCAAGGAGTTCCTCAACTTTTCAGCTTAGCTAAACTATGTAATCCTTGACTCAGTTTTAAAAACAGCATTGTAAGAAATTTAAAAATGACATTGCATTTTATATTCACATTTATCTCCTATAGTGGTGAACAGCATTTATCACAGTCAGTTGCAGTTAATGGGGTAGTACTTGGAACCTGTAAGGAAAATGCTTGCTGGCTTGAGCATTCTTTTTAGGAGAGATCTGAATTTATTTGAGAGGTAAGGACATAGGACAATCTTTGTTTTTCCAGACATATTGCTTCTGAGTGTTGAGTCTGAGCTAATTGGATGTATATGTGTTCTGCAGTAATATTTTATGTTGAAACGTTTTATTAATCTTATTCCTTTCCCCGGAACACAGTACTACTCCTTGGGAGTGTTCTTTGCTTTTGAATTGGGTTACCATCCTTGTTATTCCAAGTATTCAGTGAACATAACAGTGATGACAACAAAAATCACTAGCCTGTCACATATAAGCAAGCAGTCTTGACTCTACCTCCTACAGAACTGTACTTCTGCATTCTGATTCTACCTTCTACTTAGATTTCGAACTATCAGCTTGCGTCTGTTCCCATGCCAATGAGACTGTGTCAAACTGACTCTTTAGTTATTACCCTGCTCTATGTTGCCTTTTCTGCTTTTAATAACTGATACAGATGGCTAAATATGTCTGCTAAATTAAGATTTATTTCAGCAATATAGCACTGCTTTTTGCTTCTGGGACCAAACACTTCGTGTGAGCCCCACTGTTATTTTTTCTCTGTGTGGTTTGTGGCTTCACCTAAGGAGAATATATCTTAAAATGCTGTCATCCTAGAATAAGGCATTCACATCTGTGATGTTTTAACTGGGCAAAACAAATTTGCTCTTCTCTAATTTGTTTTAAGGAGAGTGAAATTTTGTTTCAGGTCCCCTTTTTAGGACCTCTTTGGCCCTAATGAATCTAGGGAGCCAAACAGACACAACCTTCAATCACAGTGAAGGTTGTGAGAAAAGTGGTAAGTTTCCTGGAAATGCATCTTTCACAGATCATTGGCGCTTTTTATTGCAAATTCCATTAGAGATAATGAGAGCATTCTGCTCTTCCCTGTAACACATAGTCCAGGTTAACTTCCTAATTCAAAGAATGTTGTCCAAAACTTATTAATATCTGCTTAAACATCCTTGTAAGCTTTTGGTCAACTGAAAAGGTAGCAAACCAGACAATGACATTTTAAGTGCTTTTTCTCTGAGGACTCTTTGGTCATTCTCACACAGAATTGTGGGTTTATCAGTTATTCTTTTTTGCTAATCAGACAGCCTATATTATTCACACTGATCCTTCCCAGCCCTTTATCAAGGCTTTCTGAGTAAACTTTTGATTATGCCGTTACCTTTCCAAGTAGCATAGCAGGTTTCCCCGTCAAAGCAAGGTACGTGTTGATTAATCTAGTATGTCATATCAAACCAAATTAAAGAAGTCAGCCTGTATCTTAATTTTCACAGATCTAGAGGTTGACCTCTGGAAGGCAGCTCTACAGAGAAGGACCTGGGGGTGCTGGTGGGCAGCAAATTGCCCATGGGCCAGCAGCGTGCCCACGGGGCCAAGAAAGCCAATGGCATGCTGGGGTGCATTAGGAGAAGCATGGCCAGCACATCGAGGGAGGTGACCCTCCCCCTCTGCTCTGCCCTAGTGGGGCTGCGTCTGGAGTGCTGTGTCCAGTTCTGGGCTCCCCAGTTCAAGAGGGACAGGGTACTACTGGAGAGGGTCCAGTGGAGGGCTACGATGATGACTGGGGGACTGAAGCATCTCCCTGATGAGGAAAGGCTGAGAGAGCTGGGCCTGTGTAGCCTGGAGAAGACTGAGAGGAGATCTTACCAATGCCTACAAATATCTTAAGGGTGAGTGTCAAGAGGATGGGGCCAGGCTCTTTTCAGTGGTGCCCAGTGACAGGGCAAGGGGCAACAGGCACGAACTGCAACACAGGAAATTCCTTCTGAATATGAGGAAGAACTTCTTTACTTTGAGGGTGATTGAGCACTGGAACAGGCTGCCCAGAGAGGCTGTGGGGCCTTCTGTGGAGCTGCACTAAGTGAACTTGCTTGAGCAGTGGGGTTGGACTAGATGATCTCCAGAGGGCCCTTCCAACCCTGACCATTCTGTCATTTATAAAGATGCAAGAGCCAAAACCCTCAAGACAGTAAACTAAATAAGTACCACAGGGCATCTATAAAGGAAGAAGCAGTGGGACGGACTGGGAAAAGTCACCTTTAGCTTTTGTTATTTCTTCCACTAATGCTTGCTTATAAGTCTTTATTGATGTAATACCTCTCTTATCTGCTGCCATCAAGTTCTCTACACTGCTCTTCAAGAGCAAAAGAACTTGTTATCAGGACCTTAAAAATTGTCTTTTATCAGCAAGAGCAACACTACCTCAGGAAGTATTGATAAATGCTGTCTCTACCTAGTCCTTCTCTGCCAGACACCTCCTGATCTGCCTACTTGGCGGTCCCTGGTAGTCCAATTCCTGAGAAAGAATAAACCTTAGATTTGAACTAAAATGTGTCTCTTTGTATATCATTAGAATGGAAACAAAGGCAAGAATATGAGGTGTCTTTCCTGGCAGGGTGAGCCAAGAGCTTGTCTTAACCTTGACCTGAATGAGCACGTCTGAAAATTCTCTTATTTCATAAAGCTGAGCCACAGTGAGACATTTTCAGCCTTTTCCAAAGATGGATTCCTACTCAGAGGCTTTGAAAGGAATCAATATGGTCCAGCCTTTTTAAAGTGTAGCTGGAAAATCAGGAGAAACCTGTTTGATGTGAGTTCTGACCTGCAGCTGACATGTGTAGAGGTATAGATGGTGCTCTACCCCCACACTGACTTTTTATCAAACCCAGCTGTGTAGGTACCACTAACAGCTAATTTCAGGGTAGTCAATGAAGTTGAGAAAGTGGTTCATCTGATCAGCACAGAAGTCTACTAGAGGATTAAATGAATCCTTCCGTAAACCCCACTATTGACTAGATCTTCATTAAAAATGGATTTTTAAGTTGTTTTTCTTAGGTGCAAAAGCCTGTGAACACCACTCTGGAAGTCACACATTTGCTCCCAGTTCCCCATTGACCTGTTACCAAATGAGGCAAATACTCAAACACAAGCTAGGTACAATTCAGGTATGTTGAGAGCAGTTGATCAAAGGAGGGAGCAAAATGTGCAGTATTTAGGGGGGAAATCTCACTGAAGGACATAGTCATAGTCATGCTGGGTGCTGGGCTCGCTGTGCTGTGGGCTTCTTGGAGCACCTCAAGGAGATCATGTCCCATAGCAGTTTCCCAGGCTATGCAGCAAGACAGACCTTACAGCAGCCCTGGGCCTCCACCCCCCTATATCACCTGGGCCACCAGGCTGGTTCCTTCTGGAAGCTTCCAAGAACCAGTCTAGTTCATTTTGGAAGCTTCTTGACCACCAGATGGGTTCATCTGGAAGTTTGCAGGAGCTATGTTGGTTTCCTTCTAGAAGCTTTTGTTTTGTCAGGCCAAGCTCTCCTCAGGCAGCTGTGCTTTCCCACCCCAACTGGGAACAGCAAATCCCTCATGGTCTGAGGCACTATTACCTCACAGGGACATTAAACCCCCTCTTCTTTTCTTTGCTGTTTCAGCCTGATCTCTACCTAGTCTCTTGCACTCACCTCAGCATTTACATCAGCTGGTGTGGCAACAGACAGATGAAATTACAGAAATGTGTGAAAAGCTGAGTACAGAGATCCTGATGAGTGTAAGCCAATGCTCAGATGTGAATGCAACAGGCATGGAGGAGGAAGAAGAAAACACAGAAGAGAGCAATTCTAGACAGAAGACCATGCTTTAAGAGGGAAGAAACAATTACTTCCCTTCTCCATGTGCTCAGCACTGCTTCTGCATTACTTATTAGAATTTTTTGAATTAAAAACCCCCAACAAACCCACAAAAAAACTTTGAGAACAGTCCAGGATCTACCTTTCTGTCTCCTTCTAACTATTCTCTCAGGGTAATCAGAATTTCTTGAATTTATCTTCCTAAACCCTACCTATGCCATCTTGTCAGTAAATACTCTGAATCTTTTCTTAGTTGTGCGACAGAAGTCTGAACATCTGCAAGACCAGACTAGATGACTCTAAGGCCATATCATATCAGTCCTACTAGCACTGCCTTTTGATTTAATATCACAATTTAAAAGTAATATTACATCTTCCACACCAGATGTACTAAATTTATAAAAAAAACCACCAGTATTTCAGGAAAACACTCCAACCACTCTTCTGTCTCCATAGGAAGACATCTCAGTCTGGAACTTTATTTTAGAAAAGTTATGTCTTCTGAGTCACCTAGTAGCTAAGGCATCCGTTTCATGTCTCATAATGTTATTTATTAACTTTACTGTTAGAAGTGTTTTAACATAGTTTTGGAGGTAATGTTATTGACAATATTCCATTTTTTCACTTAAAATTATTTTCAGGACCAGGTCTTTGGCACTAACATCTAAGATTCTTACTGAGGAAAATACTAGATGAAAATACAATTTATTTTGACACATTCCAGCAATCACCAAAGTTTTGTAAGGGCATGGTGTGGTGGTCTGACCTTGGCTGGATGCCAGGGGCCCACCAAGCCACTTTATCCTTTCCCTTCTCAGCAGGACAAGGGGGGAGAAAATAAGATGAAAAAACCCTTTGTGGGTCAAGATAGAATAAAGGCAGTTTAATAAAGCAAAAGCAAAGGTCATGCACAGAAGCAAAGGAAAATAGAAGATGTTATTCTCTACTTCCCATCAGCAGGTGATGTCTGGACGCTTCCCAGGAAGGAGTGCTTCAGTATCTGTAGTGGTTGCTCCAGAAGACAAACATCATAAATAACGAATGCCCCTGCCTCCTTCTCCTTTCTCTTAGCTTTATTGCTGAGGAGACACCATACGGTATGGAACACACCTTTGCTCAGTTTGGGTCAGCTGTCCTGGCTATGTCCCTTCTGAAGATCTTGCCCACTCCCACCCTAGTGGATGAGGGGCGGAAACGTTGATGAGACAGCCTTGAAGCTGTGCGAGCACTGCTCATAAGTAGCCAACACAGTGGTGTGTTATCAACTCCTTTCTAGCTACAAATACAAAACACAGCACTATGAAGGCTGCTATGGGGAAAATTAACTCCGTCTCAGCCAGGCCCAAACCATATGGAAATATAGCAGTTGTAGAAAGAGAAACAATCACTCACAAAATAAGGTATATTGTTACGTTGTCCAGCAGGGACCCAGTATGGACCGATGCGCATGAAAAACTTCAAGGAACAATCATATGCTGTCAGAAAGTCTTATTCTCCATAGGATATGAATTCTGCTAGTGCAATGTTTCTGCACTACACATTTCTGCTATATTTAGTCATAGTATGGTTTGGGTTGGAAGAGACCCTTAAAGATCGTCTAATCCAACCTCCCTTGCCATGGGCAAAAGTTCGGTATAAATTGGTGCAAGCAACACAAATTACAAAGTTAAATATTGACTTCAGAGTCAGGCCTCACTCCCCAGATCAGCCAAAAAGACTCCGGTTTCATTAAATCTGTTGCATATACTTATTGCTTCCTGTGTTTTTGTTACTCAGTTTGTTGCTTCTTAATACTAAGTAAAAACTTGAACTATTCAAAGATTCTTTTTTTTTAATGCATCAGTTTATCTTTATATACTCAAAGCCAAACTAAATTGCATTTTTCCACTTCTGTTTAGAGCCTTAATGATTTTAATAATTTCCTGCTGCCTTACCTGGAACATCTAACACCTGGATTTACCTTATGTTTTATTTATCATTAGATTACTTGATAGATGCTACCTGTACTAGTTATATTTCTATATAAGATCAATCTGAAGACTTGAAATTTATGTGCTTCTAAGTTTGGGGTATTTTAAAATGTGTTCATAATATTTACCTGTGCTTCTTAAATAGCTTGTTTTTTCAAAACAATTAAATATACCCATTTTTTTTAAAATAACCAAATTATAACATATATGCTTATCTGCAGTCCTTTTACATTTCAATGAAAATGTTCTTTTTGGTCTGTTCAAGTCCATTCTATCACTTTGACTTCAATAAAATTTTACAGGTAAAACCAAAAGCAGAATATGTCTTTGTAGATCAAAATGATGAAAAAAATCCATGAGATTACATCTATGAAATGAAGAAACAGCATTATGTGAATGGCCACTTACGTGTTTGAGAGTCTATCCAGTGCTAAGCTCTGTTTGTACCCCACCCAGCTAGTCCAAAACACTAAAATGCATTAATTGATTCTCCTGACAGGTCTGCTTTTTGGTGCTGAAAAGCACTAACAGAATACAGCCTGCCATGCTGTTGCACTGGGGAGTCCTTTTTAGGGGATATGAAGTGAAAGATTTGTGCACTTTCTTCCCACATATCTTAAATCAGTTTTTTTGAGGTTGTGGGTAGACATGAAGGGCTGAATTCTGAAGTCTTGTTTTATATCTTTCCCTGGGGCACATAGTATCAGACTGGAAATAAATAAAGATTTAAGATTGCAGGATTTGATGCAGAACTATAAATTATACATTCTCAATTGGCAGATAATGGGAAAAGGAAAGAGAAAGACTTTGCCAACCCTTGTTGTTTTATTGCTATAGTTACAACATTTGGTGGGGGACTTTTTTGTAATTTGATAGAAATCCCAACTGGCGTTAAAAAATAAAACAATTCTAACCTTCCTGATAATGGGAAAATCTTAAAAAATGATCCAAATAATTATCTCAAGACTCAATAGCTTGAAAGCAAATGTAAAGAATGGAAATTTCTTGTATCTTTGAAAATTCTTTCGATTACGACAATCTGATAGTCTCATTCAGGGTTAGCAAATCCTGGACTGGCAAAGGCTATATTCTTTGAATTCCACAGCTACAAGTATAAACCACCTGAAGAAACTAGGCTTAAGGTGACTCATTACAGGTCACATGAGACATAAATATAAATGAAAATTTAAAATGTCTGTGCTTTTCATGAGACACTGATAGAATAATTTCCCTGTCCTTCCCTGTTAACCAACAGTGGAAATAAACTGTGAGTTTTCTACTGTGAAGTAAGGTATGTAGCCACTATATGTAGATCATCTACCAAACTGACATCACGGGCATTTTTCAAAATAAAGTTATGATAGACTGAAGCATATCTTTCACCATATTTAGCCTGTGGTGTTAGTAGAAAACATTTCTACATCACTTTCCCCAATGAGGATGCTAAAATCAATAAGTTTCAGTTTGAAAT
The DNA here is from genome assembly GCF_023634155.1 of Falco peregrinus. Lineage (NCBI taxonomy): Eukaryota > Metazoa > Chordata > Aves > Falconiformes > Falconidae > Falco > Falco peregrinus. The sequence continues at coordinate 15,817,998 of NC_073723.1, forward strand.
CTGTCTACTGGATGCTTTGTATCTTTTCCAGTAAATAGGATGTTCACACTCAGGAACAAACCAATGGACTTCTGGCAACAGAGATGATTGAATGGTTTGAGTTTTCTGGAAGAGAGTTTTTCTGGGGAAACTTAATTCGAAAGCTATATAAATCAATTCAACCTAAGTTTAGCATTAGTATGAAGCATGGAGCAAGTTCCTTGGAGCATTTCACTCCACTGAGCTGCTGAAGCTTCACAAAAATAGAAACCAGCCACAGGTGCTATACTGAGCATTGCCCTGACATAAGGAAGTCTGCAGGGGGCATACAATTACCTACCTGACACTACCCAACGGTGTGGCCACATGTGGTTGTCAGTTCTAACCATCTCCCGTTCCCCTCTTGAATAGTACAATTTTAGAAAGAAACCTTCATTTACTAGGAGGAGCTAGTCTAAATTCAGAATCAGCCAGTCGTTTTACGCTGCTGTTTCAAGAGCTAAATGGCCTGAGATAAACTGGCAAAGGGAGTACTCAGCACTTCTTTCTTCTCCCAGCCCAATGATAACTAGACTAGGCAACAAGAGGAGGAATTAACCAAAATCATGATGGATATTTGTAGATGCAAGGAAATCAAAGGGATGTGGTTACAGGTAGTGCTTCATATTTTCCCCCTGTAATGATGAGGATGACTCAACTAATTCCTTTAAAAAAATCAGAACTGTCTACCTCTCAGTAGTTCTGTTATCAACTGCCTTTCATTATTAGGTGGAAAACCAAAGTCAAGTGAAATCCATTGCAATTAAATTTCCACTGTGTATTCAACCTCTTGATAGAGCTAACAGTCAGTTGCATTCATGGACAGCTTATGTGACTGGTGGATTAGCTGTTCTGGAAGAGCAGGGGCTTCAGAGGTGACTACACAGTGTTCTCTGCTTCCCACGCTTACCTGCTTGTCATGGTATCCATATTGTCTGCTACCTAATAGAATAGAGAGTTTGTTTTCTTGTTTTCATGGCACTGTTTTAACCACATCGCCTATAGGGAGAACTTTCTGTCTCTGAATGGAATTCACCAAAGAAACATTTCAGTGATCAGTCTTATTCTCCAAACAGACTGTGTGTCTCTTTCTCTGACTACTCGTATCATTAGATAGCCATAGCCATATTCTAATTATTACCTCTCTCTTACTTCATCTGTCTTCAAAACTGGACTTATCAAACAAGCCCCAGAACCTGAAGACAGAAATTCAGACCCACTTAAAGGCATGTTTTTATAGACGTGTGGCAGGATAGCTGCAAAAAACTGTGTTCTGCTTGTCCACAACCTGCCTGCCGAGAACAGATGGGAACCAACCTTGTGGTTTCTAGTTTGCTAAGTATAAGAGTTTGCACATTGTAGACCTCACAGGCTGCAGTCACCTGTGTCGTAGTAACACAGCTCCAGGATGTAAATATAGTAACAATTTTCAAGGTTTAATTTGCCAGACAGATCAAATTATTGGTGATTAAGTTCATTTTCATAACTTCTGTTTTTGATTAATTAGTATTAAGATACATTTGCTTGGCAGTATTTACCAGACCATCTGTACTTTATTGAATATCTTTCATTGATCTAGTTGGAAGGCTAATATTGTCTGCACAGTCAGATTCCAATATCTATCCAATAGCTCACTTCCAATGCTATCCGAACTGATGATATATTTTATAATGGCAACAATAATTATTCCAAACAAGATGGGGAACCAAGACATGGCCAAAGCCTTTTTTAAGCAATATTGTTAACTTTTACTTCTTGTACACTGCGTGCCTTCATTAATAGTCATCTGGAGACCTATTTAAAGGTTTGCAGAGATTTCTAGAACCTTGCTCTCACATTATAATTTTTCACTCTGAATTTTGTGGGAAATTTTGGAGCATTGGTGGGAGAAACTATTACCTAAAAAAAATTGTACTTTCAAGCCAGGACTCATCATTTCAATGATATTTTGCCCTTGTCAAATTCTAACCACTCTTCTATTGTGCCTTTGTTTTTTTAAAAAAGAAAGGATGTAAATTTATTTTTAAAAATAAATATTTTTCATTGGTGAGGTCTAGGTTTATGAAACTCACAGATCCAAGCCAGAAGAGACATTGATCAATGTGTGTTTTGTGCACCTACCTTTTAGCTATCATACCCAGCCACCCTTCCTTGTGGTTTACGTTTTTGACAAGTTTGACATTCAGCTTTCAAATGGTTGTTGGAGAGCAAAAAATAAAATATTTTCTATCTTTATCATAGAATCACAGAATCATAGAGTCATTTATGTTGGAAAAGAATTTAAGATCATCAACCCCAACTATCAACCTACTGCTGCTGTGTCCACCACTAAACCATGTCCGTAAACACCGCATCTATGTGTTTTTTAAATACCTCCAGGGATGGTGACTCAACCACCTCCCTGGGCAGCCTGTTCCAATGCTTGACCACCCTTTCAGTGAAGAAATTTTTCCTAATAACCAATCTAAACCTCCCTGGAGTAACTTGAGGCCATTTCCTCTTGCCCTGTTGCTAGTTATCTGTGAGAAGAGACCTACCCTCACCTGCCTACAGGTAGTTTTACAGAGCAATAAGATCCCTCCTGAGTCTCCTCCTCTCCAAGATGAAACAGCAGCAGTTCCCTCAGCTGCTCCTCATAGGACTTGTGCTCCAAACCTTTCGCCAGCTTCATTGCCCTTCTCTGGACATGCTCTAACACCTCTACATTCTTCTTGAAGTGAAGGGCCCCAAACTAAACACAGCATTTGAGGTGTGGCCTCACCAGTGCCAAGTATAGGGGGACAATCACCTCCCTTGTACTGCTGGCCACACTGTTTCTGATACAAGCCAAGATGCTGTTGGGTTTCTTGGCCACCTGGGCATACTGATGGCTCATGTTCTGCTGAAGGACTGAGGCTACAAGCTTGCATGGTGTTTTACTACAGTTTACTTTGTGTAAACTTCTTCTGTTACACTAGAAACTGTGTTATAGAAAAAAAAAATACATCTTATATGCAGAGCTGATAATTCATTATTAGCTTAATTAAAATCTTGATAATCTAATAAAAATAGAGCAAACACCTGTTATTGGTGCAGTGACATTGACAATGACAGAACAAACTATCTAATTAATCCAGGAAAGTCTTCATATAATAAAAAAATATAATAAACTTCATAAATTAAATCATTATATACATTTTCTTAAAACCCCTTTTCTGTGAAGTTTTGCTCAACTTTTCATTGGTTTTCTGGGTCCTAAATACAATGGCAGCCATTTTTCTTGAAAAAAAAAAAAAAGGAAAGTAGGGTGGGTTGCACTAAATCCTCAGCACCAAAAGCTCTTTGCCAGAGGACTGCAATGCAGATGCTGGTAGTTTATTATCCTCATCATTGGGTTCAATTAGAGCAGGTTTTTATACTTCTAACATGCTCTGCACCCTATCTTTCTGTGTTGGTCTACAGTTCCAGATTATGTCTGAATTTACTTTATATTGCATATTTTAAGTATATTGGATAGTTGATCCTTATTAATTTTATTATCACTAAAACTTTTCTTACTCAGCTTCTGAAATTGCATTCCTTTAACAGTCTGTAACTGAACGTTGCTGAGTTTTTGTAACTGTAGAGCCTCTGGTGTAATCCATTGCTTCTATTTTCACAGCCTGTGCTATCTCTTCACACTTGCACTCTGTACCACATCATTATTCTACCGTCATATTTAGTTCTTTCTAAAGAGATTAAGTATTGTTAACACTACCTGTCATTTACAGATAATATGTGCAAATTATTTTAGCAATAGGCTTTACACTGCACAGTTATGCAAAGCAAAGCAAAACAACTTAGGTAATAGTTACCTGCTCACCAGGCAATTGCTGTAATCTAAACCAAAGCTCAAGGCATGGTCTAGACAAGTCCAGACAGCAAGCCTGACAAACCCCAGTACAGAGGCCTTGCAGCTTTAGTCTAAAGCCTTTGATTTTTTTTTATTAGCAGCAATGGCAACACTGGAGGTACTGGGTTACACAATATGAAGATTCCTCATAAATTAATTGGACTAGCGGCACCTCAGCAAAGATCTGAGTGCTGTTTCAGTATGGAAGGAGGGGCAGCCTACAGTGCAGATGGCTACATCTCCAGCTTGCTGAAACCATGTCTGCCTCTTGGTATGACTCTTTGAACATGCATTGCCATGTGCAGAACAGCAGCTCTGACCACTCCTGCCTGCACTATATAGTGTCTATTTCTCCTCTCACCCTTTTAGAAAAGACCCTATTCATTTTTCTGTCTATTGACAGGCATGTAAGGCCAGCACAGGAGGAGATATATAAAGTTTCGGGAAGAGAGAGACCTATGTCTTCACACAGTTTATATTCAACATGAGCTGATCTCTCTGTAACAGCTTTACTTCAAAAGGATTTAGGTTCCTAAATGTGTTACTGTCTCTATCTGAGTCTACCTGTTTCACCTATATGCTGTCTAAACTTAACAGGTGAGTCTGCAGGCATGTCCAAGGTAGTCCTCTTGGGCATGGCTCCAGGGAATGCTCAGATGGGTAGTATTTGGAGAAATATTCTCTTGCTGGATGTATTTACAGGCTTATGGGTTTACTCCCTGCATGAACAGAAACAACAATTTAAAAACTGTCACGAGCATGGCCCTTAAAGTTAATGAAGACAGCTTTTGAGCTGTGAAGTTCTGCCAATGAAACAGGAACATAATATTTAACAGTGTCGTGATGCTGTGATGTGTGACAGCAACAGAAATCAAATAAAAGGATAACAAAATTTTCTATTTCCAGCTAGTACTGCTCCACGTGGCCTGGGTGGTTTATTGTGTAAAAAAAATGTGGCCTTGGAGGGGTTAGGGAGAACTTTGCTGTTGACAGGATTCTCATCATGCTGGCTGAGGATATATGAGGGTGAAAATTACTGTTTAATTTGAATCCAAGAACCAAATTTCTTTCCTATTATTAAAAAAAAAAATAGAGCCATGCTTGGTTTAAGAACAGAAGAGAGACTTTATAGTCTCTTTTGCCTGTAATTGCAGCCAGTAACAGTTGCAATTAAAGTAATGTATTTTTTAATATAACACCTCCCCCCCACCCCACCCTCCACCACCCAAAGGCTACCTTTTATTCACTGACTTTTAAAAACTGTTAAAAAATTGCTACAAATGTGAAGGAGTTGAAGTATATTTTCTCATTAAAAATTTCTTCTGTATTAATTTCTTGTCTCTTCTCCCAGATGACAGGCAATGGGACAAGAGGAAATGACCTCAAGTTGTACCAGGGGAGGTTTAGATTGGATATTAGGAAGAATTTCTTCACCAAAAGGGTTATCAAGCCCTGGAACTGGCTGCCCAGGGAGGTGGTGGAAGCACCATCACTGGAAGTGTTCAAAAAGTGCAGAGATGTGGTGCTTAGAGGCATGGTTTAGTGGTGGACTTGGCAGTCCTGGATTAGTGGTTGGACTTGACAGTCTTAAAGGTCTTTTCCAACCTAAGTGATTCTCTGATTCTACCATTCTATCAGCTTCAGTGAGCTCTGTTTATCACTCATGCTCGGGAGTTTCTGATTCTGAACATGAAAGCCACAAAAAACAATTTACCCCTTTCTTACTCGTGTCATTCATATTATAAAAGGGCAATTATGGTCATCATTATTACTTGGACTAAATATATATCTGTACCTTGTAAATCTACTTTACATCTGAGGATTTTGCAATGTACCGTAATTGAATTCACATTTTCTGGCATCTGTTAATAACCTTTCCTGTTCTTAGTATTACAGTGAAGTAAAATGCTCGTAAGTGGATGCAGAATACAGCAAAATGACAGTCTCCTCTGCCTCCTGTGTTACAGATATTTCAGGCAGTCTAGATGTTTCAGCAATTTAGGGCTCAGTAGCTGTGGCCGCTGTAACACAATCCAAGTGTATCTTGTTTTTGCAAGACTACTGTTTCACTCTCCAGGAGGTCACTGTGAGTCTGTGAGAGAATACACCTGGTTTTCCAGGGTTTCCAGAGGGAACAAGTTTAATTTGGGAAGTAAGACAAGTTCAGTGAAAGGTTGATTGATGAGGACTTCCAAAGTCGGGCTTGCCTAGGAGACACTGGTGACTCTGTCTACATGACACAAATGTCCATTCAAGTGTCCAAAGGGACAGAGAGACAAAGCAAAAGACATGCAATTCTCACAGCTTTTATACCACCATTTTCACATACAACAGCTGCAGGACAAAAACTGATGTGTCTGAGTTTCCATTTCCCCAGCTGGGGTACCTACAACACTGCACCAATTGGTGAAGTATTACAGTTGGGTTTTTTTTCAGAATAAGAAAAAAGGAAACTGAAAGTGATTTCACTAATAACCACAGGGGATTCATGGGCTGCCACACAGTTAACAGCAACTATAAACTCAATTTTTAGTGTTTCGATACAAGTTCCATGGTGAACTGGGAAAAAAATTCCAGTCAGAAAAGTTTCACAGAAGATTTCAGAAGTGAAAAGGAAGGAAATGTGGAGGTAGTTGCCAGTTCTTAGGAAAGCATCCCTAATAACCGCCTTTGTTTATCCTTTATTTATTGTCCTTAACTCCTTCCCATCATCTTGTTTTATCTACCTGTCATCTCTCATTTTATTTGAAGATTAAGCCCCTTAAAAAAACAAACAAACAAACAACAAAAAAAACCAGCCATCCTTATTTTTCTTTTTATCACATCACCACATTTCATACTTGGCACCTTTCTTCTTCTCAAAACCTTTGTCTAGAAATATGAAGCAGCAGGTAATTAATAGTTATGTAATTTTTCCTGGTTTATTTTAATTTTTCCATTGCACCTATTCACAGTAATGGTGACAGTTGAAAATGCCTCCTCTTTACCACTCCTGAATATATTTCTCGTATGAGCTTCAAATTTCAATTCCTGTAAATAGCTTGGTGATCATACTTTCCTGTCAACTCCCCTCCCTCCTCCTGACTGTGGCCAATGCTGTGCTTAATGACTTCATTTCCCAACATTTTCCATATCAAGACTTTTATAGATAAAAATAAAACAATAACAAAATGAACAAAAGGCTATGGTACTGTTTCACACTGATATGTGGCTCAGAAGAAGAAAGAATCCACCCAAAAAAAGCTGTTTATGCCTTATATGTTGGTCTAAACCATGGATGTTAGGTACACAATTATGTCACTTTATCTATATATTAATACCTCTTCCCTCCCTACCATCTGTAAGGTGTAAAAGCACTGGTGAGGAGAAGTTGGGTCTGTTTCCTACTTTTACCTGATTTATTTGACAAATAAATCTCTGTGTCTGCATTTATCTTCATCTGTATTGCATGCTCTTAGGTACTCCTCTTGGTCTCTGCATGTCTATGTATATGGCACATGCATTCAACAATGTCCTTGTACTTTTGGATTTGAGATGTTTTGTTCAAAACAAAGCAAAATTGAGCAATATTAGAAGTCACGGTATCGCATGAATTTTGAAGTCATCTCCTAGGTAGGTCCAAAGCCCTGCAAGTCATCACCTTAACCAAGAAGGAGTCAGATTGAAGGCAGCATTTGTTAGTAATGGCAATGGCTGTAAAATATAGTTTAATCCCCTGCATTGAGTCCTGGTAAAATCGTATTTATTATACTGATCTACAAAGGTTACATGGGTTCCATTGGGCATCAGGACAAAATTGGAATTGATATTACAGCTAACAGTATCCCAGAAGGCAAATGTTGTGACAACGAACTGTGAAAGGGCAAACTCTAAATGCTGATAGAAAAGGTTAACAGCATGCTGAAGAATGTAATACAAAAGGAACACCCTATACTCTACAAATTTGACATAGAAAGTATGTAAGGAACAATTCCAGAGACAATGAATACCAAGAGAAAAAAGGAAGCCCACAACATTAAGCAGAAAAATGAGCATATTTTCTGAGGCTAACGAAGCCTTCTTAAAAAACATATGGGAATCTTGTGTAAATAACACGATGTAAGACAGATCTTGTCCAAATAAGACAGGCGCCAGGTCTGGTGTAAATCAGAAATAAGGAAAGCCAAGGGAAGCTTGGAAAAGTGGCAAAGTAAATGATAATAATAACACTGAGTTGTTATATGTAACAGGAAAAAAAAGAGAAAAAAGAAGGAAACACATGAAGGAACACAGGATCCAAGGAAATACTGACAAGAGAAGGGCTATAACTGAGATTAAAGAAAAAGCAAAGGAATTTAATGTTCTTTTTAACCAATCTTTATGGCAGATAAAGGACAGAGAAATTTTTACTTAAAAGTCCTTTTTGTATCTTTCTTCCGTAACTTTGAAGTCCCCAAAGGGAAAACTTAGAAAGAACTTACAAGGTCTCAAGTGCAGTAGTAAATAAGCTGTCATAGCTGTGTTCCATCTGGGATCAGAGTGAAATAAAGTGTGAAAAAGGTGACATACCTATGAACTTGCTACTTCTGCAAAAGAGCTGTTCTCCTGTGTAGGAGAGGCAGGAAAGGTTCCCACATTTCCCTGGAGTTTCTTCTTTTATCCTGATGGCTTTTTACTACATCCTTCCGGGGCTTTAAGCAATCCCCTCTGCCTCTAGAAATCTAGGGTATTCAGAGTTCCTCTTAATCTCCCACCTTTCACATTCCTATCTTTCTTGTCCATCTTGTCCATCCAGTGTTTTCTGCAGGCTTCAAATCATTCCTTTCTAACATGCTTCTTCATTTCAACATCTCAACAAGAAACCTGTGGTTCCTTCCTATTCTTTTGCTAGAAGTGTGCATTGGCTATTTAGATGTGTAAACTCTCAATGATGGGGACTTTAGGAATGCCACCTAGTAAAAGGAAGGAGGGAGGGTGATACCATAGGTAGGTGAGAAGCACTATGAATATTAAAAAAAACCTACAGGTGCTGAGGATGCAGTTGCTTTCACATACATTTTCACATTTTAGATAGGTGAGAAAGATTTTCCAGCTTCAGTCATACACCAGCTGGGCATCCAGCTTTATTGTCAGCAAAGAGAGGACAGCTGGCCACATCCAAAAAGAGGTAGCTGGTAAAGGTGTTTTGGTGAGCAAGGTTGATTTTACTTGTGTTGTGGTGACAACGCATAGTGCAGAGGCTCATGGGAATACAGTGTAAAGTCAACAGTTTTTTATGTCGATTTCTAATGAAGCTATTAAAAAAAATAACATAACTGGTTTGAGGTTTCACTAAAATTAGAATGACTCCAAAGGGAAAGCAAAGCTGTTTGGGTTTGGGGAAGATTTATTTTCTGAGTTTGAACCATTTATTTAACCCTAACTTAAAACAAACAAGAAAAAAGTATATGTTTTTTTTCATGCTTTTTCCTTCATTTCATAGATATCAGGGATCAAATTCAGAGCTGAGATTTACGCTTGCGGGAAACAAATGAAGTGTCAGCGGAGTGGGAGGAATAAGAGTTGTTATCCAAAATGTTCCTGACACCATCACACCCCTTCAAGTGTTTGTTAAATAATGTATTAATAGTACATACAGCCTGGGAAAACGTCATTCTGAACAGATGCTGTAGAGAAGGCAAATGTTGTGATCACTGTGGTAACACAACAGGCTGGGTTCTAACCACTGGCCTGGCAACAAAACCTGTTCAGTCCCAATTGCTCTTAGAAATATTTAGTATTACTTTCTGTCTGCAGCTCCAGTATCTTTACGGTTCCAAGTGCAGCTTTATGGGAAGCACAAATTCGGCAAGGGTTGCTGATGCTATATGCAACAGTCATCAGTGCACTCTCTTGCCTTCTTGCTTTTGCTCTGGCAGGCTGTCATGTTGTATTTCAAAATGGCCAAAACCTTAAACACCCCAAATCCTTGATGACCTTAATATCTGGTCTCAGGCAAATACCAGTAATGATCTGCATTTAGCTCATGTGTCTGTCTCCATAAAAAACTGTTGGTCTAGACATTGTATGTGAAATAATAAACCTGACTCTGAAAAGCCATCAGTCTGAGGTGTGAAACTTCCCCACTTACTAGAAAAGGGCACCACGTTTCACTGCACATTAAAGACTTGTTAGAAGTTTAGACAAGAACAAAGATTGTTGTTAACCCTCTGGCAACACAGATAAAACTTTTGTGCCAGACCCACGGGTATTAGCATCTTCAAGTAAGTGTGATGAGAAGAACAGCTAGTCTGCCTTCTGCTTGGATCGGAGACATGGTACATAGGAAGTGTGGATGACCCCAACAGATGTATCGGAACTGTAAAAAAATGTATGCCCTAAATGTTTGGACTGGTTTTGTGCAGGTGATCTTAGAGATCAGTTGTTGGTGAGAGCTGAAGTTTCCAGCAGCAAAGAAGAGAGCTTGTTAGTGAATCAGCCAATGCCTACAGGGTGAGAGAAAGGGTTGGAGGTTATCTCTAGGCAGGTTGATGTATTTTTTCTTCTTTTCACTTGTATAAAGCTTTGCAGATGCGTCTGCTTTGGGTTTAGTAAACATAGCCTTCTTTCACCTTCCTCTGGCTTGAATTAAGTATGATTTTCAGGGTCACAGTAACTGCCTACGATTAGGGCACTTCATATCTCCAGGTATGGTGCTTAGGGACCAGGAGGTATCCAGCTCCTGCATCTGTCACTGCTGCATATCCAGAGGGTACATACTTAAACTGCACAAGCTATTTTGGGAAATGGAAATTCACAGGCCTTAGGGAGTTTCTTCCAGTGAACACTGACAACCAGAAAACTATTCTTACACTTAGCAAGATAGTGGGAAGCACACCTCAACCAGTGGTTTCAAGGGAGGCTGTGTTGTCAATTAATTTATAGTTTTAGATCTCCACAGCAAAAAGAGGCCCGTGAAGCCTATGTAGGTAAAAATGGGCCTGCTTTTTAAAAAGATGTAGCCAGTCTAAACAGAGGGTTTGCTTCATGGATGGCAATGTAAGATCTCGTAGATTGCTTCAACTAATCTTTGTTAGAACTTTCCAGTCTGACCGTGGGGGGTCAGCCCTGGCAAAAGGCCCAACTCCCAGCCAGCTGCTCAATCACTTCCCTCCTCAGCAGGACAGGGGGAGAAACAGGATGGAAAAGCTCATGTGGTCATGGTGGGAGAGGAAGATCACTTGGCAGGTATCATAACTGGCAAAAGAGACTCGCCTTGGGGAAATGTAGTTTAGCTTAATGTCAATTAAAAATAGACCTCAATGGTGAGAAACAAAGACAAAACCTAAAATGCCTTCCTACCACCCCCTTTTACCCTGCCCAGCTGCCCCCTCAGCTCCCGGCCCCTCTGCCCCCGCGGGCCGGGCCGGGCTGTGCCGGTGTGGGCCGTGTGCCAGCCCGTGTGAGCCCCTCAGCCCCGCTCCCGCCTCCTGCCCCGTCTCCCTGCGCCAGCGCGGGCCCTGCCCCGGGCTGCAGCCCTTCAGGGACCCCCTGCTCCCGCCGGGGCTCGCCAGGGCCGCAGCTCCTGCAGGAAAGAGCCCCCAGCTGCGGCCTGGGGCCCTCCCCGGGCTGCGGGCTGGGGCTCTGCCCCGGCGGGGGCTCGCCAGGGCTGCAGGGGAGCCCTGCTCCGGGCCTGCGGCACCTCCTGCCCTCCTCCTGCTGCGGCCTGGGGCTGCCTCTGCTGCTGCTCCCCCCTCGGCTGCCTCCTCCTCTGCCTGGGCCGCCTCTGGCCCTTGCCCAAACCTGTTTCCCCCCTCCCCGGTGCCCCCGGCTCCGCTGAGGGGCTCAGCTGAGCCCTGCGGGGGGCTGCTGGGGCCGGCTGGGGCCTGGTCCAGGGACCAACACCCAGGGATGCCTCATACCCCAGTGTATACCTGTATCAGATACCTTTCCACTCACTGATCATTACAGTGTTGTTAATCCTGTTTTAATCAGGAAGTACCAGGAGATTCAAAGTCATTATAATCTTCAAAACCTTTAACTACCTGTGTCAGCTAAAGACTGGATTTTTTTACCCACACCAGCATATCAGTAAAAGCCCTACTATAGACCTTGAAAAACGTTTCACTTTTAGTATTTTTTGTTACTGTGACATATGATGTGATTGATTGTGGCAGCTCCTCAACCAGATGGGACTGTTACTAGTGTTGCCAGTGAAACGCTGGCGTCACCTGGGGGCTGATCCCTCCCCACCTCACATCTACCCCAGCTCCCTGCCGCCTCCCTGCCAGTCCTTCTCTGTCCAGGTAGCTCCCAGCATGGTACCTCCACTTGAACTAACACTTCTACATCAGCTCTGATTTTACAACCTCATCTTGAAAGCAGACCTCAAGCCAGACCTCTTTTCCCGTGTTGCTCCCGTGTTGGCTGGATGTTTAACTAGTGCTAGGGATGATACAGTGAAGGAAGTGCTCAGAAATTGTATTTAATTACTTTTTTTTAACAGATGAAATGCCTATGTCCATAAGAGCATCATCATTTCTTCCCATTCCTTCCCTTGTGTAACAGACAAACAGCTTAAGGCAGAAAATGCTTTCAGATCCGCTTGACAATAATAGAGGTTTTATCTCCATAGAAAGAATAAAATGTCAGTAGATAGATTGGAGAGCAAAATGTGATTTAACAGCTTAAATCAAAGCTTAGAGATTCCAGTGAAAACATCCTTGTGGAAAGACTGCAATAGGAAAAACAAGTAGTTATGAAGATCATCAAATCAAAGGTTTCCAGATATCAAATTTAGGTGATTTCTTTGGAAAGAGCTTAGCATGAAGTTGAATACACCTCCACACATAAACAAACACCCCCACAGTCTTACGTAAGCTTGGTTTAGATCCAAAAACAAAGAGAGGAGAATCTTAAAATGGCACACTCAGGTTTTGTTAGCATTTTTACTTAACTTTCTTTACGTCTGTGCTCCTTCCTCGTATGTGAGGCTTTCCTTTTTATTACTTGATGTGCAACTTTTCTGTCTGAGATCATTCACAGAGACAATACAAAAGAAGGAACTTTTTGATCCTGACTTCACAGAAAAAGTCAGTAATGTATTGCAGAGAAGAGTTAAACACTACATGAACAGAAGGGAGAAAGCTGGCTGGTGGTTATGCTCTGCCCAGTGACCGTTGTCTCTCAACTCTGTTCCTTGGACATTGTTGAAACAAGAAGCAATTCAGCCATGCACTGGAATTAGTTCTGCTTTCTGCTAACCTTTTTGACAAAATAATACACTGTGGAGGAGCACATGCTGCTAAGGGGTATTTAGAATTAACAGTGAGGTTGAGGTCATTTTCCCCTAGCAAAGTACAATGTAGTGCATTCTACAATCACTTGTCAGAGCTGTCAGTCACCTTGTCACTTTTGATTGCCTCTCTAGGAGTCCCAGAGTGGCTTGACATGGCTCCAGTCAAGGAAGTCTAGTGACAAACATGTCAATGGCTTCGCTAGGAACCTGGCATGCCAGCCACTATGTGATGCATATTCTTCATGATCTCAGAATAACAGACACAAACATAAAAACATTTTTAAAAGAGCCTGTGTACCTCAAAAGATGCAAGAAGTCATTAGCTTTTAAAGCACAGTCATTGTAAAAACACTGGCTTTTCCCCAAAAATATTTAGTCACTTTAATGGTGGCTGCCACTAATAGAAATAATTTATATTCCATGTACATGGTATTCAAGCTGAGAAAGAGTGGAAACAAGACTGTTAAGACAGTGCAGCATGCAACTTTTGCTCTCAAAATATTGTTGCAATACACTGAATACTTCTCTGCATCCTTCTCTGTAATCACACTTAAGTCTTCCAGTTGCGGAAAGTCTGTATCCCAATGCATTGATTCTCAAATGCACTTCAGATAATAAGATTTTTATAGTGTGTGTGTGTGTGCGTTACCAATCATTAGCACCAACTCTTATATGTATTATCTCACTTTTAACTTTCTTGGCAGCTAAGGAAGTTTCTGGAAAGGCTGTCCTTTCACTCCATGAGGGCAGTTTGATGTTGGCATCAAGGAGAACCTTTCTGGTTCTGAGGAGACTGGCCTTTGTCCTACTGTAAATTTAATATTTTAAGTGCCTTCTCATATCTGTCATCAGCTGCTCATAGTTACTCAAGAGGGGTAACTGCAGTTTAATGGGGTGCATATTTTACCATCTCCACATCTGTCTTCTAGTGGTATTTGCAATAGTGAGAGCTGGAGTGAATTAAATGACCATTCACAGCCTTGTTACAAAACTCTCTTGCATGCTGCAATTTTTTTTTCTGAGATAACAGTCTCTTCTTGAGGTCCTCCACAGCATACGTCTAAAGCATCTTCAGCTTTTCTCTGTGTATCTCTCCTTTGTACTGCACTTTTTCCATTGTCATTTCTGTTACTGTTGGAATTATGGGCACCAAGATATAACAACATCTTGACATCGGATATTGTACAAAGTTGTTGTTAATTAGTGTCTTTTGTGATAGTGTTTCTACATCCAGGTATAGCCTGCCATAGATTGATGCTTACAGCTTTCTTTAACAGTGTCTTAATCATTTCAACTGCTAATTCAGTACTGACCTTTGAGTGGCTGAAGGAAGGTAGTGATGTGCAGTGAGTGAATTCTTATTGCTGGGTAAATTGTACAAACTGCCTGTCAGTAAACTGCAGTTCGCTGCCTGAAACAAAACGGGCTGGGATAGCAGGCCTGGTGGAAAAGCCCCAGTGCTCTGTCTGTAATGGGGGTTCTGACACTGTCAGACAAATTGCTTACTTTGCAGAAACCAGAGTAACAGCTTGCAGTACTGAAGCACTGAAAGAAGTAATTAACCAAAATATTTGTTTCTGCTTTGTTCTGTGGTCTGCAGGGTGCACAGTCCCTGGATATTATCTCTTCCTTCTGCTTTCCCTGCTTTCCACAGCTTTTATGAAAGCTAGAGACAATCATGAACGTTACTGGAGGAGCTAGAGCTTGCACAGAAGTAAAATGTGTCTTTGTCCTCCTCATAGCTTTGGGGAGAAAATTTATGTATCTCCAGCTCTCTTGTATCAGCCTGTAGGTTTTGCACTTCAGCAGCATGAACAGGTGATGGTTTGTAGCCAAGATGTGACTTTTTGAGAAATATTCCTTTTTGGGGTATAGTTGATTTACGTATGAATGTTTTAGTTGAACTTCTCCCTGACTGCACACATACATCCCTTTTCATGTGAGTGGTGACTTCTTCCTGTCAGTAAGAGGTGGACCTGATAGGAAAGCCATGTGACGTGGCCCCCTAGGCTTTGCCTTACTGCATCACCATGCAGTGCTGCTTGCCCATTTACACAGAAGCAGTTACAGTTGGCATTGCTGCTTTCCAGGTCTTTGCTACAAACTGAATTGTGTGAAAGCAACAATATCCACATTTCCTCCTTGTCCAAGTGTCACCTAAAAAACTCAGACTGCATAGGCAGCTCAAAAAGAAGATGTTGATATAAAAGTTTGGATTTTGTTTTTTTAATTTTTAGGTATGACTCTGCTTCATTGCCTATTTGTTGTCCAGTCTCAGATTATAGCTCTTGGGAGGTGAGTGAGGGTCCTGAATATCATGCTACAGTAATAGAAAGCAATCTTGTTCTGATGTATTTTTAGCTTTGCTACCCTGCTATTCCTAGTAGATGGACAAGACAGTGGATGTGACCTGCCACATCTTGTCTCTACTTTTTTCAATTCCAAACACCAGTGTTGTCATCTGCCACTCTGAAAAATCTTCTTGCGGGCCACACAAATGCTCTTTACCACAGGTATGATTCCATATGACCTGCTCAGTTACATATGTCTACCAATAATATCAAAGATGTGTTGAGGCAATTGCCCTCCTATTGAAATAGTTTCCAATGACTATCTCTTAACAATGTCTGTCTCTGGTCCCAAGCACTCCAGTTTGGCCTTGAGTGATTCTTTTTTGATGTAAGACTTTGACAGTGGTCTCATTTTGGTTCTTTCAATCTATGCAAATGTGCAGCTTCCTTGTCCTTCAGTAGATATACTTCTGCTTATCTAGCCTGTAAAACCATTAATGATGATGCTAAAAGGACTTACTTTCTTCTGTTAATTTACTTTGGATCATTATTCCAAGTAGATATTGCACCGAGTGAAGTATAACCTACAGGACCCCTGGAAAACAAGGAGAACTTTCCTGGCAGCCAGTTAAAAGCTCTGTTGCTAAGTTTCATAATGTATTGTTTGAGCTCAGTATTTTTCCTTTTTCTGTCACTTTTTTATTTCTGCCTGAACAGCCTGTCTCAGATTTAGCACTGGTAAGCTGATGCATCCACAAGTTTTAGTTGAAACTGGCTGAATATTAACAGAGTAAGCAGAAATGTTAGCCTTCATCCTTTCTTTGGCTTTCTGCTTTGAATGTGCATTACCAAAGTATCTTTGTGATTGGTCATGATATAATATTAATGTAACTTTTCTTGATTACCATATTGCTTTTTTCTCTGATGTATTTCTGAGGTACTCTTTGTACTGAGCTCACAACTGATGTCTCTGAAACTAAGCTGTTTCTGATGCCTGTGTTTGCATCTCCTTCTGCTCTAAACTTGCACAAAGCAGGATGGCTGGTTTTGTTGTTTTTATATGCATAAATATAATTCATATTCAGGTAAAATTATTTCCTCAAAATTACTGTATACTTTCTTCATATAAAATCCTTTTTAGTCAGGCTTTAGCATTTAAAAATTGTAAGATATCATTTATAACTGGCATATGTAGGGTATTTTCTGCACTATTCCCTAAATCTTTATTTGCATTCTGGAGCTCCTATTGGTTTCTGCTGCTGCTATGAATTAGCCTCATCTCAGGTTTCCACTCTTAGGCCGGGTAAATGCCTGCCCCATTTTCACAAATTATTTCAAATATGAGCTCTATTCCTGCTTTTGCATATACGCATGGATTTCAGAAAAGGTAGTTTGGCTTCCTGAGCATTTGTACTAAAACATTTCATTCGTTCTACTAAACACTCTGAAATGTGGTGAAATATTTGTATCTTCTTCAATTGTCTCAGATTTAATATTTGACATTGATGTGATGCCTTGTGAATTGGCAATGTTTTTGGAAATTTTTAAGGAATTACCCGAATTTGAGCTTGCCACAGCCCTACTCTATTATAGTGTTTTGAGTTCTTATTAATCCTGTACCTAGCTTGATAGCAAACTTGTAATTTTCCATTATAATTAAAAAAAAAAAAAAAGTGTGACTTAAAGGATTGGTTTGTGTGGATAGAGATGAAATTTGGTAGATTGTCATAACTGATGTTTTCATTGTGTTGGAGGAAATGATCGACTTATTTGTCCTCTTTTGAGATTACTTTGTCATTTTTTTGAACTCCTGGGTTCTGATTTTTCATCATGCTAACACCATACTTAGGATTCAGCAAAGGTGAAAAGAAACCAAAGGTCTGATTCAGTCTTTCCATTCCTTATTCCCTACGGTATCTCTGACATGGCTCTTCGCAAAAGTATCATTCTCTAAGGATACCATTGCAATGAATGTCCAGAAATAGTGCTCTACACGCATTGATGCATATCTGAGACTACAGGAGCACTGAACAACCTTTGGGATTTGACTGGGGCCGTCACTTGTCACCTGTGTCAAGGAAGGCCATGTTGTAGATGACAAGAGCCTGATACCCAGATCTGACTTCTGAGGTCCTGGTCTGCACCCCAGAGACATCCTATCTGTATCCTGAGACATACAGCAAACTCCCACCATGTGCCCTGTCTCAGAAGAAGGAGAAACTGTGTCAAATGCCAGGTGGGAGCCTGGGCAGTCCTTGATTTCGGCAGTTTGAACATCAGAATTCTGGTGAATCACAGCAGTATCTGCCCACAGATGGAGCATGTCTTTTCCCTGTATTGATGAAGAGGGACACAGTGCCATTAAAGCAGGCGTGGCTACTTACAGCAGGACTGGTTGCTGGAAATCTGACTGCTGCATTGGATTTCCCCAAGGTTTCCATTTCAGGGGAGTAGTGGTTTGTCCCATCCCAAACCAATATCCTCCAAATTGTAGTGGTCTAACTGACCATGGCAATGCCTCTGGGACAACGGTGTTTCTCCCTTTACTGCTTTATGTCCTCTCCTGGAGGAATGGACTCAGTAAAATTGTATGGACTTTATTGTATGGGATACAACCTGTTCATGTTCTCCAGATTTTCTCTAAAACAGAGAACATGAGAACTTTCCTTTTTCCTTAACAGAAGCTGAAATTATGTTATTGTCACAAGCCTAAGATATTTGTGGCTCAGGTTTATTGTTCTGGGCCAAAACCTATGGTTTACTCAAGCTCTGGCTCATGGAAGTGTTCCTCAGAGAATTACATCCCTTTGCTGGAGGACTTTCTGATGTATTGTTTTTTTTTACCTATTTATTTTTTAATTCTTTGGAATGAAAGATGATGAAACAGAACTATAACAATGCCATGGGGGTTTTTTTTGTGTGTGTGTGGTCAGGGAATTAGAATAACTAGGTTTTTTACCTGTATAAACATCCTTGAGACATTTATTCATACCCACTTGACTTTCAGAGAACTGCTGGATAATGTAGTATCCTACCCAGTATTCTCCCATCCTAGTTTTAAATATTAGTAAATGAGGGAAAATACATGCAATAATTAGGCTATTTTCAGAAGCTTAAAACTGAAAATTGAGGCCCAGAAGCAAGAAACAATTTGGTCTCAGAATTCAATGACAGAATACAATTAAGACTCCGGGTGAAATTAAGCTGCAATAACAGCCTTATATTTAAAAAACCCTTCGCAAACACTGCCCTGATGTTACCTGATTTGCTTAAATCCCTGTTCCAACTGACATGAATTCTATGGGATTGGAGAATTTAGTTTTAACTGCTCAAAGACCCTACTAGTTACTTGCTCAGTGAAAGAGAAATGGAAGTGCTAAAGGAGTGAGGATTGATGATGAGGAAGATTTGAAAGCCTGTTGTGCAGAGGATTAGAATGGAAACGCTCAACTTTTATTCAGATGTCATGGTTTAACCCCAGCTGGCAACTAAGCACCACACAGCCACTTGCTCACCCCACCCTCCAGCAGAATGGCGGGAAGAGAATTGGAAGGGCAAAAATTAGAAAACTCCTGGGTTCAGATATGAACAGTTTAATAATTGAAATAAAATAAAAAATAATGCTAATAAATTGTAATGAAAAGGAAAATAACAAAGAGCAGGAAAGACAAGTGATGCAAATGAAAACAATTGCTCACCACCAACTGACCAATGCCCATCCAGTCCCCAAGCAGTGGCCCCCAACCAACCTTCCTCCTAGTTTTATTGCGGAGCATGGTGTCCTATGCTATGGAATACCCCTGTCAGCTGTCCCGGCTGCATCCCCTCCCAACTGCTTGTGCAGCCCCAGCTACTTGCTGGTGGGGTGGGGTGAGAACCAGAAAAGCCCTTGCCTCTGTGTAAGCACTGCTCAGCAATAACGAAAATATCCCTATTATCAGCGCTGTTTCCAGCACAAATCCAAAACACAGCCCCATACCAGCTGCCATGGAGAAAATTAACTCTATTCCAGCCAAAACCAGCACATCAGAGACTCAAAGATATGTGATTCCAGAAATATGCTTTCAATCTCAGATAATATAACAGTTTTTCATTGCAGCTGCTTAAATATTTGAACTGTTTTTAAAGGTTTATGTGTACAATCCTGTCTGTTATAATGAATTAAATGCCTTTCTTGTCTTCTTTTTTCACAGTTTTTTCCTAAGGAATTAAAGTTTAACATTAAAAATATCAGCTTGAAGTTCCTTTCAACTGCAACTTGTTATACAATATCTCATATACAGACCTACATTTCTCTCAGGAACACCTTTCCTCTTTTCATGAGTTATGCGTGGAGTTGGAAGAAATTTCTAGCCATAAAGATCACTCATTCTTTCCCTCCTTCTCATTCTTGAGCACTTTATATATCACTGTCTGTCTTTCTCATCTGTTTGAAGGTTTACTGCCTTCCTTTTCAAGTTGGTTATGTTCTTTGAACAATACAGGAATCCACTGCTTCTAATATCTTTTTTTTATTATTTTTTGAAACTATTCTGTAAATTAGATTGCTTTCAGCAGATATTTCATGTGAAATAATAGTACAAAACGAAACTAATATCAGATCAAGAAAATGGTCCTCACAATGTTGTTTACCTGTTTTCTTTTGTCTTTGCTCCTTATTCCAATCATTCTTATGAAAAATGATTGACAATTTTGATATTGGCAAATCTCTCTCTCCTTTGGCCTGGTACATTGCTTCATCCATTTGTCAATCCAAAGTTATTCTGCTCTTGACTGTTACCTGTGGGGTGTTAGTTATTTGTTGTCATTGTATCTCTCCCCAGCTAGCTAAGTTGAATGAGTTTACTTGTTGCATTTGATATAATTCTTGTCTAGCTACCAAAATATAACATTGATGTCTCTCTGCTTGCCAGTTCTGATGAGGGAGAGACACAATGTAAAAATTGCCTCTTCCAGCTCCTTTGCACCCCTTTTCTTCCTAGCTGTCTTTTCTTCTTGTTTCTGGCTCTGTGCTCCTGCTTCTGCTGCCACCACTTATGCTGCTGCTCAGCTCCTCCAGCTCTCACACAGGTCCTTTCTGCATCTATGTCCTGTGTCCTTGTCCAGTGTTACATGCACTTCAACACTAACACCTTGTCTGTAGTGACTGTGCATCATCATTGCCTTACCTGTGACTCCCCTTGCTCCCAGTGAAAGTCAATTAAGTGAACATTTTAGAATCAATGCTTTCTAATGGGTTTCCAAGGGCTCCAGGTTGCAATCAGCCTTCCCCCTGGATTTTTTCAGGAAATTCTCTGAAGATTTGGAGGAAATTAAGAAAGGCCACTTCATTATCCAGTAGCTCTCTGAAGGACAGGTAAATGTGAATAAATGTCTCAAGGGTGTTTGTCAGTCAGGGAGCAGGGCTGGCCCTGGAAGAAGGTGGCAATGTGATTAGCATATCATTTCTTACATCGCTCGGAAGTTGCTGGAAGACATGAGGGAGTTAAAGCTGGGGTCAAAACTGACAGAACTGCTACCAGAGTGCAGTTATCAATCCGGACTGCATATCCATGGCCATGGATCTCCAAGACAAACACATCACTCAGCCACTATACACAACCACAACTCTTACCATCAGTGGGTTCAGCTGTCATCTATAACTGTGCTGTGGCAAGCACCTGCATTATTCTTATATAATTCCCTGCTATATGGACACTCACACTACCTGCCAAAGTTTGATTTGACATCTAACTTTACATCTGATATGTGGTCTGCCACTTCTTGTAGAAAAATATTTGCTTACAGCAGGTAAGAGCAAACTGCATTGAGCAATGGAGAGTCCGAGTATGAGTCTGAATTTTAATCCTGATTTTCTTTATTCTTCTCTATGGAAATCCCAGGTCTGTAATAAGCAATGTGGCTTTTCCTAGACTAAACCCCCACCCTCACTAAATAATAGCCTTTTAAAATAGGTAATTTTAAGACAGAGCTGTAAGTACTATGCTTCCCCTTTTCCACGTAAGGAGTACAAGGCATAGGAACAAACAAGAATACAGATGGTTCATTGAAATCAATTGCAGTTCGTAAGTTGTGTGCAGGCAGATGCCTCAAATTGCAGCAATGCCACTATGGGCAACTTGGTGTCTGTGCATTTTAGAGACTACAGAGCAGCTGTCACCATCCTGGTAAGACAGATACTTTTACCAGTAGTTTCTTTCAGAGAAGATGTGAATGTGCTTCTGACTCGTTGGCTCCTTTAAGCACCCAATAGTTGTTCTTTTTACTTTGAGTGAGGGTGGCAGACTCAATTGTGATGTCATAACTGCAGAGTTGCCAGTAGTAACCAGTCACTTTTATCCAATTTAGTAAGAAGAAGTGATCTCTGGTCAGGAGATCTTTCGTTTTGTTTTGCTGTTTGTTTGTTTGTTTTCTTAAGAGATTGGCCTCTCTAGCGGGCAATACAGAGCATGGCATAGTTTCTATGCCCCCAAAGCAACTGGTGGAGGTGCTTTTCTATCTATTGATTATATAGTGAGCCTTGTAAGCTTAGTCCTAACTTGGGCAGCCTACTAGACATATACATTAAACCAGAAAAATTTCATAAAAGAGCAGAGTCTTCTCAGCTACTGGTGACTTAAGGAACTAGCCCTAGTCAAAGTCCAGTTCAGTGCTTTAAGAAGGCAGGACACCTGAGAAACCACTAGGTACTATTGTACTTAGGTGTTAGTACCTGGGTTCTCTAAAGCTACATCTATTACTAGCGTGCTAAGTAGTAGTGCCGGGGCAGTGGCAGGCAGTCATCTACACTACAAAGTCATTGGAGGGGTCATTGGCACCATTTTTACCATTACCAGCTAGCTAGATTTCAACAATTCCCAGGCACAAAGAAGGAGTAATCACATGCCACATCTTCCCTAACAGCTAGTTTGTATGCAACCACTCATCTTGAAAGTAAACTACTCTAGAATTATGGACATGGCATGACTTCAGACATATCTTGCTATAGATGTAGCCCTAACACTCCCAGGGCCAGTGCTTAGGTATCCAAACAGTATTCCCTTGAGAAATGTATAGCCTATTTACACAGAAAAAATAATTTTGGGTAAGACTAACATTCACTCATAATGGCACATTCATTCTCGATTATGCCAATTTGTTCTTATTCTGACCTAGTATAAACCATTTTCAACATTTAGCTATGGTCATACCAGGAAAAAAATCACTGTTTTGGAATCAGAGCACACACATGTGCATGAATTTAGAAAAGCTGATGTAGAATATTTTAGTAAAGAATAGGCAGGGGGTTTGTTTGGGTTCCCCCCCCCCAAAATAAATTCAAGTATAGACACACCCTATACTCCCCATCTCTCACCAATTATAAAGGCTCTCAACATGACAGTTTTCCACTGATTCAAGATATGAAAAACAAGACAGAGATATTTTCTGAGGTACTTCCTGGAAGCCTTAGAAGGTTATCTGAAAACATCTGGGTAACTGAGGGTCAGAAGCTGAAGGAAATGTCAGGTCATCAGATATCCCTGATGGTGCTCCACAACACAACTCTGTTGTTCCTATTAGCAGAGGAATAGTCACAGCTCATACTGAGATGAGGATAATAAGCTGCTGAGTTTGATCCTTTCCCTATCACCATTCCCCTGCAGCTCTTATCTTCCAAACCTCCTACTCTATTTTCACTTTCCCAGTTCTGGTCTATTGTCAAGAGACATGGTTTTTCCAGCAGCCTGGCTGCACTGACTGATTTGATCAAGAGATTCTATTTCAAAAGACTGTGAGAAAGGTTTGAAGACTTCACCTCCTGTAACAGCTATCAGACCTTGATGAAATCTTTAGTCATACCTCAAACTTTCCATCTAAGAGCTATTCTTTAAGAAAACTTGACATCACTTAGTGAAGTTAATAATTTTTGCACACTTTTGTATTATTGCCTGTGCTGCTGGCCTTACGTATTAAAAAAGAAAAGAGCTTAATTTAGTGTTCATTGTGAAAAGAATTGTATGTACTGTTGTGTTTAACTAAAAGCGATTCCTTAAAGAGTAAAATTATCTGGGAAATTCTGTGGAAAGTAAACTTCGCCTTCAGATGAAGACTTTGCCATTTTTTTAAAAAGATATGTTCCCTAATCTTAATCACATGGCTGCCCAAAGAACTGTATTCAAAAAATCAATGCCTACAGAAAGGTTCATGGATCTCCCTGCTCAGGGAACGATTATCAGTATGTGAACTCCGATATTAAGCACAACTTACAGCATTAAAAAAGGCAAGCAATTCACTCAGAAGTATTCAAAATGTGGTGATCTAGGAAGATAGACTGGAAGAATTGGGATTGTTCAGTGCAGAGAAGAGAAGGCTCCAGGGAGACCTTATTGCAGCCTTTCAATATTTAAAGGGGGGTTATAAGAAAGACGGAGAGGAACTTTTTACAAGGACATGTGGTCATAGGACAGGGGGGAATGGCTTCAAACTGAAAAAGGGTAGATTTATATTAGATATAAGAAAGAACTTCTTTACTGTGAACATGATGAGACACTGGAACAGGTTGCCTAGAGAAGTTGTGGATGTCCCCTCCATGGAAGTGTTCAAGGCCAGGTTGGATGCGGGTTTGGGGAACCTGGTCCAGTGGAAGATGTCCTTGCCCAAGGCAGCGGGCTTGGAACTACATTATCTTTAAGGTCCCTTCCAACACAAACCATTCTATGATTCTATGACTTCCAGGAGTACAAAAATATAATTGCTTCCCACTTCTCAAACTGGCAAATATTCACTTGATTTGATTGCACAAGTGAAAAGCAGAAATGGCAGTCTGGAAAACTTTCCAAAATTCACAGACAGGTCCTCTTTTAGCAGCAGCATTCTCAGGTTACTTAGCATTTCATATTCCCATTTTTCTCTTCAGCACATTCAGCTACAAGCTGGATATTTCACAAAGGCCACAACATTTCCTTTCTCACAGCTTTGTGTGAGAAACTGACCAAAATGAGCCACTGCCTTTCTGTTATTGTCTCTCCCTCAGACATATCTTGAAGATCAGTTTTTTCCTAGAATCAGTTCTCAGTCATGGGCTGCAAGCCATTGAAGAGAAATGTGGGCCAAATGGGCCAACTTATTTCTAAAGATTTCTTTAAAATCTTAGGTAAGCAAAGCCTTAGTATGTGAAAAGTCCTTTTCTCCAGAGCAGAACCATCAACCTGAAAAGCATAAGTAATGAGGAGTGATTTTTACATTAATTACTCCCTATTAAAAAAAAAAGGTGCTTTTTAAAAAAACTGCCAATTAAACAAAATTTCAGTTACCGTTGTTGAAGGAAGGGAGTGCAACAGATACACATAGTGGAAGAAAATCTAATGGAAGAACAGTTGACTATAACAAATGTAAGACAGAAATTAGAAGAAAACCTTTACCTTCATATTTCTTACCTAGATATTGAAGATACTGAGGCATCATACTAAATTACTTCAGTTGTCAGATGTCTCATCTTCAATATTATGTTTTCTATTATTCCTAACATATATTCAATACTTTGGAGATACTGATATCCCAGTATGATACAGCAACAGAAGCTTAGATTTCAAGAATAGAAACATCTACGCTGTCAATTCCAAGGACATCCAAACCCACTGAATTCTGCAGAAAATCTAACACAAAATGGATCAGCCTACTCTGGCTCTTCAGCAAGCAAATATGATGTAGAAAGTTATTTGACTGAACAAACTTGGTATCAGTAACCTGAGAAGTGGAATACACCTTAATTTTTATTTTTTCAATTTATTGCTGAAAAAAAATCAAACACTTAAAACTTAAAGTAATCACTTAAGCTTCCTCTTTCATCACTGAAGTGAGATTTTTTTGCTTCTGAAGACTGAGTTATATTTTATGTTAGACACCCAGCTTAGCGTGGGATGATACCTCCCCCCCAGCCCCCCCAAATGCTGATGCTGGGTGAGCTGTATTCCACCACATGGGTGGTGTTTCTAGAATTCAGATTGAAACAAAATGAAATGATCAGTTATATTTGTTGAAGCATGTAGTGGTGAAGTTCAGAAATATTTAACCAATAATTTTATGTCAAGCAAAAATATTTGTTTGATTAAAAGCCTACAGTAAAGTGTTTTACATGTCTTATGTTGTAAGGCTGGGGTACGTATTTAAGATTTTTTTTAAAATGTAGTTGTACTTAAAATGTAGGCCACAGAGAACACATAACCTTCAACTCTCCCTTTACAAGTTCTGTGTTGTGAAACACTTGTCAAATTAGTAAGTCTCCAGTTAATTAAAATTAAACATAAGCAGACCAAAATATTTTCCGGTTTGCAGTTCTGCTCCTTAAATCTGTATTGTTGAACAATATGAACTGTGTGGTTTAATTAACAGGGAATAGGGCTCTTCAGTTTGGCCCTGTATCACATTTTGTATAAAATAATGTTTCTAATCCTGCATTAATTTAGTCCCCACCATGAATAGCACAGCTCAAAGACAAAAATTAATATTTTCAGGGCTTAGCTATGCACACTTATCTAGACTCCTATCTTTTAATCTTGATTTCCACCCACGCCACAGCTCCACAAGCAAGAGGATTAAGAAAATAGGACAGTGAATGCATTACTATCACTGTACTCTAATGCATATGGAAGTTATTGGAGGATAATACGGTACTTTATCTAACCTCAACCTCCTCTCAAGTATGCTCTTCAAGTCACATTTAAATGTCCCACTATGTATGCTATTATTTTGTCCTTGCACAGTCCCTGACAGCAATGGGAAATGGCTTGTGAATTTTGGTATACACAGAGGGAAGCAAACTAACAAGTAAGAACCAAGAGGGATTTTTCCCATTCCCACCCACCTCACTCCTCTCACATCAGTCCTCAGGTGAGTCATCTCAGCTGGGTGTGGTATGAGTATAGGTTAGTAAAATGTCACTATGGTTGCAGATGTCAGTATAAACCAGGGGTCCTCAAACTATGGCCCGCGGGCCAGATACGGCCCCCCAGGGTCCTCAATCCGGCCCCCAGTATTTACAGACCCCCTGCCCCCTACCGCCGGGCGTTGGGGGGGGAAACCAAGCAACCACAGATGACTGCCTGCAGCTGCATCCGCGTGCCAGCCCCCTGGTTAAAAAAGTTTGAGGACACCTGGTGTAAACAGTGGTTCTAATTTTCTCATTATTTCTCATTGGGAAGATACTGATCCCCTGCACATGCAGATGCTGTGTTGGCAGCAAAACTGGTGTGCCTTCTGGAACGGCTGGCAGCCCTCTTCAAGTGGCCAGTCACAATGTTAGGAAAAAGGAATTGAAGTCTGCATGGATTGGCAAAGTAGTGATGACAGATTTCCATCATCTATTCACTGGACCAATGAGAGCATGTGGTATACGTGGGGTGGAAAGGTAAGACACCCAGCAACTGGCTTCTCTCCAGATTTTCTCTCTGAAACACTTTTTCAGAAGGTTCATGCTTGGCTGAGAAAATGTGTCACTTCCATAACTGGGCCTGCAATAGTTGTGTTGTTAACACGTTAGTATGTAACCCAATAATGCTCCGGCGGGGAGGGGGGAGAAGGCACTACCATTTGGTTCACTTCAGAAGAATATTGACTATGTTCTATTTTTACATCTTCACTGTTGGCAGTGACATGGTTGCATCTTGCTGCTGCCACCTGGGTGGAGTAGAGTTCAGACACTCAGACTCGTTAAATTTAATTATGGCTCCCTGAGATTCTTCTCCCTACTATCCCATTTGGTGAAATGCTTAATTAAAGACAAGTTCACATTACTGTTTGATTCTTTGAAGTTGTTACTCTACTGAGATATATCTTTATTAACAAATAAAAAAATCAATGTTTATGCCTGTATGCTTCATTAAAGAACTGGTACAGAACTACAAGCTTTTTGCCTAACAAATGGACAATCCACATACTATCACATTACAGAAATAGAATCAGATGATATTTAGAAAAAGAATAAAAAAGGAGGAGTGGTGCTGGTAATGGACAATAAGCTTGGACTTAATTTTGTGGGTTTTTTATTTGGATACATGACCAATGTTGCAGCTTAAAAGAAATTAAGAAAACAGAATGTAAGTGACTGGCCATTTGCATATTATTACTTCGTGAAGTAAAAAGGGCGATAACGTTGTTTCACTGATGTTTTGGGCTAAGTCATATCATCTCACAAGGGATGACTTAGGTGCAGGTACACAGTAAACCTTGCAGTTAAATGGTGTGTAGTGCCATTTGCTATACCACAGGCTTTGATTTCAAGCTCATACTCCACAAAGGTCCAGCTTGACTTTTGTGTCATATCTGCCAGACCCTTGAGGTTGTATCAGACACCATGAGATGTTTCGAATAGCGCTAAGTACTTACATTCAGTTGACTGACTTGAGTCCCTACCAACAACTGGAGAAGCACAGCTGGCGTGCAGTAATTTAATGCACTAAACCTTATTCACTTCACAGAAAAACCTGTTGCATTTATATGAATCTCTCTACATTTTCAGTACTTCTGCTTTGTTAAGTATCAGGTTTGGTTTTTGTTTTGTTTTTTTTGAATAGGAAGAAAGTACTGCAGAGAAAGCTTTATGATTTAGCACCCTCAAAACGTCCATACATACTGATAATTTTTGGAACAACTTTATGTATTCTAAAGCCCACTTAATTAGTAGCTGGTGATAATCACATAAAAATAAGCATATTGTATCAGAACTGAGATATGGTTATTCTACTACTCTATCTCTGACAGTGACCAACAGTGAATATCTGGGAGGTGGTATCAGGCAGCAAATACTAATACTTCCCAAAAATGCTCTCCTTGCCTTCAGCAGTTGATGATTCAGTGACTTCCAGAAACAGACAGCTGTTCTTGTAAACAGTAGCCTGGGCAGATTCTTTGTCCTGTATGAAAGCTGCTTTTTTTTTTTTTTTTTTTAAATTTCTTTTCGATTTGCCACTTGTTAGTTTCCTTTAGGTTCATTTCCATCAGGTGGTTTGGTTTTGTACTGGAACAGACAGGAAACAGCTGATCCCCATCTTCTTCAGGACACCTGTGGTTTATAGGTCTCATTAATATCCTCCTAGACTGTTTGTTTGCAAGTTGAAAAAGCCTACCATACATATGAGTGCAGAACTTGTTCAAGACCTTTGATCACCCTGTTTGCTCTTCTGAAATGTTCTACCTTTTTATAATTTTTTTCTTTTTTTTTTTTTGTGAGATAAAAACTGGGGAGGCATGAGAATACCATATCCTACAGAAATGTAGACACACTGTGGACCTGTACAGTGGAATGGTATAATAATGTTCTTTTACATTCACTTTTTTCCCCCCTGTAATTCTGAATATTCAATTGGCTTTGTTGATACTGCTTATCATTAAGCTAGTATTCTCACAGAATTATATACTGTAACCCCAGGTCTTGTCCTGGGTGATAACAGTCATTTTCTATGTAAAGTTTGGACTGTATTACTGCTTGAGCATCACTTTAAATTTATCTACATCGAATATCATCTGTCATTTTATTGCTTAGTTATTCAGTGTTGTAGTAGCTTCCAGAAGCCATCAGCTGCCCTGTGTTTCCTACCATAAATTACTTCGTATCATCAGCAAACGCTGTTGACCCATTAGTCACACCCCTTTCCCAAGGACAGACACTGGGGAGCTCCACTGCAGACCTACCTATGCTGTAAGTCTGATTGCTTACTGCTATCCTCCTTTTCCTGGCAATTAACAGAATATTCCACCATACAATGAACTTTCATTTTATACCACAGCAGCTTAATTCTGGTAAGAATGTTTGGTGAGTTTCCTCAGTGCCTTTCTCTGGCTTTTTGTTGAATATCTTTTGGAAGTCCAAATAAATATATTAATAAATCCACATATTTATTGTTTGTTCAAAGTACCCCAGTACAGGTATGAATTCTTTTCAGAAAGCCATTTTGGCACCCACCCACTATTTATCCGTGCGTCTATTAATTCTACCCTTCATTAGAGGTTCTACTGGACATCACACTGTTACTCCACAGTTCCTGGAATATCCCTTGAAAGATCTATTTATTTCACATTAACTATCTTCCAGTTCTCTGGAGCTTTTGCACTTCGAGTATATTGATCATATCTAGCTTATTCAATTTGCTTTATAATAATCACATCAGTCTTCTTATACATGAAAATTCATGTAATATTTTTGTTATGAAAAGACTATTAAATTATACAAGATAGGATCAGCCAGTAGATTCTGTTTATTGCTTCACTTTTACAGTAATTACAGTACTTCAGTGAGGAAAAATAATCAAAAATTCATCTTTTTAAATTAAAAACTCCATTAACGTATTCTCCGTGAGACTTAATTTTCAGTAGTTCTGAGTTGTTTCTAGCTCATGGGCTACTTTAAAAATCAATTCGCATAAACCAGTCAGTCACTGCTCAGTGTTAGCACTGTCATTTAATTAGAGAGAAAAAATGACAATGGATCCTATGAATAATATTCAATACAGAAGTGTAAAAAGCTGCTACAAAAAGCCACGTTCAGATATGTTTTAATTTGACTACTGGAACATTATCTTCATCCAGAACACTAGCAATGATAATTTCACAACTAGGTAAGACCTATTCTATTTAAAGCTATGAAATCAGGCCTTCCTGAATCTCAATTAACATTGTCCTTGTACTGGGAAACAGCACCAAAAATGTGAGAACAATAGTGTTTTTCAAATTAAGGTAAACAACTTACTTTTTTCAGAGCTGAAGTATATTATGCTTTTGAAGATGAGTACTTCCCCAGCATAATGGTTTTGCACTCAGTGATCTGATATTGGCTCTTAATTCACTGTGGTGCTCTTACAAATATGGAGTTAATAACAATATTGTGGTCCTTGATCACAGTGGAAATCTGAGGAAAAACACCCCTCAAACACACTAAGTACAATTTTAGAAATCAGATCAGCTTCTGTCCTTGACAACATTTGCTGAGGAGGCTGTTTTTTTAGAAAGAGATGTGAAATTAAAAGTGAAACTTACTGGAAGCCACCTAGGATCACAGGTCATTTTGTCAAGTAATCTTACCCATGTTGTCTAGGTCAGATTTTGTCTCTGTGTATTTAGCTAGTAATCTGCTTTTTTGTCTGGCATTTATGGTCTTTGGCTATAGAAGGAGCCATGCCCAGCTGAACAGGTGCCACATTTCATGCCAGAAACAGCTATTTCTTATTGACACTTCAAGTTATTTGCGTAGAATCTGTAAAACACACTGGGAAAAGTAATATAAATGCATGTTATTAGCTTATATGGTACAACTATCATCTGCACACACTCAAAGGAACCCAGAAGCACAACAACCAGCAACTGCATGGGACCATCACAGGCCCTTATTTCTGGATGCCAGCAACTGGAGAAACTGGAACGTGTGCACACAGCACGGATATGTATGTCAGTGTGTGACAGTATTAAGCAGGACTTGGTGGCGAGTACGTAAGAAGCTTAGGAGGCAGGTATTGAAGTGGCCATAAGTCTAGGACAGACTGACATACCAGAAAGCCTGCCAGCTGGCTACCAGAAGGACCAGGAAGTCCAAGCCAACTAGTGGAGACACTGTAAGGTCTGGGGATCAACTGAGACGCCCATTTGCATGTGTGTATCTCTGCACATGAGGCAACAGGAGATCAGAGGAACGAAGGGTCAGTTACTGGGTAGGCTGAGTGTCTAATGCCTGTTGCTGATGGGATCTATAGCATGTGTGCCTGCATGTATTTGTATTCACGTGAGCAAGCAGCTGGGGTGGGGAAGCAGCACCGTGGGCTGCTATGCCCAGGTATCAGCAACTGGGCAGGCTGGGAGCCAGGGGCAGCTGCTGGCTAGAATGGGTGTCTGATCAGAGCTGTTGGGAGGGTCCACCTTGCACATATGTATAGTTTTCTCACTGAAAGACCTTAATTCTGCTCAGCTGGAGAAGGGAACAGAATGAGGTTACTGGTGCTGTTTGTGTTTGATTGCTGAGTTTATATATCTCTGTTGGTCTCTGTGGTCAGTCATGTATAGACATCTTGTATATACATGCTCTGTGTATGTATGCTTACTGGAAATATATGCTCAGTCTTGCTCCTGGGTGGACCTGGGGGCATGGAGCTGCAGTAGTCTTATCACTATCAGACTATTAGATTTGGCACTCCTAACATATACTGCATGGGTTGTTTGGTTTTGGTTTGTTTGGTTTGGTTTGGTTTGGTTGTTGGGTTTTTTTTGGCTTGGTTTTTTGTTTGGGTTTTTTTTTTTTTTTTTCTGTTTTAATATACTGTAAAAAAATTCTCTCCAAAATGATCACTTAATTGGACGAAATTTTTATATCAGATTACCTCTCTCGTCAGAGAAGTAAAGAAAAATAGGCAGGGGCATTGAAAAGATATGTGAAAACCAGGATATGAACTGGTCTATGTCTAACTGAAAGTGTAAGCATCTGGTCTAAACTATTCCCTTTGGTTCCCCTGCTATTTGTAGATCAACAGGCACATCCCAGAATGGGTTTGGGAGAGATGAGGTGAATTGTTGTCTAATGTTTCCCTCCCTCGCAAACTCTATAAGGAGGCTGGACACCTAACTGTTAGATAATTAAACTTAGGTAAAATGAGTCCTACCCAGAGAAGCAGAAAAGACTCACAATCCATAAAAACTTTTCCTCCACTCTCCAATTTCCCAAACCACTGGTTTTAATAATGTGTAAGACCAAACTGGTACCAAAAGGTATTCCTGTAGTGGTGTGCTGCTGTAAAAAGGATTACTTAACCCGTTCTCTCTTCCAGACCAATGAACTGTCATAATGGCTAAATGTCTATTTAAGTTCCATCCCAGGTAAGAAAGAATCCCACAGACCTGAGCTGTCAGACTGAATAGTATACAAAAAGCTGTTTAATATACTCAAGAACAAAGTTTGAATAAAACCATTTCTTGCAGAAATGGTCATTTGGTGAATAACATTAATTTTACCTTATTCACGGCTAAGAAACTAAGTTTTGGGGGAAAGGTTTTTGTTGTGTTCTAAAAATAAACTTTTTCTTTAAAGTAACTAGTTTACCTAGTTTTAACACAGCAGAAACCTTAAGTCTTGGAAAACAGTTTAAACAATCTTTCACAAATTACTTTGTGAATGTAATACAACCCTGAATTAAATCAGAACACAGTTATTGCACTTTGATATTATGAAGATAGTTTTTTTCAGGCCTCAGTCAAGATAGTAGACTCCTTGCAATGGGTGCAGTACAGACACATGATATATACCAGACAGAGATCCGCTGCAGGAAGGTTATCTGTAATCTGTACTTTGGTTTCCTCCCCCTTTTTTCTAACACCGTGTAGAATGCGCATGCTCCTGAATCACATCGACTGAGCTCAGCCTCAGTGCTGTGATGACTTCTCACTTCTCATTTCGAATGTGGCTGCCTCTGTGGTGGCCTTTGCAACCTTACCCCCCAAATATATACATCAAAGTAGATGAGAGAGAAAAAAAACTTGTGAGAGGAGAAGCATAACAGAAATAGGAAGGTGACCTAAGTGAATTTCTGGTCACATAAAAAGATTGTACATTTGGACCATGAGATCTGGACCATGAAATCTGCTCTCACAAAAGCAATTTTTCTTTGAGTAAGTACTGATTTCAGCCTCATTAGTCCCTCCTCTGTTAATTTCCTGAATACCTACATCCACCACAGGAAGTTGCTTACTAATATACTATGGGAGAAAGGTGTTTGAAGAAAGGGGGTGTTGAAGAAAGAAAGCAAAGACTAAAGACATGGAACTCATCTAATAAACCATCCAGGTAGCAAAAGAGCTGTAAGGATCTAAAAGAAGTTCAGTCGCTTCCATGTATGATTGCCTTTTTCAGCAGTTTAGCATTCTTCCTATCTTACCAGAATCAAAATGCCCAAGAGCCACAGCATTAGAGGATGAGGTGAAAAGGGCTGGTGTGAACTGGTGCCAGAGAGGAAAGTAGCTTCCCTTATCTTGCCAGTTTGTCTCTCCAGGAAAGCTTCACTTCTAGTTTTAAACTACACTGGCACAACCCCCCAGTTATACTCAAACATCTTTTGTTAAGAATGCCCCAAAGAAAGCCAATACTGGGTCCCAGGCTCAGGGTTGTCCCAGATGGAAAAGGGATCAGCTGCACAGTATCTGTGCCCTCTAAGTGGAGCTGCTGGTGCACAGCATCATGAAACAAAAAGGTTGCGCCTTGCCTATTGATTCCTTCACAGGTTCAAGCCAGTTCCTAATGGTACCTTGGTCCTATTTCATGCTGAATTCAATTCTTGAAACAACTTGCCATCGTAGAATTCCACCTGATCATGCACAGCAAAATGTTGTCATGGAAACTTGAATGAGTCTAGCCATTAACAATTTTCTTTACATGGGAACCTGAGCGTAATAGTTTTCCAGATTGAAGTTACCCATCTGACAATAACATCAAAGAAATTTATGAAAATATGTTTCATTAATGGTCTGCTAATGTGTCATGTGAACATCATTTAATAAACATAACATATGAAACTAGTATATAACTAATATCTAACCCAATAACTATTATAAGAATTATTTATGTATCTTTCATTATATTTAGATATATAATATAGGCATATATATTACATGTGTTATATTATGTAATTATAGTATTATATATATGGTTTTTATATTTTATAAAACATAATTTTATATAATAATATAAGGACTCGGCAATTAAGGGTTTGCTCACAGTGATACCTTTATTTGAAATGTCCACGTCAATTTACATAAAACAAGAAGTATCCTCCATTCTTAAACTAAATTATGCTGAAAATGTTAATGTTGATTTCTTTTAATTATTTATTTCTTTTCTTCCTGATCCTCATTACATGGTGGCTAGTAAAAATGCTAGAAAAGAGCCCAATATTTTCAAAGCAAGTAGGTAGCTAGTAATGTTCAAAGATGAAAATATGATTTTTTTACCAGTCTTTGTGTTATGAAAATATGCCCATCAAAAATATTCAGATAAACATCTGGGCTTTTGGATGACAACACAATGAAATTCTGATTCTTTATTACTCTTGGCGATCATTAGAATAGCTGATTGATTTTTTTTCTGTTAAAACTGAAGAAAAAATTTGTCACTTTCATTAATTTTTAAATATCTGCTCTGCATGGAATTTTTTTTTCTGTTTTGTTGTTTGTTGTTTTTTTTTTTTAAATGACAATTAAAATATGAACTTATTCAGAAAAAAGCTGAAGTGGGTGAAAGCCACAATTCTGATTAAAACCTTTCCAGGCTGCTCCCTGATGTTATAGTTTATTTGCTTCCCTTCCTCTATTCTCATTCTATATTCAGGCTCACTGACCTGTACACACCTTCCATATGGTACTTCTGGCTGTAGGACTCTCATGACATACTGAAGTAGCTCAATAAGAATAGGAGAACAAAATTGCATTGGGAAAAGTGGACATTCTGATCGGGGAGGGAGTGGGGGATGGGGGTTGTGCGGGAAATAAATCACTGAGAGCACAGTGACTGCAAACCACAAATCCTATGATATCAGCACCTTTGAGTTTTAGCCAGAGCTCTTGAAATTGTCTTCAGGTGTTTAGTTGCTATTTCTAAAAAATCAATGGCTTTAGAAAAAGAAAAACAGTTTTCTGACAAGGCCTAGTTACTATAATAGTAACTTCCGTGGCCAAATAAATTTAGAAACACACTAAGAATCAGGAAGCCTGCTTTTATTTTTGATTTTGCCACCCACAGTTTGACATGGGGTACATCACGCTCCTCCATTTCCAGTTCCATATTTGTCCTATGTCTCCTGAGTTGGGCTTCTCTTTTCCTCCGCATGTATACAAAAGGATCTAAGCCTCATTTCACAGAGCTGTGAATTTTAAGGACAAAACACTAATCTGAACAGAGCTCCTGGCCAACACAAGCAATAGCTTTTTACTGTAGAATTCCTGTATCTGGACCACCATTTAAAAAAAAAAAAAAGTCTAGAGACTTAATAGAATGGAAAGCTTCTTTTTTTTTTTTTTCCCCTTTTTTTTTAATCATTCCCTGCTTAGGGCTAATGTTTAAGTCTTGTATCTAAAATTATTTTGTCTCATATCAGCTTCTAACCACTGATTCTTACTAACTTTTGTCTCCAAGGTTAAAGAGAACTGTGTCTCAGAGTTATTGACCCCCATTGGTACTTCTGGGCTTTGATTAAATCTGCTGTTAAATTCTTTCCTTTAAACAAACTAAATTCAGCTTTCTAATTCCTTCACTGAAAAAATACACAAACCCACAACAAAAAAAAAACCCCAACCAAACAAAAAATCTTAGACTTCTAATCATCCTTGCAGCTTCTCTCTTGAGTTTTCCAGTCTATCATCATTTTTATTGCAGGCTGGCAGTCAGTGCCATACACTGTACCCAAAATCTCTCTCTCAGGTAACATTTCCACTCATGGAGAATTAGAAGAACCAGATGCCCATTTGTTACAGGCAATTTACATTTAAATAAGTCACAGGACACCAAGTTTAGTCAAATATGGATACGGTTCAACAAGGTGTATGACAATGAGCTCCAATCACAGTTGTACAGCGTGGAAGGGATAAGCATGATTGAAAGACATGAATGTTCTTAGAGCTGTGCATACCTGGACTCTAAGCAAGCTGTAGGGTAGTCAATTGAAGCTGCAAGATCAGTCCCTATCCATTTCCCACCTAAACCTTCCCTGCTAACAGGCAGCATCATGGCATATTGCTTAGAGGAAGAAAGTGAGAGTTAGACCTGTTTCTTGCTCTATTACTGATAGCTGCTTCACATACTTTACCTGTCAGTTATGTACAGCTGCTGCAGGGTAGCCATGCTTAATTAATAAACAAAATGTGGTTCTACCACATACAGAAAGGAATGTGTATAAATGTATATAAGATGGGTGAAGTTGACTTTTTCACTGGACTGACAGCCCTTCTGTTAAATACTGATCTAGGAAACCATAAAGGTGCCATGTTGAAGGAGTCTATGACAGCAAATCTGGAGTCTCTTCTGGCTGAGGCGGTTAATTTCTGTGTTATTCCCTGGGAAATAGGTTGTATCAGACAGGAAGGGACAGAACTGTGCATTCCTGAAGCTTAGGAGTGATATTAAATTCTAATGTTAGGAGTCCCTTAGTAGCCAAACTATAACTGTAACCATGGCGTTTGTCTACTGAAGTCTGCTTCTCCTTTAATTACTCTTTATCATTCTTGAGAATGTTTTAACTTCATTGCATGTCATTAGGAAACTATTGGTGCCATTTCATATCTTTCCTATTATATTGAGATAAAGGCAAAGACAGGTTCAATTTATAAAAGGTTGCTGTAAGTCACAGGCATGAAACCTTCCTTGCATCCAGCCATCCTTATGCAGAAGGCTGGCACAACAAACAACAGCTTTCATGTAATCAGTGCACAGATTTCACTGGTATTTATGGATCCTGTGGAAAAGTAGATTTTGCAGCCTTCAACATCGATCATTACTGCACTTTTATCTATCCATCTATTTAATTATTTCTGCAATCTATTTATCTTTCTATCTATCTATCCACGTATTTCTTTAGTGAGTGTGTTATATACGCCAAGTGTGTAACTGTTACCCTGCCATTTATCCTGTCTTAACTGGTGAATCGTTCTGGTACAAGTAAGTATCTCAATATGCCAGTAAAAAGTGGTATTTGATTCTCTTTTAAGCTCTTTTCCGAATATGCCTAATGTTCTAGGTGAGATCTAAGGTCTGGTTGATCTGCTTTGGGATTCACAGAACACAAGTATGGCTCAGAAGAGCGTTGCACCTGACCTAACCTACAGTTCATTTACTGGCCAGAAAAAATTGCTGTCCCAGAACTCAGAGGCCATGGAGATTTCAAGCTCTTCTAGGGACACCAAGACCCTCCAAAGGAAAGAGGAGATAGTAGGGACAAAGGTCTCTGGAGAGAGATTTCAAGAGGGGCTTTTTGACTCCAATACTCTAACTACATGTGTTAGAGCAGCACCAACATTCACCAGGGAAGAGTGATGGTTATACTGAAAACTTCAATGCTTTCCTAGACTTTAGTGAGGAAATAGACTTCTTTATTAACCTCTCCTCTGTCCGAGCTGTGTTGAAAAGGCATGTTCTGATGCTTCCCACTAAAGCAAATTTGAAATCAATGAAAAATTGCATCATTGCCAGTCCTTTGCTTAGGTGGAAGCAGTTGTGCTCCGTTCCCCCAGCACTTGCTCAGGGGACTGGATGTTGTGGTTCAACACCTGGCACTTCAGCTCATGTAGAACTGCACGCCCCGTGGGAGGGCTGCCCATTCACGGGAAGGAGCTGCCCTCCAGGCAGACCCCAACTGCTCTCCAGTTTACAGAAGGATGTGTGTGTGGTGGTGGGCTGCACTGCCATGCATCAGACAGGCTGCACTAACCATTCATTTCCTTTTGTGCTGTTTATAATACTGACAGTTTTATTTTCATACCGGCTCCTTGAGCCGTCTCCACAACTCAAGTGGGCTTCCAGGCCATGCAATGGGAAGCTCTGAGGGCAAAGCTTCTCTGGAACAGTTCTGATGTCTTTCTGCTCCACTGAAATGCCTTATCCTCAAGTACAACTTGAAGGGTGATAGGAAAATGCTCAGGCTATTCCCATTGCCAACACACACACAGGAGTTCGGGTGAATAAGAACCTATGGTAAATTTCTGTCCCTTCACTGAGGCATGTGAAAACACAACTTGCAAATAAATGATTTAGATCTTTTAGTTGGTCTTTTAGGCTTTTATGAACTGTATTGATCTTTAACTTGAAGGAACAACAACAAGCCTTTTTAATGTGCTGTATCTGCAGGCAGTGAAATTCACTGGCTGTTTTCTGTTGCGTTAGTGTAATGAGAACTAGCCAGAGCCACTAAATGGTTTTTTTTTAAACAAAAAAAAAAAAAGGACATGGATCTGTTGGAGCAAGTCCAGAGAGGGCCATGAAGATGATCAGAGGGCTGAAGCACCTTTCCTATGAAGACAAACTGAGAGAGCTGGACTTGTTGAGTCTGGAGAAGAGAAGGCTCTGGGGACAGCTTAGAGCAGCCTGCCAGTACCTAAAGGGGCCTATAAGAAAGCTGAGAGGGACTTTTTACAAGGGCATGTGGTGATAGGACAGGGGGGAATGGCTTCAAACTGAAAAAGGGTAGATTTATATTAGATATAAAAAAGAAATTAGTTACTGTGAGGGTGGTGAGGCACTGGACCAGGTTGCCCAGAGAAGCTGTGGGTGCCCCATCCCTGGAAGTGTTCAAGGCCAGGCTGGACGGGGCTTTGAGCAACCTGGTCTGGTGGGAGGGGTCCCTGCCCATGGCAGGGGGGGTGGAACTAGATGATCTTTAAAGTCCCTTCCAACCCAAATAATTCCATGATTCTATGATTCTTGGTAACTAATACATTGTAAATAAATAATGGCTCGAACTGTATGACGGTAAGTAGCAGTGGTTTCCCAACTCAGATGCTCTGAGTTCCTGTAAGTTTTGTTCAGAAGAAGTATTAGTGTCTTCATGAAGTACAGATCTCCTTCATGATTCTTAAAAGGACTATCAATAACTGGTGGAGAATTATGAAGTGACTGGAAATTATCAAATACTTCCACTGCGAGCGATGCAATAGCTTCTGAGGACAGTTAATACTCAGCTTTGCAGTATCAATTTTATCTCCTCTATGACTTACCTTTTTAAAAATGGAAACGGCTTAAAATGATGTAACCAGAGGGAAGAAATCCTTCTTCCAGCCACACAATATTAATGCTTAGAATAATAACGAGTTTTGACCAGACCATGTTGTCTATCTCATAGAATAAAACAGAGGAGATCTCCAGGCTTATTGAAGAGTAATAAAGATACATAAAGATCAGCCAACAGCAGGAAGAACCTGAAAGTTTACCCAGTTTCCAAGTACTTCAGTGGCCCAAGCAGAATATTATAGCAGAAAAGTTCTCCTGGTTTGTACATGGCTTTGCTAGCAATGTTATACTTTAGTCCAATATCACAAAAGCATCTCCATTAGCAAGCCAAACTGTACCAGTAAATGCCCTTTTAGTGCATGGTGTATCTTCATAATCCTGACTTTGACAGATTTCAACTGACTTTCTTAGGGTTTGCTTATCCTTAGATGAAAGCAATGTAATGCCTAAATTATAACATGCTCCAGTATTTACCTTGCAATTGTGTAAATTCAAACTGTATCAACACTTCCATTCAATCGGTGCTAGCAAACCCAGCCTCGGATCACCCACGCAGACAAGATAGGATGGTCTAGGTGGTCATGATCGCATAGCACTTGCTGTCTTGGAAGAATGTCTGGCACTCTGTCACAGTAATTTTTCAGTTCATTTCTGTAACTCAGGTGATGTGTTAAATTTAGTAAATTTAATGAGCCTTTGTAATTTGTTAAATCCTGGCTAGGCTAAGTGGCCTAAATTAGCCCTGAAGAGGGTAAAATAGAAGATTTTGAGACTTATGTGAAAAGTTTTGTTTGAAATAGGTATTCTGGTCTGGGTCTGAGGGACAAGATTACTCACTGAAAGAGCTGAGCCAATGGAAGGTCCTATGTGTATCTACAATTTAATCCCAATTCTTAGGCTTAAATAATAGTATTATGTGTGTAAAAGAGTATGGGAAACAGTATATCCCAACTGTTGCAGACCAAATGGGTAAGACTATGAGATTAGCATACATAAGTAACACATAAGGTAGTACAGGCCAACTAGTTAGACTAAGAGGAATTTCTAGGACCAGACAATATCAGATGCATGAGAAAGAGCTGAGTCAAGGCTTTAGATGGGCAAAAAGCTAAAAGAAACCACTTAATTGCCAAACAGACATAATTTTTGCTTGATTTAGATTGCAAGAAAACAGTATAATCATATCCAATTACATTTTTATAGATTAAAATGTTTCATAATATTGATTGAAATAATAAAAGATGAATCCCAGGTATGTTCTTCTGTCCTTGAAGAATGCGACTGTAAAGCTTCCCATCTGAGATATTCAAATACTTCTTGACACTTAGTTATTGAACTTGGGTAAATTAGGTAAGATTTCTGCAGTAAAATAAGTAATTTCTTTCTCAGGAACTTTGCATTTTGTATTCACAATCCTTTAAACACATTTCTTACGGGTCACAGCAGCACATACATTAGCAATGTCATATCTGCATGGCATGATTTTTATTTACTTATATTTCAAGGTTGTTTCGTAAAGCAAAATTATTTTCATCTTGTTTACACAGAAATCCAGTCTCTATGTGGATATTTTTCAACTTGTCTGTTTTCCCAAATAATATCAGGAGGTCCAAAAATATAATTACAATTATACAGAAAAAACCCACAAACAAACAGATTTGTGCTTCCCTTGTGGATTTTTCTTTACTGATAACAAACAGAACTTTTGCAGTACAGCTGCATCTATACAGTGGATACTTTGCTTCTACTCTGTCACCAAAT
This sequence comes from Falco peregrinus, assembly GCF_023634155.1. Classification (NCBI taxonomy): domain Eukaryota; kingdom Metazoa; phylum Chordata; class Aves; order Falconiformes; family Falconidae; genus Falco; species Falco peregrinus. The sequence continues at coordinate 15,858,914 of NC_073723.1, forward strand.
AAAGCTTCTACTGTCTGTATCTCCCTAGTGTTGAAAGCATACCTTTTACTGCCCTAATTCCTTATATATCCTGGCTTTATTTAAAGAAAAAAAAATAGAAAAATAGAAAAATCATTCTTTGCTTCTTGAGCAAAATACAGAACAGGACTTACCCCTGAGAAAAGAAAAAAGTAACTTAGGATGGAACAAGCAAGGGAACATTGCTGAGAAGGTATAAAGCATGTTTTACTCTGTTCCAGAGCTTACTAAAATTCAGCATAAGAATATGGAACAAAAAAAGAAACCAGAAACAAAAGAAGGCTGAAAGAAACAGCCTGACCTGAAGTGCAGTACAAGAATAGCATAGTCTTGTGGTCCGAGAAACAGTAATGAGCAGGGAACTCCTACAGTCTTATGCTGTCTCTTAGTGCAACATCCTTCACTTCTCTGTTCCCCAAGCGGAGATTATAACTAACTAGGTCCAAAGCATGGGAACTTCCTCCACTGTCTTCTTCATAGTGCTCAGCTATACAGATGATGAACTCACCAAGGAACCGGTCACTCAAATTGACAGGAAGACACCTGCAAGCTGGATGCAAACTGCTTTGTAGGAACAGAAAAATTCCTCATCCAGGCAGTGCTTATGGCTGCTTCACAAGTTCTTTGGCCTGTCATATGTGAATAAAAGGGTTTTTATGTTCTGAAATTCCAGAACACTGATCACACATTATCACTTGATACCTCACTGAAAGCCAGGTCATGCAGTCTCATGTGCTCACATGTGGATTCCATGGGATTTAGGAATGTGATCCCAACATAACCACACTGTGATTAAGTAGGTGTGAAAGTGCTTCAGCAACCAGTTCGACTGACAGGTGACTTCAAGCTGTTCTAGTAATTCAGAGCTCTTCCACTTGAGGACACTACAGTTATGTATCCTTTGAAGAACAGTAACACAAGAATGCCAGAGACCTCCTTGAGACTGAGGTAAACCAGATGTAGTGGATAGAAGTAGATTTTCAGAGTCATTAAGCTCATTTTTCAGTACTCTGATGGGGCAGAAGTCCTTAAAATCAAAGCAAACATAAAATATTATATCCCCTTTATAAAGTCAAGGAAATGTTATGGGGCTCTATTGTAAAAAGAATCAGGCTTGAGGACTACATGAAGGCATACAAATTAAATTGCACGAAACCAAAATACATAAACAATAGGGTGGAGAGGAATTTGAGTAGATCAGGTTCTTGACCAGCAGAAAGGGGACCTGTCAAACATCTCCTGATGTCTTTGCTGCTCATGGTACAAATTAGAACAACCAAAAGTCAACTCAGAAAAACAATTTTTCTGGTCCCTTGATTTTTTTCCCCAAGTCCAATCTCCTCCTCTGCTTTGTATTTCCTGTCTTCTACCACAATAAAATGTGCTACTATTATGAAACAATCGGTGTTTCTGTTTGCTTTTCATGAGCAGGGGTAGATGAAACAGAAGTGACAGGGCTGGGGAGAAAGCAGGGACCAGGATCCATTTTTTGCGTTGCATTTTTGGTGCAGAAAAGGCTGAACACTCACAAAGTCTTGTTTTACTCTCCAGGATGGCCAAGTCTGCTTTCTATTGCTTCCTCCTCTTCATGTTTGCCTTTACAAAGTCTCTCTTTTCTCTTTTACGTACAAGGCACCAAGTCCATATCGCATAAGGTGGGAACAGGCTTCTCCACCTCCCCAGGTTTTGAGATTTTCTGTAGGATTTTGTTTTTCATTTCAAGTTTTTAATGGTCTATAGCTCTTACAAAAGAACAGAGGCTTCTGTCAGTCTGAAACAGAAAAAAAGTAAGGAATAAAAAAAGCTTCTCATGTAAAAGCAAAAAATATACCAAAACTTGCAATGAATGGAGGGCAACATTTCTTTGTATCTACCTGAATAAAACTAAACTGAGGGCAGATTTATCTATTCAGTAATAAGCATGCTCTGTATTTAATCCTGTTAAGGCCAAATTCTTGTTTTTACCTCTGTAAATCTAATGAAGCTCTGAAGAAGCGAATGGCATGGCTCCTGGATTACATCAGTATGAATGAGACAAGAATAGGTGAACCAAAATGGTTTCATTTCTACAGCTGGAAATACATTTGGAAGGGGTGAATAGTGAACAGATATCTCCCTAAATTACGCCCTTGGGAAGCTAAGGGCAGATATATACATACAGCCAACACTGTATCAGCCCTTTGGGTCATGTACCAGTAACTTTTACAACACACAAACTTCATGCACATGATCCACTAAACATTTATTCATCCTCAACAGACAGAACCAGACTATACCATCTGCTGGTATCAATACAGATATATGCACCAGCCATGCACCAGCTGTAAAAATAAAAGCCATTTTCTGTTTCTTCACATAACAAAGCAATTCCTGTTTCAATGAATGTTTTAGCTCAGGAAAGATTCTGAGATGGACTTTTCATGGTTCAACAAGCCAGAAATTTCCCTGCTTCCCTCTAGAGAGATATTCTCAACTATGTTTCACAAGAAGCAAAACAAAAGGAATTTCCAGTTATATGTAAATGCTAAAAAGTTAGAGATTAAAAAGGTGCTATCCATGTTACAGCTGATTTTCAAAATAATTGATGAAATCATTTAATCTAAAGGGACAATTTACATTCATTTTATTGGGGATTTATTTCACTATTACGGGTTCAGTAGCTGTTTTGTATCCCAATGGAACAGAAGCCCCTCTGAATTGTGTTGCAGCATAGATTAAGATGTCAAAGCAAGCTGTCACTGCAAATAGCCCATGCTATAGGGAGAACAAAGAAATAGATTGATAGTATGAGCAGACATGTGCTGTCTTCACAGAAGAGCTCCAAATGAAATCTCAAGTCTGAGCTCATTTGGAATTTGAGAAACTGGGACCAGGATCTGAATGTGCCCTTGTGCCTGTTTTTGCCGCATTGTGCTGTTTCACATACTGGGAACACTTACAAAACTTTTGAAATAATAAATGATCCTCATAAAGGTATACAGTACTGCAAGAGCAGTCTGGCACGAGAAAAGCAAACAGATCTTTGACTTCTGGTCACAAGCACATTTTCTACTACTTTTATAGCGTCCATCATTTTTTCATTACTGGTACCCTGTCAGAATGTTTAAAATAAATCTGCTATCCTTTGTGCCCTTTTATTTTCTTTTGGCTAAGGGTGTCACCTTTTCATTCGTGTTTTCTGCATACAGCATAACACATCGTAGCTGGGTTATTTGCTTGCTTTTTCTTAAGCACTGACATTATGGTCAACTTCAAGTTGGGAAGAGAATTTGCTTGAAAGACAGCTATGCTTTTTGGCACAAGGAAGACAACAGCATCCTGATCAGACCTTGCCCCCCCAGACTCATGATCTATATTTAGAAATATTGGTGCTTGAAAAACCCTTGCAGGAAATACAACATGACCATCAGGGTTGGGAATTTATGGACCTCTACTGCCATATTTCATTAGTGAGACAGAGGTGCTAGAAGTTACAATATCATAATTTCTCACTGGTGGGACCAAACTCTGTGTTGAACAAAGGTTATGAATATTTGCATATGACAGTTCCAGATATGACAATTCATGTGTTTTCTTCTCTTATGTCCATCATAAAAGATGAGGGATTCAAACAAGGATCAGGATGCAAATATTTGGGTTTTTTATCTTATATCCCTTCTTTTCCCTGAATAAGATTCACTATATTATTGCTTTTACCTGATAGTTTTCAGTCATGTGCAAGACAGAAGAAACAGCAGTTTTGCCCAGAGGATCTCAGAATCAAATCAGTTCAGCCATGTCTGTATGCAAAGAAGAATATTGTAACAACAAGCATAAATTGTGGTTAATTATTTAAGCTGTAAGTAACTTTCAAGAAACAAAAGAGTACATTAAGCACAGAGAGTAAAATGACTGCAAGACATTCCCTACTAGAATGAGTCTGCTCTATAGTAGATTAAATTATAGCCTCAAACTACTTGATAATTCAACTTTAATGTTTCCAGTTTGTCAAATTTTAATATTAAATGAGTGTGAAATTTCAGCCAGAGGTAAAGCAAAGTTTCAGGAGTAGAAAGTTACTGCTAGTTAAGGAAAAAAAATAATTATGGAAACTAAAAATAGTTTCTGGAAATATTGAGTATTTGTATTTTGACCATGAGCCAGAAGAAAAAAGAAAAAAAAAACAACAAAAAAACCCCAAACAAACAAACAAAAAAACCCCCAAAAAACAAAGAAAAGAAAACATGTCTGACTAGTAATAATCAAGGAATTCATAGGTCAATTATTTTGCCCTGTTTCAGGTCAGAAACAGAGAAATGCACAATGGTCAGTTGAATATGTGCTATATGCAAGATTTCTAACTCCAGTTCAATGGTATTAGATGAAATTCTGGCTTCATTGAATCCACAGTAAAACTCCCATCTACATCATTTATATCACACTGCAATAATACCTCTCCTCAGAATACCTTATGACTTTGTCCTCCCACCAGTCCAGTGTGGGCATTATACAATAGGAATGTAATATGTCTGAACAAATAACTACGTTTTTCTGGTCAAGGTCTTCCAAGATATTCTTGCATGTCAGTGAGACACTGGCACTTTCAACTCATCTGCAGGTTTCAGCAAAAGGCATAACACCAAAATCTACCCCTAAAGAGCTACTGTAATTTTAAAAGCTCCAGAAATGTTAAATAATTTAAAATCCATCCAGAAAAGGGATGATGGAAACAGGCTAGGTATTTTCTCTGTTAAGCAATGATCCAGTGTTCAGAGCACTTACACCAGACATCCTTTACCTGAGAGGGCTTGAATTCATGCCCCATCCCTCTGACACAGCACCATAATCTTTATAGGGAACTTTGAGTTAAGGACCTCTAACCTCTTGCTTCTTCCTTTAATATCTGATCTAGTTTACATATAATATTTAAATATTCATTAGAGCAAGGAGAGGAATCCCAGTAACTCCTTTTTAGCAATGTGTCCTGAGCTTGTTCTGTTGCTGTCCTCTGCAGACTGCACTCTATGCCTAGGCACCATGGAGTAAAAAGTCACAGAGATCTACTGGGATTTTATAGTGTTGATGCTTCCCAAAATTAGCATTAAATATTTTCAAGCATCTCTGTATCTCTAAACCACCAGCACATTATGGTACATGGGTATATATGGTATCTGGATACAGATGATTTATTTAGAAATGGTATAAAATGACAAATCTGAGATCACAAAGGAAATCCTCACCCAATAAAGAATTAAATTTGTGATTTGTCATCCCAAGAGTTGAAACTGTAATGCTGCATAGTCCTTTAATTCCTGATACTGACAAACATTAAAAACCCTGAACAGAGCAATCTGCTTTATCTGTTATATCCCTTTGTTGGCCTTCTGGAAGTTTTAACAGGCCAGCTCCTGATGCCTTTTTTTACATGGAGATGAAAATTAAACTCTCACTGTGTAGTTAATGCTCCCTGTCTACTTATGGACAGGAACAAGGTACCCACCCTCATTTGAATAAATTTATTATTCACCTTTGAAGCTATTGATCACAAATATGTGCTATGTGGCCGTCAGACTCTTGAGGTTGAGAACTTTTACATTCTCAGGTAGGGCACAACACAAGGCAGCTGACTATCACAAGACCCCTCTTGTTCATGAGTTTCCATCTTGCTCAGTACCTAGATGCAGCCACATAGGAGACCAAATAACAACTGGGACTTCATTGCCCTCCATATGCTGCAGATGGGAGTCACCATGACACCCAAGGCCACATTTGGGTTGTGCTTTATTCCTAGTGCCTGGCAGGCATTGGCCTGTGGATGGAAGTGAGCACAACATGAGTCATCTTGGAGAGGGAAGCGCTGTGTTGTGAGTGGGAGGAAGCATTTGGATGAGCTGGCAGAAGCTGTGACTGCCGCAGGACAAAATGATCAGTCATTACTCCTGAACTCAATACCACCAATGGCTGGAAATAATTCTTGACTTCCCATGCCTGGTGATTGTGCCCTCCCTGGGAAATGTGGATGTCTTGATGGTCTTCTCTGAGATAGTTGATTCCTGGCTGTGACTGGATTGTGAATGGGTTAGGGCCACCTCTGATGGTGTTAGGGGATCCACCTATGCTCTGCGACCAGGCAAGGACTCTTTGACCAGCTAAGCAGATTTCTGTTAAGACCCGCTGCATGCACTTCAGGTCTTTTCTTTAGGTCTGTTTGAGGGTGGGCTGTACCCAGGGTATTTGTGAGGACAGAGATGGGACTGATAAACTCATGATGTCTATCAGAAATGCTTTCTCTGTAGGTGCAGAAGTAGATCAGCACAGTGAGACAACCATATTTCCTGCTGGATTAGGTGAGAGCTTGCAACACAGCATGACGGGGACAAAACCCCCTTTAAACCATCCTAGCTGCAAGTCTCTCCCCATAATTATATGCCCATCATGTGTATCTTATGAAATGGAGAAGTAAGTGCATCTTCAACATTCGCATGGCAATTCTGACACCGAAGCGAGGCAAGCGGACCTGCCATTGTGTCCTCCTGGCTCAGTGGCTAGAGCATGAGGCGAGGGCTCAGGCCTGCACCTATTTCCCTGCTGAGCTGCAGGTTTCCTTCCTTGGGCTGCACCTTCCCATCCCAAGGGGTCTGCAACATCCCCCTCAGACACGGCGAAAGCAGGAGCCATGGAAGCACTAGAAATAAGCACTTCCCTTGGCTCTTTACTTTAGAAAACCTCCTTTCATCCCTCGTGGCAGCTTGTCAGAATTAGAATCAAGTGACCTTAAATGTGCTTATCTTTTTATTAGGCAATTAGCCACATTGCAGGGTCCTGTGATTTCTTTTTGTGACTTAATCCTTGTAACCGAATTGCAGAGCTATCCTAGAAATAGACTCAATATAAACTTGGGAATAGTAATAATTACAAACCTCCTGAGCTTTCCACTCTCGCAAATTAATGTATTTTTTAATTATCTATCGGTACTTAATTCACTCCTAGAGGCAGTTCATTTAAACCCTTGCAAAAGCATTTCAAAGTTATTTCCATTTTTGCATCGGAATATGGGATCAATGCTTAAAATATATAGAAAGTTCATACTTTTTGCTCACATTTTCACAATGAGTTTCAGAGGGAAAAGGAAGAGAAAGACGGTTTTCATATTACCTACAGTTTTTCAGTGCGGCAGCGAATAAATTCAGTGCTTAACAGCCCCACCTCCTGGTGAAAAGCAATGATAACGCAAATGAATTTGTTTTGTGCTGGGGTTGTATACTCCCTGGCAATTTTTTCTAGCTCTAGCTTACATAATAGAAACACTTTTCCTATTTACTTTTGCATGAGAGCTCCGGAGCATGTTTAAAGCTTCCTTTCTTTTTTTTTTTTTTTTTTACTTTATCCTGTATTCCCTTATTTTTTTTTCTCACTTCACAGGGATAATATATTTTAATCATTGCTTCTTTCCTTACTGTATCCTTTAAAATAACTGAGAAATCCATTCTCTTTCCTTTTCTGCCTCCTCATAGACAAATACAAAGCTAGAACTCAGCAAAAACTTAGCAGGATCTGGGAACTTCTGAAGCTGTTCTTGTGTACAGTGTCTCCAGGAGTTGAAGGATTAGACAGTGAAGAACTCCAAGATGATGTAAATCTTGGAGAATAAATCATTAGGTGGCAGAAAACCATTATCCAGCAACATGGATCAGACTGCACCTGTCCTTAGGAAAGAAATTTCCTGCGTGGCTTTCTTTCCTGTGCAGAAATCTAGGTTTGCATTTCATTTTGTTTCATAGTATCCTCCTAACAGCAACTTCTGATACCTTTTGTCCTCTTCCACTGATTCCTTGGCACCAGAAGTGGACTTACAAAATCGATATAAACGCAGAATGGTTAAAAACGAGGACTGACAGCATTTGGGGAGATGAAAACAACCTACATTCAATCCTTGGAAGCATCATGAGGACAACGAAAAGGTCAGTGACTTCATTGCTAAACAGAGCATGCAAGAAGGGAGCATGGCATGCGCCTGAAGAGTGGCTGGATGCTTCACAATGAGAGACACCTTCAGTATAAATCATGGGCAAGCTTACTTTTACTTTTCTGATTCAGTCTCTGCCTCAACCTCTGTGCCATCTTTTTAGGCTTGCCAGCACCTCTCTCCCTCAGCTACCTGTCAGCCCACATCTTTCACAACCTCAGGATTCCCATCATCATGGCTGGTCCTGCAGCGTCTTGCAGAGGGAAGACTGTCTTCTGCAGTGAGCTGCCTTTTGAGCAAGGCTTCTGAAAAGCAGGAAAGGTGATGAAACCTCAGTGTACCTCATACAGCCTGCTGGACATTGGGGTCTGGTTGGGGTGAGCAGTGGCAACAAGGTATTTCTTTTCTAAGGTTAAATGCAAATCAGACTATATTAAGGAATGCATTTTAAAGCACCACTGAGACCAGGTATGCTGAGCTTTTACCGGTATTAGCTAGTGCATCTCTAATGGAATCTGTCCAGCAAATAGATGTTTCAGCTTCCTCACTTGTCTGTAGGGTTAAAATGCCTCAATTAAAAATTTCCAACAATATGCCTTTAAATACTAATCAAGAACAAGACTGAAGCTATTGACCCCTGTTGGGACACAACATATTAGCATGGGAAGGAAACCTTCTTCACTCATACCTGTAAGGGGCAAGCCAGCCCTGGGCCCAGCATTTGCCCCCACCTAATCGTTATTCCATTTACAAGCTTAACAAAGTGCTGCATTACATTTCAGGAGCTATTGATTGCTTTTGAGGTGGTTATACAAAATCAATTGTGGAGTTTTGTTTTAGAGGAAGGTGTAAGAGAGGAAAAAGGAATACATGCCAAGATTTAAGAAAAAACATGTGGCTGAGAGGCACTGGAATGTCATGGGGTCACAACTTCAAAGACTGAACCCCCATCTAACCAAGTCCTTTCTGTTGCTCAAATATCCCATCACAGGTTGCTTGAGGCTGCCTGGAATAGGCCCCTAGCTTTGTTCACCTCCTTTTCATTGTATAGACAGCTCTCCATGGCTTGCAGTTTATTCTAGTTTAACAAGTAAATTAAGTCACTGGGGAGGATGAGGAAAGGGGAGAGATTATATCTGTGCACATGCCTTAAGGTTGAATTGAACCTTTTATCTTGTTTACAAGCTTGCCTACAGAAAGGAATGAATGGGAATGTTATGGGGATGCAGGCTTCAGTTCTGCCAGCTTCTAAACACATAAGCATACAAAACATTTTGGTGCTTAAATACTTTGCCAAAATGATTCACCTTTCACAGAAGCAAATCCCAAGGGTATCCCACCTCATCTACTTTACCTACAATATTTACCACCAGTGCAAGAAGCAAAATGAGGACCATGGATCCAATTCAGCCCATACTGGTGCAGAATGAAAGCCATTCAGGACTGAAGTAACAGGTAATGTTGATTCACTTGTGTGACCATAACACAAAACACTCTCATATCAAGTATTGGACTCCCTGGAAGTGGCATCAAAGATATTTTGGAAAAGACACTTAAAATGTAGGATGTATCTTCTCATGTCTTGCTGGACTATTCAGGGTGCTTGTAGCATTGTTTCCATGCTGCACCTAGCCATAGGTATAAAGAGGAGTTTGTTTTTCCAACCTGTCAGGGAAAAAAACTCTCAGGGAGCACTAAATTCACACAAAACCACTCTGTCTGTGCATGGGGCTGATACAGGGGTAATAGTGTCAGGACTCAAGAATTTAAGGAATGATGTTGAAGGTTGTATATAACTGAAGCAAAAGAAAGTGTGAAAGGAAAAACTCAAATACCATATGGCTTGTGTTTTAGAACCTCTAGAACACAACCGGAAGAAAATTTTGTAACTAATAAACTAAGAAAAAGCTATGATTTTTGCTCAAAAGAATGTGTATAATTACGCAAAGCAACCAATTAATAAATTGTTTGTGAGCAGCTCATTGCAGTATTAGACCTTTGAGCTGTGTTGGATTACTACATGAAAAACATTGGGATTGCTATTTGGACCCAACCAAAGTAAAAATTTAATCAAAGGAATTGCTGTGTGAGTGAATTCTGTAACAAATAAAAAACTCAAGGGGTTTATGATTCCATGCTAAATACTTTTTTAATAATTCCTTCCTAATATTCACTTCTTTGGATTTACTATTCCATTCACAAAAGTTTTTTTGTCATGTGTTCAAGTTGAGTGTTGTTCTACTGTAATTTTTCACTGGGAAAATGCAATTAATAAATTAATAATTATCAATAATTAATACATATGAATAATAGATAAATGTTAATAAATTAATAATAAAGCCGGTGGGAAAGAATCGAAAGCAAATAGAAAGTCAGTTCATTCAAAGTGGAGAAGGAATTAGGAAGGCTTAGACCAGTGCTGCCAGCAATGTTTCCTATGACTGTGGGGAAATCACGTCGCTTTGGGATGTCTTTATTTCCCCTTTTGATTCTTCATTTACTTTGTCAGGGAGCGCACTGCTGCCAGCAGAGTGCCTGGTATGATGGCAGTCTCATCCCTGCAATGTCCCCTGGTTGTGGCTGACACCTGAGTAATAGGTTGTATAATCACAGTTTCTCATAGTAAAATGTTTCTCAGTGTGTAACTATCTTAAGAGCCAGGTTTTTTCAGTGGTCACCTACTTCTAAACTTGAAATGTTACAGGGTTTTTTTAGAGGATTCCCAAAAATCCACCTTTCCCTGTAAATCTAATGAGAAAGACAGTGCTGTTGGTAGACAAATGAATCAGCTTTCATCACAGAGAACAGACCGGGGTTTTGCTATCAAGTCCCACAGATGCAGGATCAAGGCCTCAGTTCTGCTGACTTTCTTTTTAATATTTTTTGATTTTTATGAATCCTTAACAATCCCTCCAGAGTTTCACACTGAAAGATAACACCAGGCTAAATTAAGCAATGTTTTGGTGGCTTTAACGAAACTAGATATACTGAGTGAAAATTTCACCTTCCTTTCCAAACTTGGACATGTCTTTTTTGCTTGGGTTTGATGAGCCAGTAATTTAGATAAAATGATCTTTCTTCAAACTGCTGTGTATCAGATAAAATGGTCTTTCTTCAAGCTGCTGTGTATCAGACCAGGTAACTGTGAAGCTGTAAGAGCTGACTCTCTCATTGCGCTGTTGCTTTCCTCACTGGCTGCGACAGGAAGAAACTTTTCATGCAGGAATTCTGTAAGCATTTTTCCATCATGTTACTTCACATTAGTTCAGCCTATTAACTAAACATTTGGGTTGTTTATCGATACCAAAAAGAGGAATCTTTCTCAATATGACCCTCCTCCAGAACAAAATTCATACAGAGAGTCTGGCTTCACATTAAGCGGACAGACGACAAGGGCAGCACGTTGTGGAGAGAGAAGTAGCCTTGGGAAAGGCTGTTTGCAGCTCCACCTCAGTACACACAGAAGGAGCTGTGTTATTCAAGTATCACGTGTCGCCTGCCAGTACAGCCAGCCCAAAAGCTTCTGCTGTTGTACTTGCACCCGTATCTATGGTGGGTGAACTTGCAGCAGCAATCTCCTGCTTCTCATCCCAGCCTTGCTGGCATTAGCTATGGCCAAGGCACGGTTAACAAGCCTAGTGTCTCTCATTCAGCCCAGGTCATAGTCCAAGAGCTGTTTTAAATTCACCTAACTGTGAGGAGTCAAAAATGCAATGGAGTTCCAGGCTGAGAAGCGTGGCTGTAGCCCTGTGCATCCTCTGACATGCAGCCAGTGACAGAAACAAAAGCAGTGCAGGCTGTGAATACAAACCAGCACGTGTGTGCCTTCCAGAGTGCTGCACTTCTGTGGCCTGTTGTGCATGTGGATGGAAAAAGGAATGAAAGTGTTCAGCTAAAGCTCTGCTGCACTTTTCCGTAGCTGGCTACTTTGAGACTCAGTCAACATGCTAAGCTAAACTGTCTAGGTCTAAAGTGATATAAGTACTAAATTCCACTGCAAAACAATTTGTTTCAGGTTCTGAAGTCAACCGTCAACATCTGAAACTTGATCTGTGGAAGTGTGCATTTGAAAATGACAGTAGCAGAACTTAAATGTATCTAAGGGCTTTTGGAATGGGTCAACAAACACGTGAAGAAGGGTAAACTGAATTTAATTTAATTTCAAATGAAATTAAAAGGCCTCAGGTTGAAAATAAACAAAGGGAAGTTCTTCAAGGTACAGGTAATAGATTTATGGAAGTCCTTGCCAAAGATGAGAGACTGGAGAAAGCTGGAAGAGTGTCTGTAAGGTACTCCTAAATGGAAAACCATGTCAGCCTCAGGAAACCCCCTCAGATGAAAATAATTTCAGGCTGCAAGAGTCATAACTAATAAGTCTGTTCTTATGCTTTTATGATCTGAAAGAGAGAGATGACAGTAGGAGGTAAAAGAAAATAAGTCATGTTGTGACATGGAAAGATGGGGGAAAGACTGTTTCCAGTAGAATCATACCTGTGTAAATGTGGTCATGCCCTCTGCCAGACCTCTCCATTGCTCTTGAACATTTGGAAGACTCTAGGCCATTTTTTTTTCCTTCCAAATCTTATATTTGCTTTGATGAAGATTGGTAGTGCGGTGTGGTTTGCAGGCTGCACAAGCGAACACATTAAATCTTGCAGGCTGTTTCATGCAAGGCATGTGTTACATGTTTGCCGCTGATTGCCATGGATGGGACTCCCTGGTGTGGGTGCCAGCGCTCCTGCACCCGTTCAGGCTGTAACCAGCACGGAAGGGATCCAGTCAATCTAGTTACTGATGAGGGTCTGTGGGAGAGTAGTAGTACAACTTCACCCCAGATTAGAGGTTCCCCCACATTATGGTTTTCCTTTGGTGCATGTGTGGTTTGAATCTTGGCTCTCACCCTCCATTTTTACAGCTCACTCCAGTTAATTTCAAGCCTTTCTTCCCTTTTTTGTTCAGCACAGAAGAAACTTTCACAGGCATAGCCCATTAAAGAAAGTCGTGCTCCATTGACTTGGCTAGTTTTCTGAGGCAGCTGCTGCTGTTGTTACTAAAGGGGCTTGCCAACTTCCCTATTTCTTGCTTGCATTTTGATTCATTATTCATATGGAGATAAAGTGTCTAATCTAATCAAAATATTAAGACTCTGCCTGTGCTTTTTACTGGCTTTTTTTTTTTCTTTTCAACTTTGCAGAAAAGCTAGTGCTGTTTTATAACAAATCTCTCACTATTGGCAATGACACTAAAAAATTAGAGAAGGCGACACGTGTTCCTGTTCTGTTCTTAAGGGAATTGTCTTCTATGCTTTTTCCTTTCTACTGAATGAGAAGACTGACCATGAAGATAGGTGCTAGGTAGGAAGTAATCAAGCACACAAGCATTTCAGGAGAGACAGCTAGATGACTTCCACTGAGCATTTTTTTACCTGACTCTTAATCCTTTCAGATTCCCTGGGAATCAGTACTTGCTGCAAGTGCTCTTTTATTTGGAACAATATTCCAGAAAGTTTGTGAGGAAAAATGGACAATGTCAAAATGCCTCGAAATAATTCCCTACAAACCTTACCAGAATTTTGGTAGGGGTGAATTAAACTTAAACAGACTTTGTAGATGGTGATTTCTACATAGGGCACAATATCCTCCACTGTGCGGCAGAGCATGTTCTTTCACAAACAGAAAACAAACACTTCTGGAAATGTCAGAGGCTGTCCACAAACTCTTACACACTTCTAGACATTAATACCTCTCTATAACAGGTATCATTATTTTTGTTTCGTTTGTTATTACTATCTAAGTTCATAATACAAAGGCAACACATCTTGAATTTGGAGGATACTTATCTTGGCAAAATCATTATGGCCTAAGTAAAAAAATCAGAATGATCTTGAATCAGGTCTCCAATCTTCTACTGATGTCATGCTCAAACACTATGATACAGTACTTAGAAAAGAAGTAGACAAATGAGCAAACTGGGATCAGCAAAAGATGTCTGAGCAACCACTAATGATATGAGTAGTGTTCAACATGATGAGAACCCAGTCTGGAAGTGACAGTATTGGTATTATCATAAGTAATACTGTAGGAAGTAGTATTCATGGTACATCATCTGAATAACCACTTTTGACTGTTTCAAGGACCTTACAGCACGTGACAGCTGTAGATATGTGAATATGTCTATGGGTATTTGTTCTGCAGTGTTAGTAGTTATTTGCTAGCAGGTGATGTTATTTCTGGACAGCTTGTGCCTTGAACACAGTCTGACAAACCTGGCACCAAAAAAAGTCCTGTGTTTCATTCACACAGAAAGTGAGCAATATTTCCTAATAGAAATAAGTAGTTATTCCGAATTTCATTCTTCTGATCTGGGAAATGAACACTTTTCTTTAGCTACAGACTATCTTTCTTTATGGCCTCTTTACAAGATCACGATCATTCACCCAATAAGCTCTGCAGAGGCCAAGGACCTTAGCTTGAGTTCCCCTGTGGCATGGTCTCCAGGAAGATGAAGGTCAGCCTCTCTGATATTGATGCAAGTCTAGTCTGTCACTACCCATTCAGCTTCTGCATACTGCAGCAGCTTTCCAGGGTGGAGCAAAATCAAGGATTTTACGCAAAGCTAATTTTTAGCTCTGTTTCAAGCTCTGAACCAGAAAACAAGCATTTGTCTTCTCCACCTGCTTCAAAACTTCAAGTCAATAGTTTATCTCACAAATACAACAAATACAGCAGGAAGTAGGAATTAGAAATAGGAATTATTATTCCTTCTGCTTCTCTTTATTTCTTTTCTCTGTCTTCCATAAGCAGACAAACAAATTCCAAATTTTGCTTTAGAATAGCAGCAAAACACTTACTGTGAGTAGAAAACTTCGGGGGAAATTCAAAAGAACCCTAACAGACACCATTATACCTAACTAGACATGCTTTCGAGGAGATTGTTAGCCAGTTTATGAAATTCTGCACAAGTTCTCTGGTCCACACAAACCACGTCTTGTAAGCAACTTTTGGACCAGTATTATTATAACCTTCAGTCAACTACACCTTTCAAAAGCATCCTGTAGCTTTCATGGAATAAGTGTAACAAAAAGCAGTTGTCTCATATGAAACATGGATGAAAACCTGGTAACAATCAGAGATGTTCAAATGGTGGAGCAAATTGACAAGAAAGTATTTACTGATCATCCTGTTCTTTCATCTAAAGGTGGATATAAGAGATACAAGGAAGATATGCCAGCTAGTGCAGGTGGAAGAAACCTCAAACTCTTAAGCCCACACCGCTTTTTTGTGTCAGCTCTTCATGTTACGCCAATAACTTCCTTGCCATCATGGCAGTGTCGTCACAGCCAAACTTCCAAAGGATATTGCATAGCCAAGGTTAATTATTGGCATTGTACTGCCTACTCCAACCTGGCAAGGGCAGAAGGTCCTACCGGCAGAATTATTCTCCCTGTTTGGTACTCCGGGACCAGCTGGAGTTGATGTCAGTGGCACAACTACTGGCATAAAGAAATAAAAGATTTTGAGGTGCATGCAGAGAGGAGACAGGAATGCTAAAGAGATTTCATTTCTTTATTTCTTTCCTCTTTCTTGAAAGCAAAAAGCCCTAGAGAAACATTTAAGTTCTACCATAAATCTATATAAGCAAACTTTTCTCTACATAGAAAACAATTTGTATTTGTGAATGCTCTTGTGTGAGCATGCACTCTGTTTATAAAGCTTATTGCATACTCGTTTGCAGCTGAACTGGCTTAACTATTCCATTATTCAATTGTACCATTTAAATATGTGGGTTGATCTGTTCTAGAAAATCTTTCAAATTTGTTTTCCTCAAAATGGGGGCACTGGAGCATTATGATCTGCAAGTGATGTGAGAAAATTAGGTTCAGTTTTGTGAGCTTGCTTGCTTTAAATGAAATTCGGTTGTAAATACAAGAGTCAAATGTTGTTGGGAGAATGGTTTTGCTTTAGGTCAGGCCTGTTTTGTATTTGTTGCTGAACACACACAGGCAGGAGAATTCATGCTGCACTGCAGTAAAACCTAAAATGCCATTAGAATATATTTGTGACAGCATGAGAAGAAAGCATTACACTCCAGGATTTTTGCATGAAAAATTAAGAATATGAAAATGAAAGAAATTACCTTTACTTTTTACTTATTTACTTGTTTGGGATTTTGCATAGAATCAAAGAAAGCCATTGTTTTAACTCACATATTCTCATATGCATCCCAGTGGTGCCTTATAACCTTTTTAATGAATACCTTCTTCTGTCATTACAAGGCCTGATTCTGTCAAAGATTTTCTGTTCCTGTTGTACATAAAAGAGTCATAGTTTCATCCATGGATTTTTTCCTTTTCCTGTGAACCACACTGATTTATCACCTGTGACCAACACAGTGCCTTATTTCCTTGCCAATAATTGGACTTTTTCAAAACATGGTAAAAGTCTGGAGAGGGGGAAGGAGGCAGAAGAATGCTTCCTGGAAGGAGCCCAGCATTAATATGGGGACAACTATGGAGAAAACTGAGGTGACCACCATGCTTCAGTCTTTCACAGCTCTCAGTTATGCATAGACGTACACACTCTAATGAAGTAGAAAGGGGGAAAGATATCTTTCCTTACCCTTCCCTCTCACTCCTGCATAATTCCTCTTACTGTTGTTAAGTGTCTGTTTAAAAGCCACAGTATATTTTGCAGGTGCCCTAAAGCTTGTCTGACCAACGCATAACGGTGAGGCTGAGGTTGTCATATGGAGCAATTTATAACCCTGGCTTACCTGTACCCATTCAAACAGACTGGACGAAATCTCACTACATCTAAATGCCAGCCAAGGAAGAGGAATGAAAGCCAGAGCATAGGAGGGTAGAATTATATCCTGAAAAGTCACCGATTCTGACAAGAATTTAGGGATTGTCATGCAGAAGTCACTCAGTGGGAACTTCAAATTGGATGCCATAGGTAATGTACATTAGTAGTGAGGGAGGAGGAACAGAAAGACCCTTTATTAATTGATTTATTTATTTACTTATTTATTTGTTACCTCTGTATACATCACAGGAAGAACCAAGAGAGGAACACTATATCCCGATGTGGTCGCTAGACTGGAGAAAACTGGAACAGATACAAAAATCTGTTACAAAAATAATTAAAGGGCTGGAGTACATGCCTTCCTGTGGGAGACCTGAAGAACTGAATCTGTTCTGCTTATCAAAAGATGACTGAGAGATGAATTGATTACAAAATGTTTGCGTTAATGAGGAGAAAATAGAGCTCTTTCATCTAGCAGAGAAAAGCATAACAAGAATTAATGACTACAAGCTTCAGCCACACAAATTGAAATTGGAAATTTGGCACATATTTTTAAAAATGAGGTTGATTAGCCAATAGTTTAAAACTCCTAAAGGAGATGCTGCATGCTTTGGTTATGCTTAAATGAAATGCTGAAACTGTCTGTAGGGCTACTAGTTGCAGATCATAGAATCATAGAATCGTAACACCCAGGCCACGATGCATAAGTGCTGAGCCAGGACATGATTGTTCTGCTTCTTTGCATCTGTTCTAGTGTCTATCTACATCACTGCATTCTTAATCTCTCCCTCCTTATTCTCCCTAACAGTCCTTGTCCTTGGATGTCGTTAGCATTGTTTGAAATACAGATTTGGAAGTTCATGCTTGAGATTTCTCTTCATAAAAGAACTTTAATCAAGATTTTTTTAACTTTGGCCCTTCACCTTGCATCTTATGTGGCATAAGACCATGTTTTATGGGATTTTCCCTTTGCATTACACTTTGTTTTGCATGTGACAGCAAGGCCATGGCTTGGGATAATCAACCGTGTCCAAGCTGCAGGCCAGTGCCATGAATGCTTGTTTTGTCCCCCCAAATCCATTTATTCCCTTTGACGTCCAAGCCAGACAGGGAAGGAAATGCTTGACCTCAGGCAATAGAGGGAAGTTGTTGTGCAAGTTCACCATTGGCTATGCGCTTAGTGATGGGGTCTACTATGCCAGGTATTTTGAATTCCACTGTCAAATAATCAGGTTCAATCCCAAGTCCTGCTTCCTTGAGCATCAACACTTAATAACTGGCGGTGGGATCTCCTTTAGAGTGAACCAACAAAATCCTTCTGAAATAAAACACACTTGTGTGGTTCAGAGTACTTCTCCAAAGAATTTTCTCTTAATGGGTAGTAAGGATGAGACTGGGATTTACACCACTGAACATATAGTCCTCTTAACACTATCCCAGCAGGTTTTCCATCCTCCAGCATCACTGGATGTGCTGTGAACACTACATGTTCTCATGCCACACTCCAGGGCAAAAAAAGAGACTAGTTTTGGTTTTATCCTATAAATACACCATTCTCACAGGATACAGCACAGAGCCCACATTGTTTTTATATTTTAAATTGAAAAAATACATAACAAGTGAAAATTGTGTCTTAGGACCATGGGGACCTATGGAGTTGTTCCAAGAATTATGGAATGAAGATGTAGTGAGTTCACTGTAGAGGGGCCAGCTCAAACTGTGAGCTGCAACCACTCTGTAGTACTTGATCTGTCGGCCAGGGATTATTCCCAAGAGTGGACACATTTAACAGCATATGAATAACCATCTGTGCTACGTTGTAAACACCAAAAGAATTAGAAACAGACCATACCTATGACTGTTGCTGCAAAGAGAGTCTGCAAGAAAGACAAGGTTGTTAATGTGCACTGTGGTGCTGCAGGGACTGTCACTACAGTGAGTGCATCCTAAATGGAAAAGAGGATATTGAAACTGAACAACCCAATACTTTTTCTGAGACCAGTTTGTTTCTTACAAGAAATGAATATCATCTAGATCTCCATGGAAAGGATACCCACCAAAAAGATTACATGATTTATCACCAGTAAGGGTCACAATTACATGATTAGGATGGATGACACATGCTTTTTTGTGTGTTGGGTTTTTTTCTCTTTTTCTTTCAGCCTTTTGTGAGCTCTTACACATTTCTGATCACTCAGCCAGATCCTCTGTGCTTTGCCATCTTTGACTAGTCTGGCAGGGTTAATAAAAATGGTATAAATAAGTAATCAGATAGTAATGCTGCATTGGCAGGCAGGTCCCAAAATGCTAAGCGTTTATGCTGATTATCCTTCAGATGCTTTCATGTCTAAGAATTCGGCATTTCTCATGGATTCATGTATTTGCTGCAACTGTGACAGTACATGCTTACTGAGTTTCTCTTGATATAATAAAATCCTGGAAAGAAAATGGTTGACAGTGTTGTGAATTCATCGAGAGGTAGACTTGCCTATGAAACAATAAAGGTGCCACAAAAAGTGTTAAAATTTCTGCAGATGGAATCTCATGGAGCTGAGATGCCAGGGCCTGCAGATCCAGGCCAAAGGGACTACAGAGGAAAACACTAAATTATAGCAAGAAAATATAACCTTTATTTCTTGAATCCTGCCTATGTGCAATTTCAAGTTGCAGCAAGACAGCAGCTATGAAGATTTCTCAGAAAAGAATAGCTAGGGATTCCTTGACTAGTAGCCACACAGACCCTGTGGGTAAGTGAGTGAACTGCAGCTGGTGAGAAGGTGCAGGCATTTCCACTGGATGTTCCCTGAGCCATCCTGTTGCCTTCTGCTCCCCTTTCATCTTGCACTTCTTGTGCAAAATACAGCATGCAAATGCAAGTGCAGTAAGGAGGCAGGGGTCAGATTTGACTCTGGCAATAAGGACCCTACCTCCAAGCCACAGCTGCTGAGGCAATGTCTTGAGAGGGTCTAATGAGGTATGAGGTTGTCTCTAAACAAGCCAAGCAGCACAAGCCAAGACAACAACTCTGTGGCAAGTATTCAGGGTGATACTGCGACTGCGCTGCTTTCAAGGCATCAGGCATGTACAGGCTCCTTGGCATGTCCTGAGCTGAGAAGCAGCTGTGGAAGTCACTGCTGCCATGGACTTAGCCAGACCAGCTTGTGTCAGCTGCAGTAGACCACTCTCCAGTGCCAACGATACCTGCAGTGCAACAAAGTGAAGCCTTTCTTGCTGTTCAGAAGGACCTCGGCTTGGATGGACAGGCAGAGAATATGCATCCTGCCAACTACATGGTGGGCAACCGTATGCAAACAAAGCCTGTTTCAACCTTCCGTGTGCCCATCATCCAGAGATAGTATAGGCTACATACAGTTATCATCTCAGAGCCTCTAACTTGCACAACAGAAGGAATTAGAGGTTACCAGATTCCAAATAATAAAAGCCATCCTCTTTCTATTCTCAGCTATACTTTCATGTCGGTCATCTAACATGTCGCATAACAGGTGAGCCAGCACAGATGTCAATGAATGGTACTTTTATCTTTCTTCACCATCAGACTTTTCTCATTTGTAGTAGAGATCCAGCAATGATATCAAAGTGCAGCTTTGGCTTTTATTGTAAACCATGCAATATTTGATGTGTGTTTCTAAAATTGGACAGAAATAAACTAGAACCATAATTTGACTGCACACAATAGCGCCATCCCACCCCCCCAATATACTAGTATATCCCAAATATCAGTGTTTTTAAGAAAAATACTTGTGTTCAGATTATGGGGGTTTTTTTGAATGACTGGCCTGGCAGAACAGTTTTGCTCAAGAGTACAGTCTGACAGAGCTGAGAAGTGACAAGGTAACAGTGCAGACGAAACAAAACTTCTGTTCAGTGGAAAAAACCCAACAGTGGGATCTTTTTAACAACCCACCCTATTAAGTTCATCAAACAGAAAGTTGAAGAGAGGAAACCAAGTAATGAGCAGTAAGATGTTTTATGGGAAATACAAAACTAAGAAGCAACATTGTGTATACTTGAATTTCTCCTACTGGCACCTCACCTTTTGACCAATAGTACCTAGAAAGACACTTTCCTGGGAGAAGTGCCGGTCCCTTCAGCCACACACTCAGCCTCGCACACTTTTTGCTCAGTCAGGGCAGGTAGTGGGCACTGGAATTAGAAACAGTCCTCATCCAACCAGAATATCCACTTGCTTCAGTATGTACACTGCTTCAGCCTTATACTTGTAAAAGTCCATCTTTCTTGGAAATCTTTCCATGGATTCAGAGCCACAGGCATGACCTTGCGAAGCTTGTACTATTAATGAAATCATTAGACTCATCATAGAAGCTGATCCTTAACTTACATATATTTCAGTTTCCTAAGTTCAGAGTCAGCTGTGCTAGGTTAACGGTTGGCCTTGATGATCTTAAAGGTCTTTTCCAAACTAAACAATTCTATGATTCTATGATTCATGCAAATGACAGCGTGACATAGAAACACAGTGGCTGTTCATTCAAAAAAGAACACAACAACCCCAATTTCAAAGAGAGGAAGAAAGCTCTCATTTTGACACTACTCCAAATATAAAGCCTTTTGGTTTCTTTGCGTTATTAAAGCAATAGATCATGGCATTGAAATGACTGATGAAAGAATATACTTTACTTTTTATTATTGCAGATTAATATGAGTGATGAACTTAGAGACACATGTACTGAACTCTCCTATTCATGTGAATAGCAAAGACAGAGTCTGTGTGAGCAGGCAAGGCTTACTGCAATTTGTCTGAAGAAGATGTTATTATTTTGGTAAATTAGCACAATTTGCAGGAAGGGCAAAAAGTGCTGAGAAAGAGGGATGAAACACAGACACAGGGAGGTGGGAGGAAAACTTGGTGGACACTGAATGAACACATGATTTGTGCCCTGACCTGACTAACTCCGGGAGGGGATCGTATCAGAGGGACTCCTGATCAGATTTGTGTTAGTGATTTGCTCCCTGGCTTTAAAGAATATGGTTCACCTGGCTCTTTCGATATCTAAAATGATTAGGTATATAAAACAGGCATTCAAAAGGTTTTACATAACTGCCTGGATCCTCCTGACTTCTGAAAAAGTAATCCACCAATCTGACTATGTGGAAATTAGCTTTAAAGTGCCAGCCTCTTCTGTAAAACATACACATTTAGGGACTTAAATACAAGTGAAGTTGCAAATTCACTGTCTCAAGATCAGAGTTTACACGCAACAAGGCAGCTGGATCCCGAGCGGGAGAGAGGGTCAGTGGTAAGCCTGGCTGCCTCCAGATTTTGCAGTGCATTTCTGTGGGGCTATCTGTTTTATTAGAGCTGTGTGGTTATTTATAGAGCAGTGCCTGAGACTTGAGATCTAGTCACTGTGAAAGGCAAAGCAAGGAGTGCTGGCTGAAAGTGTTGCACTTCAGATGCTTCGTTGGAAGATCTGATGGAAAATTGGATTTTCAACAAGCCTTTTTTTGAGGGAGGTGGATCTGTTTTCCAATGCAACTTTAACACTGAAGCACAAAATTTGCCCAGAGGCAAGAATTGAAAGTTCTGTATTTCAAAATTTTGCCAGAGTACCTCATGACAACTATAATCCAGTTGCATCATCCCACCTTTCTCTGCCAAACCACATCTCCCATGATTCACTGAAGCTGAGAACACCCAGAATACGCTGTCTCTTTTTTCTGATAAAGACCATATGATGCATCAGCCAAGGCATAAAATAGCCTGCTTATGTACAGAAAGGGATTACGCATATATCAAAGCTATACTACCTGTGCAATACCCTGGAAGTGTTTCCGAACTGAAATATTTCAGGGCTCCACAATTTTTTCGATATTTAAAATTTTACAGTCAAAACAAGCAAACAAAACCATAAACTGCTGATGTTGTAACAGGCAAAGGGCCAGAAAGAAAACAGAGGTACAGGAAGGTGAAGGGTTCTGACCCAGAGATTGAGTTTATTTTCTGGAACTCTTCATTGCTTAGCATACTTTTGTGCTTCACAAGCTCTAAGACTGGAAGCAAAGTCGAGGGAGGCACCAGAGCAGGCTGTCAGGATGGAACATTAGTCATATCATCAGTCCATGCTTAAATAATTCCCATGTGTGCTGTTACACTAAGTTGAATATACTGGGTCTTATTTTTGGCTGTGTTACACTTACATGAAATCATTGAAATTAAGAAATTGTACTATATGTGTTTTAGAAAAGAATGAAGCCTATTATTTTCTTCACTAAAAAAAACAACAAACAATTTGTAATTGGTAACTCTGTACCTTTAAACACATGGATCAACCTTTGTCTTTTCCTTGGGGAAAATAAAAAACCCAGTGTTTACTTCTATGAGCCTGCAGTTATTTGGGAGAGAGAATCAGAGATCAGCTGTCATTGCAGAGAATGTCAGAGGAATATGTGGCAGCAAGCCATAGCAAGGAGGTTAAAAAAAAACCAAACAAACAACCTCCATCATGCAACTATTTTGTTCACATTGTCAGAGAGACATTAATGTTTAAAGTAGCAGGTCATTATGATCCTTGGGGAAAAGGTGTAATGTTTACATTCATAAAAGTACCTCCTGTAGCATCACATATACAGCAGAGCTGGTGCAGAAAAGTAGTAAGACTACAGAGGGGAAAGAGGAGCCATGATCCAGTCAGAGTTATTTCCTCCCCTCTCTCCTTCTATGTATCACCACCTGCTTCCAGAAGGATAAAACCAAGAATTTGCAGGGAGCGATATGATCTCTTAATGCCCCAGCCGAGTAAGCTGGGGAACACAGAGGTCAATGGGATAAGCCAGCAGCAACAGGAGCATGAAGGACTCCAATGCCAGACCAATGCCACCCCCACCTCAGCTGTAGACTTTATTTTCCGTCTGTCATCTGACTTTCTTCCCAATTAACAGTAATGTTAAATTCCTTACCTTTTTCCTTCACTCAGCCTTTAACATCCACATTCACATTTTTACCTTTTTGTTCACTTACTCCTGCTCCAACAAAACCCTGCCCTAAAATGTTAAAAATGACAGCCAAATGATAAAATAAAAGGTCATCTGTGATGCAAACAAGGTGTTTTGCCAAACTTCTCTCAGTTCACAATGTTTATCTGTCGCATTACATTTCCCAGCTCTGCTTCCATCTTGACCAGTCAGATAATAAACTCCCCATAAAACAGACTCTGTCCTGTTTGTATAGAAATCTAGGTCTGGCTTGGAGCCTCAGATGCCGGTCTTTACATGAATGGAGTTGCTAAGCTACAAAGTTTAGCTGGTACCTTATATTTCAACAGTCTTTAAGAAAAATAGATGCTTAGAATAGCTACAATGTGGAGTCATGCTTCCACTCACCTTTATCAGGGGCAACCCAGAGGCACAGGACACCCCATATAACAACAAACAGCAGCAGCATCTTCTATGTTGTGAGAAAAAGTGACCTTTTGCAAGTCAACAGAAGACCCTCAAACGTCTCCTTTCTAAAGTGGCGGGGCAAAAGCCAATACAATTATTTCCCATTTGTTCCCCCCTCAATACACCATTTCAATGTGTGACACGTTTCCACTGGAAGTGTTCAAGACCAAGAATGTAGCCAGAGGGAAGGAGGGAGTGGGTATACTTATAAATAATAGGACACAGAACAGCTAAGGTAAAGAAAACAGCTGTGATGAAAAAAGGCAGATGAATCCTCATGATACAAAGCTCAACACAAACGGTAACTATTAAGATTTAGGATAAGAGTGTTACTCAGGCATATTATCATATAGCTGTCTCCTGTGAAAGCTATTTCATCTCATTTTGAAGATGTGGATAAATGAGTTGACAAATGTTATTTCTGAAATTGTGGTGAATTTTATGTTTCACAGGCAGGGCAGCTGGCAGGTTTTGAGACAGCCTGCTAGATTAGACTGTATTCACACAAATCACTGCAAAGAGGCTGCACTATAACGTATCGCTGTATCACACCTCTACTGTTATGCCAAGCTTCTTGAACTGTTGTTTTTTTCCAAAAAGACAGAATGCTGAACTCTGATGAATATTGATTAGATTGAGTGTGGACTTGGTCCAGGCTATAAAGGCAGATTTGTTGACTGAAAACATGAGAATTTTTCATTCAGATCTTTAATCTCAGCATCCCATTCCTGCTGGGGCAGACTTTCAAAGACACAGGTGAGATGCATGATAAAGAATAGCGTCTGGACTGAGTAATCTTGTAATAAATTATGAGCAGTTCTATGGCCAAGAAAAAGTCCTTTATTGTAAAATTTCATTTTAATCCAGCTACTCTCCATACCTGAGCTTCTGTATGTCATTTTTCATAATCAAGGATCTTTCTCCTCTTTATTTTTTTTTTCCATACTTCTAAATTTTCTTGTTAAAACTTCTTTTTTGTGTATGTGTCTCTTTACCATTTTTCTACTCTTCCCACACTGGATTTTCTCCTGAAATCTACTTTATAGTATGCCAGCTTTCTTTGCTGTTACATATTTTTAGATTTTCCTCATCATCAGAGTCCTTTGCTAGTTTTCGATTCTCTGCTTGAAAAGACATTTGAGGATTCTTCTTTTCTTTTCCACACTTCATATAAAAGCTAAAAAGCACAGGTTCTGATCAGGAAGAAAGGTCAGTTGCTAATAGGAAAGGTTGCATTACAAATACACTTCTACATAGTACTGTCACGCCAATCACAGCAAAGGACACGCCGGCACGTTGGACACCTCTTTTGTTCTGAAGGAATGTTCCCTCCTGCTATCAAATCTTCAGATGCAAATAAGACTTCTCAGATGGCACAAAATAATTTCAAACAGACCCAGAGGCTGATAAACATTACCAAAAAAATATAATTAGAAAAAGCTTTGGAAAATAACTGGAGATTAATTAAAATGTCCTTTGCTGTAGAGTGCAGACCAGCGAGAGGAAATTTAGGGCATGGGATCATTTTCCAGTGGCTACAGCAGGGGATGGGGAGATGAGATCTGGACTGTTTGTTTGTTTGTTTGTTTTGCTTTATTCTTTCACCCAGTCTCATGTGGCCTTGGGCTAGCTGGACAACTTGCTGTGCCTTGGTTTCTCCCTCCTAATTACTGTTTTCCAGTAAGTTACATAGATCTATGGTCTATGACATTTCCAAAGCAAAATGAAAGAATGGGAAATGGCACTTTAGATTCAGTGTCTCTTCTTAAAGCTCTATTAGTTACTCTTAACATCTTGCTTTTAGTTCAGAGTTGGAAGGACTTTAGAACAATTAAACCAAAACTCACTTGAACTTCGGTATTTTTCTGCAGACTTCCAACTAAAACTACACCGCTCTTTAACCCAGGTTCAAGCTAGCTGAATTTTCATCACAGAACAACCTGACAAAGAAATCTCTGAATTAATTGTAAAAAGTTTTAGTATTTATAATATTCCCAGGACTCAGAATAGGAAGGGGAGAGCTAGAGTGGTTGTAGTCTGGGTTCGCCTTCCATTGCTATGGTGTAATGTGCTCAGAGACAAGATTTATGAGCAGCTAAGTTACTCTGCAGCCCTGCTACAATTTCGTGTTTCAAAGTTCTCTCTGTTTTCTTCCTAGACTACAAGATGTTCTCATTACTGTTATATCAACAATCTCCTCATAAATTTTGTGGTGCTTGATATTTACTGGGTGTCCTTCAAGAACACACAGTGATGGATAGATGGTAGATGGAAAGAAGGAAGCAAGGAAAGAAGGGAGGAAAGAAGGGAAGAAAGAAGGCAGGCAGGCAAGCAGGCAAGTGAGAAGATAGTTAACAAAAAAATACTGGCAATCAAAAACAGCTTCCCGTGCCTAATTCTGCAAAACACCTGAAGTTTATGTGTAAATTTTCTCTAATTCCAGCAGCAGTAGGTACAGGCTCAAGTCCCTCATGCATGTGGCTCTGCAGGATGGCAGGGTAATAGTTCTGCAGAAATTCTGCGGTGATTATCTTCACCGTTTTACAATCTTTCTGACAAATTATATCAAACCACAGGCGTTAAAGCAAGTGTCTGAAATTATGTGACAGTAGTGATCACTTCTACATCTGGAGCATTCCTGGCCATCCACAGATGTTTAAACTTCAGCACACATGGACCAGCTTTGACAACTACAAGAGAGCATCAGTGAGAGCTGACGGCATGCATAAGTGACTGCTCACGTAGGGGGCACATGGAGAGCGCATGCTGGTTGGGCTGAGTGAATGACTGGCTGATGCATATTTACTTCATTTGGCTCTAGATCACTCTCCTTCATTTGTTTGCTAAATTTTGAAAAATTACTATGGAAAAAGCATTCTGCAGGGGCACTTGCAATTATATGAAACCACTGGGAGAAGTAAACAAATCTGCTAATTTGTAGGCAATATTAAAACAGTCCTGTCAAATAGTAAGTGAAATATTATCTTTATGGAAATTAGGCATTGTTATTGAGCTTATTACTGAAGGGTTGGAAAGAAAAACTGCAATTGTCCTGGACTTGTTAGATGTAAGGGATTTAACATTTTGTTATTTTCATATTTTGATTTATGTCAGAATAATATCTACACTATTCCTCTTTTAAAATGCATTTTTGAACAAGAACATGAATTTCGCAAAGTTTAGATAAATAGACCATGAAAAACTAGTCTATTTGTAAATGCAAGGTTTATTTTTTGCTTTGTTTTGGGCTTTTCTTCATTTTGAAATAAAACTTAATTCTCACTGCAATTTATGCATAACACTGATTCCATCACTTATCAAAAATCCCAGCAAAATTGCAATACCTTTCCCTGAGTAATAATTTAATTTATTTTAAATTCAACTCAGAGTAGAAAGACTTTCCTTATGTACTTTTTGGAATTATATGGAAATTAAACTGAGTGAAAATAAAATACGGGAAAGACTAAAGCAGACTTTTAAAATATTTTTTACTTTATTTTTTCCCCAAATTATTTTTGTAGAAATAAGCTGAGGCTCCAGGGAAAAAAAACAGTAGGGTCTTGACCCACCCTAAAAGCAGCCCTGGAAAAAGACATTTGTCTCATAATGACAGGTCCTAATTATGTGCCTCTTATGGGCACAAAGATACACTATGGCTCCCTTTTAAAGGAGGAACAGATTCCTTTTTCAAGTTGGATTGGCTGTGGACAAAGGTGTGTGCAGAACCATATCTTCCTGATATTGCCTATCCTCTTCCACAATCCTACTTAGCACACCATGGTGAACCTGCCTGTGATGGTGGCCTTGTTACAGTATGAACTGATTTCTAAAGAGCAGGCTGTGTTTTCCTAGTCTTAATTATACGTATTGGTGATCAGAAGGGCAGGATCTGTGCACTGTAGCAGGTAAAAAGATTAAGTCTTATTGGACCAGATACATAGGAGGCTCTCCCTCATTTCCATTTCCTATCTGTTCCTCTGAGTAAGATAAAGATAACTATTTTTTCTTGATATAGTGAGCAGAAGTTGATAAGGTGTGGGAGTAATAAATTCTTAAAGGATTGATATATGTCTTACTCATATGCACAAATGCCTTTTATCTGTCTATGTATCGAGGAACAGAAATGCTACCAGTGTCTTCTTTGCTCATTTAAAAGACCATTCAACGAGCTACACTGAACATCTGCATGGTACAGGCCATGGACTTTCACCTAGAGGCTCCTGTGTTGAGTCTTAAGCCAGGGGAACCAAACCTATCCACATCTCCCCATTGCCTCCAGCACCCTCCCTTTTTTTTGTGGGCCACAACAGAAGCTGCACAAAGCACACTGTGGTGTGCTTACGTCTCCATGGATGGAGACTCCACATCCTTGCGGCCTTGGAACCACTGTTCAGAATGGCTGAGCTATCACACACCTTTCAAAGCATGCTACTTTTTCTATGTTATTTAAAAAACCAAATCAAATCAACAACAAGATACCCTTATTTTAGCTGATCACAAAGACAGGATTTAGGATCTTCCTTGTTCTGTCCACAGTATTTCTTAGGAATCACTGGTCTATCTACCAGTCAATACCAACATCATCTCTGGTACTCAGTTAAGAGTCTTGAGAACAGGGGCAGTTCTGAATGCCTACTAAAATCCTAGCAAAAGTCCAAGTATATCAATAGCCTGTTATGTGGGCAGATATGAAATTATATGGGAAAGACAGAGACTGTGAGGAAAGAGATGAGTCTGAAAGCAATGATAAAAAGCCTTTGGGTAATGTTTTAATTATGCTTATACTATGCATAATTTATAATAGCTTTTCAAATATGCCGAAGACAGTCAGTCAGAACTATTGATGCTTCTCATAGAAAGCATACAATTACAGTCACGTTCATATTTCATTATTAGAATTAGCAACACAACTGTTTCTGGTTTGGTTTTTTTGACCATCAGAAAGACTGTCATTCAAGACTAAAAAGCTAATGATATGCAAGATAAAAAAATATAACATTCACGTCACTGAAAATATATTGAATCCACACATTTCACTGTTCCTTCTTTTCATTGCTCCTGTTCAGAAAAAAATGGGACTTTGAAGTATGTTAAGAAGCTGGTAAGTTCATGATACATTGGCTGTATCCAGATAAACCTGCATGAAACAGAACTGTTGCCTTTATAAAAAAAACAACCTACTGTTTGCAGTACCCAACAAATTACATTTACCACCTGCACCTGTGTAAAAATAATAAGAAACCAAGGACTGAAAATTAATAACTCTCTAGATGCGTTTGGTTTATAATAATGAAGTTCCATGCATGACTAACTTTTGTTTTCTCTTTTACATATGACATAATCAACTAAGAATATTTTCCACTTATGTTAATGAAACATACTTTTGGAGATAAATGATGTGAGACTGAAAAATAAAGTTAAACTGAAAAGGAGGAGCACATGAGTCCAGAAATTTGTAACAGTGAAATGAAGTTCTGCACACAGCAGGCAAAATTACTGTATAAGGCAAATACACAGTGATGGAGGTGAGGTTGGGTATGTGCTACTTCTATGCCTGAGTGGAAGGCGATTGCTCCGTTAGCTGAAGGTTAGCCTTCTCTGCAGCAATTCACACTAGCCTTCTAAGGGCACAGGCAGATACCCAGCTACTACACTCCAAAGCCTTCACCTTCTGCAACACTGGTTCACAACTGATTGACTACCTGGAAGTAATAATAGACAAGTTTGCATGGTGCCAAGAAACATGAACTGTCCATTTATTTCAATTGTCCAGGGAAATGTGTCAACACTGGGAATAATTTCATTTCCTGGGGAGAAAAGTGGATTTCCAATTTGTACAAATTACTGTAAGCAAACGCCATTCTGAATGACCATTAGGAGAATCTATCGCCACATATTTTCCCTTTTCAAAACAGAAGGCAAAAATACCATTAACTTTTCAAGCCCAAGAAAGGAGAAAGTAATTTTAAGAATTCAGTGGATGGAAACAGCAATGTCATCATGTTTAGATTATCCATAAAGTCCTTTGGTGAGCAGTGCATTGCTTAAGTGACCCATGAGGTCAGAGCTTATTTTTTTAATTTGTCTTGGGAAATCGCATCTTCTAGTTTCCACCAAACCTAACTGGGGCTTGAAATGGAGAGACAGACTTGCTCAGTGAAACACACACAGACTGTGTCAGCCCAGTCTTGGTGTGTACGATGTCCAATTACAGTTACAAACTGTTGGGGCAGCAGGTAGGGAGTCTATTTGAAATGTGGGCTGGCAGAAGGGGATGTGGAATATGCAGGCCTGCAAGCGGCATCCTCACTCTTCTAGGTTTTTGTCTTCATCTGAGGTAGTATATAGCAAATAATTCAAGTGCCAGTATGAAAGGACTTCAAGATATGACCTCCAATAATCTATTTAAGATATTATCTTTTACCTTCCTGACTCATTCCAGTTCATAGTCCAGTAACCAAAAGATGTGGCTTAAATCACCAAAACAGGTAGGTTTTTACTGAGAATTCAGACAGTGAACTGCAGTGGCTGGAACTTAGGCATTCTCTCAACTCCTTCAGATTTTCCTCAGAAAGTCAGGCTATGCAGCTGAGAGGGGGCACTTAATGGGGAACACTGTCTTAGACAGCTCAAGCCAGAGTCCTGAGCCTCTAAATTAACTGCCAACACAGCCTAGTTCCCTTCCACCCAAGGACATGGGAAGAATCCCAAAAGGAGTGATATGGCACAAAACTTTACAGGGAAGATGGAAAAAATGTGGGAAATAAGACAAAATATTCCACAGTTAAAAATAAAGCAACTAGCAAAGTCAGTTTTTTAAAAAAAACATTCTACATATCAAGTCTGGAATAGAATTAGGATGCACAAACAAAAGGAGAAAGGAGGAACACAAGGGAGGCCAGAAGTTACGTGACATGATTAAATGGCAGCTTCCAAATAGCAAAATGAGTCGAACAAAAATCCTTTATTACCTGACCCTAATGAAGCCAATATACAGGAAGATAAATTAAGTAAAGAGCTATTAAGTAAGAAGAAAATTAGGAAGGCCAAGATGGATTTCAAAGAATAAATAGCTAATGGTGTGAAAGCAAATGGAAATCAGGAAGTCTGGAGGAGATCAATAATTCCACTGAATCATCAGAGGCTAAAGGGATCTATGAAGGAATATAGGCACATTGACGAGAGGCTTAGCAGCTTTTTTGTATGTTTCATGAAGGAGACTGCTGGGTAAATACTTATCCTGAACTTGTTCTTTCCTGGCATGGAAAAGGAAATATTTTTGGATATTGAAATGTCAGGAAAAGAAATAATAACTTACAGAGTGATTAAATTCATCAGACCCAAATGACACACCTGGGAGTTCTAAGGGAGTGTAAGCACAGGGGGGGAAATCTACAATGATATGCAGTCTGTCTTCAAAATACCTGCTCTTCCAAAACAGAAGAAGGTAGTAAATGTCACATGTAAACAACTGCAGCCAAAGTAACGAATGACTGGAGGGTATCTCAAGAGAAGGACCAGCCAGCCTGACCCTTGCAGAAGAAAATTACATCACCCTACTCCCTTGGAGTTTTCTATATGGCATTAATGTAGCGGATAAAGGAAATATCACTATGGCAACATGTATATTAAGACTTAACACTTAGCATTTTGAAAGGTTTTTGATAAATATTTTGAGAGCAGGAACAAACTAAACACTAAGATCTGTAAAAGGAGAATGGGATTGGGTGCTACTCTGTGCCATCGTTATGACTGACTGATGTCAGAGTAGGTATTTAGTGTTCCCTTGTTACTGTTGGTGAAATCTGCTGTAGAGTTCATGACTAGTGGGTCTGACACACTGAGGACCGGCTAGACCACACATGCTCTGCACCCATGAGTGTCATAGCTGCACTAGGACTGCTGTAGGGCCATTAAGTCAAGTGTGTCCAGAACACATTGCACTCTCTGGACTTATTCAGCATTTCTCCTCAAGAATCCAAATATTCCTGGGAGCTAGCAAAGCCACTTCTCTGACCGGGAGATATTGAGACCTGCAGGGTCTAGGTGCTTTACTAAATGTTTTTAATGGAAAGGTTACAGCATCTTGATTCATGTCGGGTACATTCGACCTCCTGTGACGTTCATCAGATGAAGCATCATTGTTGAGAGTTGTGAGGGTTCAAGACATGGGTGACAGAAACAGAAGGAATAATGTAAATGGAAATATCAAAAACTAAGTGTTCATTTCCTGAAAAGGTATGGTATTGGTGAGGTAATAATATCACAGAACTGTTTAGGTTGAACACGTTCAAGAACTAATTTTGAGAGGGTTTTTTAAGATTTACATAAGCTTGGTGATCTGGTAAAATAATAGCAATTACTGCAAATGCCAGTTCTGAGACTTCCAAAAAAGTTTCATTAGCCAATATGCTTAGAACTGGACAGTGACTGAGTATCCTAAATGTGAGCTTGACTCTTGAAAATCTTGGTTTATACCTATACAGTTTGCACGGTATTCAGAGACGTTTCATCTAAAGAGCAATGAAAATATAGGCTTAATATTAGACTAAACAGTGTCACTGGCTGTCTTAGCTGTAGGAAACCAAGACTTTTCAAAGTCTTTCAAATTCTGCAGAATTGATCACGGGAAGTGGGAGTGAGATCTGCTTGAAAAAGCGCGCACAGAAAGTGAGGTGCAAAAGGAAACTTCATGGTCCCCAGTGGCCAGGCATGAGTTACCTGGCTTATTTGAGCAGGTTAATCATTAGTGACGACAAGTGTGATTGTAAAGTTTGCTTTTCTTTCTTTTTCTTCCTTGACACAGAGCCTGCAATCAAGTTTTAAGTTTTTTGAAACTGATCAGGTTCTGCTTGGATTTCCAGCTGGGGTAACACAGAGTTGAAACACTGGGGAGAAGCAAAAGTGTTTGGGATGGTTTGCTGAACATTATCCCTTTTCTTCTGTCAAAATTGACTGGAAAACAAACAAGCAAACAAAACAAGAAAAAACCCCAAAAAACAGTTGAATTATATGCAAGGGCTTCAACTGGACTGTACTTATGAAGAGCTTGCACAGGGACACCAATGGATTTTTATGCAGAGACTTACAAAGGTGTCTGAAAACCACACAGTAAACTCCTTTAGCAGCAATACCATGATACCTCCAACTAAGCCATATGGAAAAAACTCAGAGTTCCTCAGAGCTTTATCATCTTAGAGTGCAATGTTCAGATTGTATTAGACTTTCTCCAGTTTCACTGTGTATTGAAGGACTTTTGTAGGGGGGCACTGACCTGACTGTTCTTGAGAATGTAGAATTACTTCTGTACTTTTAAATAAAAAGGATCACGGCTGTTCTTCGGTACTGATGCGTCAGACACATTTTAGTTTGCATCCATACAGTTAAACTTATTGACTCTGAGAAAGTTTTGCATCCAAATTGCTGACTGGGAATGGTCCCTGACCTACAAAAGCCACCCAGACTTTTGTCTCTCCCAGTCTGAGAAAATGTAGGTCGGCATGGGACAACACTTCGCTGCAGGCAATAGTAATAGTTTATCCATATGGGAGACTAATAGCGGTTTTGTAAATCTTTTCTCAAATACAAATGAGGATGTCTGAGCAAGTTCTCTCAGTCCTACAAAGGGAATATTCATCTAATAGCTGTCTCTTTCATGAATAACTGTTTTCTAGAGTGGCACTCCTGAGGGGGTTGCTGGCAGGAGTCAAACTGAAGCTAGAGAGAAATGTGGGTAAAGACACTGAGAAAACTCTCTTTACAAGAATGGTGAAAGAAAAGGGAGGATCCACTGGGACTGAGGGATGATGCTATGTAGTAACACGATGTACTCGAAGGGAAACCTGAACGTGTAAGAAATCAGGCAGTGGGAGAAGTAATTTGAGGGGAAAGGATGAAATATCTGAGTAGCCTTGGAAATGAGAGAGATTTTACTTCTGTTTGGCCTGTAAATGGAATTACTAACTTTAATACATTGTGTAACCCCCCCACCAGGCATAAATCAAGTGATATGAAAAGTGATATAAAGCTCCAGTGATATGTTTCTGGTGGATGGCTAACCAACGGTCCAGCTCTTTATCATCTATGTTTGTTTATAATTCCTGTCACTAGCTAGCAACTAGTAACCACACAAGTGACTGCAAAGATGTTTTCTTTGTAATTTCCAAGTCTAAGCTACCTCATAATATGATTGTGTGCTGTGAAATAATTATTGCTCTATATTGTAGTGATGGCAGTAGCATTACTTCTGTATGAAATTTTCCCTTTTGGTAAAGCATCTCAAGACCCTACCTGTGTGGTGAGAGGTAACACAGGTGAGAAATTCCTGGTGGCAAAGTGCAGTGCATTTCTCTGCCTGCAGCATTTTCTTCCACTACCTCTAACAAACTTAAGTTGATCTTACTTGCCTGCAGTGTGCTGTGTTTGTTCATTCTTTAGCCTCTTTATGCATAATTGCAATCCCACAGAGACTGGATGTTTTACTAAAGGTATTAAATGTTACCAGCAATCTCCATTAGTATGAGAGACCACACAGAGCTCCAAAGTGCCTTACACTAAGGCATTAAATGCATTATTCCAATAGCGGAGGTTAAAGTTTTCTGACTCGGTTGCTTACAGCATGGCACCTACCGAGATGGACACGAATTCTAGGCCCTATCTGAAAATTCTCCTCTGTTCTGTGGTGTCTCCATGGGCCAGGGTCAGTTCCCCATCCTGAGACAGTGGGTCCTGGTTTTCAGCATCCAGCTGAGAGAACAGAGATTCTCGTAGACCTTGTGGCATGTGAACTGGGGTCATGCTGATGACTTGATAGCATTTCTTAAATGGCACTACATGTCTGTGCTTAGGCAGCTGGATCATGTTTCATTCAAATTTAAAAAGCTGAATTTGCTAGGCTTTTCAATAAATCATTCAGGTATCTGAATACAGAGGTTATGCCTCCATTTGAGTATCCAAATTTGAAAATTTTACTGTAACAGAATCAGTGGATTACTTCAGTTGTTACTTAGCTTTCCGTTTGGGCAGATCAATGAACCTTTCATACAGTTATTTTAGAAATTAGCCTGGAATGTTTTTAGGTTTAATAAAATTATCTAAAACAAGGCTAATATATATTGATCATTGAGCTAACAGATGTACAATTTCTAAATCTTGTTCTTACAGTGGAAGTAGAAAAGGTTGTTTAGCAAAGATTTTGTTCAGTATTGAAAAGATTACAGTTGATAAATAACTGTTTGGGGAACTATGTTTCTGATTATATTGGAGCCCGTCTGTAAATCAGCTGAAAAAAGTTTGATAAGATTAGAAGGGGAGTTTAATGCCATATATGTTGGGATGGACTTCATCTCATTTAACTTTAGTTACACACACCATAAAAATATATATATATATATCTGATTTTAAAACAACTTAAATCCCTGATTTAATCAATGGAGAGACAGAGCACTTTTGGAACAAAATTTCTGTGTTCACTTTCAGACTCCTCTTTGAGTGAGGTGTGTGGTGCCAAGTTTCTCTCACTTACTGCACAAGCAGTAGAGATGATCAAGCCACGTGTAGATGTTTGCACTAAGTTAGATGAGCTCCATCTATACAAATAACTATAGTCACACCACCTCACAACAGACATCAAACTCGGTGGTCCACAGGAGGAAGCAAATGCACCTGCTTTCAGTCTATATACACAAAGAGAGAAGTCATGTATTCCAACAGGTGACACAGAGCTAAAGTCTGAAACATGTATTGTCCAGCACCAAAGAGTCAGTTCATCCTCACAGAGATATTCAGATCCAAGGAAAGATGTTCTAACTTAAGCACCCAGATACAGATGCCTACAGTTAGATGGTGGGACTACTTCCAGAGGTGGAAATTTAAAAGCGAGAATCATGCCTTCCTTATTTCTCCCCCATAGATGTCACCTCATTTGAATTTTTCCTGGGATATCCGCTCCAGATGTTAAAAAAAAAATTCAACTTATTTGGTTTTAGGTGTTATGAAGTATTAAAGTAGAACTTCAAGTAAAGTAGGCACAGAGGTTTATTTTACTTTTGTTATCTCTGTGGTTGTGTCATTTAGTAAAACTTTTTTTTCCCTTTTCTCTCTCTTTTCTAATGTGTGATCTGAAGGAACACGAAACTAACACTGGAAACAGATCAAAACTTGGATTGGGAAAGAAATCTTCAGTAAATGCACATTGCACTGATATTTTCTTGCCTGCAGCAGTAATTGTTTTCCAAAGTACATTTCCTGCCATGCATTTTTCTTACCTGCAGAGGAAAATAAATAGTCATTTAGAAAAAAAAAAACAACCAAAACAAAACCACTGCAACTCTCATTTGTTTGGTTCTGACAATCTCATCTGCTTAGGTCCCACACTGCCACTGGCCATTGTTGCTCACCTCCTTGTTAAATCATTGGAACACAAGTCTGAATGTTGTGTAGTATTGCCCCTGCTGGAAAAAAATAATTTAAAACACTGAAGTGGTGAGTTCCTCTTTGCAGTAAAGGTGTAAGCAGCAGGTACAGATGTGAGAAGGTTCAGGGAATGAATGTGCATGGCTTAAATCCAAGATCTCATTTGTTATAAATGAACAAGTTTTGAATAAAGTAAAATAAACCATCTCTGGATGTTCGTGGGTTTTTTTTTCCTAAAGTCTGTCACAGGTCAATGGTTTACTGAATTCACTTTGTCTCTCCAAAGACAGAATTTATGTCTGCAATAAGCCACTATATACATTGATTTACAATTTTTTATTGCTGTGTTTGTCATTACTTAAATTCTTACCCTGC
This sequence comes from Falco peregrinus, assembly GCF_023634155.1. NCBI lineage: Eukaryota > Metazoa > Chordata > Aves > Falconiformes > Falconidae > Falco > Falco peregrinus. The sequence goes on from NC_073723.1 coordinate 15,895,892, forward strand.
AAGTAGTATTTTGGTAGAATAAAAAATAGACTCTCTTTGGGCAAAAGGTTTGCAAAGAACGCTGCCAACTTCATGTGCCCTTTACTGGAGAAGCATAACAAAAAATAGTTAGAGATATTATATAGATTCTAGATCTGTTGTGTACATAATCACATTTTCCTTTTTTTAATTATTTATTTAATTATATTTTTAATATTTGCTGCCATGATTAAAATAAGACCACTTTCTCCCAAATCAGAAATTTCATCCCTTTTGTACACTGCTGTTAGATTTCACAGATTTCATTAAAATTTTCATTAAAGAATATATAATAATGAAAATGTGAAGGATTCAGATTATCAGCTCACTGGAGTGTCCAGGGATGATTAGAACTTTAGAAATTTCATTTTGGGAAGTGTACTTTGTTCCCCTGAAGAGGGAACTTGGATGACCAGTGATGCCAGATGGTGTCAACAATGGGAACTAACTAGGGGATGATCACCTCATTAAAACCTCTGATCACAAGTAGTGTTCCTCAGGGTTTGCTACTGGGGCCAATACTGGTTTGCCTTTTAAAGAACTGAGTCAGGGAGATGGAATGCATTCCCTGCAAGCTGGTGAATGACCCTAACTGGAGGGATCCCGGTTTGGGCTCCTCAGACAATGACAAAGAGCAACAAATTGAACAGAAGACTATTAAGATTGTCAGAGGCTGGAGCACCTGACATATGGGGAAGAACATTTGGTCCTTTCTGACCTAAATCATTCTGTTATCCTACGATTCTAAGTAACCTGCAAAAGGCATTTCTCTTTCTCTTGCTGTAAATTTCTTTCTCTTGCCTGAGAAAGCTTTGCTTTCATCATTTCTCTTCCTCAGTGATAAAAAAAAAAAAAAAAGGCAGTTGGAAAGAATGAAGACCATGTGAGAAGAAAAAAATGAAATCCTATGTAAGGAGATTGCTTTCTTGAAGGAGGTACATACTTCAACATGTTAAATATACCTGCCACGACCTGTCCATTTTTCATACGTATTGGTGGTCATCAGTGGAGCAGAGCTGTGAGTGTTTGAGCTGTCTCCCCTTCAGGATATTCAGGAACTTGGGCAGGAGCAGTCTCCTAATGCTGACCTGAGAATCTGCACTCCACCACGGCACTGAGAGGCTAGATCTGAGGCAACTTAACCAATACTATTGACATATGACACATTGCCTGGCTCTATGAGCTACTCGGAGGCTTCTTTGGCATCATACCCATGAGATCAGAAAGACATCACTTAATTGTGCCTATCTTCAAGCCAGGATGAAAAGTCACTTTCATAGAGCTATTGCAGTATTTATTGGCATTTTCTGTAGAAAGCAGTGTGGTTAAAACATCTCTCTTAAACTTCCTGAAGTTTAGCCCTGTAGAAAGGTGAAGCTATGCTATTTTTACTCTTTCCTATACTGAGTTGCATCCTTATGTACATTTTTTATAGATCCATTTTTATATAGTAACATCCTCTCAAAAGTACGTAATATTGTGTATTAACAGAAACTTGTGATTGTGGAACAAGCAGACAGAAAAAGTAAAACTGGAAACCAGGTCCAAAGGCGTTTAGCAACTCATGTTTCTAAATCAAGAATGAAAACATAATAATTTCTTATGCATTTTAATGCAACTTTCTGCACAGCTGATGTTCATTTTGGGCATTAATGTCTGTACACGATGTGGAACATTGGAGCACTAAGCCCAAGAAGTCTATGCCCTGAACTACCTAGCCTTTTTCTAGCAGACATAAATTACCCTTTGATATACTTTATATTTATTGGTTCTTAAGGTAGAAGCAATTAAACTAGGATCACTTACTCTCTTCCTTGTCTGTACAGAAATGACTCTGATGCAGACTGATGAATGCCTGAGGGTACAAAGTGAAGCATTCAGAAAGGAGGAGGCATTACAATCAATATGGCACTGGGAATGGTGTTTTGTGTATAAGCACTACAATACCATATTTAAATACCTGATAATGTATTATTTTGCTTCCTTGTCCTTGGATTGAGCCAAACTCATACAAGAGAAGAATTTGTTGGGCTTATTGCAAGAACCTCCTTTGCTTGTTGCAACAGAGAGGCAGTTTTAATAGGATATCAGGTTGAACTGAAGAACTGGATCTTCCCCTTCCCTCTGCTATACATTTTGTGTGATGCTGGACAAGACCACTCCACAAGTCATTGTTCTCTGAGCTCCTCTTTTACTGGGAAGATGCCAAACAGCAGACCCCAGGGTCTCATTTACTCAAATGCTGAGTGCTCACAGCTGCTACCAAAATCACCTCAAGCCATGCTTTATAATAGAGAAACAAAGAAAATAATCTAAAAATCTCAGACAAAGGAGGTATTAAATGTCTCCATCGGGCTGATAGTCAGAAGGCAAATCAGTCAGGATTGCACTTCTCACTGTTCCAGTCCCTTTGAACTATAAATACTTGTCCACAGCACAGTAGAGGGGTGTCTGGGATCTGGGCATCTGAGATGACCTGTGATCTGCAGAAGAGCTTCAACAGAGCCAGCAAGAAGTCCTGTCAGATCCCTCCTCTTTACCTAGCATCTTTCTTTTGGCTTACAGTAATTGAGTGCTGCCCTTTGCCTCTGCTTACATGAATGACCACTTGATATCAGACAGTACCAAGCTGGCCTTCCGATATGCAGACTGACCCTCTTCCATCAAGATTAGAAAATAAATCTTCATGATGACTACCAATTGCTCTGAGGTCATCTGAGCTCCTTAGCACTATGGTATAGCCTCCAGAAACAGGAGATTAAGACTGCAGAGGTACTTAAATACTCCAGAGCTGTGAACCACTCTACTGCACTTCCCTATTGGGGATAGATTTAAAACAGTGTGAGCAAGAGAGTACTCAGGGTTAGAATAAATGCCTGGAAGCAATAAAATCTTACCTTTCTGCTAAAAACTCTCTCCAGTAGAATTCTGCTTAAAGTCCTGTGGACATAAACATAAAAGGTAATTGCTATATTTTCAACTTTCCCCCCCACTTTCCGATTTTCCATCAGAATGATGCATATTCATTTTAAAATTTAACAGTCTCACCTGAGCGATTAATTGTAAAATGATCATTTAAAGCTCAGCAAGAATTTGCGTCCTCTCTGACCTTATAGGGTCTGTCAAAAAATGGAGTTACAGATTTCTTATTTTTATCCTTATGTTTGGTTTTTTATAATTTGCTCCTTCATGGGTTTGTTTCAAATGTAAAAATCAAGTTGGCCTCTCCAGAAATTAGTGAGGCCAAAGTGCTATTACCTTGTTAATAGTGAAGCAACTTGCTTTTAGCTTTGTTATAAGCCTTGCACATTTGTGACACAATCCACTGTCTTGTGGTGCTGAGTCACATTTGTATAGCTTTAGGAATCCATGAATGCATAGTAGAGGCAATGTATAAAAATGGCACTTTGTAGAAGGTTTTGATGTTCACATTCATTTGATGATCAACACAGGGCTGAAAAAAAGTTCAAAGATTTGTCATCTAGGTCTTGGAGAGACATTTCATGTTAGAATTAATGTGATCCAATTGTGTTCACCAAGACTGGCACCCCTTTCCCCATGCCTCCCAGCTGTGAACTCCCATAGTCCTTGTTGCCTTCAATCTGTTGATTGTGTCATCTAATTGATTTACAAGAAAAACAGTTAATTTAAAACCCCCAAAGTTTTCATTTTCCTTCAGGTTAACAAAGGGATCAAGGTCACTCTGGAGAAAAATATTAGATTTGATGCAGGGGAGAAGGTGGAAGATCTGCTTTTCTGGTGGCAACCCAAGTTTAGAGCAGGTGAAGTACAACATGAAATTGCAGATATACATTCAGTGCAATGGCCTAAAGAGAGAAATATTTCATGGTCAAGAGAAGAGAGGTTGTAAAAGCTCTTTCTGTTTCAGTTAACAAATCTTGTAGCTGTCTGTAGATCTGGATGGAGAAATAGTTACCAGAAAACAACAGGCCAGAAAGAGGAAAACAACATACTTAGAAGACTTTTGTATGAAAGTTTGCAATGGACTGACAGGCTCTGGACACTAGGAGTCTTCTGATGAATTTGCAAGAGCTAATGAACTCACCACACCAAAAATCTGCTGAATCCGTACAAGGACATGACCACCCACTAGTATCAACCACAGGCTGTATGACTCAGGTCACAGCCACGAGGGGGTGGCAGCCATATGCACATGAAGACTAAAGGAGTATATACCTACGTAAAGAAGCAAAGAACCTTCTGAGGGACTTGAACACTCACCGAGAAGCCAGCTCTATTTTTGGGTAAGCAGCTGGGGTTGTTTTCCCAGATATTGCTCCAGCTGGGTAACCGTGCATGAGTAAGCAGAGTGAATGAAAAACTGAGTATATTGTATGAATAGCTATCTGTTACCAGTAATAATAGCTTAATGAATAGCAGGTATTGTAAAAAATCTTGATTGCAATCAGTGCTTTGCCTACACACATATACAAACATACATTTGATTCCCTATAAAGAAAAAAGAAATTTACAAGGGAGGTAGGCGGTGACTCCATTTTGCATTACCTTACCTACAGTGTCAAAATTATCCTAGATCCCAAATATCCAGGAAGACAAAAATAATGAGCGGTTTGGGAGAGGCAGAATTTGTTTCTAAGATATGTGATAGGTAATTCATAGTAATAGAAATAGAATTCAGAAATTCTAATTCAGTGCCTCTTGCTGATCTCAATCATAATGAAAAAACATGAAAAGCAAGGGAGTGGACTAGACTTCATAAGGGAAAAGTATATTTTGCAAACAGCTACCCTCAAAAAAGTCTTATGGGAAAGTTTTGCAGTTTCTAATATCTTAAACACAATAGTACTTCCTTCAATTACTCACAGCTGCCTAATCAGCCTTAACATCAAAAGTTCTACTTTCCTTTTCTATCAAAGGAAAATGAACTACCAGCCTCTCTTTGCAGCATAGGTCAAGCATCAGAGACTACATCTTTACCTGATTTCTAGATAATGCTTCTCCATTTACCTCATTCCCCACATCTCCAGACAGCAGTAGAGCTCTCTTGCCCTGAGGATAAAAGTATTTAAAGTGCAACTAGTCATAATATCTGTTTCTGCCTAGTTCCTAATTAGTTCCAAAGTCAGGTCAGGGAACAGCCCAGCTGTGCAGAAGCACAGTGGTTCTGACAAACACTGTAACAGGCAATGTCTTTTAACCTCCCACTTCTTCTCCACTACTCCCCAAAAGTCTGGCTTCTTTAATATAAAACTGAAATAGAAAATTGGAAATGGGACAAATGCAACATTGTCCTAGTGAGCTCTCACAGAGGTTCACCCAGTTTGGTCCTCAGTTGTTTTTTTTATCAATTAACTGAACAGATTTCAGCTGTACTCAACTGCTTTCTGCCAGCTGGAGGCAGGATGTGGTGCTCATCTGCTCTGTTCTTTGATTCATAAATAGGTGAATAGCTACAAAAAAATTAAACTCACAGCTCTGGAGCTGAGGAAGTTCACCCAGGACCAGTAACTGGATGCTAGGAAGGTAACACCTCAGGATTTAAAAATTAATTAGATATAGGTATTTATTAACATTTTTTTGAGAACAGATGTAGGTTATTTCATAAAACAATGGTCAGATACATTTATATGTGAGCAAAGGCCTACCTACAGGTCCTGCTTTCCTACAGTGATAGTTTGTGGTGGCACAAACGGGAACTGTGAACTTGGTGCTGGCACACAGAGGAGAAAGACTGAATGGAAAAGATCAAATCCAAGCTGTTTAAACCAAGGACTAAGAAAATTACTGTTATAAAGAGACAGTGTCACTGAGCACTTAAACATCACTTTCCAAAAGAAACTGCAGGTATCAAAGTGCAGCCCTCATGGTCAGCAGACCCTGCTAACCCTTTCCTAACTTTTAGCTCAGTGCCGGGTTAAAGATGCAATGGAGCTGGAAGGGGAACAGCTGGAGCATGTAGCCAAAAATAGAAAATGTCTACAAGCTGTTAAGGATGAGGTGGTGGCACACAGCTACATGCCTTCAGCCAGTGCAGCTGGGATGTGCTTTTGGAAGTGTGGGTAGAGGACAGGCTGCTGAGAGAGACAGTGCTTGCCTTGCGCTGCACTGACCTGCAGTCTGCAGCATGATGGTTTCCTCATGGAGGAGGAATCTAGAGGCGGGAACCTATGAGAAAGTACAAATCTGTGTGGGTGAGGGAAGAAGTGCAGGTTTCAACTTCTCTCTGCCACAAAAGACCTGGAACAATCTTGCCCAGATGAAGAGGTCATTCTCACCACCCCAGAGATTCAGAAACAGAGACCAAGCTAAAACTTGTCACTGCTGATATATGTCTCCCTCCTGCACTTCCCACAGCGGCTGCCCAGACTGCGTGCACTCATCCTGGAGGTGACCATATCTTTCCTTGTGCTCCTGCTCCAAACCTCTGCTTCAGCCTTTGCAAACTAGACTGCTGTTTAGCTTGGTGGGTTGTCATGAAGCTATATTCATCAGTTTACCAAAACACCTTCCGATTCTGAGCAGGCAGGTGGTAAAATGATGCTCACCAAAAAAACTCCACCCAACCCACCAAAAACTACCAAAACCAAACAAAGCAAAAAAAAACATAGGAAAGCCTGGAGAAACTGCTGCATTCACAGCAGCTCATCACTCTAAACCAGAAGCTTTCACTTAAACCGTGCCTGCTGAGAGCTTCTGAGTCTTACTCTCGGCGCAGCACAGGCTTTACCTTTGGTGATAAATAAACAGGTTTCAGGGGAGTGGAGAATGCCTCAGCATCTGTTGTCTGTAGCCATGAATTAACTTCTCAATGGTGCTGTTGATAAGCTTGGCACATTGTCATACTAGGAACAAAGCAATGGCTATTGGCAACAGGGTGTGTGCTCATTTATCCTGGATTTTCTCAGCTGTAAATGGACATCTGCTCATTCAGCCTAGGAGACTGATATCCCCATTACTCTCCTCTGTGTCACTGAATGCAGGAAATGGACACATTTTCAGTTTGCTTGGCCACCAAGGCTCAAGCTGCCATTTGCTATGGAGGTATCAATTTTCAGGGACTGTTTTTGTGCTAAACCAGTATAAGGACAAGGCAAAGGACAGTCTTCTCTTCAAATTCCAATGGAAAAGACAAACAGCAATTCAGAGAAAGCTGAGAAAATAAAGATGCACTTTATTTTTAGCTGCTGGTGAAGCATTACCACACCTAACTCCCTGTAGGGCTGTAAGCCTATCAGACAAGATTTGCAGTGGTATCTAGACCTCTAAAGATAAAGAGGTGTCAAGGGAGAGCTAGTATAGCATTCAAATGAGTTTCCCCTTAACCTTCTGTGAGATTTAATGTCTTACCTGGATGGATTTTTTTTTTTTTTTCAAATTATCCAGACGTCTTTAAGGCACTTAAAGACTTCAGAGTCCTGCAGGAAGGCTCCATTTTAAAACCAGTAGCTGTGTCCAGGCCCTGTGCACAGAAGCATGTGGCTTCTTTCAAGAGTGTCGATACCCCTGGGACATATTTCTGTGGATTCCTGTTTGTAGCTGGCAGCTAACTTAGGGCTTTGAAAGTGCCCCCTGTAGGCATCTGTGTACTGGATATATGTAAAATCTCATCCTGGTGCCCTGCATTGTAGCTGAACTAGCCATATAGTCTGAGTATTGTCCTCCATCCCAGCCAAAAATGTCTACCACGTTATCTTTATTGATTATGGCAGGAGCTAAGGGTAGGATACATCACACCTAAATTCAGCCAGCTAAAAGCTAAATAACCTTTTAATGTTTGTCTAACTTTCCTCTGAAGTGAGAGGAAAAAATATATTCAAAAAAGCAATTCATCCCTGATATAATACTTCACTGTTAAGATGGCCTGGGTATCCCATCAGAGATAGTTGTCTCCCACAAGTAAGGAGAAGGCAAGATGTTGACCTCAGACAGTGAGTCAGGCTTTTCAGAAGATCTTGATTTTCTTTTATTCGAGCATTAGATTCTGTCAGAAAAAGAGACACACACACAGACTCTGAGCCTGAAGAAAGGTTGGTGTACCCGCAAAGTCGTCTGCATTCTTTTTTGTCTGTTTTTCAATTTTTAGTAGTTAATTTAATAAAAGATACAATACTTTTTCACCGTGGTCATGTCTATACACTGTCCTGTCTATACTATGAACTTGGAGTAGATAGCTGGCTAAGTAAACAAAAGCTCATACAGAACTAGTCAAATCACAATTAGCTTCATGTTACAAGACAGGAGCTGCAGCTGTGGTGGGGTTGATCTTGCCCAGCAACCAGATGCCCACCCAGCTGCTCCATCACCCGCCCTCCTCAGGAGGACAGGGGAGAAAATAGGATGGAAAAGCTCATGGGCAAAGATAACGACAGGGACATCTCTTACCAGTTGCTATCATGGGCAAATCACACTCAACTTGGGGAAAATTAATAAATGTAATTAATTGACATGAAAGTAGATTCAAGTAGTGAGTAAAAAAGGCAAACATTAAAATGACATCTTCCTACCACCCCCTTTACTCCCAGTCCCAGCTGCCCCCTTGGCTCCCCTCTTCCCCCAGGGGCTGCCGCCGTGTGCCAGCCCATGTGAGCCCCTCAGCCCCGCTCCCCGCCTCCTGCCCCGTCTCCCTGCGCCAGCGCGGGCCCTGCCCCGGGCTGCAGCCCTTCAGGGACCCCCTGCTCCCGCCGGGGCTCGCCAGGGCCGCAGCTCCTGCAGGAAAGAGCCCCCAGCTGCGGCCTGGGGCCCTCCCCGGGCTGCGGGCTGGGGCTCTGCCCCGGCGGGGGCTCGCCAGGGCTGCAGGGGAGCCCTGCTCCGGGCCTGCGGCACCTCCTGCCCTCCTCCTGCTGCGGCCTGGGGCTGCCTCTGCTGCTGCTCCCCCCCTCGGCTGCCTCCTCCTCTGCCTGGGCCGCCTCTGGCCCTTGCCCAAACCTGTTTCCCCCTCCCCGGCGCCCCCGGCTCCGCTGAGGGGCTCAGCTGAGCCCTGCGGGGGCTGCTGGGGCTCCCCCTGCCAAGAAGAGGCTGCCCCCAGCCCCACTGACACCCCATACAGTGACACAGACCACTTAAGGCATTGCTCACACCTGTGGGGAGACAGGACCAGACTCCCACTCCTTGGGGCACCTGCCCCCAAACCAGCCATGGCGATGCGGTAGGAAAGGGGAGCAGCTCACCGAGGCAGAGCTCTCTCCACATGCATTGATGCCTGTCATGTCTGCACAGTCCTTCACTCCAGCCTGGAGCTCCTCTCTTTGCAGGCGACAAACAGTTCAAGCTGTCTCAGTGGTTGAAATGGCACCCCTCCCTGTAGGGGTACCAGTAGCGATTTTGTTCCCCTCTTGTCTTGGTAACTCAACACAGAAGTCCCCAAAATCCATGGGTAATGGTGGATATTCCTTCCTTTTTGCGCCTTGGAAAGGGCCACAGGCAAACATAGTGGGTGGTACAGGCAGTGTTTTGAAAAATGGTTGAAAGAGAGGTTGAAGGCTGTTGTCCGCACAGACAGGATGTCACTGAAGGCTGTGTTACCCTCGGAGCTCCCAAGTCAGCTCATGCAGTCGCATGATCAGTGGAAGGTCCTTCACCTCCCTGCACCTTCCTTTGGGTTGGCCCCGACCTAACTCCTGTTTGTGAAGAAAGCAATTTACATGAATGCCTGATATTACTCAGGCTTCCCAGGGCACATCCTACCTGAAGTCATTGCCTTCTGTCTGAGTCTTCCTAATCACTGCTCCACAGCAATCAATTAGGAGGTGACTAACAAGCAATTAGGCCTTCAGGAGAGTGGATAAGCACTCCAGACACTAAGTTCTGGCTTTGTGTAAGTATGCTTTGCAATCAAGAATGAAATCAAAGCACAACAAAATGTTCCAAAACCTGAATTAGTCCTCAAATAGAGCAGTGCAAGATAGATGAGTGTGGCCTTTTGCTGGCACATAGGAAGGTGTCATCTCTGCCCAGAGACTCTTCCCCGGGGACCTCAGGAATCTACTGAAAGAGAAAAGTTGCTTATGGAACGTCAAAAGTGGTTTGAAAACCAGGAGATTCTTAGGCCATAGCAACAGCAAGAGGGAAGCAACTTAACCTGGGTCCAGCACAGCTGAGGAGAGGAGTTAAAACCATAGCAGCTGGCCAGCCTCCACTGCTATTTTAAAGGTGATTGCAGGTGCATCTATCTAAACAAGCTTCATTTGGTACATCCCTGAGGCCAAGTAGAACTTTTTTGTTTTTTGCTGGGCTGTGGCAGGTCAATCCATCCATCAGCCTGTTGTCTGTATGATGGAAGTGAAAGTCACATTCCTTCTTCTCAGAGACAGGCAAATGAGTTTGGTTGGGTATGTTATTTGGCAAAAAACCAACCCAAACAAAAACCAAACAAAAACCACCAGGACTGAGGTGAAGGAAACTAATTGCAAACTTAACCTAAATTCTGCCAACTAGCATTAATTGTACAAACCTATGAAAATTAAACTGTTGATGCTTCTGGTTCTGCTGAGTTTTCGTAGATAGCATTTGATATTTTGCATTCAGCAGTGGCATTTCAAGACACTACCTTTATCTGGAGGGAAAAAACAAACAAAAAAACCCACAAACAAAAATGAATCTAGGCAATCTTTTAAATTATTATTATTATGTTGGCTTGATGAGCAAATTAAAGATGGAATCACTTGCATATTGCTATAATTTTCATTTTTCCCCTCTCAGTTTTTTTTAAGGGTAGTGTGTACCTTCTGGACACCAGAAAAGGGAATATGCTTTGGGCAAAGCTCCCAGCTGCCTCAGTCCTTTGTGTGGGCTGTGCTTTGAGTGGGACAAGTGGCCTCTGTGGGAATCTGGGTAAATACCAAACAATCTGACCCTTATTTCACTGCACTCCACAGTAAAAGATCAGGCCCCGGAGAAGTGAGAACCCTAGGAATGAGAAGTTTCATCAGCTCTTTGCCGGAGACAGCTCACTAAATATCTTTTTGGGGATGTGTCCTTTAGTGACCTCCTGAGGTTGTCAGGGCTTTGGAAGCAGCTGTCCCTACAGTGATCCTTGTTCTCTCACAGGGCTCTCCTCTTAAATTAACAGATGGGGACACAGAATGAAGCTGGGAAGTTCAGCCATTTGTAAATTGTGAGTTTGGTTTTGTTTCATTTTCTTTTCTTCTATTTTGTTATTTTAGTGGATGGCCCAGAACCCTGGTCCTTCTGGCAGCAAATCATCTACCGAAAGCAAATAGCCTGGGAAAGCTAGATGCAAAGCAAGTGTCAAGGAGGTTTAAGGCAATGTGTCAGCCAGATGAATAGAGAGTTTGTTTCAAGCATGAGAAACGTTCTGGCACAGAGAAGGTCCCAGGTGAAAAAGAGAGAAAGAAAGGCTGTGAGAAGAAGAAATTATTTTTTCCAAACTCTCTAAAGAGATAAAACAGGGACTATACTGGATTTGATATTAAAATGAAATGAAAATTATTTCTACAAGCAATGTATTTGGAAAGTACAGGTAGTGCTGGATTCCCTTTAATAACAGTTTGTTCTAGCCAATGGTAATATTAATAGACTAAAACCTTGTGTTTGTACCAAAAAAATTCATAATAACCAGGCTTGGAACTTTCATCTTGACTTATTATTAGAGGAAGAGATTTGGCAAAACCTCCACAGAAAATTGCAAAAGGATGCTGTGAATGAAGAATCTCCATCTGGAGGGTTCAAAAGACCCAGAGCCATGTCAACAGGGCTTTACAGAGGGATATTCTTTTTAATTACTCATTGAAGAAAAGCGAGATCTGAAGTCCAAAAAGACTTTAAATTCAATAGGAGAATTAATGGGTACCAGAGACTTCATCCCCAGATTTCACTGCGGAAGAACCAGGGTCTTAGCCTCCACAAATCAGAAAGCAGTACAAGTTCATGGGTTTTGTATCTCAGTGGATGTGGCTGAAATGAGGGTGGTTTTCCTCATACAGGATAGGTAACAAACCTGCAATGTGGGTGCAAGGTTAACAACTGCAGTGGTTAACTTCCAGTCTCAAAACATCTTGCATTTCCTGAAGCCTCATTCCTAGAAATATTTTTTCTCTTTTCTTTTTGTAATAAAAGGGATGTTCTGAGTATAGACAGGTGTGTATATTTCTAAGATCAGGAAATGAAGTAAGATCTCAATATTATTTTCCCTTCAGTTTTGAAATACCTTGCTGCTTAAAGCAGTCTTGTACTTCCCCACTTCTGTCACCTGACTCCTGGATGCCAGGCAAGGGGACAAGAAAGGGATGAGGCATTACACAGGTTGTCTACAGAGCACTAAAACAGGAGTAGGCTACTCCAGTGCTTGCCCTACTTCTACTCCTCACTTCTCTCCTCCAAGGCAAAGTATCAAGCATCACTTAGTCCTGCTCCTGCCTGCCCTCTTCTCTAAACCAAAGTCCCTTTGAGAGCAGAGGGTTGGAGAGGTTTAATCTTCTTCCCTCCCCGCAGCTAACAGGGTGCTCTGATAGCCAGACACTCTTCTCATTGGAAAAGGCACTTAGCTTTGCCCTGTGTCTCTTCTACCCACCTAGAACATGAAAGCAGTGGACTCCAGCATGAGCAGTGATTGTATTGGTATTATTATTATCAGTATTTTCCTGTCAGACTATCAGACAGATGTCTTTTTTCTCCATCACTTTTTGGTCCTAAAACACATGGGCCACTTGAACTAGAAGAATGAAAATGATTGCTAAAACGAGGAAAAGTAAACCAAAAATCAAGAGGTTATTGTTAGTTTCGATTCAGCTTTGTGCTGTTACAGTCATGCTCCTTTTTATTTGTTCAGGAGTACAGGACAAAACTTATTTGCCCAAATGTGAACTGTGGCATTAAGATATTACTGATCATTATGGGTTAGTGAAGTGAAGGTATACTACTTTCTGTTGCTGATGACAAGCAAAGAATAGCTAGGCACTTCTAATTGCATTAAGCCACTGGGTTATCAACCTTAAAGTGGGTCCGCTGGAGGCAGCCTTTAATACAAGTTTGGAGACTTACTAGAAATTGCACATCTGTAGCAAGAGTCATGTAAATGTAAATCTTACTTGGCTTTCAGCTTCTCCTACATATTTCACACAGCGTTGATAGTAAACACCAGTTAAGAGATCAGCAGTTTGTATGAACACTCAATTTTCTTTGCCTATCTGAGGTTAGAATGATCTTGCTGCCAGTCTGGATGGTGTCTGGCTTTGTGGCTTATTTTTAGATTAAAAATTAATAGTTTAAAATTGAGTCTGAAAGCAAAAATGTTGAATAGTGAACGCTTCCACTGAGCGCACTTGCTTGAACTGGTGTTGAGCACTTCAAATATACTGGACCACGACTTCCTGAGCATCAAACTTCACCGAGTCCATACATTTCCCAGCTCCCATGGGAAAGAAAGGAAACAAAAAGCCCCAGATTCATTTTGGCTAACAGCAGGCACCAGCCAGAGGTGCCCACATCAGGGAGCTGTCAGTCTAAATCTCCCATGTAGTCTGGAAAGAAAGGTGGGTATCTCCAAGAAGCAGCGTTTCCTAATTACCTTTCACACGATGCACTCTGTCACTCTCCTTGAGGGGAAATAGGGCCATCTCAAGTCCCGTCTTACATTAAATCACTCAGTTAAGTGCCCACTAGCTGTAATGAACTGGACCAAGGAAAGTGGAGCTTGCTGGACACAGCGAGAAACACTCAAAGGCCACGGCTACTTTCCTAATAAACAGAATGAGGGAATGTCAATGGGTACCAGACCCAGACTTTATGTATCGATGTATTCTTCAGACCAGCATAGTTTTGGTCTGGGACGTGTAGCACTTCCCCTAGGACCTAGCAGAGGGCAAAACCTGCTCTCAGTAACCACTCTGTACATAGCAATCCTTTAGAGAGCAAGAAGAGTTAACAATATGGACGTGTGCTGTTCTGTGCCAGTCATCCAGAGTACCAAAGGATGATTTTGGACACAGGTAGTTTACTGAGGTAGATGTAGCTGGGGCTTGGATTAGCCCTAGCTACCTCCAGATATCGCTTAACCAATGTCAGATGCAGATATTTTCAAGCTGTTCTTTTGTTAAAATATCACTGCCCATAAATCATTACTATAACAGCATCTCATTTGAAAAACATGGGCAGCACTTTGAGATATTTCCATTGCCATGTCACCAGGTTATGATCTGCTTGTGATTTAAATGTTCTGATTGTTTTTATTCAAACAAAACAATTTTCATCTCTCTTTGTGACCTCGGTGACATAAACATGTCAGAGATGAGGAAGGGATACAGTTTGAAAGACCTGCTTGCATGGCCACAGGAAATGGCTCTCAACCAGACAAACGTGACTGAGAGAATCGTTTGCTTTTAATCAAGTGGAAGCCTTCACTGGAAAACAGATTTTGATGCTTAATGAAATGTCTGAAATAGAAAGGAAAGTAATAAGTAGAGCCTTGGGCTATTCTTCAGGGAATAGTATCACCAATCCATCATCATCGAAGGAATAGCAGGTGTCCCGAGGACCTCTGACATTATCACAAAATGGAAAATGTAAACTAACAATGAAATCAGGTTAATTTTTTCTTTTTCTTTTTTTTTTTGGTATGTGTATGTTCACTGTGTACAATGAACACATTTAGAGAAAGCAATCTTATTTTCCCAAATACTATAAAAATACAGATTAAATTCTACCATGTCTGTGCCATATACAAGTCAATGTATGAAGTCAAAATCAGTATTGCCAATGAGATCAGTGGGAGCATTCTAGACTTTTAAGAACACTAAGAAAGGTCATTGGTGAAAGGTTTTTTTTTTAAATTACTTCTGATGCCACAGTGTTTGTGATCTACAGTTTAGACATGCAAGATCAAATTCCAAGACTATTCAAACACTTATATCAGGTAAATCTTTAACTCTGAAAATTGTATCATAATTAATAATCACTTGAAACATACTTATCCAAAATTACAGGTTGTTTTGAATTTTTACTTTATCCAATTATCCCATGTAAAATAAGGATGAAAGTTAGCAACTTCCTGCTCTGTTACTCAGATATCTAGATCTTATCTCTTCCCTTACATCACACCTCTTCTCTGTCTCATTCAGATCACTGGGTTTGTTTGTGCTTACTCTCAGGATTATTCAGTAATGTTCACTGGAGTAATCTTTTAAAAAAAAAAATCCCAAACATAGAAAGTCTCCTCTAATTTCTGAAACTACACAAGTTTCTCTAACATTACAAAAGAAGAAAAGCCAAAATTGAAATTAGTGTTTTGATATTGAGAAATTCAGCCAGTTTTGTTGCTTTTCCATGTATTTCCCCCCCATATTGTCAGTTGAACTTTTCAGGCTATTACAATTAAAACTTCATTATTACTGTTTTAATATGAGTAATATTTTTGTAGCCGTAATTGTCTACAGTTCTGCAAAAGGTTTTATTTGTCTTAGAAGTTGTTTATTTTTTCCAAGAGTATCAGTTTAAATAACAAAAGATACTTTGTGTAAACCGTGCTTTTTTGTTGTTTTTGTAATGAGCTATCTTGTCAGTAGCCCAAATATCAAAGAATCGCAAGCAGACCTCATTTCATATGTAAATTAATTTGTCTGATCTTCATTTATTTCAAGTCATTTTGTAATAAAAATCTTGGGAAGAACTGAAGCAGAATCTTAATATCTCATCTCTAGGCTTCACATAGCTTTTAATTTATGCCTTTCAAGCAGCCTACAGACTAAGCAAAGTATAACCATGTGTTTTCTTTGCATTTTGAATTGTATAATATTCTTACTACTCCAGTAGACTTGCCTGTATTTTACCTAACAATTGTTACTACAGAAACATAAGTAATAAAACACAGAACAAGTTTTGGGGAATTAGGAGCAGAACTAAGTTCCGCCCCCCCCCCCCCCCCCCCCCCCAGCTGTGTCCTGTAATCACAATACCACATTTATGTCCCCATTTATATGATTCTTCTAGACCCAGAGGCCCTTCTTTGGAAGGATGGGGAGAATGCCCTTACTTGGCAAGGCTAATAGGCCAGGAACTTCCAAACTTTGAAGGTGGAGGAGAAAACGTAAGCTGAACCTCCCTGGTTCTGTGCCGAATCCTCTAATCATCTGACTTCTACAAAAAGGGAGCCAAAGAGGACCACGACGGGCACCACTGTTGGCTCATTAAGGAACAAAACCCAAGAAACATGCTCTTCTGAGAGTCCCAGTTGGGTTGAGGCACTTAAAGATTAGAAAGGTGTCCACAGATTTCAGGAACCTGCAGGCTTTGGTTCATGGATTTATGGGCTTCACAATCTTAATTACACCACTATTGTACTATCTTATAAAACACACTTGGAAATTTCTGAAGATCCCAGGGAATATAACAGTTTCTGTGCCTGGACTCCCCTACTTTTAGACAGGAAATTCCCTCTTTTTTACCTTTTATCGATCAGTTTGTCTGATTCAACTGAGTGACTTCCTGTTGCCTCAAGGGCATGTATGCTAAACCTGGCACAGCACCGGTCTTCAGTGGCTCCTGAGGAAAGGAAAAGCTCTTTCACTTTCCCAGCAACATGGTGTTGGATTTATGCTGTGACGAGGCAGCATCAGCTCAGTTCATGCCCAAGAACTGCGTACACTTCTTGGTGATACGTGTTTAAGACATGCCCCATCTGGTTTGGCAGTATTTTCCATGCAGTTTATATTGTACATATGTACAGGGATATAGACCTCAAAAGACAACCTCTAAATGTACAAAGAAGTGTTTGAGGCCTGAACTTCTTCTTGGACTCAGTTCAGGACTTCCTGGCTTCCGTAGCTACAACTCTGCAAGGGTTCAGATTAAATGACTGAATGACTTTTTCTGCATTTCAGTACTAAATGGAAAGAACATCCTAGGATAAGAACACAGTCATAGAAAACCTGAGATTAGCAAGGACTCCTGGAAATGTGTAGTTCCCCACCCCCCCCTGCTAAAGGATGGGTAGCTTCAAATTTGGGTGAGGCAGCTCAGAGCCTAATCTAGGGTTCGGTCAACACCTGATCATCCCCACGGATGGAGCTTCCACCACCTCTGTGGACCCTTCTTCCAGTGCTTATCTACTTTCATGACGATTACTTTTTATTTCATGTTCTCATGTTCTGAGAGAACATAACCTAACTGAATGACAAAGACATCACAATAGTCAAGAAAACAAGTGGGATTCATGAGGAGAGGCTGATTAGAGATATCAGGTAAATGGGGTGCAGAGAGAAGGCTTGAAAAGTGCTGCTTGCCAAGGGAAGCAGTCATTCGTATCAGCACTCTGGGATCCTGAAAGAACTGTCAATTGAAGGATGGGAGCAGTGGAGGACTCGGGGAATGATCCTGCCCATCAGTAGCTCCTGAGCCAAGTCTTTTCAGATTAAAAATTTGATCACAATGTAAGCCTTGCAAGGCTTTCCTGCTCCTCACTCTCACAATAATAATCCAATTATCAGAATCTTAATTACCAAAACAAACTACAGGGAAAAAAAATCCAGCATTCCATTTTTAGCTGCAGCCAGCTGCAGCTGGGCATGAGTATAATAGTAATGATTAGTTGTCCATGGAAATTACAATGATGTTTGTGAATAAACTTTCCCAAGTTTACACTGGGAGATTACTAAAAACAATATGGACACTTGCTTAGCAGGGCCAAGCATTTAGAGGTTCCCTACAGGTGGCTTCCCCGACTCTCAGCCATGTTTTTAAAAAGCAATAATTTTATTGTTCCTCATCACCTGTCTGCTAACACTGTGGGCTCACATGAGCTCTTCAGAAATAGCCAAATTATCTTCACTTTTCTACTTATTCTCTTTATGGTACATGGATTTCATTTGGGATTTCAGAGAGAGCATTTCCAACAGACATCCAAACACAGCTGAAATGTTATTGAAATCTTTCCCTCCTGCAATACAGGGAATAACTACCAGCCCAGCACGTCGTCGATGTCATTTAGATTGCTAGTGAGACACTTCAAACTGCTAGGTCTGTGGAGAAGCTCACATTAATCTGTAATGCAGAGGACTTCAGGGAGACTATTTTAATGTGGCACGTCCAATTAATTAACAACAGAATGAACTTAACAATTCACATTACACCAGGACAATTGAGTGCATGAGATCATGCCTCTGAAGTGATATAAAAGCATAGCTCAGATGTACGGAGTGACAGCAGAAATGCAGAGACATCACCACAAACCTCTACAGGTGAAAGTTGCATCAGTACAGCTGCTAATATGGATTCACACCTGGATCATTAAAGTAATCCCAAAGGCTGTCTGAGTACATATTTCAGCAGTGGAATTGCTTACTTTAGACTGTCTTATGACTGGGTCTAAAAGGCATAAGCTGTTTGCCAGAGCTATGTTTGGAATAACTCTTGCACTAAAGCTATCCCAAAATAAAAATCTCCATCATGATACAAACAAAACTCTGCATCACACCACTTTAGTCCTTTTTAAACACTGCTGTCAGGCAATCAGCACACTTTCTTTCACTTCTGTCAAGGTACAGCTGCTTGGGAACTCGGTCTCACTCTCTCAGCCACACTTATACCTCCAAGAAACTCCTCCAGGAAGTTTTGACCAGCTGCTGAGCAAAGTGATGTAAAAGAGGTTTGTCAAAATGAAGGATTGCTTATTTACTCACACAGATGCCAGAGGAGAGAATTAGCCCAAGAGGAAAGCTTCATCAAATCTAACTAAAGTTCACAATCTCCACACAAAATCAGGATGCTCCCGTTTAACTCGAGCAGCCAGGCTCATTGTCCAGAGCTTCCTGGTCTTCCTCTGCCTCTCTTGGTCTCACTCCTGCAACATCTTCCTCAAACAGTTCTTTTTCTGCCTCACTTAGTCCCCTACACCAGCTCCTGCTTCCCCCCAAACTGCCTATAGAAATGGTTTGCAAGAGTTCACTTATTTTTCGATCGTAGACGCCAACACTGGAAAAAAAACATGCCTGTGCACTTGGCTGCAGCCAGATAAATAGGCACTTCCCCTAAGCCTCTGTTCTTTCAAGGTCTTCTGATATTTTCTTTGAAGATATTTTATCTCTGCCTTTGTTTCATTTCTGACTGCTCTTACCAACAGCCCTTTGTCTTTAGTTCCTTGCAGCAATATAAACAATACTAAGTAGGTAAATTGAAGGATGTACACAATAGTTAAAAATCAAACAGACCCCTCCATCATCTATGAACTCCTTTACATGGTACGATTTCAAAAGCTAGCTTTGGGTTGCAATAATTATGGCACTTTGAAAACAAAGTAATTATTTCCGATTAAATCACTTTTATTGTGCAATTAGAGTGCCATATGGAAGAGGTTTTGTCTTGAAAACAGCTAGAAGTCATCTGAAGGACTGTAAAGAGACTGGTCCATTTCCCCTATGGAGGCAGGAGGAAAGTTCCTTGGGAGTAAGCCTAACTCATCTGCTCACTGAGTTTTATGGCCTTGGGTAGCAGTTCACCTGTGAGGAATTAAAATCTGGTTCAAATACATTAGCACTCACTTTAAGTTCCTCTGACAGAGAAGTCATAACTCCTCATTCCAATGTTTCCAACTTTCAGACTGCTTTAAGACATTAATGTCAGGAAACAACCTGACATACACTTCTGACTGGTAAAAGGTGAGTAGGAGTCTGACATTTTTATTTTTTTTTTTATTCTGCAGCTCGAGAGGTTAAGAATAGAAATGCTGAAAAAAAGAGGAGCTGGTATGTACAAAATTACTAAACTTTCCCATCCATTTCTAAGAAGAATGGGAAAAAAACACCACCAGTGTTGCCACAAAGAAGTAAGAGTGAAAGCAAGAGAAATAACGGAAAAGCACCCCCTCCCCTCTCCCAGATTAGCTAATTTCAACGCTAACTGTTGCCAGGCTTTGTGCTTTGCCGCAGATGTTGACTGTGCAGGAGGATTAGAACAGCAAGCTCTGGTGCGGCTGTTCTGAGGGATGGCTGTGAACGTTGGGGGCTTGTCCATGATGGGAAGGAGCTATCTCAACATCAAAGCAGCTGTGTCCTGCCACGCAGCTGTTTTAGTCCAATTAGTCTGCTGTTCCTTGCATTTCCTAGGTAAATATCTAAGGTTCTTCTAGATTTATTTTTATCCTGCAGGGTCTTAACTGAAGAGACCGTTAAAACTAATGACCTAAAGTCTGGACTACAGCTGCTTCTATATCTTATTAGATGTGCAATGGCAGAAATTCCCTGCTCTTTGGCAGACATTTGGGGGGAACCTTGCTGACTATGCCAGTGTACAGCTTACAGATTGTATAGTGCAAATGCAATTTGTTTGTACGTACCTACATACATTGAGCATGTGGCATTAGAGAACACAAGCTGGAAGTACAGCTTCACCAAAAGCAAACCCCAAAATCTGTGATCAATTTTTATCTCTTCTCCAGTGCTATAAGCTGTTTGTAACTGGTTTTTGACATTTTCCAGCCTTGCTCCACAAAAGCCAACAAGTTATATTGCATGCTTCCAATTCATTATTAGAGACAATTTTTTTTTCCTCCATTTCATACATGTTCATTGTCACAGCACTCTCCAAACTATCAAGCCACAACAAGGTCTTTTACCACCACATACTAGCATACCCTTCATGCCAGTTCCTCTGCTGCCTTCTCCTAGTCTCACCTCATCCAGGGCCCACTCTCTCTTCTCTTGCTGCTTCTTCCTCCTCTCTTCCTTGGCTACCCAACCCCTTAACAGAACCAGCCACAGCTGCAGTTTATCTACATCAGCCAACACCCCCCACACCCCTGAAGCCAGCCCACAGCTGTATATTATCAGTTAATTAGCCCAGATTCATCCCTCTACAGTTCATCTTTCAAGGTTTATCAGGAAGAGATTCTAAAATTCCATGCTTCACTAATACAGTTGTGTCCTCAGTAAAGCATCTTAGGGGACTGGAGCATCTCCCTGATGAGGAAAGGCTGAAAGAGCTGAGCCTGTTTAGCCTGGAGAAGAGAGGGGATCTTACCAATGTCTACAAATACCTTAAGGGTGTATGCCAAGAGGATGGGGCCAGGCTCTTCTCAGTGGTGCCCAGCGACAGGACAAGGGGCAACAGGCACAAAATGCAACACATGAAGTTCCTTCTGAATACAAGGAAAAAATGCTTTACTTTAAGAATGATGGAGCACTGGAACGGGCTGCCTAGAGAGGCTGTGGAGTCTCCTTCTCTTGCAATAAACTGGCTGGATGTTACTCTGTGCAACCTGCTCTAGGTGAACCTGCTTTTGCAGTGGGGTTGGAGTAGATGATATCCAGAGGTCCCTTCCAAGCCTGACCATTCTGTGATTCTGTGATCTTTTTATGGCATACTTTACAGTTCTTAACAAGTCTTTGTGGGTTTTTTTTCCCTGTGTCTCAAACTTTAACAAAGAGGGACCAAACTTGGTCATGCTCTACAAAAAATTTCATCAAGGGAAGACCAAATGAAACCTTTGGATTTTTTTTAAAAAAAGTGTTTAGCTTTGGCATAATTGTGTTCCCACTGATTAGACCGAGTTTTTTTAATCCCTCATTTACTTTTTCCTGATGCTAAAATTGTGAAAGAATTGTGTCTTAAAGATTATTCCAAGTGCTAACTAAAAAATTTACACCAGAACTACCTAGTAGAAGGAAAATTGGACTACCAAGGAAATATTTTTTTATAGTGTCTGATTTCTGCAGAACATTGTGGCTTTTTACTGAAAATAGGGCACAAGTCAAAATATTTCCCTTGGTTCTAAAAAGCTGCTGTAGTGACTCATGATGAATATAGTTTAAGTGTACTGCTCTCCTTTCTGGACAAGTTTATCTGTCAGCGTTCCAGTTTCTATAGTCAAGTACATGCTTCAAATGTCACACAATGGATCTGAAGATGAGGAATAGGGCTATAGTATGGAGGCAAGCATGGGGCTGGAACGCATAGAACTGAGAAGGAAGGGAGAGGATAGGATCAAAGAGTTTCTAGGGCAAGCATGGTCTTCTTCCCCAACGACTGTCCATGTTCCTATAAAATCCCTACCCTAGTTGGAGTTCAGTAGACGATTTGTCCATGTGGTGAAAGGAGAGGGAAAAGAAAGAACATAAAATCATTACAAGACAGGGACTTCCAGAGCTGAGCATGACAGACTAGGTAGGACTATCATAACAGCCTGAAAAGGTCTCATCTCCATGTTGAATTTGTCAGACAACTCATCCATGGTGCCTAAAATGAGTTTAGGTAGTGGCTGTAGGCAGCTAAACTGAACCCTACAAACTGCTCAGCTCAGTATGTCTGCAACAGCTATTGACAGCACAACTGTCTGACAGGGATGCCTGGGGCCAGCTGAGTCGTGCAAGGGATTCCCACCTGGCCTCCAGCACTTCCGAGATGTGCACATGGTCTTCAGCCAGCTCCCCGTAGACATTTCAGATATGTTTGTGTGTGGCAAATAACCTATGGCCTGTGCTTAGGCAGATTTATAAAGCCCATGGTGCATATCAGCTCTAATGGAGCTTGGACAACCATCACATGGGCACACAGATAAGGTTTAGGTGTCAACCCTCAATCAACTGCCACCCTGAGTAGGTGAGTGTCAGAGCCCTGCCCTGAGAGCACTAATAGGCATTAATGTCACTGGCCAGTCTCATTTGGGGCCTCTGCCTGCATACTCTTCCCATGGGACCAGGATCCCCATTTCAGCTCAGCCCTGGACCTTCAGTCCCTGCTTACGCTTTGCTGTAGGAGCACCAGTCTCTAGCCTGTCTCTGGGCCTGACTCCTGAATGGACCTTCAGCCTACACTGTAGGTAGCTTCCCTCCTGAATAGACTGGACCCCTCAAATGTATGCTGAACTTGTCCCTAGCCCTGTCTTTAGTGCTTTCTACAGGATGGACTCAAGAGCCCAGTCTTATTGTAGCCTGATGTCCAGTCCTGTCCCTTGCTCCATCCCTTTCTGCTCATGACTGAAAGCCCTGCAAGGGCCGTGGCTCTGGTTCATCATTTGCCACTTCTGGGACTGCCAGTGGACCCTGTTGCTAGCACCCAACTCTGTCTACCACGTCAAGATGCTGCAGGACTCTGCCCTATTAGTGATGGCACTGCTTGTACAAGGATCACCCTCGAGTCCAGTCTCTCTCTCCCTTAGGGATCAGCCAGCCATCACCACTCCCTGACAGCAGACCATGTTTGATTGGTGTTGCAGGTGCTATTCAGCTCATGGACCTACAGCAGATGCAGAATCTATATAATGTACAGCATAATATTATATATATATAATGTAATATAAATATGATAAATATTTATAAGCTGGAGTACGCAGTGGGACCACAGACCAGTGAAGATATATTCCTCCTATAAAGTCACATAAAGGAGGTGTAAATAGTGAGAAGCTTTGTAAGTGTTCTCCAAAAACCTGCATTGTGAAAGGTTGCGCTGTAGACTTTCAAAACATCAGGCAGAAGATAATCTGTCCAAGACTAAAGAAAAGCAGGAACAACATATCTGAAGGAAGAAAATGATTAAGCACCTGTGGGCCTGCATTTCTTTACAACTACTCAATGCCAACACGTGCTACTCTGCTGTTTGTATGACATGAGAGGAGAAATAACTTTTCATAACACAACAGCACGTCAAGGTTAGCTTAAGTATTCCAATATGGGAAGAAGCAAAGGCTTTAGAAGACTAACTGGCAGGAGGAGACATGGAAAGTTAATCTGTTATTAATAGACAACACAGCTGTGGGGAGTCATCATCAGTTTCCCTGACATACATGAGCCAAGATTTCCAATATCAAGAAACCACTGTCCACTGGGAAGGAAAACAAACAGCATGCATTGTTACAGCATTTGTTAAATTCTAAATTAGAAAATAACAGAGCACATGTATGGAAAATTAGGCACCACAACCTCCACACAGGGCAGGAGTCTGAGAGAATACTGAAGTATAGCACTGGTGGTTAGCACAATTATAGGGTTCCTGTCATCCTCAGTGAGGCAGAAGTTTTAAATTACACACAAGACAAAAAAGACATCTGAACCTGAACACCCTCATGGTTGCTAAAACTTTACATTTTGGAAATGCATGTTGCCTCAGCTACAGAAAGAGTTCATGGAGTGGTCCTACGAAAGTGACCTGTCCTGATCTGTTGCTTCTGGACCTACTGTGACTTACTCTAATCAGAAAAAACAAGAATTGATATAAATAATAAATAAATAATAAAGCCACAACAATGAGATAAAGATATAGTACATCTCTGATAAAATAGTTCCTTAAACTACTGACTTCTCTTTCTAGATGCTGCCAATGCATCTGAGAGCAACCTACAGTTCAAAACGTAGATTCTAATCAGATATATTCAGCTTTCATCCTTATCCTTGGCAATTATATTAGAGGTACAGTTATCCCAAGAAACCTCTGTTTTGGAGGCAAGAGAATTATAAATATAATGTTGTATACACACAAGCTGTTCTTTTCCCAGCCTTGAAACTCCTTCCACCTGCTATGCTGCATACTGAAGAGACTGTTGAAAAGCTGTAGTGTCTCTAAATTCAAGGGTCTTTTTGGTAACCCTGGCAGGGCAATAATTAAATCTATCCTGTGTATGCTAATGCTCAAGGGATTTTCTCTTTAACACAATTTTAACATCTTGGAGAATGTGTGGGTCCAGGGGATATGTTTACTTAAGCAAGGTAAAGAAACAAAGAGACGGGGTTTGTACTATATTAAACAAACAAGCAACAAAACTGAAATGGTCATGTATGGCTTGATCAAAGGTAGGTAAATACACAGGAGACAAAAATATCTGTTATTTTGTTCTGGAGATGGAAGAACAAGAGTGATTTTACAGTGGAGGAAGACAAATAGAAGGTATAGAATTCCACAGAGCAAAAATATCTGCAGATGGACCTTTAAGAAATAGATTAATGACAATGTCGGTTCGCTGGAGAGAAATATGCCCATGGTAGGCAGCGCTTCACTTTAGTCATTGAAAACTAGGCAAAACGGAGTAAGAACTCAATCTTGCATAAGCAGAGAGATGGAGGAGGTTACTGAATAACAAAACTTTCCCTTTAATCTTATCTCTGACTTGAAAACATAACAGGCAGTCAGGAATAAAGCTGTAGAACAATACACGATAAGTTTCATTGTCTTCAGGAGGATGCGTGTGGGATTGATTTTGTATTTGGCAACTGGAAACAGAAACTCTTTTATTCAAAGAAAGGAAATAAAGAGCATGGATGATTTTTTGATTGCAGCTGAGTCAGAAAAGTCTCTAGATCTCAGTCAAAACAGACTGTTAAAGGCACTGCAATATCTGCTGCCAAAGTTGGTAAAAACCTGGAGACATATTCAGCCCATCTCTCTGCCAGTCTGAGTTTTAACCTTAGATATATTTGTAGGACTGTGTTTCCCAGTTTAGTCATGGAGGCTGATAACAAGATTTCAGGACTTATCCCTGTGAGCTCAGGCTGCACAACATTACCAACTAAAGGAGAGAAACTTTCAATAAGAAGCTGCAGAAAAAGGTTTGGATATTTTGGGCTGAGCTAGTATTTCTGCTGCTTATAATTTAATAATCATGGTATCCTTAATCCTTTACAATAGTGAAGTTTTTGATTGCTGAACTGCTCCTTGTTTTGTCCTGGTTTCTCTGTCCCTGCCCACTAGATGCCCTGATGGGGGCAGATGAGAGAGATTGTTCCAGTTGGAAGCTGTGCTGAGAGGGGCTCTGATGATGTTTCTACCGTGGCAGGTGGCACGCCAGCATGTCACCACACATCAACTGCCATCAGCAAGACACACAGAAAGAGGCAGAGTCAAGTAAAGGATGTTCCAGACCAAACAGTCCATTCATAGATACAGCTTCAAGCAGCTCTGACAGAACCCAGGAGAGAGAGTGGCAAATTTATCCTAGCTATTATGTCATGGAATATTCAGCCAAGATATCCCCTTGCTCCTGCCTTCTTTGTGCAATACTTTTTCATCCAGACATTTCCCATTATTCTTCTGTGCTCCCAGTAAGGAGACAAATTTCCTCCTCTAATTGCTCCTCTTAACGCAGAGGGGCCTCTTACCCTATTGCCAGTCTCATTTCTCCAAATAGGGAAACATCACCTTTTTTTTTCCTTAAAAGTATGAGGCAGAAGTGCAAAAAACTCACTCTGTTCTCTCTGGACACTCAATTAATCCTCATAGCCCACTTCCCAGCACTTAAGTGTAGCTTTTACCTCTAACTCTTCAAGATATGGAAGAGCTAAATAAGTTCAGATCTCATTTAGCCAAAGGGTCTCTTGAGTGTGTCTTCTGCCTTGGCAGTTGAGTTCCTAGCCACCAGCCCTCCTCAAATAAATGGGAGAATTTAACTGTGACATGGATAATGATCTTTTCTTTTTCTAATCTGCTGACTTGAAACTCTGCCTGGTGTTTTTGAGATCCCACAGCTCTGCTGAATCCACCTGTTTTCAGCCTAGATAATTCTGTACATTTTTACTGCTCATCCAACTCAAGTGATTATTATTCTGCATTAGAAATATTCATTTGCATTTCTCCCTCTTCATTGCAATGAAATCAAAGACCTAGTATAATACAGCTCCAGCCTTCAAATTGCTGTGGGGACAGCAAACATCTCTGATGTCAAAGCATGTGTTTTAGGGAAGACACTGCAGGTATATATCATCCCTGTTGTTTTTACCAAGTTTAATGGCATAAGCCATACAAATTATACTATCTCCAGCCTATCCAGCATCCCTCTGGCTGTACTGTACTTTTAGGGGGAAAAAACCCATAAAGGTTATTCTGTTTTTCTAAGGCAGCTACTCTAACATAAATGGAAAATTTGTGTGGGAGCCCAGCAGGTTTTCCTACATCCAAAGGACTCAGAGAGTAAAGTGGTTTCAAGTAAGGTATTATCAAAATAATCTCGGTAATCCCAACTAAATGTGTGACATGAATCAAATGGATAGGTTAATGAAGCCTGCATGCCAAGGGTCAAAGTGAATGATGTTACAATATCCCCCTACAACTTCTGGTACTACTTCCATGTGAGGCACAGTCACAAGTAGTTGGGAGAGAGTGGAGTCTGTTTGAGTGGGTCAGTTTCAGGCTCCTGTTTAAGAAGTTCTCCTTTGTATAAATGGTTCCATACTCAGTGAGTCAAAGATTATCCCAGCACCTGTGTGATGAGAGGCCCAGAAGACATCTGAAGATGTAGCTTCAAATCCTGCTTCTCATCAGACAGAAAAGGAATTGGAGGATTCATTTCTTTTATTTCAGACAACTATATGAACGACCAGATCTATGCTAGGAGTATCTTTGAAAGCCTTTCTCATTTTGGCAAGGATTTACAACAAACTTTTTCTTGGTAGGGTTTTGTGGGAAAAAAATCTTTGGTCAAACACTCCTGACTATGCTGTGACTAGCACCAAGTAAAACACCAGCACTGTTCTTTGGTGTTATTTCAGGCTCCTGGTTTGGGCCATACTTGTCATATACTTCTCTGATATTCCTCACAATTTCCTTCTCCTTTCAGTGGTTTGAACTACACCTTCCTCAAATTCCTCTCCTAGAAAAAAAGACAGTGTAGTCTGGAGCTTTTCCTTGGGCTTTTTTCTTCAGTTTATGTAATGTGACACAAGTGCATGCTGCTGGCCTCCTTCTCTCATGAATCTTCTAACACTGGCCCCTCCCAAGTGAGAAAAAACCTTCACAAGCTGGCAGCACCTCCATCTTCCCAGGTCCTGTCAGTGATATTCTCTTTCTCTTCTTTTCTGGACTCATGCTATAATCATTGTATGACTCGGGAGTTCATTGGAGTGAGAATTTCCCTGTATGCTTTGGCCTTACCACTCCCTCGGCTTCTGAAAAGACATAACAAAGGAAAGTAACATCCACAACATGATCCTGGGGTGAGTTCAGAGAAGTTTATTGGGAATGCACCTCCTCAGCATACCTTCTCTCTGGGAAATTACATTCTACATTAAAAAGGAGAAAGCAAAATGGAAGTTCTATCCTAGATTAAGGTTTACCCCTGTGGGTCATTCCCTGAGTATCCTCACCTGGTATATAGCAAGGAGCCAGGCTGAAACACAGATGCCCAAGATGTAGGCATTCCCTGATGTCATGCTTTAGAATATGTGGGAAGATTGACTCTGCTTCCTACTTCGCAAAGACGCAGCAAAAGTTCTGCAATGACCTGTCTTTGAAGCGTCCTTTTCTTTGGTTACAGGCACTGCCTGCATGAAAGTCCCATTCCACAGCGTCCAAGTAAATGAGTTTCAGAGCGGCGAGTGTCAGTAATGGCATCAATCATTCAATGATATCAATGTCAGAATTTTATAGCTTCAGCCACCTGGAGTTCAACATAGCACTGATAACCCCATGGCTATATAAAAATAAATTCGGAGACAAGCTGACAAGGTGGAATAGATTGACTCTTTGGGTGAAAATAGTGCCTCCCAGGACAGTGCAGTGAAGCAAGATGCTTGCAAGCATTTCTGTACTCAGAAGACTAAAAACAGGTGTCCACGGAGCTGGCTTGGGAAAAAATGAGTTCCAAACGGCTAACGGATTCAGTGCTGCCATTCAGCATCCTCTGTTCTGCTCTTCCTGAGGAACCATTATAGCAAATGGGAGGTAGTAAAGGGAGGTCCAGCTGAATGGTCATTCATCCTGCTCCACTGCTGCTCTGATACAGTAAGAAATAAACCACATGTAGTTGCACACTGCACCCCGAAGGGTGAATCCTGCCTTCTGGGGATTAGTCTCCTTCCAAGGATGGGTGACTACGTTGGGTCTGGCCCTATGCCAAACACAGAACTGGAGAGAAGTAGTTGGACTTCTGCCAGCCTATCTCTGCTGAGTCAAGAGACTCTCAAAGGAATGAGAACATGGCCTTGTATGTTCAGCTCACACAAAATTCTGAGGTCTGCAAAAAT
Source organism: Falco peregrinus (assembly GCF_023634155.1). NCBI lineage: Eukaryota > Metazoa > Chordata > Aves > Falconiformes > Falconidae > Falco > Falco peregrinus. The sequence goes on from NC_073723.1 coordinate 15,924,781, forward strand.
ACAAAGCATTATGAGAGTAAATGTACAAGCATCTATGACTCCGAGCTATTGAAATAATGAAAGATGAATAGCTACTTTTCAGCAGTTAATAGCCCAGCAAGGATAAAAAAGAATTCCACCCTGTGCTGCAGAAATTGTTAAAATTGAGCTGCTAGAAGCTGGCGTTCCTTTAAAAGGAAATTCTTAACTTGTCTCCTTCCCATACTGCTGTATGTACAGTTTAAATTAACAGAGTAAATGAAGTTTTGAAATGCAAAGGTGAATATGGGTCAAGAATGCATTATGCATAAAGTTTACATATGGTGATGACAAGTATCATCACATTTAAGTAACATCCACTGCACTCTTCAGAAAATTACTAATGCAGTTTGAATGCCTTCTCTCTTTAGTGAAATATGTATCAGTCAGATAGAAATACCTAATAGCAATGTATTCCACAGTTACAAAACATTCATACTTGCTTTGTGTTCCTTTACTTCTTTACTATTCTTATAATACTCTTCTTTAGTTTTACTAGGAGACAACATCTGAAGGCAATGCCTGAACACAGCCAAACAAGTGTTCTTTTCAAACTTTCCTGCTGGTTACATTTCCTACATCTCAGATCATGTTTCTCTTAACTATTTATGGAAGGTCCAGTACTTCTAAATGGCCCTTCTGAAAACTGTTGTCCAGCCCCTGAGGACACCACCAGCTCTTTAAAGGCTGTGATCCACCTCACCCAGGGCTTCCCCCACCCATGCCCATGGCCCAGGATCCCATCACAGCCCATCCCAGGGCCATCAGTCCCTGCCCTGGCAATGCCCTAAGATGCTGGTCTCCAGCTCTGCAGGCTCAGTGTCAGCTCATCTCTGTCCCCACAGAGGTGCCTAAAGACCTGGGCTGGGGCTGCATGGCCCCACCAGGGGAGCATCCCTCTACACATCCCCAAGAGAGTCTCCAAACCATGCTGTAATCTTAGATCTGGAAAGGGTCTAGCTACAACCTTACCAGTATTGAACAGAATGAAAGAATTATTTCACAAGCCTTAAAAGACTACCTTTCTGATTATGCACCACAGTGTTTGTTTTTCCTGCAACAGCATTGCATTTTTGGCTCAATTTCAATAACCCCCACATCATTTCCTGTAGAACCGCTGTTTAAGCAGCTGTTCCCCATCATGTGCTGGTGTAACCAATTATTTCTGCCTATATGCAGTACCTTCCACTTGTCCCTAGTGAACTGAATCTTCTGTTCTTTTCTTTGTGTTTCTAGACCATATCTTGAATAAGCCAAAATTATTTTTAAATCTGGTCGTGCCCTTCAGCCATTGGTATTCCTGATTGACCTGGTACTTAGTAATAACAGCACTTATTCCATCATCCAGGCTTTTAACCCTGGTAGATATTTTGAAGTGTAAATAATGCAGTGCTACTGAAGTTAAAAAAGTCAATGATCTATGATCACAGACAAAATGGTCCACCAGTTTTGTGGATGTTTGTTAAGAGTTCCTGGTTTTAGCTGGCAAAAATACACAAGCTGAATGATCAGGAGTACATTTACTGCTGGAGTGGTTTTGGACACTCTCAGTTCAAATCTGGAGGACTTCAATTTTCTGTCTTGAATTTGTGGCACTGAAACTTTGCCAGCCTTTTGCTAAGGCTCTGTCAGCTTCTGTAAAAATGAGGAAAGGTATTGTCTCACTCCCTAAATATTTAAATACTTCCTTGCCATAATTCCTGTGGATATTTCAAAAAGGATCAATTGCTGCGTAAAGGCCATTGCTTACCAGAGTGGTCACAACTGCTCCCACACATACTTCTCTTGTTATCTGTAATTCCATACAGTTCTTCACTACATCTAAGTGCTGCTCCCCATCCTGGTCTGCAAATCCATTGAAGCCAGAAAAGTTTTGTTGTTATACATTTGTAGAAAGAGTTATGGAATGGGGTTGTAGTCACAAGTGGAGACTGTAATTGAAAGAAAAAAAATATGCAAAAGCTTAGAGCAATCAAAACCACACTGGGCTTTCATTTCAAAGGCACTTCCTCATATATTATGATGTGAACCATATTGGAGTAACACTTGGGATCAACAGGCAGTTGTACCATAGCACTTTTTTACTGTTAAAACAAAATGTATGTCCTGCTGCACGCTGAAAATACTCGCTGGAAATGTCTTGATTAGAGAGATGCCAAAAATCTTACAGCATAGTGTAGTGTAATGTGGAGCTTCCTCCTTGCAAAGCACTGGAATTTAAGATATGTTGTCTCTCATTATCATTCCAGAACAAATAATTTTGTTTGTTTCCCTGTATAACTGAGAGCAGCCATAGCCATCCTCGGTGTAAATTATTGATGTTGCCATTGTAAATAATATTAATCACAGTAATAGTAGCTATGGTCTGATTCTCATATGAAGCTGTTTAACACGACTTTAGAGCCCTATAGGTGTCATAGGCATTCTCCATGCCTGTTTCCTGGAAAGGACTCTTGGATGTTCTGTAGATCCCTGTGTTACCTGGCAATGAGATTATATTCCTCTTAGCTCTTAGTCACCTCATGATGTGGAAAACAAGAGTAGATGCAGCCTTTAAGGATGACATTGCCTTTTCTAGTCATGTAAGAGAAGATCAAAGTAATCTTGTGTGTAAGGTAGACCACCTACAGGCCAGTTTAAAATCTTTGAAGCACCAACAACCTGCCATTCCTATCAAAAGGAGACCAGATTTAATCTCCTATAGCAAATCCTGCAACACTAGAAAATGAAAGGTTTTGGTGATTTAGAGAAATGCAATATCAAATAGATTGCTCAAACATGAATCTGTTATCCTCCTCCTATGCCAAGAAAGATGTTACTAAATGTAAAAACAAGATAATGAAATGAAGAAACAAGTACTCTGCTGATCCTATACACATTAATAGTATCATTTCAGAGAATGACTAAAGATTGCCATGAGTCAATGATTCCTCCTAAACATTTTGTGTAAAAACACCTACCATCCCTAGCTTGACTGGCAATGAGCAGATTAACATGCTTCAGTTATGATGGGAGCTTGGTTTGAAATAAAACACTGTTCATATCAGCACACCAGGCATCAGTGCTCTTTCTGTGATACAGCAAGTCACTTAAAGGGTTATTTTACATACTCTCCATTTTATAATGCACGAAACCTTCATATAGAAGGTAAAGGAGTGGGGGAAAGAGCTTTGTTGCTGGGGAAAAGTACTGTCTACGAGCCCAGCTGAATTAAACCTTGTGTTTACCTGCAGGACAGCAAAACACCAAGTCCTACACATTCACATATGCAAAATATCTGATGAACCAATGTTTCAGAAACCTAAGCCAGGTTCTTTCAAAAACCCGCCTGGCACCCTGTCAGCTCTTTAAAAAGCTGTTTGAGAACTCAACTCAGTGGCTCTGCATATAAGATGACATAGTGCACTTCTTTTTCTGCCCAGACTCTCAGCATTTCTGTAGCTTTTACCATCCTTGCAATCACAACATCCCTGGAAGGCCAACCACAGTCCCAGGGCTTCAAAGTTCCCTGATTCTTGAAAGAAACAGAGATGCAAAGAAAGGCATTCCCAGAGGTGAATAATTGGCTTCGTATTTTATTTAAAAATTGAATAGGATTATTTTCCCCTAGACAGAAGAAGAGGGAGGAGAAACAAAAAGGAATTTCCTTTCCCTTGGAAACGTGAATGTTTCTAGGTTTTGTTCCTGTTCCAAGGTTTAACACACGTACATAAGCACATGCTAACACAACCCTACCAGACTTTCCCCTCTTTGATCTGGCTGACAGGGGGATTTCCTCTTAGGATATGTCTTACACTGCAGTAACTGCAAGATACTGATCTGGATGGATTTAACATCTCATACAATATAACAGCTCCCTATTTGCAGCCCAATTAGATTTGTTGTATACATCCACAGGAAACATCTCCATCCTGTAACAAGAAAAACACTCTGAGATCTGCTTGTGAAAATATCTACATAGATCTACAAGATCTATTATTCCAAGTGGAAAAGTTGAACAGAATAGCCTTACATGTACTTTTTCAGGTTTTTAGTTTCTTTTGAATGTCTCAAATTCAAGTCTTCTTTCCAGTATTAATTTCCACTGTAGCTTCACCCATCAAACTATCACTCCTTCCACTTGCTGCTTCAGATAGCAGATCAAGGATAAAATGCTTGTGAATGGTTTGTCTGCTGTAGATTTCACTTGTAGAGCATTGAGAGGTGGATTTAATAGTTCCTTTGGAATTTCCCTTGGAATTCTGTTGCAATTAATGTGCAAAGGTCTATTGTATTAAGAATAAAAAAATAAGAATAAGAATAAGAATAAAAAAATAAGAAAAAAAATACCTCTTCTTCAAAGGAATTCCGAAAAGCATCAAGAACTGTCTACTGCTTTGTAAAACATATTATTCATTCATCAGTGCAGGTGCTCCAAGGATTCATGAGTCTTAACAGCATTACAGGAGAGTGATGGCATGAGTAAAAGAGAGACAAGCAAAGAAACAGCTACTCTTTGAAACCTGGTTGGTAAAGGGTGAAAGGGTGGAGGGAAAATTCTGGGTGGTCCAGACAGCAATGCAAATGACAATGGTTCTGTTTGGGGAAGTTTTTAAAAATTATTCAAACTGCACTTGATTTTGAATTAGGAAAAAGGCCTTCTTTTCCCAATGAAGAAGATTGGTCTTCTTTTCTAGTCTCATTTTCTTTAGGGATTCCATCATGTTTCATCTCTGATTCTGAAAACATCCTGTCATCCACCATGAAAAATTGAAAAAATCATTGGAAAATCAAAAACTTAAATTCGCTGTCTTAAAATTCAGGCTTTTCTTCTAAGAGTTGAAAATTTCCATCATGTTAATGCCTTTCTGAAGGTTAATTTTCAGGGAAACTGCAACAATTGCTTGAATAAACAGACCGATATTTTTCAGTACAAAACAGACCGGCTAACATATTCCTAGTCAGCACCAGTGCCCACAAAGTCGTAGGTAAAAGACTTGGGATGGTCGTCGCTGGTGATCCACTTTGTAACTGGAGTAATAGCTGGGTGGATGGGAAAGAGCGGGCCTTGGAGAGAGGAAGACACAGCACCACCCACTGGTTAAAAGGTGAATTACTCATCTCCAGCCCCTTGTCTCCATCCACAAAATCCACATGCTTAGATGTCTTCTGACCCTTGTATGTGGCTGTGTGCACCTGTGAAGGGAGGGAGAGAGAAGAAACTCATTTTCATATAAGGGAAATGTTGCTTCACAGCATGGGGAAGCAATATTATGCACAGAAAAATGTAAAACTAAAAGTAAAAAAAAAAAAAGATCTTCTAAAATGCAGACATAAAAATTGACGTTTCTTGCTACCTCTTTATGCTATAAGTAACCTAATTTTTTTCTTTCCTTTTTTGTTCCTTTTCTTTTTCTTTTTTTCCCCCCTGCCATATGGTATCATTGAGGTATGCAATAATTAAGCTTCCCTGCCTGCAAACTTTAAAATATTTCATTGATATTTTCACTCTACTGAGAAAAATAGTCTGCAAACCCAGGCACATGTTGATTGTTTCCATCATCTGTTAAGCTATATGTCCTTGCCCTCTTTCTCTCTGATCTTTCAGTCCATGAAGCCTTGCTTTTCTTTTACCATGGCTTTCATTAATCAGTTTGAGTGCTTTTACCAGCTAATGTTACAATTTTTAATCCAGTCCCTTATGCCCTTTGCTTGCTTTCATACAGACAGCATATTAAGATATGCATTCATATGAGAAAAATGACAGGCAGGTTTTAAAAAAGGAGACTCAATCAATGCCAAAAGTTCTTTTTCTTTCCCCCCTCCCCCACCTTCATTGTTATTAGAATGTCTAAATTGTTGCCAAGGAGGAAGGGGGGGGGGGGGGGGGGGGGGGGGAAGAGGGAGTTATGGGGGAGAAAAAAACCAACAAAATAAACAGGTAAGGAGGAAATCAAACCTAATTTGCTCATATTCTGTTATTTCCATCATTAATGAAGTTTCACATTTCATGTGTGCATGAAGAGATAGGTAGGCTCTATGTAGATTGTTCATTTTTCCTTTTTTTAATTATTCTGTGAAATCTGTATTTAAATAAAGATGTATAGTAACACAAGTGTTGTTTCATAATGTGTCAGATATTGAGGCTACCTTTATTAGACAACCCTGGAGTGCTTTGCAGAGCACAGAGCCAGGCTTGCAATCCTGAGGACATAAATAGTTCCACTAAAGAGAGTGAGATCATTATTTGCATGATTAAATATCATAACATTAAACTGTACATAAATGTTACTGCTGTGGGTAGAGAGGGGGAAGGAGGAGAGAAGTGTGACATAAACTTTCAGGTGACAGAAGAGGAATGAATTCTGCCTGATTTCATCCTTCAAAAACCTTCTAGTGACAATATTATTTTTAAATGGCGTTTAGTGATTTTGTGACACTGCCAAGTCATTTAGCTCTATTTAAAATAAAAATCCAATAGCAACAAAGATTGAATAATGCATGCTACTAATCTGGGGCCAACTAAGCCCCATCTGGACTTACAGGGCTCAGACAGCGTGTATGAAATCACCTTGGTGGACCCCCAGCTCACCCACCCTTCAGTGGCAACCAGGTCTTTGGCAGCCTCATCCCTCTTCAGCTCCCCAGGATGGTCAGCCCCAATCCTTACTCTGCAGAGCCCCGAGTATTGCTGCAGTGTGTCCCTGCACTCAGAAAGATCTTGTCCCCTCTTGGTAGTTCTGCACAAAGGTGTCCAGTACTTCTGAGACTGAGATGAAGAAACACACGCAAGAAACGTGCACACCAACTGCTACATAAATACACGGCACCGCTTTACCGGCACCACCGAAGAGGGAGTAGGCTCACCAAACACACAGATGGCACAGAGCTGGGGAGGACTGCTGGCATGGAGGAGGACAGGCTTAGTATTCAACATGTTCTAAGCAAATTGGGCATACAGATGGAAAAACTACAATGCCTTTTAGCGAGGGCCAATGCAAGATACTTCATGTAGGCTGTTACACACATATGGAGCAAGTAACAGCTGCCCAGGCCTTGAGGACAGCAAAGAAGTTTCAGTAGGTCATCAGTTGTGGATAAGCCTGTGATGAGAGGAAGGCAGACATCTCATAGAATGTATAAATACGAGTGCAGATCATAAAACATAGTTCTTAGATATAAGACATCTTTCCACTGTAGAAATGAATTGAGTTGTGGGCATCTCATACAAGGGAAAAAAAACACAATTGTGAAACAAGCGTACAAAATCCAGAACAAACCAAAAAGAACAAAAGGGACCTAGAAAATGTGATCCATGGGGGGAAAATGACAGAAATTAGGTTGTTTATCTTAAGAAATGACAAGGGGAAGAGGGAATGGACAGAAGAAACATTCATTAAATATATACGGACTACTGCCAGGATAATCTGTTCTCCCCGTGCATGGTGGATAGGACAAGTAGTTATGTGCTTATTGAATGCTGCAAGGAAAATTCAGGTGAGATATGAAAATGGTAAGGATGGAGAAGCATAGAAATGGACTGCCTGGGGAGGTACAGAACTTCCATCCCAGGAACAATGGTGAGGGTAGAGCTCATTCTGCCACAGGGCTCAAGAACCCTTCCAGCACTGTGATTCAGTGATCGTAGCAACATTAGAGAACCAAGGACTCCCTATCTTGGCTTCGTCTTACCTCTTTTGAAGGGGTGTCTCCTTAAGCTGGATGACATTTCTGCCTCCTTTTCCTTTGATTTAGCATGATTTGTGTTGAGCAATGTGAATGTGCAAGATGCTTTCTTTCTGTGCTCCGGCATCACACTACTAGTAATTATGATTTCTTTTACAAAAGAAATATATAAGTATCTATATAAGATTTCCCCACTTATAAAAGCATTTTTATCTTCAAGTAGTGTTGTGATTTCCCTGCAACTTATCTAGGAGCAAAGATTTGTGTCTTTATGATTACTGTGAAACTAGTATTAACCCTTTCCAGGTTAGCAGGGTCATGCTGAACCACAGGAAAGACCCATCCCTGTTCACAAAAGCACCACTCATTCCTTTTCTGGGCTTTTGAGAACAAGAATTTCCTCTGCTTATGTCTGTGCAAAACCTGTCCCACACATGGGACACAGACTTGGCTGGAGTCCTCAAATCCATTGTAGTGCAAATATGGAAACAATCAGTGAAATCCTTCCTAAATCTCCATGCCTTCCTTAGGATAATAATAAAAGATGAATTAAATAATGACATTTGGAGGGATGTTCGTGGAGGCTCGGGCCCACTGAAAGCCAAGCATCACACGCCTGTACAGGCACCCAGACTCCCAACAGAAGCCAGAGCTCCTAGCGCAGTAGCATGGCTCCTTTCCAGGCAGTGCCTCTGTCCCCCTTCCAGGCAGTGCCTCTGTCCGCACAGGTCCTCACTGCTGACGGAAGGCAGCTGCACATTTATCTCAAAAGCATTCAGCAGGTAACACTCTTGTCTTTTGAAACACAAAAGAAACACCTCTCCCTTAATTTGCAATAGTATAACGTGTAGACTATATCTATTTTAGCAGCTTCTTAGCACCAGGATTTCAGCTCCAAAGCTGCCTTTGCCCCAGGACTGGGTTCAAACCACTTTAACAAGGTTAATACTGGGGAGAGGAGGGATGGGAGAGGTAAAGCCGAACACCTCCTAACCCTCTTCTGCAGGCTGTGCCACCATGCACAAAGCATTCATGTTTGCTGGCACAGACAGAGCCCACAAGCAGAGAAGCAGGGACGATTTCATTTCATCTGCCAACAGGGTTGGGGGGATGTGATGGTGGAGTGAGGAGTGGCTCTGACTCCAGACTCTGTCCACAAGACAGTTTCTGTTGTATATATCCAGTGGCTTTAATGTAAATGCTGACAGGATAGGAGCCATCAAAGGTACAAACGTACTCACTTAACACAGGGTGGTTGGAGCCATAGTCCTGGCAGCGACAGCACCATTCTCGGAGGGTCTGAGCTCACCAGGCAGAGGTGCAGTGGCTCCCGAAGCCCCCCTCACCCTGGGCAGGAGCCTGAGCTCCCCACCCAGGCCTGAGGCGGCTTTCCCTTGTGCCCAGGCTGAGGGATGCCCGACTTGAGCATCAGCTCGCACTTAGCACAAGGGATGGACGAACCTGCTAGGCACTGCGGGACAGGCCGGGGCGCCTGTAGAAGAGCAGCTTGGAGAAACAGGAGTGACACACAGAGGAGCCTGCTGGGACCGGGAAACCTGCCCCAGTCCCCCTCCACCCCCCTCCCCGAGCCGCCGCCCGCTGTCCCCCTCCCGGCGCCGCGGCTGCGGCTGCTTTAACCGGGCAGGGGGGTGCGGGCAGCCCCGCCGACGTCGCGGGCATCAGCTGACCGCGCCGGGCTCTGCCTCCTCCCGGGCCGCCCGCCCGCAGCACCACTCCGGCGGCGGCGGCGGCGGCGGCGGCTGGCGGCTCCGCCGTGCCGGTCCCCGCGGCTCCCGGGGCAGCCCCCGACGCTGGCTCCCCGCAGCCCTGCAGCCGCCGCGCTCTCTGCGCGCCTGCCCCTCGCCCCTTCCTCCTGCTCCTCCTCCCCGCTGCCGGGGGAGCCCCGGAGCCGGAGCCCTCCCTGCCCTGACCCGCGGAGAACTTAGGATGCTCCCAGCCGGCTTCCCAGAGCTCCGAGTTTAGGGCGGGATTTTCGTTCCCCTCTCTTTCGCTTTTTTGTTTTAAGGCTTGGTTTTTGGTGGGAATTTTCCCCCGTCCTTCCTTTCTTTTTTTCCCTCCTTTTTTTTTTCCTTTTTTTTTTTTTTTTTCTCGTTACCAAGCAAGCCGAGCGTCTGCGATGGATGGCAGCCCCGAGCCCCCGCCGGGCAGAAGCGCCCCGTGAGCCAGGGCATGCCCCGCCGCCGGGGGGATGCGGGCGGGCAGCCCCCGGCCGGCGGTTCCGGCGCCGTGACCGAGGATGCCCGCGACCCGGCCGCCTCTCCCCTCCCGCCCGAGCTCGCAGGGCCCCCGCTGACCGCAGCCCTGGGGACTGCAGCAGCTCCCGGGGACCAGACCTCGGAGCGGAGCCCCGGGATCCCCGGAGAGAGGAGCTGCTCGCCGTGAACGGCCTCTCTGCAAGGCGGCTCCCCCCAGCCCTCCGCGCCTCCAGCCTCCGGATGGGGCCGACGATCGCCCGCCGGGCAACGGGGCTGCGCCCGTAGATGCTCCGCTCCTCCCTCCTCCTCTCCGGACCTGCGGTTCTGCTCCCCCCCTGCTCCCCGCCCCGAGGAGGGCGCGCACCCAGCCCGCCGGGGCGCCGGGGCTGCGCCGCAGCCGGGCTCCGCGGGATGCGGCTCCGCGGGGCGCCGCGGGAGCGGGCGCGGGCGCGGGGCGAGGGCCGCCTGCGCTGAGCCGGCGCAGCCGCCCCTCCGACCCCAGCGGCGAAGCAGCCCCGCCGCCAGCCAAACCGCCCGACCCAGGGACCTGCCTATAAATGTGATCCCCCCCCCCCCACCGCCACCCCGTCGCCGCCACCCGCCCTTCTCCATCCCCTCCCTCCTCTCCCGCGGCTCCATCCCTCTCCCTGCTCCCCTCCCCAAAGCCGGTCGTTTGTGTCCCCCCGCGCCCCCCCTCCGCCGGTGCTCTGCCCCCCGCCAGTCACCGCCATGGAGCTCTCGGAGGTGCGGTGCCTGAGCGACAGCGATGAACTTTACACCATCAACAGGACCCCCCCCGGCAGCGGCAGACCCCAGCGCCTGCTGTGGCAGACGGCCGTGCGCCACATCACCGAGCAGCGCTTCATCCAGGAGCACAGCAGCAGCAGCGGCGGCAGCAGTAGCGGTGGGGGCAAAGGCTTCAGCTCCGAGGAGACCTGCTGCCCCAACCACCACCACCCGCCGCACCACCACCACCACCACCACCACCTCCGGCGACAGTCGGCCGGCCGGAGTTTGGGCGGCGAGCGCCATAACAACGGAGGCACCAAAGTCTTCCCGGAGCGCACGAGCAGCAGCGGGGACCTGGGCTTTCTGCCCCTGGACTGTGCCCCCAGCAACTCCGACTTCTTCCTAAACTGGGGCTACACCTATCGCGGGGTGATCTTCCCCACTCTCCGCAACTCCTTCAAGTCTCGGGACTTGGAGCGCCTTTACCAGCGCTATTTCTTGGGCCAGCGGCGCAAATCTGAGGTGGTCATGAACATCCTGGACGTGCTGACCAAGCTGACCCTGCTGTTCCTCCACTTGACCCTGGCCTCTGCTCCCATGGACCCCATTAAGGGCATCCTTTTGGGCTTCTTCACCGGCATTGAGGTGGTGATCTGTGCCTTAGTGGTGGTCAGGAAGGACACGACCTCGTACACCTACCTGCAGTACAGCGGTGTGGTCACTTGGGTGGCCATGGCCACGCAGATCCTGGCAGCCGGCCTGGGCTGTGGCCTCCTTGGGGACGGCATTGGCTATGTGCTCTTCACGCTTTTTGCAACCTACAGCATGCTCCCGCTGCCACTCACCTGGGCCATCCTGGCTGGGCTGGTCACCTCTGTCCTGCAGCTCGTCATGCAGCTGGTCATCCCCAGGTTGGCTGTGACTTCCCTCAACCAGGTACTGTGGCGAGGAAAGGGTGGGAAACATCCTCTTTCTCCATCACTCTGAGTGAGAGGAGGTGTGCGGTGTCCCAGGAGATCCTCTCCCTTTTAGTCAGGTGCGCAGAGGTTTGTTACATGGAGGGGAGACCACAGGCAACAGGTAACCTTCTCTCCTCCTCCTCAGTCTCCTGCTGCCTATCCCAAGGTTTCACCTCAAGCTGGAGATGGGGACACTTCCTAACCTCTTGGTCTCCTCCTTGTACATTCACTCCACTGCTGTCCCTTGAAACAGCTTTGGGGAGAGGAACTTCTGGGGCAAGCGGGGAGGATGGGTCATTCTTCATTCTCCTCCCTTACTTCCAGCAGCAGTCCATGGCATGAGATGACTGCCTTGGCCAAACTCTCTCACAGTTCATCTCTCATTTCACTTGCTCATGCCTTTTAACTCTGGACCTGCTGGGAAGACTGGTACTTTTATATGCACAGCACAGCTTGAGCTGAGCTACTGGAAAACAGGAGCAAAGCATGCTGCTCTTTTGCAAGGAGACCAAAGCAATGCCCCAGAGAAATGGGGGGTAAGTTCCCCTTGGAGGTTTGGTGTGAGGTCCTAGGCTGTCTTTGGAGGGCACCAACAAGCCTTGTTGTCTGGTGGTCATGGGGCAAACATTGTTGTGCTGCATCCTTACAAGTGATGTCTAGGACAGAGTATTGGTTACAGGGGGGAGTGGTGGTGCAGGTCAAACTGCTGAGAGGTGCTGGGCAAGATATGGGTCTGAGGAGTTAAAACCAGGACTAACCTGACTTCACACTCACCTGGATTCTTCCACATGAAAGTGAGAATGCACCAAACTCCCAACATTCCTGCAAGGCAAGAAAACACAGGCTAACTAGGGCAACTTAATCCTGTAGAGTCTTGCGTCTCCCTTTCTCCCTCCCTTCCCAGACCATCACAGCTCTGTGCTACCAATATTTCCCAGCAGATTATAATTTCCATTTAGCTGGCTCTGGGGACTCGGGGAGAAGGGGGTGGAGGTACTGTCAGATAATCCCCAAAAAAGGGAGGGTGCAGAGGAATGTGGTGTCGGTGGCATGTTGTTTACGTGATTGCTGGGATGCGCAGCTGGGAAGTGGCTGATCTTGTGCCTGGAAGTTTTGATGACGATGGTTCTTGGGACACATCTGCCTCCTTCAGACCCTGGCCCTCCTGAAACCCCTGCCCATCCCCTTCCTCCATGCACTTGTTAGCTGTGGGCTACCTAACCTTCACTTTCCAGTGGCTGAGCTCACCCTGTTTCAGGAAAAGCTGCCCCAGTGTGTTGTGCCTGGCTGATCCCTATGGATGCGAGACAATTACGCCGGGCAGAGTTGTTCCCAGCTCTTGGTAATGTGCTGATGAATGAACCGCAGCCACACGCTGTGTCCCACTCCCATGCACTGCTGTAGCTGCTAGTGCTGGGTCAAAAGCTGTGAGCTCTGAGTTATGCTGATTTCTTAATTTACTTCCATATCCTATCCCGGAGCTATGAGTAATGTGCTGCTATCTCATTATGCGCAGGTATCACGGCTGTTTAGCTGGTCCACACGCACGCACGCGCTTCCCACAGACATCCCTAACAAAGACATTTCCCAGGCGAGATATTAATATCTTCATTTTGTTGCCTGGTACCTTGCCAGTTGTGCGAATGAACTGCCTTTGAGCAGTGCACAATGAGAGATTACCAGCCAGATGATTGCCTTCATGAACTACGTATATAAATCTCCTTAACAGGATCCGCACAGCTTGCCACACGTCGGGGCTGATTTACACTGGCTCCCGATTTACACCGAACCCACTTTACGCCGCTTAATTACGCGTCGCTTCGGCCCGCGGCCCCCAGCCCGCTGTGGGGGTGGCGGGGTCCTCCCCCACCCCGGGGTCTGCTCCCTCTCTCCACGCAAGGTGGGGTTCGGAGTGGGGGGCGGGGACCCCCCGCGGGGCAGCGCTACCCCCCGCCCCCCCCCCGCGGCCAGCTGTCCCCCGCCGCGGCGCTGTCCGCCGGCGCGGTGCTGAAACCGCCGCGGCGCTGCGCGGCCCGGGGGCTCCCTCCAGCGGCCCCGGCGGGAGCGCGCCCGCCCGCCGCCCCCCGCGCCCGGCCGCGGCTGCGCCCCCGCGCCCGGCGGTGCGCGCCTGCTGCGCCTCCGCCCTCGGGCGCCGCGTCCTCACCGCTCTGCCCGGGGCTCAGGAGAGCGATCGGCGAGCCTGCGCTGCACTTGGTAGCTTTGCACCGTTTTTTTTTTTTTACTTTTTCCAGAGAACTGCAGAGCGCTTTCAAGTGTCAGTGAATGAGGGCTTTTACGGCTGATGATGGGTGTATAACTACTACTTTACAGGTGAACTGAAGTGACTGTGTCATCAGGGTTACACAGGGAATCTTTTCGACAACACAGGTTTCTTGATCTTGCAGGCAAAGCACTCTCTTTTATTGCAGGGGTTATTTTCCAGGTAAAATACCCCATCTTCCCTTCAGAGAAGCCTTTCAAGACCAAATGAACTATTTGATTACGTATCAATACCTGTGACCGTCTTGCTGTGCCTCAGGATGCAGACAGCTGCTTACACTGGACCAAACCCAGGAATTAAAGTAGATAATGAAATAAAAAGCAGAGGGTAAAACGTTGATCATAGTACAGATAATAGGGTTTCCAAAGGTTTTTATGAGACCTAGATTTCATGCAGAGAAAATACTGAATTCAGTTCTGAACAGAAGGAATTGTCTGCCCTGGAGTCAGTTTATTATTGTACTCAATAGTATCCATGGGCATGATGGTTCTGATCCTATATACCACACAGGTATAAATTGGTTGTAAGTCTACCTATATTCATAAAGTTGCAACAGTTGATACAAGAGGAAAATCAAGTGCTGTGATCTGTTTTCCCTTGATCTCTTAATTAATCTTAGTTTTCATTGATAAATTTGTTCACAAGCAGTTCAAATCGTTAGTAATACTGAACTCAAGCATGCAGTACTACTGCCTGGTTCAGCTATTTGTTGAAGTTAACAAAATATGCATTACCATGAATACAAATAATGCCCACTGTTTACCATTTTTGCTTGCAGTAACACTTAAGAGGTCATCTGATTTTACTTCCCTTGCATCTCATAATTAATTTGAACCAGGATCCTAGGTAAAGGTGAAGGAGAAAGACTCCCTTGAAATTAGACTTAAAAACAAACAAACAAAGACAGCAAAACAAATGTAGACTCACTAGTTTCAATCCTGCCAAGTGCCCAGTGCTTCTGAGGAGATATGACCACCCTTAAACCCAACTGATGCCAGCCTGAAATGCTGAGCAATGTGCTGCTGCTAAGCAGGAGAGCCGTGGAAAAAGGGCCTGATACCATGATTTAGGTAAAACCAACACTGGTACTGACTCAACTAAAGATTGTGCCAGGAAATAAATGAGAAATGCAAGATCTTACTGGTAAACAAGTAAAGTGCATTAATTTGTGTGCCTGGTCAGATACTGTGCTGGAGGTGGTATTTGCCTCTGACATTCTGCAAAATGAAATATTATTTGTATTGCATTCATTCTTATTTTTTTCTTGGTGATAATACAATATATAATCCAAAATTTCTAAGACTGTATATGTGTTTCAGGCAAATGGGGAAGAACAAACAACTCGGAGCGTCTCAGTGTTATGTAACATAGGCAGATGATAATATAGATATGAATTTTGACAGGCTTGGAATTATGTAAGCTGCAAACATACTCTGGATTTTAATCCTCTGTCTGTGCACTCTTCAGTCACGTGAGTAAATTCCACCAGAGTCAGTAAGCTTACTCGTGTGAGTAAGTTACCTGCATAAGGGATAGCTTAAAGGATCAAGTCCTAAATTACACATATTAAATAAGACTTTAAAAAATCATTTAGAAATAGCCTTGAAGCGGGTAATACTGAGACTGGGAAAATTGATTCTTTTCCCTCTATGAACATCTGTCTTTCCAAGTCTAGGCAGTTCTGTGAATTAATATAGCGATTGTTGCTTGCTTGTTTTTCTCCCCAAACCCTCTCTCAGGGTTATTAAAAAAAAGGCAGAATTCATGAAGTCACAAGGAGTCCTGTAGAGATAAATCTGTATAATTATATAATGGCGACTGACAGCTTTTATGTGTGTACTTCAGCTGCAAGTTCTCCAAAATCTGATCATACCTATCAGTATGTGAGTATGTACAAAACACACTCATCACTTCAAAATTTCTGCCAAATGTTTATGGAGTATATGTTAAATCTGTAGGGTATAAGGATATTTCAAAGCTGGCTACCATTTGAGAATCAGAATCAGAACACTCCACCTGTACCCCTACAGTTGCTTTCATAGCATTGTTTACTATTTGTTTTTTGCCAGAGTCCGTTGTGGGTGACTTATAACCTGATTGTGTGATTTTAGACTGGATTATGATCTGCTTTCCTTTTATATCCTGTAGTATCACCTGACCAGTATCAGTGGGTCACAGCATAATTAGATTAGAATTGGATACACTTTTCTCTGAAGCAGCTGCATCATTGTTGTGCTAAGTAGGGCAAATGCATTAGTTATATTTACAATTTGATGATTAATTGCCTTCAGAGAGCTCCTCCAAAATGGAGGAACTCAGGCAGAAACATGAATGAAACCTGCTTTTATCTGTGAGTTTCAGCCTACAACAGTTAGCGTGCTTGTTCTCAGTGAAAGTTACTTGCTATTTGTTGTGACGTTTTTTCTGCTGTCAGGACACTTCTGGGTTGTTTTTAAGGTTTTATTTATTGCTCACTTGTTTTTCACCATGGCCTAGAAAGAGGCATATGCTCCAAAACAGCAGCATCTAATGCAAAATAATCACACACTGGAGCAGCATACTTACAGCTGACAGTTAACAGCAGATCATGCTGGAATGATCCTTATTAGCCTGTACAGAAAACTGAAGGGGATAAACATCTCTAGTCCATCCTCTTACTGCACTTCTCAACCCTGTCAATGATGTGACCTGAAGAGGAAAGAGAAAAGGGCAAAACTAGAATGGTTTAATGGATTCTTCTCTTTCCAGGGGGCTGAGAAGGTGGGGAGTGGAAGGACTCCTTCCTCCATTTTCCTCCGTTCAAGAATATCTGACTAAGCACAAGAAAAACTTGAGTGTTTCATGTAAAAGGTATAATTTAGTAAACAGAAAGGAATTAAGCTTTTAAAGTGATGCTTAGGTTGATGGAAACTCCAAACCTGAAAGCCCTTACACAGCTCCTGCCTGGCACCCCATCCCTGCAGGCACCTTGTTAACATCACATTGCTTTGAGTGCAGTCTTGTGTTTAGCTGCGCTTCTGTTTCTGAGCATCCCATGAAGTGCCTCAATAACTTGATGTTAAAGTTATCATCCAGCCTAGCCAGAATCAAAAACTCTTGTAGCAGAAATGCATTCTGCAGTTATACAGCACACACAGGGCCTGCCTGATGTGACAGCCAGGTGAGAAGGGGCTTGTGCTCTTCCTGTCTGTAACAAATGCAGTGATGAAGATGTTTCTGGGCTGTGGCAGACTAAGGTTTAAATCCCTTTTTCTCCAGAAAGGATTGGAATCTACTTCTCTTACCTCACCAAAGAGTTTCCAAAGCAAACCTCCTCCCATTCCTAATACAGCGGTTCTTCTGGGGAGATAAAAGCTTAAGATCCAACAGGCCAAAAAAAGAAAAACAATAATCCTGACTCTGTAACCAACTGATTAAGGAATTCATCTCTGGTGGGGTCCTTGCTGAACATTTTAGTGTTTTATATAATGCTATTAAATCATTCCTTCAAGCATGTGTCCCAACAAGCAGACTGTACAGTCTGGTCCCCTTTCTCTGACATGACGAATCTTGAATTTCTTTTTCAGAGTGGTGCAGCCTCCCCAGAGAATTTTTCTCCTTCCTTATCTGCTGCCCCTCCAGCTCCTGAAAAGCAAATATATAGTCTACAGGGAAGGCATTTCCTAGGGAAGCAGGAGATACTGAATGAGGGGTGAGCCTCCAGTCATTGAGCTGCTATGCAAAGATATATAGCTATTTTAAAAGATAACGGTAGTCTGTGTTCAGCTTTTGAACAGAAAGATACAGGCCGTGCCCTCAGGGGTAGAGAGGAAGGGGGCTTGGGGCTGAGAAGCCCAAATATAGGGGAAAAGCTTCACAGTTGATCTCTAAATCCTGGGGTAAAATGAGGTTTAAGATAGAGTCCCTATCTTAATAGTTCCCTCCTAGCTAGCTCTCCTCCCATTCACCACGCTGGCTAATTTATATTCGATCTGAGACATTAAATTCTTTTTGCATGTTGTGTAAGAATCCGTAAGAGCATCGTGGCATTAAACATAGGCTCCTGGCTTAAGCTATAGTAGTCATGTGTCTGCAGATGAAGTGCATAAGGACTCTATTTTGTGGCTTCTGAGGTTTTTTTGGGTGTGGTTTTTTGGGGTTTTTTTTGTTGTTGTTTTTTTTTTTTTGTCTAGCCTTCCTTCAGAGGCAAACTCTGTTTCATTTGCT
Source organism: Falco peregrinus (assembly GCF_023634155.1). NCBI lineage: Eukaryota > Metazoa > Chordata > Aves > Falconiformes > Falconidae > Falco > Falco peregrinus. The sequence goes on from NC_073723.1 coordinate 15,942,855, forward strand.
TTATTCTTGGTGCAGTGCAGCTTGTACCCATCCCCGACGCAGAAGGGACTGTAGAGTTGCAATCTGGCACAAGGAGGGAGATGAATGTAAATCGCTGAGTTAGTGGTGCAGTGAATCTTGAGCATTTTGGTACCAGCTCACTCATTCAAACCAGTGATAAAAGAGATCTGGCTGGTCAAAAGGGATCAACCACAAAAGGTATTAACTAGTTGGCATGTCATGGAACTAAGGACCTTGCTAAGTGATCTTATCAGGGCCTGACTGACTCAGCGACTCCCAAGGTTTGATTTTAGGGACCTGATTCAAAGCCCACAGAGTGTAATATAAAAAAATCCCACAGACATGAGGACTTTTAGGTGAACTAAGAAGATCACTTCTCAGGACCCTCTTTAGGGAAAGGGTTGCTCTGAATCCTCATTTTTTTCTGAAAGAGAACACAAGCATGGCCATCCAGCTCCTCCAGGAATCTCTTGGAGTGAGCTCTGTCACTCTTATCTCTCCAAACACACAGGTCTGCAGACAGAGATACCACTGTGGTGCTGCCTAATCTAGAACAAAAACCATCAGAAAATGTACACAGGGCAAACTGCAGAGTCAGTCAGCCATTGGCTGACACAGTAATATTTCATCATACGAGTTTTGTTTATTAGCAACTATTTTAAGAAGTGTTGCTATTTCATTTGCCAGTTTCTTCTGCTGCAAGGTCTCATGCAGTCAGCCCTAGAGGAGAAAGGAAGGCTGCTGGGTTGATTAATTAACCATTGCCGCAGTCTGAGAAACAGCTGAAGCATAGCAAAATGTAAAAAAATATGTGCAAAAGAAAAAAAATCTAACCCAAGCCAATTGGTGTTTTTTTTCCACAACCTCAACAAATAATTGTGCTTCAAAATACTCTGTGTCGGTGTTACAATTTTATATGACGCTTTTAGTTTTAATCTAGAGAACAGTATCCCCTGGTATAAATGAAATACTATTTGAATGAATTTAATGATTTAAATCTTTTACCTCCATTTCTTTTTCGATTTTGATTTAATCATTACTTTATAGTTTTGGATTTTTCTGTATCTTTACTTTCCTTTGTTTTAACATCACAGTCATTTAAAAGTAAAATACAGAAATCCTCCTTTACTGAAATCAATTGAATGGAAGCATTCAACAGTAGCAGAATCCTAATCAGGAAAATCAGTTTCCTTGGAAGGATCTGATCTCTGGGCACTATATTATTTTTCCTTCGTTAAAACTCTCCTGCTTCCTTTACCTGGGATCTACTCAGGGATGGAGCTATCTACTCTGTGCTTCTTGCTTTAGGTCTAACACAGTAGAAGCATCATGCACCAATCCAGACGTATCATCACAATGCAAATAAGAAATAATAATAACCAGGAAAATTAATCAGCACAGAAGAACTACATGATATTATCCTGTGTACCAGGTGTTTTATAACTCTGGAGTAAGGATCTTAGGTAAATAAATCACTTACATCTCATAGGAGTTACTCAAAATGTACTAGATCTAGTTATACACATTTGTTTATCCTATGATTCTCTGTCATATGTGAAAGTACCTCTAATGCTTATATATTAGTAGTAATAATCTTCATAAGCATTCTAGATAGGGTTATAACTGTCACAGAAATCATCCCACACATGCCCAGTATGGATATAATTTAATGTGCCAGATATGCATATTCTTGTAGAAGGAGTGATACTCACCGCAGATTTCCGACAGGGACTGGGAATGAGGATCATTCCCGTTTCATCACTACATTTATTATCGGCCTGTGCTGACCCACACACATCACTTTATGTTTCTGTGCTTCATTTGATTTGAAAATTTGCCATTCTCAGTTGCTGTAATACATGACTAATACGTTCAATTGCTTTGAGCTTTTTGTGCAAAACATGTCCATTATCTTCCATGATGCACCAGAATAGGAATACTATTGACTTGGGTCAGCCATACACATTTTTTGTTAAAAAATGAATACAGTGAACGTACTGAGAATGTCTGCATATAGCTTTACTTTTTCTTAGAAGACCTGGTTCTACATAATTCTCTTAAAGGCTGGAAGGTATGTCCTATGAGGAGCAGATAAGGACTCTGATTTTGTTTGGTTTGGAGAAAAGGAGGCTAAGGGGTGACCTTGTTGCTCTCTACAGCATCCTGAGGAGGGGATGTGGAGAGGGAGGTGCTGATCTCTTCTCCCTGGGATCCAGTGATAGGATGCTTGGGATAGACCTCAACGCTGCACCAGGGGAGGTTCAGACTGGACATTAGGAAGCATTTCTTTACCAAGAGGGTGTTCAAACAGTGGAACAGACTTCCTAGAGAGGTGGTTGATACCCCAAGTCTGTCAGCGTTTAAGAAGCATTTGGACAATGCCATTAAAAAAATGATTTAACTTTTGGTCAGCACTGAATTCCTCAGGCAGTTGGACTAAGTGATTGTTGTACATCACTTCTAACTGAAATATTGTATTGTATTGTATACTGTTCTGTTCTGTTCTGTTCTAACTTCAGCCCTATTAGCAGTGACCCCAAGATCCCTTTACATTAGTCCATCTGTGCTGAGGGGACTTTAAAGTAGATGCCATATAGTTTATACAAGGCTGTGCTTGCAGTGCTTGGCTACAAAGCCAGACATCTCCTTAGCTGGCTTCCTGGTGACCCCATGCTTCTTGCTTTCACACCCATGCAGTGGACCAGTTTCAATGAGAGGAATGGAGAAGATTCCCCCATGATTAATTTGTTGCCTTAGTAGGTCTCTGCTATGACTGGGATCCATGGGTCCAAACTGCCTCACCTAGAACTGAGGGAAAACCAGTGATCAAGTCCTGATCCTTGTGCAAATGTTGTAAGCTGTTGAGCAAGAAGAAATCCCTCCTTCCTGGGTACTGAGTGAAACTGAAGACTGTATGTCTCAGGTTGAGCTCTCCGCTGCTCAAAGGGTTAAGCAGTTATGACACATTTCAGGATTCAGCCCAACCCTCTCCCCAAAGGCTGTAGCTATATTAACTCCTCCCAAACAGGGTGCCTGCATCCAGCCTGTGAGGTGAGAAAAGCAAGTCTATGATGGCTGCCGAACTACGCATGGGAACTGTGGTGGGAGATATAGCTGACCAAGGCCAGAACAGTTCCTGCGACTGCTCTGGTGGTTTAACAACACAGATGATTGCATTCCAAAGATGTTCCTCAATGCTGTCTAGCGCACTGCAGGGATGCAGCCTCCCTGCCTGCCTGTCCTCTTCTGAATTGCAATGAAGCTGAGTGGTAGGTGTATACTCGATGTGCCTGATCATGTTGCTAAGTAAAGTTGGTCCAGTTCTCTTTAATGTCAGTGATCTGGACAATGGGATCAAATGGACCCTCAGTAAGTTTGCAGACAACACCAAGCTGGGGGGGGGGGGGGGGGGGGAGTGTTGATCTGCTGGAGGGCAGGAGGCTCTGCAGAGGGATCTGGACAGGCTGGATTGATGGGATGAGGCCAGCTGTATGAGGTTCAACCAGGCTAAATGCCGAGTCCTGCACGTGGGTCACAACAACCCCAGGCAGCGCTACAGGCTGGGGCAGAGCGGCTGGGAAGCCGCCTGGGGGAAAAGGATCTGGGGGTGCTGGCTGACAGCTGGCTGGGCATGAGGCAGCCGTGTGGCCAGGTGGCCAAGAGGGCCAGCAGCATCCTGGCCTGTATTAGAAATAGCGTGGCCAGCAGGACCAGGGCAGTGATCGCCCCCCTGTGCTCAGCACTGGTGAGGCCGCACCTTGAATGCTGGGTTCTGTTTTGGGCCCCTCGCCACAAGAAATACACTGAGGTGCTGGAGCGTGTCCAGAGACGGGCAACGGGGCTGGGGAAGGGTCTGGAGCACAAGTCTGATGGGGAGCAGCTGAGGGAACTGGGGCTGTTCAGACTGGAGAAAAGGAGGCTGAGGGGGGACCTTATTGCTCCCTACAGCTGCCTGGAAGGAGGTTGTGGACAGGTGGGGGTAGATCTCTTCTACCAGATAACAAGCCACAAGACAAAAAGAAATTGCCTCAAGTTGCACCAGGCAAGGTTTAGATTGGATATTAGGAAAAATTTCTTTATAGGAAGGGTTATGAAGCATTGGGACAGGCTGCCCAGGGAAGTGGTAGGTCCCTGAAGGTATTTAAAAAGTGTGTAGATGTGACACTTAGGGACATGGTTTAGTGGTGGGCTTGGCAGTGTTAGGTTAATGATTCAACATGATGATCTTAAATGTCTTTTCCAACCTAAGTGATTCTATGGTTCTATATAGTAACCTATACTTGAAGCATTAAGGGAGTAGTATATCCCAAAACAGAGAGAGAAATTTATAGTAGGTTCCTGCAAGTTCTGAAGGTCCTTGAGAGCAGCCAGGAAAAATTGTTCTTTGAGACTTCAGCAGAACTTAAGTCATATGAATCTTGCCCAAGGACATTGCTATAAAATTTTTTTTGACATTTCCAGAATGTAGCTAAATGCCTGACTGATGCTATGGTATTTTCTTTGTTCTCCCCAGTCCTGAGAATAAAAGCAGCTTGTTGACAATAATGGGAAAAGAAGAATTTATTGTATGTATTTCATTTGTGCTAACATAATTGCTTTTGTTTGGTATGTTTCACTAGCCACCTGAGAGGCTACAAGAAATGGTAGAAGAAGACATGAAGTGTTCCCATTTTCTATATGATGGTACAGGATGATAGGGCCTCCAATAATCTTCTTATAATCTTAATAGCTCTTCATGCTTAGAAATTATTTTTCCAATGACTTATCACTTTCTTTCCTGCACAAATGTTCTTATGTCTACTTACTCTTAAGGGATAGTTATGTGCATTATCTGATGACAGCCACTCTTCTTTGCTATTCCTCCACAGTGGAATATCTGCTGTAAGCATTCAGTTACTCCAAATTGCATAACCAATCAAACCAATAAAACTTATCCTTAAAGATTTTATCTTTAAGGACAGGACTGTTAGAGGTAATGTGACTTTGGAGAAGGAGTGTAAAATAATGCATCTTAACATTATGGCAATTATTTTAAAGACAAGGAAATCACTCATAAGCATAAAGATGGGTATAAGTTTTTTGATCACCTGAGGCCTTGAAACTTAGTACAAAGACTGTAACGTAGCTGTTCTTTCCTCTTCAAGCAGCTAACAAAGCTTTTGCTGGCCAGATTGCTTTCCATGGCACCAGAACATGCCAATTTCCTTACTGGATTTGCAAATAGTCTATCCAAGTGTCATGTATTAAAGAACTCTTTTGATGATATACAACAAGGAAGTTCATTTGAGATCACTTCTGGTTTTCTTCTGCAACAGAAGACTTATGTAATTAAACTTGACATGTTTGATTTTTTTAAATCCAAAAGCAACCAATATTTCTAATACAATTGGATAATACCCCATATTTAAATTTCTAGAGGTTCAAACCACTTCGTATATGTAGATATACTTGTATTACATAGATATAAATATTCGGCAAAGGCAATGCTGTGGAATTTCATGCTTTATTCTTTTTTGTTGTAACTTGCTTTCAGGTTCAGTAATTGCATTTGCAAGTCAAAATAATATTTACTATGTTCCTAAAGTTTGTGTATATCTAAAGAGAGTTTATAGATGCAATTTAAAAATGGAGAATACACATACCATTAATTAAGAGACATTTTTTCTAATTACTATAATTAAAAATTTAAACTATAATCTGGGAATCAAACTGTCATCTTCTGGCTAACAGCAATATGGATTCAGCAGTTGCAAATTTGCAGAGAACTTGCAAGGTTGCTTAGTCAGATCTTAGTGGTCTTTACCATAAAATGACAACTCAGGAATCAGACAAAAAAAGAAAATGCTAGAGCATTCTTCAAGTAAGGAAAAGATTAAAATTAGAAACCATAAACACACACAAAAATTATCACAAACTTTGCATGAAACCTGTGGTCTACAAAACATGGAAGGATAGGTGTCCATAGCAATTATTCCCAGTATAGTCATCTGGCATAAAGCCCATTTTTCAACGTGATCTAGGGGCTCAAAAGCACACAGAAGTAGCAAGTGAGATTTCCAACACTCCGGAAGCTAAGGGACTCCTTAAATCACTTAAGTGGTTATGAGAGTGTCTCATGGGACTCCTTAAGTCCCACTAACTCCCACCAGACTCAATAGAGTTAAACACTATTACATGGTGCAGACAATGCCAAACTGGGAGGAGTGGCTGATACACTAGATGGTTGCGCTGCCATTCAAAAGGGACCTCGGTGGGCTGGAGAAATGGGCTGGCAGGAGCATCATGGAGTTCAATAAAAGGGAAACGCAAGGTTCGGCACCTGGAGGGGAATAAGCCCATTTACCAGTACAGACTGGTAGCTGAGCAGCTGGAAAGCAGCTCTGGGGAATAGGCCCTGGGGATACCAAATTGACCATGAACAAGCATGTGAAGGCAAATGGCCTCCTGGGCTGCATTAGGCAGAACATTTTCAGTGAGTTGAGGAAGGCGATCCTTCCCCTCTGCTCAGCCCTAGTGAAATACACCTGGAATGCTGTGCTCAGTGCTGGGTTACCTAGTACTGGAGAGACATGGACATACTGGGTTGAGTCCAGAAAAGAGATGTGAAGGGCCATGTGACAGATGAGGAAAGGCTGAGAGATGGGATTCCTCAGCCTGGAGATGAGAAGGTTCAGGGCGTGTGTGCTTGCGGGTAATATGATTAACATGTATAAATACATTACTGGGGACAGTGAACGAGAGAACGCCAAACTCTTCTCAGCAGTGCCCAGTGACAGGATGAGAGTCAATGGGCACAAACTGAAACACAGTAAGTTCCACTTAAACATATTAATACTTCTTTTACTGTCAAGGTGGTTGGACTGACAGGTTGCCTAGAGATGTTGTGGAGTCTTCATCCTTAAAAATATTCAAAATCTGGTTGGATAAGACACCAAGCAACTTGCTCGAGGTGATCCTGCTATAAGGAAGGAGATTTAACTATGTGGTCTCCAGAAGTCCCTTCCAAACTCAATTATTCTGTGATTCTGTGATAGTGGTACAGGTATGGTTTCAAATAGACAGATCCAAAGACCTGCTGAGGATCTGGAGGGCAGAAATAATATCTCCAAATCCAGCCTGAAGCAAACACACAGCCACTGCAGGGCACAGCTCCTGTGATCTCAGCATGAGACCTGGTTTAATGTATGTGCCATGCCTTCTGCATTCGCTTCAGTCCATTCCAGCCTTGAGTCCGACTGTGGGACATGACTGCAGGCCTGTATCCTACAATCATAGAATCATTTAAGTTGGAAAAGACCCTCAAGATCATGGAGTTCAACTGTAAACCTAACGTTAACAAGTCCACTGCATGTCATCACCTGACCTGGTGCATCACTTCTTCGTGAGAGTTGTTCTGTGGGCTTATCGCTATGATATGGTTCAAAACTCAAAGCAGCATCCTTGCTTTCCCCATCCCCATCTGGTGACATCAGGCAGTCCCAGAGCACAACTTTATAGCAAATGTCAAGCACACACACACTCCGTGCTTCTTTTGGGGAACAATTCTGTCTTCACCTGCTAGATCTCTGTGGGGTGCAAAATCATAGGGGGCAGAGTTTTAAGAATATCAGTAATACATGTCCTTTTTTTCCACCAGCAACAAAACCTCCTCCACCAGCACCAGTCATTCCATTTTTCCATTTCAGGTGGTCAGGTGGCTACATAAATGCAAGGAGGTATCTGATATGCCTGTGTGTGAGCTGTGGTCTCACTACAGCTTTCACAGGAGTTTCAGCTGATATGAAATCTAGAGGCAGGTTTACCCTTAGGCAGTCTACCAATGCTAGGACAATATTTTGAGCACCTGATACTAACTTTCTTTTCAAAAAACAGAAACTAGCCTTCTCCCAACAAAGTGCTGACGATCTTCAAGCACACTGTTTTCAGTTGCAGTGGATCCTGCTCGTTTTCACTACTCTTGTAGGATAGGTTTGCTCTAGAGAAAAGGAAGGTAAAGGGAGACTGTGACAGCCTTCAAAAGTGGAAGGGGTTGCAACAGAGAGGAAGAAATCAATTGTTCTTTGTTTCATCTATAGCTATCCAGAGATGATGTGCTTAAGTCATTATAAGGAATATTTACATTAGATAGTAGAAGAAACCTTGTAACAATAACCTAATAACAATAACTTAAATAACCTCATTTTTCTTGGGAGACTTTACCCTGAGGTATGATTAAGCAGTTTAAAGAGGCAGTTGTTTAAGAGTGATTTATGTAATATCCAGGACCTGGAGCATTGGTTAAATGACCTGTCAAGGTCATCTCATGCCCTACTTTCTATAATTAAATGATACTGACTCCTAACTGCAGCTGTGATGCGAAGTGTTCTCACCCCTGGTTTCCAAAGAAATAAACCATTCTGGATTTCTAATGATTGCTACACTGAGACTGATGGATTAGTCTGAACTAGAAATGCCACAGCTTCAGGTATTTATCTCTGTGGTGTGTAAGAGACATGGATCAACCATTAGCCAATAATATTGCTGATGGTGCAAGAAAATGACAGAATTTAATTGTCTCTTCCAAGAGGTTTACAACTGGTGAAAGGACTGTGTTGTCAATAAAGTCTTGTTGAAGGCCAAGAAACAGAAAAGAGAAAATCTGCTGAATAAGGAGGGGCCATTTTTACCCAGCGAAAAGTATTTTTCAGGTCACCATCAGCTCATTTAATCTGACCATCAATCTTCCTCCTCTTATGTAGTAAACCTGGTCTGATTTGTTTTATTTTTATGTAGACAAAAAAATATCAATATATGCAGCAGATCGTCATTATTGTAAATTCTGTTAATTTAATACATTTGTGATGCATATGCCACTTAATTACGAAGAATAAGAATTTTCCTGGTTGTCCCTGCTCTAAGCAAAGTATGTAAGCACCTGTGTACACTAAAAGATACAGATTTTGTCTCTGAAATCTTTGGGACTACAGCTGACTTTAAAACTGGTCTTAGATATATGGTACATATGAAAATAATGGGAACAATTTAGACATACAGTGCCATAAGTAAATATAGAGATTATTTCATGCTTGCTGAGTAGCTGGAGCATTGTTAAGAGGTGGAAGAGTCTTGGCTGTTCCTTTGCATCTATATTCACCTCACACACTGGGAAGCCTCATGGGATAGTTTGTCTCTTCCAAAGTTTCTCCATGAGTAACAGCCGCAATGGGTCCATTAGACCTGAGGCTGCTTTCTGTTACTGGAGTAACATAGCATCTTTCCTGGGGCGAGCATCCCACCCTGCCAGAAAGCAGAGAATTGAGCTTTTACTGTTGAACAGACACAAAATGTTTCCTTCCTTCTCCAGTAAAGGAAAAGGCCTTAGCAGCACACAATTGTAATTCAGGGAACATGGTGGCTAATGTTCTTTTCAAGGGCAATAAACTCCGACCTTGCCAGCATATTTTAATCATATTTTTCATGTTGTGAAGGGCAATTCAGTCCTTTAGCAAAATGTCTTTATTTCCAGACTACAAATCACTATCAGCCATTCAGAGCAACTATACAGAAATCCTTAATGAAAGATTTTCAGGCAACCATTTCTACTCCTGTCAGACACAGGGATCTCTCTGAAAGATGAGTGCTTTGCAAATTGATACTGGGTGTTCTGCTCAGGGGATGATATAAACATGTGAAATACAGGTGCTCTTGTTCTCATGAAAGTAAGGTGGTAGGTAGAGGTAGGTCATCCTGTTTGGTTTTGTGTTTTTTTTTTTTTTAATCATGATAATAATTTTGAAGATGTGCACAGAGACAATTTTTGGATTAGGATGCATTTTTACAGGAATGTCTGGATTATCCTATCCAAATCCAGTGGTAAGGCTGTGTTCCTGCAAGTCCTGGACTGGACTGGCTCCTGAGCTATCACCTCTTACAACTGTAAGTCCTGCAGATCAGCAATGTCTGCCCTTGTGATCCAGAAAAGAGTCTTTATGGACTACTGAGGTGAGTAGGAGCCCTCATCTCCCAGAGGAGGGATTCTGCAACTCTGGGTGGCAATGACTCTTCCATTATAGTTTCTAGTTGAACTTAGTGGAAACTGAAAGCTGAGAGCTACCATATGCTGCCCACATGCTATAGATATCTTCTGAATGTTAAATATCTCTAGGTAGCCACATTTTCTCTTTTGGATGCCACCAGATTTGTACCGGTCTAAGAAAGGCAGCTGTACACATACAAGTCTGAGCTGCCCAGAAATGCAGTAGTTGCGCATCTTTGCTACTAATTAGAGAAAGAGAAAAAAATGTGAAGGTTTTATATATCTGCTAAGAACTGACAATTTTAAAATACACACACTTTTTGGTTCTCATTAAAGAAATTTGTTAAAACTTTTGTGCTTTTCCAGATTTGTATTGCCTGTCTCCAGACACTGTTCCCAAATTTATGTATTTCTTTTTTTAAATATCATCATGAGGTATTTAGTCTGACTGGTTCTACTTTTTTATTAACATTTTTTCTCCTTAAAAAAAGAATAATTGGCATGACTTAGAGGTTTTGTCTTTTTTACAAACTGTTTGCAGAAATAATACATAGTAACATGTCAGAAGACAGGAAGGCAGGCCAGAATGTATGACAAGAGTTATTTATGATACAGGTATATTGTGTGCTTGTTGCAAAAGCACGTTAGTTTTATGCTCACGTAATGATTAATCAAGCTGCCTTTAACAAATGGATGTGGATGTTCACAAGGAGGGCAACGTGAAGAAGTCATTTGAGCTTTTTCTTGTTTTTACGCAGAATTTAATCCAGCTTACACATGTGGTTACTGTACAGTGTTGGCCATCAGATGTCAGCTCTATATCCGCAACTGCCATGTTTGTAGTGCCATCTATAGTCATGGTTTTAATTGCTTTCAGCCTTGCACTATCTAAACAAAAAGAAAAGAACTTGAGCAGTGGGGCCTGGCTGGAGTCTTATTTTCCTTTAGGAACAGAAATTCTAATTTTTTGCAGTTTGAAGCATTTGTACATGCCTTGGAAAGGGTATACTTGGTCAATGCTAACTGGTTGGGAGGCAGAACTTAAGCTCTAAGAACTGATTTTATCCTTTCAAACTGTTATCAAGAAGGAGACATAAGCAATTCCCTAGGCTATCTGAAATGCTTCATTTCACTTGAGTACTGATAGCTAACAAACTAAGATTGTTGGAGGAAACTGCTTGAAAAGCTGTCGGAGCCAGCAGGTGTATCTCCATCAAACAGCATAGGGTTTGGCTCAAGCATTAAACACTAAAATGTCTCAGCCTGTCATTAACTGTGTCCTTTCTCCTTGAACCGTTTCACAGATTTAACTATTGGTGCTGTCTGGCTTTCAGAAAACATCAGCCAACTGGGAAATCAGTTTATAAAACTGATTGTCTTTGGTTTTCTTTTTTGAGGCTCAGAAGTAATGTTCTCTCCCCTGCCTGAAATTCCAGTAAGCAATCCACCTTGTCAGCTAATTCTTGACTTAAATTCTGGGATGTTTTTTGTGCCATAAACCACAACGTTGTCAGCCTTGGTGTTCGTACCCCAGCATGTCCAAGGCCACACACAATTTCTTTGCAAGCACTCCTCTGCTGAGTACTAAGAGAGCAATGTTTATGTATCCTGACCACTACTACCTTGATCTAAATAGGAGGTACGTGAGCTAAATAATCACTAAGACCAAACACTGCTCTGCCCAGGAAAATTTCTCTTTGAAGCCAATGAGCTTCTGTATGAGCAGGTTAAGACTGACCTTGCCCCTGAATGGGTGTCTTTAAACAACCCGAACTGCAAAAATGTGGACAGCATTCATGTCTGTGCATTGCCTCAGACCCTGTATGAACCTATACACGGTTATCCTGATGTAAACTATCTGGGGGCCTTCTCTTGTTAGTTTATGTCAATCAAGATTTAATAGTCTCCAGCAGCTCTCACTGGTATCAGCAGGATTCATTATTCAACATCAGAGACAGCGGTTGTTTTGTCTTGTATCATTTATTTAATATTCCATGAACAGTCCAGTTTCCATTTCTCATGCTTACACAAGCAGTGAAAACAAAGACATGGCTTGTATTGTCAAGCAAGGAGAATTTGGCCCACGGTAAATATCAGGGTTTGATGTTAATCTCATCCTTGTTTTATACCAGAATAAGCCACTGCTTTCAAAGGTATTAGTCCTAGGTCACACCAGTGTCAATGCAGAATGAATCCTGCGCTATATGCCTCCTCTGCTAGCAAAGGGGCAGAAGAAACCTAATCCTTCGTTATTTGTTGGTGGCGTATTCTGCCAGCCAAAGGACTGAATCAACTTTTTCCCACAGCACTCTCTGTACTTTTGATGTTAGTCTGACTTCTTCTAGCTCACCACACTGAAGCATTCACCATGACTAATAGCAAAACAACACCCACAGGTTTCACAAAGGAAAACGTTTGTCCTCGCCTAACTCTCTGAGATAAAGTTTTAATCCAGCTGGTCTGGAACGTGTAACCTCTCATGGCTTTTCTCTGGTACATTTCCACTTGCTTCCACATCCCTTCCCTGTTTTCTCTCCAGCATAGTACCTAACTGAGAGTTTAAAAAAGTTGAGATAAAGCAGACTGAAAGAGAATATTGAGTAATGTTAGATAGTTACTAATAAAATTCCCTTTTAACCTTGAGTGATTCATGTCTTCCACTGTGCCTAAGCTGCGTGCAGCTCAGCTCTGGAGGATGAAGACTCCTGGGCCCTATTGCCCCTTCCCCAACCATCCCAAACTTTTTCTTGCAGGTTCATCCATACCTTCATGGGCTTACCGTTTCCTGCAGTCTCCCAAGGTCGTATCAGTTCTCAGTGTAGGATGCCTGAAATTCTGTGTACACTGGAGTCAGACTGCTATCCACTACCTGTAAGCTACCCAAGATTTCTCCAAAGTAAGGGAAGGCCTTCAGGAGCCATGAGTCCAGCGTTGGCATCAGGGGTAGCTGAGAAAGTAGGTGTTCAGGTTTTTTATTGATTTTTTTTATGTTTTGCTAGTAAAGGACTCTAAAAATGGTATTGCTGTGTTCTCTCTTTTCTTGGTTTTCAGGGTATCCTCATAGTCAACAAAAAAAAGGAGATGATGAAGGGAAAAATAAACAGGGAATAGCAAATTGCTTTAATTGGGGTTTTAAGGTCACTTTTCCAAAAATAATTTAAAATGGAAGCAGAGTAGCCATAATGGTAAATTTGGAAAGAGGAGCTATTTTCCATAATATTTCTGGGTTAGCAAACCTACAGCTTGTTCTGGGAACTGTAAGCCTATTCTTGTCGGCTCACACATCAATCATCTGCAAATTCAATGGGCAAGCTCCATCTGTAACGACACCTGTGCAAAATGACAGCCACTTACAGGTGCGACTGTGGGAAAAACTTCGCCTTGCCATTAGCCTTTAGTTAAAAATGCTGATAATAAAGTGTAAAGAGCCTTTGTTTCCAGTGCTGTTTTGGCTTTTTTGGGGTGAATAGTTTAAAACAAGAATAGCTGTGGGGGATTTGTTTGTTTGCCAGCAGGTAAAAGTGATTAACACAAACAGCTGATCAGTAGAGCTAGCTTCCCACTGGAGTAGAAGCAGGCTTGGAAGGACAAGGGTTGTTTGGAAAAGGACACTTAACACTATTATATTTCTCATGTCTTTTTCATTATTAGTATTTTCAGTATTATAGTTAAACCAATTCACTTTTTAAAAGATATTAGTCTCACTCTCACCCAGGCTGGCATGGCTTTCATAAGGCTGCCTTTATTTCTTCATAAAGAGTCCGAGAGTAATTTAAGATCATTATGTTTTGCTATTTCTTTCTTTTTCCATTGTGACACCAAAAGGGGAAAATGATTGGCAAAATCTTGCCTCTTTATTCTACCTGTGGCCACAGCTTGATAATTCAGAGGAAAACACACATGGCCTGGCTTAACATAGCTAGGAAGAAAAATGAAAAGCTTCTCTTGTGTAGTCTGTTGTTACAACTCTGCAGAGTGCACCAGAGCGGGGTTGCTTGTACAGAAGGCACAACGATTGCCAGCTCCATTGGGAAGAGACACAGAGTCCATACTGCAGGTAATTGCTAGGACATGCATACATTTGATCAGATGAAAACAGCAATGAAGTGTGTCAGAAAAGATGAACTGCTGTCAGCCCCACAAACGTAATTATTGCTCACTCAGTTTTGACTTTCAGCTTCGAATAAGAGCCATTATCTAGAGCAATAAAAACAGCTGTGCAGAACACCACCCCAAACTTACTTAACAGAAATGCAGACTGCTTAGTTTTGTTTTCCTTAAAATGTAGTTAAACTCTTTCCAATGCTGCAGAGCAGCTTAGATGATTTTATTTTCTTTTCCTACCACTACTCCTAATCAGTTTTATAATCTGTGAAGGGAAGTACTAGGAGTTCTTCTGCCTTGGCTATCTTGCATCAACTGAGGCAGAACTACTGAGATAATTTGAGGAAAATTTCCAAAAGTGACTTTCACTTTAGAGGTCCTAGTTTTAGGGTGTCCAGGATCACCTTAAGACTCAGTGGTGTTCTCAGACATTTCCAGACTAGGTATCAGCTGGATTTTTTTGTCACTGAGAAGTTATTTATAATGTCTATCACCTGATCCCCAAATACTGGTACATCTGAATTGGAAGACAGTTGTTTACAATTCAGATATCCACATATGTAATTCAAGGGGAAAAAATAGAATTTGGTAAGGGTTGCTTCATAACCACCACCACCCTCCCCCCGAGTTATTTTTAATTCTTAATATCTAGGATGTTGTGTGGATGCTTCCCCTTTTCAGATTTATTTCTTGTAAAACTTTGTATAGATGCTGTAATTTTTATTAGGAGTAATTTATTTCTTTAGTGGCCTTAAATGGAATGTGGCTTCTATTGAATGTAATTATTTTGGTATTTTGTTTTGAACAGTAAATGTGCAGCTTGTAGGGGAGATCAACTTCTGCACTGAAGAAATGTAGGCAAAATTTTAGTGTCAGACTGAGAGCTTCACGAGTCTGAAATATTCAGACTCGTACAAAGTTCAGAAAAGGAAACCACACAGCTCCCTTCTGAGTGGTGACCAGGGGAATACCATCGCTTCATTTCCTAACCCACCCTAACTGCCATGGGCTGCTTCCAGTGTGTTCTCAGTTGTGCAGGCATTTGTATTGTGCCTTGGTTTTTTGATGTTTTTTGTGGGTTGTTAAAGGATCTGGTCCTGGTTAGACAGCACAGGTAATTTAAAGTAATTGCTTAGTACATATACTATGGTTTCAAGGGTACATATATTTGGAGAAGAAAATAGATTCCTGTCTGAGCCTTTTACATTTACTTAAACATACCAAATGAGGTGACATTTTTGGACAATAAAATAATGACATCTGGAAGGTTTGGCTTTAGATTTCTCCTTGTAATTACCCTGCAATGCAGCTGTCTCAGAGAAGAGGAAGAAGGTGCCTAAGCAGCACACAGAAAATACTGAATAGAGAGGTATTTTCTCATCAAAGCATAGCTTAGATCTTTCTAAATAGGAACATTTCAGGTATCTGTAATATAGCATCCTGTGTGCAGAATGATGACAAGCGTGCTGTGCTGCTCAGCGCGCGGGAGATGTGATCACCGGATTTCATTGTGGAGTTCAGGATCAGTTCCTAGATGAGGGTCGGAGAGTTGAGCAGAGTACCCTGTAGCAATGGAAAACACTTACTAAAAATTGAAGACCCTCTCTGTTCATTCAACTGAATGCACGGGCTATGACCCTTCTACTGACATTGTCCCAGACATGTCTAGTCATTTTAACATCTATAAAAAGAAAAGCACCAAAAAAAAGTTATCCAAAGTCCCAGAATAGATAAATTATTCTTTTTTTAAAAGTAAGATTATTCCGGAATCCTAATTTTCAGGCAAACTCAAGGGGATTTAGAGATGCACTGAAACTTATTTGCCTTTTGGGGCTGCTTGATGGCACTATCAGGGTTATGTATTTGCTTGACTGCTTCTGTGCATCACTCAAGTGTCAAGCCTTATGTGTCTGATGTGATATGATACGATTTTCCTGAAAGATCTTTTGTACCACACCACATTGCAGAAGTCTTGCCACAGGTGATAGCTGACTTACCAAACTGTATGGGTTGAGCTGCCTATGAACAACTTAATCAGACATTCAATTTTCTACATTTCTGATGGATTCAATGAGAGGACGAGCAAGAAGGAAATAGCTATTTTTCTAACAGCAAATTAAACTCCTGTTCGGAATATTAAAGATGCATATTTCTCAATTCTGTCTTGAACTAGAACAATTGATTTTATGCAAACGTGTCATTGTTCAGAGGGAAAATGGTCTTTGTTTTCTAAATCATTGTCAGTGCAGGAACAATAGGCATGTTAGGATATTCTCCAACAGGATGGAGACAACCGTGTCTGAGACCAGTTACTCTCATTGAGGGTAATCTAGTAACTCTTTGGGATACACCCTCTGTTTTAATAGGGCCAACATGCTTTGCAGGCTGCAGTTTTCACACACATTAAAGGCCAGCCTGTGTCCCTAAGTACATAGTGAAGTCCTCTAACACCTGCCTTGGAAACAGCAAGACCAGACTCAGAAGATCTCAGCTCTCCCAGAGGCATAAATAAGATCTGAGTTTTTGAAGAATTAACCAATGTTCCCATGGGAGCTGTGCACAGCTGAACCACAAACTGGGTTCTAAATACAAAATCAAGAGGTGACACTGATAAAAATGGCTCCTTTCACATTTATCAAATCAGGGGTAGGTGGGGTAAACAATGCTCTTAACCATCTCAATCTGTGCTTGACTAAATTTGCCATGAATAAGCAATACCTTTCTCTATCCCTGTCCTCTCATCTGTATTGTATATTCCTGTCTTTCAGTGAACTATGTATATGTAGATCAGATAAAAGAGTTAGTACTCACTCGAGCTGTGAGTAAGAGTTAAACAGCTGTTGTACTTATGCATTGGACAATATAGAGGATCAGGGACAGAAAAGCTTTCTGGAAAGTCTTGGCAGCAGTTTGGGCATCTTTCTGAGACAAGTTGCTTTCCAATAAATGGTGATGAAGAAGCACTGACAATCTGAAACAAAAACAAAAAAAACCCCTCTATCGTGGTCTTTTGCATTTAGCAGTTAGACCCAGGAGAAGTCAGGAGTGAACCTGGGGAATAAAAAACTCCTTACAAGGTGATTTAACAATGAGGCAGCAATGATTTCAGTTTAATGAGTTGGCAGCAGTGACAGCTATGAATTTTCACGTGTTTCCTCTCCCTGCGGAGGCTGTGCTGTGAACTCAATCAGACGACTGCTCCAGATAGGAAAATCACTGCCAACACCAAATGTTTGTTTTTTAAGTTGGCCAGGTTCCGTGATACAGTTCACAGTATGGTCCCACAAATAACTGATCTGGCAAGACGAAGGGGAAGCTGTGCTAAGGGATCAAGGTAGGCAAGAGGCAGTACAGATACAGGTACTTACTGGTGTCTTTGCCAGGAGCTTTGATTCATAAAATCATGGTCTCAGCTGGAGGCAGAGGCTTGCTGCAGCTCAGCAGTGAGAGAGTGGTAGAGTCTGTGCCGCCAGATGTTCCTATTCTATACAAAGTAGAACATTTTGGTCTCAAATACCACACTTCTCATGTAACCCTCAGTTCATTCCTGGTGATCAGTTCTTATAAGAGCATAAGTTATTTTCCCTCAAAGTAACCACAGTAAGGGAGTGACGGGGCAGGGAAAGAGGGCAATGGGGTTTCTCAGACATTTTAGTTACAAAAACAACCTTGTGGCAAGCTGCTATTTTTAGTTAAACTAATGATGAATCAAAATGCTTCTCCAAACCTAATTAACCAATAATAATTACCATAGCAACCAGTTCTTTATGTGGCACATGCTAAAAACACTCTTAAAGAAGAAGCACAACAGCTTTACTTTCCCAGTTTTCCCCAAACAGACAAAACTACTCTAATCCATTGTTGAAGCCAATCCAAAACTAGAAAGCAAAATAGGAAAAGAACTAAATAATTTCCCACAGGAACATTTCAGTAATTAATGAAGTTTCTGTTTTTTAGGACTGATGTGCCTTGAGAATGTCCAACTGAAGATGACATTGAAAACCATTTCTTTATTTTTCAGATGTGTTTTAGTGCTATCAGCCCCAGCACTGCTCTGTTTCTACGCAGCAGAAAAAAATGTACCTGCTGAAGAAGTTAACAATAGGTTTATTTCTGCAGGACACACTAGGGTTTCTTTCTGCAATTGAGGTAGTAACACACAAGTTCAGTGTCCTCCTGGACTTCAGAATTATTTCAAAACGTTTTCAGCTTTCTCTCTTCCACCTCCACTGTGCTTTCCATATGAATGTATGCTACTGTTGGTTCAACTATTCATGATGAAGATTGTCTGCGGCAATTACTGTCTTTTAGGACTAGCTATCAATCAACATATTTCCAGTCTGTTGGGTTTGTCAACCACTCCTAAGTGTTCATTTTCCTCAGGTTATGGGCTTTTTGGAAGCACTAAATTTGGTCAGTCACTATACAGTCCTTAAACATCTATTAATGGTAGGTCTTAGAAAGCATTGAATCAGGAGACTCTACAGCTGGCCTTACGGCTTTATATTCCCTGATGGACAATCACATGTTTTCAAAAAGGAAATTCATGGCAAAATTGAAACACACTTCAATTATGATTTTTGAAGTTTTAGAAACTTCTGGCATTTGCAAACCCTTCTTTACCTCACTCCCAGTTGTTCACAGACTCACAGGATTCTGTATAAACTCCAAATCAAGGCAAACTCAATTAGGTTCTCTTAATAGCAGAAATGTCTACAAATTGTTGTTATCCTTAGCCCAGCTCTGTTCTCAGTAACTCACCTGTATCCTTCTGAATTTCCTGTTTCCTGAACTACACGCAATCCTGTCTTGAAAGCTGTCTGTGGCTGATCCGCCTACCACTTCACAACAGACTTGTGAGCTGCTTTACCATTTTTTCAATGTATTTTCCTTTTCCTGTTCTGTTCCATTACTATACTGTACCTACTTTGATTGATACTGCTTCCTGACCAGCTATGTCCAGTGCCTTTTAATTGTTTAATTGTCTGAGATCTGGTGGTTCCCAAATCAACTCAAAATGTTATCTTGGATTTAGCTGTCTTAGCAAAGCCATTTTTATACAATGAGTAACAGATAAAAATTACATTATTTGAATCAATGTGTAAAGTCAATTTTAAACTTGGCTTTCTCATCTGACCTGCATCCTCTCCTTTCTTTGCCTTTGGTTTTGGCTAGTTTTCATATTGATTTTGCAAAAGGCTCCGAGATGCCTGTATAAAAGACACTTTATAAATGTAAATTTAATTCACAAGTGATTTCTCTGTGAAATCTTAATCACCCCCTGTGAAAAATATGGGAAGCAGAGTTTTGGAGTAAAAATTTTAACAGCTGCTTCTGACTACCAGCATGATCTTGACCAGTAAGTTTCTTTAGCTCTGTTCATCCTGTTATGTGATTATGTGCAACTGCAGGTTCAGCAGGGACAGTGCTGATCCTGTTACACAGATATTCCCAAGCAGCATGGTGATGGGTGCCTTCTTGTTTGCATTTTTTAAATATTTGAGAAGCAGACCTCCCCAGAGCCCTATTTAACACCGAGACTATCACTCATGACTTTTTAAGATCACTTGCTGTCTCTGCTATAGTTGCT
This sequence comes from Falco peregrinus, assembly GCF_023634155.1. NCBI lineage: Eukaryota > Metazoa > Chordata > Aves > Falconiformes > Falconidae > Falco > Falco peregrinus. The sequence continues at coordinate 15,962,564 of NC_073723.1, forward strand.
TATTTGAGTGTTGTGCAAGGTACAAATGGACTGAAAAGCTTATAAATCCTGTGGAAATATTTTCTTTTTTTCATGTTATACCTCATCTGTCCTACTGTGTGAGCACTGATTATCTGCAAGTCAGTCAAAAAGCTATGAAACTGTGTATGTCTTACAAAATCAGTCTGCCCTGGCTTGTGGCCCTGATAAGCAGTAGAAAATCCTACAAGACTTAAGGAATTGGCCACAGTAAGCTGTAGGAAGAAGAAGTGGCAATGAAAGACTCAGTTCTTTTTTACTCCTTTATTAACAAGAGCCACAGATTAGTATCCTTGCAAGGCATAGTGCTTTACTCTTTAAATTGGTTTCAATCAAACTACTATGTGTAAGAAAAGCAGATTCTGCCTCTGAGTAAGCTGTTGTTTTACCTGTAACATGTTTTCCATAATTCCCTTTGTCCAAATCAAATTATGTGCTTGTGAAATCTAATTGAAGGCCAAATTCTACTGCATTTGCTCTAAGGAGATCTGCTGAAGTGAGTGGCACTAGTCCTGAGTATTAGCAGAGAAGGGTGACTGAGCTGGGCTCATGAGGAACTTGCAATTCAATGTGCAAGCAAACGAGAGCATCCTGCCACTGATTTCACTGTTGAAATGCACATTTCAGACATTGTGGAAGGCTTTTATTTTTTTCACCCTATACTCTAGCTTTCCTTGTGTGTAAGCATTGATTATCTTCAAGGCAGTCAAAAAGGGATGAAATATTAACTCCTCCAGCCACTCGCAGCTGATTTCAGTTGTCCTGCTGAACAACCTAATTCTGACCTGGTTTTATGTCAGCCCGTCATACCCCTCTTAGTAAAGGAGTTACCTCATGGGCTGAATTACTGCATTCTCCATTTTACCTTGGAGGAAAGGCAGAAGGTGTCTGGGGGAATCTGGCTGGTCTGGGGCAACCTGTCTCCAGTAAAACAGAGTGAGGTAGATAACGGAAAAAGCAGTAAGCATAGAGGAGGAATAGGGACAGATGCAGTGAGACTAAATAGCCTCAAATTCCTCCCTTTAAAAAAAATAAAAGGAAGGGGTAATGCTATAAGTCAGTAAAATCCAGAATGGTAAGAGGAAGATAATTTAGGAATTAGTCACTGTTTATAAGCATGATGTGGCGCTCCAAGAAATGATAAGGCTGTGAATTAAAGCAAACAAAAGGAAACATTTTTATCACAAAGTGCCTAATTAAATTGTAGAAATCTTTGTCACTGAATGCCATAGAGGCCAAAGGTACAATTAACTTCAACAAGGTATCAGGAAAAGTTAAGCAGCCAGATAGAGTGTGCCACCTCCAGCTCAGAGCTGCTGTAAACCACAGGATCCTGGAAGCCAGGAAGATGCAAGGGTCATGCTAATCATGCCCTGTATCTCACAGACTTTACCTAGACATCTATTACTGGCAAAGGTTAAACAAAACTTCAGCTGGAGCCAGGATATGCATTCTTATTTAATCATGGCATATAAATTGTAAATAAATTCCCTGTACGGGAATATATAAAGCTGAAGTTTCTGCCAGATGCATTTGATTTGATATCAAATCTTACTTTGAAACCCACGTGAATGTGAGGAGCAAGACCTGCAGATCTGAGGCGAGTCATCACAATGAGATTATGGAGTTTTGATCAATGTTTTCTCTCTACTACTAGGACAAGAAACACTTCGATTTTAGGAAGACTATCAGATAATACTACAAAAATGCAACCTCTAGCCCACAATGTTCCACAACCACAGATTACTGGAGCATTCAAGACTTTTGACAAAACATCACTGAATGCTTGCTTTATTCTTGTACTTGTATCTACTGTTTTATCCTTGTTCTTCTGCCTGGGTGCTCTCTGTTTTCTGCAGTCAGAGACAGCATCCCCAATGACAAACGCTCGATCTGACCTGATGTGGCTTTTCTGATGCTGTTTTGATCCTGTAGCTATCACCCATAGCATTATGGTCCATAGCTGTCAGAGCCTGGGCAGCTTTGCTGGGCAGGCGATGTGGCCACAGGGTACTGTAGCCCCCTCCCACTCCACAGCTGGTCTGCCACTGGGAGCAAGGTGTGATCCTGCAAGGCAGGTCCACCCAGTGGGACCTCATCAGCACAGTGGCTGTGACTGGACCTTGGCAGGAAGATGGGAGCTGAGGTTTGCAGTCTTTCAGCTGGTTCACTGTGCCCCGGTGGTTCCCTAGCTAAGGTAGCAGTCAGAGTGAGTTGGCCCTGCACGCTGCATTTGAGGAATATTAACAACCTTTGGACTCTTGACCCTCTCACAACTTTAAGAAAAGGCAAGGTGAAGTGGAAACTGAGCAAGGTTCACATGAATTCTCAACCCATAACAGGGGTGAGGTGCTGCATAAAGCTGCTGAAACTGCAGGTCTCTAGTGCAGGCAAATATTGTGTCTTACTTCGTTTCCCCAGCAATCCTCACTGCCATGGTGTTGATGTGCCCTGCTGTACAAACATACAGAGCACAGAGGTATCAATGAAAGAGCAGTAAGCCACTGAAATTTATGCTGCCCCGGGACCGCACTCCCATTTGGCTCTTTTATGTTCATATTGCAAAGGAAAAAGCCTTGATGCATCTTCTGTGAGGAAAAAGAGTGCAGGTCTTACATAGGCCTTAGTGAAGGTCTGTGTACACAGCACCTGCTATGCAAGAACGTGGGTATCCTTTCAGCTTCCCCTGTAGAAAGGTTCAGGATTCAGATTCTGCAAGCTTGTGCTTTGGCATCAGCTGAAAATGAATTAATTTAATTTGGTTAATAAGAACAGAATACCTTTTATCACTGATATTAATTCTTAGCTAACTGACACTCTGTTTTCCTTAAGCTGGCTTTCTTCTCAAACTAAGCCATGGAACAAATCACAAAGTTGTTTTTACAGAAGAGGCAGTGCAAAAACAAATTGTTAATTATGTTTGTAATCATTCCTGACTAAAGCCCTGTGAGTCAGTTCTTGGAAACATCATTTGTGGTTCAACTAGAGTTTAATGCCCCCAAACACTGTATATTTCTTCCTCAAGGCAGAGAGAATTTTACACGTTTGATGCCTCTAATTAAGATCCAAGAGATTCTTCTATGCAAACGTTCCTGTTATTTTTACAGCCGACATGACTGCAGAGCAGTCTCATTCTCTCTCCTCCCACCCCCTCTCCCTCTCCCCCCCCCCCCCCAGCCTTCCCCAAACAGGTATTTTTGTTTCTTATTTCTGATCAAATCCTGTTTTGTTGTTCATTGCAGATAGCGGCTCAGGCAGTGTTATTTATGTGTATGAACACCGCAGGAATCTTCATTAGCTACCTATCAGACAGAGCACAACGTCAAGCCTTCCTGGAGACCAGAAGATGTGTCGAAGCCAGACTGAGACTAGAGACAGAAAATCAGCGACAGGTATTGGAGAAACAATCTGATTTTTGTATTAACTGCAATTGATAATTGGACAAGGCCAGGCTTTTGTAGTCTCACTGACTCCAATGTGATGCCATCTGATTTGTGCAGCTTAAATGAGTTGCATGCTGTTATTTTACTGGTGTGTATCAAACTGATATGACATCTTAAAGATTGTTGCTGGGAAATGGGATTAATAGAGAATGGCTGTTCATTGCCCTTTCCCATACAAGAAGGGGCCATCAAATGAAACAGCAACTGGCAGGTGTTTAAAAATGGTTCTTTAACACAAGAGGAGTTAAGCTGGGGAACTTCATGCTTTAGAATGTTGTGGATACTAAAACTTGTTTCAGTCAGGTGGACATGAAGCAAGTTCATGGACGTGAACTCTATCTAGGCAGAGAAGATACTAAAGTGTCACCTCTGGGTCACAGGTGAATTTTTGGAACTGGAAGGCCACTGCAGGGAAGCATCACTAGATGCTTTCTCTGTTCTTAAAGTCCTCCCTATAAATCTCCTTTTGGCCACTGTCTGCAACAGCATACTGAGTTAGGTGAACTTTTGATCTGAGCGGGCATGGCTGCTCTTAGATAGATCATCTTGCCCAATCCAAAATAACAGGCACTGAATAAAAAGAAGTTTGCTGCTTATTGTTTTGTACCAAGGGAGCAGAAATGAGATGTAGCATGCTATACATATGTTGCATTCACACTGGAATATCAGAAGGTTCACTCACTGTTTAAAAACTTGCATTAAGATCAAAATACAACCAGTATGTATGTGTGTGTATATCTCTCTCTCTATATAGAAAGTATACATTACACTATTTCATTTTCAAATGAATTTAGCCAATCCATTTTGTCCTGTTGCATAGATGTGTATATTGCTTCTCAATTTTATTTCATTTACTTCTTGAAAGCCATACTTTTATACAGAGATCTAGCAAGGTGTCCCATTCTAGGCTCTACTGACTAATGACTCAGTATGAATGCATGACTGTGCTGAGTAATGCGAGTTACCTATGCCAGCACATCTCTCCAGCCATTGCTGACTGCAGAGGCTTTGAGGGATGCTATCAAGGATGCTCTATTCTCATTTTAAGTCTAGAAGCACATTTTTATGTTTGGTGGGGTTTTATGAGTTTAGAGGTTTTTTACATTTTTCTTCTTGTCCAATCTTTTATAAACTAATATTTTGTAAGTTTTACTTTGATCATTGTTTTCTAGAGTTTGTTGTAAAAATCTTAATAATAAGCTAGCAAAAGATTCCCATTCCAGATGATTCTGAGAATTGTCCGTTAGAATTAATTTATTCTGTCATGAGAAATTAAATTTCTACAGACAACTCCTTTTTTTGAGAAATTCAATGTTGATGAAATTTTATCTCCTATTCAGAAAATGAAGACGGAATGATTGCATTTGGATGGGGTTTAAGAAGTCAGACATTTATTTTTTTTTGGTGGTGGGGGGAAGTAGGAGTTGGGACTGAAATATTTGTTTTTAATCAGTCAATGTTGAACTGCACATTTTGTCTTGGCCCAGTGCCTTGCAAGGCTTCAGAGCTGTGCTGTCCCCTGAAGGCAGAGCTTCCTGGAGAGTTACCTCACTGCGGCTGAGACTCCCCTATAACCAGTGTAGTGTGTCATAGGCATCGTATGACTGGAAATGCATAAGAGAAAAGGTATTCAGGCCAAGGAAAAGGAAAATTCAGGCCACATAAAAATACAGACATCAAGACACCAAATGAAAGATCTCAATTCAATGATAAAGTAACCCAAAATTTAGGAACAAAACATTTTGAAATACATCTGATTTAATTTGTTGGAACTCTGAAACTGTGTTATTACCACAACTCTCTCTCTCTCTCTCTCTAAATACATGTAACATACATTTCAGCTTTTTGTTTATATTTGGGACAATGACAAAATATTCCAATACTAGAATGTCTTGAGGAATGGAGAGCCTGTTTCCCTCAGTCTTTTATTCTTTCCCTTTGCTTCTGAAGTAGTGGCTTATTTAAGCAGTTTCTAAACATACCTTCTTTAAGAAGACTGGCAATGTCACATTTTAGGTGACTGCTTTTCCTGAGCATCTTGTTCATGTTCACTTGATCAGTATCCACAGGCAGTAATTCAGGGACTGCTAACATTTTTCTGTCTTGAAGTCATGTATTTCATGATACAGGAGATCTGTAGTTGACATGAATGTAAAAATCATATTACCTGTTAATGCATATCACATTTTAAAAAGTAAGGATTAAATCATGATGAAGTTTAATAACTTCACTCTGTGACTTTCTAGAAAATAGTTCTGGTTTATGAAGGGCGGGGGGGGTAGGGAAGTGTGTGCAGACCAATATTGTGATGTGGCTTCTGAAAAGTTCTAAAAATATGGCTAAGGAGCTACATATGTGAAGAGAACATAGAGGAATACTTATTTGTGTAATTCTCCCAAGCAATACTTTCAGAAATTCCAAATTCTGTTCCATTCTGATTTGTTTCTCCTCCACTTCTCATAAGCTGTCTAAACTTAAGGTTTCTTACAGCAGGGTCAAGCTTTTTGTGGCTTTCAGTGATGGTACTGCTACTTTTTATATAAATGGGTGATGTAATTAAAATCTCTCTCAAGTTTTGTTTCCACCCCACACAGCTTCTACTTCTTAAACTGAAAATAATAATTAATTACAATGGGTAATTGTATTGACAGGTCATACATGTGATGCAGCATAGGAGGTATGACAGCTTGCCGGATAGGTCCCATAGGGTCTGGTTTTGTCCTTTGTTTAAATCAGAAGACCAGTAAAATTAAAGTAAGAAAAAACATGAGTTAAAACCATGGGGTGGTATGTTCTTCAATAAGTAATTGCAGAATAAGAATCCAATTTTTTGTAATTTTAAAGGTTATATAAATGCTTCAGATATACTTCAGTTCATTACCATGTATTGTTAAAACTAAGAAAGCAAGTTTCTGTACTCTCAAAATGGCCCTTCCAAATTCCTGGTATCCTTTAGATTTGTCATCTCCAATCATCTGTCATTCTAATAACTCTAAATGCTATTGCTGTCATTATTCAGTATTGTGTAATGCCTAAAAAAGCCAGTCATGGGAAGTCACCCAATTGCAAGCCAAACATTTTATAATCTATGTTTTAGAGACAAACAAGAGGTGCCATCAGATGTGGAGCTGTGCAAGGGAACAATAATACTGATAAGTAGGAATCTCTTTGCATTTCAGAGATTTTTAGGAATCCCTTAATATTTGCAGATTTTCTGGAATACAAATACAAAGTTTTTATTGTATCAGCTTCTGTCTTGTAGTGACAAGCAAGAGATTGTTCTGTACATCCTGATAAATTTCATATAGACAAGCTGAATTTTTTTCAGTGAAAGCAGTTTCATTTGTTCATTTGCCATCATACTTTTCTGTTAAGTGTGATGAAAATACAAAGTGAAACCACCAAAATCCCACCAGAGGTGAAAAACATTGTTTTTGTTGTTGGTTGTGCTACTCTGAGCTGAAATTTGGACAGTTAGGTGAGATAGTTTGTTTGCCAAATGTTATTTTTCAGTGCTCTCTTCCTTTTGTGAGGTTTTCAGAGTTTAAGGACTCCTTGCTCTGTTTCAGTATTGCAGTGAGGTTTTCTGATTTGACAGTCAAAGCCGTTTTGCTGTGCAGACATGCCTGCGTGCCATGCATTGTCTCCGTAAATCTGTATTAACTCCGTTGGTTCATTGTCCACAGAAAATATCCTCAGGTATAAGTTCAGCTTTTACGGTAATTGCAATTCATTCACTTACCGCTCAGGAAGGAAGAGGGTGAAGTGCAGACCTTTATGATGGAAAAGACTTTAAGGAGCCCGGGCAAAGTTTTTCAAAGCTATTAAATGACTTAATTTCCAGTTTCCATGTTTCAAAAACTCTGTACATTTAGGCTCCTACAGCTTTTTGATCCTTCCTCCCCCACCACCGTTTACTCTCAACAAGACTTTTGAGTAAAATTTTCAGAAGTATTTCAGACAGTTTGAGTTGTATTTTCAAAAGGGACTAATTCACCACGTATCTGAGTTTTTAATTATTTTTTTATTATTTGTAAGCACCTGGGGTTGTTAACAAGTACATATTAGCATTTTCAATTACAATGAATTTTCTAACTCTAATTACTCTATTAATAAAATGAACAGTACTGTGGATACAAAGGAGAATTACTCCAGCAGTCATTGCTAATGATGTTTGTGCACTTAACTGTATGGTATTATATGTGTGTCACCATTTAGAAATCCCAGCACTCTGTGAAACTGGGGGAACATCTGTGTCTATTTCTTTCCCAGTTTTCACTACAAAATTAGAATTTTGGTGAAGAGCTAAGACATTTCAGAGCTTGGCTTAGTTAAATGAGACTTCACTGCTGGTGACTACCAGGAAAACAGTATAGAAAGGTAGACATTCTGGAGAAGCAAGCTAGAGAAGGTAGCACACACAAAATAATGTGTCATAAAAAGAGTCTCAGTTTACCAGTTATTGATCAAATAATTAATTTATATTTTTCTAATTAATATATTTTCATCTATATGAATATATTATTCAGAATATAAATAGATATGAAAATATTATTAAAATATTTTCTAATGAATTGTAGTTAGCTGCTTGTCTTTAAGATACACAGTTAACCAACCAAAAACTGTAGCCATAAAATGCCCTGCAGTTTTGTTTTCAACACCCTGTAAATATGAATAAAAAAAAATATGAGATTCTCACATTTAAGTCCCTTTCATTCCAATGATATCATCACTTTCCACTGCGTGTTTGAAATTTTGGATCAATATTTTGATTTGACATCTGGGAGTTTCAAAAAAGTTAACATACAGTGCTGTACTTTGTTAATAACCACTTCAAAAACACTGTCTTCCTTTTTACCTTGATTTTGTTCTAAGGACACAGCAGGTGATCCTCCTTTTGTTATATCTGGGCAATGAAAATAGAAAGTATAACTTACTTCTTTAATTAGCTACTGCAAAACTTTCAAAAACAATTAGTATGTAATTTCCTTCATTGCAAAAATGCTGTGAAATTGCCTTAATGAAGAGTAGGAACCTGCATTAAATTTAATTTTCATTTCTATTGATCATCATACAAAATCCCCAAGTTTTACAGGAATGACATATTAAATCCAGACACATTGAAATGACGACTTTATGAAGAACTGAATTTACAATGTATTTCTGGTGTCCTTACCTCCTCTTTCTCCAGTAATTCATATTTGCTTGAAATTTGTCTAACATTTTAAATGCTCAAATACTACCATTTATAATTGTAGAGTCTCTCAGGTAACTTTGTTGCTCTGCCTTTTCCTCTACCACACATACATATTGCAAGATATACATAGCTGAAAACAATTATGCAAGGAGGTTAATATTTGACTTACAAAATTTCTTATGACTGAAGCTGGAAATGGATCCTTAAAATGTCTAGGAAGGGAACATCACAGAATTTAAGTAGCTAAATGACTTTAAAAAACAGTCCAGTGCTTACTTCTTATCTTGTAATAAGATCACATTACAGTACGGCTATTCATAGAAAAGTAATTTTACTCATAATTAAGAAATTTCTATGTCATGGCCACACTTCTGCTCTCCATCCAAGACCTCTCTAGACCACTGAGACTGATGAAGTCTGAATTAAGCAATAGGGAAATATGGGTGGGAGGCTGCTTTCAAGCTAAGCAACTTTGTTACACAGTATGATACTAACACTAATAACCTGTGGATTGGACTAGGTTTTTTTGTTTTTTTTTTTGTTTTTTTTTTTTTAAAGAATTAGATAAAGTCTCTCTGAAACATTTTATTTCTCTCTGAAACATTTTATTTACGTTATTTCTGGTAGATTTAGAGCATCTGATGGTATCTTGTGAAAGAAGTCTTCTCTGTAGTTGTTTGAGTTGATAAGTGAAATCAGTCCAGGTCTGTGTGATGCTTATACTCATCCCCTGGCAAGGTGTTTGTACTTGTTCTCACTGTAGCGGGTGCTGCATTGCTCATGAAAAGAAAACTCCCTACCTGGTGCACAGAGCTCACCAGCAAAGCTGCACTGCCACTGCTGCGCTAAGCCCTTGGGAGGGACTACACTCAACTCAGAAAGGAAACCTCTGGGTTTTAAGCTCTGAGAAGTCAAATAGAGATTCTTCTACTTTAGCACTACATTTGTGCAATTTCATTGGGGTTACCTAGTGCTAAAAGGTACTAAAGCTACAATGCATTAACCCTTTAGCAGGCAGACCCCTTTCTCTGCAGGCATCGTTTCAAATTCCACCAAGGGAAGGTTCTCTTACATGGAAATAAAACTCCTTCTCTGTGTCTTCCCTAAGTCTTAAGAATATTTTCTTGGGTGTCTAGCACACCGGCAAAGGAAAAAGAGGTGAAAGGTAGAAGAAGGAGCAATTAAGAGTTGGTGGGGAACAGCCACTGCCTGCCTCTAGTCTTGCAAAGAGTACTCAGGCGAGAAGGTCCAGGCTGGCATCGTACCCAGTCTACTGGGCTTCTGGGGATGCTTCCCATCAAGGTGATACGAAGGCAGGTATCTCCAGGCATAATTACAAGTTTGGTTTGGTTTTCTTCATTAAATGGTCTGATGAGAAGAGTCCTGTCTAAGAACATCCTAGCAGACAATTCCTCCCTGCAAGTCCTCGCGCTCGCTTACTGGACACCTACTTTTCAGCTAACCTCTTTCTCATAGGAGATTCCACTCCTCCACTCCACTCCATAGGAGAATCACCCATAGGAGATTCAATTCAATTGAAGCTCATTTTGAAAGTTAAAACAATTTGGATATTATTTCATTCAATTTCCACAGAGAATTTGAGCTCAACCACCCTAAAGAACCATTTGTGCAGGTGAGAAGAGAATTGTTTTGTTTTCTGGGTATGAACACACATTCTTTTTTTCCAGTGGGGGTCTCAGGGCTCTAGAATAAGACACCCCTTAGTCTTCACTCTATTGTTGGCATATTTATTTTCTCCTGTCTGTTATCTGTGGGAAAACTGTAATCCTCTCTTAATCTCTTTTTCCATTAGAAAACTATTTTTTGACCATTTGTTTCCTGTCTACCTCTATTTCCAGAGGATTTTTTTCACACTTGCCTCTATTTTCCACAACTTTAAGCTCTCTGCAGATCGATTAACTCTTTTTTTAAATAATAAATAATAAAAAAAGCTTAAATGTTGTGTAGATTTCATCAAAATTTTACAGATCTAGATTTTAATCAACTATTCAGTACTTTGCAACCTCTAAAGTAAGAGCAGATTGTACTGGGATTGGAAAGGACACTTTAAGAGGGTTAAATACTATAAAGTAATTTTTTTATAGATATATATATTGGTGCTAGGAATATGAAAATCTCTCTAAATTGGTATGAGGATAAAGTGCAGATTTGGTTTAAAAAAGAATAATCTGAATTTTAGAGTTCACATGACTTTCTTTTTTCATTTTAAAAGTAGTTTTAAATGCTTCATACATTAAAAATTATGATCACAATAACTGAGGCTTTATTTTTAAAGGGCAAACAATAACTTCACAATTAAAAATTCTGTGTGAACCTCTGGTTAGATATCGCATTTTAGTCAGCTTTTTTTTTCCTTTTTTTTTTTTTTTCCCTTTTTTAATAGGAAACAACCTGTGAAATGTGAGATGCTCAGAAAGGTTTCAGAGTTATCCAGACTTTATTTCATCTTGGTACCTTTCTTTAAAGAACAGTGATCCCAATGGAAATTTGTTCACAGTGTTGCTCCTTCGGTACTTAGAGGACCAAACACAAAGTATAACATACTGCTTAATCAAAGAAGTGAGGGAACATGCAAGCTTTACATTGCTCTTCATGATCCATACCCGAATTGTGATTCAGTAGGTGGCCTCTCTAGTAGTAGGTTTTAGTAGTAGAAAGTAGCAGGTCTCCTAAGTCCATTAACAGACTTTTCCTCCTTACGTGGGGTGGGGAGGAAGCAATATTTACGTGCACTTATGATTTTGTAAGTACCAGGAAGCACATCATAGGACCAGCACAGGAATTTTCTGTATCTTCTTGTCTCAAAACACCCCATCTGCTTAACCCACTTGCAGTAGAAAACACAACATTTTAGTTGTCAGATTTTAGATGTTATTCCTTCAGGTTTGCGGATGTTTGTTTCTTATCATTGCAGCATAACCCCCACAGTTTGTTTTCAAGTAGAAATCTAAGGTAAAACCAAGATAAAAGTAATCCTCCGCTTTCTCTCCCATTCCTTGCAAATCTGGAGTAGTCACATGGACTTGAATAGAATAATGAGATTTACAGCCAGTGCTACAGAGATGGGAATCAGGCCCTGAACTGCAATTTATACAGGGGAAAAACAATCCCAAAGAGTGTCAGGACTTCAGGCATGGGAGCTCTCCTTGGAAGAAATTGGTGAGAAGGAAACCTCTTCTTCCCCTCTCTAGTCGATGGCTTTTGGATTCATTAGTGATCAAACTACTTTCAGAAAATCTGTGTTGTGGGTTTTTTGATCTCTAAACCAGGCTGTTCAGATTCTGTGCTGGTTGATAGTGAATGGGACTGATAGTTTATCGATCAGGTTTTGGTGGCCTGTGCCTCCTGCGTTCTCAGCTCCTTGCTAAAGAGAAAGGTGTCTAATAAAGAATTAAAAAAAAAAAAAAAAAAAAAAAGAAAAGAAAAGAAAAAGAGGCATTATCACAGCTGCCACTGACTAGCAACGCTTGCTGACTGAGGGAGGCAGACAAAGGTGAAATGACTAAGGGGAACGAAACAGTTTCAGCCCCCTACAGTGATGAGACACTTCTGCCAGCTGGTCTGCAGTACAGTCATCTCTGTTTAAATAAAGAACTCCAGGTTCTCAATTCGTCACGCTAGTACCTTTCCTGAGCTCTGAATGTACTTATTCATTTGAAGCTGATTTTTCTTTCTTGTTGAGGATCAGAACTTTTAGGGTACTAAGGAAAGTTTATACTAACTTTCCTGAGTACTCTGAACTGCCTGTAGGAGGACTCTAAAAATGTCCTTACAAGCTTCACAAGTAATAGAGAGACTCTGTGGTCCAGATAATGGTTTTAAACCATCTGATCATGATGGCAGTACAAATTCTAAGCTGGCCATTGTCAAGTCACTGATGCCATTGCTGAGATAATTTAAATTAAGATATAAAATTTGGATTAATATTTATGACTAGGCTTAAGGTCTTTAAGTACCTACCTACCAGCCTATTAAAAGGGAATTAATTATCAGAAAGTGATCATTACTCCCACTTATAGAAACTTCCCAGGGGAAGTTTTATCCATCTTGTGCTGTTTAGTACTGCAGTCTTGTCAGTCTCTGACAAGGTGTATTCCTTGTTTTGACCAAGACAGACGACTTCCTAGCTCTTTTCCATCTTGTTGATCTGCAGTGATTTAGTTATATAAAGCTAAAAAACAAATGGCACGTGAGCTTGCTTTTGAAATTTTCCATGTGATTAACTGCAATAACCAGTACTGCTGAGAAATGTGTATTTTGCTGAAGTTGCCTGGTAATTTCTGAAGCAGAAAAAAATTAACAAAATGGAAAAAGAAACATCTAAATGAGCAGAAAGCAGAAACAGTGTGGAGCAGTTACCTGAAGATCCAACCGCAGATGAGTCAAAGCAGTCCTAAAGAAGTGAATGTGTACCAGGGCATAGCATCACAGACATTACAGACAGATATGGTCGTTCTGATATTTTAGAACAAAATTGAATTGTTGGAGCTGCTTTGTGCTCATTTTCTATTCTGGCAAAATAAGGAGTAGCTTAAAATTATGTCATTATGGAATCAGTCTCCAATAGGTATATCTGTCCTTCCTGTCCAAACTGACTGACATTTATGGAAGCCAATGTACTAGAAGACATTACAAAGCTTTTTGTTGAGATACGTGTCATATTTCCATATAAACGGATATTTTTCTTCTCTACAATTGTTTAATAAAGAATAAATTAAAAAAAATCATCATGAGATTTGGAAGAAACAAAATTTCAAAACTACAGAATTTGCTTTTCCATGTATTAGACACATATAATGGATTACTGTGGGGCTGGACAGTATCACTTGCAAGCTTAAATGTTCATGTCAACAAGATGGGGGGACCTTACCACTCTCTGCAACTACCTGACAGGAGGCTGTAAGCAGGTGGGGGTTGGTCTCTTCTCCCAGATAAAAAGTTATGCCAGGGGAGGTTTAGATTGGATATTAGGAGAAATTTCTTCACAGCAATGGTCATCAAGCATTAGAACAGGCTGCCCAGGGAGGTGGTGGAATCACCATCCCTGGAGGTGTTTAAAAAACACATAGATACGGTACTTAGGGGCATGAATTATTGATGGCCTTGGCAGTCCTGGGTTAACAGTTGGACTTGGTGATCTCAAAGGTCGTTTCCAACCTAAATGATTTTCTGATTATTTGATTCTAAAATGGGAAGGTAATAAAATTTTTTTTGTAACTTCTGCTTTCACTGCATGTCTTTGCTACATGGTTGGGTTTCACAACGGAACGTAATTTTAATGTGCTTTTCATTCAGGAGATAAAAAATCCTGTTAGACTCCAGAGGATCTGGAATTATTAACCATTGCTTGTACTCAGTATAGACAAAGGCACTGAATTTGGGATGTGTAGTTCCTATGACCTAAGCTAAAAGATAGCTCAAATGACAAAGCAGCGTCAAGAGATTGTTTCCTGATGTAGCCTGGCAGATTTAGCAGCTGGCCAGTGCAGTCAAGGAACAGACTTGTTCCCTGCAGCTCTTATGCCCAGACACACGTTCCCACCCACTCCCATGCAAGTTACTGGTGCTCATGTGAGCTGATTCATTGCACCCATGCCATACAGTGTGAGCATCAGCTGCACTTGGTTTCATGATTAATCATGTTACTTAAAAAAAATAATTTTATTAATAACTTTGTAAGTATTTTATGGAAGAATACAATTTTTCACCTAAAAGATAAACGCAGCAGCAGTTAACAGGTGCCATGCCAAAACAGGCAGGGTGGTTCCACCACTTCCCAGCATGCTACAGGATGAGCTAAGTGTTTATGAAGCCAACATGATACTGGGAAAGCATGAAAATGCAAACTGGCAGCCCTGGAATAAGCCTTCTACAGCTCAGGGAGCACAGGGCAAGAAGGCATTAAGATTGTGATAGCCAACTGGCTTGTGAGAAAGGCATCTCCTTTGATACCTGGCAATAGACTGTTAATCATCAAGCTGTGCCAAGATTTTGTAATGCGGCTTCAGGTACTTAAGTCTTCAAACACTTTATTTTCCGACCACAGTAAAGGAACATCAGTATCTTGCAGTCCTACATGTGCACAGATGCATGTGCTACATATATGGTTTCATGTTGTTTTGGACAATAGTATTTAGAAAACAATCGGATAAAATGTCCTTCCTGCAAGATGTGTGTGGAAAAAGTTTTTTTTCCTTTTTACATTGCCACAAACTTTATAACACTTCTTAGTCAACAACTAATTAGACACCATTATAATGTCATGACTCTCCTAAACACTGGTTTATCTATAATTTTGGATGAGACTCTAGCTATGTTTTATAGCCAATAGCTAAACAAAGGGAGGCTCCAAAACCTCGTGTGTAATCTGGCCTTGTTTCTCTTTGAGAACACCAGATGCCTAAATGGAATATGGACCCAAGGATGGGATAAGTAGGAATGGTAACTGCTTGAATTCAAATTAAAAAAAGTTGATATAGCTCATATTATATTTTGCAGCAGTAAGTAGTAAAAGCTAAAAGGCAACCTCATAATGCCTCAAGTTTGAACATATTAGACATTTCAGTTCCTTCTATATTTTTAAATTACTTGCCATAGTCTCGATAATGCATAAGAAAGAACAGCTGCAAATAGACTGTCCATTGTGAACTGAAGTAAGAATGAAGGCATTTCTCCTTAGAGATCTTCATCATAATGAGGGGTGCTATTTCTCATTTTCTAGAGTGGCATCTACAATAATTACATCTATTCTGAACATTGTCATTTTTTCCATAGAAAACAATGCCATCTTTATCTACTTCCCTTAAGCATAACAAAGGCTCATGTACTCCAGAAAGGCTAAACCCACTGCTTTTAACAGCCCTTTTCTCATGCAATTAAGTTCAATGCTTAAGACAGTAAAGTCTCTATGATATTAATTGTAAATGTTGTTAAAGCCAAGCTTGATGATTCTGGCAAAATGATTCTTAAAAATCAAGATGAAAAGTGTGGCACAGTTTCTCTAGAGTCTCTGTTGATTACACATTTCTGCAGTATGTCCACTACAGTTTTACAGAAGTGTCTTGGGAACAGCCATAAGCAACTTATTCCGTGATCCAAAGACTTCCTCCCTCAAGGTATATCCGAAAATATGTGTAGACGAGGAAGAACAAAACCTAAATTGAACTGTTTGGTCAAGAGGGGCTTTTCATCCCTTGGCAAAGCCCACTCCAATAAAGACGTTGAGAAACCAAGGAAAATTGCAGGGTAGTATAGGGCAGCATTTCACCATTTGCCCTGTGCCATGTAAGGGGAGTTGGTGCAGGGAGTTTATGCAGACAGCAGACCCTTCAGGGATGATGCCCTCACATGACCTGCAAGGAAACCTTAGGGAGTTTGACCTTCTTCTTGGCAACCTCCTGCAGGTCTCAGGTTGCTTGTTGATGTTTTCTGCTTGTTGGTATTTTGTTCTCTTTGATCAGCCCCAGTGGAAAGGTCTCCAGTTCAATTTTTATTCACAAGACTGAGACCTTGTGCACTGGTTAATTGACTCTTCTAAAAAACTTCTCCAAAGATTTTTATTTACTCGTCAGGGACATGTCCCACTCTTCCATGAATGTGCCTAGCTACAATTGTACAGTTATAAGCACTGTTGATACCCCCTGATTTCAGTATGAGGGACACAAGGGATCAGTGCGTGCAGAGCACAGAAAAGTTTTTCAACAAAGAATGACTATTGCAGATGCATAAATCAAGAAGTGGGCATTATAGAGAGTATCAACGTTACAGTCTTGGAACTTTAAACAGACATAGATTACCCATTAAGTTAATTTGCTTTATCACTTCAGGATTTATTTCATTGTTCTTAAATTTTCTTGAAGGAGTAGATTGGGTAGGAGTCAGGTCCATATTTAGACACCTCCTAAAATAGGTGACTACATGCTCTTTACACCTCTGAGCTCCCATTACAGTCAGCTGAGACCTAGTCAATACAGACAACGGAGCCTGGAGAGATCTGTAGTGACACCAAAGTAGTCATTTACATCTGATCTGTTGAGTATATCTTCCGATTTGCTGGATAAAATGGAAGCTTGGGCATACTTATACTGTAGTCACCAACATTCAGGTGTCTGATTCCAGACCTGAATTCTACCACCATGTCATTACATTTAGTGATTTCTAGTAATGTTTTCTTTTGCTTGGCTATTCTTTGGGTTATAGGTTCTCTTTTCATTTATTTACTCTAAACTCTGACTACTCCCCCTTAAAGACTAGGGCTGATTCATGTCATGAATGGTTAATAGGGGAATAGATCACTGATCACCATCTCTTTTTTTAACATCCCTTTGTTGCTGTGCCTTTCTTCTAGGTCTTTTCTTTTGAACAAATATATCTCTGTTCCTTTTCAAACCACTTACCACTACTGCTGCTCACCTTTGAATTGTCTGCACTTAACCAATTGCTCAACTAGCAAGCTTTCAACAAAGCTGGATAATGTAATTTCCCTCACCCTTAAGTACATGACACTTCTTTATTAGACCTTTCTCTGAAAACAAGAAGATATTTTTTTCTCATGTCTTTCCCTCGCTCTCTGAAAATGCCTTCCAGGAAAGACTGACTAGAAATGTGAGGACTCTTTATTCATGCAAATAGTAAGGTATGGAAGACTATAAAAAAATTGTAATTTTCTTTTCTGTGATTTGCTATTGCTCTTTTGCACAGATTTGCGCTGTTCTTGTGCCACAGCATCTAAATCTGTGAAATGGGAATAATAATATTTAACTACTTTAAAGGGGAGTTATATGCAAGGATTTTTATATAAAGGGGATGGTGATCTGACACTCATTCCTGGATGACTGAAAATCTTTTGTAACTGCTGGATTGAAGCAAAGTGATGTGAAAGGCCTGTGAAGAGGGACATATCTTGGTCCACAGAACATTAGCATCAACTGTAGGAAAAGAAAGGGTGGTCGTGATCCACATTAGAGCCCACCTTTCAGTGCTCACTTTGTGGAAGGGGCCTGGTTCAGCAACCCCACCACCTTGTCAGTCTGATGTGGTGTAAGAGCAGCTTGGAACAGCAAAGGACAGCTGATGCCTGTGGAGGGAAGAGTTTTATGTCCTTTGAATGTTTCAGTACCAGGGAATTGACTGGTGGCTGGAACGCCTCATAAAAATATTTATAGGCACACACACACTCACACACATGCACACTTGTATGTTATTTTTCTTGTGGTGTTCCTCCATAGCATGACATACATGAATGAGCTGTGTATGCACTTTCAGTTGTGATCCTAACAAGAGCTCTTTCCATGCTACAGTGTTAATAGAGGAGGAGTGCCACAGAGCCATCCTAATTAACCTCTTTTTTTATGGGTCATTGCCAAATCTTATGTGCAGCCAAGAATGTTTAACTTACCTTAATATGTAGCATGAAGGTTAAGATATCAAATGTTGTGGACACATTTTTCTTGGCTTAGTGAACATTTGCCAAGTGAACTATGTTTTATTTTAAATAAACATTCCAGAGCCATTGCTTGACACCTTCTTAAGTGAATGTGAACTAGGAATATAAGTTTTTCCTTTTGAGAAAAAAGTACATTCTCCACTTTAGCCATATGTGTATGAAGAAATGATTTTTTTTACCATTCTTTTTATGTTCTTTTATCTCAGATGTCATAAACAGTTCAATAATAACCAGGATTTCTGTTTGCCTTCTTTCTTTTATCTTCTTTTCTTTTTGAAATTGTATTCCTATTTGTCTTCCTACAAGGATATATTTCTCTTATAGTGGAAAGATTTTGTGCTATTGTGAAATATCTTCACAGGAACTCATTGAATACTTTAATCAGATGGCTCCCTGAAAGACAGATCCGATTTATTCAAAGGGTGGTTTTATTATATGGTTGTATTGAGCAATGTATCTTAATAGCAAAGGAATAAGGCAACACCTATCCTAAGTGCCTTCTGTTATAAGAGGCTGAAGGACACAAAACACCAAAATTATTTCTGGTTCCTGGAGTATCAATCAGCAGCTTTTCCCAAACATGCTGTCTTAAGATGCCACAGGACATTTGCTTGAGAGTGGAGCTACCTTAGGCCTGGGCATTCCTGTGAAAACCTGGGTTTGCAGGAGTATAAAGGACCTCCTGAGGAACTGGTTTTCTTCATGCTATCACAAGCACGACATCCAGTGTCTAGATATCAGAAGAGGAGTGGAGGATAGCAGAATTCCCAGGTGGGAAGGGTGGAAGAAAGTCAAGACAGTGCAGCTGTGCTAAAATTAGTACCACCCTGTATGGGGAAACAGAAAGTCTGAGCTCTGCTTTTCACCAGAATAAAGGATGAGCTCACTGTGTGATAGCTCACTGCCTGCTCTCTATCAGCTATCACTGCCTTGTGTCAGTTTTTTTTCTCTCCTTCATGAAGGCAGCCCTTGATTTAGTAAAAGTTTGTAGAACAGGGGTATCAAAGATTAGTAGAGTCTCGGCTCTCTCATCTTCCATGTTAGCATGTTATGTAGGCAGGAGCCCAGGAGAAAGCTGCCACCTCGGAGTGGAGGTCACACACCTTCACTCCGGCAGAACCTAAATTAGCAGCACGTGTTTTGCCTTCTTAAGCAAATGTACAGTTCACCTCAGCTGGGGCTGCCATCTGGACAAATGAAGGTATTTATCTACAATGTGTTTCCCTTGTAGTTGAAGGTTGTTTGCTAACTAATGACTAAGACTGCTCAGAGAGGGTATTCTTCATGGTCATCACTACAGAAGTTGTAAGTTAGAAATGATGTTGCCTCCTGTCAAGGCTGGGGAGGGGTTCCTTCATTTTTTTCAGATGTTTCATCTACAGCTACATTTCTTCCACAGCATCTGATCTCGCTAGCATCAAAACTGGCATTTTCATTATTGTTTTGCCTTTCTCTTTCATCACACCTATCATCCCTCTGCTTTGTCATGTTCTCTCTGAACAAATTTTCCCCTCAAGAAGGGACATACCCCACAGTCTGGAGAATATTAGTTTATGTTATATTCTTCTAATATCAAGTTGCCTTACAAAACCCTCAACATCAGTTTCTCTGGCAGAAAACAAAAAGTATATATAACATGTTTAATCTTCCACAAGAAAACTGATAGTACAGGGAGGAACTGAAGCCAGGACTCCTGGGTGCTACGTGCTTAGGTACTTGTGAAAAGTGGCCCAGTCTTCATCATTAAATATTGTCTCACTGCAGCGTGCTACAAGAGCCATGGGGTATGCAGCTGCAGCCAGAAAGAAAGCTAAGTAGTGCTGAGCTAAATGCCAAGATACCATTATGGTGATAGAAGAACCTGAAAGCTTAGAATCAAAACCTTCCCTTTTGTAAGATTTAGAATTTCGATGCTGAGAAGCGTTGTATTGCCTGCGGAGTGCATTTTCACTTGTATTTAGTCTGTGGTACGCAGTAGGGATGGTGCTCTCCTTACAGCTGGTATAAGAATTAACTGTATTCTTCTAAATCAACCTAAAATTGCTTCATATTTATCTCCGTATTTCTCCTAAGTGTGACCAAAATAGACCTTTTGGAGACCGAAACTCTTCTGAGGTCTGAAAGGTGAGGTACATGCAGAAGAAAAGGCTGCTCCTAATGTAAAAAATAAGTAAGAAATGCTCACGGAAAATGCAAATGCTGTATAAGTCAAGGTCTTCAGTCCAAGTTAAGGCAATAGGAATCAAAGAAAATGGCCATTGCCAAGAATTCATGACAAGAATGAATTTTTCTCCTGACTGGCTAGAACAGGACACAAAGCAAGACGAGACTGGCTTAGCTGACAAAAAAAAATATATCAGAAATTAATGTTAAGATTTGGATCATGTTTATCTAGAAATGGTCATAAACAAAATACATCTATTTTCCATGTTTGTGATAACTTAGCTTCATATCAGTAATTAGATTTTATAAGATGTGCTCTGCCCTGAACCAGAGCTCCTCTGGAAATGAACTTATGTCTTACTTCACACATCCTTCTTGGTTAAGTATTTCTTGTGAATAGTGGTAATGAAGTGTTTGTTTCCTTACAGTTTAAAAGCTTGAGTAAGACAGCCTTAAAGAGCTGCAAGCTACTAGAATTTCTGAATATTTTAAAACTGATAAAGCTATTTCCAGGACTCATGATTTTTCTCATCAGATATTTGTATGACATTATATTGAATAACTTATTTTAGCCCGTACTTGTATTTTCAGTAAAGAGATTTTGACACCTTTGGACATTTTCTTCTCTGAAATGGAAGTCTTGATTATATTTTTGCTCCCACTTCATGTCTGGGTTCAACACTGATTTCAATTCCCAGACTTTCAAAGGGCCAAAGTGTGATGGGTAGGGTGGAGTGGGATGGAGAAAGGGTTTGTGGAAATAGCTGTCTTTCCTATATATGAAAGGGAAGTGTTGGTCTGGAAACCACCTCCACCCCCCATTATGGCTTGGTACTATATAAATGCCTTCTCCACAATAGTATCACTAATCTGCTTTGAAAATACAGGAAGAGATTCGCACTGCACTGTATTTTCTCAGTGGGCATTGCCTGGGAGGACTTTTTTGATTGGTGTCTCTATTTGTGCCTGATTTGGAAGTTCACATCTTTTCCTAGACCTGCGCTATTCCCCAAAATGTCACCTGAAATCTGGTGATATGTAGCTTACAAAACTGACATTCTTTTCTTTGATTCAATAAGATTTTGCTCTTTGCAATCCTGTAATGCAAAAGATGATTAATAATTTGGAGTCAGTTCAGTGAAAACCTGCTAGCTTTTCCTCAAGAGTGGTTTGGAGTGATATATTCCGAAACTGGATAAATCTGATTAATCTAGAAAAGAAAGACTGAGGGCAAGAGGACACAATAACAGTATTTCAGTACAGGAAGATTATAACAAAGAAGGCAGCAATCAATTATTATCCATACCCACTTCGAAAGGATAAAGCTTAATTTGCAGAGAAGGAGATTTGGGTGGGATACTTGCAAAATTTGCCAAAACTGTCAGACTGATGAGCTGCTGAAACAGAAACATTCTCAGATCTCTCAGAGGATGATCTAGGCCTTTCATGAAAGAATTCAGTAATTTTTCAAGGGCTTGCCTGGCCCTACTTACATCTGGTTAGTTATATTATGACAGGGACTGATCTTATACATTAATACTACATATATATGTACACTAATATGCGCTGATGTACTGTATAGACACACTACTAATACACTACTGTAGACTGTTACTCTACTAATATACGTTAATAATATACAGTGTTAATAAACATGTGCATGTATCTGATTACTTGTCACTTCAACTTGTCTCAAATGTTTACTCTTCCTGAGTGTTCCTGAGACACAGACAAAGCTCATTAGAAATGCTGACTATGTTTTCCAGTCTTCCCAGAAGAGAAGACCAGTTTGAATGGCTTTATTTAAATTCATTTGCATTCGCCCTTACCTAAATCAATCAGTCAAAAGACATGCTAGCCCTAAGTCCTGGGTGCACAGTCTGCAAATGTCAGTTCAGGGAGCTCCTGCATCTTCTTCCAGTAGCAAAGCACAGGACTGGAACTATTGCATTGAACAGAAGAGTCAGCCCTTCTCAGAAGAACAGTGTATCACTTCTATGCGTGTGGAAAGTGCTAAGGGACTTGAATCACAAGTACAGCTAAAGAGTTGATTTTCATAATTGTGGTCCAGCACCAGAGACTTGTGTGTATGTGCTCACATAATAGACTTACATAGCCAGTTCTCTGTGTGGTCCAGCAGCTTCCTGGCTAGCCATCTGTACAGATGAGATAACAGACTGGCTGGACACAATGGACTAACTTGAAACCACCCTGAAAGCAGGAGATTGACTGAACCTTCACAATTAAACATTGATGGACTTAACAGGAGCCAGGAATTTGGGGCAGATCTAGAACCTCCCAGATCTACCTTCTGCTTTGTTTAGTCCCATTTGTATGTTTAAATGTGTTAGTTAATATTCTGGGTGGAGCATCCCATCCAGGACCTTTTCTAGGTGATTCCTGCTGGTGAAGTGATTAAACTATGCATAGATAAGACATAGGAACTGTCCTTGCAGAAACGGTCTATGGAACTAGTCTTTTGTAGGTAGATTAGATATTTAAGAAGATCTTAGCATGTGGTTAAAATATACCAATAGTGATGAATCATGTAGGACTGGGGTTGTCACATGGGATCATGGGACAGCCATGTAATAAGAACTCAGTAAAACAGTCATGTGAGGAGTCTCTGCTGACCAAGCTGAAGACACTGCCATGAGGACCCTGGCAATAGAGACTCCCACCTCCCCCACCACCAGCAACCAACTGTCCATTCTGGGATATTTGAAGCTCTATGCAAACATCCCAGTTAATTAGTTTCTTCATTCTTGATAGGCACTGTGCCATGAACATCCATACAATGAATGAGTGAAAGCTTATCTGCTCGCTTAAGGCCTGAAAGATGGCTAGGAGCAGGCTGTCATCTGCAGAAGAACCCATTCTCCCCACTCCCACATGCCTTTGGGTGTGGAAGAAGGCTATATATTCCATGAACTATTTTGGTGACTGCTGTTGTACAGCCCTTACTGTATGATGCGAGTAAGTGTGAATCCATCATGGGACATGAAGCTTGTAGAAGGCCTTTGGGGAAAAGAACAGTCAACTCTGGGTCAGCAGACCAACTCAGAATATAACCTGCCCTGGGGGGATATTCAAAAAAGAGGTGAAGCGGGCCACAAGCCAAATAACTCATCCTGGAAACATGTTTCACTGAGACATATAAATGTTTATTTCTGAGGTCACATAGAGAGTTTCAAAGGAACTTTGAAACCCAGTCCCATTTGTCAAAATATTGTAAGCACTTCAGTACCACAGACCAATGAGAAGACTCTGAGATTCCCAAGTCACTTTAAAACTTGGTTCCTGATAAATATTGTAACCCTATTAACATACGAACTAGTCTATGGCTAAATCTTCCCATAAAACATTTCTCAAGTGTGTATTAGTTTATATCATCCTTGTCTTTAATCTCTGGCAATACAACTAAGCTTTGTCTAAATGCTGTCTTTTTCACTGAGTCAGGTTCCTCTGTCTCTTTTTTGCTTTATTTATTCTCTAGCTTTATTGTAATTATACAGTTCATTAATGCTAAACACACAGTCTGTAAGTTCTGATAAATAAGCAACAATAAAAATATTTTCCTACTTGCTGCTGAGGACTTTCAAACTCCTTTGGCCTGTATCTGTTAATCAAGCTACCACTGCCTAAAATGCAGTGCTTGTGTTCGCAAGTCATGTTTAGTGAGAAGTTGTCATGGAAGTCATAAGTAGGATAGATTTTTAAATAATCAACAAGTAAGCTTAAAATATTAGAGGGAAGACTGTCTAGGAAGGGGAGACTTGAAGGTCCATATTCTGGACTGAGGGTAATGTGAATTATCACAAATGGTCTGAGCTAGAATTTTTGGAGGGGAGGGTCACATCTTATATTGCCAGCTATCCAGCTCTTTAAATAGGGAGAGGTCAATCAGTTTACTATGAAGTACTAATTCAGACTGACACTTCAGTTTCCTCTTTATTTTAGGAACGGCTGGTGCTCTCTGTCTTACCACGGTTTGTAGTCCTGGAAATGATAAATGATATGACCAATGTAGAAGATGAACATTTGCAACACCAGTTTCACAAGATCTACATTCATCGTTACGAGAATGTCAGGTGGGTGGAGAAGACTCTTTTTAATATTTAAGATCTCAGATGCTGCTAAGTGTCTCTTGTTTGACAGTTTCCCTTCTGTTGCTTTTTTCATTCACAAATTAGAAGCTCAGTGTACCCTTGTTTAATCCCCGAGCAGATAAACACTTTGGCGCCTTCTTTTAGTCATCAGGATGGCTGGATGCCTTTGCCGTGGCAAGACCCATTTGAACTCAACACTGGGACGGGACCATTTCTGTATTTTTTCATGTTAATTAGAGTGGTCAGGGTTAAAAAGAAAGGGGACCTCTGCCTGCACATGGCCACATATTCCGCCACAACTTTCTGGTTGACGCCACATGCTGAGAAATGAAATGGAGACTTGTAAGATGCTTTCAAAGATCTAGACATGTCACATGGCTCCCCTACTTAGTAACCATTTTCATTCAATCATTCTTATTAACATTTTCCTAATTCCATTTCCCTTCTCTATTCCCCTAGCTAAATTTTGTCTCTCCTGAAATTAGTTAGCAGAAAGGTGATAGTTATCTTATGAGCTGCTACTCAAGGTATTAAGTCCTAATTGTACGTTTACAGCAGAATGATCAGCTTCCACTCCATGATGTTACAGAATCTCTGATTTTACTGTAGTTTCTGACCATCAGAATATTTAGCCAAGTCAGTAACATCTTCCACAAGTTTGTCTCAAACGAGGGCAAATGATTGAGTGGATAACACTGAAGGAAGGGAAAAATAAACGTCCTTGGATATGATGGGAGATGGTTTGCTAGGAAAGCATGTACTTTGCCTTTTGATGAAACCCAAAAATAACTTTGTCTGGACAACTTCAATAAACATAATTTGAACTTCTGTAGAAGAGTAAATTGATTATCTGCTTCTTCTGTGGCCTTGCAGTAGCTCAGACATATTATTTTATTAAATCTGTTGGAAAGGATCAAGGATCCTTACACTAACTTAAAATGTCTTCCATTACCCTTTTTTACTCTCATAGTAAGTGTTGCTGTAGAAAAGTAAAAATAGGGATAAGATGGCCCTTCTGTTTGAATGGAAAAAGAATTGTGGACAGGGATGAAAAGCTGAAACATAATCTATGCTTGAAAGAGATTTAAAATTAAGATTCTGTGTGCTTTAGAGTACAGGTACTGGTTGGTTCCTATGCATGCTGCCAGGGACTCAATCTTTTCAAAACTGGGTTTCATCTTATTTTTTCCTAAATGTTGAGCACTGAACAGTACGTGCACCAATTCTATATGAATCCTCAAAATTAGTATCCAGTTAGAGTTTTTTGTTGTTTTGAAAATGAAAACTGTAGAAATTAGTTGTTTGAAAATTGTCTTTTTATCAATTTAAGCTATTATTAATATTCATTACTCTTTGGGCAGTTTGGTACTTTACCTTTTAATTTTGTTTTTTCTCAATGGTAAAAATCTTAACCAGCTTGGGAGCCTCTTACTTAATCATCACCCAAACCCTTACCAGTCCATACCTATGAAAATGAGTTGAATTATCATTAGTTATATTTTATTGTCCACCTGATCATAACTATATTTATTGTTGGTTACATTACTGATTGTCTGACAGGGTCAAATTGTGATCTTGTTCAACACAAACGAAAGATCTTCAGCTGCTCAGATTGTAACACCAGTTATTAGTTTACTTTGAATTGCTAATTAGGTTCATTTGGATTATTTCTAGTCTGTGCCAGCATGGTATGTATTTTTTTGAACATTACTACTTTTTAAAGTAGACAGTATTTTTCTTTCTTCAGCTGCTAATTACTGAGCTATTTATTACATGTTTTGGTCTAGGTGATAGCTTGCACACTACAGACTTCATGTGTGTGTGTGTGTGTGTGTGTATGTTTCTCTGTATTCACATGTGCTCGTTGTAGGCATAGTGAACAGCCAAAGCTGCACGGGTAGAAAATTCACTGGCTGCTGAAATATAGGTCAGACTTCTGTCTGCAACTAGTTTGCTGACTAAGATCCTACCATAACTTCAGGGATCTAATTTGATGCACCTAAATTCTAAGTATGATCACACTGGGCTCCCTGTGAAGTCAATGGAAAGAACAACAAATCATCCAAATAAAGATTCATTCCTTAAACAGAGAGGACCATACTTCTAAATCAGGTACTTCCGTCAAGTCCCTAAAATTAGATGCAATAAAGCTGGCCTGAGTCTGGTGTATATCAAGACTGTTATGAATCTGTTTGTTGTCTTAGGATTTGAGTTTTGTATGGCACATAGATTAATAAAGCCTGAAAATCACACTAAAAGTTGAAATCGCTGAAGTCAAACTCACTGTAAAAAACAACTATATATAAACCCACCCTCAAAGAATACTGTCAGATACTAACAGGCAGCTGGGTGCCAAGTCTTTCTATTTATACAGCCCTTTATATTATGGATGCACTATGACTCAGTCTTCTCATTGATAAATGGGGACTACTGTGCTTATTAAGGCTTACTTATATCTTCCTGAATTATTTGAAAATCCAAAATTGCATAACACACATTTTTGGCAAAAACCCATTTCATACTTTGTAGTATTTCTTTAGTTCCTTCAGTATTTATACTCAGTATTCCAGAATCTCCAAAAGTCTAGAATAAAGTTAAATGAATTTTAAATGAACCTTCACTAGTAAATTGCTGGAAGGTAACTTAGGACATTCAGTTATCAATGGAAATCAGCTGCAATCTTAATATCTATTCTTTTTCAGCATTCTTTTTGCAGATGTTAAAGGATTCACTAACCTCTCCACAACTCTGTCAGCCCAGGAGTTGGTCCGAATGCTGAACGAACTCTTTGCCAGATTTGATCGACTAGCACATGTGAGTTAAACATGGTTTATTTGCAAAAGGGTCTGAAGTCAACTCTGTATTTGGGAGTGTTGGGAAATACCCTCTGATCACTTTGAACAATATTCAAAGAATGTCCCCATTGGGTTTTTAAGCAGCCATTGAGGATGGAAGACACTGACAAGTTTTACCAAAAGCGATTAGTTCTGACAGCAAGTGAAAGTTCAGATAGTCATCAGAACTTCACCTTTCTCTAGTGCTAGACCAAGAATGGTATGAAAGCAGGTCACCTACCGCAGTTTCTAAGGAAGTTTTGTAGTTCTGGTCTGGTAGTCTGGTCCTTGTTGGAATTACTTTTTTTTTTTTTTTTTTTTTTAAAGACCATAGCTTTATTTTGACTTTTCTTCTAAGAATTGAAGAAGGTTAAGAGACCTGTTCATTTAAAGGTCATATAATCAGCCACCACAGTCATTGCAATTTTTAGTTACTAGCAGGTTTTACAGTCTTAAGATTGGATTCTGTCTAAATCAGCCATGAAATTAATTAAACACAATAACTATTATGTTAGGAAAATTAATTTCTACTTAATTAGTACTGATTTGGAAAAAAAGCAAAGCACAGAAGTACAAGCAGAACACATGCTCATTTTTGCTAGGCTTGCAATTTTATTTTCTTTTTTGTTTCATTGGTCAAGGTTTTATTTCCTGTGACTATCTTTATGTGTCAACATCTGAGCTGTCTAGTAAGGCTGCTAGTGTAGGCAATGAAGTACATTTAATGGCATTTAGCTTGTAACTTATCCAACCAAATGTAGGCACCTACTATGGGAAAACAGGAATTACATTCTGAATATCATTGTCCATGCTCTTTACTTACTGTAAAGAGAGCCTAGAGTGGCTTGCTCTGACGTACACATCTACATCCCTGACTGATTTTTGTACATTTCTGGTCCAGGGTTATGGTTTATTTATTACACTGGCATCAGTAAGACCCTTGGTGTCATCTCTTAGCTTGCAAATAAGAGTCAAGAAAGACAAGACTTCTGTAATTATTCAAAGCTTTTTTGAGTCAGCTCTTTTTATCTCAAATAGCAATGTGTTTTCTCATGTACAGAGTGATGTCATAACCTATTGCCTGGACACTTGCAAATGGGTAATTTTTTTTTGTTAAAATATTTTTTTCCAATCTAACAAACCTCATCAGCTCTGGTCTACATTAAAAACCAAACAGTATGAAAGAACTTACTTCAGTCCTGTCTTTTAGAAAGCTTATAGGAGTAATGTCTCCTTCTACATGGCTTGACAAAAACAGCTATCCTAACCAAAGAAATGTATTTTAAACCAAATTAAATGTATCTATGTCACAGAAGCATTTTAGGAAGAATATGTACACAATATGACTTATTGCTTTGATTTACATTTTGATTTTGCCTAGCATCCTTGGTAGAACAGATTCCTCTTTCATGATCATTAACTGTATTTTCTAATCATTCCAGAAACTACATTTAACCAATAAAGATTTTGTATAGAAAGACTAGATCCAGTACAGGAGTGGAGAATAATGAAGGCATTTACATCTAAAAGTGTAATCCAGAGAATCCTCCCTCACTTTTCACTTAACCCTGAAGGCACTTCCCTGCTTGGTTTTAGTATTTTATAGGAACTGAAATTTTTGTTTCTTTAAATGCCCAGGGTTTCTCCCTTCCCTGTGGTTCATACATCTCTTACTTAAGCCTTCTAGAAAGTTTTCTGTCACATCCTAAACTCATAAATCTTCATGGAGAACATTGAATACACCTCCATGGGACTGGATATCTCAAAAATGTAGGTGAGTTTATCTAAAACAGTAATAAATATACCAGTTTGTCTAACAGAGCCAAAAATTTCTTACCCAGGAATTTGCAGAGTTTGGGATGAAATAACTTCTCTGTCTTCAAAACTTCATCAGAACAGTCACCTCTCAATGTCCCAGTTGCTAAGTTCAAGACTCTAGGCTCCTTCATGTATTTTCTTTCCTAATTTGTGAATTTGCTTTTCTCCTCTATACATCACTGACTAGACTAGCCCAGCTGTCTAGATCAGTCCTCTGAAAGGTAGAAGACACAGGGAGGAATCACTGCAGAAATTGAACAGATTTGAATACAAAGATTACAGTGATCTAACCACAACTAATTAAAATTTATTAAAAAGAAGGGTATTTCGATTGTGTTCCTTGTTTGTGGTTTCTGAGATGTGGATGTCATGGAACCTGCCTGATGTGCTGACAATTAGAGGTGCCCTAGAGAAGAGCAGAAGTTCTACATGGCTTTGGGTGTTTCTGTCCAACCCAAGGAGATGAACTCTCCCTCTGCACTTTGTGGGAAACCAAGACTCCTTACTCAGGTTTCTGGACTCTTGTGGAAGTGCCAGCTACCTAAAATATAAGGGCCTAAATCTTGTATTGAACTGAACCTTTGCCAAGTGGAGACTGACTGGTCCATTTCCCAAATTTTAAGGACTTGTGGTGTACATGGACCTATCAACCTATCTGACTGATATTGTGTAGAGCTTTTACACCTGGCAAAGGTGCATCTTTTGGAAAAACTCCCAGTGTTCATCTGAAGGTCCCAGGAGACGGAGGAATACTTGTGTATCTTGGAAGTCTGTTCCAGTACCTTAACACTTTCACTGGTAATTCGTTATGGCTTGTTTCTTATTTGATTTTTTCTGAATTTGAATTACATCCCTTGATTTTTGCTATGACCTATCTTTAATAGACAAAAGAACCATTTTGCAGCCATTGATTTTCTCTGGGAACACATTTGTGTGCTTGGTCAAGCCACATTTCAGTTTTCCTTTTGGCAAAAGAAACAGATCAAGCTCATTGCGAGGCTTTTTCTCTGTAAGTTTTATTCCTTCAAATAATTTTTGGGACTAGTGTTTTGGGCTGCCTCAAATTTTTTCAGAATCTCTTTTAAGGCATAGGTACTGGCATTGAAAGTAGTGTTCCTGGACTAACCTCCTCTATGTGGTGGAGGCATATCTTCATCATTCCTCCTATTTTATTTCTTTCATCACTGTCCAAAAATCATGTTTCTGAACATACAGTGATGACATTATTGTACATATAATTGTACATATAAAACCCATATAATTTTGGCTTTTTATGATCTTGCTGTCTTCTTACAAACACCATGCCTGCATGGTAATTGATCATTCTAGCAGTTTTATTCCTTCTGCAAATGGTATTAGAAATTGTTTCATACTTGCCAGTAAATCCTTGACAGGCCTTTTGGAAAGTGATCCTTTCAAGACCTCCCTAGAAGGATATTCCACTAAGGAGGATTACACATTCACATCTAGATATCAGATCTGTCACTTAACTGGTTCTTAATCATCTTAACTAGAGTTATCATAACTCTTTTAAAAATAGACACTGTTACTCAAAATCTTGGGTTTTGCTAAGAATTGTCATTAACGTACAGAGGCCAGTTGCAGAAAGCTTGAGGCAGTTTCTTTAGATTTTAAAGGAAAATCCTCATAAATCCTTATTTACTCCTAAAAAAAGTAGTATTTTATAATCCCATATAAAGGATTGTTTGATCTGCTTTATCATCTTATATAAATCATATAATATTAAAGAAGACATTATTTCACAGCTTACCAAAGAATGTAATTTAGCTTAGTTTCTTCTTTCTTTCTTCAGCTTTCTTTTTTCTTGTGCAATGCAAAAGCAATGAGAGCTCAGATTTTTTTCTATTATTCAGTCGATTGCATCAAGTATTACAGCATATGTTGATGCATATAAATTCCATAATGTATGTATCATTAGCACAGAACACTGAATAGAAATTAGAACTCAGTTCAGTATTTCTTATAAGAAAGAAATATAATATTACGTTATGTACAGCCATTTCCCCTTTCTAATAACTTTGTGACATTTAAAAAAGTTTTATAGTTATTGAGGAGAAAAGTGACATCAAGGAAGAAAAATAAGTCAGCATAAAACAGAACTGAAGAAAAGAAATTCCTTATATATCTGTCTACTGAAAGGCCTAAACAGAAACTTAATTAATATCAATATTTTCCTTAGGCAGAAATTTTGAGGAGAGAAGGGAAATAAGATGATATTTGGTGAGATACTTCAGTGTAAAAAAAGTCCTGCTTTGATGAAATAATAGGGGTTTTTTTACATTTGTTTTTCCTCTGCCTTTGCAGTGCTAGATGTCAGCCAATATTCTGATATAAATTGTTTGTCATATTTCTAAA
Organism: Falco peregrinus; assembly: GCF_023634155.1. Classification (NCBI taxonomy): domain Eukaryota; kingdom Metazoa; phylum Chordata; class Aves; order Falconiformes; family Falconidae; genus Falco; species Falco peregrinus. The sequence goes on from NC_073723.1 coordinate 15,993,988, forward strand.
TGTATCCACACTGCGTGTAGATTTAGTTTCAGATATGACAAAGAGGAAAGTGTAAAACCCTGAACAGAAGAGCAGACATCTGTGAGCTTTGTCGCAAACAGCAGCTGAGATGTAGTCCAACATCACTGAGACCTAAAGATAACATGAAGGCACGGCATTTTAGTTTAGACATATATACAAAGACAAACACAGAGACAACCTTAGATATGAGTTTGGACCCATCCGTAATATGAAGCATTGAAGCTGAAACAGAAATCTTCCCCTGAAAGATTAAAATCCATGGATTTCATATAAGAATAAAGTGGCTGGCCTGTAAGACACTTCATCTCTTTACAGTCTCATCAGTTCCCAAACTATAAACCAGAATAACAGTGCTTCTTACTCAGAGGAACCGTAGTTGCTGAATGAAAAATTCACACTTTAATATAGGCCTTTTTTCTCCTTATGTTCACTAGCCTGGTGTTAGTGGGAGAGTTATTTATGTAATGTGAATCACAGGTTGCTTTTGCTTATTAAAGAACTGATATCTTATTTTATCTTTCTATAAGAGGTGGTCTTTTCCCATGACCTTTGTTAAATTCTTTCTTGGGAGAGCACAGAAAACCTGCCAAAAAATTCCTTCAATGGCGTATTACCAGTCTTACTTGTGACTAGCGTTTCCAGGGGTGGAAACCAGCCAAACTAGCAGGCTCCACAAGAATGCATCACCCTATAGCCCCAGTACAACACCTGCACCAGCTGGTATCAAAGAGGAAAGAGTGGAAGGTGTTAAAGGCTCTTTTGTCTCCTCAATAAATTCATGACCACATTTAACCTCTGAGCTGGCAGTGCTTTGTTCTTTTGTGAAATGATCTTCAAACACATAACCCGTAGGACTCTGGAGACTCCCTAAAAAACCCTGTCTGTTTAAACACATATGCCAGTAAAAAAAGGTGAATTTCTTCATGCATGTATGTTAGCGGTACTGTATTAAGAAGCAGAGTTAATGGGATTATGAGTGTACATATACGATATTTAGCTAATTTTAAGGACATTGTATGCATTTATAGTAATGGGAGGAGGTGAATGCTTTTTTCGTAGTGCTTAATTCTAGGCTGTTTTCCCTCCTCACCAGCATCAACAACTAATTGTCTTATACTAGTGAATAAAAAACACTATTAAACAATGTTCTTACTAAAGTTATAGTACTTCAGAAGTTAAAGAGCCCAGTAGATCATCAAAAGACCTGAACAATCAAATAAAACCCTGGTGCACAAAACACTTTCAGAAGTGATAGTCTACAGGCATTTTATGAAAAAAAGTCAGATGAAAATGACAGATGAAATAAAACTTCTGTTTCCAAATTTCTCAATGATTTAGGAACTAAGAGTTACGTAAATCCAAAACTAATCCCCTCCCCCGCCATGCTCTGTTGACTACATTGAGATTTGAATGACATTTAGGCTTTACAAGCATATATTTGAGAAATGTCCACCTCACCCTTTATGTATCTGCAGTCCTAGAAATTCCTAAGGGTCAGAATTTCCATGCAGAATTGCTCGTGCCTTAGCAGGGAAGAACCACACCTTGAATCTTCCTAACAGGGATTTCTGTGCCCAATAACACTAACGGCATAATCTACTAATTAGCACTAGCTGGCAAGGATGGTTGTTCACCAGACACAACAGCCACAGCTGGTTTTCGTCCACAGTATGGCAAGGGAGAGAAGTGTTGACATATTTGAAAACTCATGCAGGAATGCGCCTCAGTTCCTTCTGCAGCATGAGAGACCCCAAATCTGTATTTTCTGTCAGCCTGGAGAAGTCTTAATCACCCCACTCTAGGCTATTCTAAAAAGAGAAAGCATTCCTTATGTGATCTGACAAACTATGTAAAAATAATTTAATATAGAGCTATATTTAAGTATCCCTTGGTCCAGGCAGGGAATGAAAGATTGCCACATTTTTCCTTTTGTGTGTATAAAAAGTAGCAACAGTCCTTGCAACCGTGACTGGTTGCTCCTGGTCCTCCTTTCTGCCTGCACCACCGGGCTCAAGAACTTCCCTCCATCTGGCTCTGTCAAGATCCCAGCTGTTTTCCAACGTGACAGAGCTGCAATAGTTGGAATTCGGATGGATGTCTCCCTCCAGCCCACCCCAAACCAGCCTGCTGATTAAGAGCTTTGGCCTAGCCCCCATTCGTGCTGTGACAGGCCTTTTATCTAGGTTTCCTATACCTTTGGCAAATGTTTCAGGAACTGAGCTATTGTACACAAGGGCCAAGTCCCTGCCTCTTCCCACTCTGGCCACCTTTCCAAAGGAGGTTTTGGTGTCTTTGTTCTGCAGTTCAGCCTCAGTAATCTCTCATCCACACTGTTTCAGATTTTTCACTTGAAATTTAAAAAATTGCAGATGTGGACTTTTCTGTGGGCTGTTCGCTAACCGATGGGATTCCGTTCAAAAGTAGGTGTGGTGATTAATTCACCACAGGCAGGATTGAAAATGTGGTGTAACTTATAAAACACAATCACTTTTTTCCCTCATCAGACATTTAGTCCAAGAAAACAAGAAATATTAATGAAGTTTCTGGCTGCATCTTTCAGTAAAGTGGTATTTGAGCAACTAATTTCTTCAGCTCTACCTTATGCCAGTTTGCTTTGCTTCCTTTGCAGTCCCTAGGAATGTATTTAATAAGCTTAAACATAAATCATTCACATATGTGAGGCAATTATTTATGAAATATCCGCATATTTTCTTTTGGTCTGGATTAAGATGATTTGGAAAAAAGACTTCTTATCAATTGCTATTGAATACATCTAGAACTATTATTCATAGTCGAGTATTTGAGTCTGCTCAGTATCCCCAGACAAAATTTCTACTGATTTCAATTGATCTTGGCAGAATCAGGCCCTTTAATCTTCCACTTGTAGCAACTGAGCAGCTGCAAATAAGGGGAAAAAAAGCCCCCGTTTATGACATGCTGAGTAATTAATTGATACCTTCAGTAAATGGCATTAATGAGTGAGTATGGGGAGGGATGTGAAGTTGATGGATGATGATGTGAATGTCTGTATAATATCAGCTGTCAATCACATGCCTAAGACAACTTCTGGAATTGCTTATGGGAAGAGGAAGAGCAATAGAATAAAGGCAAGATCACAATAGACTCACAACAATGTAAGGATTTACCACGGTAGTGTAATGCCTGCTGCATCAAAGTTCCTGTATGGACATTATATCTTATTTAAATAATTTACCCATTTTACAAGTTCTTCGTACATGATTATATTTTTGATTCATTTTCATTTAATATTGACTTGCAACACTTAGATATCATGGTGAGATGGCTTTAGGAAGTGGCTTTGAGCTCCAGACAGTGAGGAAAACCTTGAATGCTCTTACTATCATTTTAGACCACTGAAAAGCAGGTAGACCCTTACAAAACTCATTCTTTTTACAGCTACAACATGACTACCCACAATTCACCATGAAACTAACCTTAATGTACTAATACAACCAGCATGATAAAGCATCTACTTTAAACTGTAGATGTGATTAGGCTACGGTGTTATCAGAAGGAATCTCAAGAGACTATGCAGTCCTCCTCTGCCAAAGGCAGATCCCATTAACCCTCTGTCCTTCCTGGCAGTTGTCAAATTATCTTCTTTACCTGAAATGTTTCCAGTGATAAAAAATCTACAGTTTACTTTTTAAATAGGTATAATGGGAATAATAAGGGAAGAATAAAAAGAGTAAGGGCAATATAGTCAGACTGTAGTGCAGTTCATGTTTAACAGTCATAATGTTACCAACAGGGTAAATAAGGAAGGCAAGGAGTCATTTAAGTGCTCCTTGTGGCTTCTTGTGCCAATAGAGATACTCTGCCTGGCCTTTGCACGGCTCCAGAGGGACACACATCTTATGTCATGTCTGCTAGTCCTGTGTGAGTGCCTCACATACCCAGAGGTCTTACTGATGCACCATAGGCTTATGTGCAGACAACTGAGATGAAGCCCAGCCAAGCTGTAACTGTGAGCTGAATCAGTCCCTAGGCTTCACTGACTGCATTGCCTGGCTCTCCTTTGACTGTAATGGCAACCTTGACTGCTGGCTGACATATGGACACTATATATAGTCATCTCTGTTTGGATATCTCACTCTGTAGATGACTTCCTGAGTTTTGGCAGATGAGCATAGAGGTGACGTATCGTGACAAGAAAAGGCATGCATTCATGTGCAGCTGGACGGATTTCCTGTGTCACGCACATGCGCTCACATTTACATACATCAAACTCTCCTTAGCAGGTCTTGTTATGCATTAACATTCTTCTTTCTTATTCTTATAAAAATCACACCTTTTTGAAGTGGTCTGCCTTTTTCTGATTTTCAGAAAATGAGGAGATATGCAGCCAGGTGACAGAAGTCTCATCTGCCTTCAACGGAATCAGCACTTCAGCCAGTTTAAATGGGTCATTAAGAACCAAACAGCTGAGGTTTTTTTCTGTTGCAGACTATGTTCTCTAACTGTGCTGAATTAGATGCTTATTTAATACGTGATTCCCACATTGTCAGACAGTCAGGTACCACAGGTGCAAGACTTCATGATAGATGTTGCATGTAAAATTGTAATTATAATACTAAAATATGATACTACTTGATATATGTCTGTCTGTCTTTCCTGGAAATTGACTTATTTTCCCCTTTTTTTATTTCACTATTGTACTATGAAGTTACCAGTTGTAATGTATTTGTAGTGGGTCTGAGTGGAGTTAAAGTGCTGCCTTTTGCTTTACTCCACCTCAGTCAAACCAATAGGATGTTATAAATGCTCCTTTTACTTTGTAGATGTAAAGGCAAATGTCAAATAGAATATGAATCAATCAAATGGCACTATTAGAAAAAACAAAGAACTTTAGAATCTGTGGTTTATAATATCATTATCTCTTTGCATTTTGTCTAACCAGGGAAAAAGGAAAGAAGCTTAAGGAAGCCCACTAACAGTTTGACATGCCATTGAGTCCTCATTACTTGTTGACTAACTTTAATGTTTTGTAGTTTCACTCTATAAAAAAAAAAAAAAGAAAAAGAAAAGATAAAGTGGAAACTGCAGTAAAATCAAATCTCTAATTCTTTCCATTGAGGAGGAAATGTAAAAAATTGTTTTGGTGGATTTTAGGTTGTATGATTTCGGTTGCAGCCATGTGAAAATACCCAGTCTTCACTTGTGTGGGTCTGCAGAGGTGTTGAAGAGGGCAAGGAAAGAGGAATGTTATATATGACTTTTGACATTTTAGAAGCTTGACTTCAGTCTAGAATTTCCTTGTGAAACTTGGGCAGCTAGACATTGCACTGAGAGCCAGCACTGGTATTAGCTGGAGACTTAGCCAAAGCTTCAAACACAGTCAGTTCCTACTGATGGTTTAAGGAGATTTCAGGGTGAATCAGCTTATTTTGGCCCTATGCCCAGAGCAGATTTTACCCTCGCTGGCATGCTTAAAGCTTCAGCTGACTTCTGCAAAAGCTTTGGGTACAAGTGTTTAGGTTCTCTGTGCCACTCTAAGATTTACAAAGATTTCTCTGAGGTGGGCTACAAAGCTTCATTCTTCCTAGGCAAAATCTTGAATAATAATCTGTAGTCTCATTCATTTTGCCGGTACTCAATTCCTTAGGCACAGTCAGTGTTCACATTTGCTCCTATATCCTACTTAATGTTGTCTCTTTCCCCAGTGGGTTTAGTGCATCCCCACTCCTTTGATTAGTGCAGCCCCCACCACAGGTTGTCAGAGAGAAAGAGAAAAGCTGAAATAAATACCACAGGCAAAATTTTGCTATCATCTAATGAACCAGTTTTACAAATCGTTATCCTGCTCCCTAGCAACGACTGGTCTTCATTTTAATGTTCTGTCATTGGAACCTTCACTGATGGAGTGCTAATACTGCAATCAACGACTATCCATCATAGATAGTCACTTCCCTGACTCAACTTGTAATACTGTCTGGTCCTAGCTGCTTGCAGCTCTGTTGTCAAATTATTATGGTCTCTCTTCCTGTGCACTGATTGTCTCCTGTGAGTGCCAAGCCATCAGAATACATTGGGAAAGTTTACAGCTAATCTTGGGCTCATTTTGCTTGTCTGGTGTTGTGGTTTAAGTGCAAAAGTTTTGGCAACTTAGGTATTTCCGCTCACTAGAGAAGGCTCTTCTAAAATAATGATCCAATCGCACAGCAACAGGCTGTTTCAGTATATAAGGACACTGTTAATATGTATTTATAAAATGAAATTTGGTATTTTGCTCCTAGGGTAAAGGATGTCTTTAGGTGGATGCCAAATAAACACCATTTCTCCACAGTACAAGTCTAATGCGAAATGTGTTCATTTGACATCCTTGGCATGCAGATGCTTGATCAGCTCCTATAGCTATTGGGAATGCTTGAGCGTAACAGTACAAACTTTAGGTGGGAAGGGACTATCAGTGGGAGGAAAGAGGTTTTTCATTTATTTCCAGTGTAAAAAGGGGGCAGAAATGATGCCCTGGAGGAATGCAGTCTAAAATGGAATATTTGTTATCTCATCTGGCGTTTCTGAATCCTTGGCCTAGCTTCCAGCCGAACTCTGATGAGACCTTTCTCACCATCAGCAAAGACATCTCTGACTAGCATAACACAAAAGTCACTATATTGTTTTTATTGAAAACATAAAAGGTACTATATTTCAAAAGTGAAATAAATCGGGGTTGTATTAATCACAAGCAGAAAACATCTAGCAACAAGTTTTAATATTTTTTTTAGTACTTTTTTCAACTACTTTCACATTCACCTTAAAGTTAGGAAAAAATAACTGCAAATCTTTTCTTTCTCTTTGATACATTTATGTATAGGAACACCATTGCCTTCGAATAAAGATCCTGGGGGACTGCTACTACTGTGTGTCAGGGCTCCCAGAACCTCGCCAGGACCATGCACACTGCTGTGTTGAAATGGGGCTCAGCATGATCAAAACTATCAGGTAATGCCTTTTTCCCCCCTTCTTCTTCTTCTTGTTTTGTTGTTTCTGACAGCATCCTGAACTTCTTATCTGAGAGTGTTATTACTAGACAAGTAATTCTGATGGTAGTTCAGAGACCTCAGGATTATCACTATGAAAAGGGTAGGACTTTTTCAATCCATGTGATGTGTGGGGACCGACATTAAATGCATTTTACTAACCTGTGCTGCTTCAGAGCATGTATCACAATAGCTGTGTGTGCATTGCAAGTGGTAGTTTTCACAGTTCTTAATAGTTCTCAGTTGGTACTGTTATTTTGAGGAGGAGGAGACTGAATTGCTTCCTAAAATCTCTTTAATAAAATAAAACAATATAAACACTAAATAGCTGTGGCAAGACTTTAGCTTGGGAACTAGCTCATAGACAAACTCGTAAGCACTAAGATTTGCCCAATGAGCAAATTTTACTTGTTAAATTAGGTTGGAGCTTAAATCCACAAGCACTGGAAGTGTTTTAATTAAGGGATGTGTTCCCATCATGTAAATATAGTTGTGTTGCTGATAGATTATTGTATTTTGATGCAATAGGGATTAATAACATTTTAGCAGTCCATGCATAGAGCTAGTCCAACCATTTACCGTGACAGTGGCCAACATCTAATGCCCCAAAAGAGGGTTTCTCCATCTTTTTTATCCTCTATATCAATGTTGCTAAGTTCCCTTTATCCAAATACTTCCTTGGTTGCTGTCTTCCCTAAAAAAGTGTTGCCTAACCCAAGCACTCTCCTCATTCCATGGATGTTTTGCTGTCCAATCTCTTCACCTGCTTGTTTTCCAGGCTGCTTTGCCCCCTTAATCTGAGTGTGTCTCATTATGTACATTACACAGTTAATGCATACTTCAGCTACATTACTGACATTTTATTAAGGAGTGAATTTGACAAAAAAATAATTGTTGGAAAATGTAACCGAATAATGATTATGCAACAATGATCTCTAAGAAAGTTGGATTCAATTATTACAGACTAAATGTTGCACAAAGTAATCAATATTTTGCTTCTAGAATCACTACAGTGAAAGTGAAATTAGAATATGAATTAGAGAACACAGAGATGAAAAAATCCACCAGTATTGTTAAAGATTCTTGGGAAACACACATCAAATCATTTGCATTTGTTTAGTAATACCATCTGCAGCAAATGTATTGTAAGTCATTTTTCCTCTATGATAGTAAATTTCTCTGAATCTCCTTACACATGTGGAAGTCTCTAACACCCTGGTGCTGTTTTATGAACTGGGTCTCAAAGGCAGTAATCCATTAGAAATGGTACTGTATTTTTAGTACCTTAAATGACAGTTATATTCAGTGAGAGCTGAAAAACCAAAGTCCATTAGGACTTGGGTCATCCTGGGCTAATTTAATTCAAATTTCCTCCAATTTGTTTAATAATTCCAGTATCTGAATTTCTGGCCATTCAATGAGCATGATTTCACCCCCAGGCTTTCCTGTTCTGAGTATCGGAGCCTTATTGTTACTTATCTTAATATGTGTTCATACAGTTCACAGGGAGACCAATCTTTCCATGGGATATTACAAATACCTCAGTACTGTATAATCCTGAAAAGAATATTCCTCAGAAATATTAAATATTACTGACAGAATTTGGAGTTATCTACAGTCCGTTAATTAGAACTTAATTTAGTAGATATCTCTCATAGTTAAAATGAAAAAAAACCTGCCCTTCTTTAGAAAACTGAGTTTCTACTATATTGATCACTGCAGAAGTTCATCAGATCTAAAAACTGTTAGAAATTACATTCTGATAATCATAAAATGTGTAGGTCCAAAATAATAGGCAAGTGATCCAAGATATGAAAAACCATCATTCAGACTTCACAGTTACATCGAAGTTACATAGACAAACTCAAAACCCTCTTGCAAATCAGTGGATGTTTACACAAGGCTTCCAAAAATTTCACTACTAAGCCTACATGAGCAGTTGTTTCTTCTCCTCCTTGCAGAGTTATAGCTTAGCTTTAAATCTTAGCTATATTTTAGCTCAAGCACTTAGCCTAGCTTAAGAATTAGACATCAAAACAAAAATGAGGATTTTTGTTAAAACAGCTGACCTATAATTGGAATTTAGTCACCTAAATCATGGACGGCAGTCCAGGTATTTTTGTAACTCCTGATTCTTGTACCCATTTAAGCTCTTTACGCAATTAATGCAGAAGGAAGTTTTAAATTAGGCAGACCAGGTTTTCCCCAGAAGATCCTCCAAGATCCCTGTTCTCTCTATTGACAACAGGTAGTTGGTAACATTGCAAGGTCAGTACCAACACTTCTGGTGAGGTGGTACCCAAAAATCTATAATCTCAGGGTACCATTAACTGAATTTTCCTTCTAGCCTTCTTGATGACTGTGTGGTCAGCGGGAATCAAATAAAAGCATCAAATCTATTCGTTATACAACATGTAAAATAAATCTACATGGACAGATTGACTCACAAGAGAAATCTGAGTGTTTTCATACATCTCATATCCATACAGCTGAAGTGTTAATTTATTGTTGAGACTCTGCTAGATCTTAAGCTCATATATCAAGGATTTAGACTAAGTCTTGCTGCTCCAATTCTGTCTTTGCAGATGTGAGGAACTGTTCAGAACTCAACAAAACAATCCAAGATCATTATTTTCTCTGTAATGATTTTTTACATCTCTGTGTCTTGTTACAAACTGTGTTACAAGAAAAGCTATTATTTATTCCACCCTGTCTCGTACTTTGCTCCCTTAACCACTGAGTACAACTGAAATACAACTTTCAGCCATGGGAAGTTTCCACGAAACCTGATATATACTCTGAAGCAAGGAAGCTTTGCCCCATCACATCTGTGCACTAGCAAGAATCCTAACTCCAGCTCTCTTGAAAACCCAGCCTCCTGTAAACTCTCTTTAGTTGCAGCTGGAAATGTAAATTAAAATAAAAAGAACAAGCTCTTAATGAGGGGTTCATTTATTCAGCTGGTTCTCATATCTTTTCACAGGCAGTGTAACTCTTTTATTGTGTTTTATTAATGCCTGTCTGTACTGGCAGTTGATAGAAATGACATACTAGTGGAATGTTTAGTCACCAGATGATAATGTTTCATTTTAACAGTTATCACCCAAGTTACAATGAGTGTCAGAGAGAATACTCAAAGAAACTAAATCTGCAATTGCTCTTACCTGTAAGAAAGAGCAGACATCTTGATGTCTATATGGGAAGGGAAAGATTTGTAAGAAGGAAGCAGTTATTGTCACTTTCGTTGCATGTTAATGAAAACCCAAAGCTGTGTTGGAGTGCCAGATGGATGGATTATGGGTGGGATATGTGATAAAATTCAAGATGGGGATATCTATTTGCTGATAGTCAAATATGGAACATGAGCTTAAAGATCTAACAATAAAATGAGGTTAGATCTGGTGAGATAATCATTGCCTCAAATATATTAAAATAGATGTAAAATAGATAAGATAAAGTACATAAAATTATGAACTAGAGAACTCAATATCACATTATGCTCCAAAAAGAGATTAGCATGCTTGTTCATTGGGGATGTCCATTCTTTGGGTTGGGGCTGTGAGGACAGGAATTAACTACATAAAGCATAGTGAGGGAAGTTCAGAAGGAAAGTGAGGTAAAGGAGAGGAAACATGAAAGGAAGTGGAAATAGAGGAAGGGACTGTGAAGAGAGGTGAAGGAAATAATCTTAAAGAAGAGGACAGAATACTTCCAAAAGTGTAAATTACAGAGCATAATCTGTCAATAACAAGACTGTTATGAGAGTAATGGATCTATGTATGGTGGCCTTATTTTACAAGTTTGTTAAACATTTTTATAAGAATGCAGAGAAAAGTCACAAAAATAATTTGTGAAGAGCAGAGGTGCTTTTTTAAAAAAAAGAAAATTGGGAAGCTTAATCTGTTTGCCTGAGCAAAAAAGAATTGAGGAGTTACGTGGTAGCAACACATTAAAAAAAAAAAAAGATATGGGCAGAAAATACCAGATTTAAAACCGGGCAATGGTATTACCTAAGGGAAACAATGGCTTTTCTGTTCTCAGTGTTTTCAAATCAAAACTGAATTTCTTCCCAGAGTAAATACTTCCATCACGAACAAGTTACTGGAATACAAACAAGCACAAGTGGGTAAAATGTACCAGCCTGTGTGGCACAGGGTATCAAGGTGGACAATGAAAAATGTCCCCTCTGCTCTTCAGCCGGGGACACTGTGGCAGCATAAGTGTCAGGAGCTGCCTCCAGGGGCTGAAGGCTGCTGCTTTCACCACCACCTTCTCAGTGTCCTTATTCCTAAAATCTCTGTTTCTGGTAGGAGAGAGGGGAGGGAGATTACGTGAGGCCCAGCTCCTCAAGGACTCATGTGGCGCAACGATGGAAACCCCACAACGATCCATGTAACAGTGGAAATTCAAACAGACCATTATGCTGGTGTTTGTTTGGTATATCAAGGAGTTCTGAGTGGTTTCATCCCTTGGATTATTTCCCAGTAAAATACCAGCTGAAAGAGTAATTATTATGACAGAAAAAATAGTCCCAGCATACAATGTAAACTAACTCCAGAAATTGGATAACAGCTTATCTTC